>NW_025763398.1:0-1200000 GCF_003444635.1 Morchella importuna | reverse complement strand
TATTCCAGTCAATATACGTCCATGAAGTGCTAAGGCCAAGGTTTAATATAATAGACATAGGTTCTCGAGAAATGTCTCGTTGACCGATATTTCCATTTGGACCGATTGCATCACCTGCAAATGTTAATGGGGAGATAGACGAAAGAGCTCCGACTCCAAAGATGTAACTATATCACCTGTCATTCTAAAAGTTTCTTCGTCGCCAACAAAC
Source organism: Morchella importuna (assembly GCF_003444635.1). Classification (NCBI taxonomy): domain Eukaryota; kingdom Fungi; phylum Ascomycota; class Pezizomycetes; order Pezizales; family Morchellaceae; genus Morchella; species Morchella importuna. The sequence continues at coordinate 1,199,789 of NW_025763398.1, read as the reverse complement.
CACGCAATCTTGCCGTTACGTTTTCCTGGTCTATACTCGAACGCATATTTTTGAAACTATATCAACGATAAGCCACCCATTCTTGGCCCCTTTGAGATGATCAAGCTCACTTGTTTCCCATCATACCACTCATTATTCAAAGTGGTGACCCCTTTGAAATATCAGTTAGTCGGTCGAAAAATACAGATAATCCAAAAATGCATACCACTAATGGCCTGTTGAAAGGGCCCACCGCTCCATCCGTTCATCTGAGTAACCATAGGGTCCTTGATTTCTAGAAAGTTTATATCAGGCCTATGCCAAATATCAAACGGCGCCTAAAAGATTAGTCACCGAGATGTGCATAACTTTTTATAAAGATAGAAAGCTTACAATTTGGTTGGACTGCGTGATGATACCCAGTCTTAGCTTCCCATCAGTACTTGCCTCAAGGACATCAATTTCTGGCGCCCCACGGCCGGTTCCGGGACTTGGATGATCCTCTCCTGTACAGACACACCTTGCAAACCTTTGACCTGGAAGAAATGATAAACCATCGCTGCTCGACTGATTTGGAGTGATGCCTGCATCGCACTCGTCGTATGCATATGGCCATACCCCATCAGTCGTCGACATGTATCCGGGCCTACCAAGATTACCCAAGGTCCAAATACCCGGCCACAGTCCAGGAACACCAGCAGGACCTGGGAGCGAAACTGACGCCTCCAACACACCGCCCTTAAAACAGAGCTTGTTCCAGCTCTGAAGCATTCCAGACCGATAATCAAGGTTGTGGTTTTTGAATGCGTCTAGCCTCAAACGAAGGGTTCCATCTTTTGTTGTCACAGCATCTGGATTATACCATTCTAAATCATTAGTGGAAGCATAATGAAAATCCATGGCCTGCCAAAAAGGGTCTTCATTTTCGTCGAATGACCTTCCATCTTTATTAAACTCATCACTGAATACTAGCTTTAGTTTTCCACCCCCCATTACTGAATCTCGTGTCATTGCATATTTTGGTGTATCAGCGTCTATTAATGCCCTTGCGGCGCCCAAAATTGGGTAGATTATGGTGGAAAGTTGCTCTTCACCACCTGAGTCCGATCTCCCTTCCCGTGCAAGCCTGGTATAAGTAAGGACAGGCCATACAATAAACAAACTAAAAACACCACAAATAAACACCGTGCAATACAGAACTCCCATAAGTATCCTTTTGTAACTATATCTGATCCTCTCGTTTGAATTTGGGTTATGGAGGGCATCGTCATCCTCTATTTCGTTGATTGTCGGGTACTGGAGCGATATACCACCATGCTCAGGATATAACGAGAAACCACGCTCAGGGTCTTCTTCATGAAGAATTGATTTATCATCAAACTGTTCTTCCTTATAATCACTGCCAATGGTAAGTGCTGGGAGTGCTGAAGAAATTTCGGACGAGCAGGCTCCTCTTTGGGACCATTGTGGATACCGGGAGTAGTCACCAACAGTTTGAATAGATGATATGGAAGACTGTGCTTTCAATAAAGATATGATGGATGAATGCGAATGAAGTGAACTAGCCTTTGCAACAGCACTTGTTTCACCACTCGATGGAAGAAATATGAATTCCGATGAGACATTCACCACCCTGACTTGTAAACTTCGTTTAGGAATTGTCAATCCTTTTTCTTCGGCCTCACCGACATCGACGTCTTTTCGGCTTGCATTTCTGCTTTGGATACTTTCAAGAGGTAAAGAAGCTGTTGGTATATAACTCAGTCGTCGGAATGACTGGGGGGCAGCGGATGGAGGGGGGTTTGGTGATCTAGACCTTGGACCTGATCGATTCATTGGACGTGGACCATATAACTCTCTTTTTTTATCCCGACGATCAACTATTTGCGGTGATTCCATTGGCCCGGTGTGCTGGTTTAGTATAAATCAGTTGTACCGTCTTCTCGTCTTGTAGTTGGGCTTGAAATCGGATTAAAAGTGAAGAGGAAAGCTTCGATTAGTTCACAATTAGAGAGGTTTGGTAGTTCACATAGTATGACGGTTATCAGGGCCTTGAGGCGACGGTACTTGCCTCAAAGCCATCAATTCAAATGGACAACATGTGACTAGCCTTGATCATGAGCTGTCACTCGGGACTGCATACACCCCTCAAAAAATGTTTTGAGCTCTTACTACATAAAACTACTAAGTTGATAAAATCTACCATAACTCACCGCTTCGGCCCACAACCGTAAGGTTATTGAACCACATAATAAAAAAGGGAGATAAATATCAATCGAGGTGTTTCATTACAAAATGTGTCATTACAAAATGTGTCATCAAAAATATTCTCAGAGAGTGCTAAAACGCAATTATTCACCCAAAGTTACCACAAATGCAATCGGATTCGATATTTTATTGATTGATATCACCTTCCATATGCCGCAAAAAAACACCTTTACCCACCTTGTTCTATACACCGTGCAACTTCACGGGATCTTATTTCACGTATTCACCTAGAGCTATACAGTAATGGTTTGTCGTTCGGAGACAATCTAAGAGTCCAATTTGGCAGGGAAGTTTCCGTTCTCTGCAGTTTACGTTAGTCCGTTAGAAAACTGAGATCAACGTCGGAGACTATGGCAGCGTACCGCGTTGAGTGTCCCATCTCTCAAGCCATGAATTCGGGCAAAGGGATCGGTAGGCAAGGTAGAACTGGAGTTTTATGATTAGAATTTAGAAGCTGGGCGAAAGGGCCTTGGGGAAATAGCATACTTGCTTGCAAGGAGCAAAGTCCTCGCCCTTAGCGTTGATGCACTTGTAGTAGTCAACGTACTGGAGAAATTCGGTATTATATTAGCTTCAGATATGAGTTAAGGCATCGTGAAACGCGATAGGCATTGCAGGTTACGGGGAACAGACGTTTTGCCAGCACTAGCAACACCCAGGATAAAGGTTAGCATATACGGGGTATAATTCCTCATTGAACACGCATAATGGGGTGACATGCGTGCTTGGTCTGATTCTGATGAGGGAATCGAGCGTCAAAGCCTATTCAATTCACACCCTATCAGTTTGGCTTCCCTCGCTTCTCAACCCGGGAAACGACGATCGGCCACATGCCTGCAGTAACGAACTTGAATGGCTTGGTTTCTCTTTCGTCGTCGGACATAGTTGCGGATTTTTTCGGTGGTCGTGAAGAGTGGAGAGGTTGTGTTTCCGGGAGTGCAAGGAGGGCAATTGGAGATGTGCGATGGGTCGATGTGGGCAATCAAAGGATCGGGTGAGGTCCGGTTGTTTGCTGCCAAGAACAGAAGTGACCCCACTGTCGCAGTAGTTACCCGGACAGCCGCCGTTCCGGAGATTTTGGTGGGCGCCGAATGACGCCAGGTTCTAGTTCAAAAATCTCCGAATTATTATACGATGTCGCTCATTAAAAGAGCTACGGCTGCGGGATGGGCATGTTCTAATTGTACGGACATGCTGTTGGGAAAACGGGCGGTGGAATTGAGGCCGAGGTTCTTTTCGTCCACTTTGACAGCGAGAGCGGCGCCTGTTGGTCAGAACGCCAGTGCTGGTGGTGCGCCGAGGAAGATTCCGAATATGAGAGACCAGTACAGAGCAAAAAACTCGAGTGGATTATATTATACTGCGAGGTTCGTTACCACTCGTTAGAGAATTCACTCTTCGTATAATTATTTGTTAAATATCAATTTCTGTTCAATATCCTTTTCTCAATATATCATATTTCTCCTCAATGTTCTCTTTTCTACCCAAAATGAAATAATATAGGACATTGAAGATTAAGAAAACTAAATAAACCGGTCACTTTCAGTCTCGGGATTGCCACTTTGACACTCGCCTATGCCTCTGTCCCTCTCTACCGTGCCATCTGCCAACGTACCGGCTTTGGCGGTACTCCCATAACGGACCAGACCCGATTCACCCCCGAAAAGTTGATCCCACAACGACAGGCTAAACGTCTTCGTATTACCTTCAATGCCTCGGTCTCCGATGTGCTTGAGTGGAAATTCACCCCTCAGCAGCGCGAGGTCCGGGTGCTTCCTGGCGAGACGGCTCTGGCATTCTATAAGGCCAAGAACCTGAGTAAGGAGGATATAATTGGTGTCGCTACATATAGCGTAACCCCGGGACAAGTGGCGCCGTATTTTTCAAAGATACAGTGTTTTTGTTTTGAAGGTGGGCTCACTAATAGTTATGATGTTTATTGGCTGAAACCATGTTGCTAATAAAAACAAAAACAGAGCAAAAATTGAATGCAGGAGAAGAGGTGGATATGCCGGTTTTCTTTTTCATAGATCCTGATTTCCTTGAAGACCCTCAAATGAAGGGAATTGAGACAGTCACGCTTTCATATACCTTCTTCAGTGAGTACCGCCTTCAAGAACTGAGGTTTTTTCCATTTATGCTAATTGACAACCCTCGATCAATAGAAGCGAAATATGACGATAACGGCGTCTTGCGGCCGACCCCTTGATCACATGTAGAATTTTACTGTATAAACAGCTCCTAAACAGCTCTAACTACATGCATCTGTACCATTAATTCGGAGTTTGGAATTGTCTCTGTTTTTTTTTAGATTTGTATATTCACCTCTCACCTCTCTTCAATCACTTTCACATGCTAGGCATATGAATCCATACACTGTGATTCACTACATGTATGAGGGGTAGTGCTCCGTTATTACAATGGAGATATATAATGTAGATCGTAGAAACGGTGTTATTTGTTGGATCTTTACTATTCTCCATCCTTAATCTATTCCAGAAAAGATCCCCAATGTGCCCAATTAATAAATCGCAAGGATCCACCTATGTAGAATACAAGAATCGAACTAGAATACAAAACTGCATCCATCAATAAAAGCAACGATAGGTAAAGGATAAAACGCCGCATTCTATCCCGGAATCGCACAAATCCCTAGAGAGCCACAGTTTATTTCTTCGCAAAATAAGACATCAAATTCCCTTGCCCCTTTGACTGATTATCTTTGTTCTTCTTGCCCTTGGCCACTGGCTTCACCACTGGCTTCGGTTTCGGTGGCTCAGGCTCGTCTTCTGAAAACGACTCCCAAACATGCTCCGTTTTGGTGGCTGCGCAGAAAGTAAGTAGTTGTAGACTCATACAAAAATGAAAAGAGAACAAACCTAAGTATCCATCACTGTCTCTACTTTGGATCTTTTTTAGCACCTTTCTCTTTCCCCTCACTCTACCACCGCTGGTTACCACCCCTGCAACTGCTCCAGTGGGTATATCGGGTGACCCAGCTTGATTCTCAATCTTAGCCATCTTAACTGGCGGTTCTTCGTCATCTTCCATTTTAATGTCTAATTATGATTAACAAGTAAGTCCATGAATTATCAGGAAAATCTATATAGGGAAGCATTACCTCCTTCATCATCGTCATCCATCATATTTCTAAGCTCTTCATCCTTTTCCTTTCTCTTCCTTGTATATTCGGTATCATCGTGGGCAGGTGATTGGGATTTTTCATTATTTAATTCATCATCGTCATCGCCGATATCTTCTTTTGAAGACTCTATACAAACTCACAAGTTAGCAATAATTTCCTAAAATTTCGATAATCATATTTGATTTTTTGGACGTCAAAATGAGCAACCTTCTTCCACTCTTGGACTTTGTGCAGCCTGGTACAATGTTAGTCGAGGTGGCCGGCAAATAGATCAGGTGGAAAGGGCATGGCCATACAGAACTGGTTTCCGAAACTGGGTCTGTGGTCTTCTTTTTCGGCGCTGCCTTCCATGAACTAAAGATATCATTAGATTGGCCTCGTTTAGCTTTGGCAGCAGCCGAAGCGGTTTTCGTTGAGGGTAATGTAGAGCTATAATCATAAAACAAATCAGTATAATTTAGTGAGGAATCATATCAGTGGTCAATGAACGCACGTTTTTGCAATAGGCTTCTTTTCTTTCGTTTCCGCCTTTACTTCTGGGTCGTCTCTGGTTTCCGACTTGGCCTCCTTCTTCTTCGCTGCGGCTTCTCTTTTCACCGCCACTTGATCCTTTTTTGTTGGTAATTTCTTTTTTTCTTGACCAACAGATATAGTTGCCTTTCTTGCAGGCTCTGGTACCGATGGAAGAGCTCGATTACCCGTCCTCTATACTATAGTTAGTATGCAACGATCCAAGCAGATTAAGCTTGACCACAAACCTTAGCACTAGTATTCAAAATAATTCCATAGGTAGCTCCAAGCTCCAAAGGATCTTCATTTTGATGAATTGCAAGTACTTTTGCAGAGCATCCCGTGAGAATCGTAAAATCCTGGATAATTTTTAAATGGCCTTATCAGCTACATGTTACCAAAATCATACTACTCGAATTGATAACATTGAGACTAACCTCTAATCGTACTTGTTCTAAGCTGTACAGATGTACACTCAAAACCTTCTCTAACTCTGCTTTAACCGCTATAAATTAGAGTTTGTTAGCTTGTCAATCCCAGCGGCCTAGTGCATAGTTTATTCTCGATTGGACCTAACAATTGCGAAAATACTGACCTTCTAGCTCTTCCTCTTGGCATAGCTCAACAACTTTACACAATCCCTTCTTTACTTCACCCGTAGTAACTGTAGTTTGAGTTCCTGGAAATGAACTGTCGAACATTACGGTGTCATTATCATCACCGGCGCTCCCTCTCCCCCCCGCGCTGGCAGGTGGTTGTGGTTTGCGATATCCAGTGACTATATAGGTTGCATGTATAGATTTTGGCTTGGTAGCATTCTCGGAGGTGTAGAAGTCAAACAGCATTCTACAGAATAGGAGGATCGTTAGCTAGATAAGAGGATTGGAGCTGTTTGAAGGACAAGCAAACTCTTTGGCTTGGTTTACATGGACTTTCAAAGCTCGGCTTAGGACTCGGTAAGACACCTATTCATCATTATAATTAGTGGTGATTCAATTTAGATCCCCATATTCTCAACGGGTTTAGAAAGTGTAGAAAAACCAACCACAGTCTTCTGCACAATAATAGCATCCTTGAGATAGTCGCGGTATTCATTCATAATTGAGCTTTTCGTAAATATCGGGATTGTAGACTAGTCTGATATCGAGGTTCCGTGATTTCTAGAATGTGGCCGTACTTGTCGCGGGTTAACGCGTCGAGGTCACGGAATTCATTTAGGCGACGCGTTGTGATACAATCCTATTGTTATGTAGAGTGCTCTGCTTCCCCACAAAAAAAAAAAAGCGCGTGGATCTAACAGATGAATCATAGTATATCACTCTTAATTTACACTTCGATAACCCTACATAGAGACAAGCAATTTTGCTTCCACCAACTTCTAGCCCCCCCCCTTGTAAGTTGGACTCCTTCTTAAATTCTCGAAGTATGTAGAGTAGACGGTAGACCCTGCAGTGCAAGTGCACCTAGCACTTGCCACTGGAGACTGCATTAAGAATCCCGCTTCTCTCTCGGACCCTCGGATGGTCCCGTCTCTGAGCTGGCACAGTCAGTCCAAGAGAGGAAAATGTCTTAAACTTTAAGCCTCAACCTCAACCCCTTCAAAATTCACTATTAATTCGTCAGCTTCCACCATTCCTTCACCCATCTCATCACAACAACAACAATTTCATCTATCCCATCACTCACACGAATAACCCAACGAGAAAATGTCTTCACGAACTCTTTTCTTCGTCACCTCAAACCCTGGAAAGCTTGCTGAGGCCAAGGCAATTTTGAGTGCCAGCGGTGTGAATCTTGAGAGCAAGAACGTCGAAATCACCGAAATTCAGGGGACTATTGAGGAAATCACAAGGGATAAGGCAAAGCGCGCCGCTGAACAGGTTTCTACCCCCGTTTGCCTTTCGGGTGGATGTAAGATGGAAAACTTTGTGCGGATTGCTAACGACTCGAATCAGATCGGTGGCCCAGTTATTGTCGAGGACACCTGCTTGTGCTTCGATGCTCTCAAAGGGCTTCCAGGCCCATACGTGTACGTTCCAACATTCCTCTAGAGAAGCCCTTCGCATGTTGTGAAGAGATGCTAACTATTTACTAGTAAGCACTTCTTGAAGGAGATCGGCACTCGAGGCCTCACCAACATGCTTGCAGCCTACGATGACAAGACAGCACAGGCCGTATGCACATTTGCTTACTGCGAGCCTGGCAGCGAGCCCATCCTTTTTGAGGGCAGGACAAAGGGAAAGGTCGTGAGGGCAAGGGGCGAGGGATCCTTTGGCTGGGACCCTATCTTTGAGTATGAAGGTTCAACGTAAGTGCTTACTGATACCGTACCTTTATTGAGTCATATCTAACTATCTTGCAGCTATGCGGAGATGGACTCATACCAAAAGAACAAGATCTCTCACCGCTTCAAGGCTCTTCAAAAACTGACCGCTTGGCTTGAGGAGAAGCATGGCGGTGGCAGCGGTGGCAGCGGAGGGAGTGCTCCCCCACCTGCGGCCCCAAAACCTGTGGACCGTCGTAACATGGGTGGTCATGATACCTCCTCTGATGGTGGCAGTTTCTTTGATGGGTTTGGAGAGGAGGTCAAATCGAGGGCTATCAACATTGCTGGTGATGGGATGGGTATCAGAAAGGCCGCTGGAAGGGAGTGGCAGTTTGATTCTCCCGATGGTGGTAGAGGGAAGTATTAGACTGAACCGCGACTTTCTCTTTCTCTCTAAGCCATTATGCTATATCCAGTTGTAATTAAAACTTGATACAAGAATTCTATACTCCGTCCGGGTGATCCAACTTCCATTGCTTCAGCCATGAGTCTATTCTTTCCACATTGCTATCGATTTCTTCGGTGTTGTCGCTTTGTAGTTCGACCACTATCTCTTCATCGTATGATTCTAGAGCTTCTTCTAGTATCACCTGCATAATCTCTGCGTCCAGGTTTTCTTGAAGCTTTTCTTCTATAAAGTGGCGATATGGTTAGTGCACCGCAGACAAAACAAGGACCCAAAAACCTGTACCTGGATAGTTTCTGCTCTTAAGTCGATCATATAGAATTGTCGAATCTGCTCGTAGGACTACCACCAGGTCGATCCAGCTCTTTGGAAAAACATCGCAGACGTGCCAATCGATAATATAACCTCCTTTCATCACGTCTTCTTCAATCTCGTCGAGAAGCTGTCGAATTCTCTAAGTTAGGGCACCAAATAAATATCGAAAGTAATAAAAACCTTATCATCATCAACGATCCAGGTTTTAAGCTCGTCGTCGTAACCGTCATAGCAGCCTTTATCTTTGACAACCTGGTTTATCGAGAGGTGTTTCAGGCCAGTAGTTTGTGCGATGAGTTCGCAGTGAGATGACTTTCCTATATGTCATTTGATCTGTTAAGAAACATTTCTTGCGGAGCAGATACTGTAGGAAGAGAATATTACCCACGCCGGGAGTACCGGTGACAATGATGTTTGGTTGCGATCTTCCCATTGTGAATTGCTGCGCCTATCGTTCTTAGTTACGGGCTTCTGTACTCTATGGTGGAAGGTTGGGCGGTTTCCCAAATTTTCGGCCAACCAATGTGGGGAAGGTTAGACACATGCATGGTCCAAGCTTCTAGCCCTTTTTTCTCATGCAGATGCAATGTATGCAATACACCCTAACCCTGGTATTATCGGATTAACTATTTTCCGTATATGGGGAAACAGGATTTAACAACTCTACGTACCTAGAGTACCTACAGTACACCTATACCGATATTTTCTTTATGAATAATCAGTCATGCTCTACGGTAAGTAGTAGGTACATGTAGTGTCGATACTATGCTTTATTTCACTGGAGGCTCCGAGTCAAAAATATGAGATCATATGGTTCATAGGATTGTCGACCAGTACCTGGTCGCTGAATACTTACCCCTCTGTCTCCGATATTTGGGTATGAAACAGTCTCTCACACCACTTGTGATGAAATGTGAACGTCGAACGTGGTGTTAATTACTGTGGTGTCTGGCCGCCAGCGTACCTTATATCATTCTTACGGTACTTCACAGCCCGGCAAGCGACTCAATTGACGCCTCGTAAAATTAAAAGTACGCTCTATATGTATTCAACACTAACAATGGAGTATAATTCGGTTATAAAGCAGTAGGTGCTATTATCGCAATAACAGGAATTCGAACATTCGGGGCTAGCTTACTGGCAACTACAGGGAGTCCCATAATATAAAACGATTTGACCTAATCTCAACAACCAAATTTTTATACCAATGGCCTATTTACCAGTATCAAATGGTAGCCGGATTAAAGACATACATCTTATATCTACATGTATATCATCAAAATCACTCTTTACGGTGGTACCGGGCCAACCCCTAGTCTGACAGCATAGGTCCAGTAGAATGATGACTAAGCAACAACTTGAAGGGTATCTGTTTGCAAGTTCGAGCGAGTGACAGGACATGCATATCTGCGTGCGGGAACTGCCACTACTCATGGGCTATTCATTTAATTTGGCAGGAGCTCTCGGGGTTTGGAACGAATTGTGGAATGAATGAGCGGGCGAGTGTGGATGCAACGCGTTTCTCCATCCGGGAACCGAGGCAACAACTTATTACAAGCCAACGGCTTACGATACAAATCCTGTGGTACGAGCACATGTCACCGCTTTGATCTCGTCGACCCTTCTGTTGCCCAGCTTCGAGGAAACGAACTACTGCCAGCTAACATCGACATCAAGAGTCGAAAATAAAACGCATTCTTCAGGAGTTGAACTCCACCACTGAAGAGAACTGTTAATCATGGCAGGCTCCTCTCGTGTCCCTGTCTCGCTGCGGAACTTTGCCTCTGCGAAGACCGCGGCCGTTAGGAAGTCGCCGCATCTCGTCTTTAATCTCGATCTGTTCGTTACTCCTTTCCTCCAGCGGCTATAGTTTACTAACATACACGACTAGAATGCGCAATATTGTATTCGCCTACTTCATTCTCCGCCATTTTAGACGTGCAGTTCGAAAACTTCGTGGTCGTGGTGTTTTTGGTACCCTCTTCGATGGATATGCATATATGCGAAGATATGCATATGGTCTATTCCTCAACGCCCCAGGTGTCAGAGGGAAAGTCCAGGCACAGGTAGATGAGGCGTTGAAAAAGCTGGAGAACAAGCTTGTGCCCAAAGGACCCGGTGTGACAAGATATCTTGCGTTGCCTAAGGAGGGCTTCACGGAAACGCAAGCAAAGGAAGAATTGAAACAGTAAGAAATACATTGGGTCGCTTTTATGATAGGGTTTTGCTGATATTATGGTGAAGATTGAGTGAAATGGAACATACTTCATGGGAAAGTGGCCATGTATCTGGTGCCGTCTATCATGGCGGTGACGAGTTATTAAATCTACAAAGTGAGGCATACAGGATGTTTTCTGTTTCCAACCCTTTACACCCGGATGTTTTCCCAGGTGTTAGGAAAATGGAGGCTGAGATTGTTGCTATGGTACATAACCGCCCTAATATCGATGACATCATAGTGCTTTCCTAACATGATATTAGGTTTTGGCCATGTTTAATGCGCCGTCTACTGCTGGGGGTATCACCACTAGCGGTGGTACTGAGAGTATTTTGATGGCTTGTCTATCTGCAAGGACTAAAGCATATGTTGAACGGGGTGTTTCAGAACCTGAAATGATCGTCCCTGTCACTGCTCATGCTGCATTTGACAAGGCTGGTCACTACTTTGGAATCACTGTGCACCACGTTGCTGTCGACCCGGTTACTCTTAAGGTAGATCTGAAGGCTGTCAATCGTTTGGTTAATTATAACACTGTTTTGGTAAGCGCATACTACAGGTATATAATTAGGATACGCTCGATATTAACTTTCCACAGATTGTTGGCTCCGCTCCGAATTTTCCCCACGGAATAATCGACGATATCTCGGGGCTCTCCAAGATTGCTCTTCGCCGCCGTATTCCACTTCACGTTGACGCCTGCCTCGGTTCCTTCCTCGTACCGTTCCTTGAAAAGGCCGGGTTCCCGACTACATCATTCGACTTCCGGATCAAAGGTGTTACATCGATTTCTTGTGACACGCATAAATATGGATTTGCTCCTAAGGGTAATAGTGTACTCTTATTCCGTACCAAGAAACTCAGGGCATACGGATATTTTATCACTGCTACTTGGCCTGGCGGCGTTTACGCCTCGCCCACCCTCGCGGGGTCTCGCGCTGGGAGTCTCATTGCTGGAACTTGGGTATCACTAATGACACAAGGTGAAAACGGATACACTGCCTCTTGCCGCGATATTGTCGGCGCCGCAAAAACAATTGAATCTGGCATTCGCGAGAAGCTCAGCCCTGATCTTTATGTACTGGGGGAGCCTATGGTATCCGTAGTCGCATTCTCATCAAAGACCATAAACATCTATGAGGTTGCAGATGAAATGAGTACGCTTGGATGGCACTTGAACGCGCTACAAGACCCACCGGCGATCCATATCGCGTGCACAAAACCAACTGTGTCTGCAACAGGAAAGTTTTTGGAGGATCTCGAGAAGGCGGTGAAGGAGGTGAAGTTGAGAGGGGAGAAAAGCGGGGCTTCGAAAGCAGTGGCAGGAGATACTACGACTCTTTATGGTGTTGCGGGGAGCCTGCCAAACAAAAGCGTCATCAATTCGATGGCAATTGGTTTTGTTGATACGTTGTATAAGGCGTAGAGTGATTTTAAAGGCAGCAGAGAAGTTACGGAGAGCATGAGAATTAGGGGTATGGGGGGATTACGAGTTCAAATTGTGGACTCTGTCGTTCATTAAGTTTTCATGGTGGACATTTGTTTGACCGAGGGCGTTTCGTATATCACATGGTTGCACCAATCGCAAAATTTCCTTTGTAAGTGTTTAACTCATTCGTTCATTACTACTTTTCATTTGTCTTTATTTTTTTTTTGTTATTGTGGTATTTGGGCTTGGGCTTGGTTAAATATTGGGGTTGGAGGGGCCATTTGGTACACATTCATGGGGCCGCCGGAGTATATATTAGGAATTGCAAGTCATTGGAAATATTTGTATGGGAATAATAGCATTTCAACCATTTTTGGGAGCTAAAAGAGCTGTACTCGCCATCCCAATTCCATCCGGTAATATGAATCATGGGTGATCACTCGTGAATTATAGATCCGATCCTTCTCTGCTCCTATTAATTGGTTGATCGGTTGGATCTCGGTAGTCACATTGCTCGGTAAACAGACAGCAGCTTGATGTATCAGAGTTCCTTCCACACGCTTTAGGCATCTGGCGCACGTACGTATAACTAGGCGGTGCTGCGATCTATCTTGGCCATGGACTAGTACGTACACGCATTAGAAGCCCATCAAGTTGATGATTGCTTCAACACAAGTTGCAACACCCACACAAGGGGAAGCGGTTCCATTCTATGAAAATACTTGAGACAGAAGGAGTTATCTGTGTGTGAGACAAAAGATCTATGGCCCTCGGCGTCTGTGCTCCATGTCATAGCGAGAGATCCGGGGTGTTTAAGCCTAGCCAAACAAGTAGGGTTTGTGGCAAACCTGTATCAAAACGTTAGGGCAGAAACACTAAAGGGCTGAATGTGTCTAAACATCTTTGACCTAGATGTTGGGACTTCAACCGGAAAACCATAGAACTCATTAACCCAGTCTCGTTCCCGGACTTTATCTATGCAGATATTGACGCAAGACAATCTAGGCACGGAACTAAAAGAAAAGGCAGAGCCCTCTCTAACCCATGCCCAATGGGGGGCTGTAGCATAGTTGTTTACGGCTATCTAACCCAATCTTTACCTCGGAGGCGCTAGCTTTGTATATCAGTACACAATTGAGGAGATATAATCTCAAATTGACGGCTTGATACGATCGCAAGCTAACCCACAAGCCAGCTAAAGGAGCACAAGGCTCATTAGCAGGATATACTTGCAATGGAAGTTAATTGTGAGGTACACCCCAACCCTTCCGCGAGCATCAGAAGAGTGAAGGTAAAGGAAGGGGCCGTGGTAAGAGGAGAATTAGTGGGACGGAGATGAGGAACTACCAAAGACCCCCAATAATCAAAACCGCCCTTTATACAGCTCGGGAGTCCTACTCAACTACTACTAAGAGGAATGGGCCCTCGATTGGATAACATCTCTGTGAAATGGTGGGGACAGATTATAAACCGTAGATAGACAAACAACATTAGCTTTCGGGATAAATTGGCAGGATGCAAAGTTACGAAGACACAGATAAAAAGAATATTTTATAAAATAGTGCCACAATATTCCGCTGGCTTAGTAGAACCTGAAGTCACTCAAGTCAACTCTTCCGTTGTTAGATCTCTTCGAGTGTGTTCTGCCTGGTACGTATGTTGATAGCTAGCCCGGCGCTGGTTCAAGAAGAAACGGGTAGCTGAGCGGAAGACAGGCTATTTGAGCGGGTGATTGGACTACGTACATGTATATACATTGCCAGAACATCACATACCTGTCTTCGGCTGGCATCATAAATTTTTGTAGTGGGGGGAAGGGTTCCGTTTTATCAATCTCCACAACAGAAAATATGAGGGACATACATTCAGCGCAAGCAAAATAAACTTTATTGAATGGCAGAAGTTTACTATGTCTCAACAGCCAGCAGCTCTGTATATAATGAATTAACCTTCGTTTTTCATTTCCATCATGCACCAAACTTGCACAACATGCCATACACTCGTCGGTCGAGGATGTTAAGATTACATGTATCTTGACTACCATAGATAATAGCTACAGTAAGAACAAGGAAATCTACATTATTATCGGTACTTGAGTGCGTCGAACTTCTATCGCTATCGCTTTATTTGGCATCACAAACTATCACTCGCAATCACATGACTAGAGCACTTCACCCTGACCAAGTCGACTGCTTGGATGTATCTACCTAACTACATGTAATCCCTTTATCTACAGAACCCTTAATTATCTCTTCATATACAAAAGGAACCTCTCATAACATCCATAACAGGTCAATGATCAAAAATCGCCCCAGCCCCATCTCGGCCACCCCCACCACCACCTTCCCCAACCACTGTACCACCAAACCATATCATACATCCCCCCCCCCCCCCCAGCGCACCGCCTCGTGGGGTCTAAACTTCGGGTGTTGATGGAGGGAAAAAGGTCAACGGGAACTCTTATCTACCCCCGCTCATCACCATGATCAGCTCCCACTCATATTTACTTTTTCCTCCTTCTCCACCCCCCTCCCCCCTTCTTCGTTTCTTTTTTTTCCCTCCCACATAAACGAACGGAAAAAAACAAAAGAAGAGGTTTCAGCCCCTTGCGTATGTGGTACGGTGGCTTGTTTGAGATCTTCTGAATCCGTTTCTGATCAGCACCCGGTCGATCCAGGAGTTGGGGTGTTGGGAAAACCTGAGAGAGGAGAGGGGGAGGGGGAGGCAGAAAACCCGTCTATCCGTCAAATGCATCCATCAGTCCATTTACCCCTCAGTTCTAATTGTGTATGTAATGCAGATTAGGGCCCTCAGGCTAGGATAGATAGATAGCACACGAAACCACCGATCCATGGAATCGGACTTTGGAGCTTTTGAAACGGAGAACTAGGGGAGAAATAACCCATTCACGCAACGCAAAAGCAAACAGATAGGGGACGTCTCTGTACGGTGTAAGTGAACATACGTAACTCCTATCGTAATTGCAAACTCAATTGAGCGTCGGCGGGAAAACCCTTACGTGCCTCTGCCTATCTTTCTGCTTTACCGTGGAGGGAGGCCTAGGAGAAGAACAGATTTGTTGCAATTGCAAAAACCAAAACCTGTAGATCAATGCACCAACCCTAGAGTACATTGTACGTGGGTTTTTGGTTTTGTTCGCACCTACTCGATGCGAAGCAAGCTTTACATATGTCCATCACGAGACTGAATTCATATTCTTTACCAACCCTTAAATCTCTAAATAACCCAGCTCAAACCAAGCAAGACATCTGGTTGGTCCCCTGTGCCTCATCTTCAATGGAGCACGAGCTTTTGTACACCTATTGCAGTGCGGTGCGATAATAGCAGAACCTCGGTGGGGGGCGAGGAATGTCGACGTCGAATCGATTCCTCGACCAACAAAAATCTCACGATTCGAGACAAAAAAGGTCTCGATATTGCCCCCAATTCCCAACACAAAAGAAGAAAAAAACTACTATATATGCAGGAACTGAAGACATACATCATCACATCACGGCAGTGTTAATTATACCTACCTATTAGTTTAGACGGTGGCTTCCGACATTTTCGCCCTTTTTTTATTTTTTTATTTTTTCCCACTATATGCAAGGCTGGTGAAAGGTCGAGAAAAAGGAATTTTTTTTAAAAAAAAAGAATAAACCAACTAAAAGCCACCATTATCGATCTCCTCCTTCACCCATATCAGCCACCGGCGTAGGAGGTGTCGCCACGCCCTTCTCTCTTAAGCCATTTGGGGACGTCCATCCATCCCTCCCATCACGTGCACATCTAGATGCCCGGTCCGGGCCAGTCTTGTTTACAAGCGTCCAATGAGGTGGCTTTCCGAGTGCTTCTCAAGATGGGATTGTTTATGCGCCCCCAGGTCACTGTATCCGCACCCATTGTTGCGGAGAACAGTCGTAAACCAACCAGTACAATGCTTGGTGGGGGTGCTCGTGATCTGAGCGTATAGTAGTGAGATAGGGAATTAGTTACTGAGTTATTTCTCCCGAGCCTAGCTGGTAAAGAAATGTGATGGCAAGTTCCCTGGTGTTTAGAAATGGGAACGAGAAGGGAGAGGAGGGGATTGGGTGCTTTGCAATTTGGGGAGGGGATAATAATTGTAGTACAGGGTCTGGATCCAGCTCTCTCTCCCGGTGGGAATATATACATATGCCGGTGAAGAGAGAAATATGACATATATGCCGAGCTAGCTGGAATATATGCCGATATACCTACCAGCTGGGAGATTCAAAAGTAAGTAGAGCAACTGAGTGAGAAGTTAGAGCCAAAGCTGAGAGAACCCGATGCCGTATTCAATCGGACCTTTTGCTCCAAAACTATAGCTGCCACCTCGTGGCCGGCCGGCAAGATTCACACTCCCCAACAGAGCCTTGAAAGCAAAGACAGCACTTCCGTACGTTAGGCAGGTACCACGCTCGGCAACGCAACAAAGCCAAAGCTAGTAGGTACTGCACTGAGGGGATGGTGATGGACAAGGCTGAGAGGTGCTGAAGCCATTTTCAGATAGGGATCGGAATCTAATACACACCGTGGCCACTAGTACACCAGACTCGCTCGTGTATTACGCCAGTAAACCGTGAACATGCCAGGAACCACATATCTATACGGGAATTGGCATCTTCTCCCAATGTGGAATGATTACTCCATGCATTTTATATGCCGATAACAAGTGGGCCAATAGATTGGCCACCGACTGAGTGAAGAAAAGACGGTAAAGACGACGTATATGATGTATCGGGATCGATCCATGTATTTTCGAACGTTGAACTATACCATGTTGCCCGCGGGTAACCAGTTCTGCTCATCATCTAACAGCACTTTCTTAATTCCAAACGGGTCAGTGCTCTGCTCTAACACAGGGTCTACATCGCAGGTCAATGCCAGAGCAGAGCAGAGGAATGGCAGGAATGTAAGCCGGCAAGGTAGCGTATCTGCGCACTGAGGACCACCAAGCTGAATTCCAAATTGCAAACTCCAATTAATGCCGTAATCGAATTCCTCCCCACCTTCCCTGTTAACCCTCACCGGCTCCTAGCACCAGCTAGTATTCATTGCAGCGTGATTGCAGGTCCATATCCGACAGTAAACACCTAACCCCGAAGAACCGAACCAGAACGTTTCAATTCCGCTCATCAATTTTCCCGGTGACCAATATATAATGAACAATTGCAATTGCCATTTAAATTCCTAACGGTAGATATACGAAGAGAAAAACACGCATACTCCCCAATCGCAAAAAAGAAACATCGATTATTGCAGAAATTTTTTTCTTTCCCCTCACCACAGACCACTTCACGCTTCATGATTGGCACAGTCATTTTTTCCCCAAAAAAACCGCACTTTCAAGGGAAGCGCCAAAAAACAAAAAGCAACAACAACCGCAGAGGACTGCGAAAACCTGCAAACCCCCACCGGCGTGATGGGCGGGTGGGCGGGCGGCGGTGAGAATTTCCTTACTCCACGGTGAGGAACTGGGGTACGTTACCTACCGAGTGATAATCCATGATTGATACACCCCCCACCCTATGGACGTTGTTCGTGAAACAAATCACGTGTCTTCCTAAACAAAAGCGCGCAATAGTATGGGGTGCGGAGAGGCAGGACGCAGATAAAGCATAAACACGCAAACGCACGCACGCAAGCAAGCAGGGCATACTGGGATCAGGGACAGACATGAATACCTAGTCTAGGGGAAGGAGAGACAAAACCACCACCAACAGTCCAAGGTAGAAAATCTGAATCTGAAGCTTAACGGTCCGGCATGGCAAAGCTAGGGAGGGATTCAGGAGGCGGAGCCCTGGGGGGGGATGGATGATCGATGGCATCACGGCCAGGCAGCCATGGGTGCCATGTGTGGCTTTCCCTTGAACCCTAGCAATTCCTCTACTCAACACGCTCGAAACCCAGTAAGCAGTACACCTTCTTAGAGCACGGTAGGGGCGGGGGAGGTATTGTGGGTAGGTAGGTAATCCGATCGCTGGCTGCGTGCAAATCCCACCTCGTTCATTTGCCAGACGAAGATCACTCCGTTACCGTTTCTTCGCTGGCAAAACCCACTGGCTAGATCAGCCATGCACAGATCGTCGGGAAATTCCGGTGGGGCAATATACATATGAAGCCTAGCTGGATGCCATGTCGATTGCTAGACTAATCTCGGACCATGACGAAGCGGAAGTGTCCCTCCGGATGTGCTCCCACCATCCCTTCCACCCCTCAGGGTCCAGAGTACATGTACCGGGACCAAAAGGTGGGGGTTTACTACTCAACTCGCGATTATGGGCGGGGGATGGATGGATGGGACGATTGACGGACGGACAGTCCTTCCCCAGTCCGTCGAGTGAGTAATCATGATGTAGAGCACATGGTCCGAGAGTGAAGAAGATGAAGAAGAAGCTCAGTCGGAATCGATCACAAACGTCAAAGCGTGGATTTGGGGTGGGCTAGCTGGGTATGACACGTGGTGTAGGGTAGTGAACAGAGCAGAGTAGACCCGGAGCTTGTTGCGTTTTTCTGCTAGCAATGAAAGACAGAAGGTCGGTTAGGGCATCCCTACTCTACTTACCGACGGCGGACGGACAGGACAGCCCTGGGCTTAGGGCCCAGAAGGTTGAGATCGCGGAAGATTTGCAAGATACAATGTATCATGTAGGATAGGCGGACATGTAACATACGAGTGCGTGCACTCTGCCCTTCTGTCTCTCTATCACCGGCGCGAAGATCATAAACAGTAGATAGTAGATTAGGTATGTAGACACCGCATACATTCGATATTTACACACCTAGAGTACATAATCTATACATCAACGGCCCAAGCAATACACCAATCTCTGGGCTGGATTGGCCCAAGGTAAGCAGGCAGGCATGAGGCAGGCAGGCTACCATCGGATGGATTATGATCAGAACACCACTACCACAGTCACAACCACCATCATCACTTCAATCACAACCACCACTGAGCGCTCACCATCACCATAACCACGATGATGATGACCTTGGCGCAACATCTCTCTTGCTCTTCCCACACTCGTGACTTCACCTCCATGCATGACTGACTGCATCCTTCCAGCCACGTGCGTGCGTTTCTTCGTAGGCCCCTCGGCGCCCTCCCCCCAATCCAGCCAAGGATCCGGAGTAGGGCGGCCGGACCGAACCACACGGACGTTGGGGTCTGAAAAATAATGATTTCCACATATTTCTACATACGTACACCTAGCTAGCCAGTTTGCGGAATACCCCGCAGTAGGAAGAGGTTAGGTACCGCGGGTTCTTTTTTTTTATTTTTATATTTTATTTGATTATTTCATTTTTTATCTTGATCGTATCGTAGACACGGGAATCGCGAGATAAGGGCTGGATGGGGGAGGGCCTAATGTATGTATGTATGACACCGGAGGATTTATCGTCCAAGCAAGCAAGCAGGCTGCACACGACGTGTCTCAGTAGCCGCGGGGGGGGGGGGGGGGGAGAGAGTATGTATGAAGGGAACGTTCATGTAAAGAGGAAAGAGAGGGATGTTCCAGGTAAATAACCTTAAGTCGGAGTGGGATATGGGGTAGGATGAGTGAAGTGAGGTGAGATACACTCAGGTTATCTCATGTACACCCGTGTCTAGAAAATTCCCGGATCCCGCACCATAGCAACCAGACCACGACCAAACACCACCATGAAACCCATGGGGTTTGCTTAAATCTAAGTTGTGGAAAAGGTAGCACAAGAGGTAGAGAAGGCCTCATAGTATAGATGAGTTATGGAGAGCTTCCATTGAGGAGTGGGGATATTTTCCCCCAAGAGACCTTTGATGCACCTTGAGCTCATAGTATGCCAAGGGTGAATCAGGGTTATGAGGCAAATGGGTGCCACACAAAATAGTAGCTTTTTATATTTCATTTCTTTACTATTTAATTATGCCACAATTTCAATTTCATGTCTATTCAATCTGTAGCTGTTGAGATATTTGGTGGGTCGCGGTTTGGTTGCTACGGAGTGGGATTGGGAATTTTCTAGACACGGGTGTACATCCATACATCGAATGTGTAAGCATTACTGATACACGGCTGTACTCTGCTTGTGCTTGTAAAGTATCTGTACCTGCTCTCACTCGTGACTCCCCCCCCCCCCCCCCCAATATGTGCCTGCGTATTGTACAGGCCTCCAGAAACTACATGTAAGTACTTGCTCTACGCGGGCAGACAAAGACAAGACAGGCAGAAAAGCTCCTGTCGGGAAACTCGTATGCAGCACTGCAGCCTCCCTTCTTCCCTTTCCCTCCCGTGCACTTCGGTATTTCCTTCCCCTCTCCCTACAATCACGATTCACCAACGCAGCTTAAAGGTATGTACCTCGCAGCTGAACCTCTTGTAGCGGTATCCCATCCACCCACACACCCGCCCGGAGAGATCTGAGCAAGCTCGAGAAAATAGTCTGGTATTAGGACGAGGACGAGGAAGTAGGACCTAAGGATTCGGCGCACACTAGAACTGGAATCCCGCCCCGCCGGATGTCTGGCGCACGACCGGGCCAAGCCCCCCGTCCGCGCATCAACGGCCAGCCAATCGTTCGACCCTCTTGAGCTTTCTACTTACTCTAGATCTCTGCAATAGAATACGAGGCGGACATTTGTGGTCGTTGAATCTCCGAAGTGAGAGAGAAAGGAAATAAAAATACTAACACCCACTACCCCCGCCAGATGCAGATGCAAATGCAAGTATGGATTCGGATTGGGTGGTGGTGATGGTGGTGGTGGGTGGTTAAGTTTGCGCAAATATGTAGGGTTCATCATTTACAGTTACGGTAGCAATTTCGGCCCAGCTAGGTAGAGAGTATCCCACCCCACCACCACCACCACCGCCGTAATAATCGTCCGTCCCATCACTATCATCATCACCTTCCGTAGACTGCGCTATGCACGCGCGTACACATCTGTATGTATGTACTGTCCTGCATGCCCCATTTTCAAAGGAAAGCGGGAGTCCCAAATCTGAAACTCCGCGTAAATGCAACAACAAGAACAACAACAACAACAACACCGGAGACCCGGAGGTTTCCATACCGATTTACAATGCCTACATACTCTACAACGCCCCCGAGTCCGGTCGGCGGGCGGCTGGGGGAGAAGCGAGAAAGCGGGGCTGGAAGGGAAGGGTAGGGAAGGAAAGGGAAGGAAAGGGAAGGGTAGAGTACGTCTGTGGTGAAGGGTTTCAATGCGGGGGAGCCCGTCCGTCGAATGGGGGAAGGGGTGGGAAACCCGCTCCCGCCCTTGCGTAACTTGCGTTATTTGCTTGCCTGAGAGATAATGTCGATATAGATACATGTAGTCTAGCTGGAAGCTCTGCGCGCGCGTATGTATATATATAAACAGCATAAATTGGATATTCGAAATTGGAGATTGGGTATCTTTTTTAGTGTTGTTGTTATTTCATGTGTGTTATTTCACGCTGTTGTTGTTTTTTTTCCCCACATCCCCATCCCTTCCCTTTGGTGGCTGTGGCTTTTTTTTTTTTGTTATCGTGACTGACTCGACAAGACAAGCGCCCGTGGTTGCACAGACCAGATCAGCTCTACTCTAGACTTCCATGATCTGCGCGAGATTATATTATGACCTGACAAAAAGATACATGTATTAATTTATTTTACAAGAGGCGCTCATGATTATGATGATATACATCATGTATGTAGTCTAGACAAGAGGGAAATAAAATAATGAGCCTCGTTGGCCGGTTCATGCCGGGGACGAAAGAAAATCATAAGACGAAGAGTAATAAGCGCGGCCTCCACCAACACAATCCATCCCATCGTCTTCTAGAACAACATGAAACGACGAAAACCAGGTTGCCGGCTGATGTTCAATTTCAAGAGCCGCCAGTTCGGTTCGTAATGACCCAATTCCTTGTTCGCCCCCATGCATGCATCTCTATTCCTGGCTCCTAATATGTACACATGCAGGCTGTGTGTCGCTAAGGAAAAAAAAATAAAAAATAAAGTGACGAGGTGGGAAAAGAAAAACGTAAAAATCAACTCTTTGATGGTAACACATTTCTCTACTGTGTAAATTACTGATGGTTTCGGAACCATGATGAGATACAAAACTAAATAATAATCAGGCCGCCGTACATATACCCATACCAAAATCAACCATGAGAACAGGAGATAATCTAATGTACATAAATAATAATAATAATACTGGATGTCTTATACCACCAAACCGGCCAAAATAGCCAAAATAACCAAAATCGAAAGAAATAAACAACCGTATCTTTACTCGCCTATAAATATTCCTAAGTGAAACTTGATGAAGTAAGAAGAACAAAAGAGCCCAAGTGATGAAGCAAAAACCCATGCATGTGTCAAAGAAAGACAGAAATATAGTTAAAGTGTAGTAGAAAAGAAACCAGGAGGCACAAAATATAACCGACAGATATAAGTTTCTTTTTGAAAATGGAATTTGAGAAAATAAAAGAAAATCCAGCCCGGAATGTAGCTTCGTTGCCGAAAGGCCGTGTTTGATCCATGAAGTAATGAAAATGTGACTGTACAGGGTCGAATTTTTACACAAGCTGCCAAGTATCTGCGGTGTAAATGTGCTGCTCAAGTATCGTCGGCCATCCTCGTAACAAGTTCTCCACTAGTACCTCTTCTAAATCCTACACACTCTCACCCCGATAAAGACTCCGGAATCCTACGACGCCGCCATAGCTCCTTTTTGTTGGATATCCATGTGCGCCTGGTGCCCCGAATCCCGCTGAATGACAAATGAAAATAAAATGCAATGTGGTGGAACGAAAGCCAAAGTAACCGTTGTAGCGTGACACCAAATAAAAATCGGACCCTGAAAACATGATATATCGCCAAAACGCTCAAACCCCAATAATCAAAACACGATGCCTCTCAAGGAACGTTAACATCACTTGGTAGCTGCACTGGTGGCCCACTTCCAGAAACTGGTTCCCTGTCTTCGGATGTTATTGGACCATGTGAGTAGTGGACAACCTGTGCTCCTGCAGGGTTTGCTGTGGGATTAGCTTCAAGGTAAGCTGCCATATCCCAATTGCGTTGTCCAGTTGTAGGTGGGGCAAGCGGTTGCTGCGCATGCCACATGTTGCCATGCTGACTCGAAGGTGGCGGGAGAGCCGTGTGAGGTTGCAAATCCTGACCACTAGTGCGCTGTATTGGCGGTGAAGTCGTCAAAGGTGGTTGCTTTAGGGAAGGCGGGCCAGCAGTGCCAGTTATCGAGGCTGAAGGGCCTGCAGACGACTTGGAATCTGTTGCAGATGGGGGCGAAGGCACACGCGATGGTGGGGCATCAGAAGGGCCTGATTTTGTGGATTCACCTGGTCCCCCAGGGTATGCAGAGCCTCCAGGAACAGCGGGAATCACTGAGGCTGTGGAAGAGTAACTGGCAGACTGCGGAAACAGTCAGTAAGAGAAAAAAGAATGCAAAATCCGGGTTTACTCACATATTTGCCAATAATTTTCTTCAAGGCGTGTGTTAGAACCGCCCATGGGAATACTTTCACGTCCTTCTCAATGTTGCGAGGTTTGGGGTTCGGGAAAGCCATGATAAGCTTGAAAAAGTTCTCGCTATCAGGTTTGGCTTTGGAGACCGTCAATGGCTTGCAGCCCTCCAAATTTCTTCGGATCCTATTCTTCTCCTCCACTGTGAATCGGACAGCGATCAAAGATTCCAGCAAGTAGATGCAGTCTACACTAGTGACATAGCATTCTCGTTTCTCTGCCCACCAAATACAACTTATACAGATACTATTTGGCTGCCTTTCGTTTGGTGCAACAGGGCGGAAGGTTGTGTGGATCGTACTCCCTTTCTGTCGTCGCCAAAACTGCACCAGCCGTCGCCTATTGTCCCACTCCTCTGAAGTCCAGTTATGTGCCATGTCGTTTAGTTCTCCTTGAATCTCAAGAAGAGCCTTATGGGGGTATATTCCATATGGGTTAAAACCGGATCCTGTTCCACTGGGTCCTCCTTGAACTGCTCCAGGAGCAGTATGTGTTGATTGCTGAAGAGTAGAGGTTCTGATAAGTGTCGGATTTGGTGTGTTTGAGGGAGAAGGTAACGAAGGAGGCTGTTGGTCCGGAGGGCCATCATTCCTGATAGGTCTGCCAGATTGTGGTACTGCGGATGCCTGAGCGCCGGAAGATTGTACAGGGTATGGCTGGGCCCATGGTTGCCCTGGCTGGGTAGCTGACTGTTGAAGCCCGTCTGTAGAGTATGAACCATAGGTATAATTTCGTGGGGGTGATGTCTGTGGTTGATATCCAGGGGCGTGTGTTGCTTGTTCAGGATGATCATATCCAGAATAAATACCGTAAGCCCTCTCTGTACCTGCATGGGACGCGTAAGGCGGGTATTGCCCTGGTCCTTGAGGCTGATATCCATAACCATAATCCTCACTCTTTGGTCTTATTGGTTGAGTGGAACGCTTTGCGGGGCTCCTAGTTGTAGAATCTTCAGGTTCAGCCGTGAGCTTGCGCTTGAGTTTTGTTGCTCGAGGCGGTGAGCTGTAAGATTGCTGGGTTGTTGCGTCTGTATATGTGAAGGTGCCAACATCTACAGTCCCCAACTCTTGCCCTTCCTCATCCTCCATGTTCATGTATACCGTAACTTGAGGAGCGACCCAGCCCGTTAATGCAAAAGCGGGTGTCTCGCCGGACAATCGATACATCCCGGACCCTTCGTGCTTGTGAATAGTAGCGTTGCACCTTCGTGAACCAAACATAAATCTAAACTGTCTAGAGTCGGCAGTCAAATCTGTGGGGCAGTGGAGAAAAACGCTAAATGGTGTTCCTTCAACTCCAATCTGAGGAGTATATCCCATTACCCTGGGTATTAATGGACCTGTCTGATGCTCCTCATACCCCCGTGATGGGTAAGTAGCTTCACCTATAGCTGAGGTATGTTGTTGTGATTGTGAGTGGCTATGAGGGATGTGTGCCAGCTGTTGTTGCTGTGATGGTGTTGTGTAATGGGACTGGGCAGTATATGACCCATAAGAGGATTGAGGGTTGGGCAAGTGCTGGCTCTGAGGTCTAGTGTCATACTCTAAAACATAAATAAGTTAGCTAAGTTTTGAATATAATTACCAAAATTAGATCTTACCCGGCTGCTGCTGGGGAGATTTTCCGTAGGCCGACATCGACAAGGTCCCGGCCGGGAAGGCTGATTTGGCCAGGAGGCCGTCTTCGTTATGTAACCCGCTCCGAAAGCTAGGAATATCTCGATAGTCGTAGGACGAGTAAGGGTCTCTGGACTGTATAGGATCACAATTTGTTAGCAAGGGAGCTTGGATATTTTTTTATAAAATAAAATAAAAAAAATAGCATTTGTAAATATATGTTCAGCATGCATAAACATGCTGCTAAGCAGGGGGTGGGGGGTGTATCATATAAGCAAATGAATCAGTAGAGTTGATTTAAATTACCTCTTGAACGTGCGTGTATACTGCGCTGAGTGCCACGATGAAAGATGTAGGTGGATGAAATGGGAAGATGTGAGGTCAAGGAGGCAAGAAGAGGGCTGAAGATCTCCTTGCTTGGGGTTGGTATGTAGTAGTAGTAAGGCTAGGGTGGTGGTGGTCCAAGACGAGGCTGGTCAAGCTGGGGTAGCTAGTGCGAAGTAGTCAATAGCGTGATTGTCAAGGGTTCCCAGTGATAACTATTGAAACCGTAATAGATTGCAGTTTATCACGTATTCAAAGAGAGTTGTAAAGAATTCGAGTGATCAAGATGTCAGGCTGATTTGACTCTGTTCCAAATCTGTTATTTGGGTAGTGGGTAGAGCTGAGTGGGAGCCGATCAGTCACGGTATATGTACGACGAGGCAGAGAGACACTCGAAAGAATGCGTATGAACTTGAGTTAGGAGAAGGAGTCAGTGGCGATGATTAATAAATGGTGGTGGCGCCGAAAGAGGAACAAGGAGAGCTGAGGTCGAGGCCCAAACAGGAGGAGCAGAAAGCTCGAGCGACTGTTGGAAGTCTAAGGTAGGGGAAGGGGGGGTGTGGAAGTAGGGGTGGTTGGAACGCGGAAGGAGTAGAAGGAGAAGGAGGGGAGGAGGAGGAGGAGGAGGAGGAGGAGGGGAGGACAAATGGGGAGAAGAAGAAGGTGTGGGTAGGTACCTGGTATGTATGTGTGGATGGTAGATATGTGGGATATTATGTTATAGAGGCTCTTGCAGGCACCCAGACCGACAGCCAGAGGTAACTCGAACAGTGCAGTAGTAATACGGTTCTCCGATCTGATCTCGCTCGAGATCTTGGAATCCTCGGAATCCAGGCAAACCTCCGGGCTCACACACACGAAATGGATCTACCCGGTATGTATGAGGTATGTATGAGGTACCCTGTGCTTATACACACGCACGCACTCGTATTATTTCAATAAGAAAGGGCGGAGAAGATGGAGATGACGGAGATGAGGGCTGTGAAGGTAAAGAAAAGAAAAGAAGAAAACACGGCCACCTAAGAGATGGGACGTTGCAAATAGTCTAGTTGCGGGCTTGACAAAACAAATGGGGGCGGCAGCGGGCACCAGGCGGGCAAGCAAGCTATCTTACCAGTAGTAGAGCACGAATAGGCAGTAGCTGAAAGAAGGATGATAGCTGGCTGGTGCTTGGGTGCTTTCTGGCTGCTGCTGTTACTTGCTAATGCTGTTGACGAAAGCGAGTGACGAAAGCAGAGGGAATATTATATGTCTAAAGACCCGAAAAGATGGACGCATCGAGCAAGGAGTGCAACAGGAGGCAGAAACAGTCCGCAGACTACTCTACTTATGACCATCTCCGTTAAGTTCCCTCTCTGGTAGACAAATAAAGAGACGCCCGCTGCGTGGTCGTGGTACGCAGCTAACAGCTAACTAACACTCCAAGAGGTTGACTGGCCCGAAAAACGATTGTGGATGTGAGCACCCCCCCCAGCCTCTCTTCCTAGCAGTACCTATTGCGGATGTGGAGAGAAAGGGAGAGCCAGTATTCATTTGCTCATCAACCAAGCCGCCAGAATGGTACCTACCCCTACCTCCGCCGCACCCAAGAAGTAGATCTTTCTTTTTCTTTTCCCTCCCTTGATCCTCTGCGGAAGGAACGAACGAGGTGTGTGTTGCTGAAAATACACAGGTATTAACTGGCAAGGATTCCAATACTTTAGATCTGGCAAATCCAACCCAGAAACCTTAACCTGCAGCGCATCGCATTGTGCTGCACCTTGCGGAAGAGTTTTCCCTGCCGTACCCAGGCTCGGCGCAGCCGCTTGTTTCCGGCCACGATATCATAAATATAAGAGGTACAGTAGGTACAGAGATTACTCTAGATACTGTATGGTAGATACCTACATAGGGCAGGTAAGTAAGTGCTCTAAAGTTACAGTATAATGCATGTTGTATGTATAAAAGGTAGGTTACATGTGGGTTGTTAGAGTAGGTACGGTACATGGACCTGTAGAGTACCATCCAGATACTCCTAGAGTACCCGCATCTCTACTGCCTACATCTGCTGCATCTGTTTAGAGTACCACTCCAGGCAGTATTAAGGCAGTAGGACGTAGGACGTACAGTAGGTACAGGTAGGACGTATCATGTACAGCAAGCAGTAGGTACGTTCGCTGAAGAGGCTGCTCGCGCGCGTCCCTGTTGCTTTCGATATGTTGTGGTCCCACAGACCGCATGGCTGGGGACGGCCAGATGCATCCTGCCTGGTCGCCGAACGGAATGAATGGGGCCAGATGATGTGCGTCTATTTCTGTCAGGTTAGGCAATGATTGACGATGTGCGACAGTGAAATGCTCTCGGCTGACAAGATGGGTTGCAAGGGTTGCCCTTTAGTCTTACTTAGCTAGCGCCCGAAAGCTTCTTCGCTCATTCCAGTCACCCTTTCGGAATCGGTCTACGTACCTATTGGGATCTGGACACTTGATATATCTGTATACACGATACCATTATTGTAATATTGTACATAATCATCATCATCATCATCTCCATCGTCATCATCGTTCTTGATCCCCTCCCCAACCTACATCCTATCCTTTCCAACTACCACACACATACATTACAGCTACACCATACAGCCCCCCCTACCCCATTCATCCATACATCCACCACCCCTCCCATCCCATAAAAACCCCCATGCACCCGATATTAAAAGTAGACAGAATTACCCCAGCGATCGAGTAGTGTTCTTGGCCTACCCAACAGTACTCGTCCGATATCCGGTTCTCGGATTCACCCTATTAAAAATTTCCCTATGTTTAGGGCAGGCTGAGGACGCTCTGACCTTTTTCCGAGACATGAAAATTTTCAATATGGGCAATGAGCATGGGGTAGGCAGTGCTCGAGCAGCGAGCTGAGTTTCGCGGTTCTCTGAAAGTCTGTTTCGCTAATGGTTGCTTCAAGCGGGGGTTGCAGCGCAAAAGGGAATGTCTCAGTTTCCTCAAAGCGGTCGGACCGCAGGGACTACTAGGTGGGAATGCAGGAACATGCAGGGGTCTGCAGAAGCTTTTTGGTCAGTGTCACGAGGCCACTAGACACCTCAACTCCAATCAATAACTTGAACTAATCGGTTCTCAAGATCAGCGTTCTACTGGCAGGGTGCCTAGGAATTGATACCGCCCAAGTAAAAATGAGTCTGAGCGAGGAAAAAAAGTGTTGGTGGGGATACGACATGATGCCAAAGAAAAGAGCTCTGTTGTCATGATCGCTATCCTTTTTTCGCTTCATGATAGATGATGCGGCTTATCTTGCAAGGGACCGGGTACACATACTTGCGGAAACCACCGCTACCGCGATTTCAGTCATGGCTACCGCTGTAGCTGAGACTGCCCAGAACCCCGCAACACAGGATGACGGGTGGGATGAGTGGTGATATGTAGGAAGTATCTGCCAGGGCTGCCAGGCACAACAACCTATCAACCTGTAAATCCTTCGAGATCACATCCTGTTTACCGACCCTACCGCCGAACCGTTGGTAAGATTTGTTTGCATTTACCGTTCCGTCTCTCTACCATCCCAGTTGCCCCACCACTTCTCTCCCGTTCATTGATATATCAACCGGTTGATCAAAAGTCAGATGACCTTCAGAGATATAACAAGTTATCGTTCTTGAGGATATTATGGTGTATTTTTTTCTCCCACTGTCTTGATATATCCCTCATGAGTATTGGCCTGTTATTTCATTTTTTTAATTATTATATGCGGACGATGATCATCTTATTTCGGAGACAATTCCTGGAGAATATTCCTAGATCGAATTTGAGTGCCTTTTTGCTTTATATTTTCTTTTATCGCCTTTTTCTTTCCTTCTTTCTCTCTTTCGAGAAGCGGCTCGAGTGTGGGGGGTGTGATGTTCTAGCACATTTAGACCCTCTTCGGAACGAACCGCAGAGGAAACACGCCCGAACCGTGGAACGGGTTACAGGCTAGAGTCGTTCGTTTATCTCACTACCCTATGGGTAGTATAGCACAGAAACGTGTTTTCTGTGGCGGTTGATGTTGCGGCGTTCGGACTGACTCGGACGGACACCGAAAGAACGATTGCACGAGAACGTCGGTGGCCTAACGTATCGGGGATCCAAACTCGGGACGAAACCCTGAAAAGACACCGACCTTGAAGATCATCACTCCACGAATTCGGCGTTCATTGGTTGTGACCCGGAAATTGCGCTTGAGTCAAAAATAAAAAAGTAAAATTGTTTGACGGAGTGCCACCAAATGTAGTCGAACGGGCCGCAAAGTCGGGAAAACGAATGACACCGGGTGACGGTCTGATCGACATTGCGCCACTACGCAGATGTCCCTAGTAAGCGAGGCGCTCTAATTTGACATGTCTCCCATGACCCAACCTGTCCAGCCTGTCACCTGGCAGAGTTAGGTGTGACAATGCTGTGAGTGGACGAACATTCAGTGGGATGGAGCCATTCGCCCTAAACCAAGACCCAGAACCAACACAACAACTCTAATAGCACCCAGAGCTTTGCTTCCTAAATTGGCAGTGGTTCACGATATTTTTACACGCAATCTATCGAGATCTCATTGGGAGATGCTCATCGATTAGCGGGATCTGATCCCTGTTGTTCATCCAGATCGTGAATGATTGATTGCCAGTCGTACCGGGAAGGAAGGGGCTTAGAGTTAGGGGGGGTGGTGGGGACGGACGATTCACAGTAAACATACCCTAGCTTCAAACATGGACGATACAAAGTGCCTACATACACACTCTAGAAAGCCGAATGTGGCATTACAGGCCCACACGAACCACTAGTCATATTTCCGGCAGATTTAATCTCTGTCCCATCTACACGCAATCAACTCTAAATATATGTATTCACTATCGGCTTCCGAGAATATATATATAAAAAAAGGATGCCTTTCCCGGCCAAGACGGAGAAACCTATTTGCAATTGCTTCAATTGAAACTCCCCCGGATCTTGCTTTTTACTCTCTCTCCCTTTTCGGTTCAATCGGCAGGTTTACTGAAAGAACAATCATGGAACGCCTGCTGGTCGCTCGGTGCTAAGCACCTCCGGGGAAATATCCCGCTATCTGGATTCTGGACTGCACTTCGTGGTTTACCAGGGTTAAGGCAAGAAAGAAAAAATGTCCTTCCAAACTATCCATGCATGGTGATCAAGGAGGGAAACCCGCGGTAGGCCCGCCTGTTACCGGATGGACGATACCCATTCCTTCTTAGTTGTTCGCTTGATCCCTTTTACTTACACGTACCCAGGTCACCACATCAATATGCACTCAAGCAATTGCTGGCCTCGACTGGTCCAGGCTGGAAAAAAGAGTTACTAGATACTAGATACGTGTTTTACTGAGAGGCTGCAAGGCAATGACTACTGTATAGCCTTGCCATAGCGGTGCTTTAGCTACTGTCTATGTTGTGAACGTGGAAGGCAAAATCCCCACGAGCTACAATCCCCAGCACAGAAGATACCACGTCCTGCAGGTTAGGTATCCACTGTCTAGTATCACTGTTGTCCACGATGTATGTGGAGACGCTGCACAGTGTGATGCGTGACTCAGGCTTTTTTTGTTCCTTGGCAAGTGAGTGTGCGTGTCTTCGGTTTCCAAGTTGCATCCGGAGATCTCATGTTAAGACCTGCGGGACGGTTCTTTTCTGGCTGGTCTGAATGTCAGCTCATCGTGGGCACTGAGGTGGCGAGCCCATCAGTCTGCTTTGCATGCCCTCGTGCATTTTGATCATGTCGATATCCATCATCACTATCATCACGCTTACATTCTCTTACGCAACAGAAGAGTATCCAGGAGAATTCACACACCCCAAAAATCTAAGGTTATGCTGGAGTTGTGTGAGTTGAAGATCCGGGAGTTATTACCCTAGATCCTTCAGGTCTCTCGCCAATCGACCCTTACACTTAGCGGATAATAAACGAGCTGTAATATAGGTAGATGAGTGGTTCGGGAACAAGGTTTACGGTTTGCCTACATTAGTGGGGTTTTTCAAATGTGAGATATGCTTGCCGCTTGCTGCAGCTCCTATCTCGGCGTCTAAAGGGGTTTCTTCCCACATATTGTTGAGGGAGCGCAAACATGAATATCATCTCGCAACTGCAGAAGGCTTTTAGAGATGATTGGTGATCGTTGATTCTGTGATCCTGCATTTTGAATGGCTGAAACTCAAGGAAAAGTAGCGGAATTTAGATCATATCGGACCAGGATCATACTTGCAATCGAAGGGATACAGAAAGTGGTCATTTGATAACAGACATGTCAATAGCTAACTAAAAAGGCGGGAGGTCAGAAGAAAAAGTAAGTGTAAAGTAAAGGAGAGACAAAGCGGTTATGGAAAAAAAAAAAAACAGTCTCATGGAACGACCCTTGAGACTTCAGAAACACCCCGTTAGTTTACCGGGACAGAGCCGAGAATCATGCCTAATAGGTTACAGGCTAGATGCCAGCGCGAAACAAAACATAATGTGGCTTTTTTTTGCCTCAAACAGGGACAGAGAACTTCAATCGGAGAATTGAAATCTCCTGCAGCCATCCCGCTTTCGAAAAGAAAGGAAAGGAAAAAAAAGGACGCTGAGTGATATCTTATGATGCATGTTCCCGCTCGAACCCATAATCCCAATACACTACCATCTCTCTCTCCCACCAGTCCTCCATTACTTTCCCTTCTCCTCTCCATGACTCCTCGACTGAATTAAGTTTCCGAAAAGCTTTGCGGGTTACCGCCGTTCCTCAACATGAATTCATGTTGCATGCGCTTCTGATCCTCCTGGGTATAACTCTTCTGCCTTTGATGAAACAACTTCCTTTGTAGCCCCTCAACATCGCTATCTGATACCTTCACTCCTGCCTGGCCGCTGCCCGACGCTGGACTTCCAGCGAGGGGATGATTTCCGAGGTTGGAAAATTGAGCACTGTCCTGTTCGTAATTGTACGAAGAGCGACGAGGAATCACCGGTGCCGCTTGAGGCTTCCCTTGATGGGTGGGATCACTAGCGTTCTCACCCTCTGCGGCGGAGTCCGAGGATTTGATGATTGATTGTGAGCTCTGAGTAGATGGGGGTGCCCAAGAGTAATGAGCTTTGTCGTAAGTGGGGTGAGGGGTGGTAGATTGAGACATGTCTCGACTTCTTTTTTCAGAGAGC
Organism: Morchella importuna; assembly: GCF_003444635.1. NCBI lineage: Eukaryota > Fungi > Ascomycota > Pezizomycetes > Pezizales > Morchellaceae > Morchella > Morchella importuna. The sequence goes on along the minus strand of NW_025763398.1, from coordinate 1,166,552 downwards.
TTCTCGTGAGATAGAGTTAAAGAATTGGTCGCTGACGATTGTTTGTGGCGGAGAGGATGTGAACTACGATGAATTGACCTTTGACAGGATGTCGTGAATCGGATGCTTTTGTCGACAGACGAGAATGAGGTGGAGGTGGTGGCGAGGAAATGCGGGGAAACAATTCTGGGAGCTCGATGGAGGTGGGAAGTGTGAGCTGAGATCGGCAATATCCCTGCACGATGCCGTCTGTCATACAGGAATCGGAGTGATGAAAACAACAAATACGAAGGTCATATTATAATACGTTTGGATCGCATATTCTCCTCGTGTAAGTGAACAGTTTTTGACTTGTTAGATCAAAGTAGTGATCAATCCAAACATGCCTCAACCGAAGCCTTTCTTTGTCTAAAACCATTCACAATATATCACTCGGACCAGCCCCGCCTTTCTCGGCTGTATCTTACCCGACTCCGCATTCAAAACCGGACCTGTTGAGAATTATCTAAGGCTTTATCGGTTCAATTATCAAAATAAGCCTCTTTGATGAGGTGTTTTATGGAGGGTTTTCCGGTTGAAATGCTTCGAGCTTTATCTGCTTTTCGTCTCCTGATATACCCAATGACAGACAAAATAGAGTGCAATATGGAAATAACCGCACTATTAGTGCTATGAGAACAATACGCAAGGATGATCATGCATTTGTCGTAATGGGTGAACTATAACCTTCTTGCAACTTCTTCCACCCTTTGAGATATGCCGAAGGTTAGAGCCAGCCGATATCGCTTTGCCATGTTTTTATCATGCTAATCAGGTTGTTGCGAAGGGTTGTGGATTCGATCGCCCCGAAATTGACCGGTCCCACTCCGAGAAGTAATTCCGGCGTGGCCACTTATTGGCGGGTAAAATAGGTATCGCCAACTCCATAATTGCATTGGAAGCAACAGTTGGGATTACCTGTTTCCAGAGCCCGACTCTTGGGAATTTGGAAGCAAATTGAAAAAGGTCTATCTGCGTATTCCGAGGTCTAGAATCCGAGAGATTGGGCTGTGAATTCAGCTCCACCACCACCAGTGTGGTGGTGTTTCCGTAGGGTACGTCATTTATAGTCGTTCCAAATACGCCCATGCTGTGTAACACAGCCGCCTTCTTCCGCCGCGGCGAATTTTTGTCCATCCGATTTTATTCATATGATATCGAGAATAGGGGGGCAAAATGACAGGTCGGACGCGCGCGCAGAAAAAGGAAAGAAAAAAGGAAACCTACGAATGTGTGCTGCTTAACGTAGGAGTACATAAGCCCCGAGTGGAGGTGGGATATGTGTGGTGGAACAAGTCAACGGCCAGTAAGTACCGCCGTGGATCTCCACAAATGTCGATTTCTCAAAGGCTTAGGGGAAACTCTGAAGATGTGCGCCGGAGGCAAACCGTATTTACCCAAGGGTCCATCTTCAATTAGTTTTCTTTACTGGTCATTGTATCAGACCGTAAAAAGTACCAGTTTTTTTGTTGAGGATGAGACATTCTTGGCAAAGAGAGCAAGTTGTTACTACCAATACTATTACACAAACACCTCAACAACACAACTCTCAGTGGGCTATCTACAATCGGGAGAGAATAAGCATATGGATACATCTAGGGTCCACAAAATCAAATCTGGAGGCTGGCACGTTGTTTCACCTGTCTGGTGGAAGTCACAGAGTCACATTCCCTCCACAATGCTATTTTTAGACTCAGCCTCTACCGATTTACTTTTATGCGCTGTTTTACATACTGTTATCATGCTTAATAGACCGCTTTTATTCCCCTCCGCTGAGTTCGAGGCTTCCTTCATTTGGTAGTTACAAGGCTCGAAGAACATCTACTTGGGTCCATGCCAGGGACTTTGCAAGCCCCAGAACCATGTATATGGTACAAAATCCTTAGAGTTCTTACGTGCAACATTAACAAGGAGGATTGCCCTCATTACAATATGTAGTGTTTACTATAATTGATGAAGTTTTGGTTGAGGATCTAGGTATCCGTTCTATGGTTTCTGTCGATGAGTGATGGATTATGATGGAACCCGAGACGGAAGGGTATAAAATGTAAAAAGCACTAATTATATTGCCCCGTAATGTTAGACCTATAAATCTCAGAGCAACGATTGGTCCCCTCTATTTGATATTCCAAGTATCACTAATTTCATAAAGCTAACTCGCAAGAGAGTGGATTTCTGGGTCATAACATGTACCTGCATAAAGTAGGAACCCTATTGAGAACCAAGGAATTACTTTAGAATAACTTAAATAATAGGGGCCCGACATACACACACGGATAAACCGATAGTATCCCGAGTATCCTAGGAGAGTGAGGAGGAGAGTAAATCTTTTCTCCTTCACCTCATGGCATATCACTCGCTTGTCCGTGTTTTAGGTAAGTATACTAATGCAATTGGAAGTTGGGTAAACACATGATATATAGTCTCGTGCCCATCAGATGCTACACAACAAATATCAAAGTGCAGGTCTGAGTAGCAAGCCTACATGACACATTTCTGACCATTGCAGGTTTTGGATTATGTTTTCTACCTACGTGCACATGGGTTGCTGTCTGTACACTACCTCCTCTCACGCTTTCGTTCAGAAAATACACATTCAATACATTTTCTATTAAAACAAGACGAATTGAGATGATGGGTTCCATTTCCCTCGGGGTCCACCAAGGTACTACCCCCACGAGTGCCAAAGATGGCTGTCCCAGAGTCTTTGGTTACCAGCAAAACTAGCAATAGCCTGCAGGCTGGATCAGCTGAGGCCGGGCATTGAGAGTATGAGACCGATGAAAAGCCACCCAGAAAGGGATGAAGGAGGGTGAATACTGTCTAATACACTACCAGTATATATAGATAGAAGTTGTCCGGCATTAATGTTGCCCGTATACTGGGTACCTTATAAAATTCTTGGCAAATAAGAAAGGCTCTTGGCACAAAGCGGCTGAGGGTCAATGATAGATACTGTAGCCATGAAATCTGTTACAACACAACGTAAAGCTACATTATCAATAAGTAAACCGTAGCATATGAATATCGCTATAAAGATAGGATTCGGTGGTAGTTGCGAATCTTCGGTCTGCTTACCTTTTGAGAACTAGTCAATGGTATGATTTACTCGGTCCTAAAATGTAATTGGCGGGCCTATTATCTAAAATATTACACGTAATTAATCGTCGTATTTATTAGTATACATACGACGGGCCATGAACGTATCTTGTACCTAAATTGACGGTATGGTTGTCGATCCGGTAAAACGTCTAATGTAGACTCAAATAACGAGCAGTTCCCGTAAACCCCTTTTCTTAATTTACTGCTACAAGTGATCAACTTTCACCATTAGTGATCCATAATGGTGGGAAAGTCCAACTGTTGGTGAATGACCGGATAAATACTGAGCACGTGACGATAACCAAATCGATTCCGCTGCTTAGTCAGGCTCTGAATTAGGTCTGGTGGGTCAATTTGGATGGTCAACGACCGGCGGAGCACTTTTTCGATTTGGTGCTCTCATCCGTACTTTTGTGACACCTGAACAATACCCTCTAAAGGCAACCTCCAGTAGGGAACCAGTCCGTTTTCACTCGATGATATATGTCGCACTGCATCAATTGCCGGACCAAACTGTCGGGCCCAGCTAAAATGTCTGCGCCGCGCGCGGGATGGGCTCTGGCATTTGTTCTGCTTTGAGTGTGAGGCCTGTATGTACCCAGCCTTCTCACTCCCCGCCTCTATCCTGGCTGCCGGATCCTCGGCAGTGGCAGTGTTTTTTTAGTGGAGGTACATGTACTTAGCCAATCTTCATGCCTGTATAGTAGGTATGTAGAGTACATACATATGTACATACATACGGGAGTTATTTCGTTTTTTATTTTTATTTTTCTGTTGGACCTTATTACGTATGTCATTGATTGAATCCACTTAGAGTTGTGCTTGTGAAATCGTTGTTGGCTGGGTTCACGACCGCCCGTAAAACTGAAGTCGCATTTTAGCCAGTATGCATGCATGTAGTTGGCCATCCATCCTACCATGGAATCCCCATGTTCAATGGATTCGATTATATGTTTCTCATTTTCTTTTTCAGCCCATGCATGAATCAGTTCTCATCTTAATCTTGCCTTCTGTATCTGCCCGGACTTTAGATGCGGCGGCGGCGGTAGTCTTGGCAACCTGAAGCTTACCTTGCCGATGCAGTTAAATGTCGAGACGCAAGAAACCACTTAACGCTATCAACAAGTAGACCATGACATGCGAATAAACCCAAGAAATTTAATGAAAAAATTGTCTTTACGTACCGCTAACGCAAGATAAAATCCCCTGGCTATCGGGATCGGGAGTTGTATTTTTTATTTTTTATTTATTGCACCTTTCAAGTCCTGCTTGGCTGTGGCCTTGTGATTTAGGCACCAGGATTTCTAGCAAATCATTGGTCGTGGATCTCGACCGCCCCCAACATACTGGTCCCGATGGAATCGCAATTCCTACCTCATAAACTAGTAGCGCCAAATTTCCGATTCCCCGTCCCGTGATCATTCTGGGTTTACCCCACTCTCTATTATGTTCTTTGGCGTGGTCCCTCTTTATAAGCGTTTGTGTACTTACTTGCCGACTGCAATACAGGACGGTAGAGAGATCTAAAGTAGGGATACTGATAGTGAGATATTGTGCCTTTAGAGGAGTAAACTGGACATGTGTTCTTCCTGATGACGTCAGCACAGCTTACCAGAGATGCGCAGGCGACGAACTGCGTTCTCTACAACACTAAAGTTTGAATTCCTGGATAGGTGTTTGGATGAAATCTCGTGAAGGGTGGAGGGGAAGAGGGGGCGGAGAGTGAGACGCTGTGATGCGCTTGGCATCCTATATTATGCGTAGAGTAGTAGTAGAAGTGCAAGAAGCCTAAACCTTGTTCGGCCAAATTTAATGTATCTGTGAGGATCCGTCTTCCCGGTTTCGGGATGCAGTATTCCTTAGGTCTGCCTTTGGAAATCATGTTTGTGATATTATGGCGGTTATGGGCATACACACTTTCACAAGTGCAGATAAGTGGTGTTTCAATGTTGCAAGCGAGCCACCAAGCTAGTGGATCGCACGAGCATGTTTTCTGATTCTGAGATACGACTTTATCCAATAAGAGGGGCAGGTCATGGGGTCTTATGACAGTGAATATATCAACAAGTCAATATTTGTGCCAGTATTGAGATCTGATTAGTTCCGTCGATGAAGCATTCATTTGTGATGAAGAGTGCAAGTCATGTAGGATCACTCGGTGGAATTTGAGATTAGAGTTGGAGGTACCATATGAATTCACAGGAATTGTGGGATGTTCAAATGCCGGGTATTTGTATCACAGAACTTTGTAGGCGCACTTTTCCATAAAATCAATCCCAAAGTTCCAGGCCTAAGGATGTTGACCGACATGCAGGCACAGCATGAGGATTTTGAATCACCGGTTTATCGTCGACCCGAATCTATAAGATGTTTGGTTAGGGTTTCAAGTTGTGTTTATCGTCTCATATGGGCAGTACATATAGTCACAAAAACGCATGGACTTACTAAGAAATAACCTCTCTTAAGCATGTGAACTAGAAATATATGGTGGAATGACATCATAGATTCTCACTCGCGAGACCGAGGACCCAATGGTTGAGCTGCGGGGAGGAATGTAGTCTGCTGTCGCTATCGGGTTACGGGTACGTTGTTAGTGAGAAACTATTTCCCAGAAGTACATTGTAGACCACGATACAATCAACTACATGTACGTAGCCACATGTACCCCTGCTCATGTTTTCCCTCACGTACACCCCAGAGCCAGTTCCCTAGCTAACATACCTCTCTTTCCATTATAGCCTTGAATGCCATTAGGTTCGGGTCCATCTTTAATTGGCTTATATACTACTGTGGGCTTCTATAATCTTTGGCGCATATGTAGTCAAAATATAATCGTCATGACTACATCAACGTGCGGACTTTGCCATTGGAATTTTGCTGTTGTTGGTATCGATCAATACGTCTGTAACCATCTCAATGGTACCCTTCCCCCATACTAATGCGAGTTTTTACTGCCAATAGCACTTTACAGGTCATCATAACTGGTAACCTTCATTCTCAACTTCAGCTCTCATAGAATTACTACTAGCAGCACGTTGTAAACAGGGAAGACCCTGCAAATGCTAACAATAGTAGTACGAGCCTAGGAGGATCATCTACCCCCCTCAAACAGGTAATTCTCACTTTTTAAAACATATTAAGTTAATAGGTTGTATATATGTTGACATCTTATAGGAATTAGGTTACGGTGGGGTTGGCAGACCTATGTGAGTCATGTGAGATCACTCGTCGGTCCAGGACTATTAGTCCTAGACTCGAGACCAGCCTCTCCCATGGGGAAGAGTGATAATATAGTATTATCAAGCGCTCTAAGAACGCGATATCTTATCGGCGGTGGTAGCTCATGAATTTAATCCACATTTTTAAAAGATGAAAAATTGGAAGAGTAACTAACCATATAAGTGCTTTTATTATGTACTGATATTCAGGATTTCGAGATATCTAAGATCCCTGACGCGTCCGACTTGAGTTTATACACACTTGAGGTCCGTCTTTATGCCTCTATTCTGATGAAGCATTCTTTACTCGCATCATTGTTGGGATTATCTGATAGAGGGTCTAGGCACAGTGTAGAAACTACGCTACGTTGATAAGTGAAAGTAAGGGTATATTAACTTTGCTCAGTACGGAGAATTATTTATTATTGGCCTCGAAAATTCATTTTGACCATGTCAATTTTATTTAGGATATAAATTAGATGGAGACCTCAAGGACCGTGTAGCTCTCTCTTACACCTCCTTCCCCATCTGCTTATTCCATGAATTAGAACAAATGCACCTTGATGAAACGCCATACCGATAAATAGCATGCCTAACATAAAGATCATAGCGACAACAATTCCAATACAGGTTACGGAGAACCATTTCGAGACGATTTCGAATAAAAGTGGCGAAGTCCGCGGGGCGGAATAATTTTGCGTAGCTGCTAGAATAACCTGCATGGCAGATAGAATTACACTGACTGTTCCAAAAATGAAGAGGAATGGTCCCATAAAGCGTCCGAAATAAGTTCTATATTGGCCATGAACCTCATGATAACCTGGTTGGAGGCGGAATATCTTGATGAAGACGTTTATCCTGCTGAGCTGAAGCTCGCCGTACTGGAATCGAGGGGACATCATTTCATCCGGTAGCCCTTTATAACGCCTCAAAAGCCTGAAAAGTTTATCCGGTTCATTGATCGCCCCTTTTGGTAGTAGCTTTTTTTCGACGGCGATATCCATGTCGGATGGACTTTGAATCAAGCATGTATATGAATGAAGGAATCCGCGAACAGCTAGTTTTAGGCTTGGATTATTATCCACATACTTTTCTCGGAACTTATCGTCAAGCAGATATGAAGGCAATGGCTTGATAAAAATTCTGTTTTTGTGCCAGAGTAGATGCAACCCCATCTTTTCTGTTATTACAATCTCCCGTTGACGGACAATTTGATGATGAAGGGGCGAAATATTGGAGCTTGGCGTTTGGAAGAGCAATAGCCATGTGGAAATCTCGTTTAAATCTTGAGTAAGAAGTTGAGCGCTGAGGAATTTTGGAATCTCGGTTTCCCCAACTAAAGGATACTCCGGTACGTATACAGGCAGAGGAGTACTTGGGCCAGTAACTCCTGGGTCGGTGGCTGGTGGAGGATATGGCTGAATATCGATATCGTTCTTAGCCATGACTGAACAGAAGTAAGGGGATGTCTAAACTCGGTTCATTGTGCACGTGTGCTGACAGTGGTCGTAAGAACGTAGGATCGCTGAGTGATACCTTGTGGGTTGAAGTCGATGAGCATTTTAGGAACGGCAAGAAGACAGTGAAACCACACGCATCTACATATTATATAGAGTCTTGGGGGTTGATTAAATGTTTGGATATGTGCAAGGTAGTTTCGGCATAGCAATTTCCCGCCGTGCCCCAGGGGTCAGTGGCTTGAGGGTCCTCAAACACGTACTTCCCCAAACACATACTTCTCTATGTACCCAATACGTTCGCCCAATGAAACAGGGGCGATTATGAACACTTTGCTGATACCAGCCTTCAATTCGGTGAACCTAGACCTCAAGAGCCAGGGTACGACCACTAGTGATCAGGCTGAGTTTTCTTCTACCGTGGTATGTACTACCACAATTCCCATCTTTAGTTTAGTAAGGATCTGAGAATTCACCAGAGTCCTGGACGAGGCTTCCATGTTGCAATAACCTGCAGGTCTGACATCCGAATTCATCCCTGATGAGGCGCTGTCGGAAAGTGCATATCGCCTGATAAGTAAGCGAATTAATTCGGTTTATGTACGTGTATGTACCAGAAACCCCGCAAACTATTTTGACAGTGGGTACGTATGTACTTAAGCTTATAAACTTTCGTGAATGGTTGTTGTCAGTGAGAGCAGTGTCAGTAGTACCAGTGATGATGATATGATGATCTGACATCTCCTTAAATTAGGCGAGTGCTTCGAGGAGCCCCAGTCGACTCAGGCAATGTCTTGCTCCGCTTAAGCAGAGGAACAAGACCGCCGATCGGGGCATTGGGTAAGTGAAAGTGCAATAGTGCTATTTATACTGATGTGCTTACTTTTGAAACCTGTGGGGGAAGAGGCGGGTGAAGGGTACTTTTTTCTCCCACTGGGGTTCTGTTTAGGTGAGGCTGTTGGTGTCCCATCGATTCTATCGCTGTGTATGTATTCGGTTTGTGTTGCACTTGTGTGCGCAGTATCGGTATGTCTCCATATGCTAGTCGATAACCAATATCTCGCATCAGTTAGTTACTGCTCGACTGCTTGTGGGGGAACCTCCGTTTGAATACATACTTCATTCTACCTGTCCGGACACGCCCTCTCTAACCTTTTAGCATTACATACAGCAAAACCTATCATATAAGTTCCACCCACGTGGTGGCCGAATTTTGCTGGAATTATCGTAGGGATGGAATTTAGAGAGAGGTATTTGTTAGCAAACTAGTATACAGGTATCGTTCCCTCCAACCGCTGGAAGTTTGGTAGGGATGGAACTTCGAGGGGGGTGGAATTATGATGGGTTTCCCTGTACATGTATGTAATGTCCGCCCCAAACATTACAGTTTCCAGGACTATTGTCGTTAAAAGAAACTTTAGGCCCCCAAATCCGGGTGTCTTAGACGTGTAGCCAAGGTCGCGCGCTCTCTGTTGGAAGGGAAGGTCCACACCATAGATGGGTGGTGTCTTTCCAACATCTATGATTCGAACGCCTTCCCTGTTATATTAAGACATCGAACAATAGTTTTGACAGCTGCACTGAAAACCGTAATAGGTTTACGCTGCATAGGGGGGGGGATGATTGAACGAACGAATAGAAATTCGCGAAAAGAATACAGCTTAGCATCTTTTCACCTTATTCGACTTCACCCCGCGGAGATGGGTAGATGCTGCTCGTGTGATACTCTGACGTACCGTATGGCTTCTCATATTATGTGTGGTACGGCTGTCTAGCTAGACATGGCGCCGTGTCTCTTTTCTCTTTCTCTTCCCCGCCCCCCCCTCCGGGTCCGTGCAAAAGCCTGCTGCTACCTACGCTGATACTAGGCTCGTCCCCCAACCCGTCTGCTTTCACACTTCCAAGACAGCCCGCTGCGAGTAGGGGATGGGTATGAGACTATGCTGATACTATCGAGAGGACAATAGATGGTCTAGGTCTTGGCACATAGGTACTCACTCGAGCCACTACTCCGTCTAGGATCTTTTCTTTTCTTTTCTTTCCTTTTTTTTTTAATTCATGGATTGGCCCGTCTAAGATAGTTCGTGGCAGAGGGTTTGTAGACAGAGGGGTTCGGGGTCTGGGGTCTGAAAACCTACAGACGTGTAGTACCTATATACACTCTACTGCTGCGCGCTCGAGAGACCCTTTTTCGTAGGTCTTACAAAAGAAAAATTGGCTGAACTGAATTAAGGCCCTAGCTACGGCTCCGGAGGACCGGGAACTTGACTTCTGTCTCCCATCTTGGAGGGGGGGACAAAGAGTAGGTACAGTGAAACCTATCATAATTCCACCCCCCTCGAAGTTCCATCCCTACCAAACTTCCAGCGGTTGGAGGGAACGATACCTGTATACTAGTTTGCTAACAAATACCTCTCTCTAAATTCCATCCCTACGATAATTCCAGCAAAATTCGGCCACCACGTGGGTAGAATTATGATAGGTTTTGCTGTATGCCCAGGCCCCGTGCCGCCGGGATTTATGGCGAGTGAAGACCATGTCTTCCCCGCAGCATAGCTAGAAGGAGATAGCGTGCGGTGCCGCATTCAAACTTCACGGAACCTTGGGCCCGGCGTGTATCCGCTGCGCTACATCCCGCCGCCCTCCCGCCTCCCGGGGCATTTACTACCCTCACCTCCTACCGCTAAAGACCGGCTGGGCCGAGAGATGGTGATTCCAGGCAGCTGGCGGAGTAGGTGTGCGGGTGCGGTGGGGGGGGGGGGTAGTCACCGGATTTGTTGCTAGTCACGCCATTTAGGATCGAAGCTTCCGAGTGAGCTGCCTGCGGACGGGAAACCTCATCTCCAGGAGGATGCGTGTACCCAGTACCCGCCGCCAACGGTGCCGGCTTACCTACGCTACGCAGGACACATGCACAGCAAGCCATGTAGCGTAACAGAGTAGGTAGTCTCTCTTCCTCCGTCCAGACCAGGCCTGGCTAGCTGCTCCTTCGCCAACTAAGGTACCAAAAACGGCTCTGTTTTAAACAGCCTCCGGGGGTACCGGTGCTTTCTGTGCCGGAACCACAACTTCCTGTTCGCGGGCGGGCGAGCAAGTGATACCCCACAGAATATGTCCCGCATAGCCTTCCAGTCCAGCATAGAAGGGCCGCTCTACATAGCTAACTATTCGCGCATGATTATGAGCTGCTTTCTCACTACATTGACAGCTATAGGCCGGCTGATATCTGTCTAGAAGCCGCCATACGTCTGCCAAGAAGCTGCTATCTATTTACCACTCTGATTTTGTGGTATATTTTTTTCGTCTGGGACGTGCCTGGGATCGGAGATACGCCGCCGCTTGAGCACCGGCGGTATGTCGATGGGGCGAATACGTGTCGAGCCACTAGCCCCAGTCACGCCATTGGGACCCCCCGGGGGGGGGGGGGGGGGGGGGGGGCGCTGTTAGATTCAAGAGAATACGAGACCGCGCGGGAGAGATATAAAAACCATATGCACACCAAAGCTACATGTACGTACCCACGGCGCGCGGCTCCTACCAGAACCCATATATCTCCCCAGCAGTACTGGTAACAGCCCTAGCTCAATTAATGAATTAAACAACAAAAAAAAAAAAAAAAAAAGCCCTAGCTCAACAATCTTTAGCACCGAGCGAAATATAATCCCCCATATACATATATTTCGACCATATTCCTGCTGTCCCAAAGCCACGTGCGCATCACACTATCCCACGCAGAAGAGACACGGCCCGAATAAATGCTGGATTAGAGGGATTCCCCCCTTCCCATAGTATGTATGCAACGCACTGGAAGCCAAATAGCATCCCTAACCCTAGACCTAACCCACCGAATGACAGCTCATGACGGGGCCGAGTGATGGCGTGTGAAGGATGCTATACGTACTCGCGCGGCCGCTTTGGAGCCGCTCAAAGAACTGTGGCGAGTGATCTGGCAACGGCTAAGAGCTCACGTTTTTGCAGTATTCAGATCGATTACCCCCTTTTTTTTTTTTTTTTGTGTGTGTGAGCGGCTTCAATCCGGCCGCTAGAGTGTATGGAATGGAACGGTGGGATTGGACGGTGGGCGCGGGGGGGGGGGGGGGTGTGGAAGTGTTTTCACAAGCGGGGTGTGTGGGAGAGAGAGGTTTTGTGTATTGTGTATTTATATACAACCCACGGGGGGGGCCATTGTGTTATTTATATATCTAAGGGATGGTGTATGTAAAAAAAAAAATGAGGGAAAGTATAAGAGAGGGAAAGGAGATAAATATACACATAATTTTGAATTTCTTTTGGCTTTTTTTTTACAAACCGCGTACCTATACCTGCGCCTGTACCTGCGCCTGCGTCTCTAAAAATCGTGCCTGGCCTTGCTTGCCTGTCGTACCTTACATCTTCTCTTACATCTTCTATTTTTTTTTCCCCGGGGGTCCAACAACCCCCCCCCCCCCCCCTACACTCCCCACACAGCACCTATTTCCTCCGCGGTGCATCCTCCTCCGCCACCGCCTTCTCCCTCTCCGTCGGCGGATCACTGACCGACCGCGCCTTCGCATCCCCCCGATGCGCACCCTGCAGCACCGGCGTCTCCGGCACCGACGAGCTCGGCTCCGCGAGACTTGGTGTAGTCTTGCGCTCTGTCACCTCTGCTGGTGGTGCGGCGGCGCGGGTGGCGGCGGCGCGGGTGGCGGCGGCGCGGGTGGCGGCGGCGCGGGTGGCGGCGGCGCTGCTGCTGCTGGTGGCGGGCGCGGTGCCGGTGTGGGCGGGGACGGAGCCGGTTGACGCGGCGGAGCCGGGGGAAGAAGAGGCGGAGAGGGAGTCGGAGCGGTCGGGGCGGCCGGTGTTGGTTGGGGAGGATTTGGCGGCGAGGGGATCGGTGGAGGGGATGGTGGTGGCGGGGGAGGTGGGGTCGGCGTCGGTGTCGGCGTCTAGGTCGTCGTCGTCGTCGTCGTCGAGTTCGGAGCCGTAGATCTCTGGGTGCTATTATGCTGTCAGCTCCTGTCCTACACTCCACCTCCACCTCCACCCCCCCCCCAAAAAAAAGAAAAGAAAAGAAAGAAACAAACAAACAAACCTTCTGAAAGCACGCCTGCATGCCCTTAAACCTATCCACACAATCCACGCCCTTTGGCTCCTCGGTCGAAAACACAAAGCAGCTAAAGGCAGCCTTAAACTCCTCGCCGCAGGGGCCATGCGCCATGCCACCGAGGCACGGGCAGTCCCAGTTGATCTCGCCCGTCTCGGGGTTGAAGGCGCCCTCCTGCGAGGCTTCTTCTTCGAGCTCGTCGGCGGCGGCGCGCGGGGAGGCGGATTCGCCTTCGCCTGTGGCGGAGGTGGATGGGGGGGGATCTTGGAGCGGCGGATGGGAGTGGTGGGGAGGAGGGAGGCGGGACGGTCGGTTTCGGCTTCGGTGGGGCCTGCGGGGCGTTCTTCTTCGACTGGTGGTGGGGTTAGCTATGTGCTGTGCGGTGGAGGGGGTGAGGGAGGGGGAGGGAGAGAGACAGACATTTAGGCTCGTCGGCAAAGACGGCGGAGGTGGTGTACCAGTAGACGATTCCTGCAGCCAGGGCCCACCTCGTTGCCGTGCCCTTGAGCGTGCTGCGTTTCTTGCTGGGCGCGGCGGAGGAGGTGCTCAGGAGGCGGCTGGAGGGTGTTGTGGCGGGCCTTCGGAGCAGCAGTGCGGTTCTGGTGGTGCTGGAGGAGGAGGAGGAGGAGGCATGACGGAGGAGGAGGGAGCGGGCGGCGGCGGCGGGGCGGAACATTGTGCTGGTTCTTCTTCTTCTTCTTCTGTTTTCTTTTCTCTTGTATCGGGGGGAGAGATCAATTGGATGGGGGGAGAGATCAATTGGATGGAGGGAGAGATATAAGTGGTGAGCGGTGGTGATTGTGCGTTGTGGCGGCAGAGAGAGATGTTCCTGGCTGCGGCATCTCCTGCACAGAGCATTTCTAAGCACGGGGGCCGTGATTAGATGGATGCGATTAGATTAGATAGGGGATGTCTGGGGGGATAGCGGGTGTCTGGGGTAATACTTTCTATCGGGTGCTGGACCAACACCCACAACCACCATACTACTGGCACCAACCAGAAGATAGAACAGAATAGGATAGAAAGAAAGAAAGAAAGAAAGAAAGAAGAAAAACAATGGGCAGCTCCCCCTCCAAGCCGCCCACCGTCTGGGATCCCGCCCGCTACATCGACCCCGCCAGATCAGACGACGACGACGACGACGACGACAGGCCCTTTGCCCTGCTGATCCTCAACCAGGAGATTACCGACCTCGAGCTGTTTGAGAACATCTGGGCAAACAGTTCTGTCCCCCCCCCACTTTGTACCACTTTCATAACAGTAGCTAGTACTAACACCCGACCGGCCACAGGCAGCTTCCGCGTCTGCGCCGACGGCGGCGCAAACCGCCTCTACACGGCACTACAAACCGACGCCGCCCGCGAACTCATGGTACCTCCCCTGCCCCCCCCCCCCCTCTATCCCCCATCCCAACTAACACCCCCCCCCCCCCCACAGCTCCCAAACGCAATAGTCGGCGACCTCGACTCCCTCCTCCCCTCCATCCACGCCTACTACGCCGCCCACGGCGTACCAGTCCTCAAGAATCCCGACCAGGACAGCACCGACTTCGGCAAGTGCCTCGACTACATCAGCCAGCACACGGGCCTGCAGTCGCCCGAGTTCACCGAGACGCACGACGCGCTCGAGGGCTGGCGCGGCGTGCGCGTCTCCGCCACGCACAGCCCCATCCCCGTTGTTGCGCTGGGGGGGTGGGGCGGGAGGGTGGATCAGAGTTTACATTCGGTTTGTGTCCTCCCCTTTCCTTTTCTTTGCGTCTTGCGCTGGTAGATGGCTAATTGGGATTGGCGGGATAGATACAAGCGCTCCACACATCCGCCAACACCCGCCCCACGCGGCGCCTCACGCTCGTCTCCTCCGAGAACATCACCTTCCTCCTCACGCCCGGCTCGCACATCATCTACACCCCGCGGCACCTTCTCGGGCTCACATGCGGGATCCTGCCGATCGGCGGCGCGGCGACGGTGACGACGCAGGGGCTGCGGTGGAACCTGCGGGACGCCGAGACGCGGTTTGGCGGGCTGGTGAGCACGAGTAACCATTTGGCGGGTGACGAGGTGGTGGTGGAGACGAGTGGGTGTGTGGTGTTTACGGTGGAGATACGGGGGGGTGACTGTGGGGGGGTGGGGGTGGAGAGGGCGGCGACGTTGTAGTGTAGTGTTGTGTGGGGAGGAGGAAGGAGGGGGGGGGGTTGGACTTGTTTTTCTTTTCTTGGCTTTTCTTTTGGGCTTTGGGTTTTCGTTGGGGTTTCTTTTTTTCTTCTCTTTTGCTTTGCTGTTCTTGTAGGGTTTTTATAGGTTTTATATGGCTTTTTTTCTTCTCTTTGCTCATTGGTGTGCGTGCCTCTTTCTTCTTCGTTGCCATTTTGCGCTTCTTCTCCCTTATTTTTCGATGATGGGGGGCCTGGAGTCGACCCTATTTCTCATATGGGGTTAGGAATGAATTAAACAAAAAAATATGGGGTTGGTACTAGAATGTACTTTTCGCATTTACAAAATTTCTTATAGGACGGCTTATGTAGAAATGTATCATCGCGAACATTTTCACAATGTGATCACCATGGGCGCTTGAGTAGAGACGAGGGGGGTGGGGGGTGTAAGTAAGATATAATTGCGCATCTTGGGTACTTAGTAGTATGGCGAGTGATACATCATGATTCACTCGCCCTCAAAAAAGGATAGCGAAAAAAACGGAGCAAGTTGATCAACTGAAAAAAAAAAGAAGGAGAAAAAGCGTTCAATCTATTTCTTTTAAGTTCTTTAAGACTAGTATAACCGACGGCCATGTCTAAAACCTAAAGCAACGCAAAGGTGCATGTAGGCCTATCCACGGCTAGTTTCGATAAAAAATATACGCCATAAGACAGCTCCCGCATGCGTATCCGGGAAGAAACCTCCTCTTAAACACAGTTACCCCCCGAAGCCCTTCTTCGCGGCGTAGCGGCAGCAGGGCGCTGCAGGTAGTAGTTGCCGGTATTACCGACTGCTCCAAACTCGGAGACACGCTCGACTATATCGTCATGGAGAGTGCGCCCCTGTGTCTGGCTCTGTGTTCTCTCTATGATCTTGGCAAACATGTTTAGGTCGTCGATGAGTATCATGTTGAGCGCAATCAGGGCGCCAAATGCGATACTAGGATTTTAGGAGTTGACGTTAGTTTAGGCAATGCAGAGAAACAAACTGGGAGGATATACGTACAAGCATAGCCAGCCCATCACGGTACCTGTTTTCAGGTCTGGGCGGTTGCTCAGTAGTTGGTCGGTTATGTTGTAGCTCCATTTCTCGGGAGGTCCTTCCTTTCCTGCAAGCCTTCCTGAGGGTAGCCATGCTAGCGGAAGGATGCCTAGAGATAGGAAGGCTAATGCTAAGATGCAATCCATAATAACTTCATATCTAGAGTCTTCTCTGTCAGATCAACTCGCAACTTTTTGGTGTTAGTGGGGGCACTGACCGGTAGAAAGCAATTCCTTCGGGCTGTAAAGAATGGCACAGGCAAATAAGACAATGCCCCACAGCAACACCTCCCTGGTGGCCGCATAATTATAAGCATTTCTCCTCGCGCACATCACATTGTGTACAGGGAAAAACTCACAAACACAATTATCATCCAGAACACATATCTATCAATATAGAAGATACCCTTCTTCTCACCCTCCCTTCTGAACCCCAACGAATCCTCAAATCCAATCCTGTTCGCCTGCGACCAGCTGGTACCATCGCACGCAATCCCGTACTCTGCATTTGCGAAACGGGTATCATTGCAAATACGTGCCCCCGATCCTGGAGATCTTGTCTTATTCCACAGAAAGCTTCCGAACAGAGTCGTATCATCATCATCACCACCGTCTGCAATACCACTGCTGGAACCCCTGCTATCTGCCCACGATGTTGTGTTGCGGTATATATAGACAGTGTGAGGCGGGGTGGCATTGTGCTTCCAGATGAGAATGTCGTGATAGACTCTTGGCTGTGCGCTGGCATATGTGAAGCCAAAGATAAAGAGGGCTATAAAAAGAAGGAAGCGGATAGCCATCACGCCACGGTGCTCCAGGGGTATCTCTACTGCGAGCCCGGCGATGGCCCGGCGCGCTGGACTACTGAGCCTACGAGGATCAAGACGGGACATGTCGCTCATAGTTGTCGATATTTGGTCAATGCGTTGTCAAAGACTTATGTTAAGTTGAGTGGTGACTTCAATATCAAAAAGAGAGTGTGTGTAAATATGTGGGTGAAGTAGTACCGGTAAGATGGAGATATGAGATGGAATCTAGTTCGTGAGACTCGGGACGTCAGGTGGCCTATTGCGGGTAAGGTGCGGATTAAACATACGTATTGATCAATCATTGCGTACTAACCTCAATATACTAAATCTTGATAGGAACCTACCCAGACACTGAAGTTTTTGGTATGTATGAAGGCACGTTTAGGCATAGACAGTGTCAGTATATAAGTGTTTTCGTATCTTATGGCATTGCTTTTCTGCTTACTAGCCTCTGGTACAAAGTATATTACTACATGAATTTACATTTACTTAAGCGATTTGTGTCTAAACCCTAGCGACTGTAAACGTCACTATTCTAGCCTGATTATCTCAGACATTGAGAAAAACTAGCAATATAAATGCATTGTCTATTCATATTCCGAGACATATACTTCCCGGAATTTCTCTTTCTGCCACCTTCATTACACGATATTATGAACTGAAAGTACACTTACAGTTCACAAGACCCACCCCGTCGCTATTCCCTTCAGGTATATCATATCAAAAATACTTACAGGCACGTTCTCATGGAGATGGTCCTCCTTCAGACTCGATCGAGATCTCCGTCTCAACGTTCTTATAGTGCTCGGCCAATTCTTTCAGTCGAAAGTAGCTCACAAGACAGGTTCCAGTAAATAGTACTCTTTGTCTCTAATGAATCAGCTCAGCCCCGATAAAGCCGTAACGTTTATAAGAGTGTATTTACACACGCGGCTGTGATTTTGTTCCAAATCCTTACATGAGCGCCACACATTTCCGAACGGCCAAGCTTGATCGCGACAAAAGTGAATGCGTTCACGAAAGATTGATCAACGATTCGACTGGTGATTTTGGCACTATACCCCCCATTATCCTTGCGTTAATCAGTGGTTATAATTGAGAGACTTCAGATCGACTCACAGGTGATGTGTATCGCTCAATCCAGTGAAACATATGCATAAAAATATATAGGGGAATGCGCTGAAGCACTGGTATTTGTTCGGTCAGCACAATATCGAATGAGGTTGAGATACTGCATTACCACTGGTAAATATACGAGTACATTGTGCGCCCAATGGCACTCTGGAATATGGCCTTCGACACCGAGAATAAACACCATGACATAGTATTGGATGATTGTCATGGCTTCGTTAGTAGTTTTCATACCCACAATTTCCCGTATGGTTGAGTGGGACGAGGGCGTGGCTTCTACTTGGCAACTTCCTGGGTGTTTGGCGCAATTAGTCTGACTATGAGTATTCTTAGCTGAATTAAAGGACATGAGCGTTAAATGTTCCACGATTTGTAGGGTATTGTACTGGGAGTTTGATTATGTGTTCGGGGTGGGCTATCGGTCATACTGAGATATCAGCTGCAGCAGGGTGAAGGGATAGATATTGGCATAGTTGCGCATGCGATCTAGACACGACACTCTTAACTTATAAACTTATGACGAGTGAAAAAAAAGGCATAAAATGGCTCAAGGGAATTGAATGAGAACTTAGTGTTTCCAAAGTAGATCAGCATCACCAGTGTTCCTTTTCGTGTATATGAATCTGGACACTCTACTACAAGAATAATTCATTAAACCACAAATTGAGAGCGTTAAAAGCAACACAATTGACACCATTGACCCCCTTCTTGTGAAGTATAATTTTCAAGTTCACAGCAGCCTGCAGTCGATATACCTTTCCCCGAGGAATCAAATCTTCAATATATAGTTATACCAATCCCAAGTAATGTATAGTATATCCACCTTTAAAAAAAATGAATAATTAATTCTAGCACATACTCTCGACCCCCTGCTTCTGGCGACTACGATTGCAAGCCCAACGAGCACAGACACGACCTAGATAACGAGGCAGGCTTAAAAACATAGTAGCTAGTAAGGAGGTGCTACACCAAAAAGATTAGATATAGAAACTCTTATTGGGAATTGGCCAAATATCAATCGATAGAGAGCTGTTTACCTTGCTAACAGCTTTAACTTGAGGAACATAGGTACAAAACCACAAAAGTCCATGTTTGATAACCGCAGCCTATATCTTGAGGTGACAGAGCACCATCCATACCTTGAAGCACTATCCAGAAGGAAGCATCGATAGCAAAAGAAACGCATTTTAGATGCATGCAAATCAATATTTTCTGATTTTCCAATCGAACTTTTGATCACAACTTACTATTGGTTCCTATCAATCACATCAGCGAACAAAACATGTGCAAAGAAATAATTAACTCCAACCGCGAACTAATACTCATAGCAGTCAGTTTGTGAAGATTTCTCGCGAATTGTAGCAAAAAAAGGGATTTTATACCACGAAAGCGCACGTCTCCAAGATATGCACCGCCGAACAATCCGGAATAAAGACCACCATACCGGTCATAGCTATAAATGATAGTAATTGAAGAGCACGTAGGGCGAAATGGATTTTATTCAGAGATGATGCATCTCTAGCTTCTTTGATGATTTCGGTTTCTAGGATGAGGTCAACATTGAAATCCTTTTTCTCATTGTCGTGATCACTAGCTCGAGACTTATTCATTTGAAACTTGTCTTCCTCGAGCCGAATAATCTTGTTAATTAGTATATTAGCCCTGGTGTGATGGGTCATTTTGGTGGTTGTGTTTTGGTGGGTTTGGTATTGTCGTTGTTGTCAGAGATTTGCTGGAAGTTAGAGGGTGTACTGATTTATATGCAACCCCGTACGCGTGTATTTTGTATATACTGAACTTACATCTGAATAGGAATATTGTAGTCAGGTACAAATATCTCTATCACACGTCACATTACCAAGAATCGTTAACGTTTATGAGTTTTCTGGACCTGCATGCATATGCATATAAACGGCTTCTCGAACTGATATTTTATTTTATATTTGCAGCTAACTGGAAGTCGTTCCTCACTAGTAATCTCATACACGCGCACAGTGCCCATCCCATACTGCGCATATGTATATCTTCTGTAGCTGGGAATTCGTCATATTATTTAGAGCACAATAGTCGATCGATGTCCGGCCAGGCCACCGCCATCACCAAAAAAGGAACATCGAATGGCCTTGGAACGAGAATAGCAAGAATAAGACATTGAATAGCTTTGTAGTACACCGAATCTAGTACTCATGATTGGTTATCAATCTAGAACTAATTTTTAATTACTTATAAATCTAAGTGCATGCAGGGGCACGCGCTGTTTATAGTATAGATGTAAGCTTATATATACATGTAATTATAGGTGTATTCTCGGCTTGTCTCAAATATTTGTCAACTACCGGCTGTTGCTGATATATGAAGTACAACTGTGTCTTGGTCACAATCGATCCTACATGTATATAAATACAACATGAGTAGTAAAAAACGCCAAAAAACTCTCGGCGACACGGAATCAAGGCTGGAGGATATTAAATACACATACTGGCTGCTTTAAACCTGTATATAACCTAATCAATCTAGCCCATGAACTAGTGGGTACCTATATCGAGTGAACCCGAGTGAACTCTTCGAGATGGTCAGTATAAGAGTACCAAAAGAAGAGGAAACTAGTTCCGGTTTCAAATTATCATGTTCATGTCGATCGAGACCTCCTTAATTAAGATTGCTTCTAGAAATTTAATTTCACGCCTACTGGGAAAACATCAACCTAGGATAAGGAGGGCACGGTGTATTACATGCAGTAGGCCATGTCTGCCTTGAGGTGGGATGAAATTCTTCTAACTTCTTTGAGGAATATATCTCAAGACGAGCTAGAACGAAGAATTAATCTCTGCCTTGTAGACCAGACCGCGCTAACAATTACCGATCAAATACGAGCATCATTGACTATCACTCGGCGTTGTTTCATAAACAATATTGTTATACTTGACGATCAAATTTAAACCCATTACTTGATCGGACAAACAGTGGGAGCGAATGTAGGCACTTTATAATAGCCAGAGTGTCATTTGTACTATGGCCGGCCACCCCGGATTTTTCCCAATGTCATGATTTGTGAGTATCACTGATTTTCTCCGGCTATTTAGATGTCGTTACTTTCCAATGTTGTTTTTACTTGATTCATACGTAAATTGTTATTTCAAGAATGCGGTATTTCTACATGATTTAGAAATTCAAGAGGTTTGTTATGGTCATAATAAAAATAATTAAACAAGCAACACACTATCTCTACTGAATCTAATTGTGCATCAAGCTTTACCAAAACCACCAGATCTTAAAGAATATCGAGAATCTCCATTTCTCCGTCGACGGTTGTGAGGGGTTTTAGTTAGTGCCAAGCCGCGACCCCACCACCCCGGACCTTAACACCCGTGCCTACGACCATGTCTCCAAAATCGTCAATTCTACCTTCTCCCTCACTCTTCCCCACATTTCGCCGTGTCATAGTAGACTAGACACCTTTCTTTTCTATCCATTCGGTCTTATCAACTACCAAACATCTATCAATCATGTTCAGGCCTGCTTTCTCTGCCGCCCAAAGGCGCTGCTTCTCTGTTTCTGCTCAGCAGGTACAATTCTCCTACTCAATTCTTTGCGGAGAAAATTTTTTCCTGCTATATTTATTATAACTACAAGGTTCAAAATGCTCACTGCTGCTGTTTTGGGTGATATAGAACTCCAAGGTCACTGTTCTTGGTGCTGCTGGTGGTATCGGACAGCCTCTTTCTCTCCTTTTGAAGCTGAACCCCAGAGTCACTGAATTGGCTCTGTATGATATCCGTGGAGGCCCTGGTATGCTTTAATACAGCTTGATTGCTTTAATAGATGATGACACTGGCTAATTGATATATATACAGGTGTCGCCGCTGACATTTCTCACGTCAACACCAAGAGCAAGGTTACTGGATACAGCGTCGGTCCTGAGGGATTGAAGGCTGCTCTGGAGGGTGCTGAGATTGTTCTCATCCCCGCTGGTGTCCCCCGCAAGCCTGGAATGACCCGTGATGGTTGGTAGCTTCAAAATGGTACTCTATGCTCTGAGTGCTAATGAATTAAACTATTAACAGACTTGTTCAACACCAATGCCTCTATCGTCCGTGACTTGGCCAAGGCTGCTGCTGATCACTCACCTAACGCCAACCTCCTTATTATTTCTAACCCCGTGAACTCCACTGTTCCTATTACTGCTGAGGTATGATGATTATCATTTCCTTGCTATCCATTTCTCTGTTTCTCGCACATAGTTCTAACCAGCTGCTCTAATAGGTCTTCAAATCCAAGGGTGTCTACAACCCTAAGCGCCTCTTTGGTGTTACTACTCTTGACGTTGTCCGTGCTTCCCGCTTTATCTCTGAGATCAAGGGCACCGACCCTGCCAACGAGGAGGTCACTGTCGTTGGTGGTCACTCAGGTGTTACCATTGTTCCCCTGCTTTCCCAGTCTAACCACCCCGATATCACGGGTGAGACCCGCGATGCTCTCGTCAACCGCATCCAGTTCGGTGGTGATGAGGTCGTTCAAGCAAAGGATGGCGCTGGTTCCGCCACTCTTTCTATGGCTTATGCCGGTTCCAGGATGGCCGACTCTCTCCTTCGCGCTGCCCAGGGTGAGCAGGGTGTCACTGAGCCCGCTTTCGTTGAGAGCCCTCTGTACAAGGACCAGGGCTGTGAATTCTTCTCTTCTCGTATTGAGCTTGGCCCCGAGGGTGTTAAGAAGATCCACCCCGTCGGAAAGATCAATGAGTACGAGGAAGGTCTTATTGCTGCTGCGCTTAAGGACCTTGCCAAGAACATTGCAAAGGTAAAACGCCCTTATCACCTCAATAATCCAGCGAGATTTTCTGACTTTGAAAACAATAGGGCAAGGAATTCGTCAAGTCCAACCCGTAAAGTAAAAAGATAGAATGGGATATGTGGGTTCGGGCGAATGGTAGAAAGATAAATACAAAGAAAAATCCAGGAAGATATAAGCAATGATAAGTTGTGACACTTTCTGTGGGCTTCATCTGATGGAGATCTTAGGTAGATTGCTCCAACTGATGCCTGCTCTTGTCCAAAAAAAATTGGTGTTAGGATTTGATTTAGCAACGGTTTCCATAAAATATATATCTCCTCTCTCTGCAAATATAAGTAATTTGTGCTGTATCTGCTGTGGGAGCGAAATTAATTGTGAATCGCATGAACTGAATTTCTTGAAAATATTCGCATTAACTAAAACCTTGTAGCATTGTCCAAATAGTGGGATGCATGCGATCAATGAATTAAACAAAAAAAAAAAAATCTAAATAGTGGGATGGGATTTATGTTTAAGTCGCCTGATACTGGGGTGTGCCTGAAACTTGGGTCACGTGCTAGGGCGATCGACACTGTGCGATGTGGAATCAAAAGTAAATTCCATTACCCAGCACTGACTCGGCTCAATCTAGCTTAATACATCTCCCACGACTCCTTCGAAGGTTATGGAGATAAAACATGGACGAGGACTTTTTCTCCGATGATCCGACACTTGATGCTCTACCGGAAGACGAGCTTCAAGCTCTCGAAGACGCCGCAGTAAAAAGCACCCAACAGCCTGTACAGACACAATATTCCCTGCGCCCAATTCAACAGAATCAGTACCAGCAATCTCAATACCAGCAATCCCAATACCAGCAGGCTCAACCCGACTCACGCGCTATCAGTAGAAAACCCCCATATTACAATTATGCAAAACCGCCACCACCTCAGTTACCGGTAGGGCCGCCGCAACAGCAGCAGCAATCTAAGATTCAACAATGGAGCTCGAATTATAATCAATACAGACCATATAACCATCAACGAAATAACCAGCTGCCAACACAACAGAATTATATCCGTAAAATTACTCCTAGAGTACCAGAAAACCCGCCGTCTTCGGATGATGATTATGGCGGGTTTGACGAAACTTCAGAGTTATGGGATGCGGTGGCGCCAAAAGCACAGACTCAAACGCTAACGCAGGATTTAAACGATCAACAATACTATGCGGAGGACAACGGGGAAGTAGATGAAGGGAGGCGTTTTGACAATTCTGCCGGGGCCTATCACCTCGCCGGCAACAACCCAGCACATGATGACCGAGTGAGCCTTGTGGGTGGTGATGTGATGGTCGGAGTAGAGCTAGAAACCGAGAATCGGGAAAATGAAAGAGAATCCACCAAGCTCATGGAGCTCATGGCTAGAGTTTCAGAGGTAAACTGGGTTTCGATTCAAATTATAGATCCTTGACTATTGAAATTTACTAATGAGATCCTGAGAATGTAATTAGTTGCAAAAAGAAAAAGAAAGTCTTCAGAAAGAAATCGCTTCCGTTCGAGATGTTGTTTCTTCAAAAAATGGCGAGATATCTGTTGTTCGCACAAACAAAGCAAAATCTGAGGCAACACTCAAAGAAGCCATTGCTCAGGCAGAACAAAAACGAAATGAAGAGCGAGAAAAGTATAAGCTTCATATTGAGGCTATTGAGACCGAATCAGAGCGTACGAGAACGGAGATAATGTTCTTAAGGAAAGAGATTGAAGAAATAGCAAGACAAGGCCCCAGGAATATAGGAAGAAAAACAGCAAGACATCAAGTTCTAACTGTCGGGGAGAGTGGTGACTTTCACTCGTCTTTGGGTAACCAAAGTAATGAATCCCACAAGAGCCCGGCAACAACGCCAAGGAGAAATAAGGGATATGCGTTTAGAGATGGGTTCGAGGATTCAGAGATGCTGAGCCCATCGAAGGCTAAAGGCCGATCACCAATGAGACCTGGAATTAAAAGAAAACGGCCGCTCATTGATAGTCCAAAAATGTCCGGAACATCATCAAAGGATCCAAGGATGATGCCAGTTGATCATACCCAGATGCAGTTTGTGGAGGAGATGTTATTAGGAAGGCTATTGATAGAAGATGATCGCTTCGACTTCTTTAAAGCAGTTATGGCACATAGACCTGCTCCCGGCATGGAGCGGTCTTTGGACAATCTAAGAAAGTTTTCGTTCCCATCATCCCCCGAAACTTCTATATCTTCTCTACTTCAGGACCAAATCGCATTACTACAGGCAACAGTAGATAAATCAGAACTTTCGGCTGGAGTGTGTAAGGCATTGCTTTATATATGGCGCAGATGCTTAACCGAAAGCTTGGTAAGCCTCCACCAAACCCCATTTCTCATTTGTTCGTATTACCTCCAACTGACAAAAGAAATAAGTAGCACGGGCCTTTGAAATCTATCCTGAATTTGTTTGAATTTGGTGTTTTGTGGGACCAAGGAGGCAAATGCTACAAGTTCTTTGATGAAGCGGTATCCCTACTTCAACAGACAGTTGACGTCAATGCTATGCCGATGTTAAGGAGAAACATAGAACTCTTGGACGAAGGTATAGATATCGATCTTTGTCTGAGATTACTGGAGGGTATCGCTCTGGGGCTTTTCGGGGATGAAAAACGGATTAAGATGTAGGTTTTGACAGCCGATCGTCTTCCCCCTTCTTTTGATGTCATTGCTGTCTAACAATATGCAGGTTCTGGAAATTTATCCGTTCTGACTTCCCATTGATGATACTTAACCCGCACCAGCGGCTACCACATATCCAGCGTATGGCATCTCTTCTTTCTATCAGCTGTCTCGGCGATTCATTCGGTTCTGTGGTCAGCAACGAGATGGACCAACGAACAAACGAGGGGCATCTAATAGATGCTATAACGAAACTTCTCGTCAATACCCCTAGGGCAATTCCAAATAAGCCAGGATATACGAAATTAGAGATCATAGGGCTCCGAAAGCAGATACTTCAGCTCCTTGGGTGTATTTCAGGGATGGAAACAGGACTTTCAGCACTTGCCAAGCATCCAACTGCACTGACGAGGCTTATAAAAAGAATGGCAGACGAGCTCGAAGAGATTTATGAGTGTAAATTCGGGAGGGAACAAAGGTATGTATAAATCATTCCTGTCTAATTTTTGAGTGGTTGAGACCTTCCACTTCTGGAAAAGAAAGATAGGATGCATCCCCGTTTTATATATTTATATAGAAGAAACCAAAAATAGCGCAGCCCACCATATTACAAGTACAGAAAGCTGAGACCCCAAAACAGTGTTCAACTAGTTAATCTGGCCATGCGATTACTCCACAGTATCCTGAAGATACATGGCCAACCTTGCATGTCGAAAATTGCGACGCCAAACACTAGCCACAAATATCTTGTTGCGATGACAAGACTAGCATTTAGTGAAGGGCTTTCACAGGAGCTTGGTATCGATGAGAGTACGAGGAGATTTGCTCAAGAAATTCTCGAGACAACAACTACCCCAGAGGAGGCTGAAAGCCTGGAGATGCTCTTTAGCCCTTCATCATCATGAGGACTGGACAATTACCATCCGATACTTTTTTTATGTTTATTTTTCTCCACCAGATAAAGGAGTGAAAAATTTACCTTCACTGTTAGGAGTGTTTTGGTGGGGCTGTAGAGTTCTATATCGCTTTGTGGCCCAAGAAGGGGAGATCGGTTTCATAAAGGCATTACAAGCGACGGCGTTTGTTGCCGATGATTTTAATCGGGCTGGGTGGGGTTTACGGTATGTACATGTAAAGTATTTTTTATACATACATTTATGTACATATATAGAGTACTTGCCTCTTAGCGGTGCGTATTGTATGGAGGGGGCTGGACTTATTGAAACTTGCAGCACATCCTCGTGGGAACTGCATTTCACTGCAGGTGATTTCCAGATTTCACTCGTCTACCCACTAAAGCTAGAGTATCTGCCTATAAAAATTTACCGGCCTTCCCCCCATCCTCCTTTAGCTCCATATAAACAAGCGAGGAGGAGCCTGAAGAGGGAGAGGGGTAGAGTTTATATGTAAACACACCCTCGGCAATTTGTGCTGTGAATTGCCCGCAAGGATGAAAGAAGAAAAAACCTCAGATGGGAGGTGAAAGGTGACCCAAATACATAATAGGATGGCAGATACGGAGGGAGAAAATAAACTCCCGAATTAGGCACCCCGAGTTACCAAGGTCCACTGAGTAATGGCTTGTAAGGTGGACACCCTTATGCTGTGGTTAATATCACTGTGATCAAACCTACATGTTACTGGTACTTATCATATCGGGACTTGAACCGGGCTGCAGCGCATCTACGGCGCGTTTGCTACGCTCTCGATTCTCGATTGTGAAGCCTAACCTGCCTAGAGAGCATGGTTCATAGGGTGAACTGTTAAAGTGTTCAACAAATTATAATCTACAGTGAACACCCAACAGCCGGCTACGAATGCAAGGAGAAGGGTGATGGAAAAACGACAAATTCGGGGAGAGGGGTTTTATCTGTGTGCATTCCGAATCTCATCTCACTTTTCGTGTCGCGAAAAAAATCCATCATATGAAGGAGAGAGGGGGGGGGTTAATATTTAATTCAACTTTCACTATAGTTTCAGGAACGCGAGGTTGTCGCAGGCGCGGGCCGGTGTGTCAATATTCGTTACTGATTGGGAAGCGATGTAGCGCGCCTTGTCACATGACTTAATTGAAAAATGCGAAAACGAGACGGAAAAACGCGTCCCCTTAAGCTGCAGTTGCAGTTGCAGAAGTAATGATGGATGTTAGGGCAGCAGCTGTAGGGTTAATAAGCTTGCATATAATCGTCGTTGACCGTTGACGTCAAAGCTCTCGTTCCACACCTGAGGGCTGGGAAGGACTTAACACGATCACTGTATGTACTAGCGATAAACTTGACCTCTAATGAGGGGTAAGCTAGCTGGTCATCAAAAAGGTTCTTTTTTCTTTTCTTTTTCTAATTATGCACCTCTTTGCTGCAGAATTAAGAGAAGCAGAAGACATTTCTTGCTACTCTAGTCCTTGAACTGCGTCCAGCAAGCGTCAAGAATCACATCTCAGTTAGTTACTGGGTTCCTCCTGCTGCGAGTATATTCTTAAAGGGAGTAGGTAGCCTGAAATATATACAAGGCACGCAATCACTCAGTGATTGGACGATATGTCTGAGTGACATCGTATAGATAGACGTGTCAGTAGGGTAGCTCGGGTTCATCTTTGTGTGGTTATGCATCAACCCGAGGATTAAAGAGTTATAAAAACTGTCTGCAGCTAGATTCAACTGCTTACTTCATAGCTTTTTCGGAAGTAGCAGCGCTATTAGGAAAGATTCCTTATCAAATAATATAACCACATATGGCTACCTCTACATTGCTTATATATACATTTAGGTAAGGTACATGTGTGTATTTACCTACATCTTGTATATACATGTATGTATATAAAGTCTGATTCCATGGTCAACCGTAGTAAAAGAGTAAAAGTCAGCTCGGCTATCAGTCCTGACCGGAACGGTCTGCCGGCACCGAACGTTCATATGTTAGCCCGGGGCTGTTGCAGCATGTCACACAAACCAGGAACCTAGCGACCAGACCTGGACGGTGACTGTTCTAGGGGGAGGACAGCTCCTGACGGTTTTGGCTGAGAGTATATGCAACTTGTAACTGTAGCTGTACATAGCTGTAACTGTACCTATATCTATAGAGCAGTAGAGCAGTTGTAGTTGTAGTTATTTTGGAGCTGGCGGTTGTTGTTGAAAGGTTCCAGCTTCCAACAAGAGTAGACTGCAGCTACTATGTAGCTGCCAAGTTCCCAAATTGCCAAGCAGAGTTGCATGAGAGCGCAATCTGCACACTCAATATGATATCCAATAAGAGCAGTAAATCTCAAAGCCTGCACGAGTATGCCCGGAGAACGCGTTTCCTCAACGACGCGCTGCTCGCGTGATTCCCAATCGCGGGTCCGATCCGGGGCAACGCGCAGCAATCAAAGATCATTCAACCCCAACCAGCAAGAAACAGAGGGGGGTTTGGAACATTGTACCAGGGGAGAACAAACTGTAAGGTGGTTGTTCTACATGATCATAGTACAGCCTCCACCCTTAAGTTTTTGAAATTGTGCCTCCAGTGCCAAGCTGCCGAACAAAAAGACTAGAGCAACAGCTTAGAGTACCGTCATGGAGAATGAAAATAGAGACCCAAAGTAGGCGTGAGTGGTGACCCGTCTTATTAATAGCGTAATAAATATTTTGGCACCTATGGAAGGAAAAAATACTGTCTTTGCTTGCTTTGGTAAACGGCACGCAACGTATCCACCTTTGGCAAAACGCAGCCCAACCCCCTCTCTTTCGCTGCACGCTGACTTTGCTGGAGCCTGCATTACACTCTTTCTCCGCCTCAATCTGTCACTTTCGTTTCCCTTTCTGTGTGTTGGTCAGCCTGGCATCAAGAAGTTCATTACTCTGAGCGTCTGTCAGCGTTCTATGTCAGTTGTCGTCGGTGTCTTTCGGAGTTTCTATCTAGCCATTTGAGGGAATTCGACGTTTTTTCTTTTCGTTTTTTTTTTTTTGCTTACTCCTTTCTATCAACCTCTCCTCCAAACCCCCCCTCCTAACCCCCTCATCTATCTCTGTCCTTGTGCGAGTGCTGTATCCTTTTCCCGGTCTCACTCTTTTTTGATATTCTCCAACCCAATACTCTCTCAATACCATACTCGGTGTTCCTACTGTAATCCACTTTACACGTTTATTCATTCGTGAAGGTAATTTCCGTCAAATTGCTCCACCGTGTAAAGTGCCAACTACCAACCACCCGACCACGAACCCACTTTACCCGACTATTTCCCCATCCCCTTCTAGCACGCAAAGTTGGTCTCCCTTTCGCCATAGAATATTCATCATCATCACCATCATCACCATCCATTCATCCTCTACCCTCTCCTGCTGAGAGTCATATCATATATTCCAAAAAAGAAAAAGAAAAAATCATCACAGATATTTGTCGTCTATTAACACAGAGACATAAAAAAAAATAGTAAAGTCCGAAATGGACTCGCCCGCACGGGTCGTCCTCGAGACAAACAACACCGTTGCTGGGGTGAAACGATCTGCTCCGGGCCCTTTGCTACCAGCGTTCGAGCCTCAATCCTCACCTCCATGCTTCAAAAGACATAAATCTCGCGTCCTATCAGAAGAACACGAAAACAGATATCCGACACCTGTCCCTTCTTCGTCGTCGCAGAGGATTCAATCGTCTCCGCCTCCACATCCTAGTGTCGCTGCTGCACGCAAACCCCTCCTCGCAAGAAGCCAATCCACTCTAATTGAGCGTGCTCCGCTATCCGCACTACCATCCATCACTCTTCCCGAAAATGGTGAACCAGTTCTACTTGGCAGGTCCAGCAATTCATCTCACTATCAGCTTTCTGCAAACAGACTAATTTCACGCGTCCATGTCAAGGCGCAATACCTGTCCTCTTCAACACGGCCCATGGTCGAGATTCAATGTATGGGATGGAACGGTGTGAAAATCCACTGTCAAGGTCAAGCATGGGAGCTTTCTAAGGGGATGTCTTCACATCTGAGACGGAGGATGCAGAGATCATGTTAGATGTTCAGGATTCTAGAGTTGTCTTGGCATGGCCAGTACCAACTCAGGTCCGCCGGGCCCGCTCGTCAAGCACCTCTACTATTGGCACACCAACTCGTGCTAGAGTTTCCAGAAGTCCTTCAATTGGATGGGCTGATGATAACGATGAAAATATCGACCCTCTTGGTAACAATGAACGCACTGATCGTCGCCTGTTCAATGTTTCTACTGAAAAGCAAAATAGTTCCCCTATTCCTAGGAGAGGTTTGGGTAACACTGGTGCCATATTCGAATCGGATCCGCATATGACAGATACTTTCTTGGAAATATATGAAGACGAACCAGTGGCAGATTTTGTTAACGAGGAGGTAAACGAGGATGAGGGAGAAGAGGATGAGCAGGACGATGAGCAGGGGGATGAGGATGAGGACCATATAGAGCTTCCCGGACCATTGGAAAAAGAGGATGCTGCCAAACTACCGATGGCCCTGGGAGATGAAACTGATGATGATGAAGAGCTCAAGCAATTGTTAGCTGAGAATGAATCGGATGAATCAGAGGAGGAGGAAGAGGAGGAGAGGGAGGAAGAGCCGATCTTACATAGCTATGCACCGGAACCTATACTTCCACCCATGGCTAGGTTCTCAACAAAGGAATCACTCTATGCCCCTCCAGCAACTCCGGCAACTTCCTCGACTATCCGCGCAGTATCTGCTTTGCCTTCTTCCCCTATACAACGCCGAAGTGCCTCAATCTCTCCTAACAAGACTAATACTGTCCAAAATCACATCATCAATCAGCTTGCCTTCTCACGTCTATCATCCACCTCTCTCACAATTTTAATGTCTCATCTTCCATCCGCTTTGGCAGCTTCCATCACCAAGGAACGTTTGGTCCAGATTATGGGCAACATTGATTGTATTGGAGAAATCAAGCGTACTGGCAAGGATGCTGCAGGAAAACCTCTGCAGAGCGAATATTACTATATCCCCGACCAGGATACTGATGAAGGTCGACGTGCTGCAGTTGTTGAAGGGATGGGGAGGGTAGGGTTAAGGTCTTGCAGAAAGTCCCACAAGGTTAGTTAATCGTATAAATACTTTTTATTAAGGTGTGAGGATGGGACTAATGGTTGCTTAAATCTAGCAATACTACTGGAGGAAGCCAAAGAAGCCAACTTACTAGACTTCTCCAACGGATGCTAGTGTGATTGATACCCCCGGAAACTCACGCCTAATAACTGTATCTCTGAATCAGTGGAGACGGCATTACGACTTTTCTTAGTTTTCATGTTTGTATTTTTGGGGACGTGATTGTATCGCGAATGAGACTTTACCCCGCTTTTTCCTTCCATTTACAGCATAAGTATCATTTTTTGATAGCCTTCATCATTTTTTCAGGCATATCTTGGTTAGTTGTCTACTCATGCATAAATGTTTGCTCTACTACCTAGGTATCCATTACGATTTTCTTTTTGTCATCCAAATCTTCTACTTATTATTTCTATATTGTATATCCTTTGGTGTTTTTTTATGGTCTTGATAATGTTCTGTGTCATTCTACAAATCGCCTTTATTCATTTGGAGGGTTGCATTATTCTTTCCTCCGTACAGTCGCGAGTTTACTAACACGAAGAATGGTTTAAACCCCAAATTCTCTCTTTATTTTCCCTTCAATTTCTGTCAAACCCGTCTGTTGGAGCGTGGGGTGTGGAGTGCACACTAGAGGGAACCGTGCGTTCATCTGATGGGTCGATCCCAGTTTGCTTGGAAGTAGACGGCTAGATCCCTTCCCTACAGAAACCGCCGAGCTTTCGGTAAATGCCCGTATTATTTGTCTTCTTTTCGAGTTTCCATTCTTTTATATTTCTCTTCTTTTTCTACTACGGCTGGCTGAAAGTGGTTATTCAGGTCGTTATGAGGCTTTGGGGATACAAAAGTTTAGTTGGGTTTTTCTTTCTTCACGGTTTGCTGGTATGTTCGAGGACAGAGGCGAGTACCGTCTTCTCAAGAGCGAAATAAATTTATTATTGAATACAATTGCATGTATTCTGACCAAGAACTCTGTTTGCTAGTTTGATGCACAAGTTTGTTGACATGTCGTCATCCATGCTGCGGCTCAACAGAGCCGCCGGGTAGATCTCCCGAGAGTACGCTATTCCTAATACGGCTAAGACATGTCTAACTATTGGTCCGAACCCCCCACCATCCCTGGGTACCTACATGTGTGTACTCAGGGCAACAACTCGGGCGGGAGAAGGCGCAATCACATCTAGTGAATCATAACCTTCGAAGAGAAGCTCCATTCGTGTTCTCTCTTCCTGACGAATGAGTTCCGATGACCGAGATCCGACAGATGGGTTTGATGCCCGATTGGCTAGGAAAGCACAGGTACGTGTCTGTACATCTTCTTGGCCCCACCTTAATGACGAGACTAGAGCAAGGAACAGCCCTAAGGACTTGCTGCCATGTGGTTCGATTCTTCTGGGCTAGAAAACTCATCCACAACTCGCTGAGTGCACATATGGTTGGCTCGTCAATCTCATCAGCCTTACAATTCTGAGGTTGAGAGTAAAAATAAAGCCCTCCCCCTTGGCTCAATCCACATGCGACGCTAGTCCAGTATAAATCCCACTAAGACGTTGAGGGATGTGGTTCATCCGGGCCCTGTGGGGAAAAAAAGCCCTTCTAGTCTAAATTCAAGCAAAGGTGGATTTGCGTGTCAAATCCTTTTTGGGCGGTTTTATGGGCCTTGGGAGAACGGTTTCCTGGAAGACCATATCGCAATACGTTATAGCCGTAGTCAGCCAAGTCTTTTGGGGGGGGGCATCTGAAGCTATAGGAAACTGTCACCACGGTTCGTCAATGAATATGATGCCAGCATTATATGACAGTACAGCTCAGAACGCTAGAAGAATGCAGTACCCCCACTGTCATTGTAGGTGGTACCCCGTATATTCAGCCAATAGGAAGCCTTGTTCGGCCGGTCCTTCTCGAACATGCTCTCATCGACAATTAGGGAGTTTAGTGGACTGTGGCCTTTAAAATCCGTTCTTTACTGGCAATATGCATAACCTTGCTATCCTCTTGCGCTTTTTCAATGGGACAAACACAACCAGAGGTCGATGTTACTGCCACAAATCTGTATGCATATGCTACAAACACGCCGGATTGTCATGAGTCATCAGGACTAACAATTTGCGCGCTGTGTGAGCCTTCGAGGCTCACCATGTCGAGGGAGGGGGGATCCATCAACGAGTGCCCACACCAGAGTACTTGTTTTTTTTTCTTCTCCCTGCCAACAATTATCAAAATTAAATAGAAATAAGGCTGAAGTTAAATACAGTACCTATGTTGTTGCCATTTCTCCGTCTTTTGCAATTCATTAGGTACACACGTTTCTCGCGCGCGAACGCAGGACCGATTGTTTTTGTTGTATGTAGAGTAATGGGTTATACCATGATACACGTTCCGGGAGAGGGACTCGCATTCGTGACCTCAGGTGACATGACACACCAAGCCAAAAGTGCTGGAGGTACATCTACTGCATGTAGTAACCCCCGGACCAATTGTTGGTCGTACTGCCTTATCTCCACCACCATCCGTCTAAAATCTTCGTGAAAGATGCTGAGCTAGCCGTCTATGGAACGATGCGAGAACTTGATGCAGACAAACAACTCGGAATCATGCAGTTTCGGATTACCATGCAGTTTCGGATTACCAGAAGGATCTCGCAAGACAAGTCATTACCGCACGAAGCACATCCCGTGATAGAGATAGATATTTCTAACATATGGTAACCGTTGGGCGATATAACTCTGGGGTGGTGAATAGGGCATTCGAAGTCGTGCCTTAAGGTAAGGCGTTTATAAATTTAAGGCTTATTTCTTGTAATGAGGGCGACAGTCATGCTCGCCGGTTAAAAGATCGAATATTTTCGACGCCTGGAAAACCGGAGGATGTGAGTGATTCCTTGTGACTCGACCCATATAACACCAACCGGGAGCAATGTTATCCATGACTCGATAAGATATCCTGTTTTTCGAGGTACAGAGCGCCAATGAAAAAGTAAATCGAGCCCTGAATGACAGCTGTAGTATAAGTTAGACAGACGCCCTCACGGGTCTAGGTATAAGTGCAGCGCCCAATAATGCCAAAAACGACCTCTAGATTCCTGGAAATAATCAGAAGATCGGTCGTATGAATATGAGTAGCTGACATTAGTGAATGGGATCTTATTATGTGTGTCTCTGTCCCAGCCACAAATGCCCATGAAGATATACAATCACATATTGAAACGTTCACAAAAGACGCCTCCAACTCTGGATGATTGTCTTGTTTGTGCGGCCCTCAATATCGAAAAGCGAGCCCTATCGCGAAGATAGCGCCCCATTTGCGAACAAAATCATATTCTGGAGTGTTTTCCTTATTGAGATATCCTGAGCATAAACAATCCCCTATTCTATCTCTTTAAAGACCACTTACAAGACAAACATAAGGAAGTTCCAAGGGTCGAGGGCTCGATGACAGATGCAGCGTACCGAGACATGGGTATACTTGTGATTTCCACACATGCTGTCTATGTTCCATTCCCACAGAAATTAAACCCATAGCCCAAGTCACCAAGATGCCCGACTAAGGGGTGTTATAGTCGGGTATAAGAATTTTTGTTCGTGGATTATCGCCCTGCGGGCGTTCCTATGATCCTAGATAGGCTGAGGCTGAGCCAGTGTTCGTTGTTCGTCGTTAATTGACCAGTACTAGACTGCACCAGATGTTTCGACAGTCAAAACAGCGGAACACTATCAAACGCCAAGCAACGTTTGGAGATAACTTTCACTAAAGGCTCAAAACCCACTACCCTGACACGAAACTGCCTTTATCAATCTTCTCGACGTACTCTTCGCTGCTTGAACGCAACATAAGGCGAAGACCCCTTCAAACCCGACATTTCCCAGAGAATGCGCCACCGTGTCATGTGTAAATAACCTTATTCAGATCCCGGTTCTGCCCCTGTATGGGGTTCGCTACCGCTGATAGGGCTTCGTCGCTGGCCGGTCAGGATGTATCAGTCCCCCCAGTCCCCCCTACGCCAGGTAAGTACTCACGATACAACCCCGTGAACGTCATGAGCGTCTAGAAAGCCCCAGTCCAAAAAATTAAGCCTAGAATTCCACCTGACAGCACAGCAGCACAGCAAGAACTTCCCCTAGAGACATAGCCAAACCCGCCAAACCTTAACCTAGGAAAGCGCACAAATCCTCAAATCACAAGCTGTAGTGCCAAAAACGCCTACATGCGCTAGATACGCGCCCACAGCCCACGCTCGTATTCCCATCGCAGCGAGTGATAATCCATGATGCAGCGTCTTAAAATAGCAAGCGCCCTTCCTACTAGGTACATGGAAACCGACACTAACACACTAACAGAGCCTCCAAAGATAGGTTGTCATCCACGTGTACTCTACTCTGGGCGAATTCAGCCGTGGATGTCAACGGTTACTCGCGGGGTCCGCTGTCTGTGGAAAATGAGGTTCGCAAGGTGTCCTGTGTTCGTCTTGACTCTTGACCGCAGGCGGAACGACATACGTGGTGTTTGTGATCTTAGATGTCGGTATCGATGTCGATGGCGGCCCCAACTACAACCAATCGAGGAATTACGGCTCAAAAGCTGACCAAACCCTCCTCTGGATCCTCCCCGTCTTTGTAATTCGTGAAAATTAAATTATGTACACACAAGTCATGCAGCCGCCGAAGGGGGCGGGGGGAAACAAAAATTAATGGTGTTAATCACCAAACAAAAAGAAACGTGGGTATATATTATATAGGCATGAATACTTTCCGACATGAGCCCGTCATAAACAGTACAATTGATATCCTCCGCCCCGCATAACGCCCAAGCACCCGCGGATGTACACATCCCCAGCAGCAGTCCCTCCGGCCCTGACTTGTACAAAAAACATGGGGATAATAATACTAAATAAACGTATAAAGAAAGAATGAGTACACTTAAAACAAAGGGAAACCATCCATTTAATCGTTCCAACAACAGGTGAAATGAGCGGGCGTAACTAGCTAAGCGGTGGTATATGTGGCTATTTAGGCAGGAACCTCTGCTGGTAACTTTGACAATCTTCGTGAAATCCTCCTCTCTATGCCCGACGCCAGCTGTAGCGGCTTTAGTGTTATCGTTCCACAGACTTCCATTTCTAGGCTTGCTCTTGATTCCGACCCCGTTCCTTTCCCCCTCCCTTTTGATCTTGTTATAACCGGGTTACTCTTCTCTAACATTCTTCGTTTCGCTTTTGGAAGTGGGCTTTGTTCCATAGAATCACAGCGACTATTACCGCGTCGGGGAGAATAGGGTAGTCGCTCTTTCGTTGCCGAGTTTATTCGAACGGTCGACATCAGTTTACTAATCAGGCGAGATGGCGATGCCTGCGGGGTAGCTGGCACCGAAGTAGGGAACATTGATGCCGACCTGCTACGCCGCCCGGTAGGAGTGGAAGGCACTGAAGGTGGGTTATACGGTGTACTTGCATACTTAACAGTCGACCTCTTCTCCGAGCGGGAACCGTTCGTCGGTGGCGGGGTTGGGGGGCACATTGGGATCGTGAAGTTGAAGGACTTCTTCAGAATGCCTGGAGGCCCGTTCCCTGTCATTGTACCCAGGGGTTTCCTCGCACCGGTTGCCTTGGCCTTGGGCCGGGCTTTGATCTCGTTCTCCTGCTCCACCTCCTTGAAGATCTTCTTGGACTTGCTCAGCCTGGATGGTGACGTCGTCGTCGCCTTCTTCGTCACTTTTCCTAGGTCCAATGTCAACTGGCGCTCCCAGATGTCGAAACGTCTTTTTTTTACGTCGGCGACCCAAGCATCACAGTCCATGTCGACATGGTAGTCAATGATATCCTTCCATGTGCTGTATGCTGCAGGAGTGTTGTTGACATATATAACTTTCCCTCCACGTGCGTGCACAGCACGAGCAAACTCCCTAACAATGCGCTTAAGACCAAATACTTTAAGGGAAGTACCGAGAATTATCATTATGTCCGGGTTTGAGCGAAGGTCTGCGGACGTGAGAGAACCAATCTTCTCCGCAAGGGGGTGTTCCTCGCCATAAAGAACAATATTAGGCTGAGGGTATGTTAGCATATGTGCCAACATCTCTAACATTTAGTAGATATCAGCTCTCACCCTCAAGCTCCCCACCTTCGTCCCCCGTTTCCCGTTCTCTCTCCGCGCCTTATCTTTCCCCGCACAGACGGGGCACTCTGGGGGGGTCCCATCCAGGAGACTCTCCACCCGCTCTTTATCGTACTTGCACAGACCCTGGCACTGCGTACACCTCAAATTCTTGAGGTCTCCATGCAGCTGCACAACCTGACATCCCTTCTCCTCTTCACTATCCACTACGCCCGCCAGCACAGTGCTGGGCCTCTTCCTCTTCCCCTTTCCCAACGCCAAGTTCGTCGTCATTCCCTCGCGTTCTTCCAGGCCATCGATATTCTGCGTGTAGCATCGCAGCAGCCGCCCACTCTCAGACATCTTCCGGATAAACTTGTGTGTAGGTGTTGTATCCTTAACCCTGATTATCTCATTGCGCAGTGATGATATAAACGTGTAAAAGAGCTGGGTCGAGGTGGGATCCGAAAAGAGAACCGAGTCGAAGAGGTCGCGGCCTTTGACGACCGATGAAGGGTACCTTGATTTAACGAGGTTGTAGAGACCATCTTGGGAACGGAAATCCTATAAATTCAAACATTTGTTAATATATATAATATCACCAAATATCATGTATATAAATTTATATATAAAAAACGCGTCTGGAGATACTTACGGGAATACCGCAATTGGTACTTATACCAGCCCCAGTCACCACAATGGCTTTCTTGGACCGTGCAATGCAGTCTGCAATTTCAGCCAGAACGCGTGTGTCGTTTATCGTGACCGTAGTAGTAGGCATGGCCACCAGTTATCGTTTTTCTCCGCCAAGTGAAAAAAGGTGTGGGGGAGGCGGCGACAGGGCAGATTGTGGGGAGGTGGGGTGGGTGGTTGTGGTTGTGGTTTTTTCTGTAAATGTAGTAGACCGAGTGAATGGCTATGACGTGAGAGGGATTTTTTTTTTAAGAAAAAAAAATGGTGGATATCTATAAATAAAAAAAAAAAAAGAACCAAACAGAGAGGAAAGAATACCCCGCCCGCAGCTAGTAGGAAGTTTGACTTTTTTGGTGTTTAAGAAAATGATGCTATGTACCTATTC
Organism: Morchella importuna; assembly: GCF_003444635.1. Classification (NCBI taxonomy): domain Eukaryota; kingdom Fungi; phylum Ascomycota; class Pezizomycetes; order Pezizales; family Morchellaceae; genus Morchella; species Morchella importuna. The sequence goes on along the minus strand of NW_025763398.1, from coordinate 1,127,828 downwards.
GACGGGGGGTGGAAAAGAAAGAGAGAGAGAGAGGTCGACGTATCATCCAGAATGAACAACAGGAGGCTGGTGCGTGCTGTGGTGGTGTGTGTCGTCTTCTTGGCGTCGCTCTTGCGCGTGTCGAAACCTGGAAAATGCAAACAGGAACGGTTACCCGAACAACGGCGGAGTGGAGGTTGTGATGCTGCATCTAGCTTTTCGAGGTTGATATGAAGGCCCGCAAATGAGGCTGAATTGGGAGTTGCTACTACACTACTCTACGCTATAGAAACTGCACGGTTACTTAGCCACAGCAGGGTTACCAAGAATAGGAACTGAGTGCTGGATGATCTACTCAAGACACATCTATTATTGAGGTCTAGATATCTGAGTGGCCAGTAATAGTAGATAGTACTAGTGAGATAGGTAGTAGGAACAGAATAGATAGATATCTAAGTCTGCCCTACAGGGCTCTCAGCCTCGTTGTGATAATTGCGGGTTGGGGTTGTGTGTAGTCTGACTGAATTGGAAGGGAAGGGATGGGGTGGATGGGGTGTGCCAATTAATGACGCATTCAATCTGTGAGTGAAACGCTTCTCGTATATATCTATCAACACATCTATCTATGTCCACCTCTGCATGATCCTGAGCCATCTCTCTCTCTCTCCCTCCCTACCTCGATTTCGAGTCTTCTTCTCCTCGAGTTGATTAGAGCTTTGCAGTAATTCACAACCAGTATCATCATCCTACAATATCTTACCATACACCATCTATCTAAGCTGGCCCTAACCTAAACTATACTAGAATGGGCGACAAGCTGCTACTCTTAGCACTCATAGGCCTCCCCACGCTCGGACTCATCCTATTTGTGGCGCTCAAGCTATTGCTACTCAATCTGGCGCTCATGATCATGAGGCGGCTGCCGGTACTGCGGGAGTTGGTGGTTGTGGAAGCGGGTGCGGGCGCAGGCGCGCGGGGACAGTGGTGGGGGGTTGGCGGTGGCGGGTATGGGGGGTACGGGAGGTAGTTGTGGTTGTGGTTCTGGTTGTAGTGAGTCATGGAGGGTGGTTATAGGGTTGTGGTAGTTGAGTTTTGCGGTTGGGTTTTTGGGGAGCGGGCGGCGTTATGTGCTTTTGGGTTCTGGGTTCTGGGTTCGGGTTGGGAATTGGACTACGGGATAACTACGACCGGGAGATTTAAAAGTCGGTTACTGTGTAAATCAAAGACTATATTTTAGCGATACGTACATGTATATACATATTATTTTTTCAATTCCATCTTTTTCACATCTCGTCAAGGTCATCTCATCCAGCTAGTCCTACCAATAACTATATCTCATACCTTAAACCCACAAGAGCTTGCGCGGGCAGCCGAACAAAGAATACCCCCAAAACATGCGCTGCTTCATGGCCGGCGGCCGCTTTTATAACCTTATTGAGGACTTCATAAAGAAAGACAGCACTAGCCAGCCTAGCTACCGAGTCGTGTAGATCAGATGACGTGCACGTGGGTGAGTGATATCTCATGATGCAAATTGTTAATATTAGGAGCTGCGTGCTGTTTCGACCCCATTGAAGCTATAATTGTAGGGGAAAGCAGAACACTTTAACTCTCCAGAGTATAGGGGTAAATATAATGGATTTTAACCCTCCCGTGGTCGTCATCCCGCGCAGAGGGGCTGTCGATATGGGTTGGTTCACTCGGCGGGCACCGGGCGCCTGGCCCTATACTAGAACGAGACGCCGCGCGCGGCAGATTAGACTTTCCAGCTCTACAAGCCAGCTCCATAGTTACCAATCCAGGTCTGAATTTCAATACTCTAGCTACCTGCCCGGCTGGTACCTCATATCCATACATACTCCCTCCATATTCCTCCCTGCCCATCCCCAGCCTTAGCACTATCAACTCCATATATCTATCATGCAGCACCTCACCGCAGCTACCGCCCTGCCGCCCTTTTAATACTATACCGAGGCCCGGGGAAGAAGAAGAAGCTTTACGAAAGGTCTAGAACAAACCATCCAGCACCGCCCGCCCACCCGCCCAATTCGGCCGAAATAAACCCACGCAAATTATCTACGACCATATATCCAGCGGAAAATACACCGTAGCCGTAATCTTAAGTACTCTATGTGTGTGCCGTGCTGTCCGTGGTTCCTCGGGACAGGACTTGATTGCATGGGGTACGTTGCTTTTGTCGGTGTGCGCCCAACCAGATGCTTGATAGTGGAAGAAGAGGAAGAAGTGGAAGAAGAAATTTGGTTTGCGCTGCAGGAGTGTTTGTCGTCATTGTCATCTCCACTGGGGGAGTGTTCTTTTATGAGTGCGAATGCATGTAACGTCGATCCCGCACCAATGGCCGGTGCGGGCGCAATGCTTAACTCGTGGTGCAGACAGCATCCACGTCAGCACAGAGCCGTGTCGGTTCTTTAGAAGCCGTTGGGCAGCCTCTCTCTCACACAAAGTGATATCGAAAATCTCTAACAGCCATGAGATCCACCATTTCCAGCTCCGTAAGTTCTACACCTGCATACGCACGTTTTCCACGCAGTAGCTAGAGTACGTACCCAACCCACCGTCGGACCAAAGATGCCGAGTATGTAGTTAGATCTAAAGAGCCACTCCCGTGTCTCAGACGACGCGATATCTACCCGATCAACGAACGTCTCACACCAGTTTCCGGAAGCCCGCACAGAAGCGATGGAACAAAGCCTGGGAGAGCATCGTGGGATTAGATATATGGAGACGAAAAAAAACTGAGCCTCATGCCGGCCTATCCGGTAGTTAGCGAGACCGACATGACGACGACGACCGAGACACTGGGTTGGTTTGTTCGCTTTAGATGGTACCGTGCTAGCTTGTCTGTCGTTGGGTTTTTTGGGGGGTTGGTTTGGGGTTTGGGGTTGGAGACGCTTGACATTGAACAGCTAGTTAGTTGGCATCATGAGTGTTTCCTGCGATTAGAAAATGACAGGAACCCATGGAAGTGGCGTGATTCCATCGACTTGGGTTCTTAAATGATTCCATGAAGCAGAGCATCTGGATTGGAGGCTACTCTTTCTTACTCTCTCGCTCTTGGCAATTAGCGCCGTCTCGGCACCGTGTTTGATCATGCCCTGTGAGACGAATCAAGTGCGCATATCAGGTAGCTGTAAGACTCGCAAAAATTAACATACGAGAGATACGAGATCCAAGGAAGGAAGGATCTCTCGACGGCGGTCAGCACTCCCAAACACTGACTGCGTTGGATTTTTTCTTCTCGTCCCCAGTGCATATCTGTGTGTGCAACCGGTGGTGTTGGGTTGGGTTGAGTTACAGGCAGGCATCGTTGAATTTCTGCGGGAGCTTGGTGTTTCGATATCGACTCACCACTTACTCCGGCGGTAGCGGTGCACAATAGATATTGGGGGTGGACATGGGTTATGGGGCGGGTTTGATATAATGCGCTGCGGTGCACGGTTATTCTTGGTGAGCATTTCGTAAGAAAGGAAAGAAGGCAGGAAGGTACGTAGGAAGGTAAAAAGGGTGGTCGGCAGAGCTAGCAGAGCATAAAGTAGCCAGATAGCAAGAAAGATTAAGAGGGCGTGTCAAAATACTCGAGATAGCCGCTTAAGCTGGCATGATATGGTATGAGCCTCTAGCTAGCTATTTAGCAACTACTTGTTCTGTAGTTAGTAGCGGGTTATGTAACGATTTTCAATCCACGGGTTTTACCAGGCGAGATGATTTACTCTATTCTACTTGATTACTTAGATGCCATGTACTACATGTATTCAGGGCAGATTACTAGGGCTCGATATTAATTAATTGGCCGCCAGATGAGGCAAGCATATGGGATAGAATAAAGTTCAGCACAGCGCCTAGGATCTAAATCTTGGCTCTAGAGTAGCAAAGGCTCTACTTTTAGCTACATGTGCTACCGGTGCTGTACGTCGCCGGCCGGTACAATACGGTACGGTATGGTCATTGACTCGAACTACCTACACAACATCCAATCCTCGAGGAATAACAGCATGCCAATCATATCATCCCAACAAAATTAAAGTAGAGTGCTTTACCGTAACATTGTAACATGTCAAAAAGGCTTGTCACTGTATCATGATTCTTTTCTCGATGAAGGGTGCTGCCAAGACTCCTGATTTTCAGGTACGTACAGGTGTGGGGGTTGGGTCGAGGTAGTTGGGCTATGGCTAGGCTTTGTTTGGCGATTAAAAGTGCCACAACGTTTTACTTGTGTATCATATCGGAAACCCGTGCAGGTAGCTAGTGTTGGTTTGACAGAAAGGGAAAACTCTTTTTTGTGGGTATGATGTAGTGGGTAAGCGGGGGATAAAGTAAAAACGAGAGCGAGGGAGGGATGAGGGATGAGGGATGAGAAAGCTACATGGCTAGGCGATGACTTGACTTAGATGTCTCCAGCGGCGTGGGGGGAGTCTATTGGAATTTTTTAACGAACGAACGGTGCTCATCCTCCTCGTGGAGGTATGCCCAGCTATACGGTGGGGGGAAACTCTGAAAAAGGCACGTTACGGTCTAACTCTACCCCCCCCCCCCCTCTCTTGGATGGAAGGAAGGCGCCAAAGCGGCAGCATGGCTAAAGCGATGATGATGGGACTCTCCCGAGACACCCGTGCCAGCGATTGGCTTTTTCGGAGGATTTCGAGATGTTGTTGCCACCGGGGGGCAGGTATTGGGTAGGGCTATTGGGCGGATGGGCGGCGCTTGAATGGATCGAGGGGGGTGCAAAACTCAGCTGCTCTGCTCAGCGCAGGTACAGATTGATGGCCATTGGTGGAGAAGATGATATTGGCTCATTAGGCTGTAGTTTTGCATGGCCTTTCGAGGTACGCCCACTCACGATCCTGTGGAGGTACATCATTGTACTCACAGCAAGTTAATGCCTGACAGCTTAATTCTGGTCTGAAGGTTCCAGCTCGCGCGCTCATAAATTAATTATCATCAAGCCACATTCTTTTAACCTCCCCCTCAGCAGCTCGAAGCGAGGGAGAGGTCGCAGAAGGGCAGACTGGAAACCGTTATTGCTTTCAAAGTTACAGCTTTCCTTCCTGTTCTGGATGAACCGTAGAGATTGGGGATATCGTGCTTTTCATGAGGGGTTCCTTTGTGTTACAGTAGAGTAGAGAGAATGAGAAAGAGAGATCAGAGAACGGGGCATCTCTAAACACTTTGACCCTCATAATTGGTTTCCTTCCTCCTCCTACCCCCCGCCCCTCATTCGACTTTGATGAGAGGGCTGGTTTTTCGATAATTCCCCATCGAGGACCCAGAATCCTTCTTTAAAGTCTTTCTCTATTTCTTTCCCGTGCGTGCATTTTTTTAAGACCCTTTTCTTTATTTGTTTTAATATCGTAAGCGAAGTGCTAGTTTCTCACTTGGCAGGAACGCTTTTGAATTCAGTGCATCTTTCTTTGCCTTTTTTTTTTCCCACTTGAAGGTGGTGGTTGCTGTGGTGGAACGAACACTTTTTTTGCCCTTCGTTATTTCCCGTTTTTACAACACCGGATATCATTGGCCAACGCCTCGCCTCCTCAACACCCACGATTCCCCTTGCAGTAGCCGCAGCCGCTTTTCTATTCAAGCCCGCAACCCACTCACAAATATCCATTTTTGCCCTTCCAGCTGCCCGGCGTTCGAATCTCATACATATATTTCGCCCCCCTCTACTTACTCCTTCGCCTGGCTCTCTCTTACTTGAGGTTACTTTTTTTTCCTTTTCGTTCTTGTCGTATACTATATTTTTGGCATCTTTGAAAGTTGCCAGTCCGTTCCTTTTTATTTTTATTGTTTTATTGTTTGGTTTCTAGGGCCGCGGTTTTATAGGTAGAAGGAAGCCATAGCGCGCTAGCTAGCTAGGAGGTACTTCATAACGGTCGACGATCCACTGAGCGAAGCAGCCCTTCTAGTATACTTCTTCATCTTCAACCTCTCATTTCCCAGCTATCCCACCCACCCCAGAAACAGCGCCGGCGCTGCGTTTTTCCGTCCGGTTCGGACCTCTGCACCCGAAAAGAGACAAGCATCTATTTCCCATTCTCCAGCGCGGGCGGTACTAGCCTTTCCCACCCCCCCCCTACCAGTAAGGGAATAACGCTGTGCGCATCCCACATTCTGGGAAAACGGGTTAGAGGGCCTACGTGTGCTTTGTTCGTGTGGATTTGCAGACTACTTTTACCTGTAAGTAACAACGATAATATACCGTCTAGCCTAGTGTTGTTGTTGCCCTGCCCTTTTTCCATGTTGCTTGGTGCTACAACCTACTACATACTCCTACTTGCAAAACGTTCCAATCCTTTCCCTCTCACTCGACCTTCGCTCGCTCACACTCTCACTCGTTCTGATCTTCCCCACTCCCTTCCCTCCCGAAGCGAATAGACGAACTGCTAGACATTTCCTTTTTCTTTTCTTTTTTCGTGCTTACCCGTTGAAGGAAAGATCCAGGCACTAATCTGTTAATTCCTGCATACCAGCTTTTTTTTATTTATTTTTATTATACAAAAGGGCTCCCCAGTTTCTCTCGCATCACATCACATCACCTCACCTCACGTGTGTTTTGTGTGTGTCGGTTTTCGTTTGAGGGTTTATATAGTATATCCTTCCCCCTCCCCCCAATTCAATTCAATTCGTTGGATACACCTACCCCTCGAAAAGAACCCCAACCCACGAGATCAGCCATCATCACGCCAGCCAGGAACAGGAAACAATAACAGGGGGTGCTTTGCTTTTTCCACTACTTATTTATCGACGAACGAATTTCCTTTTCACTCTTTTTTTTTTATCACCACTACTCTGGTAACAATACGACCTCAATAAAACCAATAAAGAAGGAGAAGGAGGAAGAAAAACAAAAATGCAAATGCAAATAACAATAACAACAACGATGCAGCGCGCCGTTCTATCATATCTCGTCCTCCTGACGACACTAGCGGCGCTGTGCACCGTCTCATACGCCCACTCAACGCCAGACGCAATGGTGATTGTCCCACCGGGGCTCGGAGGAGGAGGAGGAAGGGGCGGAGGATCAGGAGTAGGCAGCAGCGGGCTAGGCGTCGGCCTAGGGACAACGAGCTACAGCAAAAGGGATAGCGGAACAGAGAAATGGCATGGACTCCTCCGCCGCGAGATCCAGCGGATGGTACGACGAGTGGAAACAGAGGACACGGAGGACACAGGGGCAAGGAACGAGACGGCTATCGAGGAGCTGGACCTGCAGGCGTGGGCCAAGGAGACGACGGCAAAGTGCATCTCGCGGCTCAGCAGCATCTCAAAGGCGTCGAACCCGTCCGGTATCGTGGTGTGCTACAACCTTCCGTTCCTCAGCACAGACTCAGGTGTGTTTGCGGCGGACCTGAGGCTCTACCAGGTGTCGGCCGCGGAGGGCAATTGGTCGAGCGTTGGCGGTAATATCGATGTATCGCTCATGTATAATGGGGCTGCGGTGCAGTTGAGGAATGAGACGACGGAGGAGGCGGCAGCGACTGAGTCGGCTTCGGCGAGCACGACGGGGCCAGAGAAGGTCCAGGAGTTTCACTTCATTGGGCAGATTGATAAGTTGTTGCTTGAGGATGAGAAGACTGAGTAGGTTCACCCATACCCCATACCCATATCCATACATAACCTGGATCCCTTCCTTGTCACATGCGGGGTCTGTCATGTGATTTGTTCACGATCTAATATATTTTGTGCTGTTTATAGTGCCCAATTGCAAACACTGCTCACACCAAATATTACCCTATTTGCCAAGATGTCGGATGGGACGGAGCTACAGACAACTCTTTCAACTGATGATGCCACTTTCGTCAACGGGGTCTTCTCGAATTTGGTCGCTAATGAGACGACGAACACGACGACCACCGCTAGTGCAGCTGCAACGCCGTTTAAGCTGCCAGGGACAAGAATAGAGATTGTCCCGATTGGCCTGTACTTCTATGGAAGTTATATGGCTTTGGCCTGTATAATCTTTGGATACGGTAAGCTGCAGATTTGTCCACTCCCCAATTCTATTAAGAATTGAGCGCTAATTGTCTACGTTATAGGGACCTTTGAACGCCAGCGATTTAGAGACCAGTACCGAAAACGGATTGCACAGCAGGGAACCCTTGGAGGCAATCGCGCGATATAGTTGCAAATACACTTTTCACGACCCTCCGACAAAAGGGACCTAAAGACACAAAAGCCAGCTACTTCTTCTTCTCTGTCTAATCTGTTTTATATATCTATACTTTTTTCCTTTTTTTGTTTTGGCTGATCAGCGAAGCAAGCGAGTTGCGTTGTGCATACCTTTCTTTTAGTTTAAAGCCTTGTGGACTTTTTTTTGTGGATAAAGGAATATTTTGGGAAAATAACTGGAGTTTTTACGGGCTAGGGGGCATTTTTTTTTAATTTTTTGGCTACGGGGCGGTTTTTTTTTATTATTTCATCATATGGCTTTGTACATGCTTGCATAATCTTTAACGTTTAGGAAAGATCCAATTCCCGTTTTCTTGCTTGCATTTCACAATGCCTCTCCCTCACCCCTCACCACCTCACCTTCTCTTGCCTCTACCTCGAATGGTTTTCTGGTTCGGTGGAAGCTTGAGAGCTTGGTTGTTGTTGTTTTTGCCTTTTCTATCAGGCGACTTTTGATCGGCTGAACTCGAAAAAAACTCTCGTCATCATCACCCCTTGTTTCGTAAAGGGTATGATGTTGCTTTTTCTAACTCCTCTTCCTGTTTCACATGTATATCTCATTCCACTATGTGCTTTACTCTGTGTTTTGTTTGTTTTTTTCCTTTCTGTAAATTTCCCCCACCTCTTTTTTTTTCCTCTTGTGGTATTAAGGTTTGCATTGGTTATTTCCTTTTGGGATTTGTTGCTGTTTTCGTCTGGGAATTTGTAATCTTTTATTTTTCATTTGTTTCTGGGGGTGGGTTTGCATGAGTTCTCTGTCAAATACTTTTGTTGTTGGTTATATTGTACTAGTACTGCACTATACACTATTCTTGTATATGTATATATTTTTATTGAGGGGGGGTACTTGAGCACTCCCTCTAGCTCTCTAGCTAGGGTCCAGCAGGTTATGTAGAGCAAAGAAAGTAGGCACTTTAGACACAAGTTAGGCGCGAACTGGGAAGTTCGGATTTAGCAACCAACCAGGCTATTATTATTATTTGTCCGTTTCGTAAATAGCCCTTAAGGGCCTCTTTGCCCACCAATCAGTGAGGAGGGAAGCGCCCGCCGCTTTCAGGCACTACCCACCACCAGTTGATCGTCAACACGTTCATATCTCGTCGCGCCCATAGATCTCCGTTCGGTACTCGGCTGCCTTCTCGCTCCATTCTCCAGCCCCATCCATTGACAACTGCGCTGCTAGCTACTGCCCAACCCGAGTGAGTGTGTGCTCAGCTGAAGGAATGATGAGGCTACATACACATCAGCCGCCGTCTTTCCTTCTTTCCTGGAGAAAAGCACGCGCTGCTGGAGGAATGTTCGGCGGTCCCGAGGTACGGTACTCAGAGTACCTACAGGTTTCTCCCGCGGCGGCTATGTATGTAGGTAGAGTTAGGTAACCCTATAGACGGTGCTAAAGCAGCAGCTGGGATGTCCTTGTAGATAGAGTAGATCAACAGGGGAGGGTTGAACTGGGGGTGGAGGGCACGACCTCAGTTGCGCTGCCGGACGGCACAGCTTCAGGCGGATAAGTTTGATATTTTTTTATCTCTCCCTTGACATGATTCTTGATGTGCTGGGAATCAGGTCACTCTCTACCATACTTACTGTGTTGTGCGGTGTTGTGTTGTATAGTGGCGAGATTCTTCTACGCGGCATGAAAAGTATCTCCCGTCTCCCTGGGTGCTGCTCCCCCTGTCGCAGGCCCTGGCGATGAGATGCGCGCCCGAGTGATAACTTATGACCTTTCCCAGGCCGACAGACCGACCAAGGCGGAAGCAACTGGAGCCGAAAAATACCAAGCTCTTAGCTGCTGGGTGGAGAGTGTCTCCAATTAAGGCTCGTACGGGAAGGACCTCCTCGGTAGCCAGACCAAGCTTTAGGTCCCTTATTTCAATTTGCCCACTGCCACCTTCTGGAGTGAGTCTGGCGTGGAACGAAACGAAATACAGCCGTCCAAAAGAAGGTCTGTTCTCGCCCAAGCAAGAGCTCCCCTCCCCCACAACCTTGGTGAAACAGCACAAGCTCTTGGCTGGGATTGCCTCACGACCCGGGCAAAGTAGCCAGAGATACCCTGCTAGCTAGAGTCTCTTCGGATTAATGTACAAGCGTCGAGGTCTGGAGACTTCCTTTTTAATTAAAGTTTCCCATAGACTTGGTAGCCGGCAACTGCGCCGGAGCCCCTGAGCTTGAGGGTTGCAATTGAGATATCACTGAAATATTGGGAGTGGGTTTCGATGACTGTTTTTTGTTATGTGATGTCTGGCTATCGTCTTGTGTAGAGAGTGGGAATTATGGTCTTTTAAGTATGTATGTAGATGGTCGATTTCAATGGAGCGGGGGGGCGGGACGGGGCGGAGCGAAGCGGAATCCTCGCAGCGATGTCCTTGCACCCAGTTTAATCGGGATCCATGTGCGGGTAGTCTTTAGAAGAATTATATTATTTTACCTGCGTTGACATCATGCACCAAATCTTCAAATGACTTCTTAAGGACCCTTGATTAATCTGTATTACATTCACTCACCTCGATCTCGTTAGAGTTGCTGTTGATATAAGAGAACACACATTTGGTGACATTTTATCCTTAAGTTGTCCAGTTTTCGTAGATTTTATGATATTCAAAGGTTCCGAGTCAGACGCCATGTTGGCGTACAAAGTTGTATTAGCAACCCTTTTGGTCCCCACAAGGTATGGTCACAGTTTCGCGTATACTAACGTATTGAAGTTTCAACTTCTCTCTCTCTCCAAAAAAAAAAAAAAAAAGCTCCTTGAAGGAATCAAACCTCCAATACCCTGAACAATTATAACGCGGCCGAAGCGGAATTAATGGAAGTAATATCATTGCTGCCCTACCGATATATATATCGCGATTAGGTTGCTGTGCTTAGGACGGGGGAAACATATTTGAGCATGTAGCCAATTTAGGCATGACATCTTGAAGTTGATAAAATCTCATTTCAAGGCCCTCATATAAAAAAAAAAGGGTACGTACATGTACTTAAGCTTTGAATTAATTATGGATATCAAGTGTTCTCTACAAAATAAAAAACATTATAGTGTATATAGTAGACGTCGCGCCTGGTCAGGTTCCTCAATACCCACGGAACAACACCATAATACGATTCCCTCACTCTAGTCTTGGGCTGAAGTTTCTGATATTGCTTTGCTACATATTCTCGATTTTGGCGGCTGTGGCTACCAGTAGGCCTAGGTTCGAGCGTGTGGTTTAGGGGATGCTATACCACATGCTCGTATGGTTATATTACCCGGCCGACGCGTACTTATCCTAGCTCACCACATTCTAATCCACTCTTATTAGTTAAAACGTATGTTTCCCCCCGCTCTATTTGTCCCTTTCGACATGGCAGGAGAGTAGAGTATTATCCGACGACTTCCAGAGCAGCGTTTACATCCCGCTAGTTTGGTACATCTTGCCCTCCCATCCCTCCTCCCCACCAGACCCGCTACGAACTGCTTGGATACTTGGACTGGATCAGGAGCCTGGATCTACCCCTGGCCTGGATACGTTCTCTCTGATGATTTCCGGAGGAATGCCTCTCTCTCCTGCTATTGTTTTGCTTCTCTTTTGTGATTTGTGGGTATCCCGACGATTTCCAGATGTGTAAAACTTCCGATGGTTTCGGGATCAGAGCCGTCCGTTGATTCCCCGGGATGCCTGGGCTGGTTGATATGTTCCTAGGACCGCCACTTATTATCGGGCATGCACCGGCGATGGGGAAGAGGGAAAGAATACTCACGTGTAAGTCCCTCCAGTATGGTACCAGTGACGGGAAATTATTTACGCGATCTTCAAGATCCTCAGGACAGTCCAAGATGGGCATTCGCAACAGTGAATACTATAACCTGTCTCCGGTGTTCAGGCATATTGCCGATTAGGGCTCAGTAGGATATAGGACCAAAGGTTCTACTCCATTTTCATATCCACCTTCATATTGTTTAGGGGATTATTAGGACACGGGCAAAGGGTTATCGCACCGTGAAATCAAAGCTAACTAGTTCATACAATTGCTAGTGGGAATAGACACTGTGAAGATTTTAAGAATGAAAGTAGACGAATGAGATAGGTTAGTGTTATGAAAGTGAGGTCTTGTAATGTCACATCTGTGCTTTCTGTGGAAAATGTTAGGCTTTGAAAATAGAGTACACAACTTGCGTCGGAAATGGAAACTCCTGATATCTACTATGAGAACAGACAAATATTATATTACGTGGTGCAATGCAGAGAGAAACAATGAAGAGAAAGACGCATTGTATGCCTGTTAGGGCCCAGGAATGGGTGTAGATATTATTCCAAATACACGGGGTTCGATCAAGATGGCTACATGTAACGTCCCATATACGGCCCGAAAGGTATGAAGGTACAGGGCAGAGAAATTTTCAGTGAGTCACCATTAGTGCAAGACGGCCCCCGAGTAGGGGAGGAGAGAAAGAAGACACATGCGGAGTTAGTAGAGGCGGACCAAATTGTTTAGTTACTTTTCTTTATTTGCTTTGTGAGAGGCGGTGGAGGCAGATGGGAAGTTCTGGGATAACTAGTGCGATATTGCCAGAACCGTAGGGTTGCGTGCAATTAATGAATTAAAAAAAAAAAAAAAAACCGAAAGGTATGGGGGTATATCAAGAAATCAAGTGATAGTGCGAGTGATATCCAATGAAATAATATACCACACCTCTTCGCGCAAGTACTATCCTAAATTGGACAAAAGCCTGTTGGAAATCGAGTCTTACTCCTAATCGTGAAGTCCGTTATAAGAGGTCTTTCACAATTACCATCCATGCACACCGAAACACACATGACGAGGCCCGGGACCCCTCCCGGCTAGTCTCGAGATATCCCGCAGGATCTGTTCTCTGTAACTATAACGAATGAATAATCTTGATGTATATTCAGTGATCGCGTGACATAAAAGAAAAGAACCAAGAGTGAAATAGTGGTTTTTGACAATAAAGTACCGAAAACCAATGGTCTCTCGATCAAGGCTTTTTGAAATTAGATGAAACATCCAGCACCAGACACAGGGCGAGTCGAGACAACCGGGGATTAAAACAATTTGTAATCTCCATCGAGAAGGATCAAGGCACGAACACAGCAACGTCCCCAAGGAGTACTGGCATCGTAGTTGAGCGAGTGACTCACCATGTATCACTCGACTATGAATACCCGAGGGTATCGTAAACTCCGGAGATACCAAAAATTCTGGTCCCTTGCTCACTAAGCCGTGCCCTTGTGACTCGCTGTCAGCTCCACCTAATACCCACAGGGCTGGCTAGAGATGCCACGCTAACCTGACACTGCACTGGCTTATACAGGCCACCTCCACCTTACCGCATCGGAATGTCATACAAGCTTAAAGAAAGACGGCCCTTCTAATAAATCCCGATACCTCTCGAGCTCAGCTTGTTGAAGTCCGTGTAAAGGTGGCTACTGGATGAGCGTGATAGTCAAGGCTCTTTTGATACCGCATTGATTAGTGAGATCAGAAAAATTGCAGTACAATGGTTCATACAGTTGTTCTAGCCAAGGACGAATCACGTGGAAAATCTTGGTAAATGCGAGAAAGACGCTGGGGGAGCGTTTGATGTAAGTGGTTTATCGAATTTTGTTTGTTAGTTGTAAAAAGAAGAAAAAAGAATGGACGTGCTGGGAATCGAACCCAGGACCATCTCAAGACACGTTTTATGCGAATGAGATATTATACCCCTAAACCACACGCCCATTACTTTGGATAAATATGTGTTGCATTAAATACCCTTGTATTACCAAGTATGGCAATCTCAATTAGGTTACACACATACTCAACCCTGACACCTTCCCGCAATAGAATTTGGATCACGTGGTTATCCAGAGACTGACTGAGTCTCGTCATCGAGATTAATTTAGTCTGTAGCGGAAAGCGAAAACATTATTTTGTCTCTGGCCAGGGCTATATATACATGTAGATTCCCTGTTGAGTGAGGTGTATTAACCTTATTATCCCTTAGACGGCCAGGCCCGATCAAAAGGGTTACTACAGTACGAAAAAGGGGATGTAATAAGTACCGTGCCAATACGGAATCGTGCAAAACTTCCGAATTAAATCGGAATCCTAACTATTATACTGTATTAACACTGTAACAATACCGTAACAATACGGTATTTTGCCAAAGATAGTACTGGATCCACCCGCTTTTTTGGTACTGTATGACTACTAGCTCCATACAGTAGGTATGATATTTTGAACCCGGGACACACCGTCACGCTGAGACTGCGCTAGGAGTATATGTATCCTTAGTTTGTAGCAGTATCAAATAGCTTCACCCATAGAGTTTACTGTATCATACCTGTTATATATCGGGCCTGACTGTCCAAAGGGTAAACCCCTAAACTAGAATACACGTGTACTCTAGGGCCTGACTTCGTAGGGACACTGGCTTTACTAGACTCTGTCAAGAATCGATCATCGGAGAATATAATCCATGGGACAGCACTTGATTAGGGAAAGCCTCAATTCAATTGATCAAAAGTACATGTAAGCATAGAAGCACGCATGGCTGTTCATAGAAATACAAGGCGGTGAAAAAACCTCGTTATCAACTACGAACCAACGAAAAAATGAAAGAAGAAAAAAAGAAGAAAAAAAAGGAGATCACATGTAAAGAATCTCGAAAACAGAATCTGGAGAAATATGCTTATGAGATCGGGAGAAAAAAACTAAGGAGCCAAAGAAAGCGACTGTACGTGGTTTGAAAGAAAAGAGAGTAAGCTGCGACAAATCAACGGGCTGATTGGTGAAACGAAGAGATTGGTGAGCTTTATCGAACGCTGGGAGAAAGGAGAATACCAAGAAACAAGAAAAGATAATTCCAATCGTGATATTTGCTTTTACGATATTCGCACGTCTTGCCTCTGATATCCCATCGCACCACTGATTCCAATCTAAATTCCGAACCCCTTTGAGTATAGCATAGATCTCTGAACTTGTTTCGTGCTGATAGATTGATAGGTTAGGGGTGATAAATTCGGTCCATTCAAGGCTTTCTTCCCGTCTGGAGATTTGCCATAGATTTCAGCTTCATCTGCCTGTGTAGTACTGCTTCAAGGGAAAAAAGGCCGAATCCTAAACGCCAAAAACAGCGTAAGATATGGTGGATTTTTTTTTACTCTTTCTTTCGTTCCCTTGGTTGGTGGTAGGTTTTGTAATTCGGTGTCATGAATCGAGGAAAAAAGGCTCTTCTTCAATTCTTAACCCCTGCAAACCGCAATGAAAACGATATGTTTTAGCAAATGTCTAGTATTTCTCGCCGCCTCTTCTTTTGAATTGAGGAGACCTCGCCAGCTCATTTGTAACAGAACATGAAGCCTTTGCTGCCACTACGCTTTTTGGCTCTTCGGTGATCTTGGTTTCGATCAGCGTAGGCCTAGGTTTAGAAGCAGCAGTAGTATAAGATCGACTCATCTGTCCGTTACGAATGAACTGGCGGCGGCGATTATTATTAGATAGGCACGGATTCTGGTCATACCAATTGAGGTCGTTCATGGAAAGTTTACGGCCGCGTTGCGGCGTGCCACCTCTGCCTCCATTTGTATTGCCATAATTATTCCCTTTTTCGTACTTTAGGTGAACACCATTGGCGGCCGCGTGTTTTTCCAAAGCTATATAATGTTAAATCTCGCCCGGTATTGGAATATTAGGCAAATTGGGAAGGATACCATCAAGCTCACTAGTTTCTTCCATCCTATCATAATTCATGACCAATTCTTTGATCTTCATTTTCTCCTGCCTCTCCTGCTCCTGTGTGTTCAACAATGCCATCGCGAGGCTCGAGTTAGTTGGCATTTCTACAGTCTTTGTTTGTTGCTTATTCCCCTTCTTCGTCAAGAGACTGAATGCCATCATGCCAGGTCCACTACTGCTATTGGGGCTAGAGCTAATCATAGAGCTCAACCTACTGCTACCAGCACCAAAATTGGCATCCCCGCCTTCGTTAATATCGAAAGTTGACTCCCGACTGAGCATGGACAAGGTGCTGCCGGCGCGCTTGATTGGCAGTGGAACATCGAACAACGGCTTGCGTTCGAATTTGCGAGCATCGAGAGACTCTTGCATCATTTTTGCTAGTTCCCTATCAAACTCCGCGTCCGCCTCTGGATCACGTGTTTCTTTTTGCATATCCACAACAATATCTTCCTCTTCATCATCTTCGCTCGAAGAACCCGTAGATTCTTCCGAGTTTTGCCTTTCCATGCGAACGCCTGGGGTTGGAGGTTCCTCGTCTTCTACTTCAGCCTCCGAAACACCATCGGCTTCGTCTTCACCCTCGCGGAGTTCCCCCTCGTCAGAGGATTCGGCATCTTCAGGTTCTTCGGGTTCGGCAGGATTGGATTTGTCGTCAGGCTTATAGCTTTTAGCGACTGCCTCTTCGAAGGCCTTACCAGCCTCTTCGGCTGTGGTTGGAATTGGCCATGTCGGGCGGATAGCTTGGAATGTATCCTGGACAATAAACTCAATATCCATTGGTAGCGGATCTTTTGTAAACAGGTAGTACTATTTGAATATATTGATTAGCCTTCAACTCCGAAGGGGATCGTTAGATAGTTTAAATACCTGAAAGAACGTCAAGAAGAAATCTAGCTTCTTTTTGGAGCTTCCTCTTTCGAAAAACATTCCGCACACATCCAACAAGGTGCAAACCAGCCTGATTCTAAAAAAGTCATCTGGCATATCTAGCATGCAAACCTGACCCGGCTTTGGAGTCCCGTTTTCATGACCAAAAGTCACCATTCTATACAGAGCATCAAAAATCACCGGAGAATCGATAAGCTTGTAGGTGTACATCTCGCCCAGATACTTTACCTGGGCAACTCTTCTCTGGTTATGCTTGAAGTTGTTCTGCTCAAGCCCAAGTGATATTTGTTCAAGCACTTCATCAACGACCGCATATGCGAATTCTTGATGGTAGCGTCCAATTGCGCCAACGAGGATAGCAAGAATGTGAACATTGTTGTATCGAACCTTCCAGATCTTGGTAAAAACTTTAAAAAGCAAATCGGTCACTTCTTTATCGTCCCAATTAAGCTTTCGGATTTGTTTCAAAATTTTGACATAGTTCCGCTTCGTTAGATCAAGGTAAATGAGTTTTCTGACGAACAATTCAACCACACTGCGCTCTTTTTGTGCGATCGCCGGTCTCTCCGGCGGATTAACATAGTAAAAAGCGTTTTCGATTGCAACTCGTTCCTGGGGCCCTAAATAGGTCACACCATCCTTCTTGCGCTTCAAAGTTTCCAAGAACTGAGTCATTCTTGGGTTGGTTTCCGGGTTACGAAGCAAATATCTTCCACAATTTTCAAGGGTGCTACAAATAACGTTGACATTGATCCTGTGGAAGTCTTCTAAGGCGACCTTCAAACAATGGAAGATAACATGTTGAGGTACAACCCCAAACTTTGTCAACTCGGATAGGTAGCGGGTGTTGCTAGCACGAACTTCAAACAGGTCCTTTTCCTTGCGGCGCTGAAGGGATCGAAATTCTTTGTCGAGGTATTCCACAATTCCCTTGCCGACGTCTGGTAGATACCTATTGAGAGTTGCAACCAACCTGGAGTAATATGGAAGAAGATCCTGACGGCCGCGGGGGACATCCTGCAGGACTTTGAGAAGGCGATTTCGTGAAGCTTTAGAATTAAGGAAGCAAAAGTCCACGGCTGCTTGATCAATGAGATCACGGTTTGTAAGTTCAGGGAGGCGGATGAGTAGAGCATCAACCTGGGCGCCAATAGTTTTGTTCGCAATGGCGGTACTAAATTCATCGTTTCCAGCTTTACTCTCACCGGCGGTTGGAGATGAAGGACTCTCTAGGCCTTCAGTAGCGGTTTCTACTTTTTCAGGCTCCTCATCATCTGTGTCCTTCTTTTTGTCCCCTTCAGACTTCCCCTCTGCGTCTGACTTTTTCCGTTTTCCATCATCAAGCAATACTGCTGGAACTCTGACCTTGAGATCGATGAGGTCTTCGTAGAATCTCCTCTGATCCTCATCCTCCCACATCCCGTTCCTCCCTCCATCTTCCCTGACAGGGAACATGCTGCCACCTTCTCTTATTATACTATCCGCCACTTCTTCGTCCTTCTCATCTTGCAAATCGGGCATATCCAGTCCCAAGACGTCTGCCACAATCTGTGCATTGGCGATAAACTTTTCTTTTGTCTTGACCAGTCTTTCGTAATTTGCTTGCCGGTCTTCAAAAATCTCCCCAGATTTAACATACGCTTCTGCATTCTTAGCAAATTGCGTCTGAAGATGCTTGTGCTGCCGAACAATGTGCGCTTTGACAGATTCCAGGTAACGGGCAAGAATATTCTTAAAGCGTTGCTGGAGCTCAGCTGTAATCAGAGGTGGATCCTCAGGATCAACTGAACCCGTTCCGTTTGTGTCTCCAGCATCACCGGTGGTCTTTGCAGAATCTGAAGTTATTGTTGCCCCATCTTCCTCCACAACCTTTCTTGCAAGGTTTCTCGGTTTAACGCCTAAGACATCGTAGGAAAAGTTCTTGACAAATAAGACAACTAGCGGGAGATTGATATGTTCCCGGTCTCTTCCTAAAAGGTCTTTCAAAACCTCCAGCGGAAACGCCTCGGTCTCTCCTCCTTCCTCCTTCTTCTTCGTGCCGTTATTCAAAACATTTGCTGCTGCAGCCTTCGCCCCGTTCTTTGCAGGCCCGGCTTCATCCACGCTCACAGCATCCTGTACGCTTCTCAAGACTCCGACCAACCATAGTTCAACTCCTACCCTTAGCAAGGTTCTCTGTCTAGCCAATCTATCCTTCTCCTCCCTTTCCTTTTGCTCCACCGTCAATCCTTTGAGCACATCTGGTCTCGGGGTTGCAAGTCCTTTCGCTAGCGCAAAGGTAAGTTGTGGGGTAAAATCCGCCTGAAAACGTTGATGCAACGCCGACACAACTTCCACCGCGGCCGTGATGTCGGAAGCAGTCTTTGTTTTCTGAAGGCCCTCGGATACAGCTGATATAACCTCAGGAAGATATTTCTCGAGTGAGATTGTCTGTATTTCCTTCAAAAGTGTTGCGAGTGAGTCGGCAGTAAGGGACGTTCGGAGGCGCTTGATCACAGCTGTGTTTTTCTTGAGCGATGAATCAAGGGATTTCGCCGTTTTGAACACATCTACAACATTGTCAGAAGGTATTCAGAACTAGATGCTATCTTTATTCTTATTTTTTTTTTTACTTGGTAGATATTACCTTTAGAGCCTTCCCAAGCGAGTTTGTTGAGCTCTCGCAATTCTCCTACAATACCCGTTAGTAACCCCACTTTTCCTGCGAAAGCTAGGCCAAATCTTACGTTTACGAGCACGATTCATCTGTGCAGCTGTTCTTTCGTTTAAAAATGTTGATGCTATATAGTTCAACTTTTCTTATTCTACCTCAATTCTAAAAAGAAACACAAGCTAGTTAGTTAACGATGTTGTGGCTTTACTTTAAATATTCTCAAACACGCCCTCGTGGTTGAGACTGCAGGGAAATAGCTTCAAATTCAATGGGCACTTACGCTAGGATCGAATGCTGTTCAGATACGATCGATGGATGGCTGGTAGTAACGGCTGTACACGATGAAGAGGATGAAGAGAAGCGAGGAAGGAGGTGGTGGTGGCTAGGCGAGAGGTCATCAAGTGAAGTGTTGACTGAACGATGATGCTATTAGATAAACTGGACTACTGGTGATGTTCATGAGGACTTTCGCCCGCCCGCCCGCCAGTGAGAGAGTGGCTCAATCTGGTGGCGGCAATTTCCGTGCGCCACAGCTGTAGCGCGGGGAAAGTTGTTACGCTTTCAGCTGGCAGCAACTCCTAAAACCAAACTTCATACCAGATCCAAACAGTACTAAGGCAACTATTTAGTTTACTAAACAACTTGAGCTTCTAGAATAGTTGATTCCTATACAAGCACATGTTGCATAGGGCTGTGTGAAACGTTGTGTTCAGCTTTACAGTCCACTACAAGCGCTCTCGCGACTACAACTATTACCTAGATAGGAAGTATTCCAGCATTTAGGACAGCTCAGAACCTCTGCCTTGGCCACAGCCTTTGTAGCACAGTACCTACTTGTAGGTACAGTAAAAGTCTCCGTTGCTGGACATACCCTGGGAGGAAAGGTGTAAGACCCTGCATGTGACTGTCTGCCGATAGGTAAGAGTCAAAAAACACCTATTTGCCTTGACTGTTTGACTGTATTATACCTAAGTTTCAACAATTGATTCAGGCTACCCATCAAGATAATTATAAATTTTATAGGTTAATTGCGATGATCTTGAAATTTATATTATCCACCGCGCGATATATGCGCAAAAAACCGGGGGTGATGACGATCGGTGCTGAAGTCATCAGAGTCCTGAGATAATTTCACCTTGTTCCGGATTAATACTTTTCAACAAGGGATCCCGATCATCTTCATGATATATGGATATATGGTAACATGTACTATAGAGAACCCCAAACCTGAATAACAAAAAAAAGATATATTGTTTACGAGCTTTCGCCATGTGTGTCAGAGTTCTAAACCTACATATCCATACAACTTTATACATCCATTTCATCCCGGCCCCTCCTCTCCCTCCTAAGGAAATAAAAAATAAAAAATAAACTCCGTAGATATGCCACGCAATAAAAAAAAACCCCACCCATCAAATGCAGCCAACCTTCGTACTATATACTTAAAACCATCCGTCATAAACCCCGCCCCATCACTGCAAAAAGCCACTCACAACCAACGCAATAATAAAAACACCAAAAAGCATTGTCATCAAGCTAACAAAAACCACCAGCCGTGGATCAAAGCTATCCCACCATGCCAAAAACCTGTTCCTTGGTGTAGGAAGTAATGTGGAGTCTGGAGTGGCAATAATCCATCCTTGTTTCTCGTTGTTTCGTGGTTTGTGTAAAGGTAGTAAATGTAATTGCATGGGCCGGCGGCGATCGGCAATTAGCTCTCTTAGGCGGCGCGAGAACCGCGGGGGGTGGAAATGAGGTAGTTTTGCATATTCAAATGGGATGTAGCATGGGTTTGTGTTGTGCATATTTGCGGCCGAGTACGGGTTTTCAGTATAAGCTGGTGGTGCTGTGCAGTGATCCATATATGGGGTTTCCAGGGCAATATTTTGAAATTTTGGACTTGTTGGAGTTTGTGAGGAGGTGGAGGAGGTCGCGCTGCGGTCCTGATCTTGGTCTTGGAATAAAAGAATGTGGGAGGGAGTCTCAGACTCTGCAGTTGGAGGGCCGTAAAGATCGTATGGATTGATCCTGTCAATCGCGCTGTACCTGCAAGCAGTTGAGGAGGAGGAGAGAGAAAACTCGTCTGATGTGGGGGGTGATAGAGGGTAAGTACGAGCGTTCCACGCCTCAAGCTTCTCATTGAGCTGGATTACAAAATCTCGGTGAGGGTGTGGAGGATAGCCGTTTTTATGGCTCACCGACGGCGAGTCGTTGGCGTTGCACAATCGTGGTGGGATATCGGTGAACATGAATGAGAACTCATCGACAGTTGCCGCAATCATGGCTCTGGTGGTGTTAGGACTTGCCATCATTGTTTCGAAATGTGATACTCGGTAAAGATGGGCGCAAAGTAGAAAAAAAATATTTATAATGATAATTCGTGACTTGCACGATCTTCGTAGTCCAAAGCTAGCGAAAGAAATAAAAAAAATAAAGAAAATAGCACTCAATGCTGACAAGGGAGAGAACGTATCTAATGTGTGCAGAAGAGAAAGAGGAAAAATTCGAGTGCGACCAAGTATGATACTTGTACTGACTCTCCAATCCCGAGATCGACAAGCGAGAAGACAAAAAGGGAGGGCGGAATAATTCGCAGCGCATCGTTTCATAAAGAGGCGAACCAGTCAAACAGTTGGTAACTAGCGGAGCGGATGTCGCATGGTTTATTTAGTAGCGACAAGGGTTCAGCAAGGTTTCCATACCCCTTTACTTGGCATTTCCGGCTGTAGCCCGAAATCCTCACAGCTGGTGGGGTTGTTATTCGCCCTCAAAGCGCCGGAGTAATTAGGCTGGTTTCGAGCAGCACGAATAGAAATCACCAAGAAGATAATCCGGATGATTGTGGCTAGAGAAAGAATTCCGTGTTTCGTGCTACTCTTTGTTTGTGGTGGCTTGATACGTGTATCAGTGGGAGCCGCTGACTGAATGTTATCGAATGCAATTTCCCATTATATGGAGGCTATGGGGAACGTCAATGTTGGTATGTGAGGACATATTTAGAGCAGGTACAGGATTTTTGACACATAGCCTGTCGTCTGTATATTTGGCTATCCCAATTTGATATCCAGGTTAGAATGTAGAGTTCGGTTAGGAACTCTTATCTATCTGTAATTCTGAAACATGTAGTCTGGAGTAGACCTACATGCTCTAACGTAGATGGTATATGCATACTCTAATGATGCATACGTGTGCACAATTCTATGATCAGCTCCCTAATCTGCTCTACAGACCGTTGTCCGATTAAACAAACGTAGAAAATAAAGCACATGAGTGCTCGGACGTTTCCTGCAATTGCGTTATTGTGTCAACAGATCTCCACGCATGTGGCTCCTGCGCTCATCAACTATAGGCCCCTGCAAGCCCAAGCGATACAATATCAGAGGAATATGGGATTGATGAATCTGATATCTTGCTGTTAGTGTTCCGCCGCGGTAGTGCGGTAATAACCCCACTCCCCCCCGTTTTGGTACCTCAGTAGTACATGTATGTAATGCCCCAAGTTCCTGGCGATAAATATAGCGGCGCGTAGGTAAATTCCAATATCATACAGGGGTTCATTATGTGTATCTGCAATTAATCGTGGGATATTGTTGATTTATATCGCAACAAGAAAGGTTGGTTTTAATTTTGAAGTTTAGACATGCACGGGACTGCCCGAACAAGTAGCTTACTGGGCCCGCCTTGTAACAAATGAGTTCCGGCCTTTGGAAGTTGACCTATTGTTCGCCGTTCGGGTTGTGTAATCCATGAGCCAAGCCGGCTGGAATATGGCAATCCACGAGCCTAAGCCAAGACAGCAAGTCTATCATTGACCCACTAACTACATGTATGCACGTGGGACAACTGTACTCACAGCTCTTTGAACATGTTTCTGGACCTACAGATTATTACCAGTCATAAGTCGAACCCTCTCGAATACGAGTAGCACGTAAAAAATCACCTCACAACAATACCCAGCTTTGATAGATTTATATCAATACCACCACAGATTACCACACTTACCGCCAGCTCATAAAATTCAATTCGAGATCTTCAATAAGAGATGTGTGGAGTGAGGCTGCGGGGCTGACCCCTCTTGAATCATGAAACCTTTTATGCGTGGGGTTTAGTGAAATGTCGTCAACTCTTGCTACTGCACAACAGCACCCTGAGACAACGGTAGTTCTGGAAGGTTTTCGGGAAAACCCAAGCGATCCGGTGTCCGAGTTCTATCTCATGCAGGTTCCATTTTTGTTCGTCCATGGCCTCAGGACTAGTGACGAACACGGAGCTGTAATCCAACAGAAACTCGGGGCATCTGGCAGCTTATCAAAGCTGTGATTCTGTGGACCAATCTTGGATGGTTGCAACTCTTTTTCCCAGGCTTTCATCAAATCAAATGTACCGATATATTCATTTTGGGGGGGGCTTTTCTGTCTAATAGCACCAGTCCTTTCGAATTTTACTTTCTTGCTTCCCTCCTTAACACCGACTGTAGAATGGAACTACTTTTATCAATGCTCTGACTTACAACACTCTCACCACATTAAATATGCACAATCTCAAAACTGAGTCCCGCAAACCCGAGAGACCGGCGACCCCCTCCGACCCGATTTCACCCCACCACAATTGTCACTCAATTAACCAAGCCTATTCGATATCTGACTCCATAAGCTAATTTGACCTAAATGATGGAATGCATGGTTCTTCTAGCTATATGGCATGGGCTTTGCGCCCTTGATTTCCTCCGTATGGGTTGTGTGGCGTGTGAGCGCGGGTTTGTCAGCTATGGTGAAATATAATTTCCTTACATGGCCCATTCCTGTAGGCCATTGTGCTGGGAATATATATCTAGATTACTAAGACAAACGTCTACCGTCCACCGATGCACTTTTTCACTTGCTAAGATTTCTATGCACACTATGCACAAACCGTGGCTGCCGTTCATCCTCATATTGGTTGCGGGAACCGCTGGAATCCTCTCTCAGTTCAGTCCGCTTCTTCCACCCTTCTCGGCCTTCAACTCATCCATCTTCGCGACTCGTCGCTTGAACTCGATGTACTGGCACTTCTCGTAGGAATGTCTCTCATCCTGCACCCCCGCCCCCAAAAAACATCAGTAACCGCACCAATTCTCCTGAGAGCTGTGTTAGGTTGAAGTATGTACCTCGCACTTCCATGGCATGTAGTATGTATCGTAGCGACACCGGTTCAGCGGAACGAGCAAGTGCGCGCACTTGTCTCTATACGCAATCGGCAACCGTGCATCTGCCATTTCCTTGTTGGATACTAAAGGAACCGGAAGGTGATCGTTAGAACAACTGTATTAATCGCGATTTTGGTGGGGGGGGTGGGGTTCGGAAGGGGGGTGTTGTTGGGCCGTACACTGGGTTCCTACGACTGCCTCCTTGAGGTCATGGACGGCGTCCTTCACGGTTTCGGCGAGCGTCATGATGAGAGTAGCTTGCTGGGCAGATTGCGGCGAGGTGTTGAGTCGAAGGTTTTAAAAGTGTTTGGGTTGTGCGTGGGGTTTGGAGATTCGACGCTGGCTGTGAAGTTGGTGTTACTCAGCACTATCTGATCCGATAAGGCTTGGCTTGTAACCATAGCGTATCACTCGACATGGGCTGGTTTGTGGTGTATTCCATAAAGCTTGAAATGATTCTAATATAAGTTTGTTATATAGTTTACCGAAATTCACTAAGGGCCTAGAAGTTGCTCTAACCATCCTTTCCCCATAATTACAAGCACATGTTACTAGCAGCATATGAATTATAGGCCCATTGTACCTACATGAGCTCATTATATTGCACTAATCATAAAAGTATTTGTCATTATCATCGTCATTGTCATCGTCATCGTCACTGTAATTGTAATTGTAATTGTCAATAGTGAGTATATGCGGGTATATAGAGTAACTGCGCATTAATTAAGCCCTGTGAGGTCGTTACTACCAAGTTCTTAGGACTTAATTAATGGGTGAGTATCCGTTGATGAGGATAAAGGTATTGATAGCCCCTTCCATACGCCATTAAGGCTAGTGAAAGCTTTTGAGTTCACGCCCTATTTTGGCCAGTGAATTTATTTAGGAGTACTAATCAGACAATTATGCAAGTTTGGTATCCTACCCACAAGTACCGAGGATCGGATATTGTTTTGGAGGCTTATCATCGCTTTTTCGATAAGCTATTGCAAGTGCCATTTGGGGCCAGTTTACTTCGCCTTATTGAACCGGGAGCTATAGCCATTATCCAGGCTATGGTGGAGCGTATCCAGCCCTACTTGTAGTTACTATGGGAAGTATTTTTATGGCGATTAACCGGCTTATTTTTTATTTTGTTTGGAGGTATCGACATTAAAAAAGAAAAAAAAAAAGGCATATCCCTTTTGTTCCCTACGCTAATCCATCCTTTCATGTACCTTGATACCCGCAAAAATCTCTTCCCGCATGGCATTGCAATACATATCTTATTTGTGCGTTTACCGCAAAAAAGAAAAGAAAATCCCTAGCAAAAGAAACCACCACATCTCTGATTCTCGACGCGCATTTAAGCGCAGTCGACCTTGGAGATGTAAGAGATGAGGTCAAGGACACGGCGAGAGTAACCCCTTCATATGAGGTTAGCAAATTATTCACGCAAGAGTAAGAAAAGCAAGGAATTAACTCACCATTCGTTGTCGTACCAGGAGACGACCTTGACGAAGTGGTCGTTCAAAGAGATACCGGCCTTAGCGTCGAAGATAGAGGAGTGGTTGTTTCCGTTGAGATCGCTGGAGACGAGTTCATCCTCGGAGTAGGCGAGGATACCGCTGAGAGGGCCAGCAGCGGCCTCCTTGACGGCGGTCTTGATAGCTTCGTAGGAAGCGGGCTTCTCAAGACGGACGGTAAGATCAACAACAGAGACGTTCTGGGTGGGGACACGCATGGACATTCCGGTGAGCTTTCCGTTCAACTCGGGGATGACCTTGCCAACAGCCTATGGAATAATAGTTAGTATGGATGCTCTAAGGGGAGAGCATGAATAGAATTTTCACATACCTTAGCGGCACCGGTGCTGCTAGGGATGATGTTAGTGGCAGCGGTACGTCCACCACGCCAGTCCTTGGCGGAAGGACCGTCAACGGTCTTCTGGGTAGCGGTGTAGGAGTGGACAGTGGTCATCAACCCTCAACGATACCGAACTTGTCATTGAGGACCTTGGCGAGAGGAGCCAAGCAGTTGGTGGTGCAAGAAGCGTTGGAAAGAATGTTGATGTCCTTGTTGTACTTCTCGAGGTTTACACCGCAGACGAACATGGGGGCATCGGCAGAGGGAGCAGAGATGATGACCTTCTTGGCACCACCCTTCAAGTGAAGAGAGGCCTTGTCAATGGTGGTGAAGACACCAGTGGACTCGACGATGTACTCAGCACCAGCCTGGGCCCATGGGATGTTTGCAGGGTCGCGCTCCTGGTACATCTTGATGGTCTTTCCGTTGACGATCAAGTCACCGGCCTCAGAGCAAGAGACCTCACCCTTGAAGTTACCATGGGCGGAGTCGTACTTGAGCATGTAGACGGCATACTTGGGGTCAATGAAGGGGTCGTTGATGGCGAGGACGTTGATGTCGTCGTGCTCGACGCTGTTGCGTTAATTATGTTAGCTATCAGATCCTCATGTTGCCCCGCTGATAAGATGCAGAGATAACGATAAGGTATGGTGGGGTGTTAGGTTCGACTTACGCATTACGGAAGACCTGAAGAAACACAAAACAAAGTTAGAATTACAAGATACTTGGGGGGAACGATCATCGAAGAATAAATCCAAGGAGGGATATCGGGTGGAACATACAATACGTCCGATACGTCCGAAACCGCTAAAAAAATATTGTCAGCTACTGAAGATAGTGGTGAAAGTCCTTTAGAAACTTACTTAATTCCAACGTTGACAACCATTTTGACTATTTAGTGAATCTATTTAACGCAGTGTTAGGGGCTGTTTTTAAGATGAACGACGCCCTTGAGAGGGATAGAATGTAGATAGCTCAAGGGGATAAAATCTTATTTCCCAAGATAATGGTTATCCCTAAGTAGGAGAAGGCATCAAATAAATATCAAATACCGGGAAAATAAACTTACTCTAGAGGAAGAAATTCTAGGATATAAGTTTGATGATGAAGATGGAGGATGCGTGTTTGAGTTTTTGACTGAAGAGCAGTAAAGAGGATGAGGGGTGAGGGCCCAGGTATTTATCATGGCAAGTAGCGGGGGTGGCCGTAGCCCGTTCTAAACTTGACACGGAAACAAGAGTAAAATTGCAATCTAGATGCGTTCAGAATTAATCAGAAGCAAATGCCCTCTACTGCATCCCCAGGTCCCTGGATGTCTGTCCCTCCCCATTCTGTACGCGTGTGTTACCGTCTTATTCCAAGTGCGAACCACGCCTATTCTCGGCAACCCGCTAATGCTTTGGAAACTCGGAGCGAAAATCTCTCGGAGGCTTTCCGACAAAATCCATAAATTCACCTTATTCATATATATAAAATAGGAATACCCGATGCCCTCGGTAATCTCTTTACCATTCTCTCAAAATATTCTCCCCGTACCTCCCGTACCTCCCGTACCTCTCCTGTCCCCTTCATGATCCTTCCAAAGGCTGGAAATCACACACCCATGCGGGTTGTTTTTCCCATTCCGCGAACTCAACACCACCACCACCACCACCCACCACGAAACAATTTTTTGCCCCGCGATCCTATTTTTGTGCGTTGGTCATGCATTCTAGCCTAGGTACCATATCTCCCTCATCTTACCTCTTGCTGTTGCTAACCCTCTTTGAATCTCAATTCTGCCCCTCCTCAACATTTTTTTTTCTCTTACGCACTATGTTTTGGTTTTTCGATCGCCTCATCGTGCTACTCCTCGCCGCTTATCTATATCCTAATTTTCCATCTTATCCGTGGCACTGCCTTTGTCAACTGTTCGGATTTGTAAAGCCCTCCCCACGCGCTGGTTTCTCTGGTTGAGAATGCTTTGTGGTCAGCGTCTTAGCGATACGGGGTTTATTTGATGTTGTCATAGGAATTAGACAGTCTGTATGGAGCAGGCATGCCGTGGTACCGGCGAGCTTGGTTGACTCACCCAGGATCTTTTCACCCGTGGGGTTAGCCGGATCTTGAGAAAATTCACTTCACCACCATGAAAACCGGTACCCGTACCCGTATATAATGTTCATCAAATCGAAACCCTACAGACTTATATGCATGAATGACAAGAGTAAACAAGAATCAGTAGGAGCTCCGATTCAGATGTTCACTTCCATCGACAGATAAGGCCAAGAAACCCGGCTTGGCAAAAGACCGCAAGCCCATTTCGAAAGACGAAGGCTCTTATGTTGAATATGGGTTTCTGATAAGAATAACTGCTAATTTGTGAAAACAAGCTTTTTAGGGATCCTTTCTGTCCCAAACAGCCAGGTTTCGGTTGGTGAGTGATATATTATGATTTGATTTCTCAAAATTGTAATCTGATTCTACTAAGTCGCTTATTCTTACTTGATGCGATAGAACAACTATACACCACTTAATGCTAGCAGGGCACTGTGCATCGTCATTTTCCTTTGTATCAGATCAAAACAGATAAAAGAGTGAGATTATTTACTAATTAACCTTTGGATTGTCACAAACCTGCTCTGACAGTTAATTATTGGAGATTATCTTCAAGGTAGGCTAGAGTAATACGGCTTGTGCAAAGGCACAATACCACTAATCACGACATTCGAAGATATAGACCTACTTAACGAGATAAGGGGAGGATACTAACACTGGTAATAAGATTGAAAACGGGCATCACAGCCCATGATCTAAAAACTCGTGGATGACCACCCCAAACGCAAGATTACCCATTCATCCAAAGAGATTTTCAAGGGAACACATTGGCTCCGTGGTGTGGAGTATCACACAAAAGGTAGCCTTCTAACGCCGAGAAAACACTTACTGTGGTCAGCAAATTTGAGGAATCTCAAATGAGGCATCCGTATATCTTGAGATGTATCTGGACAATGGAGGTCAAGAAGGACATGTTAATGACTAAGCGCAGTCTACTTAAGAGTTTAATCTAAATCTTATACAAATCGGGGTATATATTAAAACCGAATGAGGAATGACTGCCTAGAAATTTATTAGATCTGGTATTTATAGATACATGTATGGCCGCTCTAAAGAGTGACATCAAGTGTGACGTCATCAAATTTATTCTAACATTCATTCAAGATCACTCGCTCGGTACTTTTAGAAATCCACTAAATACACTGATATTACTTGAGAAAATGTTTCTGATATGACGATAGTCACTAGAATTTCTAAATCCTGGAGGTTCAATTTACCGAGTGATATCTCATGACTCACTTCGCACACTGTTTATTGACTGAAGTAGAAATAAGCCGAGTGACGAAGTATCTTAAACCATAAAAATTGCTTCCTTGCTGTGCTTAATAACGAAACTTTCTGTGAACTCTCAATCCCTCGCTGTTATTTTGACGTCGTGAACACTTGTGCAGCACCTTTTGATATAGTGAATCTAGCGAGAACATGTAGTTTTGTTTCGTTGAGAATATCTAGTAAGTACGCTATACTGGCACTATGTAGGATTGAAGAAAAACTACACGGAGCTCAATGAAATAAATATTGAACATAGTGAATGGTCATGCTTCAAGCTAATTATTTCCAAGGTATTAATTACTAGGAGACCACAATTAGACACTTCTATTTCATTTTTTGACCCTTTCAGCCCTTTGACTTGTAATTTCTACATAAATGTATCATTCTTCGCCCAAGCAACGCAAACAAGCAAGAAATAAATAATAATAAAAAACGAAAGGAGAGGATATCACAGCTTGCCGGCCGTAGCTAGTAATGTAAATAGAACAAAAATGAGGGTAATGTACGAAAGCTTTTTTTTTAGTATGCCCGTCATACCCATTTCATCGCCCTCGGGATTCAGTAACAAAACTGCGAGGAACCCTACGTCATAAAAGAAAATGTAAAGTAAGAAAAAACAGGAAGGATAAAGAAATAAAGGCAAAGAGAACAACAAGAACTAGAACTAATAGTTTAAAGCGTATTCCCAAATCTAAGCCCTATCCGTATCCATTCTATCCTGGACGTCATCCACCTGTGGCTGGTGTTGACCATCTGGATCCTTCATCTCGGCGTCCTTGTTCTCGCTGTTTCTTTTAGCCATTTCCTCTTGAGCTTTCCTCATGGCTTCGGCCTCATCGCGCTTTGCTCGCTCCAGTGAGCGCTTCTCCTCTTCCTTGTCAAAGTACCTCTGGGCGATGGGGCCTACAGCGGAGCGAAGCTCCTCGATCTTCGCAATGTAGACACTCTTAGTGGCATCCTCACCCTCGTTGTACAACCAATCCTGTAAACGTTATTAGAACACAACGGAAAAAGAGGTCGTGTAATAGGAAGGCTGATCTTACCTCGGCGTTGTCCATGATGTTTCTAATCTTATTCTTCTCTTCCTCGGTGGCAAATGGAGCATAAAGATCATCGAGCTTTCCACGCGTCTCGTAAATGTACTCCTCCAAGGCGTTCTTACGGTCCTCGGTGTCGGCAACAAGCTTGTCTTGGGTGACCATCTCAGATTCACGTTCATTAAGAATGCTCTTCATTTCTGGATCAAGTGAGGCAGTGACGCTGATGACTGGCAGCTCGCCCTTCTTGACCTGCTTCTTAACCTTCTCCTTGGGTTTATCAGCGGCAGCCTCGTCGGTCTCCATGGGCTGTCAAACACGCGAATATTAGGATTGATGTATGCCCCATGATAGAGAAGCAGACTTACATCTTCTTCCACTTCAACCTCCTCGACATAGTAGCCGCTCTCGACATTCAAAACTCCGTGAAGGTTAACTCTGGCCTTCAACTTGCAAATCATGAAGTCGTCCTTGGGGTCTGGTTTGACTCCCTTGATGGAGAACTTCCCGATCCAAGGTGAGATTATTCCGGGAAGCTTGTCAGGCTCGGCGTACCTTGCCTCAAGGTCAAATGGCTCCTTACGGTAGAAAGTAAGGATCTTGGTTGAGGGGACAGCATTATTCTTGTTGAAAACGGTCAAGCTGGTGTCCTCATCAGGAATCTCAGGGGATTGCTCCCATGTGAACTCGATAGGGTAAGAAACAATGTCGTGGACAGAGAAGTCCCTGACTTTGAAGACGGGCGACAGAATGGCACACGCAAAGGCACAACCACGGGCAACGGCCTCATCCTGGTTAAGAGTGAATGAGAGGGGCTTGTTGAAGAAAGCAGAAATTCTCTCCTTTAGTGAGGGGACACGAGTACAACCACCGACAAGTTCGATGGCATCAATATCTTCTGGGTTCAAGCCAGCATCCTTAAGCGCTTGCTCCAGAGGGGCAGTAGCACGGTCCAGAAGAGGCTTGACAAGCTCCTCAAGCTCCTCCCTCTTGAGCATAGATGACACATCTACATCGTTCATGATAGACTCGATGTTCAATGGTGCCTGGGCGTTTGCAGAAAGGATCTTTTTCAATTTCTCAACACCGGCAGCAAGACGGAAGTAAGCCTTAGGGTTGGCCTGGATGTCAATCTTGTTTTTTTCCTTGAACTCAATGCCGAAATGCTCGATAAGGGCCTTGTCGAAATCACGGCCACCAAAATGTCTGTCATAGGCAGTTGACAAGACGGTCAACTCACCCTTCTTGAAGGCAACAATAGAGGCTGTGTAGTTACTGTGACCAATATCGACGAAGCAAACACGGCGGGGCTTCTCCTCTGGGGGAGGAAGATCGGTCTTTGTGATACCATAACCAAGAGCAGTTGCAGTTGTGTCATTCATCAGACGGAGGAGCTTCAGTCCAGCAATCTCGGAAGCATCCATGATAGAACGGCGCTGGGCATCAGTGAACCATGGAGGAACACTAAGAACGACGTCGGACACAGGAAGCTTAAGTTCCGCCGATGCGGTCTGTTTGACCTTTGACAAAAACATGGCAATCAACTGAGTACCTGTGAAGACCTCGTCCTGGCCGAGATAGTTGACTCGGGCACCGACCTCACCGCCTCTCGCCTCAACGAGCTCGGCAGAGATGAACTGGCTTTCGATCTCCAGCTCTGGCTCTCCAAATCTTCGTCCGGCGAGACGCTTGAGCATACCGACAGTGTTTTTCAAATTGGAGATTTCCTGGGTCTTTGCTGGCTCTCCGAGACATCTACTCTTAGGTCCGAAACCGACCATAGACCTATTTCCTCCAATGTATCAGCATCTGTTTCCTTCCATCATTCATCTGAGTAGGCCATGGAGGGGTGTTACTAACGGTGTAGCACGATTCGAGACTTCATTGGTGATCTATCGATAAGAAACCGTTAGTTATCACGATAAAGAATAAAGATAGAGTAAATCCATGCACGTGCTCTTGATAGAATGGAGAACAGGAAAAGATTAGCAAGAAGCTTAAAAGAGATTACATACCACATCGACACCTCTGTTCCTGGCGACAGCAATGACGGTGTTCTGAGCACCGAGATCAACACCAACTACCGACATAATTGGCCGCTATAGGGAGATGAAAATTTGTAGAAATTAAGAGCAGGCTAATAGAGGAAAATATCCAGATATTGAGAAACCAATATTATGTTGGTTCTTTTGATGATCTTGTCGAGGATAAAGGTCTCGGAGGATGGATGGTTTTTTAGATGAACGGGAGGATGGTGGGGTGGAGTTGTGGGATATGGGCGCAGACTGGCGGGGTGAAGAGGTGAGGGGGAGGGGAAAGTTGAGGTTGTGTTGTCGCCGCCTTCCTTCTTTTTTTTTTATTTAAGCTGCTAGCCTCTGCTGGCTTGGCGGCGTCCAGTGAATTCTGGGAGCTTCTACGAGCCTCTATTACCGCTTTCCAGGCACAGAACGTGCTAAGGAGTTGTCATAGGTCCTGAAGTCCGGGGAATCATACTGGCCAGGAGGATGAAGCCCCTCGGGGCTTTCTCCTATTATTTAAAAGACAAAAGAAAACTCGGTTGTATAAAAGTACGCACCCTAACCCAAGCCGAATCCTAATTATTTCGACGTCGAGCAGATCTGATATATATCTAGATCACATAATCCCCGACAAGATCTTCTGTTCCACAAGCACTGATTGGCATAACACCTCTCATACATGAGAATCCGGGGTGTCGGGGATATCAAAAACTGTTTTTTTTTTTTCATCTATTAAAATCTACTTTGGCTAGCTATAGATACACAAGTCGCATTCTTGGCCCTAAAAGGTAGGTTTCCGGTCCCCGGGGGAGAGGGGGTAACCCACAGCCTTATTTCGCTTTATCCTTTTGCTGCTGTGTTGCAAACTTCGCAAACTCGGACCTTGATAATCAAACACAGCTATTTTGATAACTGCATACATAAAAACGATTTTCTAAAATCTACCGAGGTACACATAAAGAACTCACAAAAACCACGAGTTTGCAAACAGACGGATGTGCTAAGGTGCACCGTTGTTACCTAAAAAGTCTTGACTGAGGAGTAATTACACGTAATATTTATAATACTTACAAACATCACGCTCTACTTTTACTTCACCAAGGCCATTAGAAAGTACCATTTGCTTTCTAGAGCCGAATTTTCGTCCAATTTGTGGGGTCAAAAAGTCTGCAAGACTCAGTGTTTACTGCCTAGTGCTTAGTGTTTACTCAAGTGTGCTCAGTGTACATTAAAACTTCACTTTTAACTTTCAAAAAATCGTGGTTATGCAAGAGATAAATTAATATTGATCGTGGTTGTAGTCCTGAAAAATTAAAACCAGATCCCTCACACGTGTACAGGCCAAGCGGCAATTCCTCCATCGGTTACATGTATGTTCCATCCCATACTCAAAAAGCCCCAGCAGTGCTAACGAACGTAAGAACAGAGAAAAAGTGACTACACGTAGTCAGGGTATGTATGTAGTGTTATCGAATGGCATGGCCAAAGAAGTATAAATGAGTGCGTGAAACCAATATGGGATATATAAAAAAATAATCGTTAAAGACCAAATGGACGCCCGAATAGAATAATAAATAGGCAAAAAAAAAAAAAGCACAAGAGCAAAGCCAAGATCCCCCTCGTAACCAACGAAACATACTATGTATATGGTCCCCATATCGGAACCCGAATGCTCTACCTCACAACTCTCCTCCCCTCCAGTCATGATAGAAACTTTTTATGAACGTTGAAAAAAAAAAAAAAAATCCCAAACGAAAGTATACAGCAAGATTTATCCTACTCATACCACAGAATTAAGGTCCCGATTATGCACGCTCCATTTTATAGACACATCCCTTTCATTAACACCACCCTATGAGAAAAAGAGAGAAGACATAAGAAAGTTAACAAAGTACATCATGCAATCGTTATGATTGTCGATTCTTTGTCAGCTTCTTTCTCTCTTTTGATCGCCCCTCTCGGTCTTCATCATCGTCGGCGGCAGTGGACGTCATTTCATGCTCCTCCTGCTCGGCGCCGTCGCTACCAGCAGTCCGGACTAAGCTCAGTCTCGCAAGAGGACTTCTTGCGGCACTAAGGCCCCGTGCGTGTTGGTTGCTATTTGAAGAGGGTGCCCTGTGTGCAGGTTCAGGAAGCGCGAGATGGTTTTCTGTTGGAGTGCCCGTGGCTGCTGGTGTAGTCGGCCCATTACTGGGGGATGCAGCTCTGCTTACAGGTTGGCTATAGTTATTGCTGTTGTTATAGCTGTTTCTGGTGTGGTATCCATAGCCGCTTCCTACAGAGTCAATGGACTCAGTGGACTCATTAACGGCATTCTTATATCCATAAACTTCCTTATCTGAGACCTCAATCTGATCCTTGCGTGGTTCTTGCATGTATGCACCTCCAGCTTCGCGTTGGTTGGCCTGAGCAACGAGGTACTTTCTGCGATCCTCCTCTCCCATGATACTTTCGACACGGCGGGGCATATAGACGGAGTTGCCGGCAGAAGTAGTACCGGAAACAAAACTGTCGAATGAAGCACGGGGATGTAGAGGAATATGAGGAGCGTTGGGGTTGCGGGGGACCATGTCAGGAAGAGTTCCCATGGAAGCGTTCTCATAGTTGTAGTAACCACCGGGAAGTCTCTCAGAAGCAGCAAATCTACCCTCGATTCCGTCATCAGGTTGGACTGGTACACGTTGGCGAAGACCTTCAGCGTTGGCAGCGTTCTTGTTGGCTTCAGCGGCCGGACGGAAGGTCTCAGGAATAACCTCAAGGTCTTCGCCTCTGGCCTCAGCTTCTGCAATAACTTCCTGCGGGGTCTTTTCTGTATCGGCAGCACCGGCATCGGCACGAGGTCCACCCCATGTTCGTTGACCAGCAGTAAAGATCCCGTAAACCATGTAGACCCAGTTGAAGAACGGGTTGATAACAAACATGAGAGGGTATAGCCAAGCCTTGAAACGCCTAAGACGAACACCAAAGTAGAACATGAGCGCCCAGTTAAGACCCAAAGATACGGCGATAAATCCAACAGGCAACTGGGCAACTCTCTGGGTAGTGGTAATAAGCGACAGAACCATGATGAAGAACAATAGCGCGGTGGTACGAATGGTGTTTTGCATAAAACGAATGATGCAAAGAATTGGGTATCTCCTCCAGAGACGAATATCAGTCAACATGCAAACTTCGTTGGTGATAAACCCCAAGAACCATCTACGACGCTGCTTGAGCAAACTGCGGTATGAAGTGACGGCCTCGGTTTTGCAGAAAGCTCCGGTACACATTTGAATCTGGTAACGCTCCTTGGCACCAATCATGAACAAATGAGTGAGCCATCTATCTTCGCCCAAATGACATTTTCCGTAATCGAAGAGATCATCACACTGTTCGGCCTTGTCGGCGAAATAGTACTTAGCCATCTTTCGGAAAGCAGAGAAACGCAAAATCGTAAGTGCACCAGGAAGACAAGTGACGGAACCGCATGCCGACTCCACGGAACGCTCAAACAGTTGACCATGGATGTACTCAAGATCCTGAAGGAGGGTAATCAAAGTCTGGTTCTCAGCGGTAGATGTGATGACACCGGTCATTGCCAACATGTTCTGCTTACTGCCCGGTTTAAGTTCCTGTGCGACACTCAATATCAGCAACCATGCAATTAATGCGAATAATTATATTGATTAAGGCTGAATCCTTCTGCTGACCGACGCAGCCAGAATGATGATATATAACTAGAGCAGAGCGTCTCCTTACCATTTCATAAACAAAATTTTGAATGCACACTTTGTCGAGGATACAGTCGGAGTCGATAAAAAGAATGAACAAGTTGTCGTTACGCTTAAGGTACTCGGTATAGATCTTGTCAATCAACTTGAAAGTCTTCTTCTGACAATGACGCTTTCCTCCGTGGGGGAATCTGGAAACAGTGATACGGGTTCCTCTGTAGGTGACATCCAAACTGACAGGGTAGCTATCAAGCGAAAGCGGGACTCCCAAGTTTTCGATGGTCTTCAAGTACAACTCATCCTCCTCGTCACCGTCGAATGACAAGAAAATGTGGAGACACGATGGAGGGTAGTCGCCGTCCACGATGGAGTCGATGGCGGTCTGCAAAACTTCGGGGATTTCCTTGTACACTGGCATGACAATGACGACTTTGGGCGCTGAGGTTTCATCGAGAACTTCTTTGATACGTCTGTGCTTTCCAAGGGAGTTGGTGACAAGCTGATAGACACAGAACAACCATGGGATTGTCAAAAGAGCCGAGAACGACCAGAAAGCGAACCACTGCAAGAAGCTAACAAGCTCCTCGGGAAAGTGACGAGTAATCTGAGAGGGAAGCGGGAGAGTGACGACCATGATGGGCAAGAAAATAGCACTAAAGGATATTCAGTGAGTTTCAAATCCCTCGATTTGCAGATTCTTGAGAATTAAAGCTTACCGTAAAGCAGTAAAGAGAATCATCATAATCACAGCAAGTACCCGAATATGCCATGCATCAGCCTTTTGGAAGACCTTGATTAGGCAGTATAGGAAAGCGGCCTTTGAAACGATCAGCACGACCTCTTACCAGAACAACTGCAAGAGGGAGATATATTACCAGCCACAAAAACCATTCCAGCAGCGCAGCGCACATTACTACACCCATGATGGATGTATATACAATCTGCGAAACCTGCCATGGCTCATCTACGACGTCTGCCATTTTGTATGATGTAAAAAAAAAAATTAAAAAAAACGAAGGAAGAGGAACGAGGGCGCTCCAAATATATGGAAACCAGGTATTTAGGCGCTTTTAATCTGCTGAGCCACCTGTAAGAAGCGCTGTTTTGACGCTTCTATCAGATCTAACGAAAAACTTAAACGTTAGCAACTCCCCCCTTTATTCAACTGATTTTTGGTTTTTGAATCTTCGGAACGTACAAAAAGATCCCTGATCGACTATATAGACAGTTGTGGTCTGTCAGTCGGGGCGGTGTTTTTAAGAATAGTACTGCTGAGTTGGATAGATATTATAAACTTTCGATAAATTCAATGGCTCGTGGATGGCCTCGTGTTTGGTTGGGTGTTGAAATAGACGACAGCAGGTGTGGGCGAAGAGGATTAAAAAATAACGAACGACTACTCCTACGAAACGGAGTTCTTTTTTTTCTTCAAACTGCAGTCATTGATAAGCCACAGAATTCCAAATTAACTCTCGCTGCAACCCAAACGCCTTATTCGGGGAAAAGAAGAAAATAGTGCTGCTGATCGGAACGCAGAAACCCAGATAAGTGGTGGTAAAGTTTATATCAGGCACGCAGTACAAAGGAAGGGTAGCAGCAGAAGCAGAAGCACGACAACATGAGAGGGCCGGGTACAGGTGGTGTTATACATACCGACAGACAACGCACAACCAACTCTCGTGCTGATGGAATCCCGGGTTTCTGGGGAACCCTTGAGGAAAGTCCGGCTGTTCTGCACAAAAATAACGAAGGAACTGAACTTGGGGAAAGAAGAACACAAGAGGAGAAGAGGGGGGGTTATGTGGGATAATATGAAAAAAAAAGTAGTAGGAGGAGACTTGGTGACAGGGGGGGGGGGGTGTGTTCCAATAATTATTCAGCCTACAAATAATTAATTCCTTTTTGTCTTGAACGAAGTAGTAGGCAGCAGGGTAAAGATCGACAAGGTTATGCTATGCAAAGCTAAGAGACGGCAGCACCCGGAGAAGTGAATATCGATACCAATTGGCAAATGGTAAGGGGAGTAAGGAGACATAGTGCGGTGACAGATGATACTTGTAAGTGACGGTAGAAGGAGACACATACAGCAAACGTGCATGTGTGCTTGTAACTGTGGCAGAACGAGGACGACAGGCCAAGGGCGCCAGTAAGAGAATCAGAGACATCCAGAGACAAACATCGACAAGGGGTATTATCATAGATTCCGTCAACGCGCGCCAGTGAGAAATACTGGACTCCCCATGTTCAGGGACCAATAACCAATACCCTGCGCCGGACAGCCCACAAAACATCCCTAGGTAACCGGAGCCCCACTAGAGCAGAGAGACACAAAAAAAAGGAGATCTTATTCCTCATTTTAATTCTCATATTATATACTTACATTTGAGTATTAAGCTCAGTAGGAAGAGAAGCTAGAATACCTTTACACATGGGCACCTCCATGGGAAAAAAACAAATCCCATCTCCCCGAGCCAAATGAGCTATCGTCATATCGGTGATCTTTGGAACCTCGGATTAGTGGAGATGGCGGCCGCGGCGGCCAGAGAAACCATTTCGTATGTTGGTTTCTTGTTTGGGCCGTCGCTCAACGTCTCACAAGGATACCTTGGCCTATCGGCCAGATGGTACCAACCTTCTTTAGGCCGCAAGCGCAGAGACAAGAGACGGCTCCCAGAGAGAATGGTACTTACCTCGGAGGAACCAATTGACTTTGCTTAAACCACTTGGGCACCAATTACCTGCAATGCTTACATTCCAAATCCAAACTCAAGTTGCGCAGTGACACGCGTTGGATACATGATGTATCTACCAACGAGAAAGTGCTCTACAGCGGAGTATTACTATCGATATATCCCAACATTCCTATTATGGGGGCTGTATATTAATTTTTACTCTACCTCATGGCTGCGCAACAACTACTAGTACTACTCCAGCTGTCAAGCATAAGGGTAGAGAGAGAAAAAAGGGGGCAATCCATGAAATCAGGAAAGATTAAGCTTCGCTTGAAGATTCGAATGTTCGATTGGATTATCCATTCCCCACGTTGTCCCCTATCTACCATAAGAAAGAAAAGACCCTCGTGAAACGACAAGCCAACTAAAGTTCTTACACAGATTCCCCATTAGAGACGTCCCCTGCATGCTGAGTCCACCCTAACCCACTTCTGTCCAGCGTGAGTGGCCCAAAAAGGTACCACCACACAACCGATCCGTGTAAGACAGAAACAAGCATGAGAGCAAGGGTGAACCCGCTGTCTCATTCGTTGGTGCATTTCTCCTCCATCGCATCACCACCTCGGGGAAAAGAAGAAGTCGAGCCAAACGATTTCTTCCAGACCTGGATATGTTTGCTGGCTCGTTCTGGATGGAAGGGGAGTTGCCACTTTGGCCCAACCTGCATAGCCATCACGCTGGAAATATGCACCTCTGTTCCTCTTGGTCTTAAGGATCTAAGGATAGCAGCAACCTCTGCCCTGGGGTGCTCTACTCTAGAGTAGAGGTACCCTGCCCGCCATGCCATGCCATGCCTTTTTTTTTTACCTTAGGACATCGCCCTGTCGAATCGTAGCGAATCCTGTTACCTGAGGGTACATATCACTACGTTTCGCCACAGAAAAAAAAAACAATTGCCTAACTAGGTCCGTGGAACTTAGGCGAGAAGGAAAAAGTAACATCACACATTAACGTGTGCGTGCCATGAAAGGGGCAAACAAATGATGAGTGTCCG
Organism: Morchella importuna; assembly: GCF_003444635.1. Lineage (NCBI taxonomy): Eukaryota > Fungi > Ascomycota > Pezizomycetes > Pezizales > Morchellaceae > Morchella > Morchella importuna. Next base: position 1,087,515 of record NW_025763398.1, on the reverse strand, counting down.
TACTCCAGGGCGCAAGTGGAGTGGCATAACCTATGAATAGGGTCAATGTAGGTGACGCACTGCATGCAATTTGATTGGTCAAAGTAACGAGAGGGCGTTCGCCTTCCAAATTCCTAATTATTCACCGTCCGATCTCTCGCGGTTGCGTCTTTGGATAGAGGGGAGCTTTAGAGTAACACTGCCGTCGTCGTACCTACATGGTTTGAGGTACCGTGTTAGCCGGGTGAAAATGGGATTGAGGGCCTGGGCTCGTGGCAGTACCGTTAGGGTAGCTCATAGTTAAGAAGTTAGTAGGTATTCCAACCTTCAATTCATATTTATACTATAACGCATACTCACGATGACTTTGTAGTGGTTGAGGAGTACTGCATACAAACGACTCCGCGATATGATCTATTTATTAGCAACCCAACCGAACGCCCGAGCGAGAGAAAAATTAAAACTGTCGTGGTTTTTGAGTTCTTTAATATTGAAGTCTCTCGCCACTCTCCACCAACAGCTCAGCCTGGAACATTAACCTCATTGCTTTTTAGTCCCCTGCAATCATTGCAAGCCAATGATCTAGGCATGATGTGATGCCGATAACATTGGCCCCCTATTCTCACTCGTTCCGAAGTCCGCCCTTCATCTCCTCCACTTCTTCTGATGCTTTCAGCTGAGATAATGGCTCAATGTGGGCTGTTCCTACAGCAGGTCACAGCCTTGGCGAAACTGCCAAACATCTTTTTGGAACTTGGCTTTCTTCCCCTTTCTGAAACTGTAGAGTTCAAACACCCAGTCTCAGGGGGTGGTGAAAAATCGTGCAGAGCTTCTTCAAAAACACAAACGTTCTCATGAACCTACGCAAGGGCGCGAGAGATAGAAAAAAAAACGAGTTTCTGCTCATGCATAGTTTCAGTCCTTCGAAGCTTCTCCTCAAGAAGTCTAGCCAATCTTCTTTGATGATGTTTTAAAAATAGCGTAGTATATACTGTACGGGTGTTCCGAGAAGACGTGATATGTGCTTTTTGCCAAGCCCCTGAATCTGATTCATGGAAATAAACTCTTCCGAGCTAGGTGCATCCGTTTAAGGTCTTCAGTTAGAGCAATAACTTCCCTTATTGGTCAGCCGGTTAAACTCGTACTTCAACCCGGTTCGGTGACGGAGAACCTTGGATGTTTACTGAACATCTAATGTTAACAAACCACCTACAGTCGCACCTCGCTATGCCGGATCGCCAAGATTCACCAAATCATGTACGGGATAGCAAATATTCTCAAGAAATTCGGGATAGTAAATTGATTTTGTAGTAGAAAAATAGAATTCTCAGGAAATTTCATACGGGACAGCAAGGGATCCGGCATATTGAGTTCCGCCATAGCGAGGTGCAACTGTACTCGTATGTGTGTATATCGAACCTTGACAATGGGAGTTTCTGAGCTCCAGCCCAACGCTAGGAAAATTGAATACATGTTGATCTTTAGAGGCGTCTGATTTGGCTGGGATAGCCTATCTACATCTAGGTAGAGACGTTCTCGTACTCTGCAGGGCTGGCTGCTACATACATACCTCTAGATGAACGTCAAAAGCCGAGCCGCGCACGGGACGGCGGTCGTAGTGGTAGTGGGCATTAGACGAAACGAAACGACGTCGTCGACTCCTACTTTGTCTTAAGGCTGACGCGGGATGCCATTGCCGATTGACTAACTATCAGTAAATAAATGTATCAGACTTTTGAAGTTTTCTTTTTGGGAAAGAAATTACGAAAATCTTAGTCGTTAGACATTATCATAAATAAGATACTCTATTTGTATATCTTTGTACTCACATGCATGTATCCTATCCCCTATGTGCGCGCGCGTAGGTTACGGATGGATGACATCCATTTCCAGTAGGTACTCTACTAGCTAGAGTAGAGAGAGAGACAGTGAGTATCGTGGGTTTAGTTAAAGAGACATCGACAGCTGATGTCAAGAGTCAAGTGAGCTGCAAAACATAAATAGCGCTTACGTTACGGCACGATGTCTTTCATGATATTGGGTGTGTTGCCATCTTTAATTCCCAGATCTACAGTCACTCACGGGGTGAAGGCGGATCCTGTCTAATGGCGGTCAGGGATTTGAGGCCAATAAAAGAGTTAGGTTTTGGACGCCAAGGGCAAATTACTGCGAACAGAACCATCAGACAGGATCCGCCGTCAGTAGGTGAGCGACTGTACTTTTCAAACCCGCTGGGTGCGTTCTGGTAGGTTAGGTAAACTCTATTCTATTCTACCAATGTTACTAAATATAGAGCTGGCCGTGGATCCGTATACCTACCCGTCCGTGGAAAGTGTTCGAAAGAGGCCAAGACCATCGTTCCTGAAAAACACTTGGGATCGTGGTTCACGACGGGTATGGACATGGACATCGTCGTCTCAACTGAAGTTCCACCATGTGCTTTTTCCCTCTCCCCGGACCAGGAACCGGACCCGCGTTGCATCACTTTTTGGTTGAGCTTCTGCGGCCTACTGTACTCCCCGAGGAACTTTAACTGGGGCCTCCCTCGACGACCACCATCGTAGCTGAAGTCGACATACCTATTTTTTTCTGCCTCTACATTTGCCTTACTTACTTACTCCACCACTTGCCAGCGTAGTACATGATGTACATAGCCAGATCTAGAGAGCGAGTGCACAGCTGTGATCGAGAGGTTGGCAAAAGATCTCACTCTCTACAACCAAGGTAGGTAGGTCCACTACCCGCGCGTGTAATAAGAACAAGAATAAGGACCACAACTATACCTATACTAGGTAACGTAGGAGACAGACAACAACCAAGAGCGACAGCGACTCGACAAGGCGAGACAACAATAGCAATTGCTAGCTACCTAGCTAGCTCAGAGATCGTCTTCCAGCTTCGGAGACGGAAGCTCCTTCTGACCATGCGAACCATGGTACTCGACTCTGGATCAAACCTCCGACGTCAAAATAACTTTTCTTCCCATCATATCAACGTATCAACGTCCAGCACGGAAGAGCTGTTTGGGACTAAATGACAAAAAAAAAATCTCCGGATAGCCGAGAACGGGGTGTTATTCATTCGGGAGGCACAAGAACTGAGTCGGTCTGTCTCTCTGGCTGGCTGGCTGGTTTCTAGAGTACTCGCGACCAGCAACAAGAACCCGAATATGCAGCTGCAAGTCTTTGGTGTATTTTTGACTTCTACTCCAATGGAAATTGCAGATTAGGACGTGCATTTTCGGGTTCTTGTTGCTGGTCGCGAGTAAGTGCATCTTTCTTCTCTCCACCTTCTTCCCTTCTACCCGTCTGTCGGCAATCGCAGGGCACCTAGGTAATCGAATTGCCAACGACCCAGACAATCCCCCCCCCCGTTCCCCATCCCCACCATCTATTCGTCCGATCGCTCTCACTCGCACAAGGCAAAACATCCGCTGGCTGGCCTGTCTGTCTGTCTGTCTGGGCTGGTTGTTCAAGTTCAGCCTTTCCAAAGCGGATGTGTGCCACGAATGCAGTTGAGCGCGGTGCGGTTGCTGAATCCGCACTTATCATGATGCCCCTCTCATGTGTTTGTGTTGCTTGGCAACAACTACCTCCCTCTTCTACCTTCTACGATTCTAGTTCTACCCAGGTAGAGTAACTCAATACTCTAGCTCAGTACTCACCCTCCCCTCCCTCCAGCTCCTGGACGGCGATCGGTATATTTAGGAACAACCTCATTCCGGAGCGGTTGCGAAGGACCACCCTCTCGATGCGTGTGGTCTGTGGATCTGGCTTTACGAGCGAGAGAGATCTGGGAAGGTAGGTCGTGTTCGTTGGGTAGGCCAGTCCTGGGTAATTTTGGGCACGTGTGGGCGTGGATTGTTGACAGGGTCAAGGACATGGACATGGGAGTATGTAGGGAAGTAGAGTACCTGCCTGCTTTATGGGCAGAGTACCTAGGTAGGTAGCTACGGAGGAATACATCCATGGAAAACAGGCATGGCGACAGAAATAGTATAAAACTATCCAGACCAGTACAGTACAGTAGGGGAGGGTAGGTAAACAAATACGAGCTCTCCACCGCACCACGTTGGCAATACGCGATCGACTCTGAGCTATGGATGTACCCCAATTACTCTAGCTGGGTACATACATAGAAGTACTCTACTATCTAGTAGTTCGTTTACCTAGCTAGGAAGCCTAGGATATACTCTACCTACATAATATATCTATATGTGCGCTGCAATATAAGCAATATAATAGCCTACCTATACGAACGCGCGCGCAATTGCTGATCCATTCCTTTCCATTCCAACCAACTACTTACTTACTAAACCACCTGTCTGATCCCAACCAAACCGGGGTCCGCGCGCGCGAGGAATGTATTGATGTCCATAGCTCGAGGGTGCGTGGGGGGGGGGGGGCTAATTACGCGAGCCCGACCCAACACCAGAAAGCCGAGCGAGTTACGTACCTGGTTCGCTTCCTAGAAGGCCCTGGCCCTGACTCTCCCTCTGCGGCACGGATTTCGGGCATGGCCATGGCTCCGGGAAGGGTGGTCGATCGGGTGTAGATATATGGCCGAGCCCTTATATTTTGGCATGGAAGGACCTGGGAGCGGAGCGGAGATGCAGGCGTGTGGATAGGAGTAGAGCCAAGATAAGAGTTCTGGAATAATATTAAGGAGTACCACTCTAGAGGAGAGTTATATTTGTATAAATTATAAAAAGAGTAGAGTGACGTCGGACTTTCCCGGTGAGAGGGAGCCGAGAGGAATGTTACGGTGCGTCATGGAGAGTCACTCGGCTTATAGATGCACTTGTGAGTGAAGTGAACATGATATCATGATTGGAGCGACGCAGAGCAGCGAACAGTGTAGCAGTGGAATAAGCACTTTAAGTACTGAACACTCTGGTTGGTCACTGACATGAATCGTAAGGCAAGGGACCACACACTGGCTCTGCCCAACTACCAGCCGCAGTGCAGGGGACACAGAGTAAACGATGATTGATATGATACCATATCCTCGTCTCCACCGGCGCGGGGCACGGCTGCGGGCCGAGGCTTAGGGTTGATAGATAGACGGATAGATCGATGGGGGCACTCTACTGAGTCTGCCTACGGATAGGTATGTGTTTAGCTGGCTGTGCTTACTGTGAATAAAGTCTTCATCTACCAATCGGCGAGGCCGGCATGTACAGATGGCATGTATGTTATTCTAAGCCTCGATGGCCACAAAGTGTAGATATTTGCAGTAGCTGGGGTCTAAGAGAAGATCTAGATGTTTCTGAGATCTCGCTCGCCATATATATAGCGGACCGGTGGTTGGTAGAACCTGCACCCGTAAGTTAAAGCAAGTACAAAGTTTAAACCCACTCATTCACCCTGTGCACTGCGCGCCCCCTTACTTCCAATGGGCGTCATTGTACGTACCTTGCAGACGTTCATTCGCCCAGGCCCTGGGTATCGCGTCCCTGGTACCTTGTCACCCGCATGTGTCACGCCTGTCACGCAGGCACAGGGGTGAGTTTTGATGAGAGTGAGAACTGGTGAATAAAATCTATTGTGTCCCAGGGCTGGCGGGTCTGGGTGACTGAATGGGAGGAAGAAGGGGAGGGCCCGTCTTGTAGTCATGTCATAATCAGGGACAACTCGTCCCAGACAGAAGTATACGTACAGGCCACGTCCAGAGTACTAGTACTACATGTACAGAATGCAACGTTGATAACAACCACCAGAAATTTCTATGGGACAGGTCAGCGATGAAGTTTATTCTCTCAGCGAACGTATTAGGAAGAGACTGCCTTGTTTATCAATAGACTCCTTGTCTCGCGGCTCGAGGCTCGAGAGTTTATCCACTGCAGGGCCAGCACCTCATCCCACCGATTTCGAAGTATAAAAGCCAGCTCGGGCTTTCACCGCGAACACAGTAGTGGAAGAACCATTCGCATTACCAGATTTTCGTTCTTGGTCGGTTGCGGCGCATCTTGACATGCATCATATATTATCACTCGGCACAAATACATAACCCGGCGCCGCGGCGGCGGGTGTGGTGAAGCGGTGGGAGCCCGGTTAGCTTTTTTGTGAGGAAACTCTGCAAATACCAAAAAGCTTGGTTACACTACTGAGGACTGTTTGTCGCATTTTTACATGCGCTTTGTCTAGATCATCAGCCTGTTACTCTACAAATATCCTCGAGGATAATAAACCCTAATCACCCCCCTCCATAGCCCTATCATCAATTCTATTACATCCACTGCTATATATCTCTAACACCGAACCCCCCCCCCCCCCTCTCCCCCTCCCTCTTCACTACCAAATAGATATCGAAAGACATCATCAAAGATGCCACCCACAACCCCCCCGGGCCTCAACCCCCTCCAAATATACCGCCAAACCAGGCGCGTACCCCCCATTCTCCCTATTGGAACCCCCATTAACACATTTAACAGTCTCGGCACCTCCCTCGCTGACTCAATCGACACCCTCATCCAGCGCAACGCCATGACCGAAGTCGCCGCCAACATGCTTATGCAGAATTTTGACCGCGCCATGACCGCCCGCCTCACTACAGACCTTAGGTCCACGATCTCTATCAATGTACCTACAACCCCTCCCCTCTCTCATTCTATATATCCTCTTTTTACACCCAACACCTAGCCACAATACTAACGACAGAAAAACAACAGGGCAAAATCGAAAACTACCGCTTCTGCGACGAAATCTGGACATTCACCATCAGCGATGCCATTGTCAAGATCTCACGCGCCGGCGGCCCGCGTGAGAGCGATTCCGTCTTTGTTGATGGGCGGATCAAGCTTGCGGCGTGGAATGGAGCGCCTGTGCTGGCGGCGTCGGTGGAGGAGGATGAAGGTGAGGGAAGAGGGAGGGGTAAGGGTAAGGGCAGGGGCAGGGGAAAGGGGAAGGGAAGGGCTAGTAGGGCCGGTAAGGGAAAGGAGTAGTTTTAGGGATTGAGAGGTTTTTTGAAATTCTAGGTGTGTTGGCGGGTAGTGTGATTAATAGTGACATTAGACAACAGGTAAAGAACCGTGATCAAGATGGCCAACATACTATATCGACAAACGGTCCACACCCGCCATCTCCTCAACCCATAAATAAATAACGTCAAAGTTCTTATTATACACCGCGGATTTTGGTATTCGAGCCACTCGGATATCACCCAGCACAAGTACGCACATCATATTTTCACGGCGGGAACAAAATGATTCCACATATATACACGACTTATTTGCGGTTTGTCATTACTAGACCACATGCATGCATGTCATGAATATATAAATCAATTAATACTAGACCACATGGTACTATATGCATGGCCGGAAGGTTGCATATACTCTATGAACAAATAAATAGATAAATCATGATCGATTTTTGGCTAGATCCGGTGATTGGAGTGCCTTGAAGCCGGGAGGGCGTTAAGGTCTTTCTAGAATTAATTATATGGGGAATGTATCAAGCAAGATATGAGCCTGTTCTATAAGGTTTAAGGCGTTAAAAGCACTAAATTAGCTGCTCATGATGCTCTAGATGTAGAATGTATGGAGAATCCAACAATTCGGTAGGGGTTGGGGGGGGGGGGGGGGTGGATAAGTGGGAGCTATCAATCAGACAAGATATCTTTTCCAACATTATTCTTCCTGCTAACAGCTTTTTGTGTTTTTTCATGTACGTGTTGCTACGTCGCTTTTCTGGTGGTGGCTTTAGTTTAGCTTCTGAAAGGTTTGCTTGGCTTTCTTCTGTATTTGTATTCCGAAGTAGTTAAACGGTCCCGAAGAGTCGACAAGTATAAGGTGAGAAGTAGGTCTTAATATAATATAACACATTGTTTTGTATATTTACCCATTTCGTATACCATCTTGTGGGCCCGATTTCTGTTGATGAGCCGCAGGTATAAGACCGAGTGCTAGTTCATGATTAACTCTACCGGACCAACGAAACATTGGAATAACGACCGTCAGGCCGACTTCTTAACTCACGATACCGTTACCATAAAACCTAGATTTTAGTTCATTATTACTGTGGAATGCTATTCAGGGCCCTGTTGGTTGGCTTTTTTTTTGGAGGGCTCCCATAAAAAAAAAAAAAAAAAACTCCCCCGCATATTTGGTGGTTACGTTACACACAGCACCTCATATGTTAATGATGCCCCGCATGAGGATTTTTTTTACAGATTCTCAGGTCCATCGATCAACCCAAGTAGCTAGAAAATCAAGACCGTCGGAAGAATTGCTACAGATCACAACACTTGACAACGTGCCCTCGACCGCCACCGAGATATCTAGGCTAGTATGTCCCTTCTAAACCAAGAAGCTCAACCGCACTCCTAAGGAGCCTATCGAGAGTTATGAAAAGCCCTACCACTAGCCAGACGTTAAACGACTTGTTTCTGCTCTAGATTCAAGACCATCGGTTATGGGAGACAACAGGGTAGATGGGGAGGCCGGTACATGTCACGCAACCCGACTTAAAAACAGAACTTGAAGGAAACTAGGAATTTATAATGGATATCGGGGGGAACTAAAGGGCTGACATTTTATAGCTGTCATTGAAATGGATGAACTTATTAAAAACCGAAGGCTTTTTAATTAGGTGGCCAAAACTGGAGACCAATTGATACGAGCAGACCATTTATATTAACATACAGGAATCACATCTCTATATCGCATCGTAATCACCTATCCGAAAGAACCCATGAGCAAGGAAAAAAACAATTAACACAGTTGCCGACCACCACCAAACAGAAAACCCAAACCCCATTTTTTTTCATCAACAAAAGAAAAATCGTAAGTTATGGAAAATTAGATTAGAAGTCGTCCTCATCCTATAATAATTTATTAGTATTGATTCAAAGATATTGATTGGAAAGTGGTAACTTACGCTGAAGACCTCTTCACCACGCTTTCTCCTGGCCATACGATCCTTCTTCTTCTTACGGAGCTCAGATGAAGTGAGCTTCTTCTTCTTCTTACCACCCTCAATCTTGTTGCCCATGGCGTCAAACTGATCCTCCTCTTCTTTCTCACCTCCCAATCGAGGTCCTGAACCCTGTCCAGTAACCCAATTGTGTCCGGAAGGAGTCATCATTCCGTTCATGACACTCCAGACTTCCTCGGTGATCTCCTTGGTGAACTCCTCGGAGTGAGTGATGATGATAACACCACCCTCGAAGGTCTTGAGAGCACCAGACAAGGCACCAAGTGAATCTCTGTCAAGATAATTGGTAGGCTCGTCAAGAACGATCAAATGTGGGCGTTGCCATGTGGCAGCAGCAAGGCAGACCTTGACACGCTGACCACCAGAGAGACCCCTCATACGAGAGTGGGAGACAAGCTCGGCATCAAGACCGAAGTTGGAGCAGTGGATCTCAATCTCCTTACGGACGAGAGGACGGAACTGTCCGTTCTTGATTGACTCGGCACGATCGACCTCGGCAACCATCTTGGCGTGGGAACCGATAAGCTCGGTACGGGGGATCCAGGCGTTGTCAGAAGTAGACATGACAATCCACTTCTCGTTCTTCATACCGACGTTCTCTCCAAGAGTGAACGAACACTCGTATTCGTAAGAGTTCTTGAACTTTCTGCGGGATGAAACGGAGATAACACGACGCTGGGTACCCTCGATTCTGAAGACCTTGTTCATGGCCTGCTCATCATCCTCGGTGATCTTGGTGTTGGCACGGTCCATGGTCTCGCGATCCTCACCAGTCTGGAAACGCCACTGAATGTACTCTGAGGGAGTTTTGTCGAGATGGTTATCGATATGGGCGAAGGCGTGTTGCTTGATGTAAGCAATACGGATGTTCTCGTGCTGGTAAACATCACCACCGGTGGGGATCAATTCACCAGTAAGAACGTTGACCAAGGTTGACTTTCCGGCACCGTTGGGGCCGATGACGGCAATACGGGACCCAAGAGAGCACTGGAAGGTAATGTCCTTGAGCTGAGGCTTCTCAGTACCGGGGTACTGGAAGGACATGTTGCTGACACGAATGATAGCCTTGGCCTTGGTCTTGACACCCTCAAGGAAACCTGGCTCGGGGAACTTGAACTGGAGTTCTGAGGCTCCGAGCTCGTAGTAGGACCTAGCAGATGGGACCTTTTCGGTGAAGGCCTTGAGGTTACCTCTGTAGCGCTTAAGCTTGAAACGCTCATAGTGGATAATGTGCTGGCACACATTATCAAGGAAACCGGAGTCGTGGGAGACAATGATGGAGGTGCAAGGAGAGTTCTTGAGGTAGTTCTCGAGCCACTTGACATTCTGCCTGTCCATGTGGTTGGTAGGCTCGTCGAGAAGGAGAATATCAGGGTTCTCGAACACAGCACGGGCAAGAGCCAACTTCATCTTCCAACCTCCGGAAAGGGAGGTGATGGGGGCCTCGAACATGGAAGCAACGAAACCGAACTCCAAAAGCTTCTCTTGGATGTCATCCTGGGAGATGGTGGCACCAGTCTCACGGAGTTTGTCGCAAGTCCAGCCAATAACAGACTTCTCAGTATCGGCGGAGTCGAGATCGTGCTCAACGAAGACGGTCTTGACCTCGGACTTCTTAGGGAAACCCTCGACCTGCTCGTTGTTGATAGCGCGCATAAGAGTAGATTTACCGGATCCGTTGGGTCCGCAAAGACCGTAACGCTGACCTCTCTTCAATCTCAGATGGGTCTGGTTGAGCAAGATCTTAGCACCATAAGCCAAGTTGAAAGTGCAGTTGCAAAGATCCTCGCCCTCCTCATCATCCTCAGCAACTTCGTCCTCCTGGTAGATAGGGGAAGCACGCTTGCGAAGAGTCTCAGCAGTGCTCTGGGCCTCGCCTTCGGGAAGGAAAGCAGCAAAGTAGGGGGTGGTGTGTTCAGTCCAGATAGCAGACTCGTTCTCCTTCTCATCAACCAAGCTACCAGCGATGGCAGCGATGTAGGCGATGATGGGCTCGAACTTGGTAACAAGGTCCTTGTGGCTTGAAAGGATGGTCTTGATAGTCTCCTGAATAACCTTGGGCTCACCAGCTGATGAGACCTCGGGAATCTTTCCATCCTGAACGTTACCAACACGGATGAGGGTGTCGAGACCCTGGCGGGTCTTCTCACGAGCCTCGGGATCGGCCATGTTCTCCCAGTTCTTCTCAAGGCCAGGCATAAGCTTGGGCAAGAAAGGAGCGACGATCTGGGGATCCTCGACAAGCTTACACATGTTGTCAATAATGACAGCAGTCTTACGCTTGATGACGGTGTCACGGTCCGCAAGACCACGCTCGAGAAGAGGAACCATGATAGACAAAGTGGGAGCCTGAACATTTTCGACGAAAACGGTGGCACCAAGAAGGTGAACAGTCTCCGGGACGTTCTCGGGCTTGGCGATACAGTTAATGAGCTCAGGAATGAATCGGTTGATATCGTTGTTGGAGATCAAAGAACAAAGCTTCTCCATGGCGGCACGGGCACCCTTCTTGACTTCAGGCTTTGTGTCCCACATAGCCTCAGAAACGGTAGGAATCAACTCGGGAAGTCTGAGGGCAGTCTGGGAAGAAGCCTGGGCAACGAGGATATCGAGACAGCTAAGAGCACACATCTTCTCGGGCCATTTCAAGGCGGAGACGATGGACTTGGAGAGAATGGGAAGGACAGCCTTTACAGCGTTGGGGTTGATGCTGGAAATGATGGCAACGGCGGCAGCCTCAGCAGCCTTCTTGACAGCAGTGATCTTGTCACCGACAGCCACGAGGACGTTTGAGAGCAGCGAAACAATGTAGGGCTCGATGCTGGGCGAAACCTGGTTCTCACAGATGGCAGCGATGGCATTGAGGGCGTGTTCTCTAGCGAGAGCATCCTTCTTGTTGTTCAACTGCTTCTTGATGGTAGTGAGGATTCTGAAAAGGGATAACTTGTTAGTAAAGGCGAAATTTAACAGATATTAAGGAGATAGAGGCAAAAAGACTCACTTTGTAGGAACCTCATGTTCTTCGATGGGGCCATTAATGAAAGTGGCAAGGTTGTGGGCGGCGTAAGTGGCCTCGTCCTTTGTCTTTGAGATGGTCAACTTCTGGAGGAGTTCGTCCAAGACCTTGACGGACTTCTGGTTCTCAGCTGCGACAGCGGCGTCGGTGGGGTTCATGGTGTCGAGAGCAGGTGCCATTTGAGAGGTGGAAATTCTAGTTGTGAGGGGGAAGTCTATAGATATATGTGTGGGAGGAAGAAAAAGAGGGGTTGAAGAAAAGACCAAAAAAGAAAAAGCAGTCTAGACTCTAAGAGTAGCAAGAAAAACTTTTTTCAGACGGAAAGCGATAAGGGCACGGGAACCGGGGGTTGGCTGGTAGAAACGGGGAGGGGTTGAGTGGTTCGGATCTAACTGAACGCGGATAGAAGCAAGAAGCAGAGCGTTTGGTTTCGCTGTCCCGTCTATGGAGAGAAAACCCGTAGAGAAAAAGAAACCCAAAGACAGAAAAATCTATGAGAACAACAAGAAAGAGAGATGTGTATGAAGAGGAAAGAGAAAGGCGGACTTTGGGAGGGAGGAAGGGACCCTTATATTCAGGCAGGGAGTTTATGTAACAATGCCAGAGAGGTGGGCGGTAAGGAGAAACCAAAGGCAAAGAAGGTGAAAAAAAGAAAAAATTTCAACGAGAGAAAATTCCAAAAAAAAAAAATCTTTCCAGCGGCAATTAGTCTAAGCCCGATTTGGGATGAGTCTGTAGCCCTTCCTTCGCCTTCTGTGCGCCAGCCTCGCTGACTCTCTCCTTGGCACTTGTTATCCATTGGCCACACCCTCGAATTGGCCACACCCACACCTAGGTATTCGGCCCTGTTTACAATTACCCGCTCTTCTCTACCCACTCCCCTCCGAGAAAAAACCCTTCTCACCATGGTCTCTTGCCACCTTGTCACTTGTACTCGCACACTACAAGGTACGCTCTTTGGGCTCAGTAATAATACAATGGCACCTTCTTGCATAGAGTACCTACATTTACCTATTCAAGGAGAAATAAATATGGCCGCTGCACTGAGTTGGCACAACCAATTTGCAGATACAGGGATCAGGCTGAGTAGAATTCATGTATGCAGAGTTACTACTAAAATATCCAAAAGATGGTGTAGTGCCCCTGGTGGTCGGTCATGGTGGTGGGTGAAAGAAGTCTAGGGGGTCCTTCTGGAAGTGTACCCACTTTGGTATGACGGTTCATGTTCCGACTTCGGTATAGACTTAGAGTACCTACATACGCCCTCTCGCTATGCCTACTCGCTCCTCCCTCGGCCCTGCCCCGAAAACTCTAAAAATTTCGTCTCGTCGGTGGCGGCGGAGAGGAAAATCTGGGGCAACTTCTAGAGCCTTAGAAATCAAGCCTTTTCCCTAACTACATGCTCTACCTCACCCTTCGCTTCACGGGAGGCAAAGAAAAGCAGAGCGCAAATTTCTGCAACTGACACATCCACAACACAGAAGGTGTTGTTCGAGAAAGCCCAGGAGAAACGCTGTGTGCCTGTCCAATTGTCTGATCTAGACTCTAATTTGATGCCTTAACTCGTCTATCGCGTCAACGGACCGACAACCTCTGGTCGGTGTATTACCTACCTGCAACACTCATGGCAAGAAACATCGGGCACGACCGCGCTTTCAGTTGATTGATTTTAGAGCACATGTGTCCTCATAAGCAGCAGTGAGAACCGTGCCTGTTTTGAACCGCTCCGAACTTCAGTTATCATAGGTCGAAACGCAAGGGTCCATCCACACACACCTATCCAATCCGGCAATTTCTTCAGGCAAGATCAAATCTCACAACAGCAAGATGCGGCCACCCACCAATCCCGTCCATGCATTTCTGTTCCTGGTTGAGGGTGTGCTCGTTATTTACAAAATCAGGGGCACGATGATTGATCTTTCATAATTTGATACATTATTACCTACTTAGTGCAGCCAAATGAATTTTGATATCCATTCTCTTTCACCTCTGTTGAGTTTGTTGTCGTGGTCGTCTCTAGTTAACCAAGACCATACACGGTATTTGCGCCTTATCCGAGTCCCTTATCCCCCGGACTTCAAACTCGGTCTAGCCGCCGGCGAATAACTCGCCCCGCAAAGTCTCAGTGCAAGACAAAGAACAACTTATCGATAAAGCACCGATTATACCACCCTTGCTAGCGCCGTCTGCGATAGACAGGGGGTTAGGATGCTGATTTCAACAACTCCGTTTTTTTATTTTCTCGAAGGGAAGTCTATGTTTTGATGTTTGGACAAACTCCTTTTCTAGGTACAGTTTCATATCTAAGATCTGATGAGATTTGACTCTCCGGTGGCAAATCGATTAATTAAAAAAAGTGCTGTGTATCTGGGTTCTTCATGCTCGAACCAGTACTTTACCTACTCCATCTAAAGTAAGTAGGTACATGTAGGTATACTACAGTATACCAACAACACAGGAGGGATTTTGCCGGATATCTGTCCTTACCGGCAACTCCCCGTCGCCGCTGGTACGACAGACTCCTCCCGGGATCTCAATCCATCCTATCACTACAGTCTACAGCATCAAATCGGCAGGTCTAAAAGGATAGGTATCTGTCGTGCTGTGAATCACCTGATAGTTAGTCCGCGACAGCGCGCCGAGATTTTTCTGCGAGACGCGAATTGAGAGTTGGATTCTACATAGCGCACAGTCCTCTATGGTCTTCCTCGCATGTCAACAGCTTATGTAGAGCTGGGGAGGTAAATAGTTCACAGGACATCAGTGGACAATTTACTGAACTAGGTACCTACATATTCTGTGTTTGCATCACGTCACTGTTAAAAGGAGGTAGAGCTCAAGAAGGTTTTGGTCGGTTTGCCTCAAAATTTGTTAATGAACCACGAGAAGCTCCTACCTATCGTTATCGTTCCCTGCTTCGTTTCCCCGCTCGAGGGGTTTTCTCACCAATAATTCAAAACTCCAGGCTTTCAAGTTTGTCTGTTTGTTGGTCAAATTTATTAACCGCTACGTAGCTAGGTCTTTTTTTCAATTCGGCCTTTGCGATATCTGTTTACTTCGCGTCAAGTTCTTCGCCTATGGTGCCTTCATAACTCCCTATAAAATCTGGATATATACCCACCATCTTCGTTTTCCACATGCAAGTTTGCAGACGCCTGCAGAAAGAAGCCACCACAACAACCTGAAGCCTCAGAATATACCAACCTCGTCCTGCATCCTGTGTATTTACGTCTTCCCGCATCTTGCATTTACACACCCTTTACTCTCCCTATCCCTTACATACCAACCTCACGCCGTTTTAACGCTCTGAATCTTGATCTATCTGCAGCTCTATCTTTCTCTACACACCCTCCATAAAAACATCACAATTAGCATACAGAAATCACCTCACTCGTTCCTGTCAGATCTCGCTTCTGATTCCTATATCTGTGTCAGCTTTATGACGAAGAGCCTTCTATGTGTTCTTCTCTGCATGAACCAGTCTTTTCCACCCTCCCACTATCGTAATGGTTGCGCCAGGCGTGGGCGCGCGGGCGTGGCTATGATAGATAACGGGGGCGTACCCCTATTTACTTTTCGGGGAGCTGTATTTTTGCAGCCGATCGCGCGTTCGGGAAAACATCTTGCAAAGAAAATCCTTCGCATCAACCTCGGAACTGAAAAACCTGAAACTGAGGGGAATGGGACATCTATCTCGCTAGCTAGCTCGCTTCGCTTGGCTTACCAGCTAGCCTACGCCTTATTGTGGAGGTGCAACCAACCAACTCAGCCACAGTCAGCCGGTGAACGACCCCATCTCTCTGAACTTCTGGGGAAGTAATACGGGGTAGACAGCTAAGGCTTTAATCTAGTAAACAAACAGTTAGCAGGCAGGCTGTGGCAGCTCTCTCCCTGTAAGAAAAGGCTGGTTTAGAATCCCATGGGTAGTCGGTTTCTTCCAATCACTTTACCCTTACTTGAGCCAGCTTTGTTTCTGCTTATTTTACCCAACCCTTGAATTCCTGGGGAGGAATTCCGAGAGTTCCATACTCTACCATGGTACCCGGACAGAGGAGAAGCACTGAGGATCACAATCTACTCGCCTAGTAATAAAGTGGTTAGGAAACTATCGTGATCATTGTATGTACCGCAGTCCCGGTAGTAGAGAACAGGCTGGTTTCGAATTTCTCCCCTGTCGAGCTTGATTCTGGAGGAAGCAGTCAAAGTATGTAGATTCCGGGGGAAACAGGAGTGAGGATTCCAATACAGGTGTCTGCATGTGGGTAAAAATGAAGCTAGAATACTAGGCTATTCCGAATACCATGTGGTTACGCCTCAGTCATGATGGCACTTAGAAGAGCCCGGTTTCAAACTCCATGGCTCCTCGGCGAGAGTGCCTGCTTTACTACCCCTGACCTGGCATTTTCGGCATATTTATTTCTGCATACTCTACTCTATCTGACGGTAGGAAGGCCACAACTTGTCCTCTCCCTGCCCAGTGCATATTTGTTGACTCTGGACGTGTTCCATGCATGCATAAAGTAGAGAAGGGAGAAAAAAAACAGGGAATAATTGTGTATGTGTACCTTACGTACCTATAATATACACGGGATACGGCCACGCAGTTTTTTTCTTTTTAAAAACGTTTTTATATTGTATGTTGGAATGCGAGTAGGCTACAGTACTTTAAGTGTATTAATTACCTACATGTACTCATGCGCGGTACTGGAGTTAAGTACTCTACATTTAGTTATATGTAGTTAGCTAAGCTGCTAAGGAGGAGGAGGCACAGGCGTTTGCCTGTTATCGACATGAAAAATAAAAAAATAAAATATGGAAAGCAATAATATTATGCAGTGAAGATAATTATAACTGCTAGCCTGCCAATAAATTCCATAGCCCCCAGGGTATCTCAAGCCTAAGAAAATTCGTAATCTGGAGTCTGATAGTCGTGAAACGCCGTTCCAGCAGAAGAAAAAGAAGAAATGTCATCCGTACATTCATAAAAGAAACCCATACCGCCCCGCACGCCGAATGAATAGATATGGCCAAAGGATCATTACCCCTACCACCACCACAAACCAACCCCTAGTCCGAGTCAGAGCTGGAATCGCTGGAACTCGAACTGCTACTACTGCTACTACTACTGGAGGAGCTACTGCTAGAGGAGCTATCGCTACTGTAGCTATCTGCGCTCCCAACCCTCTTATGATGATGGTCACGGTGCTCGCGCTGCACATGGTTCTTACGGTGTCTGTGTGACGTCTTTACGTATCTCGACCTCTCGCTCGACCCACTACTGAATACGTGGCCTCCGCCAGTTGAGTACCCGTATGCAAATAACGAAGTTAGTAGAGGCTCCTTAATCGGCTTTTCTGTAGTATAACTGAGCCGGCGACTATGGCTTCGACTATGGCTCCGGCTATGGCTTCTACCATGGCTGTGACTGGAGAGATACTCTCGTGAACGGTCCGATTCCGAAGACGAATCACGGCGGCGACGAGAACGGGAGGTGGAGTGGGAATGAGTGACCACATAGGTGGATCCATGGCTGCTGTATGCGTTGGGAGATAGGGTATTGCTAGAGGATCTCTGGTGCGACGAGCTGCGTCTATGTCTTGAGCTTGAGCGGCCACTCCCTGCGACTACAACTTGAAGTGTATTCGACGAAGTTCTCCCACCACCACTGCCTGTTCCTCCACTGTGGCCTCCATGCCCCGAACTTGATATCCTTCCACCTGACCCGGAAGAGCCGGCGTTTATAAGTTGGTATGAAGTAGTTTGAGTGGTGGAGGTTATTTTTTTCTTCTCCCTCCTTTCCTTCTTCTCCCTCCTTTCCTCTCTCTCTTTCTTGTCCCGCTTCTTTTTATGCCCCTTGAGTTCGTCATTGACTACATTTGCGGCAATTGCACCTCCTATTGCGCCAGTGATAGTACTCATGAAGTTTCCACCTGTCTTGTGCGCAAGATATCCACCCGCCGTACCGCCGACTAAAGTTGATCCCAGACCACGCTCACCAGGAGGTGCATTTGGGTCGAAGGGCTCCTCATATTCTACGGCTGCTTGAGAATAGGCGCTTTGACGATGTTTCTTCTTGTGGGAAGCGTGTTCAGTGTAATGCGATACCTGATCATTTTGATGATGCTGATGCTCGACTACCTGGCCACTTTGAGAATAGGTACTGTGACGGTGCTGTTTTCTGCGAGATGCCTGGTCAGTGTAGTGCGATACTTGATCATCGTGGTGACCGTATAGCCCTACTACTTGGCCTTCCTGCGAATATGTACTACTGTGGCGTTGCTTTTTCTTCCGAGATGCCACATCAGTGTATTGTGATACCTGGCCATGGTCGTTGTGGTATTGTTCTATTTGGCCGCTGTGGTGTTGTCCTATTTGGCCGTGTGCGCTTGTGTGGTTGTGGCTGTAGCCGCTGCCGTGGGTGCCACCATAGGGGTCTGCAGAAAGAGTAAATCCCTCTGGAAGGCTGCCGCCGAATTTCTTGTAGTAGTCGATCGCGCCTTGAATTGTGGGCGGGCCATATGGTTGCTACAACACGATGATCTGTCAGTACATCGCATGTGAGATAATGAAGGATGTCCGTGATGACGGATAAGCAGCCGACCTGTTATCAGTGCACAATCAACCACCATGTGCGCTGACATGCAAGGTACCCCCATCCATAACCCATACCAATAGAACCAAGATCGCGGTAACAAAATAAACAAGAATAAAAAGGCTGTTATGAAGTAAAAGTGGTACTGACCTCCTCTGGTGGAAACCGCGAAACAAAGTCAGGATGCCAGCCTTGCACACTTTGTTCATTGCCGTGTCCGTGTCCATGCTCATATTCTTGTCCGTGTCCGTGTCCATGTTCATATTCTTGTTCATGTACCAGATGTCCATGTCCATGTCCATGCCCTTGCTCATATTCATGCTCCTGCTCATGACCATGATAAAAGGCCGGGGACCTGGGCATCGGTGGAGAAACACTTTCCCCTCTTCCCCGCGACCTACTGCCTCGCGACCTACTGCCATCGCTATGATGCGCCATAGACTGCGACTGTGTATGATAGGATTCGAGCGGAGCGCCGGAGACGTAGTATTCCTCAGCAGCCATGATGATGATGCTGATGCGCGATAGATTGTTTTTTTCGTGAGATGAAATTCAACTCCGATGAGGTGGGGGGGAGAGTTTCCAATGGTATTTAGATGCGGGAGAATGGGAGGAAGGGTCTGACTCAAAAGAGGGATGGAGCGACCACAGAGAGGCTCTCGACCAGCTGACGACTAGGATAGGGTCGAATTTTTCACACGCTCACCACCTTATCTCGCTCGCAGACCCTGAGAGCCTATTATTATCGTGGTCTTGGGAGGCAACGTTGGGGGGTGACGGCGCATGATCGATCCAATCAATAGTTCTGAAGGGGGGGGCCGTCATCGAGGATTTGAGAAAAAGAAACCCACCCTTTAATAGAGTAAATACTTACATTCTTGAACTCATTTCGGCTGTAGATGCTTCTAACTACTCACCATACCTACAGAGCTTTCTATTCCGCCCTGATAATCAGCATCCAGTTGAGACCGCAATACAAAACTGCCAAAGTACCTGTCATCAGAACCCAACACAAAACCCCTCATCAGTTGGGTACCTGCTCATCTTCATCTATTGAGATGGGTTGCCCTGAATAACCTAGCTGGGAAATGTAAGCGCAGAGAATTGCGGCGTGGCATGCATGTTTGGTGTATGTAAAGTCGATGTTACATGCTAGTGTGTAGCCGCGATGCGATCGGCAAAGATACACATAAGGTTATCTGACTTATGTAATGCTGTTTGCATGGGTTTATCCAGACGACAAACAAAGAAGGACAATAGAGAGAGACCTGAAACGCGCTTGTGATGGGACTTCTATTGTTTTCGTTAGGCGCCATGGTGGAAACTCCACACCCGTATAAGTGAATCTTGCGCTTGGCTTTTTCTAATCCAATAGACGCCCGTAACTAGATATAAAATGATATTTCTATCTTACAGCTTGTAATTAAACGGCTTTGTTCCTGGGCGGTACAGTTCTTGAATTTTGGCTCGAAGCAATGAATCGGCTTGGAGAATCACAAGTAATCACTCGAGAAACGTATATACCTGATCTATGGGCCTTAGCTACACATCCCAAATCTAATTCCCGAACAATGGTCAAAAAGCAACTTTTGTATAGAGAGGCCAAGTCAATTGACTATCTTATCTGCTGAAGCACGAAAGCGTTCGAGTCCTACCTGGAGCTGGCAATGCTGTCAAACAGCTGCAGAAGCAGCCCCAACAGGCCGGTATAATGCTCATCGTGTACGAGACACTCGCACAGAGATGCCCCATGTCGATGAGCCAACACAGGAACGGATGAGGGAAATATTTCGAGATTTCCCCGCTGATTTTGATTTGAAATACGGTACTATGGACCCAAAGGCCAGCAAACTGGTCATGTACTCAGCGCAATTAAGCAGAAGATGATCATCTAAGCCGAATCTACCTGCTGGACCCGGATGGGCATCAAGCGGCTAGCCCACTGAGGAAGAGACCACGACGCCCGAAAATGCGCAACCAGCACATCTCCCCAAAGCCACATCAGCCCTAAGTCTGTCGGCCCGAGTCGAGTCGGGAAAAGCTCGTTATTGACATGCGTTCTGGCTGAAATGGATTCGTGCTAGGCAGGGAGGCTTGCCAAGGCTATTTCCTATTGGCTCCTGGCGACAACACACACACACGAAGTGGCCAAAAGAAAGAAAACTGGGACAGGCTTCGTAAAGGCTAATCTGCTAGATATCGTTCGAAAAGTCCCTTAGTTATGGCCGAGGCAAAGCGTTGTAGGTTAGTTGGGTAAATGGCTGGATCTACGGTTTCAAGCGTCATCAAATCTCAAGCGAAGTCCGAGTGATATCACATGCATCAAGTCACCAAGTCACAATCACAAAACACTCAAACACCATAAACAAAAGTAACAAGAGTAAAACTATCTATAAACTCCCCCCCTCCTCCGCCCCATAACAGCCCACGGCTATCATCACAATAATGCCGCCGCGACCACCCCCCAGTAATCAGTACAACCGCCCTATGAGAGTACTGGAAAACCAATACCCCCACAGGGCAACCCAGGCAATCAGTACAGCCACCCTACAAGAGTAGGGTGGCTGTCGCGGGCCCGGATGAAGCAGACCAAAATCAGTACAGCGGCCCTACAAGAGTAGAGCCACTGAAATAGGGGCACCATCTACACCCACAATCAGTACAAGACCATAGCATAAGCCATGTGCTTGTAGGACGACTGCCAGAACTCCCAAAAAGCCTCTATATTATTAAATCAGTCAAGGTAAAGTTATATTAGTGAAAGAGTCATGATTTACGCACATGAGGTCCCAATGACCTATAAGACAACTCGCGTCTCCCTTATGTATATGGGAGAGCGATTCCAGTCCGTCGAAGGATAAGGCTGGGAGGAAGGATGCGCATACGAACCCCGGCCCAGCCAGCAATGGGGTGAAGGGAACGCTAGCGGCACGCTCAACCTTCAGGGCCGGGGTGTATTCCTTCACCACATGAGGCGGTGAAACGAGGAGGGATCGGTCTATCCAGCGAATATTTGTTACACGTATCTATAAATGATAATCGATGAGAGGGATGATAAGGATATTTACACCGGGCTTGGGAAGATCTGCTAGCCAGAGTCCATTCCCTGAGAAATCTGCTGAAAGAGACATGTTAGATCGATGAATATAGGTTGAATCGGTGTTATACAAGTAGTTATAGAGTAGAAGACTTACAGATTTCCATTTAGGGCTGAAGCAGCAGCTAAATGGTTGGTGATAACCTTCCTCGGATGATGGAGAAGGAAGCGCTTATCATGTCACTGAGAATTTAGATGAGAAGAAGGAAGAGGAGAAGGAGAGTGCCGGAAATGAACCAGTGCCTACTAAATGCGTGATTGTGGGAAAGATTTACCTGCCGTCAATTTATGACTGCTTACCCCACAAAGCTAGCATTACATAAGGGCACAGCCCGATATATTCTACTCGAGGGCCCATATTGCCTGTCTAGGCTGCTAGAAGGTTCGTAAGGGTCTGGTTACCTCTTGCTGCAAATCAAAAGGTTACAGGTTCGAATCCCGTGTCTCCCATACCCGGTATACCACCTTGCCGATCGGGCTGGGTTTTGGAGATTTCCCCAGTCACTTGCTCAAATGAGAACAGCGGTAATCCCTTGAACGTCGCCAGAAGCTCACGGTTGCAGTGTGCGAGTATGAGAAATTATTATTTTGATTACTTGTATTATGATTATCGTGCGTAGAAGCTTCATGCGTTATGGCTCGACTTTTACTTTTTAGCTGTGCCGTACACGGAACTTACATGTAGCTATCATGCGCCATAGAACTCAAATCTCAAGCGAAAGCTTCCTGAGGGCTGCACAAGACTACAATTTTGCAAAAGCTTAATCATCAGTTCTATATATGGAGTGTCGAAACATTTCGACACCCTCAGGGTTCTCTTTCTTGGTAGCTGTGAGGGGCTAGTTTATTGAGTTAATTAATCGCAATGTTAAGTATATGTAGGCACGTACTGTTCTCTCTATCAATTGAGACAAAGGGGGCCCACATCTAGCTCCTGTTACAACTATCTACCAGCCTTAGGATGTATCGTATTTCAAACCACAATGATCACAAAGTCTCCCAAAAGATGTTTCTTGATACCCCTCGTTACGAAATTGAAACAAAAATCATTGACCCCTCGAAACTACACTCCACCAAACACAATCTTGAAAATATCCCCAACTCTATAAAATCAACGCCATTATCACTCCTAATAGAAACTCCATCACATCCTTGATACACTCACAGCCAGCACAACTACTACAACACTCAATTCCTCGTTCCCAACTCCTCATTTCCAAACTTACTCAACTCAACTCAACTCAACTTTTACCACCACAAATATGAACAACTTCCAATTCACCGTTGACGGCCAGATTGTCGATCTCGACAACTTTGTCCCCGAAGAGCGCCATCTTTCGCCCAACGACCCTGCCTACGCACTCATGGATCTCTACCTTGGGGCCAAAGAATCCCAAGGGTCCAGCCAACCATCGCACGCAGGCAGCCACCGTAGTGGATACGAGACCTCCGGCTCAAAGGCCAGCAAGCACAGCAGCTGCGGAGGATACGAGACCGGGGGATCCGCAACCAGCGGATACCCCAGCTCCCGCACTCCCACTGCTGCCTCCAACCGTACTTCTGGAGTCGCTGGCTATCTCGAGGCACCGCCGTCGCAGGCGTCCCACCATAGCAGCAGATCGTATGGTAGTGAGCATAGTACTATCAGAGGAGAGCCTTCAGTCCATTCTCATGTGTCTTCTAGCAGACACACCGAGATGGGATCGCCTTCGATCCACTCCCGTGCGTCTTCTAGACACACTGAGATGGGCGCCCCTTCAGTTCACTCCAATGCATCTTCTAGACACACTGATATGGGCTCTAGGACTCCCACTGTGGCGTCCAACCGCACCTCCGGGGTGGCTGGATATCTTGAGGCGCCGCCATCACATGCATCCCACCATAGCAGCAGGTCTTATGGCAGCGAGCACAGCACCATCAGGGGAGAGCCTTCGGTTCACAGCTCCCATGTGTCTTCCAGACACACTGATATGGGCGCTCCTTCAGTTCGCTCCCACGCATCTTCTAGACACACCGAGATGGCCTCTCCTTCAACCCACTCCCGCCACACCGAAGCCCACGCACCTTCCCACATCTCGCACGCCGCATCCCGCCGCACTGAGGTCTACTCGCCCTCCCACGTTAGCAGATCCAACACCCACCACAGCAGCAGCTCTCGTGTTAGCGCTGCGCCGAGCATCAAGAGGTCGAGCACCGGTACACTCTCCGGGTACGACACTGTGGGGCCTGAGGATAGCCTTTCGTCTGTGGGGTCCAAGGCGTCGGAGAAGTCCAGGGCGAGCCGCCGTTAAAAGCTTTTTGGTATGGTAATATGGTATGGTATGGTGATATTGTTGACTTTGACTTTGACTGAGTTTCTTTGGCTTCTGTTTTTTGATTTCCTTTGATTGGTTATTCGTTTATAGATTGCGTTGATTTTTTAGCACTGTACTACTGTGTTGGAGCGTATCCTCTAGTTGTTGATCATACTGTTTTTCTGTTTTTTGTTCTTACTGCATTTATTCCTGTCGATTCGCCACTCCTGTGCCGCAAAACCTTAAAAAATGAAGAAAAAAATATCAAGTTGGCGTGGGAGGACCATTCTCGATACTCGAGAGTGCCACTCCCAGCTCCCAAAAAATAAGCATTGTCCCTAAAGCAAACTAAGCTGATATCATCTGTGATACACCTCTCTTTTGCAATACTAGAATCGGCCGGAGAACATTCTCGAGACCGCCACCCTCAAACTAGAGTACACGTAAAGAAGCATTGTCTCTATTACAACCTGAACTGATATCACCTGTGACAAGCTCTTCCCAAGAACCATAAATTTATGCATACATATATGCTCAATCATGAAAAGTCACCCGTTGCCTCCAAACCCATGGCCCACTACCTACAACGCCCAACGTCAAAGCGCAACAACCAAACCAAACCCAACGGACCAGCACCACCGCGCTATAGGTGTTTCACCTATAACCCTCCTCCACCACTATCAAAACAAACCTCCAGAAACGAAACAGAATAAAAAAAACCCAACGCAACAGTCCCCACCTGCAAGCAAGTCCACCCACCCATGGATCGACCTCGCGATCGGACCCAAACCCCCTCCGCCGGAAAGGCCCTCTCTATTGAGTTATCTAACTCGAGGGAACTGTAGCTACATGTAGTACACGTACTCTAACGGCATGCAGGGCACGAACAGGTGGCCGACCACTAATCCTTGGCACAGTGCAGCATGCGCAAGGGGGGGGGGGGGCTAATAAGTCGCGCTAGCAGAGTATATCAGAGCACTCTCCTCGGCCGCGGGCCCCCCCTAACCACCTCCCTTTCCTCCCTCCCCTCCCTCCTGCTGGAATCGCCGCGTTTATTTATATTATATTAAATTAATTTGTTTATTTCAAAGAAGTACGTACTTACCTCCTACATGTCGTTGCCTGTTGTGTTACACCAATTATTTCAAGGGGGGGGGGGTGTGTGCCAAGTTTCATACTATTTGCTTGAAAAACATGAAACATGATCATTGATATCAATATTTTTTTTTGATCAGAGCGGTTCTTTGAAATTCAAAGGGGGGGGAAGAGGGAACTATGAACGTTGATAACATACAATTGGAACCCGTCCTCTCAAGAATATAAAATCCCCCCACCCCCCGTCGACGATCGGACCAGCATCAATTCTAAAAAAATTACCGAAATCGTTCAATATCCCAAGTAATCATAGCTCACGTACCAGCCAGCCCGACATGAAAATGAGTAACGGCGCCGCCCACTACTACAACTTCGAACCCCGCCATTACCAACCTGGCGATCCGGGGTACGTAGATCTCTCCTCCCGCACTGGCCCTTCCTCCGGATCCAGCGTGCGCTCGGGAAGCTCGGTACGATCGACATCGTATTACACGCACCCATCAGGTGCCAGCTCACAGAGATCCTTACAATACAACCCCCGCACACAGCACTCCACCACTCCCCGCAGGACCAGCTACCCCGAGTCTGTCCACAGCGGATACGCATCTTCCATCGGCTCCTACGCCTCAGCAGGGTACTGCGGGCCATCTCTTCCGCCAGACGGGCGTGACAGATGGGTTCCGCCGCTGGCGCCATCGGTTGATGGCACTAGCACTATAGGAAGAGGTGGAGCCAGATCAGAGTATTCGACTGCCTCTTCGCGGGCCACAACTGATATGGCGGCGCCGTCTAGGCGGTCTTCGCTGCTGAGTGTGAGCTCGGGGAGGGATTCGGCGTATGGTAGTGGGGGCTCTGTCACTAGCAGGGGCGCTTCATTGACTAGTAGCAACCTGAGGAGAGCCAACACGCATAGCTCTTCTTCTTCGTCGAGGTACACGGAGGGAGGGATATGGCCGACGAATAGCATTAATTGGGTTGTAAATCCAACTCGGAGGGCGGGAGAGGGTAGGCAATGATTTGGTTTTTGCTATGATAGGGTTGATTTGTGGTTAGGAGTTGGTTGTATTTGTGATTTTTTGGTCGGTTATGGAGTATTTTGTACGGTTCATTTCCTTTGTACGGTTTCCTTCGTTTGGATATTTCTTTTGTCAGCGTTGAGGTTTGGCACTGGAGGCTGGTAATACTGTAAGCTAGGTGCAGAGAACGGGCGAATTTGATGGTTCGCGGCGACATGGATTCTTTTAAAATTTCAATATTTCGGTTCCCATAAAAACACGAGTGCTAGCTAGTACCGGGAAGAACTCACAGTAACCAGCCTCCAACCCATCAACCAACTATCGACACGGCGAGAGGCCCATCAGCACAATTAACTTCCACACAAAGAAATAAAAAACCAAAGGGGAAGAAATCACTATTATCTCCAAAGGGACGATGTCAAAGAGAAGATATGTGTGTGTGTGGGGGGGGGGGGGGGGGTTGACAGCGATTTATTTATTTATATCCCAAGCCAGTGCTGGTGACAAGGCATAATACAAATTTATATAGAATTGCCCACCTCTTCCCTCATCCGCCCTTCTTACCTCCTTGCTGCTCCCCTCCCCGTCCCATCCCTATTTTTGATCCATACCTTAATGTGGATGAGTCTTGGCAGACATACCGAAATCCCAGCGTGACGCCCAATCGAGTGAGATGCAATGACCCAACCGCCTATCCGCCTACGTGCAGATGTTGAGCCCTATTATACACCCCCACAATTACATATAGCCAATCCTACACCACATTCACCCCCCCCTCCCCCCCCCACTATACCCCACAATCTACATCCAGGCGGTATTGTCGTCACTACATGACTTGGTTCTTCGGTCTGGTTTGTTTCGTCGGTCAATCAATGGCCATGGCCGGTTGTATGGGGATTGATCCAATCCACGCCGAGTGAGATTCAATGACCCGCCGTCCATTCTATCATTCTATCATATCATGCGCGCGCCCACCATCACTCCAACCCCACAATCCTAACCCTATAGTCTCAACCCCCACTGGTGTTTCTCACCCATTCGTCTCATCCCATCTCACTTCCTCCCCGCACGCTGCACACAGCACACTACACCACAACGGTCTTCACAGGCAAAGCAAGCATAACATAAGTAGCATTATCCATATCCATATCCGTAATCACCACGCACCATTCCTTCGTTTAGTTTCGTCCATCATGACCATATAGATAGAGTACAGCGCGCAAGCCAATTGCAAGCAACAGAGTGTATATATACCCCCCGATCTTCACCAGCGTCCATGTCCACAAGCACAAGCAGCAAACAAGCACAGGAAAAGCAAAGAAGAAGGGAAAGAACAGTAAGAAATGAAATCGATATCCGTAAGCACTACAATACAGGTCAACAGAAAGCAAGCAATCTTTATATCAATATCAATATAAAAAGCAAAGCAAAGCAACAACAAGCCCCCTCTAGACCGCCCCCTCATCACTCCCACTCCCCTCACACGCCCTCAACGCCTCCTCCACACTCCCCACAAAATGCCCCTCCCCCCCACCACGCCCACAATCCCACTCTTCACAAACATCGCCCACACGCCCCCCTCCATCGGCACCCTACTAAACCACACGCCCACCCCCCTCGCCACATACCCCCTCACAATCTCCGCCAGCACCTGCGTCCCACTCCCATCCATCCTCCGCACACCCTTCACATCAAACACCACCGTCCGCGTCCCCACCACCCGTCCCCTAATCCTCGGCAGCGACGGATGCGCCCTCGCATCCCCATACCGCTCCAGCCTCCGCAGCCGGTTCTTCAGCTCCCCCGTGTTGGCGAACGTCAGCCCCTCCGTCAGCTTCACAATCAGACACCCCTCCACGTCCTCCAGCTCCTCGGCCGGCACCTCTTCCGCGGCCTTGAACGTATTCAGCGTCCCCGGCACGCGGCCAAGGATCTGGATGCGCGCGCGCGTCGAGTGGCGGATCACCTGGATGAGGGAGATGCCGACGCCGATTGCGATGCCCGTCTCGAGGGACCATATGACGGTGGTCAGGAAGACGAGCAGCATGGTTGCCAGGTCTGCGTATGCGCGGATGTGGTAGAAGAAGGCGATGTCCTCTGGCGCCTCCTCGAGCAGCGACACGGCGACGACGGAGATCATGGCGCAGAGCACGCAGCGCGGGAGGTAGTAGAAGTAGGGGAGGAGGAAGATGGTGCATATGATTGTGCAGACGGAGAGGACGACGGAGGAGATTGGTGTGCGGCCGCCGGTGGCCTTGTTGACCTTGCTGCGGCCGTAGCCGCCAAAGGCGGGGAGGGACTGGAAGCAGCCGCCGAGCATGTTGGCCGTGCCCAGGGCGATGAGTTCGCGGTTCGAGGAGATGTTGGCGTCGAGCGTTGTGCCGAGCGACTTTGCGGCGACGACGGACTCGAAGAAGCCCAGCACGGAGATGAGGAAGGCCGTGGACATGGTCTCCTGCAGGTTTGTGAGGTGCGAGAGCTGGAAGGGGAACTTGAAGCTGAAGAGGGATCCGCTGGGCGCCTCGACGTTGCCCAGCACCTGCAGGCCCTTTGTGTCCCAGCTGAGGTTGTACGTGAGGATGGCCGAGATCACGACGACGAGGAAGCGGTCGGGCAGGAACGCAATGTACGGCGCGCGCTTCTCAAACACCTTCTTCAGGTGGCGCCCAACCATGATGATGCCGAACGAGACGGCCGCCACCGCGAACGTGAGCGTATGCGTGTCGCCCAGGTTGCGCAGGATCCACACGGCCTTTGTCAGCGAGCTGCTGTGCAGCACGCCGGCCGCCTTTGCCGCGTCCGTGAGCCCCAGCTCGGGGATGGACTGGTCCACAAAGATGACGAAGCCCACGGCGGAGATGAAGCCGCGCAGCAGCGGCCGGCTGAGCACGCTGTCGAGGAAGCCCAGGCGCACGATGCCCGCAATGAAGGCGAAGGCGCCCGTCATGCCCGTGATGACGCCGGCGAGGCGCGCGTTGTTCTCGGCCTCGTCGCCGTCGTCGAAGGCGGGGGCGTGGTGCTGGTTCAGCGTGCGGATGGCGGTGCCGAGAAGGAGGGAGCCGGCGGCTTCGGGGCCGACGGCCATGGTCGGGCAGGAACCCAGGAGGGCGTAGACCTGTGCAAGCTACATGTTAGCCAATTGGCCCCCCCACAGAACACACATGTGGGCCATCTCACCAGCGGCTGGATCGCAAACGAGTAGAGCCCGTGGATGGGCGGGAGATGCGCCAGATTCGCCGACAGCGAGAGGGCCATGGGGATATAGAACGACGCCATAGTCACTACACCCACACATCAATTCCCCACTCCAACCACCAAGAACAGGACAGGGCAAACCTACCACCAGCAACCACATCCCCCAGCAGACAGCTCCGGTCATACTCCCTCATCCAGCCAATACTGGGGATGTAGTAGCTCGCATACATCAGCCAGGGCCGCTTGACGCCCGCCTCCTGCGCCATGCGTGCCGTGGTTGTTTTGCGCTTCAGCAGGATGCCGCCGCCCATGCGCACCTCTGAGCTGGTGGCGCCGAGAATCTGCGGCGTGGTCGGGCGCGTGTCGTCGTCGGACGAGAAGGTGCCGTGGTCGCTGTTGTTGCCGTCGAAGCGCGGGGACAGCAGGCGTGTGAAGGGGTTTGGCTCGGAGGTCTTTGGCGCGCGGGAGCCGCTGGGGTCCGACATTGTGGTTTTGGGGGGGGGGGGGGGGTTAGTGGGTGGGCTGCTGGGGCATGAACGGGTGTAGATATGTAGAAGTGTGAGAGGGCAATGTTTTATAGAAGCAGCAGTGAGTGGGTGGTAAATTAAGTTAAGTGGAGGAGGAGGAGGAGGAGGAGAAGAGGGGATGGAGGAGTGAAAAAGCAAGCAGAAGCAGAAGAGAAGGTGCTCCTAGTTATCTATGTATGCCCTATCGTCTATCTTGTATCTATGCAGGTCACGTCAAGGCCCGCCCGCCCGCCCGTCCCTGGCCCCCCCGCCACATCTGAAATGCAGTTCTGTCTGCCTGCCTGACCCTCTCTTCTCCCTCTGTGAACCTCCATCTCATCCAAACCGTGTAGATAGATACAGTAGCCATTCCCTCCCGCGCACTTACAAGTGAGACAAAAAACGTCACCACCGCTCCCCCCAATCTCTCCTGTCAGCTGCCGACTGTCGATACCCGACATCCATCATACTCTGCACTCAGACATGCTCTACCGCCGAGAAACCTCCCATCAGCTGACGTGACTCGGCCCTGCAGCCGAGCCCAAAGCTTGGCTCTCTCGTAACATTTGCACCTCGTGCTGGGGAAAGTGTAGTTTCTGCCACTCTGGGGACCCACAACCGCGTGCGACTGCCTGCCTGCAACAGCCGAGCCGATGGGCGCCCCCTCCACTGGGGGGGGGGGGGGGGTTGTTTGGTTTAGTTATTTGGTGTTTAATTTGCCGTGCACTGGCCGAGGTTGGTGGTAGGTATGGCATTTCATTTGCAGGTTGTGGGTTGTGGGTTGTGGGTTGCAGCCTTGAGGAAAGTAGTTTCGATATGGGATTCGGATGATATCAAGGGGTCACAGAACGGAATGTATATACTGCAGTTATTTGGCACAAAGACATGAATCTGCAATCTCGTGTAGATATACAACACTCAAACCCAAAACATCGATATAACCCCCAACCATGAGTCCGCCCCCATCCCATCCAGGCCGAAGCTTGTTGAGTCACACACCATTACTTAACAGCCCAGCCAACCCAAGCGCCAACCAACGGTCCAGTGCAGCCAAACCCAACCCAGCAACTAGAAGCAGCAACAAAAAAAGTGTACCATCAATCATTACCCCCCTCACCCCAACCACCACCACCACCCCGATCATTACCCCCAATAATAACACCAATGGCAGCCCCACCCGAGTCCCCATTCTTCAAACCGCTCACGGGCGTCAGCACACCGACGGTCGTAAACGGCACATTAACACTAGCACTTACGCTGCCCTTCCTATCGGACGTAGAACAGCAGCAGTATCATTATATAGTGCTGCTCACAGAGTCCGAATACCCCCTCTACACCACCACCACCGCCACACAGCGCAAAACCACCGCGCTGCCAGATACGGCGCGGATATACCTGCTGGAGCCCACACCCGACAACGAACAGACCGGGACGTGGAGTCTCCCCGTGCTGTGGCCCGCCGGCAACGCCTGGCGGGCTAGACATGGCTTTGAGCCCGTCGATTTCCGCATCCCGATACTGCACAAAGGCTCCGAGCCAATTCTCCACAGCACCCAGGACAGGAACAGGGTGGTAGTAAACGGCCTCTCCCTCCCCCCCACCGCCGAAATCGACCTCCTCGACGCACTCTTCCTCCGCGCCCGCACCCCCACAACACAACTCCACTGGGCCGTCCACCTCACTCGCACCCACCCAACCTCCGAGCGCGGCTGGGCCCGCCTCGCCGCCACCGCCTTCGCCACCGACCAGTGGAAGCTCGCGCTCCTCTCCTACCAGCGCGCCCACGCCCTCTCCACAGCGCCAAAGCGGCAGGCGCACTACGAAACCCACATCGCCGCCTGCAGCGCCCACACCGAGTACGGCCCACTCTTCACCGACGACGAGGCCGCGCACATCACGGCCGCGCTCCCGGCCGCACTCGTGCAGACGCTCAGCGCGCCGCTGCCACCGGTGCGGGGGGCACCGACGGCGAGAGCGCTGCCGCTGCTGGAGTCGCGGACGAGATATAGCACGCTGCACCCGCGCCACCAGCTCCCGCGCTTCTTCTCGTGGCTGGTGCCGCACCACCTCTGCGCGATGAGCACGCCGCGTAATGAGAGCGACGTGCAAGTGCTGCATGACAAGCTCGGGGTGACGCATATCGTCACGCTGACGGCGGAGACGCCGCTGCCGGCGCTGTGGTTCCCGCCGGCGGGGGGCGTGCGGAATACGTTTGTGCCTGTCGAGAACTACTATGCGCCGACGGTGGCGCAGATGGATCGGGTGTTGAGGGTGATTGTCGAGGAGGCGTACTATGATGCTGATGTGCGCGGGGCGACGCTGGTGCACTGCGGCGGCGGGAAGGGGCGCGCGGGGACGGTGCTGGCGTGTTATGTTGCGCTGTTTGGGTTCACGGTTGGCGGTGAGGAGGGGGCGCCGCCGGTGATGGCGGCGGGGGCGGCGGTGGAGGCTGTGAGGGGGATGAGGGTTGGGAGTATCGAGACGGAGCAGCAGGAGCGGTTTGTGGCGTCCTATGTTTCTCTGGCGTGGAAGCGTCACGGGCGCGGGGAGCCACTGACCGGTAATTGCGGGGAGGTTGACGAGCTGGCGGGCGTGGAGATGGAGGTTGTGGGGAGCGGCGAGGCGCCGGATTTCGTGGTGCTGGTGGGGCTGCAGGGGGGCGGGAAGAGCGGGTTTGCGCGCATGTGCAGGCTGCGGAATGCTAATGTTGAGGTCCTGTCGCCGGATGAGATCGTCGCGGAGGAGCGGGTGGGGACGGCGTCTGCGAAACGGGCTTGCGAGGCTGCGGTGGGGCAGTGGAGGGGCGGCGGCAGTGGCAGTAGAAGTGGTGGTAGGAAGGTGCTTGTTCTGGATCGATGTAATCCTACGCCGGATGAGCGTAGGGAGTGGGTCAAGATGTTTAATTACAGCGCCAACATAACCGCGGTGTGGTTCGATTATGATGTGGAGATTTGTCAATCCCGCGCTGAGAATCGGGGTTTGCACCCTACGATGCCGCCGCACCGCGTCAAGAGTGCCATCTCCAGTACCGCAAAGTTGTTGCAGCCCCCGACACTGGATGAAGGCTTCACGGGTGTTGTGAGAATAAGGTGTATCGCGAACGCGGTCGAGCTGGCAAATCGCTGGTTTGGAGAGGTGCCTATGAGGAAATTCGTCAGGACGAGGCATCTCCTCGATCTGGGCTCCGCAACACGGGACGATCTAGTCCTCGATAGCAGCGATCTAGAGGGGCGGTTCCAGAAGATGGTTATAGTGGAAGAGAAGGTGGATGGCGCGAATATCGGGTTTTCGCTCGATGCCACAGGGAAGATATTAGTGCAGAACCGCAGCCACTACATCAGCTCCTCGGACCAGGCCCAATTCTCGAAGATAGACTGGTGGCTGGAGAAATACGGGCCAAAGCTGTATAGGGTGCTGGCGAGAGATGAGGTGTTGAAGGAGAGATATGTGTTGTTTGGGGAGTGGATGGCGGCAACACATAGCATTGCTTATACGAAGCTTCCTGGGTTCTTTTTGGCTTTTGACTTATTGGACCGTTTGACAGGAAGCTTCGTGGGGCGGGACACTTTAGTGGGGCTTCTGAAAAACAGCGGTATCAGTATAGTGCCGGAGATTTATAGAGGCATATTAGAGGGAAGGGAGATGCTGCTGGGGTTCTTGGAAAGGGAGAGTCTGTTTGCGCCTGGCACAAAGGTAGAGGGAGTGGTTGTCAGGTGGCAGAACGGCGAGAGAGGAAAGGTTGTCAGAGAGAATTTCGTTGCCGGGAGCGAGCATTGGAGTAAGAATGAGTATAGGAAAAATAGGCTAGCGGTGGAGGAGGAGGAGGAGGCCGAGTGAGAGCCTGTGGTTGGTGCGAGTGATTGTCTGTGATTATGGCAATGATCGTATCCATTCCTGCCTATCTCTCGGACGGTAATTGTCAGATGTGTGCATGCATGCTTCCTAACGTAAGTTGCATTTTTGGCCCTCAATAGACACAGTGTGTACCTGAAGCTCTATAGCTGTAGCCACACAGGCCCTAGGTTTCCCAAATGCCGAAGCCGTGGTGCTAGTTTCAAAGTATATTGCTTTATAAGGCATAATAGATATTAAAAACTGTAGGGGCGTTAAAATAAAAAGATGCTTCGATGAATCATCCTCTACTAACAGCCTTTTATCACCATATCACCCCATCACAACTAGGAGTTGGCCATGAGGCCATGACAGTTATCGATGCCTCGGCGGTCAACATTTCGAAAGTTAAGAATCTCTGAGTACACAATAACAAAATTCAGTTGACGAACTAAAAGCCCGTTTACTATCATCAATCCACCTAAATGTGTAGGTAGGTACCCCCTTAGATACGGCCTCTGGGGCTCGAACTGGAGGGCGCAAATCCAGGATTATATATATACCGAAGACAGTACGGATCCGTGGATTCAAATTTTACTCTTCATAAAGCTTTCCATCATGTAATTGTCTATTCTAACCTTTAAGGCCCGTATTCATGCCCGGGAGTTTCAAAATTCAGCGCTGAGCCAAGTCAAATGTAAAAACTATATGCAACTTAAGATCCAGTAGTAAACCTGAAGGATCCGAATAATTCTCATTTCAGTGGCTTGTATTTACTGTATTCCTCGCGCCTCTGCTGTTTGTTTTTATCATTTAACACCACCGAACCATCAGGTTGGTTATAGAAGTTGTAAAGCTGACTTGAGCCTGCGCATAGTATGGTCCTCAAAGTTTTTGGTAGCGTGGCCTCCATGGCCACGGCCATTGATGTCCACGGGATACCTTGATGCTACGGGTCTTGAAGTATGACATACGATAACCTTCGATACTATGGACTTGCTGCGCCATCTGCCATAACCCTGTCCCCTACCCTTAAAGATTTAACTGGCATTGGATTATTGTGCTGAACAATTATCAGTTTATAGAATGACTATGAGGTGCGGGGCGATTTTTCGAAGGTGATTCTGAGAGAGGATAGATCCAAGGAGACCCTGGTAGAGGTGATGGGGAATTAGTGCGAGGAAGCGGTTGCATGGTATCTTAGTTGACAAGTAGAAGCCGAAAGGTCAAAAAAGTTCCGCCTGTCCGGAACTTATAACGATATCGCAAGAGCCGCACAACCCATGACTGAAGCCAAATCCCAAACCCATCCCAAACAGAAGTAGCATTTCGAATAATCTCCGATTCCGCTACTGGCGTTGTTCGAGAATCCGGAGAATTAATGAGTGACATTAGAGTTTCTTGGCCGCACTAAAACCTTGCATCTAGTTGTCTCTCTTTCTCTCATGGAGTAAACAAACCAGTATTTTGGTGCCCATCAGCCTCTTGTATGCACCCCGACATACATGCAGCCCTACAGCAAGACGATGCACACATGGAAACCCTCACATGAAAGCCCAGCAGCGTGGATCTCTGCTCTAACGCACGTGTAGATATCTCGTGCAACAGATAATACCCGGGGGACAGTTCGCCTTGCAAGGAGTTGGACTCGGGAACGGTGAGCTTGAGTTTGGTTGTTGTCGCACTTCCAAGAAGTTGTCCCCCGAGTGAGGTTACATGTACTTATCCTTATCAAGCGCCAGAGGAGCTTTTTCATAATGTTAAAGTATCTCACAAAGCATATAATATCTATTCATGAAATCATTTGAGAAACTTTTAAAATATATGGAGAATGTATTGGGATGTTTTTCTTAGGGTTGATGCATTTCGGGGTAGTCGTTCCGGACACCGCGTTAAGGTCCCCGTCCCAAACATTTTGGCCCAACGAAAAACCTCAACCCCAGGCCCCTTCACTTCACCTCGTCCCGCTCAACAACAACTAACGCCGGTTCTTCCTCTCTTCTTCCTACCCCTCCCCGTCATCTCCATTCCCTTTCTTATCCTCTCTAGAAGGGTTTTTTTGCCCCCATTTTATCTCCCCCAATTGATACCAGCGATGTCGGCCTCAGCAGTTCTTTCAAGAGCTTCATCTCGCGGAGTGGCTTCGTGCCTGAGGAGCAGTGGTATTAAGAGTGCTGGCTTCTTGAGAGTGTATGTATCAATTTCGTTGTTATTACGGTTTTACCCATCCTTTTTGTTGGCAAATTTGCGGGGATGGCAAATTTTAGGATGTAGCATCAGCATAGTGGGGTTATCTTTCCAAGATCCGCGGTGCTGCGCAAAGATAGATATTCTACTCAAAATTATGGGGATTACTGCTGACGCTTATTTTATAGTAGGAATCAACCTCAATGCCTTTCTGCGCTCTCCCGATACTATGCCTCAAAATGTGTAAACTCTTTTTCCCGCAGGTATCAATGGTGCGGAGAGCTAACATGATTGGATAGCATACCCCCCTCACACCGTCGTCACCATGCCAGCGCTCTCCCCTACGATGACCGCAGGTAACATTGGGACATGGCAGAAGAACCCCGGTGACACTATCAGCCCTGGAGATGTTTTGGTTGAGATCGAGACGGACAAGGCTCAGATGGACTTTGAGTTCCAGGAGGATGGTGTCCTGGCCAAGATCCTGAGGGATAGCGGATCGAAGGATGTCGCTGTCGGAAACGTAAGTTTTTGTTTACTCGGGCCTGCGCCGTAAACGTTACGATGAAATTTTTGGAGTGCTGATTGTAGAAATATAGCCAATTGCCATTCTTGTAGAGGAGGGTGAAGACATCGGTGCCTTCGCCGACTTCACTGTCGAGAGCGCTGGCGGCGAGTCCAAGGCCCCACCACCACCAAAGGAAGAGACCTCCGAGACTTCTGAGCCCCCAAGCCTGCCCCCACCAGTGTGAAATCTGAGGAGCCAACCTCCAGCGGTGGCAAGCTTGAGACTGTTCTTGACCGCGAAGGGCGTATTGCGATCTCGCCTGTCGCCAAGAAGCTTGCTCTTGAGAAGGGCATTGCTTTGAAGGACATCAAGGGAACTGGTGAGGGTGGACGCATCACCAAGGCCGATGTTGAGAAAGCCAAGCCCAGCAATGTTTCCGCAGCCCCCAGCGGAGCCAGCAGCACCGATGTTCCGTTGACTTCTATGCGTAAGACCATTGCTAGCCGCCTTACCCAGTCTAAGAACACCAACCCCCACTACTACGTTTCCAGCACCCTCTCTGTCGGAAAGCTTCTCAAGCTTCGCCAGGCCCTTAACGCCACGGCCAATGGCGAGTACAAGCTTTCGGTCAATGACTTCATGATCAAGGCTGTTGCTGCGGCGCTTATCAAGGTCCCTACCGTCAACTCCTCCTACCGTGAGGATGAAGGCGTGATCCGCACCTTCAACACCGCCGACATCTCTGTTGCCGTTGCCACACCAGTCGGACTTATGACCCCCATTGTCAAGGGCGCCGATTCAAGGGGATTGGCTTCTATCTCTCAGGAAGTCAAGGCTTTGTCCGGAAAGGCTAGGGATGGTAAGCTGAAGCCGGAGGAGTACCAGGGCGGTACCTTCACCATCTCCAACATGGGAATGAACCCCGCTGTTGAGAGATTCACAGCTATCATCAACCCCCCACAGGCCGGTATCTTGGCTGTAGGAACAGTCAGGAAGGTCGCTATTCAGGGTGCGGATGGTGGTATTGAGTGGGATGATCAGATTGTTGTCACTGGATCTTTTGATCACCGGTAAGTCATCACATGGATATATAATGTACTCGCACGGACTCAAGCTAATGGATGTGCTACAGGGTTGTTGACGGAGCTGTCGGTGGTGAGTTCTTGAAGGCTTTGAAGAACTTTGTGGAGAACCCACTTGAGCTATTGCTGTAAAACGTTACAAGTTTGATGTTTGTTGATGGGGAAGGCATTGGAATGGAATATAGACGGTAGTTAGTTAACGGACAAAAACTAGCATCAGCGTGTAAAGCAAAGATGTTTGTCTGCAATTCGAGTTTAGTTTGGCGTGTATAATTCAATAACTCTTCTATTTTTTTTTCTTTCTTGTTCTTCATGTAGCATTGAGCGATTACGTTGCGAGAAGGATATGTCGTATATTCTGCCATACTTATTATCTAAAGGGTTTGTCTTCTAATTTCGATGTTCCTCTTTTCTTTTCTTTTTTTCTACTTCGGGTCGTTGAGGGTGCAGACTGCAGGGAGGCTCTGTTTCCGAGTGATCAGCGGTGGCGACGATTGGAGTGGGGGGGAGTGGGATTAGTAGTGTTTTCGGTAAGCAGCGATAACGGATAGCTAAGACGCGATGTGTCCTTTTTGCGAAATCTGTTGAAATTTTTTTTTGTAGAGCTGTAAGTGGCGGAATTTAGAGGTTCATAGGGAGAGAAGTTGATAGATGTCTGCGTAAAGGCTCCTGAGGCTGAGAACCTTCCAAAAGGGTTCTATTTCTTGTAAATATCCACCCAATCCATTCGAGAGGCAAGCTTCAGCCGGTGCACGACATCATCTTTCGGTCCACAACGTGTCTTGACAACCTCTAACAATCCTTCTTTTCCTTTTCTTCCAAGAAGGATCAACTCACCCCTTTCTCAACCCTCTCTTCTTCTTCGTCCAGGTCCCCTCTCTTCCTCTTTTTTTCTCTTCCCTTACAATTTCTTTCATTATCAGAATAAAGGAATCATAGATATAGAGGGTACTGTCCTCACCGGTACTTCTCAAAACCACACATCATGGCTTCAACACCCCCTTATCCGCCAACGCCGCCCATCAAGTATGTGACTCCCGGTTCTGTTTTCTGCTTTCGCTACTACAGTCCAGCTAACCGGCTTCTATTAACAGGCGGCAACTTGTAAATTCTTCCCAAATCGCCTCTTCCACACTTCTCAATCCTCTTCCGGTTCTTCTGCGATTATACACCTGGCCATTCTTGGCAGCTTATCCGGCGCTTTTCTCACTATGGATGAGGCAGGAGAGCTATGACAAGTATTTTCAGAGTCAGGAATGGACGGTCTTGTACTTTTTGTCAACGTTTGGGTTGCAGAGTTTGATCTGGCTCGGGTGTCATTGGAGCATGGGCTGGAGGGCTTTTATCACTGGAATCAAGGT
This sequence comes from Morchella importuna, assembly GCF_003444635.1. Taxonomy (NCBI): domain Eukaryota; kingdom Fungi; phylum Ascomycota; class Pezizomycetes; order Pezizales; family Morchellaceae; genus Morchella; species Morchella importuna. The sequence continues at coordinate 1,048,820 of NW_025763398.1, read as the reverse complement.
TGGTCTTTCTCTCGCTGCGTGGAGAATTTGCGGGAATATCAGCGCTAATATATGAGTAGGCATCGAGAGTTGAGGATGCGACATTAATTAGAATCATGCCCGTTGAAAATGCTGGAGCTCCAGATATCTGTAAACTCGTTCGCGACAGGGTGAGTTCAGTTCCTAGAACTATTACTACTTCCGCGTGGCGGTTCTTATTTACTAATGCGGAATTCTACAGACTGGCGAGAAGGAAGAGATTTCATTCTTGTTCCAAAAGCGCCGCTTTCTCTACTCTCCCGAAACTGGCTCATTCTCACCGCTTGTCTACCCTGTTGACGAAGACCCAAAATTGGCCGATTACCAACTCACCAAGGGCCTGAAGAGCGAAAAGGTCGTCGATCGCTTGAAGCATCACTATGGTCTCAACTCTTTCGATATCCCCGTACCGACCTTCACCGAGCTCTTTCAGGAGCATGCCGTCGCACCGTTCTTCATTTTCCAGCTATTCTGTGTCGGTCTGTGGTGTCTAGATGAATACTGGTACTACTCAATCTTTACATTGGTCATGCTTGTCGCTTTCGAGTCAACTGTTGTTTGGCAGCGCCAGAGGACTCTTACTGAATTCCGTGGCATGAGCATTAAGCCTTACCCAATTTTTGTTCATCGCTCCGGAAAATGGACAGAAATCCAGTCTGACCAGCTTCTTCCCGGCGATCTTGTCTCCGTTGGGCGTACAAAGGAGGACTCGGGTGTTGCGTGCGACATGGTCTTGATCTCTGGAACTGCTATTGTCAACGAGGCTATGTTGTCCGGAGAATCTACGCCTTTGCTGAAAGATTCAATTGCGCTTAGGCCTGGCGAAGCTAACCTGGATATCGAGGGTTTGGACAAGAATGCCATGCTTTACGGAGGAACAAAAGTTTTACAGATCACACATAATACTGCCAACCCTGATGATGCCCCTCTTGAGAACAAATCCGGTGTTGTGCCTCCCCCAGATAATGGTGCTCTTGCTGTTGTCACACGTACCGGATTCGAGACCAGTCAAGGTTCTTTGGTTCGCACCATGATCTACTCTACTGAACGTGTTTCCGCCAATAATGCCGAAGCTCTATTGTTCATTCTATTCCTACTCATGTTCGCCATTGCTGCAAGTTGGTATGTCTGGACCGAGGGTGTGCAGAAGGATCGCAAGAGAAGCAAGCTTTTGTTGGATTGTGTCCTGATTATCACCTCTGTTGTACCCCCGGAGCTCCCCATGGAACTCAGCTTGGCTGTGAACACCTCTTTGGCCGCTTTGAGTAAATACGCTATTTATTGCACGGAACCCTTCAGAATTCCATATGCTGGAAGAGTTGACGTCTGTTGTTTCGACAAAACTGGGACTCTTACCGGTGAGGATTTGGTTGTCGAGGGTATTGCTGGATTGAACCCAGGAAAGGATGGGATGTCAAAATTGAGAAAGGTTGAACACGTTGGTGGAGAGACCACCCTTGTTTTGGCTACCGCGCACGCACTTGTTAAGCTTGATGAGGGTGAGGTCGTTGGTGATCCCATGGAGAAGGCTACTCTCACTGCACTCGGATGGTCTCTCGGGCGTGGGGATATCCTAACCAGTAAAGCTACTAGCGCTGCCCCGGGAAGTGCTTTCTCAAGCCCGGCAGGGACTGTTCAGATCAAGAGACGTTTCCAGTTCTCTTCATTGCTCAAGAGACAGAGTTCAATTGCTTCAGTCCTGATTAACCGTGATGGAAAAAGATCCAAGGCTACGTTTGTCGGTGTCAAGGGTGCTCCGGAAACGGTTCGAAAGATGCTTGTTGAGGTTCCACCTAACTATGAGGAAACCTTCAAATACTTTACTCGTCGTGGCTCTCGTGTTCTCGCTCTCGGATACAAGTACCTGGCGACCGAAGGCGAGTGGGGCCAAGCTAAGATCAATGCTTTGAAAAGGGAGGATGTTGAGTCTCAACTCCACTTCGCCGGATTTTTGGTTTTGCAGTGCCCGCTGAAGGACGATGCAAAGAGCACCGTTCGGATGTTGAATGAGAGCTCCCACAGAGTTGTTATGATTACTGGTGACAACCCGTTAACTGCTGTCCATGTTGCCCGTGAGGTGGAGATTGTCGATAGAGATGTCCTGATTTTAGACGCTCCTGAGGAAGGTACTTCCGGTGATCACGGTAAGTTTAATCCAAGCGCTCATGTTTGAGGTTGATTCTAATATCAAGATAGAGTTGGTCTGGAGAAATGTTGAAGAAACTGTCATCATCCCTGTCAACCCAAGTGATCCTCTTGATAAGGAAATTCTGAAAAATAAGGATATCTGCATCACAGGTTATGCACTTGGGAAGATGCAGGATCAGCCAGGTGTCGTTGATTTATTGAGGCACACCTGGGTCTATGCTCGTGTTTCACCACTTCAGAAGGTACCAGATCCCAAACTATATTTAGGTTTTAATATGTGCAAGGTGCTAATGTCGACTGCAGGAATTTATTCTCAACGGACTGAAATCTGCCGGTTACACAACTCTCATGTGTGGTGACGGGACCAACGATGTCGGTGCCTTGAAACAGGCTCATATTGGTGTAGCACTCTTGAACGGCTCCGAAGAGGATCTCAGGAGGATCGCAGAGCATTATCGCATCACAAAGTTCAAGGAAATGTACGAAAAGCAGGTATCCTTCACTAAGCGATTTAATCAGCCAGCTCCCCCACCACCAATCCATATTGCGCACCTCTACCCTCCAGGACCCGGAAACCCGCATTACGAAAAAGCCATCGAGCGCGAAGCGAACAAGAAAGGTGTTTCTGCCGCAAGCCTCGCTGCAAAGCAAGAGGCCAGCAATATTCCAACCATTGTTACCCCTGGCGCCAGGGCCCTGCAGCAATCCCAGAACCCGGCCAATAAGAACCAAGCAGGTGCAAACGCTGCTGCTGCTATGGCAGACAAAATGATGAACTCCATGATGGAGATGGAAGATGATGCTGAACCGCCCACTATCAAGCTTGGTGATGCTTCAGTCGCTGCACCTTTCACTAGCAAACTCGCCAATGTCGTTGCTATCGCCAACATTATCCGTCAAGGAAGATGCACCCTGGTCGCAACTATCCAGATGTACAAAATCCTTGCATTGAATTGTTTGATCTCGGCCTACTCTCTGTCAGTTTTGTATCTTGAGGGCATTAAATTCGGTGATGGACAAGTTACTATTTCTGGCATGTTGATGAGCGTGTGCTTTTTGAGTCTTTCAAGGGCAAAGCCTGTTGAGAAGCTTGGAAAAGAGCGACCGCAGCCAAATATCTTCAACTTCTACATCATTGGCTCTGTTTTGGGACAATTTGCAGTCCATATCGTTACTCTGATTTACATCTCTAGATTTGTCGCCAGACTTGAACCGTAAGTTTCTCATCTTTAGTTGTCATCTTTCCTGGGTAGCTGCTAATCAAAGATAAATAGACGTGATGAGAACGTTGACCTTGAAGGAGAATTTACTCCAAGTCTTCTCAATTCCGCCATCTATCTTCTCCAGCTCATTCAGCAAATCTCTACCTTTGCAATCAACTACCAGGGCCGTCCTTTCCGTGAATCTATCCGCGAGAATAAGGGAATGTACTATGGACTCATTGGTGTTGCGGCCGTTGCCTTCTCTTGCTCAACTGAGTTCATTCCCGAAATTAACGAGAAGCTTCGTCTTGTCCCGTTCACCTCCGAGTTCAAGATGACCATGACTATTGTCATGATACTCGACTATGCCGGTTGTTGGATTATTGAAAAGGGTTTGAAGCGTGCGTTTAGTGATTTTAGACCAAAAGACATCGCGGTCAGGAGAGAGGACCAGGACAAAAGGGAGGCAGCCAGGGTGCTGAAGGAAGAGAAGGAAGCTTTGGAAGCTAAAGAGAAGGGACTAGTTGTTCCGGGGGCAAAGCCTGGCTTTGCAGCGCCGAGGTAATGGGCTGGGTTTGACTACTATAGAATATATGATGGGCCCCAGAGAGTCGCCGTGAAGAATTATTTGTTGTAAATACTGTAGAACTTTTTTGTTATTCCCTGATCGTATTTTGTAGGGTTAGTGTGGAACTATTGCCTCGTATGTATGCAACGTGATGTGCCATGCTATGACCAGGGCCCAAGGCCCGGGGTATTTGATGACTGCAGTTTCTGGCGGCTGGCTCTGCGTTATGTATGCAGAGAAGATCATCTAAGCTCGAGCCCAGTGTAAAATTAATTTACTCTAGCTGTATGGGAACTACATGTAGTTAGCCAGATAGATAGCGCCTCCGCTTTGAGATTTGCGGGGCGCCAGAATTCTAAAATTGGAACTAATTATAATCCAGGATATTGCGTGGGCGTTGCGTCTGATAACGAAGTCCGCACTGATTACTCTTCTCGTGGCAAAGTATCGTATGTTCTCTCGCCCATGATTTCCATAGAGGTACATGTAGATAATATTAGTGAGGTATATAGGAATTGTAGCAAATGGAGGTCCGATGTCGTTCTACAACGGCCCGTTGGCTCATACACGTATATACCATGATCTTTCCACGTATTCATTTGGTGATTATAGTGGCCATAGTTTTATATAGCTCGTGATTGTCCATTCAATCCTCTTGGCATTTGAAACTGCACTTTAAATGACGTTGAAGCCATGGGGTTTTTTATTTATTAATTTATGATGGCGTGCATCGGGAGTGTGGGTAGGACAACGCCATTTATAGGAATCATTGTGCGGAGTGCAAATCCCAGTGAAAACCGGGCCGTTCTAGCCCTTACCTCACGATGCCTGTGCGCCAAGAACTTTGGGGATTCGTTTGATAGTTAACGGCCTTGAGCAATGCAATTGAGTACATTAGAATCTCACCGTAATAGATCGTGATAAGTAGATTGGCGTCACCCTGCAGAGTCCGGAGTCGTTTTTGGTGAAGTTTCGCGTTACAGTGCTGGTTTATGTACGCCATGATCATGATCGTGAGACTGGCAGCATTTGTCTTGTGGAGTGGATAAACGGCTTCTACCGGCGATCCTCTGGCTTAACTCGATCGTTATCGTCGTAGTACACATAAACTATGTACATCTACGAGAGTTGAGCCTCGCCCGCCGGTGCTCAATGGATGACTGATCACGCTGACTTAATGCGGACAGAAGATATGTGTTCTTTGAGATCTTGGCTCCGAGATTCTCCAGAGACATTATGGTGTGAGATTATGTCCGGTGAGGTTGATTTGGTGGACGGGACACCGTACCGGTGTGAGGACGGACGAAATGATATATGGGTGGTTAACGTGTCGACGGGAAAGTGGGTTGAAACTCCATGTAGTGCTCTTAATATATCCATGGTATTGTATTGTCGTGGGAGTAGGTGGTGGTGAATGGTGGCCTTTGCGTCACTTGAGATCACTCGGTATTATTGGTGTCATAAACGTTGCAGAAGGAGCCCTGGTAGATAAGCGATTTAGGGTACAACCTGTTGATAAGGCACGATGCTGTAAACGTTATCGGTTCAGTTTAGTACGCATCTTGGCGGTTGTTGAAGAGGGAGGGGTTCGACAGACGTTTGAACTTTGGTGGCGATATTCATTGAATTATACCCTGTGAGCTTCGTGCAGAAGAGAAGGGCATACTGGACAAATATAGAGCTCATCTCATGGCCTATGAAAGCTGCATTGATGATCCTTTACACCGTGCGAAGGCCGGGGTCCATTGTGCAGAAGCGAAGACCAGAGGCTGAAATGTTTGGGGGCTAGGCTCGTCAGGGTCAGGGTGTCAATTGTATTGTCTCAGATTTGAGCTGCCCTTGGAATCTCGGAGGGGGAGGTCGCCCACAAACGCGTGTAAAACAAAAGGAAACAAAAGTGCAACCCTGAACATCATTGAAATTCGAGGATGCAATTGACCTAATTCACGGAGATCAATTGGAATTATTCGGTCCTTTCCCTCTTCTCATACTACCATGCCTAATTCTACTCTCTCCTCAAAAGAAAAGAGGATGGGTCCCGCGTGTAGGAGTTTGATTGGATAGACCGCTCAGTTCCAATTCCAGTTGCCAGTTCGCCAGGGGGTGGTACTCTACTCTGTTGGGAGGGGGGAGTCGCTCAGTCCTGTTGCTGCCCGTCCGGTGCACCATTTGCCAAGGTGTGTTTACTTTTAATTTTCTTGTGGGTGAGGCTTGAATGGGCTTGGGAACTGGCAGCCCCCCTTTCCTCTTTCCAAGCGCAGAATCCCCCTTTTTTGTGGTGAGAGAACCGAACGCGCGATTGATCGGTTGCACCCGCCTGTGGCCCTTTCTTTCTACGCCTGACTTCTCCCCTTTCCCTTTCTAACCTCAACGTACTCTCTGCACACCTTCGTTCGGTGCTTTCACTCCCTTACTCTCCCTCTCTGCCACCTTTCTCTAACCCACCCCCCTTCTTCCCTTTCACTCCCTCCCTCGCTCGTCTCCGCACCTCCCAGCATACTGGTTTTGGGCTGCCGGTTATTTTTTCTTGCTTCGTTATATATCAGATCCCGGCAACGCACGAAGGTAACATTTTGACATTTCTTTTTAGCTCCTTCAGTCCTTAATCGAAGAGATAGCTCCCTTTCCTTCCCTGGCACTGCTTACCTACTTGCTTCATTTGTTTATTATCTTGTTCTTTCTTTCTCTTCTCACTTTCACTCCCTATAACGTTCCGGCAATTGTTCATTTTTGTAGGTACTACACACTGCTTTCCCGTGTGTCTACGTGGTGTCTCCTGACCTGCTTTTTACCTCATTTTTTTTTTTTGAGTGCTGTTTCCCTTACCCAATTGTATTGAGGCTCCATAATCTATCTTTTATTTGCTGTCATTGCCAGATTGATTACCTGCATCTAGCAGGTATCGCTCTTTTCATTTATCTACCGCGTGTTGTGTCCATAGCTAACAATAAACTCTGATTTATAGATTCTTCCCCCACTTTACCTTCCTTCGACCGCATAAGCACAAAGGGTTAAACCACAGCACACCATGGGTGAGTGTGCCTGGCCCCGGGATTCAGCAGCAGCAACAGCGGTAGCGGCATAGAGAGGGCATGGAATACAGATGCGGTTTGAAGATGATGGTAATGGATGTCAGGTGGATGAATGGATGGAAACGCGATTCGATGAGGTTTCTTGATAAACATCAGCCAATCCCTCTTCGAGCTGCATCCAAGCATCCAAGCATCGCCTGGCATCTACTTGACATCATCATCATACCTATATAATACTCATCTTGCTTCCCACCTGCAGCCTTACCCCGCTGTTGCTTCTTCTCTCTTCCAACTATCTTGTCGAATAAAAGAAATGTCAAAGCTAATAAAATCCTCTTTGCGAGCTACAGCTGTCGAAAGTGAAATCTCGCTCCCCGAGTCCCCCATTCAGTCTCCTAGTGGATCACCTCCACCTATCCCAGTAGCAGCTCAGTCCACCAACCCTAAGCTGGCAGCTCAGGCTGCTGCCCAGGCAGATGGCAAGAACATCGTCAGGCGGAAGTTGACCGGATATGTCGGTTTCGCCAACTTGCCCAACCAGTGGCACCGAAAGAGTGTCCGTAAGGGATTCAACTTCAATGTTATGGTTGTTGGTATGTGTTATTTTCATTTTTTCATTTAAGCTTAATTTTAGTCGTGGCCCCTTTTTGGAAACCCCTGAACATTTCAGAAAAGAAAAATAAGGGGGAAAAAAGCAGAATGAGATGCCCTCAGCTACTCGCGTCACTGACGAAGAACAACGACTCTAATTCGGTTAATTGCAGGTGAATCTGGACTGGGTAAATCTACCCTCGTAAACACCCTGTTCAACACCTCCCTCTACCCACCAAAGGAGCGCAAGGGACCTTCGCTCGACATTATCCCAAAGACCGTGTCCATCCAATCCATCTCTGCCGATATTGAGGAGAATGGTGTTCGTCTGCGTCTTACTGTCGTAGACACTCCCGGTTTCGGAGATTTCGTTAACAACGACGAGTCATGGCGCCCTATCGTTGATAACATCGAACAGCGATTCGATGCTTACCTAGATGCGGAGAACAAAGTCAACCGTTCTAACATCATAGACAACAGGGTACACGCCTGTGTTTATTTCATCCAGCCCACTGGACACGCGTTGAAGCCCTTGGATATCGAGGTTATGAGGAGACTGCATACCAAGGTCAACTTGATCCCTGTTATTGCAAAGGCCGATACTTTGACAGATGAGGAGATTGCCGATTTCAAGAAGAGGGTATGTTTTTGATATAAATTTGTTTTATGTCCTGATCGTTTGGCTAATAACTTGTAGATTCTTGCGGATATCAACCACCATCAGATTCAGATCTTCGAGGGGCCCCGTTACGAGCTGGATGATGATGAGACGATTGCCGAGAACAACGAAATCATGTCCAAGGTCCCCTTTGCAGTAGTCGGTGCCAATAGCGAGGTCACAAACCCTGATGGTCGCAAAGTTCGCGGTCGTCGTTACCCTTGGGGTATCATTGAGGTGGACAACGAGGAGCACTGTGACTTTGTCAAGCTCCGCCAGATGTTGATTCGCACGCACATGGAGGAGCTCAAGGAGCACACAAACAACTTCCTGTACGAGAACTACCGTTCGGAGAAGCTTACCGCTATGGGTGTTGCCCAAGACCCGAGCGTGTTCAAAGAAGTCAACCCGGCTGTCAAGCAGGAAGAGGAGCGAACGCTCCACGAGCAGAAGCTCGCAAAGATGGAGGCGGAGATGAAGATGGTGTTCCAGCAGAAGGTTGCGGAGAAGGAAAGCAAGCTCCGGCAATCGGAACAGGAGCTATACGACCGCCACAGGGAGATGAAAGAGCAGCTCGAGAGACAGAGGATCGAACTCGAGGAAAAGAAATCCAGGGTCGAGAGTGGAAGACCTCTGGAAGAAAAGGGAAAGAGGAAGGGTTTCTCACTACGTTAAAAGGAACTAATTACCTATTTTGTGATACCCGGTTAGTTCGGAGGGGAGTTGTTAAGTGGATGATTGGTGGTGGTAGTAATTGTAGCTTCTTGTCTTTTGTCCTCTCCAAGAGAGAGCTGATGGATAGTGAAGCTGGAAACTTGAAAATTCTACGAAAGCCTTTCTTCTGTTATTTCTTTTATGCTGTTTACAAACACAACCCCCTCCTCCGCAGCCTGAGGAGGGGCTATTTTACCTTTCCTTGTCTTTTGTTTTTTTCTTAGTCTTTATTTCCCTCCCCCCCCCCTTGATCCGATCTAGCCTCGAATGTCCACCCTCTTTTTTTCTTCCTTTTCCTTTTCTTCTCTTCGTCGCTGGATTTAAAACCGTGCTCTTATTTGAATATTACTATTTCTTTGTAGTGTTGAATCAGAACTCTCAATTCTCCTTTGTCATCTTTGTGTGTTGAAACTATCTATGCAAGCGTTGAGCAAATACCTGCACGGTGGATAGTTGAGTTGCGTTGAGCAGAGTTTATGTTGTTGGGATATTTAGGTGGACGGATGGCTGGGGCGTGTTGTAGGTTAAGGGTGGGAAGGTCAATACAATTAGCAAAAATCGTATTTTTAAAGTTTAGTTTCTCGCCTCGGTTTTTTTTTTTTTTTTTTTTTCCCTTCCTTTCCTCTGGGACCGGGCCCGTACTGTGTTCGGTGCTTGTCGAAGGGAATATACGGTGTTATTATGAGGGGTATTAATTATCAAGGCTTGTTTTTGTAATGTAAAAGTGGTTACGCTGCCTAATTCGATTCTTTGACTTTCGATGTTGAGTCGATAGGATTGGTGGCGGTAGTCCCTGGGGTTAAGGTTATTATTGAGTAGAAATTGACTGGGGTTCGAAGATATAAATTGTCTAATCATATTCACGGACTTTGATCCTTACTAGATTAGATGTCTACGACCATCTTGGGTAGTGATACTACAACCAGTATAAACGGTCGAGTGATATTTCGTGCAAATATACTCTGACTTTGATCAAGGATTCTATTATTCATAGCGGAGCGGACACCATGACAACCGCTCAAATTCATATAACTGCTGAGTTTGAGGACTTCGCTGACACTGTCATTTGGACTGAAAATGGAACCGGGAAGCTGCTGTGTAATTGTCACTACTTTGATTCGCAAATTTGATGCTCCATAATCGACTTCCCCGTAACCCAAAAAACCCAGATAGCTGGACCTGCAAGGATAAAGGAGATTGATAATACAGAGAAAGCGAGCTTGAAAGATTCGAAGGTTTTGCCGTAACACTCCGGCGCCCTATCTACCACATAATTCACGATGACCCCCTTATGGCTGATCACGGAGTATGAGCCTAGAAGCATTAGAAGAAAGTTGAACGGAAGCCAGATCGTAAGCCACGCCCGCTCGGAGAAGGCACTGTCCCCTTTTCAAATCGGGTTAAGACGCCCATGAGGATGAATGGCCCGCTGATGACACCAAGTCTAAGGAATTGGCAGATGATTTCTAACACGGTATCCCTGGTGTATTTCCGACGAGGTAGGAAAGATCCAAACGTTTCAAGCTCCTAAAATCGTCCCTAAATGTCAAGTTGTGTTTGGTGTGCGCATGGGTGGTATTGAACCTTACCATATGACGATAAAATAGGTTATTGGGTTTATTGACAATATTGAACTCCCAACCGCCTCTTTCTGCTTGTTCTGGCGAAACATATGTTCTTGAGCCTTTTCTTGGGGGGTTTGGTTCGGGTTTTTTGATTCTACCAACTGTGCCATTGAATTCACAGCCTTTACTTCTTGCCTCGTCCATAAGATCAGATTCTAGCAAGTAATAACATGGATATTCTGGAGAGCAGATAGCTGCCAGGAGGTTGAGTAAAGACATGAGGATAAACGGGATTCCAACAAAAGTGTAGGCGCCGAAGCCAGCAGTATTGAACTGAGTCTTGCTGTTTTGGTAAAGACTTATCGAGGAGTAGACAATCTGAATAAGGGAGATCGCAGGTTTGACGAAACTGTGATTGCAAGGAAGTTCAAGCTTGAACTTTTTGGAATTTTGTGCATTCTCGAGGGAGAGCTCCTCGACTTGATATCGACCAAGTGCATAAAGGGCATACTCATCCGTCGTGCAACGGTTTCCGTGAACAGTCCTCAAGTTGATCTTGCGGCAGGTTTGTTCTAGCACGAACAGTCTATAGTCTGGTTCATGGAATTAGTATCAGTAGTGTTTATGTCCAAACTGTGTAGCTGGGTGTTAACATGTTTGTAGACTTACGGAAGCGACTTTTCAAGCTAAAAACGGCTCGCTCATGGGTCACATCGCCTGCTGTCATCACCACTATTCCACGGATTGGCTTCTTATATTGCCAGTTTTTCCCGACAACGCAAAGAGCTTCTGCTCTTGCTGCTTGTTGGAGTGGATCTCCTACCCAAATCGCGCCGCGCTTGATTATACGTAGTGCTCGCCCAACACCATAATAAGGCACTATCAATGAGAATAATGCCACCTCCAGATATTCCCTGATGCTAATTCCAGGAGAAGCTGGAACAGTCGCTGTATGAGCTAGGATGTTCACAAGGAAAAAGAGTCCAACATCGGTCCATTTCGCGTCGCGGCAGCTCAGGGATTCGTTGGACATTGTCAAATTCAAAGAGAATCGATGAATCTAAAATCCATGGTTACTGGCTTCCTTTTATCTTTCTTGCACTTTTTGAGCGGCTGAGGGGTTAGCACTGGGCGAGTGAGAAACAAAAAAAGCAATTAAGTGGCGTATTCATCCTACGTATTTATTTATTTTTTTTTTTTTTTTTTTGTTTAATTCATTGATTGCATGCAACCTTACAGTTATGGCGATTTCATCCTACGTATTGTTATGTGACTGCTTGCCCATTATCTTTATTTTATGTTATTCTAGGAGTGAGCACTCTCATAAAGTTGAAGGTAAATACTTTCCTTTTTCCATAGTTAATAACCTCTTAAGTTGAGTATGAGGTTGGGGCGAAATGTTGCCCACTGCAGCTCTGCGGTTTGTAGGAACCACCGAACTAATTAAGGTTAACCTTCATATGCATCCAACGTATACCCCCGGTACATAGACGGTATATCAAATAGAAGTACGTAATAAAGATTTTACTCTATGTAAAAGTAGCTCCAATTCAGACCGGTTATGCTTAACTTAGTCTCGTTCACAGATCTTCCCGCTTCACGGTGGGCAGAAAGCTGTTCTTGAGAGAATGGCTTAAGTTGCCTTAGTCTTAATATTAAGAAGACTTTAAACTAGTGGATGATACTACACTGCTTCGTGAAGGTTAAAAATATTCCCATCAACCATTCTTGGGATGAGGTGATATTGCTGTTTATAAGTGACAACTGGTGTTCAGATAAGTTGTTAAAATTGCATTTCTGGTTCAAGGACGAGAATTTCAAAAGTCTATAGAAATTAATGATCCTATTGACGTGTATTGTACATGAGTAGACTCAAGGTATACTTGAGGGCAAAAATAATATCAATCTTAATAATTGACTATTAACCTAATTAGTCGCTGGCTCAAGGTTCTCCCTTGATCCGCCACACCCCGCCATTGATCCGTCACACCCTTCCTTATCTGATCTGTGCAATCAGCCAGCTACGGATAAGTTTAAGAAGATGTAGAGATCTTCATAGTCGTTCTGATTGAGAAAAATCTTTGCTGATTGTAGATAGGCTAGGTCAGGCTTGAGGTTATGTATACCTCATACCCAATGGCATAAATCATAGTATTTTATTCTGTTGACCAAGACCTTTAGCTCACGAGTTTCAACCATTGCTAGTAGAATTCAAGAGAATCCCAGTTGTCTTATTGATGGGTAGTTGATGTTGCCAGCCTTTATCATCCTAACGGGATCGTTGTAATCTCATAACACCGTTAGTTATAATTAGAAGGAGAAAGTCGGCGCATCCTTGGTAGGGTTGATATGATGTTAACTGGCTAGATAAATTAGATGGATCGAAATATAATCAAGAGATGAGGAAATGCAACATACTAATGATGAGCAATGGATTCATGTTGAGCCAGATTGTGACGCCTGGATTTTAGTCCCATTACTTATCGAGTATCGCTGAATATAATCTGCTATAGTGCAATCGACTAATAAAAATATTTGAGACTAGAATTTTAAGATGAGAATGGTATATATAGAAACCAAGCTTATCAGATGGGGTACTTTCGTTCTGACTAGCAGAACTGCACGCCCGCTTGGATGGTTAGTGTATTGTGCCTGCTTTGCGCGCTGCAACCGCAGCAGGAACCACAGACCAAACAAGCATTAGGCATATACCACATCTAACTTAGTGGATTAAATTGTAGTTTTTTTGTCTGACCAATTGATCGATGGTTGATTCTAGCTCGGCTTTTGCTGTTGTTCTGTTCTATATGTTCTGTTCTGCCTTGGTGTTCTGTTTGAAAGTTTGTTTTGCAAGTCTGTTTAGAAATCGAAATTGAAAGTGTTTTGAAAGTCTGTTTGGAAGTCTCTTGGAATGCCTGTGTATGCTGTTCTGTCTTTGAAGTAACCGTGTTGCTTGTTTGACTAAGTTGATAGGGATAAATAGGAAATGATAGTGGTAATGATGGCGGTAAGAGTTTCCTAGGATGATTTTATCTCTGGTTAGTAATTTTTTGATCAATAGGAATGAAGTTTCCTATACACACTCAATGGCAAGTAATCGTGATGAAGACTCAAGCATAAGCCTAGGAGTGGTTTATTCTACACGTGTCAACAATTCCAATGGTCGAGTTTTAGAGTCTGGGACTTATATCAGTTGTTAGAAGTAGTTCTTTTTTCAATAAAAGTTACTGCTGAGCCGTTTTACCATTGTAAGTTTGTTTCCCCGTGACTGAGAGTATATCCCATATCGACATCTGTTCGGTAGGTGCGCGATAGAGTACCAGAGCGTAAATGCATAAACGGACAACCGCATAAAGACCGAGCCAGGCTGAAACTTTTTTTACATAAGGATGTACCATAATTAATAAATATCTAGATGTAAATAAGTGGATAAAAGGTTGATTGAATAAGCGGTTGATAGTAATTTAAAGGAATAAGGGGTATTGATGAGATATATATAGGGCTACGAGTGAGATACGTAGCTCACTCGGCATATAGCATTAAAGTTTCTGACACCTAGATAGTACCAGAAGAGGCCATAATTACAAGTAAACTCCTTCTATTACAGTAGGACACATACCATGCTTGTGTTCGGCTTGCGCCAAATGTTCTTCTCGTTAAAACTCTTCATTCTGACTTGACATGATGTGACGAGTGATAACACGTGAACAGTTAAACGTCAGGTAGGTTTTCCTGAAATAACACCTTACAGTACGATACAGGGACGAAAATGGAGTATCAGATATGAAAGGTTGGAATTATCAGAGTATATCAAAGCATGTAGCTAACTCGATTGATTATTTGTTTATTTATGTTACTACTTGAGTATTTATCAACAATCTATACATAGATTAGAGCTCTATAGTTTATACAGCCCGGACAGCAACGGCTCCGACAGACTGTAAGCTAATATCCCAAACCCAGGTCCAGTTTAATTAATATCCCCCCATTCAAGTTCCCAATTCGATTACGCCGGCCCTGACCCCATCCCAAATAAGATTTAATAAGGAAGAAAAAAGGAAGAAAACAAAAGCACCACTCATTTCCCGTCAAGCCCATCAAGCCCAACCAGACACGCCTCCACTACTCCCATAACCACATCCATACCAGCGCCCTCCTCCCCATTCTCAAAGACCTTGAGCTTTCCCGCGCCCCCACCGACGCCACCACCAACCACAAACCCTCCACAAGCGATCTTCAGTAGACGCAACGCGTCAACCTCGATCCCCATGTTCCCTCTCATATACCACCCCAGGCCCTCAAAAAAAGCACCATTCACACCAACTCCAGTGGCTAGAAGCTTCAACCCACGCCTATAGAAACCTTCTATATCCGCACGCTCCACTGTTACAGTGATAGCTTTCAATGATGTCCCTGCCGGAGGTGGAGGCGAGAATACGAGCTGTATACTCGTTCTCCCTCCTGTCCCACCCGCAGCCATAGTAGTCTCAAGCCATGACTCTAGAAGTGACTTGAGGGTCTCAGAGTCAAGTGGGAGAGGTAGCGCGAGGGTATCGAAGGTCGTCGAGAGGTAGTTGATTAATATCTCACGAAGCAATTTTGGTAGGCGGGTTAGCAAAAGTGGGAGAAGTGTTGTTGGGCCTGATGGAGTCATTTTGCGTCCAGGAGGTGGCGAGAGCAGGAAGGAGGTATAGGTTATATTTTCATATATGAATTCAATTACGACACCACGGGGTGTGTCTTCATCGTTATGTGAGAAAGGTTTCCAGGTTACTGATTTGGGGCGGCCTGCGCGCGTAAGCGTTGTGTCGGACTGGTCGTCGATTCGCACATTTCGCAGGATGTCGCCGCGGAGGAGGGAGAGGAGTGAGCGTGTGTGAAGCTTGGGGTCTTCAGAAGAGCCGGGAGCTGGAGGAGAGTCGGGGGAAATTGGTGGGAAGGAGTTGAGAGGTGAGAGGCGGTGGAGAGTATATGTTGTGTTGTAAAGTGGAGATGTCATTGCTGGTAGTTATGGCTGTGGATATGTCGAATTGAGGGGGTGATTTCGTGGGATGATGGTAGGTTGGTATCAATGATCAAAGTATGGGGGGGGGGACGCGTTGTGTTCGGCCCGATGCGGGAGTTGCCGTGCGGCTGAGGCAGGTACAGGAGATTAGATGAGATGCGATTGTGAAGATTACAGATTAAAGATTAGATTCCGGTTGATAGTAGATGACTCCAGACGTTGTGAGGGCCAAAACAAGAAAAACAAACAAACGTAAAGGAAGCAAAGCAGAGAAACCTAGGGAGGTTTTGTAACAACATTTGTCTCACTTCAACTGTCGTCACTCGAGTCTCAGGTGTTGTCTCCATTCACATGACACCATCCCGCCTGACACCAGGCATCGCTTTACATCACACGAGTTTAGGGGTATGATACACCTTAGTGTCTTTTGATGATAAATGTCTTTCTTTATAAGTACCCGGCAGATGCGGGCAGAAAGTCCAACAATTACCTACCAGAAAAGCAACGCTGAATATCTGTTCCTCGAGCCAAGCAGATGAACCAAGTGAGAGAGGGGTTGAATTTAGGTTACCAAAATTGGATTAGTACAGCTGCAGCCAAAGAATTGAACCGGCTAAAAAGGGTGACAGTAACAAGAGATCAAAACCAAGGCCGTTGATGGGAAGAACCCGTTACATGTGTTACATGTGTTGCGCTTTGAAGCCATTATCAAAAAAAAATCACGGCAGATGAACTGGAACAAAAGATTACAGAGATGTGTCAGGTCTTGCTGGGGATCGAACCCAGATTACGGGAATCAAAATCCCGTGTGCTATCCATTACACTACAAAACCCTGGGTCTCGCTAGAAAAAATAGCGCAAATTCAGGCTTTCGGATCGGTCGCTATGCTATGAATTACAATAACCGTGTCTGTACAAAAAGGCTCTTTTTCTAAGCTTTGCCCCTCCTCCAAACTTGTTATCTATGGTACCACAACTTATCGGGAACTGGAGGCTTCTATCAGTACTATGCTCCTGACAACATAGCATTTAGTAACACCCTTCGAAGAAGCATATTTGGCGGGCTCTAAGGTCTCAAACGAAATTACAATCCGGCAGTTCTTTATGCTGAGCTATGTGTGTACGCAATACACTTTTCTTAGTGCCAATTCGAATGATAGAAAATGGACTGTCACGTGGAGAGTTTCACCATGCCCAATCAGGTTAATATATAGCCGAGTGATAGTGTATGATCAGGCTTTATAAAGTCGAATTGTGACCTCCAAAATATCCTCCAGAAATGCAACCCCAAGACAAACCCAGCAGAAAAGAGTTGAAAATCATTGTTTATATAGATTTCACTCAAGATAGGGTTACATTCAGTTGCACTAATTCACAGGTTTGAGGAATTTGAGCAAGCATGTACATTGCCTAGGGAACCAGCAGAAAAGGCCATAATGCGTCCCAAAACAGCCGTATTAGTCTAATCGAACCTTTTTGGCATTGATAAGCTGCGATTATTGATACCTCAAGCCGTTGCGAATGCGGTTATTAGGATTGGTGATCGTCTCTAACGAGTGAGAATATATGATTAAGACGTTACACGTGAGGCAAATCAAGCCCATAGGATATGAGAACCACGCATAGCATTTTAAATAGTGAAGTATGCTCACTCAGAGTCGTGCTGGCAAGTACTGGCCGCCAAAGAACGTTCGTCGGTTGGTCGGGGTATTAATTAAAACGTTTTTGCTTCGCCCATCAAAAAATATTGCCAGCCCAAGTGTTGGAGCCAATTGTCTTCCTTATCAACTAATTAACCTTTCATAAAAGTTACGCCTCTCTATTATAAGATGGGTAGCATCGATAGACGAAGTGGTACCATACACATCACCCAAACGGTCTGTGGGTACAAGCCCAACCTAACAGCCCGCCCCCAATAGACATGCGGAGATTCATCTTGCATCGAAGGACGGGGCAACTCTGGCTTCAAGAATAATTATAGACGTGTAAGCCTGGCCATAGCCGGTACGAAAAGTGAGTATTCCCAACTATATAAAACACCAATACGATAGCGCGCAGTAAGATGTAGGAGTAATACAGTCAGCTATTGACGCAGATTTTACGGAGCTTGAATAGTTAACGAATGGTCTGCCATTCCCCAAGTAGAGACACCAGTGTAAAACGTTAACCATGAATAGCCTGAGTTCTTCAACGTACGGGCTCCAAAACCTACACATAAGTGAATTCCAAGCACAGGCCTTAGTACGCAATCCCACACCTAGTATTTGGACCATAACCTCGTTATCCAGATTAACCATGGTCCACGCCGGAGCATTCTCACGCATAGCCATGACCTACGGCCGAGAAACCACAAGTACCACCAACGGAATATATACGCCTTGCCCCCAAGCCATAAGCTTACGAGACTTCTGCACTTAGCTGCCCCTGTCTCCAAACTGAACACACCCCGCCCAGAACCACAAGCCAGCCAGCCACCCGTGTTACCAGCCTAAAGAATTAACGAACCTCACCATCAGTGATAAAAATTACACATCCTCATCAGATTCAGGCCAAGAACCGCAAGGCGAAATCTCACTGTGTATAGAAACCCTACGACGCGTAGCCTTAGTTTGCTCCCAATAATTGAGCTAGGCATCGTCGAAGTTTGCCCAACGGTTACGACGTATCGTAGTCCCGTATGATTGGCGATATATTGGTATTAAATATCGATAACATCGAAAATTCGCAATCACCTCAGACGTCTATGTAGCCAAAGGTGACGGCAACAAGATCGAACGCCGTCAAGTGTCTCGAACACACACAGCATACAACCCTACCAAGCACACTCATCTACCAAACTTATACACAACCGCCAAGAACAACCAAGCCAGCCTTCCCAACCTTAAAACGCCTCACCACCCACAACCAGCCACCTACCGCCACAGCACGAGTGACGCCCCATGATCCGCACTAACCCGATCAAGCACTACTAATGAGTCAAAGGTACATAACAACCCAGCTGTTTGTGCCGGTCGGAAAACGGTTTTGTAGTGTAATGGATAGCACACGGGATTTTGATTCCCGTAATCTGGGTTCGATCCCCAGCAAGACCTTTCGAACCATATTTTTTTTGACAATCACACTAAGCGCCCGCTATAAATTTTTTGCGAGTCCTATTATCATTTCGCTTATAAAAAAGGAAGGGTGGGGAGAGGAGAAACATTGCGGTCATGAAAAGCGGGGTTATCGTTTCTTAGCGGTGGGCAGAAAACATCTGACGAAGAAAAAAAAAATCAAAAGATGAGGTCCTGCCCGGAGTCGAACCGGGATTACAGGAATCAGAATCCTGGGTGCTAACCATTACACTACAGAACCTTATATTCACTGACCCAATTGCATTATATGTGCACTTTTCCGCTGTGAGATCCAACACAGGCACGGGCTGCGTCTTGGCTTTCACTTCGTTGAGCTGGTGGTTGTGGTGGTGTGCCTTACCATCCCCCTCCCGTGGATTGCGTAGGTTCCATATTCCTTTTTCCAACGTCCTACAACAACTACCGGCTGATCTCTAGATGGAGATAGACAGATTGACATCATTTTTCTATTTTGTTTTTTTCGGACAGTTAACTGTTTGGGTCTCACAGAAAACAACATGGGCGATAAACCGTCAAACACACAGCAAAGAGCAAGAACATCACAATCACCCAGAAAGTCACAATTCAATCCAATGTCATAAATGAAAGAACCTTTTATTCGAGCTATGTATTTATGCAACCAACCACAAAAGAAAACCGAAAAAGCCAAGCCCAACCCCCAACCTCGAGTGACACTCCATGATCGCCTTGCCTCTACGCCATACCTCCATTCACCCTCAAGTTCTGGCCATTCACCCATCCTGAATCAGGCCCCGCCAAGAAGCCCACAACCCTGGCAACCTCCTCGGGAGTACCGATTCTGTTCATCGGGTTGAATCCAGCAATCATCTTAACCACGGCCTCTGGCTTTCCGTTATAGAAGAGGTCGGTACCAGTGGGGCCGGGGGAGACGGCATTGACGGTGATGGCGCGCTTTCCGAGGTCCTTTGCGAGCACGCGGGTCATCTGTTCGATTGCGCCCTTGGTGGCGTTGTAGAGGAGGTAGTTTGGCGTGACGGTTGTGGCGGCGGTGAGGGTTGTGGAGAAGAAGATGACGCGGCCGCCGTCGGGGATGTGTGGTACTGCGGCCTATCAATCGAGAACTAATTAGCATCATATCAAAAAAAGACCAAACCAAACCAAACCCCTAATGAAGACGAGAAAGAAGAAGAAGAAGAAGAATTACCTGAGTAAGAAAGTATGGCCCCTTCACATTGACGCCAAACGTCCTATCAAAGTCCTCCTCCGTCGTTCCAGCCAAATCCTTCATCGGGAGCACTCCCGCGTTGAGTACCAAGATATCAATCTTTCCAAACTTTTTGACCGTCTCATCGACCAAGCGCTTGCACTCGGAAACACTGCTCACATCCGCGCGGATGGCGTGGGAAGTGGCGGCGCCAAACTGTGCGACAAGGGCATCGGCGGGGGCGCTATCGCGCGAGTAGTTGATGACGACGGAGGCGCCGGAGGCGTGGAGGTTCTCGACGATAGACTTTCCGATACCCTTGGAGGCGCCAGTGACGAGTGCGATTTTGCCGGCGAGAGACATTGTTGTTTGTTTGAGTGTTTGGATGTTTGTGGTGGTAGTTAAGGTAGAGGTGTTGGCTGAGGTTGTAGAGGCGGTGGTAATGTGAGGAGTGAGGAACGTAGTGGGTTTGAGTACTTTGTAGATGTAGAAGGAGAAGAGGAAGCTCGAAGTTTGTTGTATGTGTGTTTGTGAGGATCTGATTGATTGATGCTGTAGATTGATATGTCCTCCTCTGGAAGACACGAACTCTTATATACAAACACAAAAGCAAGAACCAACCTCAACCAACACCCAAACACTGTCTCCGTACGAGCACAAGCACTATCTCCATATTGCCCACCCACTAACCCCACCATCCACCACCACCACACAACTACAACTACCACAGCACCCAAACCCACGCCACACCCCTACCGCACTCCCGCCTCACTCTGTGCCCTTAGCTTCACTTCCACTTCCACCTCCCCCGCACCCCTCCTCTCCCCTCTATCCCATCCCTGCCCCACACCCGCATCTCTCTTCCCGTTATCTCCGCTCCCCCCATCGCCAGGTTCGACACTGCAGAAAACCTAACCCCGAGTACACAACTTCCGCATTCGGAGTTAAAAAAGCTTAATCCGCGCGCCCGTCTTCCCTTTTCGGCTTTGCGGCTTTTGTCATCCCCGGTGTGGGTTTGGTTGCTGTCTGACAGGGCAGGGATATTAGAGCTGGGGTTACACAAGGGAATGTTGGATCATATGATATCACTCGGAATTGGTACACAGAGTTAACCACATGTACTACTGCATAGCCGCCGGGTATTGACGTAGAGAGCCTATGGAAGCGCGTTTGAGGCGCTGATTCGTGGGGGCATGGTGTGTGCTGATGACTGCCCCAGAGGCACTATGTCTGGGGATCAGCAACGAGTGCGGCGAGGTAGCAGTCTACGTAGGTTTGTGGAGAGGTTATGATTAGTATTCAAACTCGTCTATGACAGACGGCTTTTAAGCCTCACAGACGGCTTTTAAGCCTCACAGCCGGCCGAAATCTTGATGTCACATCCTAATTCCAGCAGCTACTGACTCCAGTTTTTTAGAAACACTCCGACCGTTGCCAAGCGCGCACTTCTCGGTTTTACTTCGTACGGTAGCGGCCCCTAGCTACGCATCCCACTCCGTGGACCGAGCAGCCTCTGCGCAGCAACGCTGCTGCGTGTCTGGAGTTTAGACCTCATCAATCGCAGCCTCGGATTTAGGAACTGCTCTTTCCCACCCCACCTGTTCGTGCTGCACCTGCCGTCGTTGTTTGATCGCCATGACCGGCCAGCCAGTGCGCACCGGGCCCAGAAATACTCGACCCAACGGACCGGCCGGGGGGAGGCATATATGCATAACGCAGGGAACACCCCTCAACGCTATGACCCAGCACCTTCCAGCACCGAGTAAAACGTCTACACGTACAGTCTATTTAACAGGCGCGCCCTCAGCCATGTCCTGGCCTTCGGCCCTCTTGGGTTTTTGAATAAAAGACTCCTAACGTCCCCCACGTTCCCAACTATTTTACCCATCTCTTGCCCGACCCAGCAGCCTAGTTCCCGCGACCACGGTTCTCCCATAGCCTTCTCGTCCTCATGCGCACCGGGTCGTGTCTTGCTCTCCTCGGTCGGGTCGTTTAGCACGGGAATGAGTCGGGAAGTCTGTCTGGTGGGTCCGCGGGGACGGGGAAGGTCGCGATTGGATGGGAAGATGGGGGAGCGAAGGGGTTGGTGGTGCATAGTATTTGGATATCTATATACTCCCTCAAATATTAAGGCTGGCCCGGTAGGACCCACTTACATTTCTTGGGTCTGGAATTCATTCGATACCGGAGCTCGAGCAAATATGGCTCATCGTTTTTGTATGTAGGGCGATTTTTGGACCATAGAGGCCGTTGTCCACGGATATGAGAAAGTAGGTTTCCAGATGATGGTTCTTATGGTTTCAGCACGGCATATTGCTGTTTGCGATATTGATAGACTAGTCACACGTGCAAGATATGTCACTCACGGGCATACAAGCCGAGTCTTAGATAATGATCACCTTGCAAGCTTCCAGTACTGTAGCCATTGCACTTTCCAACGTTTTGGGTAGTACATAAACGCTTAAAGCGGCCAGTACATATGCCGCTGGAATAGGACTCGATATTTCCTTGCTCGTCTCTCTGTTTGATATATGTAGTTAGTGGTACATATGCAGAAAAATTGAATGTTGAACCCGCCCACGCTAAAGCCAGCCTTAATATCCCTCGAGTGTGAGACTATGAGTAAAATGATTCTGCCCTTGCGATTGATTTAATAAGATCGTACATCGAAGCCTATACGCTGGCTTCTGAGTAATATCACTCGCAGTACTAATACTCTCCCAAGTGCTGACTGTTGGGGGGGGGAAAGGTATAGTACCAGGGGTTACGGGACAATTAGTTGATTTTTTCACCCAGGAGTGGGCTAACTTGTCTTTAACTGAATCCCTTTGCCGGGAATTCAGCACCTTATCGCGACTAAATAGTGTTCAGGGCTCCGGGATCAATGCTCTTGCTTGCACGAGATACAATGTTGCCGGCCTTAGTGGTCTATTGAGACGTAATAAATGTCTTATGGGAAGAAAAAAAAAACAATTGGGACTTGAAAGATGTGAAGACTAAAGCTTTGGTGGTTGTATCGCTACCATAAACTCAAAGACCTATTATATGTAATTGAATGAAGGTTAAAGACAGCCTTGAAAGGGTAGGGAAAAAGGAAAGAAAAGATCGACTTTATCAATTCCAATGTTTGGGATGGTATTTAGACATGTGATTTCTGTCGATGTGTAATAGTAGTTCCGGTTTGATAGTTGGGATGTCGAAATGTGAGTTTGGCCTATTGGACAACTAGATCAAAGTCCCAGATCAGCAGGCCATGGGTCTTTTGTTTTGGCCTTGCCTTTTGGCAGTAAGGAATATCTGCTCTATGTTTCATTGGCTGAATAAAGCATGAGAGGTCATCCATGATCGTTACAGTCTGATTAATCAGTAATGCGGACCGTGCGTCCACATCATTATCACCATCTATCGATTGGCAGCGGTATCAATTGCCAAACCCTCATTGCAAACCCTAGCCAATCCATGCCCTAAACCAGACATAATAGGAAATTTAGAGACCCGAGTAACCTGTCGATCCCCGGCCAAACTAATCAGGTTCCGCGGATGGGTTCCTAAGACCAATTTCAATGATCGTGATGTAGGTAGTAGGTATCTATAGAGGAGCTCGCGAAGCCTTTAGGGTGTTGCATCCACCCAATGAACCAGGGAGATCGAGAGATCTATTCATAAACGGTAAATGTACTGAGTACTCAGGTCGATGGTATTTTGTGAGGCTTTCGTATAAAAAATCAGATTTCCCAATTGCAGTGTCACCCCGCGGTCCGCAAGGCTTCGAGCGCTATATGCCATGTAAGAAGGGTGGAGGAATGTCCAGATAGGGCTAATTGAAGAATGCACCGGGGGTAGATGCAGTAGATCATTATTGCCTGAGCTCACTCACAAAAGAAGAAGGGTATTATCATTGCCTGCCCAATTGTAAACCAGGAAACGTAAGCAGGACCCACCCTAGAAACGCAAGGCTTCAGAGTATTATCCATGTATATAACGAAATCAAACCTGTTTCTGACTTAGTATAGGAAGAATCAAACTCTGAGTAGGAAATTAAAGTTGTTGTACTACTCACTATCGCGCATAACCAGACATACAATTTTTATATAGCCGCGCCTCCCTTGAAGCTATCCTCTCCAAGATGCTTAAAAAAAAAAAGGCCAACCTAGGCCATTATCGGTAGGAATTCCCCGGGCAGCCCTGAGGCTCAAGCGAGGCATCGGAAATCGCCCAGATCTCGCTCAAGGAACCCTGATAGTGCGGAAAGAGATTCCGCTGTAATTATAGGGTCAGGGTTACACCTTGAGCTAATTGCAGTGGTGTTGTGAGCGAGAATACCGTAACATAGTGCTGGTCGTTATCGCAATAGATGTAAAGTAGTTGCGATCCGATCTCCTGCTATAGTTTGCATGGGACTGTGTAGTTAGGTGTTCTGAGGTAGAAGGGAGCAAATCCTGAGGTTGAATTTAGTAGTCACAGTTCTGGTTTGGCATGATGTGACGTGTGGTATGGACACAGTTGTTGACTCAAGCAGGACATCTGTAAAGGTATCAACAGTTAGAGAGGTGAATGCTTAGCGACCCCTGTATTTGATGCATCACACATGTATCTCTCCCTTTCTGTACTCATTTGGGCACACGCAAGTCTAAGGGGGGTGGATTGAGGGCGCACGGCGCAGGGAAATAGAGGCAGGTGATCTCGTGCCAATACTGTTTTGTGTAGATATCTGCAGAAATTGTAGTGAAGTCTGAGAATAGGACTTATAGGATGAAGGATGATGATGAAGAAGACACTTCACATAATTGCATAACGGGAGTCGTGAGTTGCACTTGCCGACATAGCATAGAAGGGTGCGCTTAGCTTTACTGAAAGAGCAAGGGACAGGGATGAAAATTAACGGCCAGATCACTGCAGGCGTGTACGGAATAGAGCTACATACACGCTCCCTCCGAGTGACGACTGGTGGGCCACCAAACATATCAGTTTTGGTGAGAGGAGTTGTGATAAACGGACTTCACAGAACATCACTAGTGAGGTGGTCTATCTCTGCAGAACACCGAAACATCCTACTCTTAACTCCGAGGTAGATATCTCTTACTCACCGCAATCTCAACAGATTTCACGAATTTGGAGGTTTAAATAAGGTGGTGAGTCCCTTCGTCCCTTCGTCCATCAGCTAACAGGAAAAAATATCGAGGAACGAACCGGTAGCTGAACAGAAACTTGGTGAGACGAGGTCGCGAATTGATACACTACACTCGTTATCGATATCAATATGAGCCTCCAGCTATCCCTGGGTGGAGTGCCCTGTCGTCGCTTAATTCCCTGGTCATAAATCCTCGGCAGCTGTCAAACGGCGCAGAGCCTCGACCTCCCTACGCTTCAGGTATGAAATCCCGTTGAATTCTCAGAATAATGCGCAAACATCTTCTTCTTGATGCTGATAAACATGATTAGAATCGAACGAGTGATACTCGCCCGATGATACGATAGTTTTTATGATATCATGGATAGTTATTTAATCAAAAAAAGCTAAAAGCTCGAACCTCGATTTTGCTTAGGATTCCAACTTATCAATTAACTAAAGGTCTAGGATGATCAAGATGCAGCAACTTTCGGGAAGCCCCCGAACATCAGAAATGCATGAGCTGCATAAGCAGTAAAAATATGACTTGAATATCATCGAAGTTATGAGCGTGGGGCGGACCTAGTTGTTTCCATATCATCATTACCAAACTCACTTGTTTTAGGAGTCTTTTCTCCCCCACCTTTCAACATTGGATAAAAACCTCATCTGCCAAGTATGTAGTTGAGATTTGGATTTCATTGGGAGTGTATTTAAACTCCCGCCAGCTGCAGATCACAGAACCCCTCTCCGATCATACTTGTGCACTTCAAAAGGGCTCGTGTAGATCTACATAGGCTGTGCATGCATTGGCCCACATATTCGTTCATGTATGTATGTAGGTACATTACATTTGGTTGGAGCAATATTCTATACACGCAATCAAAACATACGTCTACATTCGAGAGCAATTTCATATTCGGCACAATTATTAACAGCAACTCTCGGAAGGTTCTCGGGACGGAATTGGAGTGATGCTTTTCAACTTACAAAACATTGGCTCGGAGGGTTCGGTTACCCGGTATATATCTCACATAAGGCTTCAGGCTGTGGTTGTTCAGGCAGTAGAACGGTTACTCTGCAGCTAGGACGCCCCACAACACCTATTGCAAGTCACTACATGTACTTAATAGCCAACCAGCCAACCAGCCAACCAGCCAACCAAGAATCGATCGAGAACTGTTCAATCGTTGCGTCTCTGCAGCGGCGCTGGAAACGCACAAACATATGGTACTTTAGATATGACTGCCAAACCGGAACCCCCTCCCATCGCGCTTTGTGCGCATTACGTCTTACGCCTTGGCAAAACGGACAGATGGGCTTTGACCAGATTGCGATAAGCACCCGCATCATCGATGGTTCATCGTCCTCAGAGCTTCCCCTCTATCACTCCTCCTCACTCCCTCACACTTCTGCCTCCATACTGTAAAGCTAACTCCTGCTTGCAAAGTAGGTAGAGCATGTAGATACCTACCGGCCTTCTCAGAAATTTCTCACCTACATACATCATGAACAAGGATATCATGCCTGCATGGATTCCCATGGTCAAAAGCACTAGGATTCGCGACCCCTCCAAATATAAGCCATACCTGACCTGAGAGAGCCGGGTGCAGACTCACCACCCTCGCTCCTCACTCTACCCACAAAATCTTGAAAGTAAAAGCCAACGCTGTCCTTCAACCTGCAGAATACAAAATAATTTAACATGCACACTCAACCCGTTTAATGCAGATATTGAGAGGTTGCACTATACTGCAAAGAGCTGGCCAAGACATATCCGGTCTCCACACGCGCAAAACCGAACACCAGATAATTAAAGCACACTCCCTGCATTTACTCTCATTTCCCCATCTGCTATAATCCTCCTCGAAGTGAACCCTTCTTCCAGTCCTCTTCTTTAGCTCATCTTCCTTGCTACTATATCGAATCGAAATTGCCTATATTTCGATGTCACAGCTGTCGAGTTTCTTTTCATAGCTCCTATATTACCAATCCGCAAATAACAGAAAGAGTGAAGACGAAGAAAGAGGGACGAATAAACTCGGGTAGTTACTATCGATCTATTCTACTTTTATTATTCCTACTGCGGTCCAACGAGCTTCGCCTGGGGTCTTAACGGCTCTCATTAATTCCTTAACTCCGATACGCCCACGGTACACCATAGTCCGGCTACACTTAGGACCATTTCAGTCGTTTTACATCATCGCACCTGGCGTGTGGATCTTTTTTTGTTCTTCCTTCCCTTATTCGTCTGACACAAGGCTTTCCACCTCGTTTGTGGAGCACACGGCCGGAACGACCCCGAGAAAAAACGTTGGGCCCTGAGACTTTAATTCTCACGCTACCTGTATTTGTTTTTTAAAGGTGCACCGCAGGAAGACGAACCGAGTAACATCAAATCTCTTGTTTCACTAGTGCCGAGCCTCCTGTCAGGAGCGAGTATTTCTTAACTTCGAAAACCTCCAGAAGATTTCAGCATTTCAAACAGACACTGATATATACCGCCGAAATACAACCTACATCTCAAGATGCCTAGTACAGATTTGACCCCACAGAGAAAGCGAAAGAGAGCCAGGACTGTTATATCATGCACCGAATGTCATCGCAGAAAGCAAAAGGTTTGCCCCATTGCCTCTTATATGTATCTTGTTTGGGGTACTGACTGTAGCATAATAGTGCGATAGACAGCACCCATGTGCAAACTGCACACTCAGATCTGCATCGCACTTGTGCCAATACGAAAGCAAATCAGGCCCGAATCATAATAGCAGATCTTCTTCGGTTTCCCCGGTTTCTAGAAGCCCCAAGGGAGAGCCCCCAGGGTCTCCGGGTGATATGATATTGGGCGCAAAGGATGTACCAGGGGGGTTTGGGTACATTAGGTCGAGCGGACATACACATACGGCATTGAATGTACTAGAAAAGGTATGGTAGCTACAAGCATTTCAACAACTCTAGTCTTAGTTAATGGGACTAATTTGGCCTAGCTCGATCTCGATGGTCATGGAAGCGTCAATAATTGGGTTAGGTCAAACCACCAGGTTGTTGATATATCCGATAGCGTGGAGTTATATCCGTACACAAAGCACATTCGACAAATACCACCTCGGCCTTACACCTCACTTCTTGTAAGGGTGTTTTTTCAGGAGTGTAACTGGATTTATGGCTCCCTACATGAACAAACTTTCCTCAAACACATGGAGGAGTGGTATGACCAATGCGCATCGAACAACACACCAGGAAATAATGGGAAGAAGAAGATACTTTCACAATTCCCTGCGTTGCTACTGCAAGTGCTGGCCGTTGCTTTGCAAATGCTTCCTGTGGAACATTACAAGTTTATGGCACAGCTTAACCTTGGCAAGGAGAACTTCTACAATCTTAGTATGACCTATAGCAACACTGCATGTGAGCTTGCAAGTCTGTTATCAGCAAGCAGTCCTACCCTTGTTCGTGTTCAACAATGGTTTCTGAGAAGCTCATGGTTGAAGAGTGAGGGGAGAGCTGTGGAGTCATGGCATGCACTTGGACAGGCTATCCGGGAGGCTCAAGAAATGGGATTACATCGGGAGCGGCCTAAAAAATACGCTGAAAGTATAGCGAGTGTGTGGGAGCAAGAGATTGAGAAACGGGTCTGGGTCAATCTTTATGTCTGGGATCGGTAAGAGTTGAATTATGTTTTGTATTGTTTGCCTTTTCTAACGGTTTAGATTTATGTCTATGATTCTTGGACGCCCTACAATGATCAATGATCGGCATTGCAATGTAACGCCGCCAATTGATTGCCCAATCCCTCAAGATCTCACCAAAGTGCCCCCCGTTCCTCGTGGGCCTCTAGATCCTCCAAATCCTTTCACAGAGCGCCTGTTAGATTACCAACTAGCCCATATCATAAACGAAATTGATGATATGGAGGTTAAAGTCGATAAGCCACTTTCACTGGACTTCTCTTCCGTCGATCTGATGCACTCAAAGATCCTTTCCTTCACGGAATTCTTTCCACCAGCACTTGCGATCCGGAATAGAGATAATTCATACGACCAACAATACCCATTCCTTTCAGCCCAGTGCGAGCTTCTCAAAGCTTCGGCTTTCTGCCTGATAGTAGGGCTTCATCGGCCTTTTGTTTTTACAAGAGACCGTTCGAAGATGGAGCTTGTCAAGGCCTCATTAGTCATTCTTGATTCACAAACCAGAGTACTCCAGATGACAAAAGAACACCATCACACTATTTACACTCTTTGTTTCTTTACGTTTGATCCAGCAGTTCTCATTGCGGCGGTAATAATAACCTCGCCAGCATCCTTAGATCCCGAAATGATTGAGGCTTGTCTTAAAGCCCTGCGAGAAGGCCAAAGAAGACTAGAAATGCTCGGTCAGAGGATCAAATTAGCGGAGAAAGGTGCTGCCGTGTTGAAAGTGCTTATTTCGAAAGTGGAAGCCGCAATTTCCAGCGTACACCGAATAGACAGCTTCCCAAATCGAGCCAGGATTTCATCAACAACAGAATCTGATTCTGGTGTCTCGATATCATCAGGAGCTTCTCCATACGCTTGTGGTCAGTCTCATGGATCGCCAGAGCCACCAGTTTCATTCTCAGGTTCATTGTCACATTCACCAACCATGTTATCGTCGCAATTACAATTGCGAGAGAACATGCACGGCAATCCAGAAATCCAGAGACCAGAGCAGATGAGTGACTTTGATTGGGCCTCGTATACCAACGCCGTTGTGCCACACCGGGATCTAATGTCAATGGATCTGGAGGAGTTCTTCTCAATGCCTGAAATATCCTCCGGTAACATGGGGGACACCGCCGCAGCGACCCATCATGTGGTTATGGATCAGCACCACCACAGTCATGGACAAGAACTTTACGGTTTTGGGGCGCCTGGGAGCGGCTGTGCGGTGGAAGAGCAGCAGATGATGAATGGGATGGGGGACAATTTTTGGCAGAATTTATTGAATGTGCAATTCCAGTAGAAAAAACGGTGTTTATTGGTCTTTTTGTTTTCTGGTTGTTTTCCTTGGCGGAGTTTCTCACTCATTTTTGGGTTCTTTTTTGTTTTTTTTGCATGGGCTATGTTTTTTCCTGTTTTTTCCTTCTTTCTTCCATTCTTTCTTTTTTTTGGAAGGTCTTCTTGGGGTGTTTATTTCCATGTCAATGATGCATATGAATTTTACACTGAAAATCGGTGGTCTTACATGATATGATCTACACCCTTAATTAGGATCCCTTCGTTGAGCCTCACTTTGAACCTGGAACTTCATGTGCCAAAACCAATTTGGTTGACCCAAGTAAGAGCAACGTCATCTCTTACAGCCCTTACGGTATATTCGTACCTTTCTCGGCCCCAGATTCTTCTAATACCCCTAATCCCGAGATCCAGAGTAAGTACTGTGCATTCCAGTATTGGCTTGGCACTATCTCATCTGGGACCCGAGTAATAACACGGGGGTGATATTGGTGGATCTGTCAAGTAAACGAAACCAAATCTGCACGATTAGCGAGTGACTTTGGGGTAGGTTGGGATGATTACAGGCTGAGAGGTATGAACTTTGTTTGGATACGTCATGATCATTGGCCTAGGGAATGGAGGGGTTAGTTGATTGGAACATACATACCAGGTGCTAAAAAGTTAACACTTTTTAAAGACTATAAGAGATTATTTGTTTTTCTATGCGATGACTTGACCTAATTAAGATAGGTCGCCTGCACCATGCCGGAACTTTCTGGAGTGGGGACGGTGTAAATGATAATGTGAACACCTTTTCTTTTGAGTGTGGGTCCCATCACGTGCCTACCTAGTTGACTAAGTTCATTTTTTTGTCGGAGTGAAATAAGCAAAATACTGTACGGTAACTACATGTATGTATGGATGCCTACTTTTTCTTTGCTTTTTGTGATCCGTTTCCTAAATGTCCCGTCCAAGTGGAAATGATCTCGGTTATAGTTATCGGCAGATATATTACTATCGCCACAGTTCCTCGTGGTTTGCTAAGTATGATAAAAATGAAAACGTTTATCCTACCCTCCTTGCAAGATTGATATTGAGCTTCGCGCACAGAGCATTATGATATGATTATCGTCGATTCGAATAGAAAGCGATCTCAACCCAAATATTTGCTTGCTAACACGCTGCTTATCATATGTTGGACCCTCTTCTTTTTGTTTTTTCCTAGGTAGCTTTGTTGGATCTGGGATTGATTGTTCTGGAACACAGACAAAACTAGATTTTTCCAGCCTGCATTACTACCAAAAAAGTTAATATGTACTAACCAAGCCAACATCACTGGAGGTTTGTCACTCATGATCACTCACTCAAACTGAATTGTAATGCACAGAGCTGGTTGTGATCTCTAGTTGCGATCTCTACTATGAATGAGAAAAGCTAAACGTCCTAGCCCTGATTATGATATGTTGGACGATGTCATTCTCTCCTTATTTGATTTGCTATTCGAGTGATTCGTGGTCTGTGCACACAGAGTTCTAACAAAAAAGTTCTTAATGGAGAATATTTAACATTTGTTATCCATATAACTACCTCTCAAAGTAACTTCTTCTCCGGATGCGTTACAGGGTTTGAGTTAACGTTCATCATTTACATATTTCAAGTTGAGTACAATGGTGCGGAAGAAACAACCTAAAAAAACACCAGCAGCAACGAAGAAGGGGAAAAAGACCCTCCGGTCTAGTAACTCTAAACAAAATGCTGAACCTGAGCCTGAGCTTGAGAATAAGAATCTTGGTCCTAAGATTTCCGAACCTGAGATTCCTAAGTCAGAGAATTCTGATTCTGAACTTCCTGTCTTTACGGCCCCTACATCTCCGGCTGGGGGAACTAGTCAAAAGGAAGAGATCGAAAAGATTGTAGTTCTCCCACTTCACTTCCTCCCTATCTAAGTGAGTTAACTAACAAAATCACGGCACTTTATCAAAGAACCTGCCGCAATCTTCCGCAACTGACTTCGGCCCGCCACCAGGGCTGAGCTTCAGTTCTAGCCCCCCAACGTCGTCCCCCTTGTCGTCCTCTAGTCCCTCTAATGAGCCGTTGCCCGAGGGTTTCAAACGATGCCACCTGTCAACTGACGATGATGAGAGCTCGGATGGCGGAGGAACACCTACCAAAAAAGCCAAGCTGACCGCTGCCCCACTAAAGAAGCCAAACGTCGCAGAAGAAAACATTCTTCTTCTTAGTCTCAAGGATGAAAAAAACATGAAGTGGCCTGATATCGTTGAAGCCTTCCGCGAGCACGGCTGGGCCGGTCGAAAGCAAACACTCCTCAAAAATCGATATAGAAGTCTTAAAGAAGGAATAGTGTTCTGGGAGGATGACGATGCAAGTCCACTACTCCCCCCTCGCGATAATGCAATACCACTTTTCCTACAATATTTTGACGGGCACTGGGTTTGCTTACTTCTGGTTGTGTGGGAGTGGGGGGAGTAGATTGATTTCTTGCGTCAAGCGATCTTTGAGGCCGAAAAAGAGTTCGAGCGGACAAAGTGGGATAAGGTGGCGGAGAGGATGGTGGGGCTAGGTGCGAGTAGAAAGTTTCAGGGGGCAGCATGTGAGAAGAAGTTCAAGGCAAAAGCCATGGAGATCAAAAAAAATGGAGCGGCTGAAGAAGTAGCTGTAGTTTCAGAGGAACCCGCTGTTCCCGCAGATGTTTCAATGTCTTGATATTCGGGGAGACGGAAATGATTCTTATCATCATATTGGCCTACAATTAAGCCTATTT
Source organism: Morchella importuna (assembly GCF_003444635.1). Classification (NCBI taxonomy): domain Eukaryota; kingdom Fungi; phylum Ascomycota; class Pezizomycetes; order Pezizales; family Morchellaceae; genus Morchella; species Morchella importuna. The sequence continues at coordinate 1,016,170 of NW_025763398.1, read as the reverse complement.
GGTTAGTCTAATCGCATGTAATATTATGTTGTTGCTATCATTTACCATCTGAGTAGCCAAATAGGTTTATTTTCTTTTCTTTTCTTCTCCACTCCCCTGTATATCTCTACTCCCGAAAGCGTTGACTATACCAATTGCAAAAGGTAATTTCCCCAATTGAGGGTACCGATTGGTCCCTGCATCTGAAAGCCACCACTACATGCAGATTTCCGCGGCCGCCGCGTTTACGCACAAGTTGGTGGTCTTGGTGATCTGTCGCCTGAGGAAAACTAAATCGGGCTAAAGCTTGTCGAATGATAATAATATTGGGCGAATATGCAAACATAATTTTCAGAGGTGTTCTCGATGCCATTGTTGAATCGAATGCTTTTATCCACACATAGAATCCTACGGAAGAGGTTTGTTTACTTGGGTAAAAAAAATATAGAGTACTAGTAGTGGCTTGACAAGTGACATTTCGTCATTGAGTCTCTTTTCACAATACCTTTGAAGCCAGATATATACGTCATTCACGAACCCGCACGAACTCAACCAACAAATTGCAAACTGATCAGCACAATTGGCCAAGCATACAAACCTGGAAGAGTAACACATAGAACAGGGTGGTCCGAGCAGATGCACGGACTCGAAGACCCCGCACTGCATAGGAGACATGGCATACGGCTGGAAGGAGGGGAAGATAGAAGACATCGTGACTTTTTGGTATATATTGGACTGAATTATCCTGCTCAATCCTCAGCGAAGACCTTCAGACAAGACCAAGCACATATTCACAAGTCAAAAACTCGAAATTCGCCAAAGAATAGCACAATGTCCGAACACAGCACCAATTCGTCTGCTGAAGTAAGTAAATATTATACCTGGCTCAATAAACCTCCACCAGTAGTGTATGTACTGACAATGTTATTAGCATTCGAGCTCCACCCAGAGCGGAGACGAGCCTATGCTCAGCCAAGATGAAAACGTCCCTGCATCTACTACTATTACTACTCCTCCGCCCCTCACTACTACTACTCCTCCGTCTCCCATTGCTACTCCTCCATCCCCCATGACTACCGCAAGTCCTCCTAGCCCTATTACTTTTCATAGCCCTCAAAAGACACCCCGAAAATCTCGTAAGCGACTCGCCTCTGGCACCCCGGCCAAGGCCTCGCCAGCCAAACGTACGGCAGCCCCCAAGCCTAGAACTCAAGCATCGGGTGCAGCACCGGCTTCGAATTCAGGAGATGATTCCCGTCTTGTTCAGCTCAAAGAGGAGGGAAGACCTTGGCAAGAGATCTCTGAAATCTTTGAGAGAGAGGGGAGAGGGAAAGTGGCTAAAGGATCATTGGCGAAGCGCTATTCGCGACTAACAGCAAAGTTGGCTGCGTGGGAGGAGAACGAAGTTGATTTCTTGATTCAGGCGATGGCGGAAGTGGATGAGAATAGGTGGGAAAGGATAAGTGCCAAGATAGCAGAGCTGGCAGGAGGAGGTGCTGTAAAGAAATTTACAGCAGTGATGTGTGAACAGAAAGCAAGGGAGTTGGCTGGGAAATGTGCTATCGTTACTACTGCCGCCTCCGTGGCCAGTGATACTCCTGAGGAGCTGGGGAATTAAGACCGATATCTATTATTTAGGTTTAAATATTGTGTTCCTTTGGGCTTATAAGGGAACCATAAATTATCTTTATCAAAGGCAGGAATTTAAATAAAATGTTGGTTAAAATCTCGAAGGCCTAGTTCTCATTGGGTAATGACATCTCAAGTAAAATATCAGTATGCTCACATAGTAGAACCATCGAGTGATATTCTATGAGAAAGCACTTTGCCATTCTGAAGCTTTAAAACCGAGTAACAATGCAAGAGGTGCTCTTATTTAGAGCGGGCCGAATCGTGTCGAAGAAGCAATTGATACAAACTCATGGTCGAGGATATTACTAGAAGGGATAAACTGGTACAGTCTGTGAACCGGTTGTAAGTGCGAAACCATATCAACGCAGAAGTTCTTTATGATACTACAATACTGTAGCTGGTTTTCGTCGTTTTCCTTTACTTCGGTTCCGAAGTGAATTAGTAAGCGCTTAGCACGCTTACCCCAAACAATGGAAATCTGTATGGAACCGACCAATCACACATTCCACTGAAGCCCTTGTTGGACGGGCCGGACTGAAGGAAGATAGAAGTCGACCGGCATGATTAGCACTCTAGCTCAGAAACTCAGTTTTGATTGAGGCTTGATAGCATATAGAAGCTTACTTATCCCTTCGTCTGGTAATGCTGCCCACCATATAACACGGGAATTAGATTTGTATGGGAGATCATTGTTTGATAAGAGAGATAACGGGATCTGTTAGTAAAGCCACATATAAAATTTGCTTTTTTGGGGGTGGGCAGCATTTTTTGCCAGACGAAGGATAATATATTACAAGCAGCTACTGATTAACTTGAGCTTTAACACTTTCTAATTACATTTTAAATAACAAAATATATCAATCAAGCTAGCATCAAGAGTTGGTAAAAACAAAAACCAAGCACCAAGTGTTGATGTCCAAGATTTCGAGTGACGAACCGTGACTCACCGGCCAATTTGTCACGTGAACTTTGGAAACCATGAATCCATACAACATTGGATGATGAGATCGGGGTTCTAAAGCTGTAGTATGAATTAGCATCTTATGAGAACTGGATATGAGACCGCCCGTCGTATTCAGGAAGAAGTGTGTGGGGAGAGGTCATCTAGTACTCATAGTTGACCACTAAAACCCGAACTTCGAAGTGCAGTAAATGTTCTCGCTTCTTTAATATCTGTACATACATCTATATATCCATACATCCATATTTAATATTTATTTGTACACATTAAACATTTATAGATCATCCCTAACTCCACTCCATCTTCACCATATCCCACATAATACCCCTCCACCTAGTAGCTGTCTTATTTGTAGTCAAATCCAGCTTGTTCGTCCCAGCCACTAACCACGACCTTGGCACAACGAACTCGTAGTAATGCCACTCTCCCGCTGTAGTTCCAGATCTGTAGAGCGATGGATCACTCGCAATGGGTGTGGCATGGTTGCTCAATGCATTTCCATTCAAAACAATCTCAAGCGCAGACCCTGAACCACCAATAGCAGTTCCAGACCCCGAGAACCCTGCGATAGAAAGCGAAAGCACAGCAGACGAGTTACCACTCGGAAGAGATTCAATGTCAAAGACAACAGACCAGGTTCCCTTTGAACTCTTTCCAAAGCACCAATCTTTGGCCGAGTTGGTGCCGATGGTGTACGTAAGATTCGCTGGACAGTTATCGACAAGGCCATGAGTATACGGAGCACCTCCGTATGCAAAACCAAGACTCTTCCTGTCATAATCTCCGATCTGCCATATATCTGTTCTCCCCTGAGTCTTCCATGTCAACTTCCCGACATCAAGGTTCTTCCCCTCCGTGAGTGTGTAATTTCCTGCCTGGAAAATAGTAGTCACGCCTCCGATTTCACCGCCGTTTGACCAGGCCTGAATCGTCCACGGCTGTTCAGTGCGTACATCCTCGATCTTGAAGTTACCCTTACTGTCTGCGTAGGTGGTATATTGGAAGGTAGTGCCCTGCGCGATAGTTCTTCCCGGCTCACCAAGAAAGATGGCAGCACCGGCAGCGGGCTTCCCGGTGTCAAGCATGAGCTTTCCGGAGATAGAACCACGTGACTGGTAGAGGGAGTCGGTGAACCACTCATAGGGCCATGCCTTTTCTTCAGCTTTATTACGCTTCACGGCGTCCTTGACCGAGCCGTCATTGAGGTAGCTTAGAATATGTCAGTAAGTTACCATATGCAATGTGGATAGAGGTGCTGATGACTTACACAAGCCAAGGCCCAAAAACCTTCCCGTCTGGGATTACATTACTGAAAGCTGCCTGAAAATGTGTCCCGTGGAGCATATTGAGCAATACAGTATCATTCGTCTGACTCTCTCTATGCAAGCTCAATTCCTGCTTCAATTGATCACCATTATAGTAATCCTTCCCAGGGTTGATAAGCCAGCAACCAAACTTATCCCCATACACGCCGTAAAAGTCGCTTTCACGCATGAAAAGCGACCAGTCATATTTGGTGATATAGGTGCCGTCGGGACGCTGCCAGGTTTCGTCTTGAACATTAGTTCCGCTCAAGATATCTGAAAATAGAGGCAATGGCTCGTCCTTGAGATACGTCCGGCCATTTGGAAACAGCCCGGGGTCGAGGCGGTAGAGGGTTCTGAACTCCCCTTGCACGCCGAGAGCTTTATTGACGAAGTAGGAGTAGAAGCCATCAAGACCGGTTTTTAGAACGAAGTGGACAACACCTTCTTTGGCGGTGAAACCAATGTCAAGCATGTCCTGGGTCTCGGAGTAGATTGCGGCAGACGTATAGTTGAGGTCAAAGTAGCGGCCGGCTGGAAGATTGTTAGCCAAACCACCAAAGCTTATATTTACAGGGGGGTAGCGTATTACCATAACTTGCATAAGCTCCTGTGGCATTCTTTACCAGGTCTTCGCCCTTATACATCAACTTTGTACCTGAACATCACTCCGTTAGTGTCCCAACTTTCTTTCCCTCGAACTCTCGATTATATTAATTCACATACCATATTGCTGACCAACATGCATAGAGATCTTGTCACTCGCAATAGTGGACGAAAAGGTACCATTCGTTCCATCGTTATGTATCACAAGCGATAATGGTGACTTTTTCGAACCCCTCGCGGTAGGAGAAGCCGCTGCGAGTGCGACCAAACAGGCGCCGACACCGAGAGTAAACTTCATTCTTTCGATTGGAAATAAGAAGCCAGAGGTAGCAAAGGAGACTTGAGGTGACGAACAGCAAAATCACAACAAAAAGGGAGTCAGGGCCCGAATTTAAAGCAAAGTCCCCTTGGCCATCTCTCATCCCCTAACTCCTTCTACCGAATCTCCGTCCTCATCTCATGATAGTACCCAGCTAGTCAGTGTCACCAATTAATCTAGAGTACTCCCCGCCCCCGGATTCCATTTGAGCGGTAAGTATGTACTTTGCGGGGGAGGGTAGCGAGGCTCGAGGCCTTGTATGGATTGGATAAATATCAGATTTCCCAGCCGAAGCGCAACTTCGGGATGATGATACCCCGGGAATCGAGAACCCACTTACCAGTTTTGATAGCAAGAGAAAGATATTCAGTTCAACTATGCAATCCTTCTAGAAGCACCCCTGCATGAAGTTCAAACCAAGCTTTCTGGCGAAAGATATCTCGGTGCAAACGTTCGCGCAGGTGGTGGAGCTCAAAGATTATTGAGGTTAGTTTATGGTGGATCATTATTGGACAGGGGGCTAAATGATGCATGGACCCGAAGGGAGGTTGGGGCCGGCCGGTGGGAAAAACTGGGGAATGGGGAAAAAAAGGAAAAACTCAGCTCCGAGTTCCGGTTTTGGCAAAAGACAGATGGGTAATGCGAGGGGATACGCTATATATGTCCCTCGAGCTGCGTACGTATGTGCTCAGTACTTGACTACAATTAAACCCTCATACTCAACTCACTGTAGTTAGATATCGTGGGTAGTCGGCAACGATAAGCGCCGTTTATATACAATTCGGTTCAGTTTGTGCTTATCAGACAGTTTTAACGAGTGTCAAGAGTTTGAATCACGGCCACTTCATGATCTGATCTGATCAGATGCGCCGCGGAACATTCCAGGGGTAAGAATTCAGCACGAGACCAAGCCACAATCCGAGGACTGTACCTGAACGTCATAGACTTTTCTTCTTCTGCAAGCCTATGTATGGAGGAAAAAGAAAGTCTACACAAGTTTTTCAATTAAGGTAAGTGCTCGAGTTCTATCTACTACGCTGGCCAATTAGATTGAGATTGAATGAGATAGCTATCTGTAGATCCAATGCCTACCCCTCGAGATATGGAATTTCTTTTGGCTATGCCTTCTAATGCACGGAGAAGGCCAGGATATTCTTATCATTAATTTACCAGGCCGGTGCCTAGTTTGTGATATTAGATCCGCAAAGCTTTCCAACAGCATCCGAATGTGAGGATAAAAAACCTTTTCGTTGAAAAACAATTGTAGGGGGAAAAAAAGCCTCGAACAATTAATGGTTGATTACTCTTCCATGATAAACAGCCAGCTGGGTATTTCACCATGCAGCTGACGCTGGCTGTCACGACAAAACACGCAAGCCAATCTGACAGAGCGATAAAAGCAAAGAAAGACATCTAGAAACACTATAGATAAGTGCGTAAAGAAGGCAAGCACTGTGGATGGATTACTATGAGTACAAGGCAAGCAGTTGTAGAGCGCTGGCTGCGTGGACATTCTCAGCGGCCTGGAATGGTCCCGGGCCAGCGGATATTTCAGTCTCAAAGATACCTAAAGAACATCCATCATCAGTCTATCGAGCCACGAAACTTTCTCACGAAAAAAAAACCCATGGTGTTGAGCTGAGTTGTGTGTACCCAGAGCAAAGGAACCTTCAAACTGAAGCTCCCTGTACGGCAGCAGAAGCCGCTTGGGAGCATTTCTTACATGAGATTCATGGTTTGATTCACAACTGAACTAGAACCCCAGATTCTCGGTTACCTGTGCTCAAGCCATGGGTACGCAATTGGGCAATAGGCGAAGCTAATTAAGGGATTGGAAAAAAGAAACAGCTCGAGTTGCACACTTGTTCTGTGTGAATGGGCAGTCTTTGTTACTTATTACTAAAGACTAACGAGATCAGCAGGGAAATGATCAATAATCTGTTTACACTTTAATAGCTTGACGTTTAAGCAGCCAATTATGAAGCTATTACTGTTCCCAACAGAAAGTCATTCTAGGGCTCATAGGGCTGTCTGCACAATCTAGAGGTCCACGATGTATCTACCTGCGGTGGGTAAATTGACGTCAAACATTTCTCCGCATCTCCACACGACGGGGGCCTTAGGCAAGCCATACACCTAAACAAAAGCGGTGGTTCTGAAATGAGTATTTCTTTTAATTACGGGTATATTTTTTTTCTTCCCCTTCCTACTCCAAGTACGCATTATCAGTTTGATTGTGTTGATGCCGCAATCAGGTGGTTGGTGGCGGTCGAGTGACAACGTGTGAATATCTTGAATAATCAAATACTTTTTTTTTCGTGCGGCTGTACTACATCAATATGCTTCCCTGGAGATGCGCAAAATGTCAAACGCCCTACCCCTCATGTTTGGAAGCAAGGAAGAATGCAAAGGTGAAACATAACTATAGAAAATGATATGACGTTTAGTGAAGGTCTAGATGCTCAATGTATTAATTGGGCATCACGAAAATACCATAACCCTCACAATGCCATTGGAAAGTCGTTCTGTAGTGCACCGGCAAAAGTCTAGATTACATGTAGTTGTAGTTGAGGAGATCACTATTGACGCTTGTGGTAACGTCATCAGTGTCTGGCGTCCAGCTCCAGCCTTACACTCGAGTCATCGTCCATGAGTCACGACAAAGTCTTTCTTACTGTGGTCGATAATTTTTATCTTTATGACCGAAAACTAGGACAAATTCATCGCTATAATTTGGCAGACGCTCATTTAGTTAAGGCACTTTCTTTTCGAGGATGTAATGACCACAAACTCTCGAGGTCATCATCAGATTTCAAAGATCACAAGACATAGAGACTAGGGTCTTTGTGCTGCTATTTCCAGTACCATTCTGAAGCTGGACCTTTGCCGTGAAATATCTGTCGCCCTGACTGCAAAGAAATGTTATCATCACATATCTCCCACGGGTATCTGTTCCGCTCAGGAACACAGAAACTCGTACAACCCACTTCCATCAATTAAACTCAACCTCAACTTCTATTGGTTCCTCTCCAATGCCTCTCTTTTCTGCCTCCTCTAGAATTGCAACTGTAGCGGTGGCCCCAACCCTCGTCACACCAAGGGCCATAACCCTCAATAGATCATCCAACGTTCGTACTCCCCCGGCCGCCTTGATCTGCACGCCCGAAGCCGACTTCTCCCGCATCAGCTTCAAATGCGGATATGTCGCACCATCATACGAGTAAAATCCGTTCGACTGTTTGACGAAGCCGTACCCCGTCGATGTCTTGACGAACGCGACGCCAAGGTCGGAGCAAATTCCGCACAACCTGACGATATGGTCTTCGTTCAAGTAATCGTTTTCGAAGATAACCTTCAGGATAGCGCCCTTCTGAACAACCGTTTGGTTGATCTGTCGGATTTCCTCTGTAACGTAGTCCCAATCGCCACCCAATACTTTCCCGACGTTCACAACCATGTCTATCTCATCTCCTCCCGCATCCACGGCAGCTGCTGCCTCTTGAACTTTGATGGCAGTTGTGCTATTCCCGTGGGGGAAGCCGATGACAGGACAGACGAGTACTCCACTACCGGAGAGCACCTCACGAGCCAATGGGATGGAGTAGGGCTTGACGCAGGCAGTTGCGACCTTGTATTTTTTACTAAGCTCGAGACCCTCACGAATTTCTGCATCAGTCATCGTGGGGTGGAGGAGGGAGTGATCAATCATTTTAGCGAGCTGGGGAAGCGAGACATTGATCTTCGTTGGGGTGGCCATGGCTGTGGGACGTTTGGGGTTGTTGTGGTGGTGGTGGTGGTGTGTGGAGTGCGATATGTTTCGTTTAAAAGGGTTTTTTTGATAAGTTTTGTTTCTAACCCCCACCTCAGTCAAAGTCTAAAACGTGCCCAAAATTTCGGTACGACGGGAATCCCGGGGTCGCTGTTGGGCTACGGAAAACCTTTGGGAAGCCGAGATAAGGGACGTTACTGACAAGGGTTTTACAAGTACCGAATTGATTCGCCAAGTTCAGATGGACAGCGTCAAAACCGATGATTCCAATTCCCAATAACCTGCCCTGCCTACACTCGACATACCTACATACATACGTACCTCGGCAAAGTATGGAGGACCCTTTCTTCTTTTCTTTTCCTGTCCTATTTGCTTATTACCGTTGATCCGACTTGGCCCCAACCTATCAACTTCCCGGCTCCCCGATATGATCGGGTCCCCGCAGTGAGTGCTGCGGTCGCGGGTCCAGGGCTCCGCGGGGTGCGCAGGGGTGAAACATTGCACCAGATTTCGGTACCTTTGTTCATACCAAGGATAAGCTGCCCTATTACATTGCCAGCAGATAGCCAGGTTTCTCAGGCAGGGTCCAGAGAAAAGAAAACGGCAATAAGTACCTACTCTAGAGTGCCAGCTACTCTACCAGTACCAGCCATGCCTGCTTGCTCTTGATGGATTGACTTTTACTCCAGGGGAGGGTCCCGAAGATCCGACTTGGAAAAGCCTGGAGAGATCAATAATCAAATAAACACTTATTAAGGGTATTTGTAGAAAAAGCGAATCATACATTACGCAACAATCATCACCAGCCAGGCCAAATAATTTCCGAATAGCCGCTGGGTCCATGTAGTCTTTTCTTTTCTTCCTCTTTTTCCCAGGAGCGGGCAGAAAGAACGAATCATCTATTATGTAACTTATTTTTCATCTAGCTAGAGGGACTTTATGCACGTGGTCATAGTTTGGCTGATAAAATTCCAGTTTCCAATCCGCCTGGGTTGAGGGGAAGGAAGCTTGAGCCAGCTGCTGCAGCAGCTGAGGAGGTGGTGGAGTAAGGGGGCCAAGGAAACTCCCAAAGATATCATTTGCCGAATATCATATACCGGTACCACAATTATTATGGCGTGCCGTTGCATTACAGTACGCTCACTGTTCTAGAGTAGGCAAACTATCTACTGTAGAGAGAGGTAGGTATTCTAGGTAGGTACTTCTACGCACGCTCACATACGCTCACTCACATACACCGCACAGGCCAGACACCACACGTGGGTCCTTATTGCTTCGCAATTGATCGGGTCCGCATTGGGGGGCTTAACCCCTTTGGCGTGCTTTTGGTTGTATTGGTGCCTACCTATCTGAGCTGATACCGTACCAAACCCTTACCTCACAGCATTTCTCTTACTTTGTTTCACGATAGCACACGAGTGGGACACTGAGGGACGCAGTCTTAAAATGGAATTTTCATAATGTTCGCTTGAAAAGGGTTATCTACCGCCGCGGCTGGACCTTGTGCAGAGGGTAAATCCTTATTTCAAAGTTTCCACACGCACACCGCCGCCGCCGCCGCCGCCGCCGTTGCCTTGTGCACCTGAAAACGTATCGTTACTCCTTTGTGGGAAAAAAAGGGCATCACACCAAAGAACAAGTCCTCACGAACAAAGGTCACGAAAGTAATTAAGTAAACAGAGTAGTAGGAGAATATTATTTCTTTGGGAAGTTGAATGGGAAATCCAACGTCCCCCGTCAGTGTCGTTAGACCACTACCGTGCCACGTATTTAGTTACCCCACTATGTGGTTCGTTCCAATACCCCGGTTCTTTGAGGAAAAGGAAGCCCAACTTTTGATATCATTTCCTCCTCGTTCGTGACCAGTAGTAGGCATGCCACCCTCCTCTCACACCCACTCACTCACTCACTCACGCACTCTGCTCATGCTGGGCCACCCCTCCCCTGCTTTTTTTTTTCTGGCGCTCCCTTTCACCCAGAAACAGGGAAATGGCTCTAAAAAAACACTTATGGCATTTCCGAACACGCGAGGTTGAGACGGGGGTGTACCATAACTAGAAAAGTGAGTGAGTGTGAGTAGGTGCGCGAGTGAGGGAGACCGTAGACGTGAGTGAGACGGAAAATGCCTCACGAGCCTCACTCACTGGCCAGGCCATGGTGGCTCTTGAATAAAGTCTGGATGGCCAACTCCATATGGGGCTGCGCTCTCTCGAAACCGTCAGTGATACTGCACACAATCGATCGAGGGTGTCCCACCTGGCTGGAGTATATAGCTAACTTCTCACCGCCCCTTCCATCTTCTCGCTCTCCAGATCGCATCGATACAATTAATCGGCCAACCACACAATTACAATAATACCCATCCACCCTCATCACCATCACTACTAGTAGTAGCCACTACTACCACACACAACTACATACTACTTACCTCCGCAGGACAGTAATAATAAAACCCACATCCTGCTTCACGCCCACGATCACGAAACTACTAGCATCGTCATAAAAAAGGAAATAAAATAATCCACACGATCCAAATCTCACGATACCTCCTACCCATCCATCAACCTAGAGCCTCAATAACGCCTCACCTGATCCTAACCACCATCCCCGCCCTCAATTAAACACAAAAAAACAAATAATACAAATCATTCGAAATGCTTACCAACCTCATCACCCGTCTATTCCGCGACAGCGACTCCTCAAACGAGGACGACAGCGATCCGGGCTTCACTGCTTTCATGGAGACGCTACATGCCCGCCGCGCAGCGCAGGAGTGGTATGCGCCCGGACCAGAGGGAGATCTATATCGCCAGAGATGCCGCGATGAGGAGATGATGCGCATGGAGTCAAGGAATTATGGGTTTATTGTCAAGATGGATACTACTTCTTCATCTGCTAGCTCGGTAAGTCTTTTTTTTACAATTATTATTTTTTGGTTTTGGGGATGGGGGCTAATGGTGGTTCTGGGTTAGGCTTCACAAACAAGTATTGCAAGCTCGAATGAGGAGGTTGAGAGGAGGAGTAGCAGCAGCAGGCCGAGAAGCCTGTCGAAGCGATGGAAGCCCTCGAAGCTTCTCAGGAAGTATAGCTCTGAGAGGCCAAAGAGGGTCTCTTCCATGGACTCATAATTTGGGATTAATTAGGCGCTATCATAAGGTATGTCACTACCAAATTATACTATTTTCATATCATTTTTACTAACGGCTTTTTTCCCACAGCCTTTGAATTGAAATTTTCCTGGATTCTTTTCCTTTTTTTCTTAAACTCTATGGAGAGGATACAATATTTTAGCGCGGCGTTTTTTTTCCTATCCATCGTTTCAATCTCCTACTGTTTTTTTCGGGGTCTTTCAACGGAGCGAGCGGGTTTTGAATTTTTTTACGGGAAGCTGGATTTGCTTTACTTCGGGGGACCGGGTTGGGAATATCGGGGTTGCACGGAGTTTTTTTTATTTTTTCCATTTCCTCGTTTCTTTTTGTTTGGGGGTGGGATTATTTGCTTTATTTTTTCATGTGAAGAAGAGAGGCCGCGCGCGACTCGTATTCCGCGGGGAGTCGCTTCCTTCATCACTTTACTTTCGACTTTGCCCGAGGCGGTGATTTTATTTTTTCCCTTTGTTTCTGCCTTTTTTTTACTTTTACTTTTACTCAGTTCTATTGATACGACACACACGACTATTCGACGGCATTTTTCCTTGGGTTTCTTTTTGGGTGTTCGGGGGGGGAACATTCATGTACTCTAGCTAGCTACACTGCATTTATCTATTGTTACCAAGAGTACTTGGTACTCTTTCTACAAGGGAACAGTCAATCAGACAAATCGATCAAACATATCGATCAAACAATCTACTTAACTACCTTGCTACCTAGTTACTTGGCTACATGTACCTACTTATGATACTCTCCTTCCAACCAATGATAGGAACCACGTCACCCAATTTATTTCAACCATCACCTCCCTACCTACCCTAAAACCAAACGTATATCCCAACCCCTCCCCTCTGCCCCTCTCTGTTGATCATGTACAACCATGATCATCAAGATCATGAAAGATCCCATCATCTCAAACAAAACACCGCCCAAGCCCACGCCCAGCCTTCCTGGGTAAAATCCAGAGTACTACCCCAAGATCGATACCCATCACTCGGGCCCGTCCCGTCTGTCCGTCCATGCATTTGCCATCCTACTCCTTCTCTACTCTACCTCCGACCAGACAACCCATCACAGCGAATCACTCGCCACGCCAAGATAACCAACTATCGTCATTTCCTTGGCCCGCCCTGCATTCGTGGGCTTTGCTCCGAAGAGAATCAAAGGCCAAGCCGCCGCCGCGCCGCGCCGCGCCACGCCCGGAGGGTCTTGGTGTAAAATTTGATCATGAGAGGAGAGGTAGAGGTGCAAATTAAGAAAAGAAAAGGAACAGGAACAAGGCAAATTGCAAAAAACGGAATGACGCGTCGTTGTATTTCCGACGACGATGTTGTAATGTGCTCCTGTCCTATGGGGGGGGGGGGGGGGAGGTTCGAGGAGCTAAAATTGATAGTCAACGTTCCTCCGTGCGTGCAGTAGAGACCGTTACTTTACATTTACATTCCCTGACTTATTTTTAACGCCCGTGCCCGCGCGCGCGCGCGGGAAGGGAGGGAGGGAGGCCTAGGGGTTGGATTGGATTGGTGTGGAGTGGTATATATTTTAGAATTCGAAAAGTAGATTCTTCCGTGGGTTCCACCGATGCGCCGCGGCGGGTAGGAGCGTATGGGTTGGTGGTGGTGGTGGTGGTGGTGGTGGTTATGGTTGAGCCTTACATTACATTACATTACCTTAGATACCTTGCACTGCTGTACTGCTGCTCTGCTCTATCTACCTTACCAGCAGAGACGATGAGACCCTGATGCGCTGACATGACTGACGGACTGACGACTAGCTAGCTACCTAGCTAGCACTGCACTGACATAACAACCACTACTAACATAATACGCATCTACATGTAGCTACAGCCCAGACTACACTGCCACAATGACCGCTGGCTGGCTGGCCGTCCATGATACGCTGTACTGAGCACTACACTGCGTGCTGTTTTTCCTTGGCTGGCTCAATCCACGTAATGTCAGACTAGACAAGTTACAAGTTACAAATTACACTCTCCCCCCGCCCCTCCGCGCCGAGAAATTTAAATGCCCAGCCAGCCGCAGGTGTGGCGGATGCGTGTTGTGCCCACGTAATGGAAGAAGGGCTTGGCTGATCTGACCCTACCTCTACTAGAAATAACTAACTGGGGGGGGGGGGGGGAGATTTGCTTTTTCTAAGTAATGGGTGCCCGGTTGGGAAGGTCAAATACTTGTTTTGCTTTTTGGGCCTCCGGAGGGCAGAATCAATTAATGGTACGTAGGGCATTTGGCAGAATCATGGCTTGGTAGCCAGCTTGGTGGGGGTGGGTTTTGTCTTGATCATAGTCATGATCATGATGGATACTACATGTAGCTACGTACGTAATTAAGTATTTATTATATACATAGCTGTCTTGTTGCCTTGAAGGCTTGGGGGGCGGGAGATGGGGGGGGGGGGGGGGGAGGGGGGGGTTACATATACGCTTCTTAAGAGGCAATTGATTGGACGACGTGAGTACATGATTGATAGCTGTGCACCACTCTGCTCACCAGAGTCTGAGTTTGAGTTTTGAGTTTTGAGATTTGAGTTTTTCGAGACCACCGCGCCACATCAATTGGTTGGTAGCACCAGCTAGCAGTCTCAATTCTTCGGAGTAATTACGACGTCCAGATCTTGGCTCGGGAGTAATGGCATCATCGATATCACATTGAGATGTTGAAACACAATCAATCAATTAATCAATGCGCTCTTCTGGTTAAGCTTGTCCTTGTCCCTTGTACGCAGTACTACATGTATGTACCACATACGTACGTACGTCCACAGCATCATATCACCCCATGCCAATGCCAATATCCTCTGATATCGACCGATATCGTGATTACTCCCCTCGCACAAAACTATATCTCCAAGGCTGTCTGCCCAGCTATCCAGCCAGCTAGGAAGAAAGAAAGACACCCATGATCATGATCACCAACTATCCAACACTGCTGGACGCCATTCCCGCCAGCGAGCATACACAGCCAAGCTATCTATCTATCCATCCATCCAGCTAACTAGACAGCTAGCAGACATACCTCCGTGAAATCTCTTCAACCTCTCCCTATCTCTACTATCCCCTGTCATGAAACCTCGACACCATCACCACCTGTGACACCCAGGCCTGTCCACGGGACTGATTCGCGCAGAGAGGCGGATTCGAAACACAATATGATACCAGCTAGCATATATCGCCGTCCATGCGGATCTGGACCGACCAACGTCCTTGCCTGCCTCGACCTCACGAATCGGAGGGAAAGAATAGCCAGCCCTTCATTCTTCTTCTTCTTCAAATTCCGCCAGCATGGTTACATGTACATGTACATGTACATGATACAGCCTACACTAGCTGCATCGATTCCGCGATGCGATATATCGTGCCATTGAGTGAGTACATAGTGGTATATTTCATTTAGGTTAGTTGGTACAACGTGGGAAGTAAGGGAGGGATCGGCCACTACACCTAGAGGTAGAGGCAGAGGCAGGGTCATGCCGGAGAAGCTTAAGCCTAAGCCTATACACAACCAGCACGCAGCTAGAAGCACAGAGAAGGATGTAGAAGAAGAAGAAACTAGCAAATCGAAACTTGACCTAAAATCGGTTTTATCGACCGGCCGCGGCCGGTACTGTGTGATATTGATCAGGTATGTAGGGACCATTCCACACCTACATACATTTACTCAGGGCTAGGCTACATAGCCAGTGCCACAAGAGTTGAGCAGAATACCATAACCTCTTCATAAATTATAAAAAAAAAACTAATCTTTATATTAAACGGTAACCACCTAATCCATGCACACCTAGCTGTATGTACGTTCCCGCCGACTTCCCAGCATTCCCTCCACGATACGCCCCAGAGCACCACGATACACCCTGCCTTCTATGCACCCACAACCCTGCACCTCTCTCCATCCCCATTCACACATCTCTCTTCTGGAACTCCCCTCCTACCAAACAATCCCGCCTTCGTCACACACTATCACTCGACACCCAGGGTTAGGGTTTCCGCCCACTAACACCGAAAGAACAGTGGCCAAAAACAGCCATGCGTGATGTGATGCGTGAGGCTTTTAAGCTTTTGTGCATTACATACATGATATGTAGAGAAGACAGCCCATCCATGGGAGCTAGGTATGGAGAAAAAGAAAAGAAAAGAAAAGAAAAGAAAAGAAATATATATATATGTACACATGGGAATTAAGGAAGGAAGGAATAAAGAACGAAGGAAAAAAGAAAATGGAAAAAAAAAAAAAAATAAATAAATAAAAAAGGAAATAGCAGAAATGAGCTACATAGCTGGGGCTGACAACTCACCCGCCTACTCCCTACCTAGAGTACTCGACCTACATACACTTCCATCGCGGGGAAACCAAAAAAAAAAATGAATTCCTGATTTTCTCACGTGTGCGTAATCTACAAGCAGTACTGCAACTGCAACTGCAACTGCAACTGCAACTGCAACTGCAATGTGATGCGGCCGGCCGCCGCGTACCGGCGTGGTATACACCCTCTACATACATACATACATACATACATACACATACATATACACACAGAGAGCCGTTTCTGGCCGAGTTAAGTAGGACCCAAAGATGCGCATGATATCATTGGAAAAAACGTTGTGTCCGGTTCTCGTAAGACGGGGCCGGGGTCCCCTTCGTAGATCAGGGCGGGCAGCGCTTGGTCCGGGGGGGATCTTTCTTTTCTTTTTTAACTTTTGGGTCGAGTTTTTCCGGGTTATGGTGACCTTAGATTTAGTTGCGTGGTTATGTAAGGTGGCAGGGCGTGGTTTGCGTGGATGATGGGAGGAAGGGTTCTTTTTGAGGGTGGAAAACAGGGTACAAGTAGTTGAAGAGGTCACGTAAGCTGCTTTATTATCATTGCTCTTGGCTACATATTGGATACATGTAGAGGATCTACACAACTGTATGTAGATTTTCAGGTCCCCGATCAGAACGCACGAGAAGACTTCTAGTAGCTAGTTCATTCTTTTTCAATACCATAGTAAATTTTTGTAGTGGATATTTATTTGGATTGTCTAAATCTAAGAGAGAGAAAACGAAAAAAGCTACAAACCCATTTTCAAACCGTCCTAAGCACCCCCTCAAGATACGTCCCCACCTCCGCCACAGCAGCATCAAGAGCTGAAGCAACAAGCCCGACATACCCATCCGGTCTCACGACCGCCACCCCACCCGCACTCTCCTCCACCCCCCAAGTCTTATACACCATCCCATAGTGGTCGCCCAGCACAAGCCACTCACTCCTCTCCCTCACACACGCCGGGAAATCCGTCCATTCCAGGCTCCCCCGCTCTCCTGGAAACACGACCACAGACTCGACCACGCCCTCCGGGAACCTCCCCGGAAGCGTCTCGACCAGGCCCTCGAGGACCTTCTGAAACGCAGCTGGATCCGTCCTGAAGGCCGTTGGCAGGGCCGCCACGATCCTGTAGCGCCCAGACGTCGGCATGTCATCGTGAATGTCGCGGGGGTTTGCGTCAGCGAATCTCTTTGTGCGCACGTTCATGAGCCGCCGCCCAGGGATCAGCAGGCCGCTCTCTGGTGCGCCAGAGGGGGTCGTTTCTTGTTTGGCGACGAGGAGGCCCTCGCGGTACTGGATGCCGCATCCGCTCGTAAAGCCGCTGCCGGTGCTAAACACCTTGACGAACTTCTCGTGTGTGAGGCCTGTCTCGGCGCCAATCTTGCCAGAGAACATGCTGGAGAACTCGGTGTCGAAGGCGATCAACTGCCGGGCGATGTCGAGGCGCTCATGTTCGTATGTAGCGATCAGATCCGCGCCCGCTGGAGAGAGCCCGTTTAGGACGTGTGCGAGCTTCCAGGACAGGTTGAAGCCGTCCATCATGGAAACATTCATCCCTTGGCCTGCCTTTGGGGAGTGTGTGTGGCATGCGTCGCCCGCGATGTGCACACGGAGGACGCCATTCTTGTCTGCGGTGGAGAATTTGGTGGTTGCGCGCTGGCCGATCTGGTAGGCGGCCCACCAGTCGATGTCGGCAAAGCTGATCGTGTAAGGGGCGAGAACCTTTTGGCTCTGCGAGATGATGCGCTCGAGCGTCACCTTCTCTCGGCGCTTTTTGGCCTGTTGTTTGGCGGCAGTGGGATCGGCGGTGGAAGGGGCGGCGATGGTTGGGTCACGCTCGACTTCGTCCTCCATTTGGCAGTAGATGCGGGTCAGGACCTTGTTTCCAGAGATGCGCTCACGGGGGATGATCATGATGGACCCTGTGCTGGAGTGCTGCAGGGGTGAGATGCGTAAGTATGTCATTTTTGAGGAATCTAGAATCTAGGGGGGAATAGCTGGTAGACTTACAATTGCACATCTTTTTCTAATGTCTGGGAAATCTGTCTTGACGACAGCATCCATTACACCCCTATAATTCACAGATGGTTAGTTGGTAAATGATATATGCCACTTATATGAGATGGGTAACCTACCAGACATGATCTGTATGATCACCGACAAGCTTCAACCCCATACCATCTCTCACAGTACTATGTGCGCCATCTGCGCCGACCAAGTACTTTGCCCGAACCACTCTCTCCATGTCCTGCCCACTCATCTTGACAACCACTGGGAACTCCTCATCCTCGTAGTCAAACTCCCATCCTGATACTTTCCACCCCCTCTGTACCTTGTTCCCATTCTTCTCCAGATCTTCATTAAAAATCCTCTCAATCCTCCCCTGATGTATTGTGACCTCATGCGGGTACCTCGCCGGCACCGCAACATCAGGCACAAACGCAGTCCTGACAATCCCGGCCCCATCCTCCGTAGGATTCCAGAAGCCGACCTCATGCATCTGGCACCCCTGCGTCAGGACCTCGTGGGCAAGGTCTAGCGACTGCAGGACCTCCAACGTCCGTGGCTGGATCCCGTCTGCTTGGCCGGCATGGATCTGCGCCGTCTTCTCGTCGACTGTCAGAACGCTTGTTATTCCGTAGCGTGCGAGGCAGACGGAGGTCATGATTCCTGCTGGGCCACTATTTGGAGGTCAGGATGAATTGAATTGTCTGGTACATACGGACCTGAGGAAGAACTCACGATCCGACAATGATGACTTCATAGCGCTCGATTGTGTCCTCTGCTGTGGGGCGGGCTGGAGGAGCTGGGGAAAGGCGTGGGAGAGGGTTGAGGTGCGCTGGGTTGACACGGGTGTCTCGCCCTTCACCGGCTTGTTCGACAAAGACTGGCATTATATTATTGTGATATATATATTTTTGCTGTTGCTGGTTCAATCACTGCTGCAATTGCTGTGGATTCTTGGTACTGGTAGAAGAGGAACAGGTCTGATATTTGAATTTATATAGCTTGAACCAAGCAATAGTACCCACCGCACTAAAGTATATCCACAAGTGATCGCTTAGTCGGCGCCTCGGCAACCTCCCAAAAATTTTCAAAACAACTTCTCGGCTTCCTGCCTTAGATGGATTAATGGATGGGGATGTTGAACTTTGAAGTGCTTTAGAAGTGATGATATATGATTATCTCTCCATTGGTAATGAGCAGATGAACCAGGTAGCGGGCCAAAAAGTGCGGGGGTTGCAGGGGTCGCCCGCAGATTAGCGCAGGTTAGCTCTCCATGATCAAGAATTCGTAAGAATTAGTTAGTACATGGACCGGAGGAGACCCTCTCTACTCGACGTATGTACGGAGCTGAGATAGCGGATCGTAATCGTTGGAAAGCAGCGTGCGGCGGTTGGTCGGTCGGGGAGTGTGGGTGGTGTGGGTGGCTAAGGGCTCTCCCATCGTTGGGGATCTAGCCGAGGTTGTTCTAGATCTTGCTTGACAGCCATGACAGCCAGCCAACCAAACCCTGGACCCTGAGTGAGGATATGCACGCCTTTTATTGGCTTGCATGCGACTGGTTACTGTGCCGGGCAATATTGTCATGCATGGAATGTCACTCGATAGTACAGCGCTTCCCGTTCATTCTCGGGTTCCAGGCCTGAGTGACTTGCCTCCCGCCGAGATTCCGCTGTTTTAGTGCTTTGGGGAAGCTAATATCACGTACCTGTACTTCCGAGGATCGGGTCGATATCCCGAGAAGTGGAATAATTTGATCCCCTTTCGTCTGTTGATTCTGCCTACCCTATAATACAGGGTCGTAATTTTAGTGAAAGACCCCTTTTATAGTGGTTATCGTTTCCCGCTCTCGCGTGCTTTACTTTCTATATCCCCGCAGTTGAAAAATAAAAAAACGAGCTTCGGTGGGGTTTCCGAACCCCCCTTCCTATACGGTAAACGTGCTACTGATACCTAGGCGCGTATATTGGATAGCATGTTTTCTTATTCGTTAACGAATGAGGGCCTTTCAATGCTTTAATAAATTTTCGACCGACGGGAGCCGAGAAAAAGCCTAGACTATAGGCCCAACGCAGACAACGGGTCCATATCTGTATGTATATATGTACAGTTCTCCAGGTCGTTTGAATAGAGCCCACATACGTGTCATTATTGTGAATCCTTGGAGCAGCGAACACCTCTCAATCAATAATGGCCCATTCGGAACCATGGCCTGGTAAGAGAAGTCACAACCTTTAAACTCACCACAGCCTAGCGAAATCAACGCTACTTGGGTTCGTCTTGAGGGCCGTTTCCTCATCCTAGAGTAGGCTTCACTCAACTGCTAGAGTTATTTGGACTCGGACCAAAGCCAAGACGAACACGCATCTTGTCGATAAAGGCTTATAATGATCAGCTGAAGAAGCAGTTATGCGGATAGCTGTGTCGAGAGGATACTTGTACTGTGCTGTGGAAATATTATCTTTAGTTAAATAGTTGACTGAATTTCGCCCTTCACGTCCGCACAACTAGAAAAGAAACAGGCTCGAGGTGCAATAAAGGTCCGGGAACGAAACTACAGTGCGGAATTCTCGGCTAGGTGTCGGAGCACCTTGACCCAAGGTCCATGTAGTAGTTAAGAGGTCAATATAGATATGTTGAACATAGCTTGTAAGAATAGTGGTCATCACTGAAAAGACATGATCATCCTATAAAGAAAGAGGTAGATCAACAAAGGTGGCCATGCCATGATCGGTGGACGGTCGAACCAGAACATGAAGGAAGATATTGAAAACGCCTGGTATTAATCACCCAGAACGGACTTGCTGCGCAGGTCGGTTCCATGTGTTTTTGGCTTCCCAAACAACTGGCTTACTGCAGCTTAGTATCAAAGCCAAATCGAAAAGGTAGTTTATCAAACGAGCCTACCTTGCCTCATGAATTAGCAACAACATCATGTGGAAGTCAAATATCGAGTGATATATCATGATTAAATCTCAGACCTACCGAAGACGTGATTCCCCGCGCCTTTCTATGGGAAGAATACCCAAGGTTGGTATTCAGAATTCTATAACTAAAATCACAGGAGATTAGACTAAAAGCTCGGGATGGCGAGGCATCTCGACGCGTACGCGCTGGACGGGGACAGGAGGGCGCGTTACGCTGGGTGCGTAACTTCGTAAGGGCAGCTGGGCCCCGAGGAACGAAATATGATGAGCATGAGTGCTTTCCTAACAAAGTCTAAGTTGTACCGAGACCTTTGGTGAAGCCCAAGCTGCGTGGTTGACTACGCGAGTCAAGCCATAATTATGAAGAGTGAAGAGAGGACGGTGGTGTCAGAGAGGGAGAGGGAACATGCCGGGGGAAAAAACAAAACCAAGAGAAGTCAGGTTGCAGGAACTTCAAGTGTCAGCGTGTTGTTGAACGTAAATGTCCTGATAGGTAGAACAAAAGCTCTGGGCTGCAATGGTTATATGATCATCGGTGATCACTCGTCCGTACTTCGGTCTTGGCTTCAACACGACCGCATGGAAGCACGAGGGCTAGGAGGTCGAACCATTATGTAGATACATGTACCTACGTCTTCTCTGAACAATTCTATTAAGGGAAAAAAGAATCTCCCTTAAAAAAAATGACACCATACTCCATACTCAATGTCGACCCGAAGCACATTACCGCAACATGTTGGTTGGCGCATACCAAGAACCACACAAGCCTCTCAGAAACTCGTAAATACGAGTGAGAGCCTATGCGTCCGTCACTCCCCCACCGCACAGGCGAAACACCTCGTTACCGATCTCTAAAATTATCAGCAGGCCACCGCCACAAGCGATCAAATCACTCGCCGCCGCTTCATACCCCGGGAGGCATGCGGCACAGATGCTCCACTGCATCCGGCCACTATATCGATCGCGCCATATTACAGCTATCGGTAGAATTATTGCGGAGGTGTGGCGTTGAAAAATTGCCCTGCTCTCGGCGTGATCGTCGGCCCCTGTCTCCGCAATAATTCTACCGATAGCTGTACTTACAATCCTTTCTAGAAGGCGAGCGAGGAAGGATCTCTACCTACGCCATAGGTACCTCCCAGCCACCGTTGTAGGCATGAAATACCTAGAATGAAAAGCTCATCTGGGATTCTTCGGAGGAGATTAAACAATGCTGCTATTCTTGGCCGTCTTGGCAGGCATCGGCCGGGGTGGTCTCAAGCGAGTGCGGGCGGGCCAGGGTACAGGGATATGGAGGGGTGACCGAGTGAGGCTCAGCCTTCACTTAATCCCATTTAACCTTTTTACCCAACAACCACGCCCTGCCGGTGGGTGGGGTTCGTTAGGTAAACACTTCACGTTCAGGATGCTGACAGCACACATACAGTACCTACAGACCGGATAAACCGCATTGATGGAGAGAACGTACGGCTTTGAGTGGAGACACCGGGGAAAGGTACGTGTGCCGTCGGTGTTTTACCTGGATGTGAATGGTGCCTAGCTAATTGGAGGTATGAGGGCCTAGGTTTGTTCGCCGTGACAGCACTTGTGCAATTGAACACTTTCGCGGTGATAACAACTATCACGAACAGTAGTTCTTCACGAGAAAAGATACTGGCACGATAGAATTAAGTACTTGGTGTATCTACAATCAACGTACTTTGTTCACCTCACGAAGAATCGAAAACAATCCCGCTGTTCCGTGTGGGGTTCACAATGGAAACAATGCACAATAATCCACGGCACCACCGAAGCTTACAATTTTATTGATGACAAGTTCATGCCGTGTTATTACACTAGAGTTATATGGGCGCAGTAATCTTGTACCTCTCACAGTCAGTACTATTTGTGGTGTGGCGTTCGTGTGGTACAGCACCCTGTGCCTGGCAAAGATCTACTCCACGCCGCAACACCACTACCTCACCGGGTCCGAATAGAGATCCATTCCATCTCAACCTCCGGAAGCAATATACGGTAAAGAGGTAAAGTATGTTACTCACAATGGTTTATATACGGCCTTCAACTCCCCGAATCCAACTTCTTTTTTTCCCATCCTCACTCACTTTTACATTCACTTCATCACTCACTCGTTCCGGCAACGATTACTTCCTTTCTTTTTTTCATTTCCTTCTTTACTTTCACAGTCACTCCTTTAGTCACTCCTTTATTACAATTCTGAGCTGTGCTTGGTTTATTTCTGTCTTTTCTACTATACACGTTTTTTTCCTCACGACCTTTCAGCTCCACCAACCACTACTTTTAAACTTTTTAAAACCCTTTTCATACCACTAAATCAATCAAAATGAAGTTCACTGCCGCCACCGCCGCCATGGTCATTGCTTTCTGCGCCACCCAGGTCGTAGCCACTCCCACTCCCTCCATGCGATTCCGCCCCGATGTGATGCGCAAGGCCACTGGTGAGGAGAAGCACCCTTACATCATCCCCCAGGCCGTCCTTGCCAACATGGACCTCAAGCGCTGCTTGGCCGAGTGGGACGCCCCCAACAACAAGAACAACACCAAGCCTGACCAGAACGCCGATAAGGTCATGCAGCAGCTCCAGAAGGCCTTCAAGGACGCCAAGTACACCCACATCCACATCAAGGCCGAGCCCAAGCGAAACAACAAGGCCTTCGTCCGCAAGATCGAGAAGTACATCGAGACCCTCAAGAAGGTTGTCGAGAACGCCAAGAAGAACAACAAAAACAAGAGAGATCTCGACGCCCCTGCTGACGAGTCTGTCGATGCTCCCGCCGATGAGTACGCCGGAGAGGCTCCTGCTGATGAGTTTGTTGGAGAGGCTCCTGCCGATGAGTTTGTTGGAGAGGCTCCTGCCGATGAGTTTGTTGGAGAGGCTCCTGCCGATGAGTCTGCTGGCGAGGCCCCCGCCGATGAGTATGCCGGAGAGGCACCTGCCGATGAGTTTGTAGGAGAGGCCCCAGCAGATGAGTCTGCGGGCGAGGCACCAGCCGATGAGTTCGTCGGAGAAGCCCCAGCTGATGAGTCCGCTGGCGAAGCCCCAGCTGATGAGTTCGTCGGAGAGGCCCCAGCAGATGAGTCTGCGGGCGAGGCACCTGCCGATGAGTTTGTAGGAGAGGCCCCAGCTGATGAGTATGCCGGAGAGGCACCTGCCGATGAGTTTGTCGGAGAAGCACCAGCCGATGAGTCCGCCGGAGAGGCTCCAGCTGATGAGTTTGTTGGCGAGGCCCCAGCTGATGAGTCCGCTGGCGAGGCCCCCGCAGATGAGTTCGTCGGAGAGGCTCCAGCTGATGAGTCTGCCGGCGAGGCTCCCGCCGATGAGTATGCCGGAGAAGCACCAGCTGATGAGTACGCCGGAGAGGCCCCCGCCGATGAGTCTGTCGACGCCCCAGCCGATGAGTCTGTCGATGCCCCAGCCGACGAGTCAACCGATGCTCCTGCCGATGAGGAGGCCCCCGCTGACGAGATGGCACCAATCTACAAGCGCGATGTCAAGATCCAGGGTGGCTGCAAGAGGCCCGAGGATGTCCTTGTTGCCCTCCTCCAGGTCGAGCTCAAGCAGGGACCTGGCCGCTTCGGTGGCCCCATGGGCCCCCGCCGCAAGGCTCCCCGATACCGTGCTCCTCGCTTCCCTACTTGGTGGTAAATTGTTTTGGTAGATAGTTTATGATTTTCATTTGTCTCTTGGGTTTTTTTTTGGGATCTCTTTTTATTTGTAGCATGGGAAACGGTTTTTGCATAGGAAAGGGGTGGTTGGAACGGGTAGATGTAGAATGATGGTTACGAATTTATTTAAAAGTGTGTCAAAAAACCCGGTCTTGTGCGAATTCTCTAGTGATTTGGTGATTCTAAAAAAGTGACTTGAAACACTTATTCATGAAATATCACTCGGGCTGTCTGAGCTAGTCCTAAACGGGACATCTACTAAGATCGTCGCAGCGGCTTTTTTTCCTCTTTTCCCTTTGAGGTGGGAAGGGGATATATAATGAAAAATGGTGATGTTAATAAAATTTAGTACCTTCTACACCGAGTCCTACAGGGACTTACCCATAGATCTTTCCTATACACCGGTACCTTTCCACAAGGCAAAGGTTAGTCTTGTCCATTGGCCATGTTTAATTCGACGGAAAAGGTCTAAAACGACCCAGGTTTCGGTAGACTATGGGGCGGTAAATGTGTAAAAAGTAATTTTACCAATGGTTGGTAAATAATTTACCAACCGTTGGTATAAGTACTGAATTTCAGTCCTTGTGCCAGTATAAACACTGAATTTCAATCTTTATGCTGCGCTATACTTCATTAGTAGATGTTCAATCATGAATGCCAACACTTATGAAAGTTTCCCACCGGTGGTGAAATACCTGCCACTGGTGGTAAAATACCTGCCACCAATGGTGAAATTCCCCACCGGTGGACAATAGGACTCATACATTGGCATTATATAGCCCCTTTTGGCCAAAAGATCTGTGCTTTTATCCATTATAAGGTATAAACGACGGTATTATTTTCACCACCGGTGGTAAAACGATTTACTACCGTTGGTAAAATTACTTTTGACACATTTACCGCTCCATAAACACATGAATGCAAGATGACACAGTTCGGTATAATCCAAAACGAATACATCAATTAGTATACATATTGGCTGAGCGAAGGGTCGGGGTTCAAGTTCGATCTTCATCTTGGCACACTGCCAAGCTCAAGTGTCACTTCGGGCACAGCACCCACTATGGGCGGGCGGTCTAGTGGATAGACTGCTCGTTAACACCGAGAGTACCCAGGATACAACCAATCACACATAAGGTCCTGGGTTCAAACCAGGGGTGGGGTAGTAGTCGCAAATTTCTCAATAAGTCGCTGCAGTACCTTTTGTAGTTTTGCAGGTCGAACCTTTTGTTCTTTCTTTTTCTTCTTTTCCTGATTGTCTTTGTGCTCTCGGCGTGTCATATTGCATCATGTGTTATTTCGGAGCACGTATACCGAAAACTGTGTCGTTTTAGGCCTTTTCCGTTAATTCTAACTATTACATGTGGTTATAATTGCTATCTGTTCATCACATTATATTATCTGACGTTTAACAGAAGCTAGGCTTGTTAGGCTCGGGATCTTATTCCTTGAGCCACTCTATAATTTACGAACATGTAAATTTCCTGAATCCAGAGAAGATATATATATATTTGTCCCGGAGATTACTATTCTCAAGGATACACCTACATGAAAAAAAAAAAAAAAAAGCTAGCTGCCAGTTTCTATTATCTTCATGTGTCCTGTCAATTGTCTTTATAAATTCATTCCGTGCTGCTGGTGGGGCCAGATAGCCTAATATAAGAGTGAAACATTGAAACCGATGAATGAGCTGGAAACATACTGCTCTGAAGGGGGTTCTTGAGTCTGGGTGTCGGTAGAGGTTTAGTTATGCACTAAGTAGTTAGCGTGTTTGTGCCGTGTTATAGATGTGAAAGGGCACTTGAGGAGGGCCCGGGATAGCCCTAAAAAGAAAGCGGTAGAGGCGGGTAAGTGATGGAATATTACCCTCTGTAGCCTCTCATATGAGGCCACAGATCGGCCCACCACCGCTTTACTCCTGGGAATTAACGTCTTGTGGACACTCTACTTCGATCATTACAACAACCCGACAACCCAGTTTGGCTTGCCATAACTCTGCCTCTGACGACTCTTTTGTGAGAAATCTGTTCCATGGCATAGCTTTTGACGACCTAACATTTATTTGGGCGTTTGCGAATTAATGAATGGGCATGCAGGTTTGATAATTACAGCTAAATACATGATTAAGGGATGAGATAAATGTCCGGGCATACACAGTGCTGCTTATAGCTGGACAGAGTGTACCCGCGTCTGCGCTATAATCACCACTACTCCCAGTCTCCCATATGATTGAATTATATTGAATTATATATGTCTGGTATATTTTCTCACCATTTATGATGGTAGCAAACTCATGAATTAACCGAACAAACAGATTGAACACGAAAAAGCTTCACAGAGGCGATATAAGATTTAAACGGGTAAAGACATTTAGAAAAATAGAACTCAAAACAGCGAGAAGTTAACGTTTTCTCATAGACTTCTTACATACAAAAAACAGGAGATTTATGGCCACGGTGGCCCCACCCCGAACACCAGCACCGATGTATTTGGACAAGTACGTTTAATTCCTCCACCCATTGTTGAAACAATAATATCGTGTTTCGGGCTCTCCTCCTACGCCTGGGATCTCTCTATCCCCCCAGCATCAATGAGGCTTGCAGTACACCCACCCTACAAGAAGGGAGGCGGCGGAACGCAGCAAGACAGAATCTTCTGCTTCCTAAATAAAGTCAATACTCAGTCTCTACTTCCATAGTGCGGATATCACAGAAACTTACTGTACCATGCATCGAATATTGGTCGCCCCCGGGGGAACTGGTGGATTGTGAGGGCGAGGGGGCCCCAGGCAGATAAGTGCCTGCTGGAGTCCAGCAGGCACCCATCGTACCGCACTGACATCACTTGCCGCGGGGCAACCGCTCGTCCGTGGATGTGCCCCTTGGCCGTGGTTTATTGGTACCAGTGGCTGCAGAGAAATCTGGGTTTCTACTGGGAGCTGGTGCTCAGCCAGGTGCCTACAGCACTAATGGGCTTACAGTACGCTCGCCCTACAAGAATTGAGGGCACAGCGACAAGGACGCAATGGTCTGGGCTAGGTGCAGAGGACGTGAGAGGTCCCGGTCTCTTTGAAGCCCGGAACCGGAGGATGACTTTACGACATTAGATCCTTCTCAATCCTTCCACCATGATGTCGATTGCTCGGCAGCTGTTGAGGTACAGGGAAAATACCCATGATTCCAGGTTAGCTGAGAGAATAATAATAGGATTGTGGAGGAACACCACGTTTTTGAAAGGGATCTTACAAGGTTATAAGGCGTGCAGTACAGTTGCCCTATGAGGATCCGAAGTACCAGGCGACAATAGAATATCAGCCCCCCCCCCCCCCCCCCGGGCGCGGGGGCACCATCAGTGGACTGTGTCTAAAAGTCAGAATTTGTGGTATAGATACGTATACGAACGGTGCACAGCTAACTTACAGACGTGGAAGCCAGTTCTACCTCTGATGGCAAGAAGGATGAGCAGCGCCCAACCACTAGAGGGTATCTGGGAGTAGTCCCGGAGCACATCATCAATGGGCTACACTTGATGGTTAGATTTTATGGTAGAGATACGTAAACTAACGGTACACAGATAATGAGAGATAACTTACAGCCTTGGTAGCCAGTTATTACCAATGATGGCAAGCACATTGAAAACCCCAGCCTATGATGGCGTGGGCAGCGAGGAGCGTAAACTTGACCAGGGGACTCGCCACCAAATGTGGTCAAGGACCCCGCGGATTCCGTCGTGACTTGACTTTCACGATGAGGATCCCGGCTTTGGCAGACAAGCTCGAGATAAAAGGAGGGGAGGGGGAAGAGGAAGAAGAGGAAGAAGAAGAGGAGGAGGAAGAAGAAGAGGAAGAAGAATAAGAATAAGAAGCGGTTAAGAACCCGCACGTGGATGGATGGCTGATTAGATGGTTGAAGAGGTGGGTTTGGCTCGAGCTGAGCTTTCAAACAGATGGAAGTTTGAATTGGAATGTGAAGATGAAGTCTAGACGGAGCTTGAGCAATAATCTGGCTTTTAGGGGCTGTGAACGAAGGGGGTTACATAAGTTAAGCTACCCAGCTTTGGCTTACGCTAACATGGCTCATGATCTTGGCTGTCATATGCGGGAAGGAGATTTCTATGTGTATAATCCTCCCGCCTACAGCGAAAGCTTACTATAAAGGTACCTTCTATAAGGGTAGCACTTCTCGGTCCTTTTTGCCCGGCTTTCAGCAGCACTGGCACCATTTATATAAGGGCAATCTCTCTATAACGGTACCAAATTCCAGTCCTGAGCCTGCTCTTATAGAAAGCTTTCGCTGTAATTTGCAGATAGTACCTAAGACAGTGCTACGGGTCGGTCTTTGTCATGTATTATCACTCGGGTTTTCGCGGCAAACGGACCATCGAATTAGATTGCCTGAATCCTCTGGCAAATACCCGACCCTTTGCCAAGTTCTATGCGGTTTTGATATTTGATTACTGGGGTATGGGAGGTTGCCGAGTGGCTGCTAGCTGTCCCTCTATTAACCCTGGCGAGGATCGATCCCTAGCTACAGAATGACGTAGGATACATCGGACAAGAATGTTGCGCGAAATCAACTCTTAACGCCCAACGACATATCAGAGAACGCATAATAGTTATCCAAACAGAGGAGGCGTGGTTTGCACACTTGTTTATTCCTGGACACGGAAATCCAAGAACTTGTGTCACCCGCAAGTTTGGACAAATTGAAGAGTCTACTCTAGTGGACGCCCTTAACAGGCCTCTCACAACTCAATAGCCGAGCAAGGCCAGAGGGTCTCTCATGGATTCTCACTCGGCTGCTTTCCGGAGTGCTGATACCACTGTGTAGGCTCATCAATCTCACACATGACCACACGCAAATCAAGTACAAATCCACAAATCACCAAACCAGCCTTATGTCGGCCGATCGCCGTGAAACGAAAGCCACAAACCACTAGAAACCGAAAGCTTCTGGAACAGTGTGGGGTGGAGGTTTCGGGGGGAAATTAGGTTTGGGCTTAGGGACGGACGGTGATAAGCGAGAGAGAAGCTTTTCTGCTGCGCGGGATCTTGGCATCGAAGCTTGCACCAAACCTAAATGGCTGGTGAGCTCTGGGCTCTCTCTATCCACTTGAAAGTTGAAGATAATTTTGTGGGGTTTTGATATACATGTATCCTGAGTGTACCAAGGCACAACCCTCTACCATTTGTTTTGGTTGGGCGGTGGTTGTTTCCCGTGTACACGGATTTCTCCATTGACTCGGTCTCCATGGGGATATACCTATGAGAAAAGTGTTAACAAACCTGCGGAATTAAGGTACCGTGATATTATGGAACCGTTTTCATCCACCGGCATCGTAGGACAAGATACGCGACCGACCCAACGCACCCCTCACCCTACACTCGAGTGACTGCTCATGAAGTGACCAAAGCACATGCCAATCGCAATAGAAAGCGATACGAGCGAGCGTGCACCCACTAGGTACCATGCAGCCTGTGTTGGTTTGAGACAAGACTGCGTGTGTAAGCACGGTAGAGTACAGTCTTTTACCGTCTCTTGACGAATACTGCCAGTTGACGAACAGGGGACTTTGGGCCAATAGAAATTAAAAGGACCGGAGATCTCGTTGCTTGACTGTTTCTTTCCATACTTGGAATCCCTGTTCGTCAAGTGGCAGTATTCGTCAAGAGACGGTAAAAGACTGTAGAGGACACCTATCATCAAGAAAGTTTTATGCAGGTGCAGTTGCGTTTTTTTTTCTTTCGCACACACTCTGGCAACGTTAGTGGTGCTGACGCGTTAAGTAAGGATGGTGGGCCTGATCTGGTGTGGATGTAAACTTGACAGCGAGTGATCTAGAGTGATGCCAAGAGAGAGAGAGTTTTGATAATATCTCGAAGGTTCGGAGGCAGAGTGTTTTTTTTTGCGAGTTGGGTTTTTTTATCGTTCAGAGAAGGGAGCCACTTGGCACCGTTGATGCGCTCAGATCATGTAGAGTACGGTGTACCCTGCGACAATTAAACTTGGGGCGAATTTGAGACGAGTTACATATCTGTAGAGGTACCTAAATGTAGCTTAAGTTTGGAGGGGCTCAAACAAAGATTACGCGAATGAGACTTTCGGTAAGCGAGATTATTATGATTGTGATTTTCACGTCGCCCCACGATGTTCACGATACTGTCGATACTCTACTGCTTGAAAGCTGTAGATGAAGAAGAATCGAAGACGTCCTTATCTAGCTGCGTTGCTAGATTAGATAAAGGTTACTAAGGGGATTATTTTTAGCGCTGTATCGAGAGAGCAACCTTACAGGCGAGGTCGTTCGTCGTCGTGCACAAGGCCCCGCAAACTAGGCCGCATGTGGCTGGAAAGAGGTCTGTTCCTGGTTGGAGGGGAGGAAACGTCACCGTGGCTTCTTTGTAATTCTTTTCTTTTCTAAACGGGGAATGGATGGGAGAGAAGGGAGAAGCTGTTTTGCTCTGTTTTCATGCTAGAGGAACCTATGGAAGTTGAATTGGTGTCTGCAGAGAGTGATATAATAATGTGAGAGGGTAGAAGCTTATGTGGTCATCGTTTTCTTTTACCAAGATGTCGGTTTATATGGATTAATTGCCTGCTGAGTTGCTCGCGTGGGAGTCCATTTAGCTAATTCGCTGCTTACCTTCCTTCTGCCCTTCACAAGGGTGCCGTCCAAGTGTGAGTTTCTATCTCGGCTGATCAGTGTGACGACATCCCTTTCCGGATTTCCCAGCCCTCTTCAAACCTCCTTCCTTCCCTCTTTTTTCCTTCTTCATCATCTTCCCTTCTCTCCATCATCCATCCCATCACCACTTTACTCTTCGAGAGCTGCTACAAGTAGAAAACAACAAACTAGCATCTCCTTCACAGCAACAAGCTTACGAACCCCTCTAAAAGTAAACATTGCCCATATCTAGAAACAATGGCACCCGCTGTTGTCCCCTCCGAACCTCTCCCGCAACGCCTGATGGCGCTTGCACAAACACTTCAATTTGGCTGGTTTGTCGGGTGAGTAACTCTTGAATGCCAGTTTTCCCTACGATGGAGCCCTTTGCTTACATTCAGAGGATGAAATCAGTCATTTGACGTTGCTCCTGACAACTCTCCGTTATGCGGTCGCGGCTGTCAAGTTCTCGACAAGCACAACGAGTGCCTCTATTGCATACCGTGTCGGATTCTTGTCCGCGGCTGTTACCTACGGTATCGTCGTTTACAAGGCCTACAGGACAAGAATGAGGACTGGTCAGCTCCCCACTGGCCAGCAGGGAGCAGTGCAAATCCTCTCTGACGAGAATGTGCAATATTTGTGTAAGTTGTCAATCTTTTGTTTTTTTCACCGGGAGAGGAAGAAGGAAAGAAAAAAAGAAGGAAAAAAAAAGAGGGATTTTTTTTTTTTTTTTAGAAATTATGACGTGAAAATTTACGTGTGTAAATGCTTACTTGTCCAAATGCAGTCATGGCTCTTGTATGGCTCTACTCTAAGCCAATCTTTTTCGCCCTTCTCCCATTCGCTGTTTACAGCACCTTCCACTTCTTGACTTACCTCCGAACAAACCTCATCCCGGTTATCATTCCTTCACCTGCTGCGGCCGCCGGTACTAAGGCACCCGCGCCCGCCGTTTCTGAGGCTATTGCCAAGTTCGTCAAGAACAACTATGACTACTCTATGCACCTCGTTGCCAACCTCGAGATCTTCTTGTGGCTCCGTATCCTTGCTGGTGCCATCATCTTCAAGAACTCATGGATCCTCCTCGCCATCTACACCGCTTTCCTCCGTGTTCGCTTTGCTCAGAGCACTTTCGTCAAGGATGCCGTCAAGGGACTTGAGAGAAGGGGTGATGCCATCACAGCCGATGCCGGTGTTCCCGAGGGCGTGAGATCTGCCTGGGCAATTATCAAGACCGGTGTCAAGAGCTTTGGCGATGTTTCGGACTTGAGCAAGTTCATGTCTGCTCCTCCTGCCACCAACGGCGCTGCCAGAAAGACCCAGTAAATACCGAATAATATCTGAAAGCAGGGCGATGTTGGTGCTGGGGTAGGGCGATTCGGACGATTGAGGAGGATGGATAGATGCTAGTTTGGCGAGAAGGGGAAAAGAGAAGTACCACGAATATACTTTTTCCTTTCAGTCTCTTTTTCATACGTGAAATGGATATTTTTTTGTTTTGCGCATACTTTCTACGATTTTCATTGGATGTGGTGTTTTTTTTGCATTTCACATTTCTGAACCTAGGTTTGGTGTGTGTGGAGAGGAGAAAAAATATTTGGGATTCGAATAGTAGTAGTTAGTCACCCATTGTACTGATTGACTTTCTAATGTATTTGGAGTACTTTTTTTTATCTTGATAATTGACAGCCCTAGTGATCATTCATCCCATCGATCTCGCTCACCGACCGCATGGTTCTTCCTAGTGTGTGGGCTGTTGCTGTGCCGTGACGTCCTAATCCTAGCACGAGGGGGAGAGACATCTCGCTAAGTGAGCTAGCTCCTGCGTGAGATGAGCGTGGGGTACATATTATACCTGGCCCGGGTACATGTGCAGCTCAGGGACCTGCCTGTCCTTCTGTGTTTTCTTTTTGCCGAGTTTTGTTTCAGCAGATCAGATCAGTAGCTACTGCTGTCTTTGAGGTTGACGCTGGGTTGTCGTCGAGTGATTGACCATGAGCTACTAGAGCAGAGCACCAGTTTAGTGCATTTGAGCTCGCATTAGCTCCAGGGACAGCTCATGTGACTTGAGCTGGGGGTGGAATAATAATAGTTTAATGTAGATCACGGGTCTGGGTATCGTGGAGTAGATACATATAGCCCAGGGCAATGAGTGAGGGGGTCCTGTGACGGAATTTGTTTCGTTTCGAGGCGGGACGCTGTTTATTTAGCCAGTTAGTTGCCCCTGGTTTTAATATCAGGTCCCGTGGACTCGGCATATGTTTTTTTGTGGGTGTTTGGGTCTTGTAGCACAGGGTGCTGTAGAGTGGAGTAAGTATTGTATTGTACTGTAAGACTTGGAGGGTTAAGCAGCCCTTTATTGTTTACTGTGGTATCAGGGCTCGTTATGCAGTATTATATGGGCAGTATGGGACATAGGCATCTAAAGTAGATCTGGATCTTGTCAAACAGCACGTCCCATACAAAGGTACAAACCACAGACCGATCCCGTAGCTACCCTCTCAACATCATCTTAAAACCCCACCGTTGC
Source organism: Morchella importuna (assembly GCF_003444635.1). Taxonomy (NCBI): domain Eukaryota; kingdom Fungi; phylum Ascomycota; class Pezizomycetes; order Pezizales; family Morchellaceae; genus Morchella; species Morchella importuna. The sequence goes on along the minus strand of NW_025763398.1, from coordinate 982,323 downwards.
ACAGCTCCTCCGTACCAACACACCCACCTCTGATCCCTTCCTTTTAAAGCCCTGACGTATCTCTGTCTCGGCATGCCTCACAACCTCGGGTTTCTTTACCAAGGCCCTACTCTACCCCCAGCTTCCGTATCTCCACCCCCGCAAACGCACCCCGCAGCCGGGCCCGGCGCTTTACCGAGCCCCCGGATCTGGGCGTCTGTCTGGTTATAACTACCACCTAACCCTGGGTATCTCACCCTCGGGCTGCGGGTCTGGAGGGGAGGTCCCGTACGTCCGGCCAGCCAATTGGGAGCTGGGCAGAAGGGAGGTATAGGTGCTGTGTTATTGGGGAGGGGGAGCTATCTGGGGTTGCAGTGATAGATCTGCATGTAGTACTGTGCAGTACTGTGCAGTACTTGCTCTGCAGTAGATAGATACCTGCTGGTACTGCTGCTGATAATACTATATAAAAGCCCATAGAACAGCCTGCTATCTACTTAATTGAAGTCCCTAATTACCACTAACCTCTCCACTCTCCACCCCCCATATACCTACCAAAATGCCCACCGACACCGACAGTACCGACCCCCAATCCCACGCCCACACAGCCTCCCTCACCTCCCCATCCACCTTCTGGCACACCCACGCCCAGCAACTCCACTGGTCCACGCCCTACACCACGCCGCTGCACCACGACGCCGCCACCGCGGGCTGGACCTGGTTCCCCGGCGGCACAATCTCGGCCACGTACAACCTCGTCACGCGGCACGTGCTTGCGGGCAATGGCGCGCGCACGGCCATCATCTGGGACTCGCCCGTGACGGGGATGAAGCGGCGCATCACGTATGGCGAGCTGCAGGAGGAGGTGGAGGTGCTGGCGGAGGTGCTGCGGCAGAGGGGCGTGGGGAGGGGGGATCGGGTGTTGGTTTATAGTAGGTTTTAATTTCTCTCTTTTTTTCTTTCTTTCTTTTTTTTTGGGGGGGGGGGTTGTTTGGTTGGTTTGGGATGTGGAGTGGGGTGTCAATGATTGAGGAGGGTAGGGTTGGGGAGGGTCAATGATTGTGGACACGGTTTTTATGAGTGTTTTGTAGAGGCGGCCAGATACCCGCAGCCTTTACTTTACTCTATACCCTTTAATTCCAAATTTCCAGACATACCTCACTCCCCTCCCCTCCTCCAGAAGCCACAAACCGCTACTACCACTATTATTACCACCCCCAAAGCTAACCCCCCACCCCTCCAGTGCCCATGATCCCCGAATGCCAGATCGCCCTCCTGGCAATAACGCACCTCGGCGCCGTCCACACCGTCGTCTTTGGCGGCTTCGCGCCCGCCGAGTGCAGCAAGCGCATCGACTCGGCCGAGCCCAAGCTCGTCCTCACGGCCTCGTGCGGCATCGAGGGCGGCGCGGGCGGGAAGAGAAGGGTCACTCCTTATCTACCTTTGGTACGTGTGTATTGATCATTGACCCCCCCCCCCCCAAATATAAATCCATAACTGCAGAGAGAGGGGCGGCAAGGAAAAAGGGGGGCTAAATTAGTGGGCATGTTATAGGTGAGAGAAGCAATCGACAAGAGCGCGCACAAGCCGCAAGCCACGCTGCTGTGGCAGCGCGAGGAGATGTACCAGGCGCTGGACAAGGGCCGCGGCGAGCTGGGGTGGAACAAGCTTGTGCGGTCTGAGCGGGTGCGGAGGGGGATGACGGGCGTGGGGAGGGTGGAGGGTGAGCAGGGGGCGGTGAAGCGGGTCAAGATCCCCGGCGGGGGCGGGTGTGTGGAGGTTGGAGAGGCGTTTCCGAGTGAGGACCCACAGTATATCATCTATACCAGTGGTCAGTCCCCCCCCCCCCCCCCTCTCTGCCTCCTATAATATAATCCGCATATATAAAAGACAATAGCTGATATGACCCCCCCAGGCACCACCGGCAAACCCAAGGGCGTGATCCGCACCCTCGGCGGGCACCTCGTGGGTCTCTCCTACACCGCCAAAACACTCTTCAACCTCACGCCCTCCTCCACCATCTTCTGCGCCTCCGACCTCGGCTGGGTCGTCGGCCACTCCTACATCCACTACTCGCCGCTCCTCCTCGGCGCCACCACCATCCTCTTCGAGGGCAAGCCCATCGGCACCCCCGACGCATCAACCTTCTGGCGCATCGTCGAGGACTACAAAGTCGACGTCCTCTCCACTGCGCCCACCGCGCTGCGCGCAATCCACCGCGAGGACCCCGAGCTTCGCGGCCTCGCAGCCCACGACACGTCCTCGCTGAAAGCCCTCTTCCTCGCCGGCGAGCGCAGCGAGGCCGGCATCGTCGACCTGTTCCAGAGGCGCCTGTGGGGCGGGTACGACGGGTCCGGGACGATCGTGGACAACTGGTGGAGCAGCGAGTCTGGCTCGCCCATGACGGGTGTGTGTCTTGGGCTGTACCCGCGGCCCCCACGTATCAAGCCTGGGTCCGCGGGGCGGCCGCTGCCCGGCTGGGACATCCGCATTGTCGACGACTCGGGCAAACGCATCACTGAGGCAGGCAAGATGGGGAACATCGTTTTGGGCCTACCACTCGCGCCGACAGGATTCCGGAGCCTGTGGGCAGACGAGGAGGGGGCGCTGTACACAAAGGCGTACAAGCAGCGGTTTGGCGCCGACCTGCTGGATACCGGCGACGCGGGGTACATCGACGCCGACGGATTCGTCAACGTCATGAGCCGCACGGACGACGTGATCAATGTCGCCGCGCACCGCTTCTCCACCGGCGCAATGGAGGGCGTGGTGCTCGGGCACGCGGGCATCGGCGAGGCCTACGTGGTCCCGTGTCCAGACAGCTTGAAGGGGCACGTGCCCTTCGGGTTCCTCGTTCTCGAGGCTGCGCTGCAGGACGTCGACGAGGGCGTTCTGCTGAAAGAGGTGAACGAGCTCGTGCGGCGCGAGATTGGGCCTATTGCGGTGCTGGGCGGGATTGTGGTGTTGACGAAGGTGCCGCGGACAAGGAGCGGGAAGACGCTGCGGAGGGTGATGCGGGAGGTGCTGGAGGGCGTGGTGGCGGGCGGGGATGGGAGGGGCGTGGAGGTGCCGGCGACGATTGATGATGTGACGAGTGTGGAGAGCGTCAGGGCCGCCGTGGTGCGGTGGTGGAAGGAGAGGGGCGGGGTGGTGAAGGCGAAGATGTAGTGGAAATGATTGTGGTGCTGGTTTTATTGTGTTTTAGCTTTTTGCTTTTTTGTTTCTTGTAGTTTCATTGCGGTCAATCATCGGTTTGGCACCTTTTTAGATATGCGCTTAGCTTATGTGTATGTGTTTGATAAATCCAATCAACGATTCCATGCATAGTCCATGATAAAGAAGTGCCTGATGGATGTCTCGAAGTGATTTCTCTTTCCAGTCACTTGAAAAGAAGTAGTAACAAGACTCACGTGAAAAAACTCATTGACCCCACTCGCTTCTCTCACCCCGTATTTGGAACCACGAACTGCCTGATTTCATTATCATGAATATTGCTTAACTTACTTACATACCAGTGCCAACTTGACCAAAAAGTCGAGGACATTGATAGATATAAGGATCCTGCAGCCTGTAGGAATCTTTGTCCAGCAGGCGTCCTTGACTCTATGTCAAGCCCGCGCCGGCAAAGACTTTCGTGCCAGAGTTTCGTACTGTTCTATTCACTTTGCACAATATCTATTATTAAGTGCTACTCGATGGCCTAATGCACGCCTCTCTGCTCCCCACATCTGGGCAGATAACCAGAAAACCCAATCCCCAAAGCCCCCAAAAGACAGAAATAACCAAACAATCTACAAATACCCCCCCTCCGCGATCCTCTTACACATGGCCTTCAGCACCCCGGCGATAACCTCAAAATCACTCATCTCAAGATACACCTGCCCACTAACCCTCGCCCACCACTCCCCGCCATACACCATCAACGGCACCGCCGAATTAAACTCCCTATTCACCACATCCATCGCCCAATCCCTCACCCTCACCGCCTTCTCCTCCTCCACCACGCCCTCCCCCTCCCTTGCCGCCCTCGCCCCCGCAACCACAAGCGGCAGCCGCACATTCCACAAACAGGACTCCCGATCGCGCTCCATGACCTCCGTGCCGAGGCGCTGCGCAATGAGCTGCGCGCCGCGGTACCCAATGTCCTGCGCGTAGGCCATGATGCGGTCCTCGCCGCCGCACACAGCCTCGCGGAAGCGGAGCGCGGCCGGGATGCACAGCGCGGGCGAGTTGTCGACCGTGCCGACAAACTCAAACATGGTGACGAAGTCGGAGTTGGAGGCGTTGGTGTGCAGGACTGCGGAGGTGCGGGTGGCCTGTGTGGGCGGGAGGTAGCCGTGGGAGGTGGGAAGGGTGCTGCGGATGAGGTGCTGGTTGCGGAGGGGGACGTGGAAGGCGGCGCAGCCGCGGGGGACGTAGAGCCATCTGTGAGGTAGTTATATTAGTATCGTATTGTATATGTGTGAGGAAGGGGGGAAGGGGAGTTACTTGTGGCAGTTGCTCACAAAGAAGTCGGCGTCGAGCTTTCCCAGGTCGAGGCGGAGATGCCCAATCCCATGCGCGCCGTCCACGAGCGACAGCACCCCGAGCTCCTTACACACGCCCACCAGCCTCTCAAACGGCAGTCTTAGGCCAGGCATGCTTATAACAGTATCAAAGATCGCGACCCTCACCACTCCGCCGCTCTCCTGCTCCTTCTTGATCGCCGCACGAAAGGTATCAACGATGACATCATCGCTCGCGGGGAACTTGATCGGGACCTTTACGCCGACCGCGGGCGTGGTCTCCTCAATGTACTCAACGCTGTTCTTGCACGCGTTGTAGATAAAGTCGAAATAGACGATGCTGTCGCCGGGCTTGAAGACGAGCGAGCGCAGGACGGTGTTGACGCCGGTGGTGGCATTGGCGACGAAGACGAGCTCGGGGAGGGGCACGTTGAGGTATGCGGCGAGGAGGGCGCGCGAGCGGTCGAGCAGCGCGGGGTAGGTGGTGCGGATGAACTCGTCGGGGCGCTTCTCGGAGGCGGCCTGGAAGGCTTGGAGGGCGCGGCCGACGGGGCGGGGATATGTGCCGAAGGAGCCTGCGGGTGGGCGGGAGTTAGGTTAGTGGTGCGGTCTGATTGGATGGAGCTTGGGAGGTGCTATTATGTGGGTTTATATTGTAGCGTCCACTGCACTGGAGAATTTAAACAGTGGGGGCGGTTTTATAAAAACAGGTGAGAGTGTCTTACCATGATTGATATTGATCCAATCCTTCTCGAAATAAAAGTACTTTCTCATCGCATGGCCGAGCTCCTCCGGCTTCTCAGGCTCCGGCTTCTCAGGCTCTGTCTGCGAGACCTCCAGCTGCGAGACCTGCTTGACGAGGTAGTCAAAATCCTCTACCTGTACCATAATTGCTGTCTATATCTCCTCAATTCCAATTGTAGTTTAAACTGCGTGGTTTTGTTGTTGTCGTTTGTAGATAGTTGAAGCTACAGGGTTTTATACTTGTGATGCGGGGCAGCTCGAAATTGTATGTATCTCCAGAGTATGACTCTTAACTTTGAAGTTTTCCCCCCGCCCACCCCCGGTTTGAGCAATTGGTAATCCTTTTTATCTTGTTGCACGTTGCGATACGAAGACAACATACCTACCTACCTCGCTGAGTTAGCAGTACTTGTCTTTATCGCACAAGCATTAACTGTTTATCGCATCATTTGGCGAAGAAGCTCGTGATTTGAGCGGGTGGTTGAGAGAAACCTCGGGAGACCACAAGCTTTCTGAGAACGCCGTACGTAAGGCATTTAATAGTAGGTAATTAATCTATTAATCAATCACTCAATCTTGTCTCATCCCATGTGCATATGTAGAGTGATGGCCAGAATCCCCTATGAGGTAGGTTCCTCAGTCCTCGCCGCCGGTAGAGTGGCCTGTGGGTACATATGAGTAGATAACCGGCCCCAAAGAGTTAACCAACAAACCGCATTCCAGCGGCTCAATAGGACCACCATACACTCCCTTCTAATCATCAAACGAACCGGCGCAGGTTACACCGTGCATCTCCAGTTATTAGTGCCCTCTTTCCCCCATCCGGCATTATCTCGCGAGTTTTGCTCGCCGAGTTACCCCTAACCCCAATTACCCGGGACAATGTCTCTCCGGACAGGCGAGGGTTAGGCGAGAGCAGCAGGCGAGTTCTCGACAGGACGGATGAATTTGTTGTACATGTGGCCGTGGGAATGGAGTGTTTACGTAGAAATTGGCTTCTGTATATATACATATATATGTGATGTATTTGAGCCAAGGTCTCAACAGATAGAGGGTAACAAGATAATGTCGGAATCATCAGTTGTGTCTCAACTACCGGACGAGAAGCTCAAGCTGGAGGGCGGTAATGATAGTGCGTCACCTTTTGACAGCAGTGTTGTAGTGGATGCTGCTGCTGAGGAGAGCATATCTCTTGTCGACAATGAAAATCCTTATAATTGGAGTACCAAGAAAAGTTTGTGACACTACAAAGCGCATATGATCCCAATCGAGCTGAGAAGAGTTTTGGTTAACAAAAAAAATTAGGATGGTTGATCACAACAGTGTTTTGTCTGATGAACTTTGCAGTCTCTATCGGTGCATCGATATTCACACCCGGAATAGGCTTTATTTCATACTCATTCGGCGTATCGACTGTTGTTGCGACTTTAGGTCTGAGTTTGTAAGTATTTTCTAGTACTGCTGATTATATCAGTAGTATGGTATCTGATTAGTAGTTAGTAGAAATAGTAGTGCTGACACAACTAACCATCACCACAGCTATGTACTCGGCTTCTCAATGGGCCCACTATTATTTGCCCCCATGAGTGAAGTATACGGCCGCCGCATAGTCTACATTCCCACCTGGCTACTCTTCTGCGTTTTCCAAATCGGCTGCGCCACTGCCCAAAACATCGAAACTCTTCTCATATGCCGCTTCTTTGTCGGAATGTTTGGGTCACCATCGTTGACAGTCGCCGGTGGCTCAATGTCCGACATATGGCTTCGTACTGTCTCCCTAACTTACATCCTACTAGAGGAATCTGCTGATAATGTATCATGTAGCAAATGAACTTGGTCCTCCACTCGGACTCTTCACGATGACTGCATTCCTCGGCCCTGTGGCAGGCCCTATTGTAGGGGGCTTCATAGTGGAGTACATTAAAAACTCTGCCCCCTGGCGGTGGAGCTTCTGGGTTCAACTTATTCTCTCGGGAGTCCTGGCCCCGAATCTGATCTGGCTTCCAGAAACATATGCCACTACTTTACTAGAAAAGAAAGCCAAAGCACTCGGCCGACCCCTACCAGGCGGGGGCAGAAAAGCACAGAGCAAAGTCTTTAAAGTTGCTATCTGGCGACCATTGGAGATGCTAGTGTTCGAACCTGTAGTTATTCTTGTATCGGTCTATATCAGCTTTCTCTTCGGAATCCTGTTCGTCAAACCTTCTCTCCCCCTCTTCTTTTGCATTCCGAGCTGACATGGGATGGGATAGATACCTTTACTTCGGGGCATACCCTCTTATCTTTCAAGGCAGCTATCACTTCACATCCGGTTATTCAGGTCTTGCATTCCTCGGCATCGGCATCGGCGTCATCCTCTCCTTCCCCACCGGCGCACTCTCAAACATCATCTACATCCGCCTCAAGAAAGACCGCCGCACCTACCCCGAAGGCCGGCTCCCCATGGCGATAGTAGCAGCCGTTATAGTACCCGGCAGTATCTTTTGGTTTGCCTGGAGCGGTGGAAGAAACGACGTGCATTGGATTGTGCCTGTACTGTCCGGTGTGCCGTTTGGATGGAGTATGGTTGTGCTGTTTATCAGCCAGATCAGCTTTTTAGCAGAGGGCTATCTCGAGTACTCTGCGTCCGTGATTGCCGCCAATACGATAATGAGGTCGTTGTTCTCGATGGCGTTTCCACTGTTTGGGCCGACTATGTATAGAGCTATGACACCGGAGTGGGCGGGCAGTTTACTTGGTTAGTGTTGACTGAAATGCTAGTGTTTTATTCGCTTGTCCGGGTGACTGACTAGGTTGGGTGTTAGGTTTTATTGCTATAGCGTTTATGCCAATCCCATGGTTGTTCTTCAAGTACGGAAAGTGGTTGAGGAGGAATAGTAGATTTCCGACTAAGCAAGAGCTTGAGGAGAGGGAGAGAGAAAGGGAAGCTGCAGGCTTAGAGGCATAGAGGTTCTCATAATTCACATAGAGATAGAAGGTTCCTTTCATTATAGATTGTCTTTTGCATTTAGTTAGTCTAGACGCACATTTATTTGTTGGTGGGGGGTAATTTCGATATAATAATAGATACATATATACCCTTTTCATCGAAAAAGACAAGATTGATGGAGAAGGACTGGATGAGAGCGAGAAGGATCATATGAGAGGGACAGGATGGAGAGCTAGAGTTGATAGAAGTGAGCCGGGTGGGTGGTTGTAAAGACACAGTGTAAACCAGTCTTCCGCATAATTTCCGCCTAGGGTTTTCTCACAGTGCAGGCCGCTCCCCACTATCCCGGCACTGCAGTCTGTCCGCAGTCTCCCCGCAGCCTCAGTCTGGTAAATACATGTAGTCCTGATATTATCCCACCACATATATGGAAAGGCACAGTTGCAACGAAGTTCGCGGCAGGTACAAGATTGCTTCATAATATATCACTCGGTCATCGGGAATCTCGTATATACACTATGAGTATGTGCCCTATAGGAATGATTTCTTTATACGGATACCAATCTCAGGTCCCATTTTGTTCGAGTAGTGCTGCTCCATGATTCATGCCATCGCCCTGGTCACGTCACGCACCACGCTTCCGGTACATGTCACGTACCGTGCACACAGCCACCTTCTCTCCCGAAACTGCAATGCTAATAATTCTTGGCAACGTCCGAGAGCCACTAAAACGTGACCTGGAAAAAGATACTTTAACATCGTGAGAACATGCAGGGCCGTCAGCGATGGGACGGGACACAAGCTGATTCACAAAGAAACATACTTTGGACACCTCATAAACCACCACATGCTCACCGGAAAAGACCATTCCCTTCTTGAATTCTTCAAGTCACCCACGATAACAACCAGTTCGTAGGAGTACCTATGGCTACATTACCACGACCACCACTGATGGCGAGCATAGACCTCAATATTAGGTACCTTTACCCATCCTTACCCGTACAACTACATACATCAAACCTAAAAGTACATGTATGTACCCCAAAGTCTGACCCTGCACAGCTCTACAGCTGATATCAACTAGTGCACCTTAAAGACTTCAATCAAGGCAAGTAAGTTTCCTGGCGTAATCACCCTCGTATTGGCAGTATTCGGATTACTTATCACCCATTTAGTCATCCCTATCCTTTATCTCGTCGGTAGAAGTGGTGGTGGCTACAGCAATATTTGTCTACCGCGCATGTTGATCATCTCGAAATTCAAGAAACGCTGAACCAGGAATCATATCAAGGCACACAATGCAACCCCCATCGGTAGCAGTTCCGAAAATACCCACCCGCAGCTACCGTCTCGATAACAAAACTACCGTTTCGTTTCGCCTCATTTCCCATGCGACTCACTAGAAAAAGGTTACAACAGCGGAATTGACCAATCTGGCTTTCCGGGGGTTAGGGCTCCCAAAAGAGGCTTCCGGGCTGGGTTGATGTTTGTGCGAGGGTCATGAGGGGTCACTCGACCCAACGGGTGCGGATAAAAGGAGTTTAGCTGGGTGGGTTAGCGATGTGATGTCTTGGTGTTTGAATGCATGGTCTCAGAATTCCCCGGGACTGCATCTCTTCGCATCCCGACTCATCCCCAGGGCAAGAAAGAGGCTCTAGAATTTCAGTGCTTCGTAAGTATGTTGTTATCAAAACCCATGACCTGAGAGACAGATCTATCTCTGTGCGGTAATACTCCACGCCAAGGCGAGGCTCATCGACTACATACATATACATACTCTACATCCCTGACATCATATGCTTCTCAGGAGCATTGCACACCGTGCAGCGCTGCAAAGGACGAACGGATCAGGGCCCTGTCAGATGGTCATGGCTTTTACTTCTCACGATCTCTACATAATTCTAATCAGAAACCAACCTCCCCCCACATCCCGCTAGAACTAACTACCCCACTTTACGCCTTCCCCACAAAAGAAAAACGCGGGGTAGCGTAGATAGGAGAAGCTCCTCGATCCTAGCCTAGAATAGCCTCGGCAACCTGTCCTAGGAAGCCCGGGATACCCTTTTGAGCTGACGCCCTGGGGAAAGCTTTCGGGTTTTATGTACCTGGGGGGGGGGGGGGTCGATTGGGACATGGATAGATTGCCTTTTTTGGCCCCTGTGTATCCTAAATGTTGGAATTGGTTCTATCTATTGGTTCAAGGGCAGAAGAATGGGATTGTGGAGTACAAGGTGTAAGTAGATACGCCATGGCGATTCAACAGAACTCTTCCTGCCTAATTCTGAGACCTCACGAGGTACTTCGAAGCTCGAGTAACGCCGGCTCAATTGCCGATGAGGTTGTCAGCAAGCTGGTTACTAATTGACCGGAAGACAGATATATATAAGGAGAAGCAAGAATCGAGGGCCTCTCCGTTCACCAGAGCTCTCATCATCTCTATCATCTCCTCATAATCTCATCTTTACAGCTATATAAACCATGGGTTCCGTAGCAGCGCAAACCAAGCAACAGCAGCTCCCAGACGGCTACGTGCAGCCAGCGGAGTTGCCACCAACATCATGGTCGATCCTCCCCTCCGAGGAGCCCGAGTTTGTCTCAATTGCCCAAACCTGGGTTGCCTCTCTCTCAGAGCTTCTCTCCTCATCCACCGCCCCAAATCAAGCCTCCCTAAGCAACATCTTCCTCCAGAACTCGTACTGGCGCGATCACCTCTGCCTCTCATGGGACCTGCGAACGTTCCACGGGCCCTCCAAGATGGAGGCCTTCTTCGCACAGAGCCCAGCGGTCCGTCTGAAGACTGTCGAGATCGATTATAAGAACCCAGACGCGGTGTCGTTGATAACGTTGATACCCGGGCAGGAGTTTAGGGCCGTACAGGCGTATCTAAAGATCGCTACTGAGTTCGGGACAGGGCGAGGCTTGGTCAGGATCTTCAGGGAGGGCCTGGGGGGTCAACCAAAGGCGTATACACTCTACACAGCGTTGGAGGAGCTTAGAGGACATGAAGAGCCACTAAATGATAGAAGGCCTCATGGTGTGGATCACGGTGCGAGACAGTCTAGGATGAGCTGGAAGGATAGGAGGGAAGCTGAGATTGAGTTTGCGAATGGCGCTGAGCCGACTGTGTTGGTTGTAGGCAAGTGTTTCGTTCTCGATACTCTCAAGTGTTTGGTTGGCTAACTCAATGTTACAGGAGCTGGACAGGGCGGTCTTACAATTGGTGCTAGACTCAAGATGCTGGGCATTCAGACCTTGATTATTGACAAGAATGAAAGAGTTGGTGACAACTGGAGGAAGAGATATCACCAGTTGGTTCTTCACGACCGGGTCCATTATGACCATCTTCCCTATATTCCCTTCCCACCCAATTGGCCGGTAAGATATCCCGAACCCTTCTTACTATTCTTAAAGCTTACGTAGTTTCCAAAAGGTCTACACCCCGAAAGACAAGCTCGGAGACTGGTTCGAATCATACGCCAATAGCATGGAACTAAACGTCTGGACCACCAGCACCGTAACCAGCACCATCTGGGACCCCATAAAGAAGCACTGGACCGCCACCGTCGTCCGTTCCACCCCCTCTGGGCAATCCACCCGTGTATTCCACCCACGGCACATCGTCATGGCCACCGGCCATTCCGGCGAACCAAACATTCCCGCCATTCCGGGGATCGGCTCATTCAAGGGCGACCGCATCTGCCACAGCTCCCAGTTCCCCGGTGCCCCACAACCGTCAACGGGGAAGAAGGCGGTGATAGTAGGGTGCTGCAACAGCGCTCACGATATTGCGCAGGATTGGTATGAGCAGGGTGCACAGGTTACTATGGTCCAGAGAAGCACAACATGTGTGCTCTCCAGTGAGCATGGTATGGACGAGCTAATAAAGCCAAGCTTCCATGACAATGGCGTAAGTACACTTCTCTCTCGTCCACGCTCAACACAACCTAATGATTGCAAATGCTAGCCACCCGTCGAAGACGGTGACCTAAACATGTACGGCACCACCGCCCCCGTGCTCAAGCGCCTCCACGTCGACACCACAAAACGCATCAACCGCCTCGATAACGAGCTGCTCAAAGGTCTCGAGAGCGTCGGCTTCAAGCTCGACAACGGCTCCTTCGGCTCCGGCTTCGTCCTCAAGTACTGGGAGCGCGGCGGCGGCTACTACATCGACGTTGGCGCCTCCGAGCTCATCATCAACCGCAAGATCGCCATCAAACAAGGGCAAGAAATCAAGCAGATCCTGCCACACGGCATCGAGTTTGCCGACGGGAGTGTCCTTGAGGCGGACGAGATTGTCCTTGCGACGGGGTACGACAACATGAGGTCTACCGCGGTGAGGATATTCGGGAAGGAGGTGGGCGAGAAGGTGAAGCCTGTGTGGGGGCTGGATGAGGAGGGTGAGATCCAGACAATGTGGAGGAGGAGCGGGCATGAGGGGTTCTGGTTTATGGGTGGTAAGTTATTTTCCCTTTACCCTTTCTTTCTTATGGGTATGTGCTCGGAATGATTTATTTACTAACGATGGCGATTTTTAGGAAATTTGGGTTTTGCGAGATATTTTAGTCGCTTTTTGGCATTGCAGTAAGTCTACTCCATTATTCTCGCCGTGAAGTTTGCGTTACTGATATTATTGCGAATGTAGAATTAAGGCACTTGAGGAGGGATTGACATCTTATGATAAATATTGAGTGTACGTGATTACATGTAAGGAGGACATTTGAGGTTAATATTCTTGTATTTATGGACTAGAATTTAAATAAGTATCATCCAGCTACATCATGATATTGCATGCCCGAGGCTATCATATATATAACATGGCTCCTTTTGTAAATACAATGCACTAGAGAGAAATCACCCATTTTTTAATCTACTTCTGGGGGTGGCTTTCTGCTTAGCCGCAGCAAGAAAAACGATTTTATACTATTGATAAATCGCAGCCAAGTTTATTGAAGGATACTAAGACTCGATCACAGACTAAAGATTACACTTCCGTCAGAAACAAAACTGAACCCTTTCCCTCCATCACCACCTGTCTCTGTGACCTTTCAGAACCACAATTTCTACTCCCCCCCCCTCCCTCCAGTTATATTCACCCTTTGCAATATTTCATCACCAAATGATAATGATACCGATAGGTCATATTGTTTGCAGGCTACCTCTCAGTAGTGTAGCGGGCCTATACAATTCATTGGCTTCTGCCGTCAATCCGCCCACGATTGATCTGTCCAACGTGATCAGGAACATACTGGACATCGCTCGTTTCATGTCCTCGTAGTGACTTATCCTTAATCTTTTGGTATACATGAATGGCAAGTTCAAGATCGCGGTATTCGACTAAGATAGAATTCACTTGGGAATCACTTTTAGAGAACTTCCAAGTCACAAAGTAGTCCACGGAAACAGCCAACGTCTTCAAGATATCCTTATCTTGAGCATTTGGAAACCCGTAAATATGTAGGCAACGCGTTGCTCCTAACTGAATTTGCTGAGCAAGCTCGTCACTAATCGCTGGACTAGGATGATCTGACCAGTTAACAATCAGTTGAGGATGATGCTTAGCAGCAGTTCCAACCTGAGAATTATAATCATTATAAAATCTCAGGGCAGAACCCGGGTCAATATAAGTCACGCGAAGCTTATTCTGCTCCACAACTTCGACTCGTTGCAGCGCCCCCCGGCACACCCTTTGTACGAGGAATTGAAGTGTGTTTTGACTATTTGCACCCAGTTCCACCATAAGGGTTCTTCTGCCCGGCCTTGGGGGATGGTAGGTATTCATCGCAATCTCTTGGGATATTGCAGGTGCTCCACTACCATCATTGATGTTCACTGCTCTTCCTGGATCATTGACTTCAACCCTTTGACGTTTTGCTACGCTCTCCTCCCCAGCGTCCCTCAACCGCCCAGTAGTAGCATTGTATGCGCCGTTGTTTGGGACAGACGGTTGGTTAATTTGAGGAACTCCGGCATTATTAACTAGGCTTATGCCCTCATTTCTACGGTCCGGAAGCTGTCTGGAATTTACAGCGTATTCGGTGAAGGTTTGCCCCGGCAAGTTCTGCTGGTTTTTGTCCACTTGGTCGCCTGGTAATAAACCGCCTGAATGCACACCATTTGGGTGATACTGGCTAGGCTGGTGGCGGGGCTGGTGGCCTAAAGGCAAGCGATGTTCTTCTGGATGATTCTGCTGGTTGTCCCCCTTAGATGGTGGGAAAGTAAATGGCCTTGCCTGGGGTGGAGCTGCGTTTATCCCTGGTGACCTGTTTTGGCCGGTAGGGGGGGCTGTGTCTGGTGTAGCGGGGCACTGGAGTACACTGCGAGGATCTAGAGGTTCTACTCGATAGTTCGGGTTGTTGGCATCGGGGGGAGGTGCTTCGGTGGCCCCGCGGCCTCCCGGAGGGGCACCTGGACGTCTGCTATCTTGCTGCTGAGTGTTAACCTGCCGGGTTTGAGCATGCACGTTGGGGCCCCGCCGATTGAAACCCTGCTGGGGGAAAGCCTGTTGGGGACCTTGATTGGGGCGGATATTTTGTTCTGACTGTTGAGGCAACTGATTGCCATAGTGTACTCTTTGTTCCTTGCCCCATGCGATAGCATTGTTAAGGGCTGCTATGGATGCATTCTTCTCTGCAATAACCTTCTCTTGCGCCTTTACATGTTCCTGACTCTCGAAAAGACTTTTTTCTAGTTCCTCAATTTTTTTGACGTACTTTTCCTCAAGTAACCTTTTAGTTGTCAAGTGGTCTTTGTAGGTTTTCCCGAGGACACCGATAGGATCATCGGTTCTTGCAAATTCCATCTCCCTCATTTCTTTTTCAAGAAGAAGCTGTTTATATTTGGCATCTGAGTATTTCTCGTCGTATTTCCTACTGAGTTCCAACTCTTTCTCCGACATCTCCTTCTTGTGTTTTCTTCTGAGAACCGTGAACTTGTGCTCCCAATGCTCGTTGTTGCGGTCCCATGTACGAGCTGGAACAATCAACGACTCTTCGGCACTGACACCAGACAACCGCTGTATCAAGTTGTGGATATTATTGCAAGCAGGAAAGTGTGAAGAATCTTTGGGGGCCTCTGGGACAAAGTTTGGAGGAATTTCGGGGCTTGGAGAGCGAGGTTCAGACTCAGGAAGGATTTCCCGGTCTCCATAGGTACGAATCATAAAGTGCCGGTCGTTCTCCGCTGGAAACGGATCTATTTGACGAGTCATTGCTAAAATGGTCTGAGAAGTTAGTGGACTAATTATTATATTCTTCGTTCTTGTCACGCATGACTGGGTGATGAAAGTGTTAACTCCTGCCCCTTCATTTATCCAATTCTCCAAGGTTCTTTTATGGAGAGAGAGAAGTTCTCGCTCCCGAAGGCATGATCCTTAAGGAAATTTGGACCCGTTTAGGTGTGGTGAGTCTTACCAGGTTTATTCCTTGAGTTTACTGGGCGAGAAGTATTTGGTTCAATATGAGACACTAGTGGAACGAGAAACGTAAGTAAAATGTAATAATCAAAAGAGAAAAAAGAAAAAAAGAAAGGGAAAAAGGAAGGGGGCGGTGATCTTACATGGAGAGAAGACCTGGGGCACGTATAGAAGCGAGTATTTTCTCCAAATTAGCATATTGATCTTTGGGTGAAATTCTTTTCGTGAACATACCCTTGAATCCAAGCAGCAGGAGCGAAGATCTCGCCTCCTCTCAGAGAAAACAGTGACAACCAATTTATAAAAGCACAGTGAAACAATTGAATGCGAATGGAGGATGGGGTTTGAGTTGGAAGAGGGGCGATGAGTAGTGGTGAGGTAGTGGGGTTGCAGAAGGGGAGAGAAAGCAAGTGGGCTTTTAAAACGTGCGTAGAAAGGGGGCTTCTGGCTGCTGCACCAAACAGATAAGCTTTTCGAGCAGCTCTATTGTATAACACCACCGATATAAGACGGAAAACGGAAGGGGGATAAATAAAGACAGTTAACATCAAATAATACTCCCACGCGGCGCTTCTGCCATCAACAACGTGCCATCAGCTGATCTCGGGGCATAAAATATCACTCGCTCCGCAAGTTGAAAACACCAAGGTCATGGCTTGGTCCCTATACCAACCCACACCGCGTTCTAGGTGACAAAAGTCCTTGTCCCACCGCCACCATCACCAGCAACCTCCCTTCTTGAGAAAAGGCGCCTACTCACCCATGTACTTTTGATTTGGGTGAGCACGAGATACAGTCGATTCCAGATTGATGTCAGATGATAAAAATCAACCAAAACAGAGGCCTCTGACTCGCCCTTGACTCGTGTAGTATCAATTGGCATATGCATATATGCCACTATCGATCAAGTTCGCCATCGAGAAACGACTTACATTGACTAAATAAATCTGATTCTGAAATTGGTAGATAAACTGCCGACACGGATCTGAGTACAAAGCATAGGATCGCGTGGGTACATGTGTTATGTACACCAGATCGAGAGACTCTCGCACTAACACTGTCAATCTAGAAAGAATGCAGTCCGCACTTATACCAAACGAATTTCCCTCTCCGCAAAGGATGATATCATAAAACCTAGCTATTGAACAAGAAAAAACAAAAGCAAACTTTTCGTACAAGCTTACACGTCGTTCTCAAATATCAACTCTTTATCTCCTTCCCTTCTTCTTCCCAGGTACAACCTTGAATGCTGCATTTGTCTCTGGGCTAACCTCTCTGGTAACAGGTTGCGGCTTTCCCTTTGCTACCTCATTCCAGCCACTTGCACCACCATTAGCAGTTCCGGCATCAATGATAATGCCTTTGTTAGCAGCTGATCTACGACGGACGAATTCTTCCGCGAAACGACGACCGTCCATGGTTGTAGTGCAGGTGTAAATGGTTTCGGCAATGAGTTCAGTCTCCGCAGGGAAGGTCAAGAGAGTTTGAATGAGCTCGTCGGCTATTAAACATTAGCACCACATCAACGCCCAAGTGGAGCAGTGGAAGAATACCTTGCAAACCCTGATTTAACCCCTTGATGCTTGCCTTACACCATTTCATAAACTCCTCGTTTGCGCTCATTGTTGGAGGCTTGGATGCAGGTGATGTTGGTGAAACCTTCTTGGCCGTCGTAGGAACAGGAAGACCTAGAGCAGGAGTGCTAGGCGCAGTCTTCAAGGACTGGGCGGGGGCTGTTGGAATGGGGCTGGTGGCAAGATTCTTAGACTTGCCGCCGGGACCCACCGTAGTCCATACACCTCCAACGACTCCAACCGTGTTGAGCTGCGGTAGCTGCTGAGTCTTACCAGCAAGATCTGCGTATCGCTTACCGCCAGCGGGAGTGGGATGAGCAGCAACGTTCTGGGTTGCTTGTGCGGCAGCAGCGGCAGCAGCTACGGCCTTCGCTTTACGGAGTTCCTCTTCTTTCTGAATCTGCTGGAGAGTTTTCTTAGCACCACCAGTTGGCAAAGTGTTTGCTTTCACCAAGGGCTTTGCCCACGCCGAGGCCTGACTGCTTGACGGAGTTCCGGAGGGAGAAGTGGCCCAGGTAGCCGTGGATGGCAATCCAGGCGCAGGAGGCGGTGGTTGAGTGTTAACCTGTTGGAGCATCATCTGACGTTTGTGTTCGGCTTCAGCGGCGTCTTTTGCTTGTTGAGCCCTGGCCTCAACCTCTTGGATTTCTTTCAAAGAAGGTCCCTTAACCTCGTTTTCTTTATTTGCCCAAGGCGCAACAGAGACACTTGTATGTGGTGTTTCAGACGAAGGGCTGCGGGTCATTGGGAGTGTCGAGGATGGAATTTCTGAAGCATGATGAGAGCCTGGTGGAGGAGGGAAAGGCTGAACAAGAGGTTGTTCGATTTCCTGCCAGACGGACGCAGGGGGAGCAGGTTGCGCTTGCTTTGGAATTGGCGAAGCCTTGGCGGATGATCCCTTAGGGACGCTCGTTTTCAATTGCTCATTAGCCTGGGGTGACGGCTTGTGCTCTGACTCAGGGTCCCAATGGTCGTCAGGACTGGATGATGCAGCATCGGCCGATCTCTCGTTTGACTCATGGGCTTGCTCATGCTGCTCTTGAGAAATTTTATCCTCCTCCTTTTCCACATCCTGCTGAGCTTGTTGCGGCGTCTGCGCAGCAGCGTTGATTTGTTGCTGTTGTGCATGTTCCAATTCTTGCTGCTTCTCAACTTGTTGATGCTGATTTTGGTAAATTCTCTGTGTCTGACGTTGCATATCAAGGAGTTGCTTCTGTTGCTCTAATTGAATATGGTTTGGCGGGTGAATCTGTTGCTGTTGCTGTTGCAAAAATTGATTGCCTGGCTGCATTTGTTGCCCAGGCATTCCCTGTAGTCCATGCCCAACGCCGAATGTATCCCCCCCGCCTCCAGCAGCAGCACCGGCCTGACGCAGTAAGACACCCGGTTCAAATGCATTTTGCGGCCCGACACTAGGTGCACCAGCAGTTGGGGTAGCAAAGCCACCGGGGCTCTGCAAGCTTCCCTGCAAACTTCCATAACTAGGCTGTGAATGGAGACTCTGTTGTGAATGTTGGTGGTGTAACACTTGGTTTTTGGCGAAGATCTGTTGCTGAACAAGAAACTCCCTCTGTCTTGCTAAAAGGTATTGCTCTTCCTGCTTTCTCCTCTCCAGAGCGTTTTGTTGATCGGCAGTGAGTGTGGTTCCAAAGCTTGGGAAACTTCCGGCGAATGGTGGCTGAACAGTGCCAGGTTGTTGGGCATCCAGAGGCCAACCCGACCAAGCATTAGGTACTGGAGCCGCAGGTGCTGCGGTGGGTGCAGTCGAACCCGGAGGTGCCTGCAAAGGAACTAGGAAAGGCTCTCTTGTGTTTCCGATCCTACGTACCAGTTGCCCGAGTGGTTCAAAATCATGATCCTCAATCCTTTTCACTGCGAGCTCCTGGGTAAAAAAACCGGCTTTGTACCAATCATGCATTTCCAATCCCGAGAATGGCCCTTGTATGGTCCCGGATGGGTCACGGTATGTCCACTGTATCTTGTCTGGCATAACCAACACCGTCTGCGGTTGCGGCGGCACAGTCCCCGGAGGCGGTCTGATTGGTTGTGCTTGGTGTGACATCGGTGGCTGCATTGAGTTTGATTGATTTTGCATCTGTAAACTTCCGAGAGTAAAGGAATCTTCGCGTTCCCTAGAAAACATAGAATCCCCGGATGCTTGCGCGCCGATATTTCCAAGGCTTCTTGTGGTATGCAATCCTGAGAATAGATCTGACACGTCGCCCCTGTCTCTCATTGGGCTATCAATATTGCCAAACCCCCTTCTACTCCCAAATCCTCCAAACCTCAAGTCGCCAAACCCGTCGTTTGATTCAAATCCTCCATTCTCGTCCTCCATTTGTTGCTGTTGCTCTGGGGAGAACATCTGCGCAAGTCTACTACGGCTAGCCGAGCCGAACGGACCGCCACCACCACCGATACTGCCCATACCTCCCATACCGCTGCTCGATAAAAGAGTGCCGCCAGGGCTAGCCAAATCACCCAACCCAGAGCCGAAAAATGCGCTTGGGGTGGCGGAGGTTCCCAAGCCGGGAGTCCCAACCTGCCCTCCCCATAACCCACTCCCGCTTATGGACCCAAAACCACTTAGTCCTCCTACAGCGCCCAAGCCTGCAGTAGAACTCCTGCCACTCCTATCGCTACCGGGGGCTCCAACATCACGTTTGAACCCACCACCAATGATGCCACTTCCGTGACCGCCGTCACCGTGTATATCATTAATGTCGTCGTCGTCAGCCTTTTCTGGTGCCGGGCTTTGGTAAGGATTTGTTTCGGTTGGACTCAAAGGCTCATTCTCATTGAGCCCACCGACCATACCGCCTATACTTCCTTGCCGAGATCTACCGTGAAGAGGATAGTTGCCATGCTGGTTCAACTGCAAGTTTTGCAACTGCTGGTGAAGACTTCCTTGGCCCATGCCACCCAGAGTTAAGCCCTCACGGCTACCCCCAAGGCCAGAAAAGCCTAGATCACTCCTGATTTTTGTAGGCGTAGCAATACTATTCCCGCCTCTCGACGCGTTCACAGCTGCAGATGCCATATTACCAAAAGATGCCGAGTTTTTGATGCGGTGAGGATCGTCCATCGAAGAGCGAGGAGAGTGACGTCCCTGACCAGTCCCATGATCGTCCTGATCCCTATCTCCAAAAGGATCCGTGTCAGAACTCATCGGCCTCTCCCTCTCCTCCTCGTCACGGTGATGGTCGACGGCGTGCGAAACTACTCGATTTACGTCGTCATCTTCCTCCTCGACATCTTCAACCTTGGGCGGCGCAGTGGAACCCCTTGCGCCACTGGCTCCTCCCCCGGCTTTGGCTTTGTCCGCCGTATTTGTAGTGCTCTGCAAGGAAAACCCGCCCATTGTACCGCCAAAAGTACCATTACCGAAACTACCCATCGGACTGTTCAGGGCACCACTGCTGGCGAAACCGCTGGAGCCAGCCACTCCACTCGGCCAAGCACCACTTCCCTTCCTGATTAGTCCGGCGCTTCTAGCACCTCCAGCAGTAGATCCTTCTTCTGTACCTTTGTCCTTCGCATGGTCATCTTCTCCGGAGGTGCCGCTACCCCAACGGCCAAACAGAGTGCCCCTACCTCCGGTATCCTCCGCCTCACGCAGCTCGGTCCTACGCCGAGGAACCTGAGGTGGGGTCGAAGTAAATGGTGAACCTGTTAGCGCAGCATCCGATGTTTCACGACGACGGTTTTGCGGACGGTTAGCGCCAGGGGTGGTGATATTGCCAGGAAGAGCACTACTATTAGAGCGTTTGGGGGGCGGTGTATTGGTAACAACGGTATGATGGTTTGTAGGCCCTTGATTACTTTGGTTCGGAGGGACTTTATGAGGGGAGTTAACGTTATTAGAAAACAACTAAATGTGAGAGTCGTCAGTCTATATGCCAAGACTACATTTGCGTTTTTGCATGAAACATGGCCACGTCACTCGTGATTGTGAAATGTTACGAAGAAGAGGGAGGAAACAAAACACACCTCTCGCTCCTCCTCGGTGAGCTCTTCCAAACTAACGGGCTTTAGTCCACCATCTTTGTCCCAACAAACGTCCGCTCCACCTTCGTCGCCAGTCCTTCCCCAGCCAGCACTGTTCCCGGAACTCGTATCTCCCAAGACTAGATCCTTTACATCCCTCAGAGAGTTTCCACTCTGCTCTTGTTGCCTGAAGATTCCCAGCAAATCGTCTTTGCTGTAAGTAGTGTTGATAGAACCCCCCACGCCACCTCTATTGTAGTGATGGGGTGGATGATAAACATTCGAGCCCGAAGGGGTTAAAGGTGGCTGCGAGTGCTGTGACGTAGGGGGATGGGTGAGAGTGGTAGAAAGTGAGGGGCGACGGTGAGTGCTAGAAGTGGCCGAATTACCATTTGCACGTCGAGTCCTTGAAGGGTCAGAAGAGGTCAGCATTTTTGCGCGAGAAGAAAGTTCTTGGTTAAAGGGTTTGTTTGTGCTTGAGTAGAAATCGACAGATGTTGTGAAAAATGGGATGCAGAGAGGAGTGAAAGGTTGCGATGAGAAAGATTGTTCGTGGGTTGAAGGAGAGTGGCAGTGGTTGTTGTAGTGGGGGGGTGGGTCATGCGGGAAAAGAAAAGGCCTAAGCTACGATCGATGCAGGATGGATGGAAGGCGGGGGATATGGGATGGGAGGGGAGTGGGAGCAGGGAAAAAAAAGTTTATAGGTTCAATAATAATTGGAATGTGGTCGGCAACGCAGGAACACCAGAGTATTAAGGAAATAGGACACGGGCTGTACGGAAAGAGGAAACGCGATGGGGGAAATGAATGAATGCAGCACCACTGGATAGGATGAGGACAATGACAATAACGAGAAGAAAAAAAAAGATGTATTCCAAAATAAAAAAAGAAAAGACTAAGGGCAAAAAAAAAATGGAAAAAGAAAAAAAGAGGAATAGTTTTGAATAAAATTATTTTAAATATGGAAAGAGGTTTCTCACCAATCGCCAGAGCCACCACCACCACTCGAGGTGATACCGACAATAGATGCGCCGTCCTTTGGCGTGGTTGCAGAGAACGGAGAGAATGTAGACGACGAAGACATTGTGAAGGGATTTGTGTTTCTTTTGTCTACTATTGTTACTAAACTGGGGTTATAGTAATGTAGCGGCAAAGGGAATATCACTCTGCAGAAAGATCAAATAAAAATTTTGCAAAATCGGTCGGCGGGTATGACTAGGTTTGAGAACTGAATTGGCTGCGATGATGAACAGATTTTCGCTGGTCGTTGTCTGAAGGTTTGTTGACTGACTGACGTGATGTGAACGAACTCGAACAGAGAGAAGAGGTGTGTGTGCGTGCAGTTGAATTGTAGTAAGGGTAGGTCTCTATGTAGCGAGGGCAAAAAAAAAGGGAGCCGTGACACACACGAAATGCAAAATGCAACTCTTACTTGGCTGAATGTGAGGGGTGCGGTGACAAAAGAGAGAGAGGCTGGGGCTAGGACATTTCCACTTTAGGGAATATTTCAATGTTACCCTGACATGTTCGCCCCTCTTTTGGTGAAAATGATGCTAATCTCGCAGGTCTGGTGGAGCGTAACACTTTGCATGATGATGCCGGTTTTCTCCATTTTCTTCGTAATTTGCATAAACACCCCTCCTAGGATATTTGTCTTAAGATCTTACAAAATAAGTTTTCTGCCTAGTTTATCTCCTGAATCTCACGTTTTTTTTTTATCAATTTTAATTCAACATGCATAGAGCCGTGATTGCTCTGTATTACTTACCTCGACACTCCACATCGATATATATCAAAAGAAGGGGGAGGTTGTACTACTGCTATGTTGGTACGTCGTGGGGAGATGAGTGAAGTCATCGGACCCTGGTGAAGCGAGGCGGGCTAGCTTGCGTTACTTATGGACCCTTCACAGCGGCTACAAATCTGTAAATTGGACGGTTTTACGTGTGATCGACCCGTGTCGTCACCCAACTGCCTGTTCACGTGAGGACGCGATTCAGATCCTCAGATCCAGCTTGGACCCTATATCGGGGCTTTTTATGAAGGTTCCGCTTGCGCCTTAACGTTTATTAGGACACCCTTGCGGCTACAAAAATGGGGATATGATATTGATGACAGGCGAGGTTGACGGCGCGCGTTCCTTAAACGAACACTAATCATCGTGACAGTAATTGTGTGTGACGATTTTCAATAGTTTCTAATTGCAAATCAATAATCCTATATCGATATCGAGCTTTGCGCATACTGTCCGCGGTATGGGCTCATTACTTAGGGTCGATACACAGGTGATATCAATTCGTGCTTTGATATTATGATTGTTGCCTGAGTGTATTAAATGCCTAAGATACCCTAGATCCACGTGTATAATCCAGCAATAGGATAAAATACCAACACCTTGTTGGTGGGTATCGCCTCGCAGCTAGGCTTAAGAGATAACTGAGAAGTAAAACCTGACCTGTGCATATATCCCCTTAACATGAAATCTCGCAAGAAAATTTGTCACAATGCACCAAAATTATCTCCTAACTCACCCCTGCGGGCCAGTAATCCCCCCCGTTGTATAACCCCAGATACACTGATCGCTCCTCAATGGTATTCTTCCGGGTGGCCTATAGATTTGTGAATAATCGGGTACCAAGACACTCATATTTATCGTCTGCGCAATTTTTTCATTATCTCCTTGGCATTTTTTACTACTTCTTATTCCTACTCTTGCCCTTTCGAGGTCCCAGTCGCGATAGTGATAGCTCTCTTCCCTGGAGAATTTGAAGCATAAAACCCGATGGTACCATAGTATTGCGCAGGTTAAAATCGATATAATTGCAAAAGTAGTTGAAAGGATGATAGCAACTGTTGTGGTCTGATCTGGAATTCCCATTCTAGGGGTGTTTGAGTATGTATGTATTCGATAAAGTTTTAGCTTGCTCAGGTAGTGATCAACAGTTGGAATTGTTGTAAGCCATTAGGTTTTTGAGACTACTGGTGTGTCAATATACGTTCCTCCAGAAAGCATTAACGATGAACATATATACTTGCAATTGATCATGTGAGGATAATAGATATTCACCAATAATTTTCCCCTCTCGTCCCATGGATAATGAGTTAGCAAAAAAATATAGGAGTAACTAGGCCTAGGGAGCAAACCTGTTACTATTGCGGGTTGTCAAAAATAATGGGACGCAACGGGGCAACGAATACAGCAACGACAACCCAACCCCGCCACCAACGAACGACAATACTAACGAAAATACATTTTGGGTCTCCAGTAGTTCTTATTATCACTTATCCTGTTTGTGGTCTCTTTGTGGTCGGTCATGGTTGAGAGATTATTACGTTGCAATGAAGCCTGTTGCGTCCCATTATTTTTGACAACCCATAATACGTGCATAGGCTTGGTTTTTAACCCCAGGGTACATAAAAGTTGTAAGTGATCCCGAATTTCTATTGCTTGCCTAACGCTCATGTCGATCATGATTAATAAATTCCTGCAGGTATACCTGCATGACGCATTTACCCCTTAACTAACAGGTTGTCAGCGGGGTGGAATTAGGTGACCCTGCGGCGCGTGCAGTGTTCGCCTGTCCGAAATTCATCAATCTTGTTCTAGGTTCGAAACTAAAAGAGAACTATTATTTTTGACAAGGGCTGTGATTTGTTGCGCCATCGAAATTGCGTGTATCACTCGTATCGGTAGACTTTTATCAAACATTTGTTTTGCGAGTGATAATGAGTGATTGAACTCCTTGGTTACGGCTATAATGTGCGGGGACATAAATTTCTCGACGTCATATGCTGGGATTAGGCTTGAGGTCAAGCTTAATTAAGATTTTCGTACTTCCGTAACAAACGGCAGCGGTAAGGTAAGGCCTTCCCGGGGGGCTGCATGCGCATCTTAACACCTTTACCAGCTGCGGCGGGTATCCTTTTTCATAAGTGCAACTTTAGATCTGGTAACGAATAGGAATAAATGTTGTATTGAGATTATTGATTAGTATGTCGGTATAACAGTGAAGAGATGGCGACAAACGGTTTGTATGTGTCTTAGTTAGTACGAATGTCACAAGAGGTGGAGAGTCTGAAGACCATGATCTGGATTGAGAATAATTGCTGTTCGTGAGATGTGATGATCTTGTAAACCTAAGCAATCATTCTCTATAAGCCTATCAAAAAAAAACTATCCTGAGGGATATATTGGTGGAGTGATGACACACATATAACTTATATAGTTTATTGTTTGCACGTAGATGCAGGCAGTTTATTTCCCCGTTTTATCGAATTGGACGCTTTTTCTTTGCCAGTGCAGTACTACCGCTGACCCTTTAGATATCTGCAAAGGTTAATAATGTGCAATATCACTTAGACCCTAGTGATTTCTCCAACCTGCCTCATGCAGCAGGGGTTCATACTTGTGTTGGAAACTTCTTGTGTTTGGGTTTCCCTTGACCGAAATTAGCACCTAAACAAACACCTCCAGAACGCCAAATAAAACCGTGAAATAGAGCTTTGTAAATTGGTAGTGTTAAATATTGTGCCATATACCTCAAATACGATTGTGAATAGTATTGTATATGACTACTACTCTCAGGGTGAGAGGCTTGTTCTACGATCTCAGTTGTGTTGTGATCCTGGAAGCCATATTGCAGTATGCTGGGGATCTCTTCTAAAGATGGGTTTCAGGGCGCAGCGGCCATTTCAAGTGACCTCAACATCAACCTTAAACTGACTATTAGACTCTACAAACACTGAATCCGTGGGAGGGGAGGGGTAACTTACCTCTAACGGACTCCTCCGGAGGTAACTCTAAAAGAAGAAAGCGAACAAAAGAATGAATGGTCCGGGGAGGAACTGCATCTTTGACATCTTAATCGAGATTTCTCAGCTGAAAAGCGGGTTTGTCTACAGACAGGTATGTAACCACTGCTGGAGATATGGTGTTGATGGATCCGGAGGATATGCCAATTTCAATCTTATTTGAGTCTCGTGCAGATGCAGGTGTACAAAGACAAATATTCTAGAGGGACTTGTAATCTAGCTGCGGATGGAGCCTCCGTAGGATAAGCAATTCATAAATATTCAACAGGAAGGGGAGTTCGGTATAGTAGGAATCCCAAATAGCTTTATAAAAGCACGCTCTGGCGCAACGAGTTGGGGGTATCTAAATAGCACCGAATTAAAAGAGCACTGTCTAGATCACGATAACACCTAAGCGGATAACTGAGGGTACCATGAGATCAGGTCGCGCGGGAGGTCTCGGGAATGCGTAGGCAACAAATAGCAGGAAACCAGCTCAAGCAAGCCAGCATTGGCCCTGCAGTACTCCAGGTGTTGCGGCCCCAGGCTAAACCCCGTAAAGTCTTTCTTGAAGGCCTAAGTAATTCTTCAATACTAAACGAGTTCTTATCGTTTTTGATTACAGGAGAATTAGGGACATGATTTAGTAGATAACTAACGAACCTCTCTCTTTGATTGGCACCTAGTGCTCAATATCTAAAGGTATATGATGTTCCTTGAATAGGGTTATCTCAAATCTACTATACTATAAAAGAATATGTACCGAAAAGTTTCGTTAAAATCTAACCCTGCACCTAAATGGCGCCCTCACAATATTTGAATGGAATACAGTAGGCATCAATCTCATAGCTATGAGACGGAGTAACCTTGGCTCATAAAATCTCTTTAGCTCTCTAGATCTTATCTGCAATCAATGACGGGAGAGAGATCTTTAGAGCCTGCTCTGGCAGCTACTGTATGAGCAACAGGCCGGTAGCATAGGGGATAATGCGCTTCCATCGGGTAGCCGTAGGAACAATTGCCGGAAGAGATGGGGTTCGATCCCCCCCGGCGCTGTTGAATTTCTTCTAAGAAATATTTTTTGATTTTTTTGCTGCATACGGGGGATGTAGATAAGTAAAGTAAGAGATCAAGAAGTATTAATTGCAATAAATTACATATAGTAATTTCCTTCTTGCTGTATATAATGTCTCATTCCGATAGTGAAGTATTCTCGTATATTATAATTAGCGGATATTGGATAGAACTTTCAATTGTAAATATTAGGTTCTAGGGTACACGGTCCGCTTAGAGATGTTCCTGGTTGGTTATGGAGCGAATTCGTGGATGGAGGTATGCGTAGTACGTACATGTATAGTATGTACATGTAGGCAGAAACTCTAACTGTCCGTGCCAAGGATTTACATTACGAACATCACCTCCTGAACGTTCAAGAACCTCATATGACGAGACCCGCATTCGCTCTTGGATCACCTACACTTGTTTTTAAACTCCTAACCGGAATATTGCCATTTGTCTCGGATTAACGCATCTTTAGGCCCTTTCCTCATATGTTTTGAAGGGCGTTTGAAACATTCCATGCATGGCTTTGAATTCCTTATAAACGGTATGGCAAGAGCTTGAGAGGTGCTCACTTCCAGTAGCTAAAGAGACTGTGAAGAGCAAATAAAGTAAGCAAAAGTAGCTAGGACTCTTACCCTGTCAATAGAACCCGAGGCTGGGAATGCTGACTCGAGTGATCAGACATGAAACAAAAGATCTGCATGCTCGATATTGGGATGGATGATGAGTCATCAACAAAGGTACCAAATTATTGGTTAAATCAATTTCAGATCAACGATTTTAATTTTTCTTATACCATGGATTTTTAGTAATGGGATTAAATACATATATGCATGTGTTCTAAGTTCCCACGACTCGTGAAAGATCTAGATTTTAACCTACTTGCTCCAGCTCCCAATCATACAGCATACAAGGCTTGGGGCCAACGTAGGTACATAGCTGTATCCTCAGCTGCCCTTCCCTAGGCAAGCCAGAAATACCCAGCCAAAGTTTGTCTCACACAAAAACAATTCCCACTGGTAATGGATCCACCCGATCACTATCGTTGGAAATATTTTATCTACATAAATGATCATGATTGGTACTTGGATACAATTGTACAAGCAAACATTAGCTCAATTTTTGTTTGTGCAAGTGAGTAGAGTATAACAAGTATACATGTATACATCTGCCTCCATGCTTACAATACTACAATACGCGGTGCGTTTCCTCAAAAGACGTAACACAAGCCGGCTCGGCCAGTTGGGTTCTTCTGTGCAGCCACCAACACGCGTGTGTAACATATCGAGACGGCCGAATGCGTGCATTGCACCTCCAGCGGCTGTTCTAGGTATGTAGACAGTCCACGGGTATGCTTGACTGAACCCCAGTCTCAGGTGAGGAGGTTGCTGTGCTGCGTAGGGATTAAGCTTGATATCGACCATGATATTGTCTACCTATATCTTCTAACTTCCTACCTTTCGATACGCCTCTAACCCCGCTGTTTGAGACAGGTGATTCTGAGGCGCTCTTGTGTGATTGGAGCGCTTTAAAGCGACAAGCCCAAAAAAGAAATACGGGTCTCGCCGACTGTTCTTGTGCTACTAGGTAGGGTATATGTAATCCCCACCCGCATCTCTTTCATAGAAGTCTCGCAGCCACACCCAAAGTCCAAAATTCGTGAGATCACCTACACCAGGAAAATATAAATTCGGATCCCTACCTGGACATCTTGAAGTCACCAATATCACGATGTCTATGCCTCTTGATGACAGGATTTTAATAGGCGTCGATGGCAAGGCTGGGCAGCCTGGTACACAGTTCTATGACACCACCCGAGATACAGTTGGTTTGTATGGCATTCGATTTTCTAAAATATTATACTAACGAGCCACCACAGCTCCACCGGGCCGGAATGGCGAACATGGACGTTCCGCATCAGCCGCAACAACAGGTACGAATGCTAGCACAGTTTCGATCGAGATAACACCGTCTAGGCTCGAGCCGGGTGGTATACACGCAGTGGGGACCACAACTTGTGCCGGGTCCGAATGGGAGGTTTCGGCTGATAAGACACTCTTCTTATCGGCGCGAGGTGGAGATGGCGGAGCCGGGGGGAGGGGTGAGGATGGACAAATGGGGGGTGCTGGGATAAAAGGCGAGAATGCGAGTGAGTACGCGGAGGCACAGGCTGGTGGGCCAGGAGCGAACGGCGGAGAGTATGTTCCCCGTGGGCGGGCTCAGTTCCAATAGCTAATCATGGAACCTATGCAGCGCTGGATATGGCACAGATGGCGGAAATGGTGGAA
The DNA here is from genome assembly GCF_003444635.1 of Morchella importuna. Classification (NCBI taxonomy): domain Eukaryota; kingdom Fungi; phylum Ascomycota; class Pezizomycetes; order Pezizales; family Morchellaceae; genus Morchella; species Morchella importuna. The sequence continues at coordinate 953,050 of NW_025763398.1, read as the reverse complement.
ATGGCGGGGTTGTATTCATTGAGGTTGCTGAGCAGGACACAAACCTACTTCTGGGCGTCGACTGGGACATTTCTGGTGGTATGGGCGGTGCAAGCGGTGTCCATGGCAATCGTGGACAAGGGGGCCAAGGCGGAGAGGGTGGTGACCAGTTTACTTGGTAAGTAAATCACAACTTTATTCCTATCGAATTAAAGTTTTAATACGAGATCTCTATTATTAGGCAGGTTTACGATGGCATTGGGTACTCTTGCTGTGGGGGTGCAAAAGTGTGCACCTGTTCAAAAGTACGTATCTAACCTATGAAGTCTCAAATCCATATGTCTAACCAATCAGTTCGTTCAAACGAATAAATACATCAGCTATACTCGTCCCGCTGGCCCTCCAGGCCCTTATGGGATGTGGGGGTCTCTTCCGTCAACAGATTTAAAGCCTGGTTCCAACGGTGCTCAAGGCTCGGTTCATATAAAAGTTAAAAGTTCGAATGGGATGGATTCAATCTACCATGGAAAATATTTCTTAAAAATTACAAGTTTTGAGATTGTCGATGCTGGTAACGACGGAATATTCGAGCCTGGCGAGCATATAATAGTGAGGAACATATGTGTGCAGAACATAGGTAGATGCCATGAGCTTGATTTAAGTGAAATTAGTGCATGCTGATAAGATAGGGGGAATGCCTTCACCTGCCCATGCACGGATACCTGTGCTGATCAGAAATACCGCGTGGTTCGACCCACTTATCGATGAACCTGCCTACCTCCCAAACTCAATATTCCCTGGAGAAACGGTCAGTATTCGCGGGGAGGTACGGGCCTTCATACGACAGGAGGGACAAGTACGTCCGCCTGGGGTGATTTTTCAAGCAGTTGACCAATTGGATTTGGTTGCGACAATGCCGGGTATAAATAGGGTGCTCCCAGAGTTCTTCCAACCAGTGGCCATCTCGATTGGGTATCCATTGGAACTTGAGGCGCCAAGTTATCTTTCGTCGGTTCAGCGAGGAAATGATGTTACATTTTCCTGGATGGTAGGATCCAATACCCATAGGATCGTGTATAATTCTGACATTATTGTTTATATACGTAGCTTCGGAACATCAGTAACAAGCCATATGGAATTAAAGGAGCTCTTCGACGAGCCGGAGGAACCTGTCTGTCTGAAATTGGAGATAATCAGATATTTAAGTTCACCGAGAATGACTCGAAAGATAACCGCCCTCGTGGCATTGACTTACCAGATATTATAGCACCAGGAGCCGTACTTATGATTGCGCAAACCCTTAAAGTCTCGGATCGAGCGGATCAATACTCAATTGGAGCCCTCACCCTCGAATTACTCCTCTCAGAACCTGGGGATAGAGCTGACTGGTTCTCCACCCTACCATCCCCCTGCCCCCCCTTACGCTCTATCATGACGTATTCCCTCGAAGTTCAAATTTCGGCGAAATACAGCTACAATCCCAGTTCCGCCTTCCTAATAGTTGTCAATTCCGGAACAAAGCCGGAGACAATCCACCAGTTATATAGGTTGATGGGAGACCTGAAAACGAGCGCTGATGTCTGGAACTTGAGTGTGTACGGAAGTTTCATCAGCCCAACCACTGGGAGATGCTTACTACTTGATTATATCGGGAAGACGATAGTAATTTTTGGAAACCCGTTCGAATATTTCCGTCAAGGAATGCGGTCTGCGTTCGGGCTGATAGATCCGTTTGTGGTTGCACATCTTGCTGCAGCTGGAACGAACTTTCTCTTTCCGGAGACAGTGAGCGGCGATGCATCCCTAAGCTCCTGGTTCTCTCATTTGTATTTTCCTACATATGTTGTAGCACCGGAAACACAGGCCATCGACCGCAAGATATTAATTCCCACCATAAACTGCGAACAACGGAATCGCAATCTTGATACTCATATATTCATCGCAAAAACTCAACTTCTCAAGAAGAACAAGGCAGTCTTGGTGGACGAGACAAAGCGAACGGCAAAGTCCCTGGATGAATATCTCCCTCTACACCGATTTTCAGTTTCTCCTGTCACAAGTATTTCAAAGAAGATCGCGGGAACAGTCATTGTGCGGCAAGGACTACCCCGATATGCTCGTGTCGCCGCTGCATACGGATACTGGCACGACTTTGGAGATAGACTCTCGGACTTGAACACTTTTATGATGATTGCTTCTCTGCCGTTCAAGACTCGGGTCAAGATATTCTGGAATAGGTTTAGTGGAAATATACCACCAGATCCCGCCGGGGATATGTATGATGTTAGTGTATTCGAAAGTACTACTAATAAGCCAATTTTAAACCCATCGGGCGTCGTGGAGCTTGATTCCGGGGACGTGTCAGCAATTACTAGGGAGAAATCAGGGAAAAAGGCGGATACTCCTATTAGTCGTGCCCAAATTGATGAGAAGGCAAGTACTACCCCTCCGGAATTGTTATCCTCCCTTCCTTCAATTGCTTATGTCTCCCAATAGATTTATAAAGCAGTCGCTTTGAGCCTTAATTACGAGATGGAGCAAGAAATTTCCCGTTTCTGTGCTGAAGCACCCTGGCCCGACCCCATTCCCGAAAACAACTGTCTCTACCAAGTTTCGAAGGTTGATTACTTCCTGACTGTTGCCGTCAACGCGTCGAAAGCCGAGTTACCAAGTGACTTTCAACTACTAGTTGAGACCCTCGGCTGTCTTGTGGCGGGGATTGAACCCGTTGGAGCAGGCCAATATATTGGACAAAAGATGGTTTCATATGGCAAACGACGGTCTCACCTTCGACTACAGATATTTGCAAAACTAGATGTTACCTTGCGCTCAGTATATGCGGAAAAGGTTGCTGCAAAGATCAAGAGGAAGCTCATGCGCGAAAGCGATAAGCTGAAGAATGACATGGGGAAAACAGAAGAGAAGACTTTGATGAAAGTAATAATGAATAAGTGCGGAGCTCTTACGAATGAAAATTTTGCGAGCCATCAGTTCCTGGATGCGAGTGCGGCAGAAGGGAAGTCGGAGGCGTGGGCGGAGCAAGAGGCGGCGACAAGGATGACGAATCATGCTGAGCTTTTGACAAAGATTAGGATGGATGAGCTATATAGTCGGGAAATCCTTGAAAAGATGGTGAGGATGTAGTGGAAGGGTGGGAATGAATACTCGTATACGTAATGGAATTACATATCGTTTAATGAAATCTTGTTGAATGTGTGGAGGGAAAGAAATAGGTTTAAATGAATATAGGAGAATACCATTTTTACACTCTACATCAGACATAAAGAGCGAGTTCAAAACGATAGACACTCCTTAAACATAATGAGACAGGGCTCATACTACGAATTTCAGAACTCTAGACACGGAAGCGATATTTATGATTAGTCAATCATAGTTAGGTGCGAGTGATTTTCTGTGACGAAGCTCTTGCGCCGAGCAGAAGGTACAGCGACTTATATTCATACATGCAGTCAAGTCACGGTCTATATCTGAGGCGCGCTAAGTGCATGTAGATTTCTCTCCTTACCTTAACCCGGAGTAGTGTGAAGACATAGAGAATTATTTAACTCGACTCAAGATTGCTGAATCTTAATCGATGCCGGCGTATTCCAGCCTTTCCCTACTGAAGGAAATAGAAAATTTTATCCAACCTGCAAATAGCCTTTTAGCCCCTAGAATGATCAATCAAAGTCAAGCGGGGTTATTAAAGCAGTTTCCCAAATGTAAGAGGATATCAAGCGGAGGATATTCCATAGGAGTAGTAGAGGATATTCGAAGCTGGTAGAGGCTATCTGACAACAAATCAGTTCCTCTAACTAGCATAAAGGAATATGAGAAAGCGACACTGAGTGTCAACAGAGAAGCTAAGACTCCTAAGCTGGGAGTATTAGTACATATTACATAGATTTTGATGCCAAGGCTAACTCGAGGTGACTAACACGCGCTAGTATTGCATTATGCAGACAACAACGCTTTTTTCCCAAACCGTTTTCCCAAACAGTTTTATAGTTTTTGGACCGCTAAATCAAAATCTCTACGAGTATTCTCTCTTCATGAAAGGACTAATGCTATCTGTCAAAGCAAGTCCTTTGACATGGTGTACTCTGATAACCATGTTCTTCGCTCTACCTTCCAACGCACCATGTGTGAGTAAGATGACGAGGCTGGAGAAACTAGTCCCCGTACTTCCCAGTCGGGCCACAACCTTGGACAATCGGAAGTACAATATTGTACCTACTCACCCAATGTTTCTCCCTCAAGATTGAAATAAAGCTAATTAGTGCATTATCGAGAACAAGGATCTTGGTTAACATGGGCGGCTGTGTGGATTTCGAAGGTCTTGGCGCGACTAGAACCCCACAAACAGTATAAGATAACAAGATCGAATTGCCTCCCCATACCTGAGTTCAAGAAATTGTTAGATGCTTCCGATGAAATCAAGATCCGGAATTGCAACGATCTAGCTACGAGTCCTACAAATTGTAGCCGTGATATCCGAAAAACCCTAAGAGCTGACCGACGAACCTAACCCTGGGCCTCACCGGGCTTCAAAACAGCGGCGCAGAGACAAAAATAGCTTAGAAAAGCTCGGTACCGGGCCGTCCCTGTGGCTTCGCGTGATTCTCAATGCTTGGTTGAAATTTATAGCAAATGCTAGCGTTAGAATGCCTTGGTCAAAGTATGTCATTTTAACTTAGCGGGGCGTTCCTGGATCCTAGAATCGGAGAAATGATGAGGATGAGTTGTATTATAAAAAGCCCCTTCTTGATTTTTGCTAATTGGTGAGTACCTATGCTTTTGAGCTTTTGGATGTTGAGTTGATTTGGATTGCATGAACGTGTTTGATTAAAGTGTGGAATGTTGACCTTGCTGCACATCAAGCCAACCCTAACTATTTCCAAAAACTGAACACCAGTAGACTTAGTATTCAATTCCCCAGTACACATAACACTACCACTTTCATCAGCTATATCACCTCACGTCAAACTAGGCGGAACAAGTACGCTACAGCATACCAAATGCATCCAAAATGAAGTCAAGTTGTGCTGTGCCTCATTGGGGAAATGGGGCTGAAAAAGCAGCATTGTAGGTACTTGGGCTTGAGTATGCACGGTGGACTGAGGCGTGGGCGTCTCGGAGCGAATAGTTTGATCTCACCCAATCGGGCTCCGGTAAGGTACGTGGGTGGCATAGATCAGATAATCAATATAAGTAGATCGAACCTTCTACATATATCACCAAGTCTCGTTATCAAAAGATTTCTAGTTTATATAAGGCTTCGTTACGATTTCTCTATCCATTAACCTCCCTCATTAACACTTAAGATGAAGTATATTCGATCAGCCCTCGGGGTTGCTTTAGCGCTTTTCTCGTCCCTCTCCTTGCAATCTTCATCTGATGATGCTTGTGCCAAAGCCATAAAAGAAATTAATGCCACATGTGATTATATTTCTCTATAATTTATGGTAAATAATTTCTCTGACATAGTTATCTAGCTTCGCGAGAAATCCCAGAACTATTAGCATACGAATGCCTCACTAGCGTTCCCTTTCACCAAGATGAAGCTCTGGACACCTTACGGCAGCTGCGCCTATTCCTCCAATTCTACTCGGCTCAAACTTACTTTCTCTCACCACCCACACCTGAGCTAGAACTCGCCCCCTTTGATCTCAACAAAACACTCTCCAAGATTGAGTCACGAGTACGACACAACAAATACGAAAACGAGCACTCATTCAATGGAGATCTATTTAATCTCTTCAGCGCATTCAGAGACACCCATGTCCGCTTCATGACAAAGTGCTACTCTGCCTTCTCTTTCGAACACGATTACCCTATCATCGCCGTTTCGGATAGTCCTAGTAGTATTCCTAAAATACACGCAGTAGAGAAGGTGGGGAATAACTGGGAGGTACGGGATGAAATTTCAAAGATCAATGGAGATGATGCAGTGGAATATCTGATGGGGATGGTGAATGTGCACCCAGAACTGAGCTGGGTTGACCCAGATGCGAGGTGGAATCAGTTGATGGTACATTACACGGGAAATGACTATGTGGGGGGGTTGTTTGCGAGGAGATATACATTCGATGAGAATGAGCTTGTGTTGACATGGGCGAATGGAACGTCGACATTGGTGGAGTGGTGAGTTTTAAAGAAGTCCGACTGGGTTTTCAGGCGTTGACCTTTTTCTATAGGAAATCCAGATTGTTGGTCCCGAGGAATTCCTTCAATTCGACAGATACCTTCTACTCTAACGTCTGCATCCGCAGCGAGAAGGAGATCGAGAAGACTCGCACTCTGTATTCTGGCAGGCTCAAATACAAAAATAGCACCGAATCTACCAGCAAAGCCAAGGGTAAACGGGAGGCATTACCACTTTACAAAGAGCCTCTTTGGAGTCGTTCCACAAACAGAACCCTGAAGCCTATCATGTCCTTCACAGACAACGTAATTCAGCTATTCAGTCTTGACAACGAAACTGCCGTTCTCGTAATCGGAGACTTTAAGAGCTCTGAAACACTCGTCTCCTTTGCCGGCTTCATCTCCAAGGCAATCTCGTATCTCAAAGATAAAGGGACCCCTAAAATTATCATCGATGTCACCGGGAATGGTGGTGGAAGCCTAGCTCTGGGTAACGATGCCGCTATGCAGTTCTTCCCGACAGCAGATCATTACTTTGGCACAAACATGCGGTGGAACCCGGCACTGCAAGCTATGCTTACATCCAACATTGATCCCAACCGGACTTTTTGGGACCTGGGGCAGTACCACAAGATGGATGGGAGCGATTTCTCGAGTTACCAGGAGTTCCTGGGACCCGTGCGAAGCGATGGAGACTATTTTACGAGAATTGCAAGGCCGGATCTCGCGGAGAGGAATGCGGAGAAGAGTGACGGGAGTGCCCTACCTGCGGCGTATAAAGGTCCACAACCATTTAAGACTGAGAATATAATAATCGTAGGTTTCTTTACCTGGTTAACCATAACTTGATCCCAATAACTCACAAACCGGGCAAACAGGTGTCATCAGGAATGTGCGCTAGCACTTGCGCAGTATTTGTGGAAGCTATGTCTGAACAAGGTGTCCGCTCCGTTGTGTTTGGTGGCCGAGCCCGCGGCGGCCCCATGCAGACCGTCGGCGGAACGAAGGGCACCCAGGACATCTCATTCGACGACATCGCCGCCTGGGCCTACGCCCTTCTCGACGGAAAAACTGAGGCTCTTGACTACATCCCCGATGTGATGAGCTTAGCCACCGTCGACGCCTCCGTCAACCTCCGTAACTCCTGGCGTAAGGACAACCAAGCCCTCCCCATCGAGTTCATCTATGACCCCGCCAAATACCGTCTCTCGTACACAGCGGAGATGATCAGGTACCCCGAGGCCATGTGGAGAGCCTCTAAAGACGTTGCGTGGAACGGCGCAAAGCAGCTCGGCGATCTTCCTGTCAACGGCAAAAAGAACCGTGCATCCCAAGACGCGTCAGGAAGCACGGTGAAGCTCAAGTCCAAGAATCATTCTTACAGCAACGGTGAGAGCGCTGGCTCCGCGGACAAAGATTTAACCTGGAGTAGCATTGGACAGTTGATTTGGTATAAGCTTTACGGACGGACCAGGTAGAGAGGGTCGGGGTTGGTGCTTAATTAGACTCTAGAGGCTATTTTCTTTCTCTTTTTTCCCTTTCTCTCGGGGGAGCTCGGTTTTGTATTTATGCATTATTTTTATTTCCTGTTGGTGTATTTTTCCCCCTATTTCGGTTTCTCGAGCTCAGGCGCGCGTGTACATATAGTTATCTTTTTGATCATTGACGAGGCATGTTGAGCCCCATCTTTTCCTGGACAAGCTTTTTGGTGCGACTTGACCTGTGCCGTATGCACCATCCCAAGCTCAAAGCGAATAGCAAGATGCACATTTGGAATGTAGACTAAGCTTCAGAAATTTCGATACAACCCAAAAAAAGAAAGAAGATAAGGCTGAAACATCGGTGAACATCCCTTAGTTAGGCTCAGGGATGTGGATCAATGAACCGATCCGCAGGCGCAGCCACTGCCGGACCCGAGTTATGGGGTAGGTGTGGTTTGTACCATGAGCCTTAAATTACCCCGGGGTAGAGTGGTGGTTGTGGTTGTAGGGGGGTGTTGGGGAGGTTGAGGCGATTACAGGGAGATGAGCTCTTAAAAAGGCGAGTGATCCATCATGAATAAGCCCCCCCCTCCAAAAAAAAAAAAAAAAAAAAAAAAAAAAAAGAGAGAAAAAATTCAACCTTTACAACGTACATATCTGGCACTTCAATATCAAGAATTGTAAAAGATTAACTTATTATGTTTTATCTACACCCGGCCACTATCTCTAGTCCAGTTCCAGAAACCTAACGCCCCATCCAATTGCAATTAAATACTCATATGACATCCTATGTACTAGCAGTCATGCCATGCCTAACTGCTCCACTCCGCAACATAGCTCCAACTCCACCCACATTTGCCCACCTTTTTCAAAAAGTGCTCCCTAGTCAGCCCCTTTCCGGGCCTATCGTCAAACTTAGTTGGGTAGTATAGTGTCACCTTGGTATTCCGTGGGACCACAACATCACACATGTATCCCCGCCCTGTCCCGTCGGGCTGCATCAAGTAGAAGTTCTTCACGTCAAAGTCGTTGCCCACGTTCAGAAAGAGAACATATTCACCTTCTTTCCTGATTACCGGGAGGTGCTGGCATGGTAATGAGACCGCGAAGCGGGTTCGTGTATTGGCCTGGAGCTTTTTGGTTGGGGGCGAGACAGTCTCCTTGCTAAAGTTGAACAGATCTGTGAACTGTTTGTAGAGCTTTGGGGGCTCTGGAGACAGCATATATTCTTCCCAGCTTATCGTGCGCCCATCTTCGCGGTATTGCTGTGAGGGCTGCTCGGGAAAGTGTTTTTTCCCAAATACACTAGCTGGGGAAATGAAGTGCTCGGGGGAAAACTCCTTTATATATTCGTTGTTCGATCCACGATGGCCGGCCCCCCAGCACGAGTCTATGAGATGCCAGTGGTTGCTCGAGAGCTTCACTGCGTTCCATGCGTGGTTCATGTTATAAGCCGGTGCTGGTGCACCAGGGGCTGGATCAGTGTGGCCGAAGCCTTTGCCGTGGCCCGTTACCACTACACATTGAAGGCCACTGTAGGTGCAGAGAGCTTCAAAGAGATTTGAGTAACCTGCGCAGACAGAGAGACCGGTTCGTATTGTTGATTCAGGGGACTGATCGGGGATTTTTCCTGCAAGCAGGGAGCGTACGTCGTAGGAAATATTATGGTGAAGCCAGGTAAATATTACACGGGCTTTTTCAACAGTACTTGGGAATGGAGAAGTAAGTGCTAAAGCTAGGGTCTGAAGGGAACGGACTTGGGAGCGTTGAAATTGCGGGAGTGAGGCGTGATGATCAGGGCCCGAGTAGTCGTAGCATATTAGACACGGCAATGTGGATGTTGTATGGGGTTTACAAGATGGGCTTGAGGAAGGCCGACTGGAGACTGGTATGGGTGGGGGTCTTGTAGAGCGAGGGATTGGAGGTGGATTCGACCCAATAGCAGAGTCTGTATGTGATGCCGGGAGTGGGGGTCTCTGTGAAATCGGAGGAGGAGCAGCATTGCGAACCGGAGGAGGTGGCAACCGTCTCGGGACAACAGTAGCCTCGCCAGAATTTCTTCTAGAAGTCTCTTGGACCGCCGTAGTGGTCCTACGGGTGGGAAGTGGTGGTGTTGGCCGAGGTGCTGGCAAGCTGTTTATACGTTTCGGGGGCAGCGGTGTATTTGTGATCTTCTTATCGGGAAACTGGACCGGTAAAGAATCTTTCCCAGTATAGATGGGTGGTAGTGTGCGTGTACTGGATGTGCTTCCAGCATGGCTATTACTTGAGCTGGTACTCGTGACTGAGATGATGCTTTCAGTCATTGAGGATATACTGGTCTTCCGCCGGGGAAGAGGTGGGGGTGCTTGCTTCTTTGCGACACCCGAGCTTCCAGCTGTAACAGAAATACTAGTAGTTGTAGTTACTCTAGTTGTGGTAGTTACGGTACTAGAACTAGTGGGGCGCGCTGGTGGCCGAGGCGGTAGGCGTGGAGTGCCTTTCGTCGTCGAAGAGGCTGTTGGGATTGAATCGTACTGCGGGGCATGGCGGGAGACCTCCTCCAACTGCAGCGTCTGTACGCGTTCTCGGATGCTCGTAACGGTACCTTTCTCTTGAACATGCATTTCGAAGTTTTCTCAATTAATCTGTTGGAATATTGAAGGAGCTCTCCGTGTTTGAGGTTCTGATATCTGGATGTGCGAGTATGGTTTGGGGTAGTGGCTAGCGACTTTCTCTCGACCTCCCCGCGGGGGGGAGATAGCTACTTACATACTGACTGCCTCAACTCACGCGTTGTTCTTCCATTCTCTTTTGTCTGCACTCGTTACCGTTACACATACATTAATGCGATGACTCAACAAGTGGTGCAAACTGTTCAATGCTTGTTTCTGCAGCCGGATAAAAGGTGCCGTAAGCTATTTTGGGAATCTGCTAAGCCCACTCCTCCCAAAGGCCCAGCACTCTGAGTGATGCCGAGTGATGCGGGGGTCTTGGGATTGGGATGGTATTGGAATATCTTGACTCGCTGTTAGCTAAGTGATCTTCTAGATTGCATGAAGAAGGAACCAGACACGCGTCATACACATCTCCAATTTGACACGCGGTTGTCTTTGACTGCTGGATAAGTTATCGTGGATGCAGCCTCGTTTCCAGAGATTAAGACACTTCAATCTCCAGGTTCTTACGTGTCGAGATAGGATCGAAATGCGTGAGATGTTCCAAGCACGGGCCACCAGAAGGTGTGTGCATTGAGGAGGAGGAGAGTGAAATGATATCAGTTCAAGGAAGATGGGGTTTATGTAGGTACATGTACTTGCGTACATGTACCTACATGGAGTAACGAATTCAGGTTCGCTGGGCATGCGTATATCAGCTCCCCTCGCGTGCCACGTGTGTTGATTGCGATACTTTGCAGCTGCAACAGTGTCCCCAAGAATCGGTTCATCTACACCTGCTTAACTACGCTGATATAAAAATGACTCGTCAGTACTCGAAAAATGCACCCGATATCTGGAAGACTGGAACCATGATGTTTATCACATTTATCTCAGGGCAATAGTGATGCTGAGACGGTCGGCCTTTTCACCTACTAGCTACTGCGGTATGTATGTAGACATTTACAACCGGATTAGTATTCTTCTTCTTCTTGCTGACATATATGTATTGTCAGCACTTAAAACTAAATTCCAACTACAATATACAATATTACCAGGAAAGTTTGGAAAATGTCGAGATGTTGCTTTACGATCTTTGCCGGTACCTCCTTCTTGGCTCACGCGAGAGATTTCACAATCTTAAAGTCCGAAAATGCTCTAATCTAGTCTGAAGTGACCAACTGATACTTCATTTAGCTACAGACCTCGGCATATTTAGTTTTAGCACTCATTCCAAGCAAGTGTATGAGACGCATTTACAAAACTAACACTTTGCTCACACACTACCCCGTGAGTGGGTGTATGAAGGTACGTCTTGGTTAGAGAGCCTACTACTAATACTAGACCTATTGCGCATAGACCACGTCTAGCTACAAACCTCAGGCCAGGCAATTGTCTAATATCATGGGGGGCTATATGAAAAGATTCCAGCTTCTCAGAATCACTAATTACTATATATATATAGCACTGAGCTAGGTTGGTGCCGAGTTTATGCCATAGTCTATGACTGCATGCAGAGTTTTGTACCTAGAAACAATAAAACTACATGATTTAGAGAAAAAAAGAGAAAAAAAAAGGTCGGTGCCGAGTTGAGGATTATTTAAAGTTTATTATATGCTCGAAAAAAGAGGATAGCGGTGCTGATATAGCAGCTAAATCATAAACAGGGGAATAAAAACAAAGAAAAGCAACAAAGAAAATATAATAGCAAAATAAAGTTATAAGATCTTAGGCCTATGTCCTCTCTTCTCGAGCTCCCATGGCTCTCAAACCCAGCTTCAGCTTAACGCTTCATCCGATTTTGGAAAGCGCCCAACGCCGCCTGTTTTCCATAATCCAATGCCTTCTCACCAAGCTGACTCCTCAAGGTGCTAGTCCCCAGACTTGGCTGAGTCCCCGCCGGCTTCTGAGGTCCATTCTCTGGATCGCTCGTCGCAAAATCACTCATACCGACTTTACCGCCTGTGGCCTTCCCAACCAAATAATCGCCCTTCTCTAGCGCCTTTGCCTGTGCAGTCGCAATACCCCATTCGGCAAAGACAATGGCGCAGATGGCGATGGTTGCAAGAAGGGAGAGTGCGAAGGCAGCCCAGCCAAAGCCGACGTTGGCTCCGCCAATCTTAGCCTCGACGGTGTTGATGCCCATCTTCTGGACTAGTGTTGAGACGGCGCCACTGAGATGTGTTAGTAGAGTTCAATGATCAATATGCAGATAAGAACAAACTTACGAAGTGACCTGTTGCAAAACCATAGTCCCCATGAGAGCCAGTGTCCCAAGGCTGCACCCAACAGCGGCGACCTTCTTTGTCCACGCCGGGATTGGGATCCCCGGAATACAGTTAACCGCAACACCCAACCATCCCACTGCCATAGCGATAACAGCGACCCACACGGGTAGCGAGAAACTGATCCTGCTCCTGTAGATATCCGCAATCGCCATCAGATCCAACGGATCGCCACCAAGGTCACCAGCAACCCTCTCCAAATCCGCCGAAGTCCTAGCGCAGTCCCATCCCTCGGAGTGGTCTACACAGAGACCGCGGTATCCAACGCGGATGAGACTGAATGTGGCGCTGTCGTTCTTGCTTGATGAGAGAAGGCCGTCGAGCTTTTCGAGGCCGTTGAGGACTTCGGTGGTGGTTTTGGAGTCATTGTAGGAGAAGGAGATGAGATAGAACTTTCGGAGGGCGGGGGAGGTGGTGCCACAAAGGATGAAGGTTGTGAAGACAGTCGAGATGGTTAGGAGTATCAAGGAGAAGAGTAGAACGGGCTCTAGAGAGTGGGTTAGCAAATGAACCGGAAAAGATGACGGAGCAGAGGTGGTTCTTACTTGTGAACTGGCCAATACCGAATCTTGAGAGTGAGAACATCGTGAAGTGTTTATGTGTAGGTTAAAAGTAGAAAAAAAATTGAAAATAAATCGTAAATGAAGATGTGTATGAAAAGTGAAAGAAGTTTGTACGTTTAATAAAGAACAGGCCCCGCTGTAAATTAAAGAGAAGAGAATTGAAGAAAAGAAAGTACAAAAGAAAAACGTAAAGGCGAAACAAGTTCGATCGTAGACAAAGTTTACTGCACTGATGTGATACTGGATAGAATAATTTTCAAGTTCAATGGGAAGAGTCCACAGCTTATATACAACACAACTTTCAAGCGTCTCTCCAATAGAATCACTCTTTTAATGTTTGATTTTAGCTTTGTTGATCTCTCAATGTCTTGGGCGCTTGTTCTGGTAACCCCTTGACGCCCGTGATTGGTCCCGCTTAAAATAGATGCAGGCTCTTTATATCACCCCAAACGTTAGTCCAAATTTCAGTTAACGCCTGGTAGATGAGTACTTTCTTTGGCGCAGCGGGAACACGCAATACAGAGGTAGATATGGATCGACAAGTGCAGGATCTGTACATGGGATTCTAGATAGAAAGTCGCAACCACATATTACTATGGTACTAGTACCCTCAGCTTCTTCCGTCTACTAAGCAAATGCTATTATTAGGTGAAGAATTATTGATACTCAGCTAATTAAATGTGTACCTAAAACTACCTTCGCGGGTATTCAATATGAGCAATATCTACTGAACTGTGAAGGGCTTTGCGCGCGACTCCTCCGTGGATCTGTGAAAGAACAAGACTTCAATACAAAGTAATCACCTAAGTATGCACATGAATGAAGGATAACAGCTGTAGACACAGCCGTTGATCGTATGACTACTAATCGCTTGACGATCCGTTTTGTCGCATGTACTGTACCTACACGTCAATTAAGGAGAAGACTTGTGTCGCAGATGAAAATCACGATATGTATTTTACGCGACGACGTTTATTTCCGAAATCCCGGGTATCGACATCTGCACCTATCAATGCCCAACCATGGACACACCGTGTTTGATATAGGCGCCACAAAGATCAATTGGCGTGGATCTGAAAAATTGATCCCTAAAGATCTTAAAACCAAGCTGAGGGCCGTAGGTGAGACCTAACCCCTAGACTAACGTAGTGGTTGCGGTTGCCGCCACCAATCCCAATAAGGATAGAGGACCCTGCATTTGGGATTCGCAACAACCAATGATAGGCTAGTAAGTTAATAGAAAAAAAATTTCAAAATGGTAAAATAGCAACAATTTCATAGGTTCCATGGCTCAGTTGGTTAGCGCGTGGTGCTAATATAGAAATATGTCAACGCCAAGGTCGAGGGTTCGACCCCCTCTGGAACCAGTCATCCTGCTAGGGAGTCATCTGCATAGGTATTTGGTCTCTCGGAGCAATCTATTTTTTATGCAGCTACAGTACAATCTCCTTATAAGGGTACGTCGGGACTGAAATTTGGTACCCTTATAGGAAGAGCAAATTTGTACCTACGAGGCCCAATGAGGTCCCCAACACCTACCTTTATAAGGCGAATACCCTTATAACCCGAACTCTTACAACGAGATTGTACTGTACATCGTACCAATGGCTTACTAGAGTCTTATCTAGAAGAAGATACCAAAAAAAAGCTTATCGGAACTGAAATACTGTCCAATTGCTTATAAAGGCATCAAAATGAGCTTACAGCCAGCATATAAGAGTTTGATACGTAGAAAAGCTTCCCTAAACTTCAATTGAATGCAGTTATACAGGAATTCAAGTTCCTTTTATCTTGACGGCGATGTACTTGTATGTAGCATATATCCACTGCATACTTGCCTAAACGCCCGCTAGATAAGAGACCCTACGTATACGCATCTCAAGAATTTTGAGCACTATTTGCCCTTACAGATCTCTAATCAGCAAATTTCCATAGCGAATACTCGGTCAAATACTAAATCACAGACCAAAGGTATCTGTAATGATCATATCCCAACTACAGTATAATAGATACATGTAATTGCCAAGCAAGCCCCGCAAAGTGGATAATTTCTCACAGCGTGAGTTTGAGCAGAGCTGCTTTAGAGAGATACTATGTGAATCACGTAGTGAAATGGGAACCCATAATAATAGAAACACACCGGTCGCCGGTACCCACCGATACAGAGACGGTATATTAGAATAGGACGTTTGCGTGGAACCGGGGCTGCCAGTCGAGAGCCTGTAAATCAAGTTTCTCTTTTGTGAGAGCTTCAGAATCCTACCAAGGACAAGCATCGGTATACAGAAGAAGTTCGAGAAGACAATATTTAGGTATGTAGACCTTGGTAACTTTCTTTTTGGGCTGACGTGCGCCATGTTCACCAGGGTTAATTATAATAATATCGAGTGATTATCTATGAGCGAGACTCATAGCGATAAGTACCTACATACATGTACAGCGGTGGGTAATAAGTCATCAGACGGAACGCCACCAAAATACGCGTTTGCAGGCAAAATTGTGGCTAGGTCGTCAGATGACTTATTACCCACCGCTGTACTACGGGTGTAGGGGTAAGTCTGTTGACAGTGAGAACTGTTGCAACCACGAGTACGTTATCAAGCACTTAGGTACATGTAATTACATGATGTGGTAGAGATACACCCTCCGAAAAGTTTTTTCCTTGATTTTATTGTATATAACATTTAAATCTTACCAGATGACCGAGACTCTCACTTCGTGGAGGACACTTCAGTATACGGGGTGGACGGTGATCCAGCTGTTACCGGGTAGATGAGGGTGAGTTCTTTTCTAGAGTTACATTATGTATGGATCAGGTCCTACATGTATCCATGATAGTGCCAGCAAAAGAATAAAAGGAAACACTGGACACAGCTAGTGTTAAATGATAAGTGGTTCCAGAGGGGGTCGAACCCTCGACCTTGGCGTTAACATATTACTATATTAGCACCACGCGCTAACCAACTGAGCCATGGAACCATGATGTCATTGAGATTTTTGTGATTTATCAACCTTTTGTAGCTAGAATCATTCGGGTAGACTGCCCACGCACATAAGGCTTTGCATGGTAGTTTAGTCATCCGTATCAAATACTTAGCTGCATGTAGGCAGATATCATTAGGCTTGAGACAGCGACCGCTTCACATTTTCACAAGAACCCCGCAAATATGATGGCCCGCCGCCTAATCCTCCTCGTCGATTTCGATGAGACTCTGACCCGGACAGGAAAAGATACAATCTCTCTGCTAGCATCCGCAGCCTATAAATGCCACCCAGCAGGAGCAAATCTGCCACCATGGAGTTATTTCGTGGATTCTTATATGCGTGACTACAACGATCATGTTGGGCAGGCACCAGTGCGGACAACACTGGAAGAAGAAACGGAGTTCCAAAAGTCCCTGAGAAAGGTGGAGAGAGCGAGCATTGATCGAGTTGAGGGAGAGGGGGTGTTCAAGGGTATCAAGTTGGAGACACTGATTAAAACTGCGGCGGAGAACAGGGGGGACATCATGAGGAAGGGATGGGAGAAAGTTGTGGATAAAGTTAGCAGGAGAGGGAGGGTAGCCATTGTTAGTGTTAATTGGAGTAGATCGTGGATTAGGAAATGTTTTGAGGGCTCCGATGTTGGGAAAATTGACGTCTTTTCGAACGAGTTTCTGGTCAATAGTCAGGACATCACAACCGGAGGTTTGGACCGATGGTTTGGCGATAAAGATGGTGGAATCTGGACGGGGTGGGATAAGTTACGGGTTATGAGGGATATTGTCGAGAAGAACTCTGGTGCCGGAGAGGAAGGTTTAGTGGTTTACGTTGGTGATTCAACATCAGATCTGCTGTGTTTATTGGAGGCAGATGTAGGGATATTTTTCGGAGAGAAGTTGGACAAGTCGTGTGATAAACTGGGGATAGAGATAAGGGAAGGTTTGACGAAAGGATACGTTGGAAAAAGCGGAGTAAGTTGTTTGGTTAGAGTGGAGCAGTGGAGGGAGATAGAGGAATGGGTTGAGGGACTTTGACGGTTTCCATAATAATTGGAAATAAGGCCTTTGTTCATCTAAACAGTGGCAAAAATGTTACAACAGGATTGACGATGTTCTAGAAACTCCATATGGCACCGTTTCCACCGTTCCACCGTTGTACAGTCATTCACAGGGTGAGGACGAACACTGGGTGAAGACGAACCAGGGTTCTCAATATAACAAGAAACAGCCAAGTTGCCCAAGTGATCTTTCTATTTATCCAAAAATCCTTGTTCGTCTACATCCAGTGTTCGTCCTCACCCTGT
The DNA here is from genome assembly GCF_003444635.1 of Morchella importuna. Taxonomy (NCBI): domain Eukaryota; kingdom Fungi; phylum Ascomycota; class Pezizomycetes; order Pezizales; family Morchellaceae; genus Morchella; species Morchella importuna. The sequence goes on along the minus strand of NW_025763398.1, from coordinate 935,677 downwards.
GAACGACTGTATCCTTCACTACCTTTCCGACTTATTTTCTATCTTTGTTCGAGGCAACTCCACTTCCTTATCTTTATCAATAGCCTTCAAATGAGAACTTGTTCGCCAAAACTTTCTACAATTTGATCCACCCACTTTACATCATGGCTTCGGCTACAAAGGCTGTGGAATACATGAGGAGACACGTACTGCATGCACCAGAGAGGATCTATCACGACCGCACCACTTTCTGCACCTTCTGGAGTTCTGCACTCGTGAGCAGATTAAATAAGAGGTTCCATTTTTGTGAAACATTCTTATATGGCCATGGAGTCATCGGACAGTGCTACTGATCTACCTTGGGGAAACCCGTGAGCACTTCATTGTTACTGAGGTATTTTACAACTTGAGTTTGACGGCCTTGGTTCCAACTCAGTCCACTGTCAGACAAGGGGCGAAGAAGGCCCCGAATGTAGGTACTCAACAGAATGTATAATCCAATTAGGAAGCCCTTGCTTCCATCTTTATCTTTGCATATCTGATGGATCATAAATCCCTAGCGTGGGACGGGCCGATACATATAGAGTGTATGCATTCCCTGTAGAGTACGACTCTGTACGAGACTTCGGGATCCCAGCATAGCCCCGTCTGCTCAGTTAACCAGGGCTAGGGTTTACTACCACAACAAGACATCCCCGCATCCTAACAGATAGAAATATTACTCGCGGCATATTATTAACGTAATATTCACCAATAACTACCGGTGGTAACGAGAAAATCAACGTCCTGTTTGAAAGAGGACCGGGGAACGGGTAACGGGTACACAAGACAGGCACAACATTACATTCTTCCTTACGTGCCATGAGTTTAATTTAGCCAAGGAGACTGCAGAAACTTGTCTGAGTGAGCGATAGGTACTCCGGTAGATTACACAGCCGATCGATGGCACTTTGGTCTCAATATTAATATTTTGGAGATACTTGGTTGTCACATGCAGCGGTATCATACACATGCAAGAATCGATCAAATTCCCAAGGGAGGCCCATTTTTCTTGGCCCATAGTTATCATAAGGTCACCATACAAGGCTTTATGTAGTCTTGATATTATATGCATTCCATATGTACATGTTACCATGATATATGAGAACATGTCTCAGATATACAAAAAAGGACTCTGTGTTCTTACTACGTACTCTATGCGTTACTCTACTTACGATGTATGTACTTCAACTCGCGAGAAACCACCGGCGAGAAACAACGTGTGTGTATGTAGCCTATCTAAACTGCAACCGGACAAGTATTAACATTATCCTGGCTCCCAGCCAAGGAAGTAACGGTAGAAACCGCAATGACCATCCAGTTAATTTTAGACATTTTGTGATAGAACCCATCTCATCACATCCTCCCCCAAAGCCTCGTCTGTCTCAAGTTTCAGTAACCTCGTGATGTCTCCACCAACCCGCCCCCATCCCTTTAATGGCGGGTGATAGGTAAGTGGCCGAGGAATGCCTGCATATTTCAGGCAAGGCCTCCCATCTAGGTACTAAGGATCAATCAAGGAGCCAAGTTAAGCAGATCAACCAAATTGCATGTATGTACACTACGAAATTTGACCTCTGTATTCTAAACTTTTTTTGAGAGTTTTGACAAAAATATAGACCAAAACATATTTTCGTATTTTCCCGCAAATGCTACTATTAGATGTAAAAGTGTACAAATATTTAAACCCCAGAAACTTACTATGATTGATATCTATTATGTATCCACTACACGCTATACTCAAGTGGGTATTCCGGTAATATCATGTAGTGTAATGAAGGCTGTCTTTACCCTTGCCAATATCCCCCATTTAGGGCCCGTTCAGTTTACTCAACACGAAGGCAGACAAGTAGTGAAACAACCAATAGTAGGGGCCTAATGCTGCTACTATCACTTTATTGGCTACCCCGCTCGATGCGCTGAGCGCTTAACGTCTTTAGTTAGGAGTGGTGGGGAAACGGGAGGGGGGTTGAGAACGAGATTGTGGTGGCCGGACGCGATGAACGCTCCCGCGGGTACTGGCTTTGGGGCACTGTAATGACTTTCAGAGAGCAAAAAAATTAGTATAAAAGGACCCTCGCAATCCCTAGATGTTCCTCCTCTTTCTTACACAACCACGCTCAAAACCTTCAATCCTATCATTACCAACCAAACAAAACACTTTACCAAACCCCCAACTCCAAACTCCAAAACTATCAACATGGGTGGATGCTCTTGCGCTTCTTGCTGCTCCGGATCTTGCGCCGGTACCGGTTGTAGCTGCGGATCTTGCAGTGTAGGTTTCTCCAGTATAGATAGCATCTCTGGAATGAACTAATCAGTGAAATAGCACTAAATCACCACTCTTTATCTCCACCTTCCGCCTTCAATCGATACCCGTCCATAAGCATCGAACATCTACCATCTAGACAATAGGTTAATGGGGAATTTAGAGGTCTTGACAACATCGGGAGAGATGGAGGAATGAAAGTTTCGGAATGGTTGCGGGAACTGTAGTTTTTCATTTGTTTAATATCAAATAAAACCATATATCAAATCACTGTGCATGTTGAATCAAAGGGCAAGGAGTGAAGTGATGAAAAGTATGGATCGAGAGAAGAGATAGGCCTAGATAGTAGAAGCTTTTACTTGGTCAGTGTAATAATATATTAGTAGAGACTGTATGGACTGGTTCTGGTTAGAGGGTAAGTATTTTAACGTGTACTTGATGACATGCATATTAAACGAATATTAGTTAGAACTTGAGAGTAGTATTCGCGTATTCTCATTAGCCAATCCCAGCTTGTATCCGACCTCTCAGCAGTAAGGTAATAAAGATAAACGGTCATATGTCGGGAAACTCAAATAATCTAGATAGTAGAAGCTGCATGTGTGAGTAAGTCTTTGTGTGTATGGTTGTATAATTGGCTTTGGCACTGGGCTCATAAAGTAATTCTGTATGACCAAAGTCGTGTAGGCAGTCAAACCTCTCCAATGTTAGTGTTCTTAAGTCCGAAGCACCCAAGCTTAAGGAGGACGTCTATTGGGGGTTAGTGGGGTAATCGAGACGAAAACAGGTGCCTCGATATATATTCGTTGTATAATAAAATTAGTTCAATATAAGCCATTCTTTTTCTAAGGCGTGTCAAAATCAGTTCAAAGCCGGACTATACTTATGAGTACTGAGCCTTATCACGATGATAAAGGCTGTTAGTTATTGCGAGGCCCTCTGCCTACCTCCCGTCCTCACGCGAAGTCGAGAAGATGTGTTTGAGATAGATGCGACCGTAGGGAATAGTCAAATTCTATGTTCGTGTTTAGTAGCAACTTCTTATCATTAATCCATCAGTAACGACCTAGATCTGTGTAGGTAACGATAAGATAAAAAGCGTGTTTTAGGTGAATATAGCAGTAACGATGGGGTCAAAGGGGCCTCACTTCCTCGCAGGCCAAGTGGTATTAAAAAAGAGTTGGAGAAAAAAAGAGAAATAGGGGCGGGGGTGCAGGTAAACATACAGCCGGCATAATGAGGACCTTGGGGGCTACATCTAACCACCAAGGTGTCCACTCCCCCCTCGCACGAATGAAATTCTTCGGTGTCCGCAAGCAATCGGAACGAAATACCGATCAAGAATATATATCTTGTCTTCGGATCGGATTGTGTGGCAGCGAAATATGTGTAGAGCTTGTAACAGTAGGAGTACCATCTCACGTTTCGCTCTAATCAACACAGAGATCCAAAGATACAAGTACCCGCGCAGACAAAACAAACCGCAACTACTCTATAAGGGTCTATTGTAGTTCCATATATTCACCTATCTAGTCGAGTGTCATTTTTTTATATTCCATCAAAAAGTGCCAATATACGTTAAGTATATGCAATAGCTGTTATTGTTGGTAGGTTCGTGCATGATACATCACTCGTGATGCTTGGCTTACAAATTTGGCTGACTAATCATACATAAGATATCACTCGGATGAGGAGCGAGTAGCACTTGCCCCATTTTTTTTGTTTTAGTTTTTGTTTTTGTTTAATTCATTAATTGAGCACTTGCCCCATTATATGCTCTAAGCCATTAATTAAAACCTTATACTTCACGCGGTATAAAGCACTGCTGTTGTGTGCGAGGCCCTGGCATTTAATCCTCTATCAACACCCATGTAGTTCGCTCACTTAATGCCAGAGCCTTTTAAAAAGAAAGAAAAAGAAAGAAAAGAAAAGAAAGTATACTTTGGTAGTTAGCTGGAAGCCATCCCGTGTATATTCTCAAGGCGCCTAGGGAACATGAAATTTCCCTGTTTTTTTGTTTGTTTAATTCGTTAATTGCATGCAAATGAAATTTCCCTACCCAAAAGGGGGTGGCCCCCCCCGGGGGGGGGGGGGGGGGAAGAATAAAGCTTGTATAGTAAACATGATATCTATATCTTTAATGACTAATAGCGAAGTTCTAATTTTTAGCATTTTGAAAATTATTGTCGTTGGCAGTGTGGGAGCCGTAATCAGACCATCAGGTGAGTAAATCTCTAGATCCCCAGAGGCGGGGCCTGGGGTTACAGATCAGCTGAACGGCTGAAAACCTTCAGAAATATCTACGGGGTGGCGTCCACTGTAAATCTGACTTCTCATAACATCTACATTAGGATCTAACTCTTGAGAATCATAATTACGGTCTCAAGTAAATATTTCCTGTATCATTGTATTCATAGCGGGATACTACTCAAAAGAACATATTTCAGTTTCGGACACCGCTTAACTCATGAAACTCCATTCTCGAAGAAATCCTAAACTACCAAAAGAAAGAAAGAAGAATCTACAATATTGGAGAAGAAAAACTACGTATTTACTCTTATGCGGTGGAGGGGGAAAAAATCAACAAGAAATCTCGAGATGAGGATAAACAAGATCTTATACAATGGGAAGAATGAAGACTCGGCCTAAAAATGATGAGGAAAGAAAGGTAATGCAAGGTCCTTGGCGGTTTTCTTTATGATAATTAAGCATAAGCATGCATACTATCCAACTGTCCTGTTCCCTTGAGATCATTTTCGAATCCCTCTGCCACATCAAGTACCGTCTTGATGTGTTTAATGGATAGCGTCTCACTCTTATTATTCGCGAGCGCCTGGGCAGTTCTAACCGAGTTCTTGATCTAAATACCCATGGCGTCAGTAAATCAATAGTCTTAAAGTATTATACGATACGAAGGGAATGACAAACCTGTCGTCCATTGAGCTTTCTCTTTGCTAGCCACTCAATCTCCTCTTGTGTCAATACGTCTGGCGCGTCAGGCCCGTACTTCACTCTCACCATTTCCAGGAACATCTTCCAAATTTTAACCTTGGCTTTGAAACCGAGCTCGTTGTATCTCAGAGCAACATGGATTCTGCTTTGGAAAGCATCATCAAATGTTTCGACCCGATTCGTCGTCAGAAACAGAATGCCCTGGAAATATTCCAATACACGTAGGAAAATTGACACCAGTGCATTCCGGTGCATGTCTGCCATTGTTCGTCGTTCAAGGAATACGTCGGCTTCGTCAAGAAGCAGCACTGCGCCCCAAGAATGTGCAATGTCCAATATCTTATTGAGTTCTTGTTCGAGGGAAGCTGGATTAGTACCTAGCTCCCCTGAAGAAACACAATAAAGCGGTTTCCTTAGGAGTTCGGCAATTCCCTCTGCAGTCAACGTCTTACCAACACCTGGAGGGCCATGGAGGACTGAGACAAGACCCCGCCCCTTGCCCTGGATTACATCGTCAATAGTTGATGATTCAATGTTCTTCCCAGTATGAGACTCGACAAGAGCCTTGACGATGGTCTTTTGAGCATCGGGCAGAACCAAAGATTCAAATGCCTTGTCATTCCACTGGATCTCCTCAACACCAGAAACAGCGAATTCCACTAAGGTTATAATATGTTAGCTTTTTGGCCTTTAAATCGAGGGATTAAACTTACGCCAGTATTTCTCTGTGAAAGCCCATCCAAGAACAACTGGCGATGCAGTAAGGAGCTCTTCATCGGTAAAGACGGGTTCAACTTCCTCCTCTGGCTCTTCTACCCTCTCGACTTTCATCTTCTTCACGTTTTCTTGCTCTTTTGTGACGACCTGGTAGTTACCCTTGTCATCGACTACGACCTTCAATCGTTCCAATTCCTTTTCTTCCTCAGTTTTGCCATCATCTTCCCCGCTGCAGCAACATTCAGTACATTCGCCACCTTCACCCTCTTCGGACTCATGTTCCTCTCCATTATTGTTATTATTCTCGGCCTCTTCATCATCGTCGTACCGGGATCTAATTGAGGAAATGACATAGTTGGGATTTATGCGCCGGAATGTCGCAGGGTCAATCATAATCCGACCTTTAACCTACTCGGGTGTTAGTATCCCCCTAACACGAAGGCGAACGATTGGAAGCTGGCTTACATGAATTTTAACATATTGGCGCTTCTTCCTGATGAATGCAATTCCGTTGTGCATCTTGTATTGCATCCCTCTCAGGGATACAAACTTCCGTCCCCGCTCAACAAGGGTTTTCTATGCGGGATGAGTATAACTGCTTGCCAAATCATCAAGTACCAAAGATAACTCACCCTCATAGTTTCCTTATCCTTTCTAAAGTCCAACGGATAAGATGACAACGAAGTAATCTTCCTTGCACCCTTAAACCCTTCAATATCGACGCTGACTGTTCCCCAACCAAAGCCTCCTCCCTCGACATCACCAGCCTCTACGGGTCCATCCTTTCCGTCATATTCCAGATATTTACCTTCGAGGGCCCACCATTTTCCTCTCATAAAGCTGGACTCCTTCTGTGCGTATTCTAGTTTGAAAGCTCTTGGCTCGTTGCTTCCTGCACAAGTCGTATACATGATGACTCCAGGTTTCAACAGGGCCCAGAGTAAATCAAATGTAATCATGGAGTTCTCCAACAGAGGGAAGAGAGCTGCTTTCGTAGGGGCAAAGTCTGTGTTTAGGTATTCGATGAGAAGTTTGACTTGGTCAATTTGTGAGGAAACCTCTGCAGCTGTTAACGGAGGAGGAACAGGTTTGCCTGTTATGGGTCCGGTCGGCTTGGGGGGTTCTTTATCTGGTAAACCTTTGAGTTTTGACTTCCTATCGACCCATGCTTCAAACTCGGGGAGAAAGTTGAATAGCATATTTGGGTCAACCGAGGGAATATCTTCGACCAAAGAAACGCCTCTAACATCCCCAATTATTCCAGCCAGAGCCTCTTTGAGAAGGGGGGACTTGATGTCAACCTGGGTCTCGAGGTATTTGTTTTCGTAATCAAAGACACGGCGGACCGTAAAGATAAATGAGGAGTATTTATCTGTTTTGGGGTGAGGGACCGTGTCGCAGATCTTATAATCGTGAAGTTCCTTGTCGTAAACTACAGCGGCAGTCAGTAAACAGAAAAAAAAAGCTTGCTGGATTTCTTCCCCATTGCGAAAAAACTTGCTCAATCGTTTGGGGACTCACGCTCATCAACACGCTTATATTCCAGAACACTGGCTCTATCCTCGGTCTTCTCCTCTCCATCCTTCTTTTCACCTTCATCTGCCGCACCGTTCTCGGCTTCTTTTTCCTTTTTGGCCTTCTTCTTTTCTTTCTTGGCCTTCTTAGCTTTGGCCTTCTTTCTTTTCTCCTTCTGCCGTCTCTGCTTTGACTTGGATGATTTTGCTAATATCAACCTGATCGCAGCTGCCAAGGCCTCATCCCCATCAACCTCTGAATCCGAGGATGATGACGATGATGACGATGAAGAAGAGGAGGATGAGGAGCTATCAGAATCGCTAGATCCGTCGCTGTCAGAGGAGCTTTTATCATCATCACCAGAGGAGGCCCCTTCTGTCTTCTTTGACTTCTTCCCTTTCTTACTTGATTTTGCTGACTTTTTATCCTTCTTCGACTTCTTCTCTTTCCCCTCTTTTTCTTTCTTCTCCTGTTCTTTCTTCTCCTTCTCCTCTTTTTCCTTTCGCTCCCGCTCTTCTTTCTCGGCTTTCTCTTTCTCCTCCATCTCTTTCTTTGCCTTTTCCTTCTCCTTCTCCTTCTCCTCTGCCTCCTTCTTCTTCTTGTGAATGCACTTTCCCTTAGCCTTTGGCTTACTGGCAGATTCGGTTTCTATAGCTGCAGTGGGCGGGGCGCTCGCGGATGAAGTAGCAATCGGATCCGCAGGAGTATTTGACCCCGCTTCCGTTGTTGGGGGCGTCATGGTAGACGGTGTACTGGCGGTGTTGGGGGTTTCGGAGGGCGTTTCTTTGGGAAACAGCTCTTCGGAAAGGGTAGATGTTGACGACGCCATGGTTACGCCTTTCTTTTTCTTTCAATGCTGAAATGGTTTCTAGCGAATGGAGTAAAGACAAGTTGCGCTGATAACAGTAGTTGGGTGGGGGATATGTAATAGATGGGGTAGCAATCTCACTGAAGCTTCGGGAGCAGCTCAGTGGTGATACAAGACAGCTCTGCGTGATCTTTCACTGTCTCGGGAGATGATGGAATTTGAGGAGTAAAGGGCTGTTGCGCGAGGAGAGGAGGGTATTTAAGGATTCGCCTACAGAAAAGAGTCAGAGGCAGTGCAGCGGTAGATGTGACCAACAACTATGTTCTGTTTTGCTCGGTTGCTTGCCTTAAGGCTTCCCCGGTTTATTACAACCCTTGCGACCCTTGCGTGTTCGTTGTCTTGCTACAAACCTCTCGGCGCAGCAGCCAACTAACTATGCAACGACATGGTACTCTGCTGCAGTAAGTAGAATTTATTTATTGCAACCTCGCCTCACAGTGCCTCACTGTCACGCTTTTCAGTGGGATGGACAAGGGCTATTGGCGGTCAATCACATATGACTTCTGCTTCGTCAGTTCCATAAGCAAAGATCGGCATCCATGCGTCACACAATGCATGCACTACGCTCGGTTTTCGGGCTGAGATGAATCTCAAGGCTAACACCATCAACCATCATCTCGCTCATCAGACAGGGCTGAAAAAAGGAAGTGACTCAAGATGATTAAAATCTTTCAGCCTCATCATAAAGTCCTGAGTCATTGCGGGTAATCGAGAATCATCTCAAGCTTGCTCTGTCTGAGGTCCCGCATGTAGCACGGAGCTAGCATTCTATTATACCAGCTTAGAGATGACCTACTATGATGCTCATTGCAAGTATCCCACAGGAAAAACAACTGCAGTCTGCAGTCTTGTGGGTCAATGGGCATCGGCGGAATATTCCTTATAATTGCATATGGATTTAATACTGGAATTTTCCTGGCGAGCTAAATTCAACCTGATCCTGCCAGCTTCTTCCAGCATAGGTGATATTGAGATCCTCCTCATGTCTTCAACCACTCATCCTCGCTCCTGCGGCTGATACACTCATCTCCCTCTTTGTTATATGCCATTAATGGGTACAACATGCACTTAAGCGAGTCATATATGCGCTTAACCGCATAATCAAACGAAAGGTACGTAGCTTGAAGTTAAAAACAGTCTTGGAACATGGTACTATGCTGATACCTCCATGAGGATCCAGGTTTCGGTCTATCTGTCTTTTTCTACTCTAAGCTGCCTGGAGTGGGGTTTGATTGATCGATTAGGTAGCAGAGCTGATAGAGACACTTGCATATTGCTAGGTAGCATGCTGACTACATGTAGGTGCTTTAAGAAAATCCTTGAAGCTCAGGGCCCTAAAGCCATCCCTGCTTGGCTTGATATAGGTACGCGAGTTCGTTTTGAGGCTCAAAGTTGCGACATGCTAAGAAGACTTCTGGTTGGTTGAACACTGGTCTAGTAAACGCAAGACCAGATCATCGCTGCCTGGGCGTGATCGGCGAGACTAATCACGTCCGTCACCCGTGCAACCCCACCATTCTTGAGTACACCACCTTCAGAGGTTTTCCGAGGTGTGTACCTAGTGGGTTGGGACATCCCCGTATTTGCGGCGGGTTGCTTCTCTATCTATCCTGAGATCGCAATAATGTTAGGGTTAACTATGATCTTATTTGCCTGGAAGCCGACTGCTTAACCGGTAGAAGCCAGAGGTGTCTGGTCTTCGCATCTTACGAGCGACAATTCGCCATCTTGTGTGAAACCACACCTGGGAAGCTAAATTTGGACAAGGAGGCGGCGAGTGCGGGGCGACATTGAGCCAGCGTGACACACCGGTGGACTCTTAACGACAAGCCGGCGGGGGATACGACAAGTTCTGTAACGCTATTTAGTCTCTATCAACAATAATCCAAACCCGAGATACGTTATCTACTAGGGCGTTGAACGACTTTCTTCACCGGGAGCCACATGATAGCATGACCAACGGGCGCGGGTAGGTGCTTTGCTCGACAAGCCTGCTTATACGAAAAAGCGTGATATTCGACATTGAAATTTACTCGCCCAATCCTGGGCACTGTCTGTGACGCGTGACATCGATGGCCCGGGCTAGAATACTGTGCATGAGAAATTTTGGCAGTTTTGGTTGAGGCTCAACGTTCATTTGACAGAACAGGAAGCAGTGGTCCGTCAATACCGAGTCCTTGCGGTTCCCCGCAGGAAATAACCTAGGTTCCGTCAAACTATTCCTTGATTAAGTTCACAAAGACCCGAGATGACTTTTTCATCCGCTAATTTATCGGGGTCCTTATCGTGATGGTCCGAGGAGCTACGGGATAAATGTAGGGACTGGTCATACAAAACGTACGCAAGAAGAGAGAGTTGTCAGAAGTGTAAACTATTTCTACATATTGTTATGAGGGGTTTTTGTCGGATTCGGACTTGGGATATGGAGCATTCGGGAACGTGGAGGCGTTGTTTTGCGAGAAAGATATTAAAGGCGAGAAAAAGATTTCAGGCAGAAACTGTTAAGCACTAGCGGTTATCAGAAAAGCGAATCTATTTATCAAGATAGGGAAAATCTAATCACTAGTAAAAAGAAAAAGAAAAAGGAAAAGAAAGACATATGAAACACGCATTCCGACAGGAAGTCAGTCCCTACTAAGAAAAAGCAACCCCACAAAAGAAACAAGACGCTACAAATGAAAAGAAAAAAAGAAACGCGATGCCGAGTGATCCTCCATGAATAAGGAAACAAGCCAATCCCAAACGCCCGCTGTAAACGTCCCAGAGATCAGACAAAACACCACAAGTAATTCCATCCCTCAAGCCATTCCGCCATTAACCCTCATATTCTGCCCATTAACCCACGCCGACTCATGCCCTGCCAGAAAGCTCACGACATTCGCCACCTCCTCCGGCGTACCAATCCTCCCCATCGGGTTCTACCCCGCAATCATATCCACCACCGCCTGCGGCTTCCCATTATAAAACAGGTCCGTCCCCGTCGGCCCGGGCGAGACACAGTTTACACAGATGCCCCTCCTCCCCAGATCCTTCGCCAGCACCCTCGTCATCTGCTCCACCGCCCCCTTCGTCGCAATATACAACAAGTAGTTTGGCGTCACCGTCGTCGCGGCCGTCAGCGACGTGCTGAAAAACACCACCCTCCCACCAGACGGTATATGCGGTGCGGCCGCCTGCGTGATGAAATACGGGCCCTTCACGTTGACGGCGAAGGTGCCGTCGAACTCGTCCTCTGTTGTTGCGGCCAGGTCGCGATTAGGTAGCACGCCAGCGTTGAGCACGAGGATGTCGATGCGGCCGTAGCGGGAGACGGTCTCGTCGACGAGGCGCTTGCACTCGGTGACGCTGCTGACGTCGGCTTTGATGTGGTGGGAGCGGAAGGGGCCGAGCTGGGCGACGAGGGCGGCGGCGGGCGTGGGGTCGCGCGAGTAGTTGATTATTACGGTTGCGCCTTGGGAATGGAGCTTTGTGGCGATGGAGGCGCCGATTCCTTTGGAGGCGCCGGTGATGAGGGCTATCTTGCCGGTGAGGGGGAGGGAGAGGTTGGGTGACGCCTTTTCATGAGGGGCGGTGGCGGTGGCGGTGGAGGAGGAGGAGGAGGGGTGGGGTGGGATTTCGGGAGTGGGGGTGGGGTGGGGGTGGGGGTGGTGGATTTGGGGCAGGGCTTGGATTTGAAGAATTTTCCGAGGCCGCACATCTTGATTGCTTTGGATTGTTTGGTTTGTAGTAGGATGTCTTTGTGTGTAGATAGATGTTGGTTGTAGATGTGTTGATTGTGTCCAGTGCTGAGTTGCCAATGTTCTGATATCCTGAGTTGATTTGATGTCCTGAATATGAAAACACCTGGACAGAGCTGGACTTCTGTTCTTATATATCCTCCTCCTTCAAGACCCCTCCTCTCAGGACCTCCGTCATCACCTCCAGCTGTGCCAGCATAGACGACATCATTGCAAGTAGGTATCCAGGATAACGTTTGTTGTTTCTCGACGTTGGAGTTTACCAGCACCGGCCGTACTCTACGCACGAGTGCTCTCTCGTCGTTTCCCTTTATCTCCGGCTCGGGTTAGCCACGGCTGATCGACCACACGCGTGCGTCTGCATGCAGAAGCCAGCTATGTCGCTGATTGGTGGAGAGGACAGACCGTTACTCGGATTCCACCACTGGGATGATGGCAACACGCCGGCCGGGAGCAAGGAGTTAAGAAGTCACTCCCCTTCAGCACCGCCGTTGGGGATAGGGTGCTCAGTGCTATAGATCTTGATCAAGTGGATAAGCTGCTACTCTAGATAGCAGAAGTACTGGGCGACAAGTGCTCGATACGCGACAAATATTTGCAGCTCAAAACAGATAAGCGTTTATGTAGCACTTGACGGTTGCCAAGGCGTGTGTCGCATCCGGTTAACTCCAGAATAGTAATCATTTTCTACTCACGGGCGCGCGGGTCTTTGTCGGCCGCAATACTGCAACACCGCAACACCGAAGATATACACCTGAAGGTGCCAGTGGAGATAGGCCGGCCGTTTTTGGTGTGCTCGGCCGGGGATGCGGATTATCTTCGGGCGCGTTTAAGGTGTGGTCTTTGTGTTTGTCTTTTGTCAGGGAGTGAAGTTGTTACGGGGATAGGGATTTTGTGGGAAATCGAGTGAGCATCCGTGACTATGAATTTAACACATCTATGCACAACTAGAAGCGGATATATTCTCGATCCCGTAGAAATGACTTCATTGTAATACTTATTTGGAGGATTATATTAGGAGTGACATCTTTTTCGATCCTCATCTCAAATGACGGCAAGGCTGAAACTGCTTGTACACATACACAGTAGTACTAAGTACAGATAAGCTTTCATCAAGACATACCACAAGACTGTATAATGAGACCTATATGTACAATTACAAGCAAAGTGTCTGCGCATACACCTCAGCCTTGTGTATCAGTCAATTCCCAGCTTCCGCTGTCCTTCAGACGGGGACCAGGATATGGGCCGTGATGTTACCCAATTTTATGAGCCAGTACGCTAATGTCAGCCAGAACTAAATCAAGGTGAATGAATGTTACATCCTATAGCTCCCAATATACAAATAGCTTATTTATCCCTTCTAAGCGCAGGTACACACACAGGCAGGCAGGCAGGCAGGCATGTATGTCCTTGGTCCCCGCCCTCTACCGGGAATACCTCCAAGGAGAAACAGACATTGCACGCCCACGTGGGAACCACTCTTCTGGGTTCAGCACACAAGCAATTTAAAGGATGATACCTACAAACCCCTTTTGCGGAAATAATCTAACACGGGGAGTACCATTCTTCTAATATTGTGGTCTTGTTGCTAGCTATAGCATGGTTCATATCGTATCGATGCGCAAATATTCCGGCATATGTTACATCTTATGAACCGAATTGCACACACTATGAACATAGCCACAACGATGCTTTCCTCGTCATTGGTATCGCGGCCATGAACTTTAGTGGCCATTGACTGAGGTGCTTATCAAGTCTCCTATTGTATGGTCCGGTTCATCACCGCTATTAATCCATAGCCCAAGGAATAGTAGAGTTGAGTAGAGCGCAATGTTGCATCAGGTTGGTAAGATTCCTTTTTCCAGCCACTGATCGGAGGATTCCGATTACACCCCAGTAACCTACATAAGTGTGGGGGGTAGGTTATCTACATGTATCTCTCCTTCTCTCAAGAGCACTGCCCATAAAGTAGATACAAGAGCTGAGAATTCGCCTAAAAGTGCCGCATTGAAGAGTTCGGCGGGTTTGCGCAGTTATATTGTCTGTTTTCAGAACTATGGGTAGGCGGGTAAACTTGTTCGGGGGTCGTTTATGACTTTCGGGTGCTACAAGAAGATGTGTCTGTAGGTCGTGGGAGGTGGTCTGGCGAAAGATGCCACTACGTTTGTTAGTCCTTAATTGCATGTGTCTCTTGACATATGTTGAACCCTCATCCTTCACGGGCTTCAGTCAATGTCTCTAATTCACTGCGCACCTGATGGGATCGAAACGAGCTCAGGAAGAAAACATCGAGATGTCGAATTGTCTACCAAAATCTTTAAAGCTTGGATCACATCTCGCGACTTGAGAGACATCGCATTCCTAACCGATGTCTCAGCCAACCTGCCCGCAGGTTGTGGCACACGTCAGGGAACCACGTCCACAACCTCAACCTGGTACCTGACGATAAGCTTAGGTACAGAGACAGATACAGATACGCAACATTAATATTCCCCGCGTGTTCCTTAAAGTATTTGCGCCATTCGTACCTGAGCTATAAATTAACCGAAACTGAAACATTGTTGACAGCTTAGTAAACAGCTTTTAACAATCGCTAGAACGTTTCCAACAGACTTTGGTTTAGTCTCTGCACTGCGCGGCGATTGTGGACTTGCTTGTGGGACAACAAAGAACCACAATCCCTCAAAACTATCATACTGCCCCCTAATATGAACACTGTGCCTTACATCTGCTTCTCTAGATGCCTCTTGGTACGAAAAGATCGGGCCGGGTTCGTTACACCGGCTGCCTGCCTTTCTGGGTTTTGGGAGTTTTTATCCATGCTCAACTTGGTTCCTGGATACCGATATAGAAATCGTCGCACACCAAGGTGCTGAACATGCAGCTTTTATTTTATTAAAAGTTCAGCCAGATGGTGGAACCAGTGCACGAGAGCAAAAAGAGTTGCCGCCACAGTCTTCATAATAAGATCTCCTGATATTCTCGCTGCCCTTCACGTCGCGTCGGGATGGCCGATTATCATGGAGCTTCGTGAGGTGAGGTGCATATATTGCATTTTGGCTGCTGCAGCAGCAGGACATCAATCTTAGCAGGTACGGTACCTACATAGGAAGATTCCTTTATCATCGCTTGTGGATCCTAACTATAGGCTGCTCAATTCAAATTACCCACCCACAGTCTTACCCACATCTGGATAACTTTATCTAAACAGCCGACCCAGCGACAGGGGTGCTACGGTTGTGAAGATTGGGTTCTTTGAGATCCAGAGCTTCTTACTTGGGCAATGCTATAGAATAGATGTAACTATGTAGCCTTAGTCAAATTTGAGCAGTCCGCGGCCGTGGCGAGCAGTAGGTACTCTACTAAGTTCCACCGACCTGGGTTTGATTTTTGCTGGGCGAGCGTGGAGTATATGATGTGACCCCACCCTCCTCCTCTTCTTTCTGCTTGAAGGTACCCTTAATCTATCGTCTGCAAAGATCCTCTCTGCTTAATCCAAGTGCCATTGGTCGAGTGGGAGAAGCACCTGCATTCTACATACCTGTTGTGCGGGTTTCTCAAAGCTCCACGCAGTGCTACGCTACCGCAATGAATTTACCTTTCCACACGGGTTCCATCATGCTGGTCCCACTCCTAATACTCTCGCTGCTGTGCGCGAACGTCGTCGATGCGCTGCATTCGACAGACACAATCACTAGTGGTGGTGATAATACTAGGTCTGGGTATCAACCGTAAGTCTTTCTCATTATCATTCTCCAGGTATGGGAACGGGGGTTAATAATGGCATATATGATATTATAGCAACCATAATATGGACCCTGCCGTCGTAGGATCTTCCCAATTCGGTATTATATGGCGCAAGAAGCTGAGTGGCCGCTACAACGACTGGAATGGTATGTATTTCTGCTTGTATTAGTTGATGGCACTAGCTAGTAGTGTCCCTGCTAACTGATTGCATCTAGAACAGATATTTGCGCAGGCACTTATATACACACCCGACGATGCCCAATTCGTCTATGTCGCGTCGCAGCAGAATTGGGTCTACAAGATCGATGCGAAGACGGGTGACATCCTGGTGTCGAAGAACTTGCATATCCCATTCTTGGTCGCGGAACTGGATAATTGTAATGATATCAGTCAGACTATTGGAAGTACTGTAAGTTTGCCTTTTTTGGAGATAGATTTGGAGCCGTGGGCGTGCGGGACTGATGTGTTGAGGGTAGGCTACGGGGGTGATTGATCCAGATACAAACACATGGTATTTCACGATGAAGACATATCGCGACCAGACTGGTGTTGAGAAAGGGAGGGCGAACGGAAGATGTAAGCACCTTAATTAATCTTGTGAATTTTCGGGAGTAGAGCTGACTGGGGCGGTAGATTATGTTCACGCCCTCGACACTAGAACTCTAGAGGAGAAACCAAACTTCCCCATTGATCTAGAAGGATTGATCGCAAGTAACAATGCGATCAGAATGTTCCAGGGAGGTATCCATCACCAACGGCCAGCGCTCATGCAGAGTGGACCGTACATTTATGCCGGGTTTGCGTCGCATTGGTACGTTGAGTGGTCTTTCGTAGAAAGTAGCGCAGAGGTGCTGATATTTTGTGTTCTAGTGTGCAATACAACTTCACTGGTTGGATCATTGGCTGGCATGGGACTACCGGCCAGATTGTCGAGAAGTTTGCAACTGAGGGCGGGCCGGAGGACAAGAAGGGAGGTGGTGTATGGATGAGCGGTGGTGGTATAGCACAGGATTCACGTATGCTCTCCAAGTTCATAGTGATTCTATTCTATGGCAAAGTGCTACTAGTGCTAACGTCGTTGGGAAGCCAATCGCATGTTCTTCGCTACCGGAAATGGGTATGCATCCCAGCTCAGCAATATCCCGGTACCGGGAAGACAGCCTCCTACAGCGCTGGAAGAGGCGGTCGTCCATATGTCGATTGCCGCTGATGGAAGTTTAGGCGTGGTTGATTTCTGTGAGTTGCGACCCGTGAACCTGCGTCTTACTTCTTTGCTGACTACCTTGTGCCAGTCATGCCATGGGAAAAACAAGCATTGGATGGCGCGGATAAAGATCTTGGGACCTCAGGTATCGCGCTTCTGGACCAGAATGTTTTTAAGACACCGACCGTAGCTAGGATTGGGTGCATTACTGGGAAGTCTGGAAAACTCTACTTCCTAAATCTTGAGTGAGTACTCTGGATCATGATTGATCACTCGGGCCTAATTAGAAAATAGCGATCTTGGCGGCTACCAGATGGGACCAAATAAGAAGGATGCTGTTCTTCAGACCACAGAACTGCTGAATTCAGTCTTTGCAACTGCTGGATCCTACCCGCTTGAGGGTGGTTACGTTTATGTTTGTTCCCTTTTTACAGTTGCGTTTGATATGTGCTAACCCGCTGTCAGGTGAATGTCGTTCAACACGAGACCGTCGTGTTTAAGTTCAGTGTTGGGTCAAACAACGAACCTATTTTTACACAAGTCGCCCAAACGCTTGAGAAGACTGCTTATGTACTCGGTGTCGGTCACGGCACAACTACATCTCTCAACGGCCAAGCTGGAACCGGTCTTTACTGGGTGACAGATATCCAGGGTCTGAATCTCCGAATCTACAAAGCTGTTCCGGAGAATGGCATACTTGTTCTCCTCAAAGGTCTCAATATTCCGGGAATGATCAAGTTCAGTCGACCGAGTTTCGGAGATGGAAGAGCCTACCTTACAACGAGTGATGGCTATCTCGTTGCCGTTGGCTCCCCCGTGAACCCGCCCCTCTTGTGTCAGTCCCCGGTCGAGTTTGGAAACGCTACTATTGGCGATGCGGGTGTTACGAAAGATCTTAGCTGCACGGCCAATATTGCAGTCACAATAACTGCGATCGGTCCGAGAATGGCACAGTATTTCTCAGTGTCTGAGTTGCCGACGTTCCCGTTAACGTTGGCTGCAGGCAAAACATTTACGTTTAAGACAACATTCAAACCGACTGCACCCGGTCCTCTATCCGATGATATCTATGTTAACACCACGAACTCCATTGCCAACTATGCAGAAAACACCCCGATTGCAGTTAGGGGTGTTGCAAAATCGTTGAGCCCAGTCCTATCGATCACTCCCAACACAGTTTCCTTCGCGGGTGTGATTACGGGAGAGAATCCTGATGGATATGTTCGCTCCGTTGTGATTGAGAATGTCGGAAGCTCGGTGATGACCATTACTAGTTATGATATCAGTATCGTTAGTGAATCTGGCCCTTTCCTCCCAGGTAACACAACGCAGGCGGGTCCGTTCAAGTTTACGGGCCTGCCGACATCAATCCCGGCCGAATCATCTGTTACTGTGTCCATCAATTTCAACCCGACTGGGAACGGAAACTACGGAGCGTATGTCCGCGTGAACTCAGACGGTGGAAATAAGTTCCTTACAGTTGTAGCCACTTCTGGTGGATATCCAAAAGCGAAGCTAGAATTTGAAAAGGTCGATGGAACTGGCTGGGTGGAATACGACCCGAACGTCCCATTCAGCTTTGGAACTGTCTACGAGCAGGTAACCCGCACCCTCAAACTCCGACTGACAAACGCCGGTGATCAAGACGCTGGAATTCTCGACGTCACTGTTTCCAAGCCCCCAACCGGTGTCGGAGCAGTGGTCGGCGCCCGCAATGGTATCGACCTCGGTGAAGGGACGCAGCTCCTCGCCGGGCAATCTCAGACCGCACAGTTGTTCTGTTCAGTGCCCAAGTCGCAGGTCAATGTAAATGCGTACACACCTAATGCTACATGGACTATGAACACAAATGACCCGACGTTCGAGAAGCAGAATATTGTGTTTACCTGTGATGCGGTATCAGAGCAGTTAGGTCCCCTGAAGAATGCGACGCATGGCAGGTATCGCTACATTGGGTGCTTTAAAGAGAACAATCCTGGGAGACAGCTGTCGTCGCAGTTGTATGGCAGTGATTTGAATGAGAACGGGATGTGTATGAATGCTTGTGCTGGGGCGACTCAGAATTATATCTTCGCTGGTATGTGTAATGGCCGAAATTTAGGAATATTGTAAAGTTGTGCTGACGGATGGATAGGGACTCAGTACCACCGTGAGTGCTGGTGCGGTAACACGATTCCCACTTTGAAGGTTGGAGACGAGGACTGTAACTTTGACTGTACTGGGTAAGATCCTTAAACTACATGAGTCTGTGTAGAAATCGATAATTAATTCCAATTCAGGAATGGTACACAAATCTGCGGTGGTAATGGCTACTTCGGCGGCGGGTCATACATTAGTCTCTTTGCGGACGAGAACCGCTACACCCCCGGCGAAGGGCCAATTTCTTCTTCCACTACCACCGATCTTACCGGCACTCCAACGCCAACTCCATCTGCCCCAATTGACAACCCAGGAAATGGTAGCTTCACATTCGCAGGTTGCTACACCGAGGCAACAACCGGCAGAGCACTATCTGTTCTTCAAGGCTCAGACACAATGGACGTAAACACATGCCTAGGACTATGCGCGGGATACGCCTATGCGGGTCTGGAGTACGGAAGGGAATGTTGGTGTGGAAACACCCTCGGAGTAGGGTCAGCACTTACTGTCGTGACACAATGTAGAATGACCTGTGCTGGAAACCCATACGAGTATTGTGGTTCAGGCAGTAGGTTAAGTTTATACACTAAAGCAGCTGTGGTGAGCTCTTCAAGTTCAACGACCGTAGATTCCTCAACTACCATCGATCCTTCCTCGACACCTGTCACAGTTTCATCTACCCCCACTCCTACTGTTCCTGTCCATAATCCTGGAAATGTAAACTACGGTTTCCAGGGCTGCTATACGGAGGCTACAGCTGGGCGTGCGCTACCTCAGCTTACAGGCGCCGATGACATGGATATTGCAAAATGCTTGACCATTTGCGGTGCGTATGAGTACGCCGGTGTCGAGTATGGGAGAGAATGCTGGTGCGGTAATACATTGGGTGTCGGGGCGGTCCTTACTGAGCTGTCACAGTGCAGCATGTTGTGCGCGGGAAACAAGTATGAGTATTGTGGAGCGGGGTCGAGGTTGAGTTTGTACAAGAAGAAGCCGGCAGAGGTGTCGTCAACTTTGAGTACTACTACACCTATGGTGAGTGATACAGCTACAGTAAGTGCTACGGCATCAGGTAACGCTACGATGTCTGCACCGGGGAGCGATACTGCGACAACACCCTTGCCATCAGACAGTAATACTATCCTGGCGGGAAATTCCACCACAACGGCTGTAACTGCCACTACCCCCGCATCGGACAATACTAGCCCAGCGGACGTTTCTAGTACACTGGCTTCGTCTACTGTGCCTGTGGTAGAGTCTACCAGTACTACCACACCCGTTTCTAGCAGTAGTGATACGCCAATAGTTACTGCTGCCACCACACCAGGGGTATCTGCTACTTCTACGCCGACTTCAAGTGTTGAATCTAATAATACTACAACACCTGCAACGAGAAGTGACGCATCTCCTATAATTTCACTTTTTATAAGTGATGTGACTACCACATCTACTACTAGTACGGTGTCACCTTCTACCACTCCCAGTCTCTGGGAATACCTAGGTTGCGCCAACGAAACTACCCCACGTGCTCTGAATGGAGCAAGTATCTCTGGCACCATGACCCACGAGAAGTGTCAACAGTTTTGCTTGGAGCGTAATTTTCCACTGGCAGGTCTTGAATATGTAAGAGTCCTTGTAAGCCATGATAAGGTGAAGGAGAGCCGCTGACAAATATTATAGGGAAACGAGTGTTACTGCGGTTCTGCCCTCCAGAACGGCTCAAAACTCAATCAGACAAATTGTGCCATGGCCTGTAGCGGGGACGCCTCCCTGATCTGTGGAGGGCCCTCTCGGCTGAGTGTTTACAATTACACTCTCTTTGTACCGCCTATCATAGTTCCAGCCGTTGGAACGTAAGTTCGCTACTTTCATGTGTTTTACTGCAGCTGCATGGACGTTTACTAATTTTTGTTGCAGATTTATCTCGCAGGGATGCTATTCGGAGGCAACTACCGGAAGAGCGCTTTCTGGGTATTCATTTACAAATACTACCGGCATGACTGTAGAACTCTGTGTCGGTGTGTGCAAGGATAGATCGTTTAAATATGCGGGTTTGGAATATAGCCAAGAGGTAAAATCGAATTCCATTATTGTTCATCTAGTTTTGTCACTAACTGTGAGAAGTGCTACTGCGGAAACACGCTGGCCTCCACCTCAACCAAGATTGATGATAGTCAGTGCAATTCTCTATGCAAAGGCAATAAGCGTGAATACTGTGGTGCTGGAAGGTATTTAGCTCGAATAATCTCTGATAATACTTACGTATGACTAATTGCGTTGATAGTAAATTGAATGTTTATTTCGACCAACCGTCGAATATTACCGCTAACGGGCTTCCGGCTTCTTCACCTTCGGAGAAGAGGAGGTAGGTAGCGTGGCATTGAAAGATGGTGCATTTATGGGGAATTTATATCATTTCTCTTTATAAGATACTTAATGTTTTATGTAGTTAACTGCTTGGATGAGGATAAGGATTAGGTGGACACGAGGAATAGATAAGACTTATAGAAAAGAATGTGACACTTAACTAAAATTCTAATTCAAGCTTCGTCATCATCATCTTCCTCACCCAACACCGCATCTCCAATCCATTCCGAACTCCACTTGACCACCTCGCCTACAATAGGTTCATGTGGTACATACACCAACCTCTTAACCCCAAACCAGCCTTTCTTACCGCTGGCCAGGTAAACCCCACAAACACCTCTGCAGGTCTCCACACTTTTATCCTTTTCCAAGACCTCCAAGATTTCATGGTTCCTCGGCCCCACATAACCCGCGCCCACACCACCACCCAAGTACCCCATCATGAGTCTCTTATGCAGACGATTAGTGTCCATCTGCTGCCTCCCCATCATTGCATGGGTAGCGGTGATGGGTGACCAATCGGCATCATACATGGCACCGTGGTACAGAGTATGCAGGTACTCTTCATGATAATAATAGTCCTCACATGCATGTGCAAGATGACCGGCAAAGCGGTGGGCGCTGGGGATGTCGGCAAAGAAGAGGGTCGCAACGCCAACCTGGGTAGTGATCGATTGGTGGGACCTTCCATAGGTATACATGGAGAGTGGTAGGGTCCTAATAATGAGCTCAAGGAGCTGCTCCACCACTAATAAATACGATACAAACGTTAGCTAACCCCGCCACAACCAACAGTGATACTAGGAGAGTACACCACCTTTCTCGGGTTTAGTCTCAGCGAAATCATAGTCAACTAAAACGGCCTTGAGGTCCTTCCTGTCCTCTTCGGTGGGTGTGTATGTACGCCCCCTGCACCCCGGGCAGCAGTAGTGCACCATGGGCGTGGAGGGTTGACAGAGACAGTCGTGCTCGTATTGGTTCATTTGGATGGCGTCTGTGAAGGCCGAGTCGAAGAGGAAGTTGTAGTCGGCGCTGAGGTCGTAGGTGTGCGTTGCGGTGGCATTGACTTTTTTGGATTCCGGCAGGACCGGGGCGTTCATTTCTTTGCACATCTTGATGGCTTGGTGGGGTGGTGGGCGGGGGAAATGATGGGTATTGTGGTTGTTTGAGGGTGGTGAAGTTGTAGGTGTTTTGGATGTTTGGGGAGTGTGTGTTTGGGAGCTGCTAAGAATTGGGTTGCTAGCAGTTGGGGAGTTAGCTGTATGGGGACAATTAGTAGAGCCCCCTTTGTAAGGCCTTGGCAGGTACATGCGTTAGTCCTCTTTTCGGGCGTTACATACATGCATGACCTCTAGCTGACATTTTTTGATGCAACCATTTTATGCAACTTTGGTCAGGTATGTATGTACAGCTCTAGGACTTCTCAATCATCGAATCCAGCCACACAAGAAGCAACGGGTATTACAAGAGGTTATATTACTGATCGGATGGTAGTTTTGGATTACAAAGAGAATGGTCACAGAGCTACCATAGCGCTAGTATGCAGGGCACGCCATGACTTGCTTAAGAGGAGGCCCTGGGGATGGAGCCAAACTTATGATTGGCTAATTGAGCACGGTTACATGTAGTGATTGTCTATACGAGCGTCGATCCCGGGGTAATGATCGAATTTATAAAAACCTTAATACAATATGCAGGAATTCTAGGATGGTCTCATCTCGGGTTATACGACTCCGCTTTGTACTCCTATGATATTGACGATGGATGACATGGCTTGTCTAAAACATAGTCTGAAATTCAAACCTGCGGTGTCGCTATCAATAAGCCAAAATCTTAATAGATTGCCGGCGGCTTTGCGTTGAAGTCTACAACGGGTACTTACTTAAGCCCTGAGAACCTTGTTTAAGTAGGTGCATCGCTGGCTCTTCTTTTCTTGGGGGAAACAGTCCATAATATAAATATCCAAACCGCCCTTAAAGTCTGACATTTTACCTAGGCTTACGATACGGGTAATATATGGCTCTTAACCATGGGCTAAAGATTCCACCGGTCGACCAGGGCCCATTGATTCTTTGTAATATTCAATGCTCTCTATATGAGGTTTTCAAACATTGGTAGGAGCGTATTTATGACACTGTTTTAGGTCATCTCCAAGAAAAACCATCCTTTCTCCCGACGGTAGAGTTGAAGAGATATATACTCGTGAAATTTCGCCGTTTTGTCTGAGTATTCGGCCTGGATTCACACAATATTGACACCTGAAAGCTTGTCGAATATTTCATGGCATGTGAAATATGTTTTTTGCATTAGAATTACTGTAGCATTAAGTGGCACAATCGAAGATCATTAACACAAACAGTTGCGTCGTTTAAATACATGTAGCTCTGTTATCACTATATGGACTGGTACCTACGGGAATAAGCAAGCTGTAGAGTTCAGTGGTGTTGATCGAAACAGAATGGGAAGGTACATTTCTGGGTAAATAAACTGGGGGGTATCTACCCCAGGTTTACTAGGCCGGGTATATAGTATAGCTGCATCTGTAACCTAATTAACAATGTAGCAGCAAGGAATGTGAGGACGGCATACTGGCTCGAGAAGCCGGCGGATCTCCTAGCTGGTACTAATCTTCGATCAAAGGCGATTATTGCATGTGTTTGTGCAGCCAAAGACACTCTACATACATACAAGTATGTACGTCCTATATGAAGTCGACTATAGTACTTACAGCTTATGTACACTGCATCAAACACCCGCCGGTATCTCGGCGGTATGATACTATCACAGGGGTGTGTCCGTGGCATCGTCGGGTCTTTACACATGAGAACTTCTTCTTCTAATACAATTCTGATGCTGGTTGGACGTTTATCTCGCTTAAATAGCTGAGGTACGAAAGCACATTGTCCCGTTTTACGCATTTGTATCCCCGAGAAGATGTATCAGCAATATGGCACAAGCCGTACCCATGTCATTGTGTACTATCAAAATGCTGTTTCGTGTGCCCTTTAAAAGTCTATATAAACTTGATCAATTCGCCAGTTATTGGGTTTTCCATCAGCAAGCAGAATAAAATTTGCCCATTTCCTCCATACGTATATCACAGCTCTCAAGAACACTTCAAAATGCTTTTTTCCAAGCTCTCAGTCATTGCTGTATACGCAGCTACATTCGCCTTTGCCCAGACCTCGACGTTCGAAGAGGACTTCAATGCTATAAGTTCGGATCTTAGTGCTCTTAAAACCACCATCGATGCTTTTACGGGTACCCCAGCAGAGGCCTTAGCGGTTAGCTCTGCAGCTTCTACTTTGCAAACCGGCTATGAGACAGCTCTCGCCGATACAAATGCCGCCACAGACCTTGAGAGTCAGAGTGTGACCGTCGCAGCAGCAGTTCAATCGCTGGTTACGCCTCACGCGGACGGTCTAGCCGCTTTAATTGCAAAGGTAGACTCTTCATTATTTTTTAAATAAAACATAAAGAAATGCTAATTGGGATTAGGAGTCACTTTTCGAGGCTGGCGGGTACAAGTCGTTGGTTCTTGCCCAAGTGCAGGAGCTTTCAAATGCTAGCTCACAGCTGTTAGCTGCGCTTGATGCTAAGATATCAGCCGATATTAGCAGCTCAGCGTCGGCCATTGCGGGTTCTTACGCTGCTGCCATTGCCGCTTTCTCTTAGAGAGAATGGATTCGATGTAAATGTTGCCATATCAGTAAGGGTTTTGTCTATGCGGTAGAGTGTGTGTGTGTGTGGGGCTGAGGCTAGTTCTGGGGAAGGTTCTTTGAGTGTAAATACTTTCAGGTCGATGCTTTACGAATATATGCGCACTGACAGCATGTGACCGAGTGATAACATGTGGACCAACTCTTGGCGTTTTTAGTATTCGTACTACAAACTTAAAAAGTGAACAAAGAAAAATAGAATTGTAATAGCATGTACTCGAAATCTCTCAATACGATTTGATGTGTCATCTACTTTAATATATCCCTTCTATCGTTGTCCCTACTGGGCTACGTGCATACATGTAGCTATGTGATTCTGGGTGTATTGCATGTAGTGACGGAGAAACCACAGTTCTCAAACTCTGCCAATATCAAGACAGTAACTTACTTTTTTGGTTCTAAAGTCTCTTACTTGAAGCGATGAGACTGTCAAAGTCGTAACCTATATTAAAGCTGCAGCTGGAACTACCTAATTATGGGAATTATGGTTGTTTCTCAGAGTCTTGTAATTGGCATTGTTCGTCAATCAAGAAACGGAGGGGAGGGATGAGGAAGGTCAGACTGCAGTTTCAAGACTTTATTCGCGCAATAGATAATCCCTTAGGTAGAGTTATAGGTTGGGGTTCAAGGATCTAGAAATCAGGTATTCGTAAAAGAAATATAGCAGCGCATCGAAGATCTTTGGTTCTGCAATAATTCTACCACTATCTATGCTCAGTAGAGCATACGGCGGCAAAATTGAGGCTTTTCTGATCCACTCCATAAAACCTTGGCGGGTTTAGGTGAAGGTTTATGAAAATCGATACCCTTAACGCACAATTCACCGTCCTCGTGGCAAAGTTTTAGGAGATTTTCATTTGTTATAGATTTGCTTATACTCTAGTTGAATATTTTCTGATCTGCGGTGATGTGATTGTCAGCATAATTTCCGGGCTCTGGCGCGAATATCAGAGTTCGACATCCTGTCACGGGTATCTAAGGTTGAAGCCGGACTACAAACATCAAGATTTATGACACTGTGCGCAATATATTTGTTTCTGTAGGGTCTCTTAGGGTGTTGCTGCATGCCAAACCAACTAAAGTATCAGAGGTTGAAACCAGGTCACAGTTTGCCTCATGATATGAGTATGTACATACATATATGAATTAGGGCTCGTTTGGAGGAAGTTAAAGTGCTGGGTGTCGTTGCCTTGTATAACTCCATGTCAAAAATCCTGGGACAAGCCCCCTAGCAACTCGCGGTTGCGTTGTCCCATGATATTTGAACGAGAACTATACTACAGCAGACCCAAAACGGGATTGGGTCACCTCACATGTAATCACTCCGGAGCAGTTTCGGGCCTCGGTCAGTACAAGTACCCCAAAAAGTTAAGAGCTATGTACTTCGGTATCAGGGGTAAGTGGGTAGAACGCGGCGGTTCATATTCGCGAGCAAAACAGGAAAACTACAGCTTTAGCCACGCTGCCACGTTCTACTCACACCCTTGATATCGAAGTACAATTGGTCTATCCTCATTGAGTACGGCCTTCAAGCGAGAAACCGGTTCTCCATGATCATTGGTCTCGCCGCAACTCCACAGATCTGGGCATATCATAGATGCTATCAGGTCCACGATTCCTAAAGTTAGATCCACGGATCTAACTGTGACCGTGCACATTCTGCGTAGAGATACATTCTCATGCATCTGACTGTACTAACAAACCTGCACAGGGACATTCCGTAATTGCAACGCAAGCGAATCCTGATCATTTCTCCTAACAGGCAGAAATATTTGCAGTGCCCCACAATTACTCATGCACTTTACCACTGTCATGTCTGCAGCACTAAACTCTTCTTTCCTCTACTCGTAGTTTTTTGGCGTTTCCGGACTGAACTGGGTCTGCATACCACCAAAATATGGTTGTCAAGCACGATTTACACCCCAGTCCAGTCCGGAAACGCCAAAAAACTACGAGTATGTACCTACATACTATGACAGCTGCAGTACAACCAAGCTTCCACTCCCTTCCCCATCGACGCCATCCCTAGCAATACGAGGGGCAGAGTCTCTTTCACACATCATTACTAGTACAAGTATCACAAAGGTGTCGTTCAAGATCGGACCAATGACAGCCGAGAACCTAGTAGAGTGGCGGTACAGATATCTAACCCTGCCAGGGGCCACATTAGGTGAGGAAAAACTCTTCCCTTCGTGTACCCCACAATTTCTCCGCATAACTTTCTGTCCTGTCATAACCCCGCTTCTTGATCCATTTTATGCAGGCAAGGATACGAGGGAGTAGTTACCCGCATTGCATCACGATGTTCATCCGGCCGGTGAATGCAATGTATGGCCCTGCATATAGATTAACTCACCACCACCAGTTCACCACCATTCACATTGAGCAAGTATTTTTTGCGGCTGATCGCCGAGGGGCGGTGGAGAGGATTAGGAGAAAACTGTGATGGAGAAATCCCCCATAGTTACTCGACAGCATACAGCCCAGATAGCCTTAATTAATTCTTGGTTATTGCTTTTTGCTCTTGAATTAGTTTGACTGGTCGATATGGCAACTGCGTCCAGAGTCGAGGCTAGTACATGTAAGACTTGGTCTTGTTCTTACATAGAAATGAAATAGGGCAAGCCAGTTTTACTAGCAGGGAGTGGTGTAAGGTAGCTACATGTAAGCTTGCTCTAGAGAAAGATAGCCACAGGTCTCTAAAGTGATAGATACGTCTTTCATGATTGTCGGTGCCACATGACCTATGGATGGTTATGATAAATATTAGAATAGGCACGGAGGCTAGGGTTTCTTTCTAGACATGGGCTCGACGAATTTGCCACAATTTCCTTGAAGTAAAGTACTTGATATATATTGCTTTATGCGGTGATCTGGGAATGCTTGACCTTATCCATTTATCGCCGCCACAATAACTCTATCCAGGTTATCTGTGATGATGGTATTATGGAGGATTCATTTGCTTATAAAGTAGGCACGGATAGTTCAAGGTTCTTCGGCCATCCAAAGTACTAGTAGGACAATTGCCAGGGTTCAAGTTTTCGGTATGAGATCCTGGCGAGGATTTCGTTAGCTTCTTGATTAACTAAATTGTCCCAGATCTTTCTCATCGGACATTCCCGCACCGGGGATCAAATTGCGTTATTATGCCCTAGTGTAAAGGGTTAAATACCACCAATTCAAGCCCTTTAAAAGGGATGCGATGTAAAAGTAAAAGAGCAAAATGGTGTGTTAATGGACTAGGGTTTAATATCTAGACCAAGAACAGGTGATATGATGGTTCCAGAGGGGGTCGAACCCTCGACCTTGGCGTTAACATATTTCTATATTAGCACCACGCGCTAACCAACTGAGCCATGGAACCTGCCACTGGACTCGACTTATGTAATTTTTGAACCTTTTACCTGGGAGGTGTTATTTGCAACCGGGAAATGATCGTGTTGCGTGGATTCTAGCTTCACGAGTAGTCTCAAGAATCGAAGTCCTCCGACTCACCGCAACTACCTAGAATGGTAATGTTCTAGAGTCAGTGCGTACACTGAACACTACAACCATAGACTAGAGCTAGGAGAGGGACGTTAGTACTAGAGACAGTATTTTGTCGGATAAACTACATCCTGTCCATGCAACCAATCACTCTGACCCTGACAAAGTTCACCCCCTGCTGAAGAAAGGCCGTTATGTCAACTAAGCTCATGACGCGCACGCACATCCGATTCAGGCACCATAAAGGTTCTTCCTTTTGTCCGGACTCAGCAAGGGGGGTGATTTTTCGTTGATTGTGGGCTGTGTATGGACTCACTCCCACATTATTTTGTCTCCTGTTTCTTCCGGTGTGGCTAGTTACATGGTGAAATATTATGAAGCCACCATCGCTTCCATATATTATCTCAGTTTGTATCATCGTAATGTGGTGGGTGCCTAGATAGAGCTGACTCGTACAGTCACTCTACCACTTGCTGTGTGTTACTAGCTAAGTATGTGTATAAGAATTTCAGGGATCAATTGGTGTCGGGGGTTGGGGGCCGCCTAAATTTTAACCATCCCCACAAACAATTTGCGTTAGTTAGTAAAGTACGCAGTAATGACTGGGGCCCCGCAGTATTCTTACAGCCCTGGCAGCCCTGGACCAAACAGAAATTTCATACCTTTCGTCTCAACTTGAGCGCGCGCAAGGCGATGTGGCTCCACGTGGGCTCAGATAGGTACTCTCGTGAGTATACATACATGTATATACAGTACGGCTTTGAAGGCGAAGCGCGGGGAAGAGCAATCAATTTGTAGAAGTCTCAAGTATAAATTAGATTATATTAATCAGGGTTCGGAGATAGAAGTGAGGCGGCAGGGCCTGGGGAGGGGGAGGAAGAAAAAAAAACTGCTACGCCGTGTCGATCCTTGAATTTTTCCTTTGCGCGGTAAGATAAATGTTCCGGTTGCCGGAAAGAAGTTGTTATTCTTTGAGTAATATTGAGAATAAATAGTGGGAGGTCATAGCTTGTATTTATCTAGGTGTGCACAATTCCGTGTGCGATGTAGTTGCGGTGCAGTTATGTAGTTAGTCTCGACATCGCTAGAAAAAACTAATTTCCAGCCAGTTAAACAAAATTCCGAATCATTCTAACAAAGCCAAATTAGCTTCCGGTGTTGAAATACTAGATTAAAAACCAGGAAACGTTTCTTCTAGATTTTTATCCTGACTTCTGATGACGAGTGTATTTCCAGGAACATAAATTCCTTCCGAGTACCGAATTTAAGGGTTGAGGGCAGCTTCGTTGCTGGCTACATAGTTTGTTGCCCCTGGATCATCAGGGGTTTCGATTCGATCGATAGGGACTTACTTGCATGGGTTCGCTGTTAAAGTAAAGTAACTATATACATAAAATAATGTCTCTCGGTAAAGCCTCTAACCGTTTCCAAGAGCTTGAGCTGGCAAATTTAAGTTATGCTCTGGGTTCCTCTAGTTATCTGTAACGTAACCTTTAGCTCTCCTTTCCCTAATTTCGGTCCGTAACTTTCTGGATCTGGTACCTTGGAGCCTATTCTTTCGACCTGCAGCTGAATACTTCATTTCATATATTTGAGAAAACAAGAAAGCGAATCCTTAGGCGAGAGAATTCAATCTCCTATCTAGACGCCTTAGCTCCTGTGAATGAATTATTCCGTATACTCTCTCAGGGTATGACCCACGGATGTATTCCTCGCATTATGTCTTTACCCAAATTCTTGTGCAAGATGCGCGTAGAGATACTTGGTGTAACAATAATTATAGAGACATAAGCTTCACGCCTGTCTGTAGTGGACTTAATCAAGACTTCAGGTTCCTAGTCAGTGGCGTATATCGAAATTTGAAAGGAGGCAGCGACACAACGTACGCGACACCCTCACACACACCGATCTATTATATCCTTGTAGATTGATTGTGCTTCAAACTAGATATGTAGCTCAAGCATAAAGTCAAAGCTGCTCCTTGCCCTGAATAAATAGAGTATCACTAAGGTTCTAATATCCACACACCGGCAACATGCACCAGGGTAATAAAGGTACCACAGGCACTAGAAGCATTGACATACTTTAAATGTTTAGCTAACTAGGGGCAAGCGAGCGAGTTACTCGTCACCAGTTTCGTGCAGGCGGATGAAATCATCAAAACGGTATAGTATAGCTGATTATAGTGATTATAGTAGGCGCCAGTTAAGGATTATCTATCAAGCGTTAGTACCAACGTCCTCGTGGACCAACGTACAGCTACATGTAGCTACAGCAGCGTTAGCATCTCCGACCCATCCCACCACATGCTGTAGCGTAGATAGATGCACGTACTCTATGTACCTACTATATTTTATAGCACACCCCTAAACATCAAGTCTTTTAGAATCTTGTATAAGATCTGAACAATTACCTCGCCATAGTTCCGCAGTCTCACCGCACTCAGCATCCAACAACGTGCCTTGACATTCCTTGACGTTCTTTGAATTCAAGAATCCATTACCAAAAAGAACCCCTTCAAAAGCTATCACGATTTCTTACCAACTTTCATCAATCATGGGTGCAAACCAGAGCGCAGGCCGAACGTTTCCTCTACGTCCCCGTACACCTTTACGATTCGGTTCAGTCCCAAATGCTCTTCCCGTCAACCAAAGCGATTTCAATACAAGTCCGAGACCATACAGTGATCGCTTGACCGATGAGAGCTCGATGTTCTCATTGCTATCACAAGAGAGCTATTTCAACTCACCGTTGATGACCCCACCACTAGAATTCGAAGATACATCATACCCACGAACGAGATCCGTCTCATCGTTGTCTTCTTCTTCTGATAATAGCAATACTATGCAGCCCCATCGATTCACCTGTCCTAAACAAGACTGTCCCTACATGATTATAGGATACTCCACTTCTGAGGAACTCGAAGAGCATATGTTCGCCGTAAACCATTATCTTCCTGGTCCTACAGGTCCGGAGTTCGACTTAGAAGGCTGGTTTTCACCGCAAGAGATCCCAGATCCATACTCACAACATCCCCTTACACTCCAGAGACAGCGAATTGTCGAGCAGCAGCAGAAGCAGCAGCAAACAAAGAAATCTCAACAATGCAATTGTCATCACTGCCTTCATCAAGTCGGGTATAACGATCTCCTCCAATATGAGTCTCCACAACCTTCAATGCAGATTCAAATGCCTCCTCCACCTACAATAATTGGATACCATGATGCTGGGTTTGAGTTGGTCTCATGGCGTCAGCCAGAACCATCCTACAACTCCGCTGCTTCTCCAGTGGCCCAGAAAATGAATCAGGCAGAATATTCTTCATTGGTCCAGTCAGGCATGTATATGGACTTCAACCAAGTGGGTGCTTCAGGGAGATCATCTTTTATGTAAGGTTCTCTTGGTAATGTTTTATTTCTGGGATTTCCCAGCTGGAAAAAACCTCTTTTTTTTTCATTCGGATGTTTTTTTCTTCTTTTTTGGGGGGTGTGATCTGGTGTTCAAGGGGGGTTACGCGGTGTTACATTTTGCTTATGGAGTCAGTGAAAATACTTGTACTTCTTGCTTTTCTTAAGTTTGATTCCCCGTTGATATTCGGGGGCAAAGTTCTGTTGGGGTTTTTTTCCTGCATCTAGGAAAAAGGATGGCAATTCCCTAATTTGTATAAACTCAAAAATTAGTATTTATAGAAAGAAACCATAACAAATCATACCGAATCTCGATGAAATCAGTCAATATTTTGCTGCATATGACCAAATCTGGTGTGTTTGGGTTGAAAACTTACCAAAAATCGCCTGTTCAACTCGCACATGCATCTACATACCCGCATATATTAACCCATAGCCAATTCGCTTAAATACCATATGCCTCTAGGGTCTTCTTGGCAGTGGATCAGTATCATGTTCATGTCCCCGCACTCGCACTAAGATACTCTACAGGTAACCCAGGTTTTAGCAAAAAAAAAAACAGGCTCGACTACCCATGTAGTCTTGTCATGTGATGGCCACAAGAATCAGGAGTTCTGAGCTGAACCTTCGAGGCGAAACTGGAATAAAATCTGCTTGTCTTGTCAGTCAAAAAGATCACCTCAAGCCATGTCATGTTCATCTCAGCCGTTGAGTCGTACAAATAACTTATACTCAAGACGCCTAGTGGGTTATAATCGCTCGATGCCTTATCCTCACTATATCTGAAGTCGGCAGAAGTAGATCCATCGAAAGTACTATTGATTGCGTGCATATGGGACAGTTGCTTTCCAAATCGGATATTGCCAACTCCTCAGGGATTAACTTATTCTGGTTTAAGTCCACATTTTGTACCGGCCGGACTTGATTGATTGCGGGGTACTTATCGCGTAGGTACGGCAGCTAGGTAACATAGAGTCATGATGTAATTCAAGAGCATGGGAAAGCCCTTTCTCTCCGTGATTTTAGACTCTGCTGTAGGCACAAACAGCGACACTGCCATTGATAGCGTGGACGAAATTACAACCGCATTCTTTGACGATACGATAGCGCTGCGGTAGTACTGCCGCATACTTCTTGAATATATGGGGATAAAGCGGTATATTCACGAAATGCTATACAGATGCGGTGCCAGCTTTACTCCCATTTCTGGTGCTGAAGTTTTGTTGTTCTTGTAGAGCATCACATGTTGGTTCAACTAGTTGCCTAGGCAAGATCCGAGTATATGAAAGGCAGCGCCTCGGCGAAGCCTACTTGTAGTTATTGGAAGAACATTTGGGAGAAACCTCGGACCCTGTGAGGTCTCTGATTGTTCTAGCGGCCTGTTATCCTGGTTACTAGCTAGATCCTCGTTACTAAACGGGAAGATAGCTAAATAATAGAGCGCGGATGTGATCAGGATCAGTATTTTATTGAAGAATGGAAATATCCATTTTGAAGGAGTTTGAGTGCCTAAATCCGCTACAATGAATGAACAAACATGATATCTAGGATTAGGGGCCTCGGGGCAAGTTGAGGTCTTTGTAACTGGCCAGAATACCAATCTGGGGGCGGGTCTACTCTGTCAGCCGGTCAGTCACAGGAGCCATATAGAACTTCATATTTATCTCAGCTGAACCCTACTTACAGTCGTTCACAGAGGTTAATTAATAGAGAAATGAGTGATGGACGCAGATTCAACCTCTCAAAACTGGGGTCGATACCCCAAACGCTGGGTCCCCAAGGTAGGGGCGTACAGCACATGCCCAGACTTCGAGCCCTTGACTGATATCAATCTCGGCTATGGTGCGGACATTCTTCCTAGTAGTTTCATATAGATGGTCGAAGTTGTTTCTTAGGTATGTTCTGATTGGCCATGACGTTGCGAGTGACCGACAGTGATCAGACTCTTCTGGTCCTACCTGTACCCGAGTTTATGCAGTAACCTCTCCTTGAGCTATTGCTTCTTTGTGACAAATAAACATCATAAAAGACCTGTGAGACTTAAAACAGTGGTAATTGCAGTTGATATCGAGGGATGGGACGTGATAGGTGATATTGAGGTTGACGTTAGCCGCATCAGGCGTCGTCAGCAATTGGTTAGTCAGAGTCATCACACTGCGACCACGTTACAAGCTAATAGATTTAACGTACATGTGTTGGGAATGGATACTTTATTGATGGGACGTTGATGAAAATACGAACTAAAGTAGATCGATGACAAAGACAGAGGAGACAAGAGAGAGAAGATCGAGGTAGGGAGGTCTAACTAAAGTGCATGTTCGATCCACGATGAACTCTCCACAATCACCCATGAGCCCCGTTCCTATCTCACCCCACCACTTCTATCTAGCTTCTCTACTAAATAAATGTACTAACAACATGCACTTAGTCTCGTACGATCGTGCCAAGAGTTCGTACCTCACGATACTTTTCTCTAGAAGCCTAAGGAGCCAATCTGGAACGTACCCATAACTATACCATGCATTAACGCCATCAAACGCTTAAATCTCTGCTGACTATAGTTTTAGGAAAGAAGCGCCATATATGGCCGTGGTCGAGGTTCGAACAATAATTTTAGAACATATAGATACATGTATTCACCAGCAGGAAGATTAAAGACTGGGCTAGGCTTTGGCCAATCTGCTAATATTTTGAAGCTAGCTATAGAACTCTGATCATGTCATGATATTTTGATATTAAATCTTGATTTCACCGAAATCGATAGGAAAATGAAGTAAATCTTTCTCCAACCTGAAGGACCTTGCGGATTTTCAATATTGAGCTCATGGGTACAAGTACATGTGTTGGAGCCGAAAAACGTTTTAAATCTCACCCACAAATTTAGGAAAGCCTTTAAACCAGACTGCTTGTGATGAAAGGGCACTATCCGGTTAATATTCAATCAAAAGAAGACTAGGCATAAGGCAGCTCCAATCTATGAAAATGAATACATGAAGCGATTCTCGTGGTTTTCGAACCAACTGTTTCCGCCGCGCCGGTCAGACTCTGTTCCAATCTGCAGTATCAGCTTTATTGTGGGTACATGTATTGCGGGTTTAATTCCACAAGTAAGCGAACATGGAGGTCTCTAGTAGCCGTGGAAATGCATCAATTTTGATGTTTCCCATACAAAAAGTTGTGAGGTACACATTATTTGATGCAATAATCGACCTACCGTGTGTTAAAGGCATTCCTGTCCCATTACCGACACCTTTACTGATGCCTTTACAGTGGTGTCCGGTGTTTCCGGTTTTCCGCCGGAAAATCAATGAAGCCATGCTTTTGGATCTCGAGATAGTTGGGCCCTCAAACAAAATATTTCGGTGGGGTCATCAAATGATATCTGGCACCAATGGGCTTGTAACAGTTGGGGAATACAATTTCATTTGGTGGATCTATTGTTTGGCATATACACGCAGGATATTCTGACTTGTTACTCCTGGTATAATAGTAGGATCCGGATGTCTTCTGATGATTTGTTTCATTGGCGGTGGCCTTCGTCAATCATGTCAAGCATCACCGGTGACCAATTTATCCCCCCATGTGTATACACACAAAATCATTTGAGACAGAAGCGTGACAGGTAAAAAAGTCGTTGGTAAAGTCATCTGTAAAGCCGTCCAATTTCTCTTAAAACGACCAAAATATTGACATTTCCCAGCGAGACTTGGGACCCCAGAAACGACTTTCCCGACGACTTTATCGAATATTCTAGGTACACATTTCCACGGTTCCTAGAGCTAGAGGGTGGTAACCATACAAACCACCGAACACCAAAACCCCAAAGCCGCACCCTTGGAGTGATATTTTGGCCATAGGTACTATCACCACCGAGGAATCCATATACAATACTCTTTTCCTCTATATTCTTGTGGTTGTTGAGCCGAAATAAGTGTTTAAAGTCGAACTCCCATACAAATTTTGGTTGCATCACTGGATATCCCTTACGACAAAGTCACCCTCCTATACATTTTTCAGGTGTCTCCACAGTCTGTAGGTAGCTAGATTTTCTGAATATCACCACGCCGTCGCGGGCCTCCGATTTTGCTCTGACGAATGAAGGGATATGTATTGTTGGGTGACAAAAGTTCTCGTACATACGAGGATGGTCATGAAACAACTATATATAACTCTACGACAAAAGATATAAAGAACATACATATTAATATGATCAGAGAGCTGAAGATTGGTCCCGGTTGCCGACTTTAAGAATTAGTCTTGTAGGTAACCCCTGCTGGTTACTATGCGAAAATCACGAGAACTTTTATCACCCAACAATACTTACATGTATGATACATACTTGTCACGGTATTAGAAAACAAGTATGGAGCTGATTGAATTCATTCGCAAAATACATACATAATACATACTTACATTCAATTCATTTACCCACAAAATGGGGGTATTCAAAACGTAAAGCGTAAAACATAGATCATGAACTCTGATGCACATTTCAAAATGAAAAAAAAACCATAATTTCCCGTTGAACCATGAACCCATCCCCATATGAAAAAGAAAAGGAAATAAAAAATACAGTTCAAGGAAAAAATAAAACATGATCATGATCATTTCCCTATGGCCTTCCCCTCCGAGAAAAGCCATTGAGCAACTTTATCTGTCAACCCTCTCTCTTTGGCGACTGATCCCAACATACTCCCTAGCGCTACGAGTCCCAGCGCTGTAACAACACTGAGACTGATCATCGACCAACTAATTCCTCGCTCTGGAACAGGTGGCATAGGACTAGTAGATCGACTGGCCCTATCGTTTTTGGAAGAATATTGAGGGAGAAGGCTGGGTCCGTTGGAGTTGCTTGTGTTAATAGCGGAGATCTGTTTCCGGATGAAATCGAGGTCTGACTCCATTTTACCGAGGCGGGGACCCAGTTGCGAGATATCTATGGTGAGTTTTTGATGTTCTTGATCTTGCTGTACATCTCTCGTGTCCACCAATAAATTGCGGGATTCAAGTGATTCGAGGACCTCTCTCTTGAAACAGCTAATGGTCTCTTGTAGCTGATCAAGAGTAACTGTTGTTCCGCTGATTAAACTTGGCTCTGGGCGGGAGTCTCCAATTTTAATACTGCACTCATATTCAAGAATCTCGCGATCACCACTTAGGTCTGAAAGTCGCTCGGAAAAGAAATCTTCCTGGTAGGTCAACGGTGTATCGCTTGTGTCCCCTCTGCTGGAAGGGTCATTAGACATTGGGATGTGGTAAGCCTTCCCGAGTTCCGACGCAAGACTGTCAATACCGAGCGAGTTATGAGGCGCAAGATTCTCCAAAGAATATTCTCGCCCAATCTCCTGCCTTTCCGGTGTATCCATCCTGAATTGTGGCGGTTTTGGTAAGGATGCATCTCTTGCGCTTTCCTCACTCCGCTGTTTGATAGTATCACTAGCGTTCTCTGTATAGGCGTTGTTTGAAATATCGTTGTTCGTTATATCCATATGAGGAAGACCGTGATCCTGACCGCTTTCCTTAATTTCCTTGACTGGAGTATCTTTGAGCAGGTTTGATGAATCGCTCTGTTCTAATGACGCTTCGTCCTGCGCAGCCGCAGAATCTATCTTTTGTTCTCCGGCGAACTCATCTTCATTATCCAAATCACGAACTCCAGCAGCAATACCAAAAGCCAATTCTTCCCCTGCTGCTTCTCCCGCCGGCATATCCTCAGAACTCTTAAAGTCCTCCGGAATTTCCTGCTCGTGTGCTGAATCCTCCATCAACAGCTCTTCAAAAGCTTCCTCCAGCTCTTCGGCTACCTGGTCGTGTGTCAAACTTCCTTCAATCTCTTTAGTTTCCTTATCCGCTGCGGTCTTAATTGATGCTTCCTCTGCAGGGGCATGATCTGATGCCCGAGCATGAGTATCAGCCTCTCCCGAATTATATCCCGAACCATGGTTCATATCGATGTCTTTCAGTTCCTGCGTGCCCAGTACTGTTTCACCTAATGAAGCCTCGGCCGATGGATTTTCGGCATCAATCTTTGCCTTGTCTGCTGAGTTCTCCGCCAATAGTTCCTCCAAAGGAGCATGATGCTCTGAGCCTCGGTCATGATCATCCCCCTTCCCAGGGTTATATCCAATCTCATCGTCCACATTTATAACTTTCAATTCTTCAGTCTCAGGTGATACCTTCTCCACCGGAACCCTAGGCGACGTTTCTTCTGCGATGTTCTGCGAATCCTGTGAAGTCTGTTGTCCGTGGGTTGGGATTCCCACACTCTCGGCGCCGGAAGAAGTCTCGAGGACCGCAGCTTCAGTCGATGACCCTTCGGCGGGAGCAAGGTGCTGTGTCCAGTGA
The DNA here is from genome assembly GCF_003444635.1 of Morchella importuna. Taxonomy (NCBI): domain Eukaryota; kingdom Fungi; phylum Ascomycota; class Pezizomycetes; order Pezizales; family Morchellaceae; genus Morchella; species Morchella importuna. The sequence continues at coordinate 897,184 of NW_025763398.1, read as the reverse complement.
TCATGACTATCGCCCTTCCCAAGATTATATCCAATCTCACCCTTAACATCTATATCCTTAAGCTCCTCTGTCTCTGGGGTCGGCTCTTCCGCTACAGCCTCAGATGATGTCACCTCCACGGAACTTTGTACTTGCTTAGCTCTCTCTCCACCAATCGCTGATACCGATTCCTGATCAATCCCCCTTGGCTCGTCTATTAGCTTCGCTAAGGATGATCCCCCTGCAGTAACCTCTTCAGCCACAGACGCGGTAAGGCCATGACCTTCTGACTCCTGGCCATTGTTTTCGCCCTCACCAAGGTTATATCCAATTCCATCGTTGATATTAATATCCTTCGACTCTTGAATCTTTGGGGCAATTTCCTCCGCTGCGATCTCTGTCGATGAATCTTCGAGAGAGCTCTGCGCCTCTTTACTGTCCTTCCACTCCTGCGCCGACTCTCCGTTAGGCGGATCACTGGCAGCAACCTGGGCGTATGCAACAGTCTCCCCCTCCATGCCATGTGTTGACTGGTTCTCAAGCACATTCGGTATTGCTGCAGTCATCTCCTCCCCGTACGACGAAGCCCCCACTGATTCCTTGTCAGCATTCTGCGCCGAATTCTTCGTTAACGGCTCCTCAACAGGAACATTTGCGCATCTAACTATCTCCTCCTCCAAAGCCTCATTTGAGGGTTCCTCAATACCACTCTGGGCCTCGTTTGTCGAATGCTGAATTATTGGCTCCGCAGGAGCATGATGCTCTGACCCTCGGTCATGGTCGTCACCCTTTCCTACATTGTATCCAATCTCTCCACCCTCAAGGTCGATATGTCTCAATTCCCTTGTCTCGCGGTCTACTTGGGTGTGTTGAGGACCTATATCTTCAGGGTTTAGATGATTGTGTTTGAGTTCTTCGGTTTCCACAGAGATGCCGGAGTGCGAGGTATGTGCTGGTGAGGCTGTTTCGGGTGATGTGGGGTTCGGTGTTTTCGTAGACGTATTTTGATCCTCTTCGTTCTCGCCCTCCTCCTCCTCCTCCTCCTCCTCCTCCTTCTTTTCAGTTACTTCTGTCTGCTCTAATACTTCCTTCTCTTCTTTTTGTTTGTCCTGCTCAATTTCGCTGTTGTCACCGCTTCCGGTCGTCCGGGGTGCTGGTTCGGCTTCCACACTGGTTGGCACATTATCTGTCCGTTCCTCCTCCTCCATCATAATTGAATCATGAATTGGCTCGTTCTCAGTCCCTGTAGACATTTTTTCGACACTTTCACCACTCTCTTCAGCTTTCGGAATGCCTTTTTCGACGGGCAATGGATGCGTCTCGAGTAACTTATTTTCAATTGGCGCGCCAATACCAATTGAGCCAACAGGAGGTTTGTCTTCAGTGGACGGTATAGGAGAATCTGAATGTGGTAGTGGTATTTGAGGAGAAGCCGCGACCGGTTCTTGAGAACGACCAGCGCCAGAGGCTGCTGCTGGCTTGCTGGGCTTACTCTTTTTATTCTTGTGATTTCGTTTTCCTTTCCCCATTGTTTTGTGGTGTGATCAATTATTTTCTGGTTACCTGGATTTCGAAAAGTTGTTTCGGCCAATCGGAGTGGGAGATGTGAGATGGGTAACAAATATTTGGTGGTTGCAGGAAAATTTTGAAGGACACCCACCACCCCGTTGTTGGTTTGGATGATGGTATTATTACACTAGTCGCATGTTTTTGACAGGCATATGACGTCTTTGGACATCACTCAACCAATCAGCCTTGGCGCGGGGCGAGAGATTGGGATATATCGATTGAAGAAACAGTAGCCAAAAAGAAGGCCCAAGAGTCTTGTCTATGCTAAAAGCTACTATTCCACCTCAACCCTTCTCTCGTCCAAGCCATGACCACACATCAGACCTTTTTTGTCTATTTTCGCTCAATTGACATTCACTCGCGTGAGAACCATAGCCAGTAGCGGCGCCTAGCTAGGTAATAATACTATTCATTTTGACTCTTCATAACTAATAAAAAACTACTACTCTCTTCTCCAGGTCGGTAAACGTTTCTTACAATTAACATTCCAGCTGCAAGTGTTCCACTCCAGGCATGAACAAAAAAACGTGACCATTTCCAATAATGCTTGAATCGAGCTCATTTAGAGAAGAGAATTTCTCCAACCTTGGCCTAGACATATATCAGCACAGCTCATCTACTCAAACCGGTATCCATCCAAGGGGATGGACTTACTTAACGGCTGTTTACTCTGAAATTCCTGCCTTGGCCCTCTGCAACCTCATGTCCAACCTCCTGGCCCTCATAATATCAGCATCCTCCCTCAAAAACGCCTCCTTCTCCTTCTTGGCCTCAACGGACTCGAACCCAGAGCCCAATCCTCCTCTGAGACCTTGAAGTTCTCCATTAGGTCTCTTGTTGGCCCCACGAATAATTTCGAACTTACCACCTTCCGGGATTGGAAGAGGGTGATCGAAGTTCGGAGGGTCAAGACTGGGACCAATCCCTGCCTTCCATGGGCGGAAGGTATTCTTTGCAGTGGTCAGTGCAATGGTGGCAAGGATGCCGGTGATGATATAAACGAGTTTCATCGTGATCTTTGATTATGATAATGATCAGTCAGAGGTGAATAGGAGAGTGGATAGAGCAAGTCAAGAGATTAGTTGAAGGCTTTTGTGCACGTGTGACGAGCCTTTCTCCACTTGAGTATCTCGAAAGGAGTGATTGAGGTGTGAATACCTTCGTACAATACGTTTGGAAAGGAATGTGGATACGGTCTGGTAATGAATGATTAGAAAAATTGTCCCACTTTGCGGAAACAAATCATATTAATGAAAATTTCGCATACGTAAGTCTGTTTAATAGAAACTGTGGTAACAGTCCTGCTGTCGTTTTTGAATTCGCGGAATTCTGTGGTAAAGAATGTTTTCTTAGAGGATAACGTGGAGACGAGGGGAAACGTAAACGTGTCACCTGTTTTATTCAGACTAACAATTTGACACATCTAATTCTGGCATCATTTGTTCTCAACCTAAGCATCGTCATAGTGGCTGTGCAATTCTAACTGGTGATTATGTAATATTACAGTTAAATGTAGTACAGCACTGGGCACGACTAGTGGTATTAGACTTCGGGTCTAATTAAATATATGTTGCGATTCGAAGCGAGATCGAGACCTCAAGAAGATATTTATCAGAAATGAGTTCAAAATGCACATACTATGCTAAAAGGGCGCGCAAACCGGCTATGGTACTCCTTTTAATGATCAACCACTTGTGGTAATACGAACGGACTAGGGGTACGGTATTCATACGGTAATATTCTTCGTGCAGTCCCATTTATGCCGGTCCAATTCCATATTATCCACTAAATACTGTAGTACTCATGTGATATTTATTTCACCCATGTTTTCTTATTGTATGTAGCCTTGTACAGTGCATGTAATATGCGTGCTGTTACGCCGTCTTATATGCAGTGTGAGTGATAGTTCATGATCAAAACTCGATACTACATGTATGTAGCACATGCACAGCTACAACAAGTACTTGTAGGTACACACACATGTATATCTAGAGTGCATTAATGTATATACATGTGTATACCTTATATAATCCTAATATCGCCTATGAATTGCACGTGCGCCCCTGTATAAAACTTAAACTTAGAAAGTATCATGACATCAATCTACAGTAAGTACGTACATCGTAGGTGCAGTCACGTATGCAGAGGAAAGAACCCAATTCCTTCCAGGAGCCTTTCATTTAAGGTTTTTTGGCTTGGCATGTAATTCTAGCTACAGGAAGAAATTTAATTTAGTGCTAAGGTTTGGGCAAAGGTAAGATTGCTCAGTCTCGTGTCCATTCACAGTACTAATATTGATTCCATGTACGTCCCAGATTCACTAGCTATAGGCTCTTAGCATGATCATGTCGAATCGACTGATTGATTACAGCAAGTTCCATAATACTAGTACTTTCACACACATAGTGTGATTCTTTAAATAATAGCCTACTTAGGAAGCCCGAGCCCGATATTCTCCCGAAAAAGTAATTTCAACTGCCCAGATAGCCTATATAGGCTATTCTTCGATAATTGTACTATGAGTTGAGAACGCTTTCTGAGCCTAGTATTATGAAACTTGCTGTAATTGATAATTCACTAATCGTTTACAGCCCGGAGGCTATGACATAAGAGTCGACTGAGCATAACTAGTTGCCTTTTCGTAAACGAAAATTAATTCAAGATTAATATTAGAGGGCTCGAATCTTAAAATGTCCACCGAGAGTATTAAATTATTCTCTTGATACGGGTAAGATAGACTCTAGTTCTACGTAAATTAATACCCCCTAAACCCTGTACCACCAATTACAAGCTATTGTGAGAGTTATGTATAATTAAAACAATGTAGCTAACTAGCTAGCGGCCGGTTTCATCCAGCACATGCATGAGGACAAAAAGATAAGGTTTTAAAGGATATGTGTTGCAATTGGTATAATATCATTGTTCTCCAGTTCCGCGTACTTGCAATTGGGGTTAAGGCTAGCTTACTTCGTCTTCCACGTCGATTGAATTCCTGAACCCATTATACAGCATGCGTCTCGGCTCTCCAAGATCAGGATCTCTTTTATATTAACCAGGCCTTGAAATTTGATCAATTAGCCGAGCCGGATATTCCATGTTGACAACACTATTTCTGGACTATGGTTAACTTATCCTACCGATACTAAGGTTTCATTAGCTATAATTGATCAAAGAACACCTCTCTACATATATATACTTACAGAAGTTACTCCCGCTCAATCCTACACACGGCATGTCTACGTACCGATTCAGTCAATAATACTCGCGGCAGGGAACGTTTATCATCTGGTCAACAGCGCTGCAGCACGCACATAACTCAGCGGCATTCGAGCTGGAGAGTTGTCGCAGTACATATAGCGGTTCAATTTATGAGCTGGTCTTCTGGGAAACGAGCTTGAATTCAAAATTTGTTACACTCCGAACCAATCGAGGCTTGGCTACACTTCATGCACTGAAATCATAAAACATCACTCACTTTTCGTTCCACGTGATATGATGTCACCCATGCATCCCTGACTGGGCATGACAATTTCAAAACCCCTCAGAGACTTGATTACCTCGATTACCTTGATTGGCGCTGTAGAGCTACAAAGTAAGCAGCTCTTTGGCTAGGTTGTGACACTATATCGAGATATCAGTTGAGCGGTTGAGACAGAATGAGTGCGTTTGTTCCGGACATTCCCGGTCAGGATGGACTCGACCCACGAGCCTCATGATCATGGTGTTGTATATTGTAATTGTGTCATCTTGAAGACTGGAAGCATGTACTATATGCAAGCATAAGTTCGCAAAATATCTAGATCAGACGCCGCTACCACAAAAATCTCCCCCAGCGTTCTCTTCGCTTGCACAAAAACCAAACTATGTAAAGCACACATGGTGATCGACGTTCACCGCGCCACCAGACGGCTGCGGTGAGATTGAAAATTTAAAGTTCCATAGCACAATGAGAACCCCGAGATCCGACGATTTGTGATCACGATTTCTTCCCTGAAAACCGCAGGGAAGTGGCCATGGGAAGGGCCAGTTGAAGAGATAACCATAAAAGAATTCCATAGAGGAACAAGTACCCGTTCCCGTTCCCGATCGTTAGATTAAGCAATGCGTACATGTATGATCCATGAATCCGCAGGTGGGAGAGTTCTGGGTTTGTGTGGGTTTCTGCGACTTGTGTAAATCTTTTTTTTTTTTCTTTTCGGTCCCTTTGGCAAAACAGATTTCTGAGGTTGAGGTTTGGAGTTGAGACTGGTCACTATCAGTGCCGACGACCGCTGGGGAACGTCATAACTAAGCTTTACTGCCAACGCTGGGCTGCGTTGTCTCCGCCTCTCGGATCGAGCGGCACCGCATACGCCTCCACAAAACAAGCCTTGACAACAGAGATGATGGCTTTTTGCCGTCTTGGCAATTCTTGGCAATATAATCCAGGTCCTGCGTGAGTTCGGAATTGGTCAACAAGGTTTGGTTTAGTTATCGCACAAAATCTCCGACGAAAGAAAAAAAAAAAAGAGCTCACCTATCACCTGCATAAACTCCTGCAACCTACCCCTCCTCTCTCTTTCGTCGGACTCTCGGAGCTTTGCTTCGGGAAGCAAATTTGACTTTATCTAGGTAATCTAGGCCCCTGGATCACATCTAACTTCCTAAACTTCTGTCTATACATGCTCTCGGTCTGGTCTCCGGGTGTAGACGTACTCAGGTACGTAGGCTGCTATGTTCCAGTTAGGTACATATTCTATATGTACTCATCTATCGAATAACAGATAGATTCGAAAGGGGGCTTTTTCTGGCCGGTGTGTTCTCCGTTCTCGCCCCATACCATTTCTTTGTAAGTGCACTCTACTGTTTATGTCCCTGGCTGGATAATACCATAGGGATCGACCGGTATCTGGACGAATGTGGGAAAGAAAGAGGAATGCTGCTTTGATCTATGCAGCTGAGATATTCACACCGCAAGATGCCGTTTGTTTACTGGAATTAACTTGTACGTTACCAGGATGCTTTCTGCCCCCATGTCCATGGGCGATTTCACCTTTCTCAAGTAAGGATCAGAAAACATAACCGACGAATGAACCTACTACATAGTCAGCTAGCTGTGCAGATCAAATGCTCTTTGACTACGGCTGGCCCATGGGGAGTACTCCACATTGATGTGTTGAGGACCTTCCCTTTCCCCACTGCCGCCTCCCATCATGGGGAAAGGAAGCCACCGCAAATGGGATCATTCTGCTCTTGCGTAATCCTTATCCTATGGAAAAATAAGAAAATATAATAATAAATCAAATAAGAGGGGCATGCACTGTCTGGGTTTCTCCTGCACCCTCGTTTCCACATCCATACTTTATTTTACCTGTACGCTTGTCAACCATGATTGATTGCACTACCAACGGGAATCCGCAACACTACACAGAAACACTTTTACACCTTGTAGCTCGGCTATTACTCGCCAGTTTCAGGTCTCCTGCGGGGACTTAGCGAGGTTGAACTTCAATTTCCTCCGATCCTCCGCGAAGGTGGCCGAGTCAGTTGAGCTGTCGTGGACGGAAGCATATCTACCTGCATGTGGGTTTATTGGTTTGTGGTGTGTTAGCTTACTTGTATGTAGATGCACTAGCTGCCTTGAACTAATTATCAATCCCACCCCCAACTCCTGCTTATCATGAATACTCATTGCATAGTTGCTGATCACTTCGGCGTGAATATACCTCATTTGTCTCAGAATCCGTCAACGCTATAAAAATAAAATATCTATATATACAGCTATTATTTCCCTCTCTCTCTATCCTTCCTCCCATCCTCACTTTCATCTGCAGGACAACCTTTCTCTAGAGGTTTACCAGGTGAAAGATCAATATATCACAGAATGGCGAAAATGAGCGTAGGCAGATATATTGCGACTAGAGTCACGACTCTCAAGCCGCCAGGCCATGTTCCTCCAAATCCGTTCACCACTCTAAGGTCGTTGAATTGGAGACAATGGCAATTCTTCCTTATTGCATTTGCTGGTTGGACTTGGTAGTTAATCCTACACCCCGCACGACATCATACAAGTCTAATTACTAACGTACAATGATAATATAGGGATGCGTTTGATTTCTTCACCGTCTCTTTAACTGTTACAGCGCTGGCAAAGGACTTTGGAAAAACCAAGGCCGATATTACCTGGGGTATCACCTTGGTTCTGATGTTGCGTTCGATTGGTGCCATCACTTTCGGTTTGGCTGCCGATAAATGGGGTCGCAAGTGGCCATTCATTATCAATAACGTTCTCTTTATTGTTCTGGAGTTGGGAACTGGCTTCTGTCAAACGTGAGATCCACTAGAGTTGCCGAATATCTGCGGATCTATATTGACCTATCTTTCCTGCAGTTATGAGCAATTCCTCGGTGTGCGTGCACTCTTCGGAATCGCCATGGGTGGAATATACGGAAACTGCGCTGCAACAGCTCTTGAAGATGCTCCTATCGAAGCCCGTGGTATTCTCTCTGGAATGCTCCAACAGGGCTATGCATTCGGCTACCTTCTCGCCACAGTCTTCGCCCGCGGACTTGTCGACACTACACCTCATGGATGGCGCCCACTTTTCTGGTTTGGCGCTTGCCCGCCGGTGTTGATAATTGTGTTCAGAATGTATCTGCCAGAAACCGACTCGTACCTAGAGCGCCAGGCGCTAAAGGCAGAGAGAGCTGAGGGTGTAGAGGGAATCGAGAGGGTTATGTGGAAAGAGGCTAAGATTGGCTTGAAGAAGCATTGGTTACTGCTGATCTATATGGTATTGTTGATGGCTGGTTTTAACTTCATGGTAATAATCACATATGCTCAGTATACGAACTACTTGGCGCTAACATCATGAATAGTCCCACGGATCCCAAGATCTCTACCCTACCATGTTGGAGAACCAGCTCGAATTCAACAACAACAAAGTCACCGTAACCCAGGTCATCGCTAACCTCGGCGCTATGCTTGGTGGTACCCTCATTGGCTATTTCTCCCAGATGTTCGGCCGTCGCCTTTCCATCATTGTCGCCTGCATCGGCGGAGGTGCCCTCCTTTATCCTTACTGCTTCATCAGAAATAACGGTGTTATTGGCGCCGCCTTCGCAGAACAGTTTTTTGTTCAGGGTGCCTGGGGTGTCATCCCCATCCATCTCGTCGAGCTCTCTCCCGCAGCAGCCAGGACTACCATTGTCGGTTCAGCATACCAGCTTGGTAACCTTGTCTCCTCGGCGTCCTCGACCATCGAGGCGACCATGGGTGAGAGGTTTAGACTTTCTGGTGAAGGTACCACTGCTAGATATAACTACGGATTAGTCATGGCAATCTTTATGGGCTGTGTCTTTGCCTATGTGATTGTATTGACATTCATCGGTCCCGAGGCTTTGGGCAGAGATATGGCAGAGAGCACAGTTGTGGAGGATGTTACTGATAGGAAGGGAGAATGGGAGGATGGCGAGAAGGCTGGAGTGGTCGAGGATGAGGGCAGAAGAGTTCCCGTTTAAAGATTTTACGAATCAGTTATGTATATATAGGCTAGCTACTTACTTTATAAGATTATAATGGAGATGAATCGCATGGCAGACCTTCGAATTGTTCTACTCGGAAAGGATCCGTAGGATGACGCTTATATGAGTGACGGTTCATGGATCATGGTCGATTAAAGTCTGCGACTCACGCAGCTGTCTTTAGAAGATTAAGAGCTAATCAGTTGCGCCAAGAAAAGACGGTGGTTAAGTATGTATTATTGGATAGTTAACAGTAAATTCCCCATCAAACGAGATGTTTTCTGAGCTCGTTCCCGAATCAATTTCACCGAGCTCACAAGATGGGGCTCAACCCACAATTACACACCCAATTTTACATGAGATATTAGAGAACAGCACTAACTACTGAAATTCATAGAGGTAAATGTGGGTAGTACCTAGGCTCGTCCCCAACCCGCCTACTTCACTGTGGGCAGCTTGCTGCAAGTAACGGGCTAGGTACGAGACTAGGTATTACCTGCACCTTGGCCTACTACTAGCCCTCATACTATTGTGGGAGGGAAGTGTGGTGCTTTGCCTGCTGTATTTAAAATGAAAAAAAGATAGTAAAGTGACTGATCATGATACAGTGCGACTGGAGAGGAAAGAACTTTTTTATACGACGTGACAGATAAGTAATTGAAAGCTAAGACAGGTAGTAAAGAAGGCAATAGTTTGGTTATTCACTTGTCGAGACCCCTCAACACCTATCGATCCGGAAGACATGTAATAGTGGGTACCATGACTATGAGGCTATCTGCACGAAATAAATCTGCTCTGAATGCAATTAATGAATTAAACAAACAAAAAAAAAAAATCTGCTCTGAGTCTACCTTCATAGACTATCACTCGATAATCATGAGGGAGTGAGCGATCTAGAATAAGGATATCCGAGTGATAACTTATGAATATTTTGTTTATTTTTAGGACTTACCGTTAATTCTCCCCAAATCCACTATCTCCGCATAGGTAAATGGTATGTCCGGACCAAAGAAATGGCAGCATCAGTAGGGTTTCTACACATTCGCATGCCGAGCCTTCTTTTCTTTGGCCCGGACATACCATTTACCTATGCGGAGATAGTGGATTTGGCGAGAATTAACGGTAGCTCTAACAAGGGCTAATTGATATGTATAGAGAAACTTAGAATCACAACAAGTCAGAAGAAATAATTCGAACTCTAGAAATGCTTGTCTAAGTATATATTTCAATTATTTCGCCTTGAGAATTTATAATGGCACTAATCTAACTCAATGTACATGTTGGATAAAGATATATATAACATAAGCCGAGTAGTCTCCAGTTTTTGCTACAGATATAGCAATACGATGCGGAGGTCTGATATACATGTAGTACATATAGGTTTGCAGTACTGGCCAGGGATATCTATATATCCTGCTTTTTCAAAACTTAGTACATCTTCTTCCTTTCTGCACATATTACTTGCTAGCTACTTAAAGGTCAAGGCAGGGAACAATGACATGAACGTTATTGAAATAAGAATTAGTTGGTACATCTTATATTACAAATTATCTCCCTATCGATCTCTAACTCTACCGGTCGCCAAGCCGCTCATGCATCCCAATCAATATGTTTAATCACTCAATAAGACAAACTATGGGGACAGTCTTTATAAAGAATAGATCTTTAGTTCCACCTAGGCAAAGTCGCCTTTAACCTATCGGCGAGGAGCCTCAATTCTCATGTGTTACTGGGAAGCCCGGTGGGTATGTAGCTCCTCCAGCTCGATGAAATCTGCTCGAGAGTAAAGATCGGGAAAGCTCGAGCTATGAACTAAATCTATAGAGTGGACTCGACTCGCCGACTACAGTATTCTTATTCGGAATCAAGATCAGAATCAGAATCGGAAATGACAATGCCAGCAGACTATCATAGGTAAATCATGGTTTATGAATGTATTTTCCAAAGCTATTTTTTTACTCACAACTTATGCCAATACTCGAAACAAGGCAATTTTGATCCAACTCTCCGCAAGTTATGTATCCAAAGAGTAAATTCCACAGAATAGTTGCCGCTATATATTCACAAAACCTATTTTTATTTTTATTTTATTGTTTATAAATTAAAGTTGAAGACATCACTGACAGTATATGTAGCTCATCATGAAGCACCCAATTGATCAAGGGGAGGAAGGAAAGTGTTGCATCGACTGGCCTCGGCCTCAAGCAGGATCTGCCTTGGACCGCTTGGAGCTAGACACATGTATACTTCGAGCTCGATGTTCCTCGAGGGGGCTTTGTTTCAATTTATAATAGTTATTAAATATCTGTTCACGAGTAAAACTTACCAGGGAAACATTTAAATGACAGGAATCGGAGTATATCTATCCCCATATATATAACAAATGAGCTGGTTCATGCAATTAATGAATTAAACAGAAAAAAAAAAAAAATGAGCTAGTTCGAGAACTCACATTAAAGGGAGAATATATGCGTATGTGCCAATACCTCTACTAGTAATCTAACTTCTAGGAAACCTCGAGACGAGCAATACCGTAAGGAGGTCGTAGCTAGCGTATCAGCATGCGTCGGTTTCATTGGTGGTATGTCTAAAACTGGGCCTCGGGGCCAACACTTCGACCTCGTGGACCGTACTGTATGATGAGATCTCGAGAGCGAGCGCTCCTTAATTACGAGTGGACCATATATGCAAATCAGAACAGGAATCTTGAAGTGACATCACGCGAATTAGAGGGAATATTTCACCTTTACAAATTTGGTAATCTTGGTTTGTAAGTCATTCTAGCTGGCCACGAATCGGTGCGAATGTTCACCCGTACTTATGTAACCTTTTTAACTCCAAACGGGTTTGGATATCCTCCGATCAGTCAATCGTAACAGATACTCGAGTCCCGGAGCTCCGTTTCAATGTTACATTAAGTAATCGGTTTATATATATGTAACCATGCGTAAGGCGGGTACATGATGTAGCTATAGAAGTTTTGGAGAGATACAGCAAGGGCACTACAAAGATGAAATGCAGATCTCGATACAACAACACATGCAGTTTAAAATATGACAACGGAGGTCCGGAGAACCAATATTGTAAATTTGGTGACTTAAGCACAACTTTGCATTTGAAATCACGGATAAACCATAATCCGATAACATGTGATCGGCATCTAGCTGTGTTCTACTCTAGGTACATGTAGGCATGGCGAGATTCTAAACCAGTGAAAGATGCATTGATAAAACCTGTTTTAAGGTCGGCAGAGTACTCGCGACCAGCAACAAGAACCCGAAAATTCACGTCCTAATCTGCAATTTCTATTGGAGTAGAAGCCAAAAATACACCAAAGAATTGCAGCTGCATATTCGGGTTCTTGTTGCTGGTCGAGTACTACTCTACACACTTTACCAATCATGGATGCGTCAACCGAATAGTAGAAACCGGGGAATTATCCGGGGCTCCCCCGGTACTGAAGCATTTAAGCGATGCCAGGATAGGGCTAGTAAGAATCCCTACAGTTTATCCATTGGTAGCTCGAGAGCTATATCCATCAATTATTAAGCTCTGTATGCATATGATTGGTTTCTTGCATGTCGGATTCGGGGCAATAGTAGACGGTGGAGGAGGGGGCCAAAGATTCCAACACTGAAGTATAAACGTATATAAATCATTGCGTCGGTCCCGAGTTACTTTATCCTCACTACCTGACGAATCTTAGAGTATCACGTCGCTACAATCATGATGTTCTCTCGATCTCTAGGCTTCTTAGTTACAGCAGCAGCCCTTGTGACAGCAACGCCTTTCAAGAACAATGGAAGCTCCACAACAGCTCCCACCGTCACCATAAAAAATGGCACCATCGCAGGCAACTACCTACCATCTTTTGGCATTGATGAATTCTTCAGCATCCCTTTCGCTGCACCTCCTGTTGGTAACCTTCGTTTCAGACATCCCCAGCCTCCGAGCAAATGGAACGGGACACTCGATGCCACGGAACATGGGCCATCATGCCCCGGCTTTGGGCCGTTTTCCGAAGGACGGCCGTTAGATGAGGACTGCTTGACCTTAGATGTTGTCAGGCCTTCTGGCGGGGGAAAGGGTTTGCCAGTTATGGTCTGGATTTATGGAGGAGGGTTCTCGGGAGGAGCGTCAGCGGACCCAAGATATAATCTATCATATATCGTTAATGCAAGTGTGGCCATCAAAAAACCTGTTATTGCCATTGGTATCAATTACCGGCTGGCAGGTTTTGGGTTTTTGGCTGGACAGGATGTTTTCAATTCTGGAAACTCGAACGCTGGCTTGTTTGATCAACGACAGGCACTAAGATGGATTAGAGAGAATGTGGAGGCTTTTGGTGGAGATAAAGATAAGGTTACCATTTGGGGCGAGGTGTGTTGTGCCTCTGAACTCGAGGGCGGTGATAATCTGTGCTAGCGAAAGACTAATAATTTGAGGCAGTCAGCCGGGGCGTATTCGGTAGGGTACCATTTACTTGCAAATAATGGAGATAATGAGGGGCTGTTTCGGGCGGCGATCCTACAGAGCGGATCGCCACCGGGACCCACTTGTAAGTGAACTCTGAAGAGTAATATTGATGTAGCTAACAGGTGGTAGTGAATTCATTGGGGCACTTTGATGAGATGTATAATTCTGTCGTAGATATCCTTGGGTAACTTACACTTTCCCGCGTTAATATGGTTCTTTGTGGTTCTTATGTTGATTTTCATCAATAGCTGTTCAAATACTTCCGATCGTCTCCAGTGCCTACGGGAAGTCCCTTACGAACAATTATTTGATGCACTACAGCCACAATTATACACGTGGACACCAGTGGTTGATGGTGATTTTATTCCGGGCTGGCCGTCAGACCGTATGGCAGCTGGAAAGTTTGCGAATGTGACTATTTTGATTGGTGCAAATACTGTAAGTTTCCGAAGAAGGGTGGATCTATTGGCGTCAGTGAAGTCTAACATGATATACAGGATGAGGGAACTGCAACGTTCTTTGGCCCTAGAAATATCATTAATACCACAGAAGACCTTAGAAACTATCTCTTGAGTGTGTCACGCCCCGAATCCCTAGAATGGAACAATGCGTTTCTAATATGACTGCGTAGATGGATCACTCCCGGCCACAACTCCTTCTTCGGTGGAAAAACTTTTGGAATTGTATCCAGACGACCCCGCTCTCGGCTGTCCCTTTAATACTGGGTCTGAGAGATTCGCGGACCAAGGATACCAGTATAAAAGAGCAGCTGCTATAGTTGGGGATTACGCCATGGATGCGGGTAGAAGACAAACATCTGAGGCTTTCGCAAACAGAGGGAACAAAGTTTTTTCGTACAGGTTTGACCAATCACCATGGAATGGTAAATTGAAAGACATCACGGAGGTGGCTCCCGTGTATTCAACCCATTATGCGGAGGTGAGTCGTCCTAGGCCAGAATTCATGAGTGGAAAATAACTTGCCTTGCTATAGATCGGCTTTGTCTTTAACAATCCTAGTACAACCATATCGACATATGTGGGGCCAGATCCGGCGGTGAATGCATTGTCCCGCTTGATCTCGCGAAGTTGGATAAGTTTTGCTCATGATCTAGACCCAAATAACCATGGAAGTAAGTGTATATTCTTTCGGTTACCCAATAAAACCATCATTTTCACTGACATCTCCTTGAATAATGTAGTTCAAGGTGCCGCAAAATGGCCTGAATATAAGTATTCAGCGTCGAATATAGTTTTTAATTCGAATAGAACTTATGTGGAGAAGGATGACTATAGAAAAGAACAACTAAATTTTTGGGGAACGATCTGGCATGAGGTGGGATGCTGATTGGATCATTTAATTCGTTGTATACATATGTTAGTTCTTAGGAGGACGTGGCAGCACAACATGTACTGGTGTTTAGGTAGTTAATTTGAATTGGCTACTGAGCTTATTGTTAGCTTGTTGCTGTATTTGTCCTTAAGCTTACTACATAAGAAGCTTGAGCTCATCGGAGAAAAGTAAGGGGTCGATAGGTATTCTCTTCGTCCCTTCGTGTGTATCCCAAACGCTTTTAGAACTCGACCTCATACAACTATAATTGCGTAAAGCGTGATATTGATATTCTGACGTCCTGTATTGAAGAAACGAGTGTCGACCGAGGAAACGATTAATCGAAGTGGAAGCCGAAGCAGAAGCAGGAATCAAAAAGTATTTAATATTCTTTCCTGTCAAATCTAAAGTGCGAAGCGTTTTTGATGTTCGAAGTTCTAATTCAGAATGTATCAGGAAAGGATCAATGTTTACCAAAATATTACCATATTCCATATTTTTTCTGTTATTGGTGACAGACGTGAGGGCGGTTTGGTCAAAACGGTAAGTAAAGTCTCCGTTGCGGTTGCAGATATGTATTGCCATGGTTGAGGGCTTGAGCACCATGCAAGAACATCTCTCCTCGCGAATTATCTCATCGCATTCCCCCGCTACCCCACACTTCAATTCCCCGCACTGGCTATCCTATCACCATTGAAGGTCTCCTTCATTTTCTTTGCCCTCTCTCTCTTCGTCCTTCTGCTCTCCTCATCCCCAGTCGTGGCTCCCCTTCCTCGTCTTTGTGCTCTGCTTCGTCAATTCCCCCGCTCTCAGCTCCTCTGCAACCAAACCTTCCGTGCTTTACCATCAAACAGGTTACTTACAACTCTCAGCATGGGTTCTTATCCGAATCCCCCTCCAGCTCCTAGATTCACCCATACTCCGGAGACACTGAAGAAAGACACCCAGCGTATCATTGAAAGCTCGCGTAAGCTCGATGACACACTTGCCGCAGAGATTACCCCAGAGAGTGCTACCTTCGAGAATGTTGTCAAGCCTTTGGCTGAAGATGAAAACTACATGAGTCTCGAGGTTGCTATACTGGGTTTCTATCAGTATGTCAGCACAGACAAGGCTCTGCGTGATGCTAGTAGCGAGTCCGAGAAGGAGCTTGAGGTTGGTAACCACTCATTGCTGGTAGAAGGATGTTCATATGGCTGATATCACGCATTACTTCCTAGGAATTTGGCATCGAATCTTCCATGCGTCAAGACATTTACAAGCTGGTTTCAGCTGTTGCCGCAAAGAATGAGACGAAGACCTCTGGTTTAGACCCAGAGTCACTCCGTCTCCTAGAAAAGATGAACAAGGATTACATCAGGAACGGTTTGGCTCTTCCAGAAGACAAACGCGAGCGTTTCAAAGAGATCAAGAAGGAGTTGTCAACACTTGGTATTGAATTCTCAAAACGTCTCAACGAGGAAAACGGTGGAATTTGGTTTACTCCAGAGGAGCTCAAAGGCGTCCCAGAGGATGTTTTGGGTGGTTTGAAGAAAGGTGAAGGAGAGAACGAGGGAAAACTTTGGTTGACTTTCAAGTACCCCGACCTTTTCCCGGCCATGAAGTACGCAGTCAATCCAGAGACAAGGAAGAAGATTTTTATTGGCAACGAAAACAAGTGCAACGAGAATGTGGCAGTCTTTAAGAAGGCCATTGAACTTAGAGATGAGAAGGCCAGGCTCTTAGGATTCAAGTCCCATGCCGAATTTGTTCTCGATGCTAAGATGGCAAAGACTCCCGAGAAGGTTTACGAATTCCTCAACGACCTGCGGGGGAGGCTTATCCCCGGCGGAGAGAAGGAAATTGCTCGGCTAAGAGAGTTCAAGAAGGCTGACACCCAAGCGAACAATGTGACTGATGATGGACATTATTACCTCTGGGATCACAGGTAAGGTGGCTCTTGGGGTTTACTATTAGGACAAAGTTAACAGATTTGATACAGGTATTATGATCGTATGCTTCTTGAGAATGAATACAAGCTCGACGCTCAGAAGGTTGCCGAGTACTTCCCTATTGCGCATACGATTGAAGGAATGATGAAGATTTTCGAGACCCTGTTTGGGTTGGAATTTGTTGAGGTCACGGGTGACGAAAAGCATGTCTGGCACGAGGACACCAAGCAGTTCCGCGTTTATAACGAGAAACCAACAGACGGCGCGGAGCAAGAATTTGTTGGATGGCTTTACCTTGATCTCCACCCCAGAGAAGGGAAATATGGACATGCAGCCAACTTCAATCTGCAACAGGTATATCACTATCTAGATGCCACTGCGAGACCGCTTGCTGAAATAATTAATGTGTATAGGGTTTCTTAGACAAGGAAGGGAAGAGGCGTTATCCCGCAACTGCGCTCGTCTGCAATTTTTCCAAACCAACGGAGAAGAAACCATCTTTGTTACAGCATGATGAAGTGGTGACCCTTTTCCACGAACTTGGTCACGGTATCCACGACCTCGTTGCAAGAACTCGCTATGCACGGTTCCACGGTACGAATGTCGTTCGTGATTTCGTAGAGGCACCTTCTCAGATGCTTGAAAACTGGTGTTGGACCGCATCTGAGATTATCTCTCTCTCCTCACACTATGAAACTGGCCAGAAGATTCCCGAAGATCTTGTCAAGACCATCATCAACACCAAGCATGTTAATGATGCGCTCTTCAACCTCCGTCAGCTTCACTTTGCCTTCTTCGACATGAAGGTTCACACTTTACAGGCTCATGAGGATGTAAAGAAGCTTGACCCTACTATTGAATACAACAAACTCCGCACGGAGATTACACTCTTGGACCCACCACAAGGGCTAGGTGATGTAAGTATAAATTTGGTCTCCAGTCGGTTTCTGGAGGTAACAATGCTCATATCATTCACAGGACTATGGTCACGGTGAAGCCACCTTCGGACATCTCATGGGCGGTTATGATGCTGGTTACTACGGATACCTTTGGTATGTGCATTCTATCCCCGCACTAATGTTATTGAGATCTAATTGAATATATAGGTCCCAAGTATTTTCAACCGACATGTTCTACTCGGCATTTAAGGCAGATCCGATGAACGGTACCCAGGGAAGGCGGTATCGCCATACTGTACTTGAAAGAGGTGGAAGTCAAGATGAGATGGAAACCCTCAAGCAATTTTTGGGTAGAGAGCCTAACTCAGATGCGTTTTTCGAAGATTTGGGACTCTCAAAGAAGTCGTCTTAGACGCATTCTCCTATGTAGCTGGACTTCGGACAGATGATTACTAGCTGCATATATGTACTGCTTTCATTTTGAATAATTCTATGGGCGATGGTCCTGCTGCAGTGCATCAAGTGTTAATTAACGTTCTTCTTTTTGTAGAATGCTGTTAAAATAACTTATGTGACTATAATAGTAACGAGTATTCCTGCATTGGGGACTCTCCCGTACTTTCATATGCGCCAAGGTCTCACCAGTCACGCTGGTTGAGGTTATCTAACAAGCAGCTAAGACCGAAAATGGAAGAAAGCAGCGGCTAGAGACGGAATGTCGCAATCAAGCGTGGGGTGAAGCTGAACCTGCATTGCCCCTCTACCACCCCTAACCCTCTACGTCCCTTTGGGAGTTTGCCTCCCTTCCTCTTTCTTTCTCCCGTTCAGGTTCTTACATCAATTATACCAAACACCTATTCACCTGTGTGCACCAGTAATGTCGGCTCAAAACTCCCTTCCAACTCTACCCACGAGCTTCTTAAATAACATCACCGAGCACATCGGCGATACACCACTCGTCCGCCTCAACCGCGTTCCTCAGAGCCTAGGCATCAAGGCCACTGTCTATGCGAAATGCGAGTTTTTTAATGCCGGTGGCTCTGTCAAGGACAGAATTGCTAGGAGAATGATTGAAGAGGCCGAGAAGGATGGAAAGATCAAGCCTGGAGATGTGTTGATTGAGCCTACCTCCGGAAATACGTTTGTTACTCCATCTTCCTTAGATACGTATGAACCATTGGGCTAATTGTGTGATATGAAGTGGTATAGGGCTAGCTCTGGTAGCAGCAGTCAAGGGATATCGCGCAATCATAACCCTGCCAGAAAAAATGTCCTCTGAGAAAGTCGCTGTATTGCGCGCTCTCGGTGCAGAAATTGTTCGTACGCCTACCGAAGCAGCTTACGATTCTCCGGAAAGTCATATCGGTGTAGCGAAGCGCCTTGAGAAGGAGATTCCGAATTCCATCATCCTGGATCAATACGGAAACCCAAATAATCCTTTGGCTCATGAGCTGGGCACTGCGGAGGAGATCTGGACTCAGACCGGCGGGAAAGTGGATGCAGTTGTTGCGGGTGCGGGAACTGGTGGAACCATTACCGGAATTGCAAGGTAAGATTTTGTTTCTACCCCCCCTGCTTAGACCTTTTTTCTCCTCTTTTTTCTTCTTTCCTTTTTTTTCGGGGTGTGGGGGGTGGGTTATGAGATGAGGGGCAGGGATGGCGTGATTTCAAGAGCTAACAAGAATTTGTAGGGGTTTGAGGAAGCACAATCCAAACGTTCTCGTTGTGGCTGCGGACCCAGTCGGTTCGATTCTGGCAGTCCCCGCGTCTCTCAACAATTCACATGAGGGCTACAAGGTTGAAGGCATCGGTTATGATTTTGTTCCCGAAGTACTTGAACAAGGAATTGTCAATACTTGGATCAAGACTACCGACCGCGAGTCATTCCTGTATGCCCGTCGTTTAATCAAGGAAGAGGGCCTTCTTTGTGGTGGCTCTTCTGGCTCTGCGTTGTC
Source organism: Morchella importuna (assembly GCF_003444635.1). NCBI lineage: Eukaryota > Fungi > Ascomycota > Pezizomycetes > Pezizales > Morchellaceae > Morchella > Morchella importuna. The sequence continues at coordinate 877,541 of NW_025763398.1, read as the reverse complement.
AGCCATGGTCGACGCTGTCAAAGCGAACCCAGAACTCAACCAAGAGGGAAAGGTCATTGTTGTTATTCTCCCCGATTCCGTCCGTAATTATCTCAGCAAGTTTGTCGATGACACTTGGATGGAGAACAACGACTTCATCCCCACCCAAGAGATCGAGCAGGCCCGGGAAACTCAACAGTGGCAAGGTGCCACGATCAAGGATCTAAAGTTGAAACCTGTCGTTACTGTTCGTGATACCGCCACTGCTGAGGCTGCGATCGAGATCATGCGTGAAAAAAGTTTCGATCAGCTCCCAGTTCTTGGGAAGTCCGGAAGGCTTGTTGGTCTAGTCACTCTTGGAAACTTACTCAGTTACATCTCCCGGGGATGGGCTACCAGTCATACCACTGTCAAAGAGGTCATGTTCGATTTCACAAAGATCAAGGAGATTGTTGGTGATCCTAATGAGATTGGATCTGTTAAACCCACAACTACTACTGCGGATGGAACCAATGGCCCTCAATGGAAGCGCAGATTCGAAGAGATTACTCTGGATACACCCTTGAGTGCCCTGAGCCGGTTCTTTGAGCATAACTCCGCAGGAGTTGTCACCCAAAGAATGGGCTCGGGAGAGGGCCTATCCGTTATTCACGTTGTTACTAAGGTTGACTTGCTTTCGTTCCTCGTTAAGGAGGGGAAGAAGGAGAAGGTCACGATTTCTGCTTAAGTTCTCATATTTTTGGTTCTATGTATGGGTATTGGGTGGATGGTGAACGGGGCGCTTTTGATTTAACTTCAACGTTTTTTTGCGGGCTGGGGTATTACAATGGGCGTGCTTGCTATTCTGTCTTCTTATGTTCTTTTTTGTAATTACTGGGAGTAGATAGACGGTTTGTTTAGCCTTTAGTTCAACACATAGGCGTACAGGATTGGAAGGATTGAATTAGGGCAACGTACAAGTAAATGGCTGGCTGATCACAGTTGTTTTATCTATTTTATATTTCCTTATATTGACATGACGGAGGGTTTTGGGGAAGGGGGGGATATTCTGGTTACAAGTCTGTACTGATTAACGCTGGTGGCGGAGACCAGCGAGTGTCGTAACCCCCGGCCCGCATACACGAATGAACATGTACACGAAGTATCACTCGGTATTGTTGAAAATAGCATGCTCATCACGTGAAAATAGGCCGTGCTGGTAGATTCTGAGCGCGGTGCATATTATAGTCCACTTTAGGGTTAGGGATTGTTTACGCGTTGCCAAACGCGCGCATCACAACACTTCTTTCTTTCAGGTCGTGAGAGCTCCATTGACCTCTTCCACCCACCCCCTCCACCCCCTCCACCCCCACCCCGCTTCACGCGATTCAATTAATCTACGAAATTCATCTCTCAAAATGTCCGCGCCGACTAAACGTCGCTCTGCCCGCCAATCTTCTTCACAGCAATCAACCCCGCGCCCTGGCCGCAATGTAACCAGCACACCCCTCCCTCCACCAGCAGAAGAAGAGAATGCTGGTACATCACCACTCTTTTACGGCGGCTTGACCTCGAGTCCTATGCCTTCGAGTGATCCTGTTAGGATGAGTTCTCCAACGCCTATTGAGGAGAGGAGAAATCCTTCCGCCGCTGCGGCAGGCGGAAGACTGGCAGCCATTCGAGGGAGGGCAGCATTGGATAGTGACATGAGTGGGGGTAAGTTTATAGTCTGCTTCTTTTTTTTTTTTATGCTGTAAAATTTCTAATGAGGCGTAGGCTCTTCACCATTGAGATATGTACCTAGTTCTTCCCCAGATAGAGATATGGCTACACCAAGAGATGTGAGGACCCCGCGAGCTGGCGCTCCTAGTTCTAGCGCGGGTGTATTGAGAAGGTGCGTTGGCAACATTGTGGTTCAGCTATCTTGGGCTTCAGTTCCTACCTTACTTTACTTCATCCTCCAATTCTGCCTCATATTGCGGTTTTAATAAGAAAGCCCCAACTAATACTCGTAGCAACATAGGAACGGAGATGCAATCGCTAGCACCCCCGCTCGTTCCCGCCGTGGAGATTTGCAATTTTCCGGTATCAACTCTGCTACCCCTACTCGACGCCGTCTCTATGTTGATGAGCAGGGCCTTCCTGTTCGGGGGTACTGATGCTGCACACCCTCCCTCCGATGCTGCGACGTATAGTGCTGGTCCTACGTCAGAAATCTCGGACGGCCCTAAACGTCTCATTTGGGGTACCAATGTTTCCGTGGAAGAGTCTACCCAGGCGTTCCGGAAGTTTCTTCGAGATTTCAAACGTCGCTACCGCATGCGCATGGATGAGGAATTTGTTGCGCCAGGTCAAGGAGAGGAGCTGGTTTACGTGGATATATTGAGGCAGATGAGGGCTCTAGGGACAAGTAATCTGAATCTCGATGTGAGAAATCTTAGGAGTTATCCACCAACGAAAAGATTCTTTCACCAGCTCCTCAATTACCCTCAAGAAATCATTCCGATCATGGATACCTGCGTGAAGGATATCATGCTGGAGATGTTGGAGGAGGATGGTGCAGATGAACAAGAGTATCAAGAATGCATGGAGAGAATCTACAAGGCCAGGCCATTTAATTTGGAGAAGAGCGTGAACATGAGGGACTTGAATCCAGCAGGTGGGTCTATCGCTCCTTACCAGAGGCTAATTGCTGACAAAGATGATAGATATTGATAAGGTTATTAGTGTAAAGGGATTGGTTATCCGAGTCACCCCCATCATTCCGGACATGAATAAGGGTATGCCAGGCAACTGAAGATATTATATTTCATACAGCTAATTTCTGTAGCGTTCTTCCGTTGCCATGTTTGTGGACATACCGTCACGGTAGAGATTGACCGGGGTAAAATTGCCGAACCCACCGAGTGCCCGCGTGAGGTTTGCAAAACCCCGAATTCAATGCAGATTGTCCACAACCGCTCCGACTTTTCGGACAAACAGGTCATCAAGCTACAAGAAACTCCGGACTCCGTTCCTGATGGTCAGACACCTCACTCTGTCTCGTTGTGCTGTTACGATGAGCTGTGCGATGTTGCAAAAGCTGGAGATAGGATTGAAGTTACTGGTATCTTCAGATCTGTGCCTGTCCGTGTGAACCCAAGGCAACGCAATATCAAGAGTTTGTTCAAAACGTATGTTGATGTCCTTCACATTCAAAAAGTGGATAAACGCCGCATGGGACAAGATACATCAACCTTAGAAGAGGAGGTCGCAGGCCAGGTTGCGTCTGACCTTGACGAAGTCCGCAAGCTTTCCGATGAGGAAATCGACAAAATCAAAGCAATTGCCAACCGTTACGACGTTTACGAGCTTCTATCTCGCTCCCTTGCCCCTTCAATTTACGAGATGGAAGACGTTAAAAAGGGAGTCCTGCTTCAGCTCTTTGGTGGCACCAACAAGACATTCGAAAGAGGTGGTGCTCCTCGCTACAGAGGTGATATCAATGTTCTCCTTTGTGGCGATCCTTCAACTTCAAAGTCTCAGCTCCTCCAATATGTCCACAAAATTGCTCCTCGTGGTGTCTACACCTCTGGCAAAGGTTCTTCTGCAGTCGGTCTGACCGCATATGTCACCCGTGATCCAGAAACTCGCCAGCTTGTGCTCGAGTCCGGAGCGCTTGTCCTTTCTGACGGTGGTGTCTGTTGTATTGACGAGTTTGATAAGATGTCAGAAGCAACTCGCTCTGTTCTCCACGAAGTGATGGAGCAGCAGACGGTCTCGATCGCAAAAGCTGGTATCATTACTACCCTTAACGCTCGTAGCAGCATCCTTGCATCAGCAAATCCAATTGGCAGTAAATACAACCCTAACCTCCCCGTCCCGCAGAACATCGACCTGCCACCTACCCTTCTCTCGCGTTTCGACTTGGTGTACTTGGTGCTTGATCGCGTCGATGAGACTGCGGACCGTCGACTAGCGAAGCACATGGTAGGAATGTACCTCGAAGATAACCCAGAGTCTGCTGCTGGCATTAGCGAGGTTGTTCCAATTGAGACACTCACAGCATACATCTCATATGCTAGACAGAATATCCATCCAAAGTTGTCTAGTACTGCTGCGGACGAGTTGGTAAAAGCCTATGTCGAGCTGAGAAAACTCGGGGAAGACGTTAGAGCCGCTGAGAGAAGAATAACAGCTACAACTAGACAGTTGGAGAGTATGATTCGTCTTTCTGAGGCTCACGCCAAAATGAGATTATCAACCGAAGTCACTGTCGACGATGTGACCGAGGCTGTCCGTCTCATCCGTTCTGCTATCAAGGAGTCTGCGACTGATCCCCTTACCGGACGCATCGACATGGATCTCCTGGGAGGTGTATCCAATGCCGAAAGACGTAGAAAGGGCGACCTCAGGAACGCTCTCGCTAGTTTGTTGGACGAGATGAGCAGAGGTCCGGCTGCTGCTGCTGGAGGCGTCAGATACACAGAGGTGTTGAAGAGGCTCCAGGAGCAAAGCGGAAAGAAGGTGGAGAGTGGGGAGTTCGCCGAGGTCGTTCGGGGACTTGAGACGGAGGGAGTTGTTAGGGTCAGCGGTGATGGGGCCAGGAGAGTAATCAGGAAGATTAATACCTTTTAGAGGAGGGTTCCTTTTTTTTTTTTTTTTTTACATGGATGCCATAAGTGTAGCTGATTGATGACGGGATGTCGCGGCGCAATAAGAGGAAATGAATGATACCAATTTATGGATCACAACAATAATACCTTTTTTCCCCCTTCGTAAAGAGATCCCTGCTGCGAGTGACGAGACATGATTGGACAGTCATGACCTGGATTCCCTAACTAGTAACCCAGAACTGACCCAGAGTCCAGGTTCTGTCTGTCATATCCATCGTCGTGCCTTACAATGCAGTAGCTACATGTATGTTTCATATGTAGAGTAATACTCTGAGTAGAGTACTCGCGACCAGCAACAAGAACCCGAATATGCAGCTGCAAGTCTTTGGTGTATTTTTGACTTCTACTCCAATGGAAATTGCAGATTAGGACGTGCATTTTCGGGTTCTTGTTGCTGGTCGCGAGTAGGTACATAGAGTACAATCTCACATGTCTCCAGAATATTCGCTTAACGCTCCCTGCGCTGGGAAATAGCTGCGAGACAGCAAGGTCGACGGCTATCACACGTGCATATCCGGCCACTGCTGCTGTACAACGCAGCAGCAGAGCTCGATCCTATTTAGTGACCTATTCCCCACTTCATGGTCCCGCGGGGGCCGGTGTATGTAGAGTAGTTAGTGGTAGAGACAGACAGTTTCCCTTTCCCTGGGACCTTCCCTTCCCCCCACCCCCCAAAAAACGCGTGCTGTTTCCCCAAACATTTATTTTTCCGTAACAATACTTACCAAATCCTGTTTAAATCTTGATCACCATCTTGACTGTATATCAAAAAAAGTGTACTCTATTCTAGCTAGCTACTCTACCAAACACGCCAACCCTCTTTGTCACAGACTAGACGTCTTCACTCATCAAAGATATGTATGTGTATGCAGTGAAGTATCTGCTGTACACTCCTCCGGAGCCTGTGCCACCACCCCCGTCGCTCTCGGGCCCAAGCAGACCCCCAGCTGTTATTGTACCTTCGAGCTCGCGCCAGGAACCCTCGAGCTCGCACCAACAATCTTCGAGTTCACGACAGCAGGCGTCAACGATCGTACGCAAAAGGTCCTCGAGTCTGTTTAACCAGCCATCGAGTTCAAAGCAGTACCCGCAACGAGAGATAGAAGTGGATGAAATTAGTATACCAGACCTTGCCAAGATCGAAGTCGATTCGTCATTCGTATGTTCCCGCCCGTGGAAGATGGTGGTGGTGGTGGTGGTGGTGGTGGTGGTGGTGGTGGTGCGTAGACCTGATGGCAGAGACATTGTATAGGACAAGGAGACTTCTGGGATGGAGTGCGATAGTATGGAGCAGTCGTGGGTTTCCCTGAGTGTACGAGTGTTACAGGGAGAGTGGAGCGATAGCTGACGGAGGTGTAGTTGTGATTTCTCGACGGAGTCTTTGACATCGAGTATTTATCAGTGGGTATTGGATGGTTCTGTGTTTGATGGACAACGTCGGTGTTGACGGTGGTGCATGTAGGTACCGGTATGAGAACGGACGGAGGTACCACGCGTATACGGAAGAGTATGCGATCAACTATCTGCTCTGTTGTTTAGAATCACTGGAACTTTCTGACCGAGGTGCGCGCTAGTAAATATATTCTGCCTAACGACGAAGTACGAAACCTCCAAATTTTGAAATAATGATCGATCGTTATTGACCGTGCCCGTTCTTTATTATTAGGCCGAGCAAGACCGGTTGGCTCCTCCGGTAGCACAGAATACATACATATTACTTAAAACTAATGGATTATTATTAGATTGGATATATTGCACCATACGTATCTTGTCATGATGGACGATCAGCTCACTCTCGCGCCCATAGACCCGAACCCTCAGAGGATACTGGATGTGGGTACAGGCACTGGGATATGGGCGATCGACATGGGAGAGTAAGGGACTCCGCTCCTTTTTGCAAAATAGTAGATACCAACTGACATGGAATAGGAGATATCCATCTGCCGAAATCATTGGAACCGATCTCTCGCCTATTCAGCCCTCATGGTAGCTTCTTCACCCCCCCCCCCCCCCCCGGCGGATACTGATACAAAGGTCTATACCTAACAATACATTTTAGGGTCCCCCCAAATGTTCATTTCCAGATTGACGATGCCGAGTCCGAATGGACCTTTCCTAAGAACTACTTCGACCTGGTACACATCCGTCACCTCAGTGGAGCCATCAAAGATTGGGAGGCTCTCTATACCGAGGCCTATAGGTAACTACCCAGCCTTAACCTTCAAGAGCATGATCCCCACAACTAGTTCGTATGCTTATATACCCCCCCCCCCCCCGTTTTTACAGACACTGTAAACCCGGTGGTTGGATCGACATCGCCGAATTCGAAATGGACATCTTCTGCGACGACGGAACCCTCTCGCCCGACTGCGAGCTCAAGCAATTCTATACCCTCGTTTCGCAGGCTACCGCTATTACTGGCCGCGAATTCAACAACGCTGCCAACTTTCTCCCCATCATTGAGAAGGTTGGTTTCGTTAATGCGCACCATACAATGGTCAAGATGCCGCTGGGTCCCTGGGCGGTGGACAAGAAGCAGAAGGAGATTGGCGCGTATATATTACTGAGTACGGAAACTGGTTTCGAGGCGTTTGGAATCAAGTTGTTTACCCAGGTGTTGGGGATGGGCGTCGACGAGGCGGGGGCACTCATCACCGCGGCGCAGAAGCAGGCGACCAATAAGAGGGTTCATGTGTATGGGAAACAGTGAGTGAAAATCCTTTCCTCGGGGAGATGGGGGGATCGGAGAGCTAATAGAGGGGTAGTCATCTTTATTATGCGCAGAAGCCGTTGGATGCGCAGAGTTAGTTTTGGAGAGAATATTTGGGGGCCAGGGGGCGTATCAGCTATAGAGGTGGGCCCGCGAGGGAAATTGTCTTTGTGTATGTGTGTGCATCTAGTCTGTTTATAAATGGGCTGTGACTTGGGTGTAACAATTTGATCAACGGTTTTGTTCGGTCCTCGTGGCATGTAAACAGTTTATCGATAAGGGACCCCTGGATCACAGTGCTGTTCGTAGCCCTATACTCTATCCCTTGGACGGATGAAACTCTCAAATTCGCGACATGGACCGTGCACGCACTTAGTAAGGCAGTTGTCCTTCTTTTTGCAGGTGATAACAATAATTGAGCCAATGAAAAATCAGCTACAGTTACCACATAAGGCTAGTGATAGCTGAAAGAGGGATGTCGCGAATTTGAGAGTTTCATCCGTCCAAGGGATACTCTGTACCTACTGAACGTTAAACCCACATATGATACTTTCTTGGACTGCACTCCTTTGGAAGATAGCTGGAAGCCGCGCTGCTCTACGTAAAGTCTTCCTTTTTATATAACAAGTCAGATGGCGCGCGGTCAATTTGTTTTGATAAGAAAATTCTCCCGCAAAAAGATGAGTACAAGAGAGACTTGATATTTAGTCTCTTTGTGTGTAGGTTTGAGTTTAATTCCAGTTCGAACTGCTGGCCCCTCACGAACATGCAGGTTCGTTCACTGCTCTAGTTGCTTGGGGCCAAGAAAGCGCTATTCCCAAATGTGAAGTTTTTTCAGGGGGAATGTGGGGCTAGATATCAGACACAGAGCAGTAAACCGAATATTTGATATACCGAAGGGTCTCGGACACGATTTTTTTCCCCCAGCAAAATTCGTGAAAATCATGCTGATATACCGAATTTCACTCCGGATCGAATTTTGGAACCTGACCCCCCTGTACCCCCCCCCTGTCCCCATACAAAATAATTCTGCAGTAACGAACTTGTGAATTTACTGGTGGCACACTAGTACTATTAGGGGTAGATTGTTTGGAGATACACCGCCGCTCGACCCATCATGAAGGTGTCAAAATTCACTTTTCTACGAACTGATACTTGTCTATTACTGCCATTTCTGCTCAGAGTAGTTCGAGTACGTAGTTCGTCATGACCGCTCCATATTGAAGTAAGCTTATAACCATATTGAGGGAAACTTGCCACGTACCCTTACTTGTACCCTCACTCATAGTGTTCATGTGGAATAAAACCTAACCCTATTATGAGCCTTCGAATGAATTCTGCTAACTGGATGATCTGCTATACCGAACTGATTTTTGTGGATTCTGCAGGTTCGGTATAGCGGGTCCTCGCTGTATGCTACAGGTTGAGCTTTAGACACCCGGCGTTCAAAGGGGATAACTAGGTACGCCCACCTCACGAGGATATCATTTTGCGAGTGATCGGCTGTGATCCCACCGTTTTTTTCTTCTTTTTTTTTTCCTTTCTCCTGTCCAACCCACTAATTGTATGCAGACCATAGTCTATGACAACACCACACAGTCTCAGAACTTCCAAATGACTTCCTCCACCACTTACTGAGTAATAACAAAAGAGGGGAAAGAAAAGAATGTAACCAGTGAGACCGCTAAGTACATAAGTATCCTTAAACCCATTTGTCCTTGATCCCGTTCCCATAACTATGGCCTGTCTCTCAGCCCACCCCATCCTATGCCGATCTCCCTGACTTCCTCCTTCCGGTCTTCGTCCCTTCCTCCCCTGATACAACCGAATTTCTAATTATGCGCTTTTATGGTTTGATAGATCTAGATGCAACGCTATATCCAAATTCACTAGTATTCGTCCCCAACATACATGTAGAAAGCTACATGTAAGCATTCTATCACCGGAACCTTCCTTCAGTATCCATCACTGCCGAACGTGGGAAAGAATAGAAGTGGTTATTACATGTACTTAATCACGCCAGTCCGAGGACGCCGACATACAGGAAACCATAGAAAAAACACAAGGTGATAAACTTAATCAGCCAGGATTAACGGGGGATGGTATAAGATTGTAACACTGTGCCCCTTCTATTAACTGAAGATGCGTATCGAACACTCTACTTTAGCCCATCCCACCTCCGGTTTAAACCTAAATCGTGATCGATGTTCAACTTCTAACAAATAGAAGTTGCAATTGAAAATCGATTAAATATAGAATTGTTTCAATATTCGTACAGTAATAAGAATAATAAAAAAGTGTTTTTGATTTTCAATAGAATCTAGCTTAGACCAGCTAATTGGCCATTCTAGATCTCGCCCCGACTCTGGTGTGCGCAAGTATAATCAAAACTGAGTTTAATGGCGGGGAAACATCATGATATCGTGGTTTAGGGGGTCTGTTTTTAGCCATAGGTAGAAATGAAGCCCCGTCTTCTGTGCTGGGTGAATCGACTTATTCCTGTTTTTTGTTGAAGTTTCAAACCCGGGCCTATGGATTTGAAGCAGAAGGTACTTTCTTGCCGTTAGACTACATAAGTGATCTGCCGGTTTGCGTTCGAATATGTAGTCACTCCAAGAGTGAGGCTTTCTCTCCCAAACTGTTGCAGTAAGGTATTAACGCCAAAAAGGATAAGGAGTATGGGGCAAAAAAGGGACTTGAAATAATAAATTTGACTGCCATCTTAAAAGCGTACGTATGCGTATATAAGTGGCAGGCAATCCGACCCGGTCATGACAAAAGATTAGATTTCCAACCCAACTCTTTTCATACCGTAATCAAGTCAAGCCTTTTTTCCATTGACTCCTGGATCTCGATGAGCCGAGTTAGAACGTATATTGTTTCTATATCCATACTATACATGCTGTCGAGGCATTGAGTATCACCCTCTCTTGACAGGATCATGGAATATCACTCGATATTATTCTGGGTTTTGATATTATCGTGTATTCCGATTCTCTTTTGTGTGTGCGTGGTTGATGGGTGTGATGGTGCTGCAATTAGACGCCTTCCCGTAAGCAATAGAACGTGCTCCATTGCAGTAGAGGATGGTTTTCGAATCGACGAGGTTCCCGTAAGCAAACATAATGGTGATTGCTATATATTCGAAAAGATCCAGTTAGTTTCTGATACAAATTGGGCATCGTGAAGCCATCTTAATTTGGGACCATTTCCGCGCCAGCAAGGTGTGCTCTCGATTGCAGCGGGTAGGAAATGGATAGCAGTATATCTACCGAACGGACTCCCAATTCTATTCTATAGAACCTCGATTTAGCAATAGAACGAGTTCTGTCGCTTACGGGAAGGCGTCTGGTAATGTGGATGATGTGGCTCGGTTTCGCAGGCAGTCCTTGCATAGTTGACCTGTATGGGTCTTTTGTATGACCGGCGGAGCGTCGTGGAGATCCGCTCAAAGTTTGAGTTCTGTATTTGGGGCGCGGGGCGTGCTAGATACCGTTGATCTACCTGGGTTAGAATCATAGCTTTGATCCGGGAGCGGGGATGTGGCCGAGGGAGGCATCTGACGTATATGAGGTCGAGTGCCCTCTGGGAATGGCTAGCTATATCTGCGATTAATGCCGTGTAAAAACGACCCAGAACACTTGTTTCTGCCCATGTTAGAAGTAGCCTGTTAAGAGACAGGTCCAGACTGTTGACGTACACCAATCTTCAATTAGTCCAAACGAGCAAAACAAACATCAGAGAGCGGGTTAAGGCTTATTCCTTGAGCAATGGCCGGTCTCATCTACCGGTTTATATCTGGCATGGGCTCAATACCAAGTGCTCATCGACCGGAACTGCTACCGGCAACCGCCCAACAGATTTGGCACGGTAGAGAGAGTGTTGTGACTGGTGGGTATCTTTCTATTGTATTATGATTGGGGAATAAGCTTGTGGACAAGGTCAGGGCCGTATACGCTAGGATAAGGTGGAGATTCGCGCAAGGGTTCAATTGCTCTGGATATTACCGGTGTTGTTTCGAGCTGCCAGTGTCTACTAGCCGTTACCTCCGAGAGGGAGCTACACCCGGCCAATTCGTTTGCAATTGGCGGGGTGTGAAAGCCTCAATTTGCAAGAGCTGTCTTTTGCTTCCATACCTTGGTTTGAATAACGAAGCCTGGCTGATACATATGGGTAGCCACCAGACAGCGGAATCCTTTGTTGGCTTGCCAACAAAGGTAACACAGAACTGGATTGGGGGGCTCCAATGTATAGGGCTGATTCAGCCATCTGTATGCTGTTGCCAGGGTCGGTGTCGCACCAGGGTTAGGTTCTGTTATCACCACACACACACACACCGCCCCCCCGCTGCTACATCATCCATCCCCAATAATGGACATCGCCGACTTCTCAACCACCCAGCTCGCCCTCCTCACCACCGAGCGCAATGCCGACATCACCCAGCAGACCACGCTCATCTCGCAGCTGCCCCCCACGGCGCTCGTCCGCCATGGCCTCGCGATAACAAACCTGCTCCCGGCCTCGCAGCGCACGGGCTTCGGCGGCCGCACCATCCTCGAGCTCGAGCCCGACAACGCCATCGTCAGCGACGGGAAGATCCCGCCCCACGGCGTACGGCAGGGTGATATCGTCCGCGTCGAGGTGCAGCCGGGCGGCAGCGCGACAAAGAAGGAGAAGAGCGAGCTGAGCGACAACGGCGTGGAGGGCGTGGTCCACAGGGTGTTTGAGGGGCGGATCGCGGTGTCGGTGAGCCCAAAGAGCGATGATGGCGGGGGTGTCGACCGTGTGTTGACGGCGGGGAAGAGGCTGTGGGTGGTGAAGCTGGCGAACGAGGTGACGTTCAGCCGCATGGAGAAGACGATGGGGCTGCTGAAGGGGATTGGGGAGAGCGGTGGGGGAAGCGGGCTGGTGGACGTGCTGTTTGGGAGGAGGACACCGGCGGTGCTGAAGAGCGGGCATGAGAGAGAGGATATCTCCTGGTTCGACGGGGGGCTCAATGACAGTCAGAAAGAGGCCGTCGGGTTTGCTCTTGCCAGTCCGGAAGTCGGTATGATTTCCAAGATCATTGACTTGTAGAGCGCTCATTGACACCAGAAAGCGCTCATCCACGGCCCCCCAGGGACAGGAAAGACGCAGACACTCCTCGAACTGATCCTCCAGCTTGTTACGCCCCCTCCTTCGTCCTCCGGTGAACCCGCGACACCAAAGAAGATCCTCGTCTGCGGCCCTTCAAACATCTCCGTCGATAACATTGTTCTCCGTCTCCCGGCTGCCCTCCCCATCATCCGTCTTGGACACCCCGCACGTCTCCTCCCCCGCGTCCTCGAGCGCTCCCTCGACGCCCTCACACGCACCTCCGAGGCCGGCGAGATTGTGAGCGACGTCCGCCGCGAGATGGACGACCTCCTCTCCAAGCTCAACGCCGCCGGAAAGTCCCGCATCAAGGGGAAAGCCCGTAAAGACGGCTGGTCCCAGGTGCGCGATCTCCGCGGCGAGTACCGCCGCCGGGAGGACAAGTGCGTGACGGAGGTTGTGCGCGGGAGCAAGGTGGTGCTGTGCACGCTGCATGGCGCGGGCAGTAGACAGATCCTGAGCGAGAAGTTTGATGTGGTGATCATTGACGAGGGCTCACAGGCGCTGGAGGCGCAGTGCTGGATCCCGCTGCTGATGACGAGGGGCGGCGTGCAGAAGCTGGTCATCGCCGGGGACCCCATGCAGCTGCCGCCGACGATAAAGAGTGTTACCGGCAGCATGTCTGCGCCGGTGCTGGACAAGCCGGCACACAAAACGGAGGTGCCTGACAGTCTGGAAGTCACGCTATTTTCGAGGCTGCTGACGCTGCATGGCGAGGGCATAAAGAGGCTGCTGGACACGCAGTACCGCATGCACGCGGACATCATGGCGTTCCCGTCAAAGGAGCTCTATGGCGGACTGCTGATTGCGCATGAGAGTGTGAAGGAGCATCTGCTCACCACCCTGCCCTACGAGGTCCAGGAGACGGAAGACACGGCGGCCCCGGTGGTCTTCATCGACACGCAGGGCGGCGAGTTCCCGGAGGATGTGGCGGGCGACCCGGTGAAGTCCAAGGCGGTGGCACTTGCGTCAGAGTCCCGCTCCAACCTGCTGGAGGCAAGGCTGGTGGCGCTGCATGTAAAGGCGCTCATTGACGCTGGCGTGAGGGAGGGGGATGTGGGCGTGCTCACGCCCTACAATGCCCAGGTTGCGCTGATATCAAAGTTCCTGCGCGAGGCGTATCCGGGCGTGGAGGTCAACAGTGTCGACAGTTTCCAGGGGCGGGAGAAGGAGGCAGTGGTGATATCACTCGTGAGGTCGAACGAGAAGCGCGAGACAGGGTTCCTGAAGGATGTCAGAAGGATCAATGTCGCGGTGACGAGGGCGAGGAGGCATTTGTGCGTAGTGGGCGACTCGGAGACGGTGGGGCGTGAGAGGGGCTTTCTGAGGCGGTGGATGGAGTGGCTGGGCGACGAAGCGGTGGTGAGGTATCCCGATGTGGGGGATGTCCTGGGGGGGTGGGTGGCGGGGCTGAATGTCGTGGAGTAGTTGGGGCTTTTCGGTGCTAGAATCAATTGCAATAATTTTCGGCTCATATTTGCGTGAGATTCGTGATAGCAAGGTCTGAGAGTGGTGGTGATGGCGTAGTCGTGATGGTGGTATAGCTGGAACGACTTTGTGCATGTTTGGCCATGCATGGGGGATATAAGGAATAGTATAGCTTATCAGACCCCACAGCGCCAGGAAGAGCATCCTTCACACACGATCAACCAGCAGCCTTTGCCCTTTCCGAGGCGCGGTGGTCCTCAGCACTGGTTGTGGGAGACAGTAGCAGTAGCAAGGGCTAAATGTTTACTTTGGAGAATCCCGTCCACCTGGATCATGGTAAAGCACGGGTCGGGAAATGATAGACTCTCGTTATAATGATTGTAATCGCTGGTCCCAAAATACCCTTTTACTAATATAGCATCTCCTTACTTGTAGTGGTGCTCCCCGTGTAATAATATACTCAACACGTATCCGTATATCGAGGGCGACTCTAGTGAAATCTTACATATATAAGGTGAAGGTGTTTGAAGGTCATTCCCAAGCTCGGGTGCTCGGGCGGCCTTGACATATATGTCAAATTGTAATTGTGGCGGATACGAAAGTTTTGCGTTTTCATCTGTCAAAATGCGTTAATATTTCGATCCCTAGTCAAGAGATGTGTAGCCACCGGCCAGCCGAGACCAGAGCCGCGGGCCCCCGGGCTCGCCCGAAGCGGCAACATTGTAAATTTAGCTGCCACCGGGGAAATGAAAATAGTGCTGTTGACTGCTTATTCCTTTCCTTTACACTTAGTTTTAGTACTGTTTGAATAACTGACCATCTGCAATTTGGAGAGATTCTTCCATCCACCGAGAGTTGGTCCAACCTGGAATCTGACCAACCAGGTCTTGGAGAATCCAATTAGTATGAGTATATATATATGGGAAGTACCCAGCAAGGTCAGGAGACGCGCTCCTGCTTGCGTTACCTTATAGTAATGGCAGAACGTCAAAGCTATTAATTCCAGTAGCGGGGGGTGTTCCATGCGGTTGCTTTCTATGGGGTTAAGCCGCCGCGCAGGTGCTATCGAGAACCGAGTGAGAATTCATGTACCAGGCACTGCTGGACCCGACACACAGAAGGAAACCGCAGGGCCGGAACCAGGCAATTCTCATGCGTGGGGGTGGCCCATCGGTATATCTCCGCCTCCTTTGTTCCATGTTGAATAAGGTGAGATTTATTTATTCTGAACAGTGGTCCTTTCTTTGTCTACCCATTGAAACCTTGTAGAGTTTCCGTTCCTTCGTTAAGAGCACTTGCACTTGAAATTACACGTCACTCACGCTTAATGTCCTAGGTGTTTTGCGTGTAATTTACGTAGGCTGCATGGAGATTGATCAGGGTTGAACGTAGATTCGCCAGAACACAAAGTAGTCAGGGGGGATTATCTAGTACGAATATCAATGGAGCGATCGATTGATAATAGATCTGCCAAGGTCTTGAGTATCTCATCATATCGAACCAATGGAAATCTTGGTTCAGGTTGCACTGCCATAAAACGGGAGGGTTTTTAGGCCTACATGCATATGGGTTAAATGGGAATAAGATTTGTGAGTATATATAAATACACGTACTACGTCGCCGATAAAAAATGATATCACGGCTCTGTTGTTGAAAGGCTCCAGGGCGTGGGGGATAAGCCGGCTCCGAATAGCAATGAGTATTTCTTTACAAAGCCTCACCTATATTATATATATCAAGTGGTACTAATACGGGCCTGTCCATGGTCGTTCAAAGTCTGTTTATCTGCTAATCTCCACCGGTCCTCTGGCTCACACGGAATGACGAAGCCCGTTTATAGTTCACCTGCATGTTACAAACCCTAAAGCTGCCACAATAAGACGAGACGCTTAGAGACTGGGAGTAAGACATATCTTGAGATTTCCTAATAAAGGAGAGAATTCACGCGTCAATTAAAATGTCGGAATTATGTGTGGGGTTTGCTTGGAAGGCTTCCGACCTGTTGTAATTTATGAACAAGCGAGTATTTGGGTATGTATGTCAATGCCGGTAATGCAGGCTACTAGTATCTGGAGGCTCCTGTTCGGCTGGTTGATTCCTTGCCTGCACATGGGAAGGTGGAGCTTCTATTGCTTTTGTCTGACTATCCCTAGGACCCATGCCCATTCAATGAGTAATCGATAGGTCGGCAATGAAGCAGGCTTTTTTTGTTCGCGCGGGTTGGCAAAATAATTGCGCCAGAGACAAATAAATCTGGCCATTGAGAGTTCTGGCACACATATCAGTCCATATAGAAGCATACCCGTGAGACTGGTCACTGTAGCATCCTCGGCGAAACTAAAGATTCGGAATTGTTTTAAAACCGTTCAGGAATCACAGGTTATCACTCGTGTATATGGCCTCTCCTTTCTGGTTTTATGATGTCGGGGTATGCCAGAATGCCCTTGAGATTTATAGGCATCCAACCAGTGAGTGCTTGAAATACATATACGAAGGACCTTTATGGCTAAAGAAGCCTGGTGTCTGCGAGAACTGGAGCTGGGTACAAGTATATACTTGATACCCGACTCCAGTTCTGTATCGTGACACGTACCTATGTACATGGCGAAACTCTTGCTCATGTAATGTTACATATATACAAGTATGCTTGCAAGAGGCATTGCTGGTCCCAAGCTTTGCGCTTGCGCCCGGATGAGGAAATGGTTGTACGTGTACGTACATTTTCGATAGGGTGCGGATATCGTGCTGGGAACATGTATTTAAAGTCCACAGATTATTATATATACGGGGGAACGGAAGAAAACCTTCAGGTTGAGCCCAACTGGACCCGGAAGTCTTAAATACCGTGCACCGAGGTCCCTACGTTACTAGGGGTAAGTGCTTTAGTATGCAGGGATTTCAATACTGAGGCTTCATGCTATGGTATTGTTTCTGTTGATTTGCAGTCATTACAAGTATATCGTTTCAGTGATGATCATGATCAGGAAAGCAACTCCGAGCTAGGTAAGTAATTATGTTTAAATCCTTAAAAACTAGGAGTTCTAAACTGATCCGAGATCATCAGCATGAACTCTCTGAGGTTATAATAGGCTCATCGCGTGAACATGGGTAGTGATACTAAGTAGTTGTAAATATAGTATCTTAAGTCCTCATAGTACTACACAATTCACTTTTATCTACCTAGAAATATGGAAGATAACCATATTGTCATGTCTCCGACTCGAGAATCGATATATTAGCTTGTAGGCATCTATCTCCAATGCTCTATTGACAATCTCGCAGCTCGCCCTCTTTTCGATACGAATCTGGCACGAATGATATGTCATGATGATGATAACGATCTACAAGTACAAGTGCGCTGCCCAGCGAAAATACCCGGGTTAGCTAGACAGTGTAAGCCTATTGATATCCGCATCACTTACGAGTGTCAGATATCATTAATATTATTCACCACGTATCTACAAGTATATAAATCTAGAGAGATTCTACTTCGGCTATGGCCCCCAATCAGACCCTCAGAGATGGGAGTGTATACGTAGGCTTGGGGTGTATGCTCAGTCTCCATTTCTCATCTTTTATCGGAGTTCGGAAGTAGCGAATTAAAAGTCACTGGAATAAACTAAAACGCTATAGGGGATAATTTGTCACTTTCAGTGACATGGAAGATCAAATACCGTCTTTAAATCGACTCAATTAAAAATCATCTAAAAACATCATTACATCATGCATTGGTCAAAAAGCTAAACGTCACAATTTAATGTGAAATAAGTTCCACCAACGGAAACTCTGCAGGTCTGCCTCCTCTTGGATAATCCACCGCGGTAGAAACAGGTACCGGCGGGACACCCTTATACGCGTCCATTAAAGTTTCTCGCAACACCTGCCTGCCACTCATGAGCCCTCTTCACCCGCTCTGCAGCTTTCCTTTTCTCGTCTCTGTCTTGGTTTTTCTCTCTTTCTTTATACCACTCATGCTCCTCCACTGCTTTCTTATGACTTTTATAATCCATGGTGGCGTAGGCTTGGTTAGCCTTGGCATTGTCTAGGTCCATCTTTGCCCTGTACGCGATGAGCTGATTAGCTCGGAACCTTGCTTCTTCGCCAGGTGCTGTCCTCCAAAAGCATCATGTCCAGGTGGGAAGACTGTCGGCTCTTTTGTATGTTGACGGTGGCCATGTCCATGTCCACGCGCACGATTCCTCTCAGCTTCCTTGCAACGTGAGCAAATCCCGCCCCGAGCTTTGCTAGTGACTGCCTGTACCTTGCAAGGGTTATATCGGCAAGCTTCACTCGTCGGGAGGAATTCCTCGGTGAAATGCCCGCAGCTATATTGGCAGTGTTTGACCTGGCACATGGTTGGTTATTGCGTTGATTTAAGCTGAGAAAGTCTTGTTGAACGCTGAAAGGCGTATTGTAATGGTGATGTTGATGTCTTAGATACAGTTATGGCGGGGTTGAGGGGCTTTTATAGCTGGCTATCTAGGGGAGTTATCATATGAAGATACTCCTTGAATGTACACGAGGCTTCGGTGGATTCATGTTGAATTCTATGGCTCTTGAAACACTAGGGGGGGTCCGGGAATATTTCAGTCTTCACTCGCAACTTATTATCTTGAAATTTGTTAATGATATATTTTAGTTGCGGTTGTGCCGTAACATAAATCGATGAGAGCAATGATATCGGATTGAATTGGTCAAGACGCCATGGTGTGGTCGTTACCACTTATATTATGTTGGTGAGGAAAGGACGCTTGGGGGTGTACGATTTATTGGAGGTATATTGAATAGTATGGAACTAGGACGACTGTTTAACCTTGTTCTTAGATATAGGGATACAATAGGCAGTAACACATACCAGAAATCAATAGATTCTGGTATGAGTGAGTACGGTGCCAGTGTTCTATCATTCATATCATCCACATATATCCATTAAGGAATCAACAGATCTAACACTTGGATTCCTAAGTTGTTACCAATAAAGGCTCACAGTTGTGGGATCGAGCCACCTAATATGCATTCTACTAGTACTGTGTCCAAGGAGCGGTACAGCGTGGGGCAGGTCAGCCCCCGTGTTCGCTCAGTCGCTGTTCTCCTTGGTGTTGAAAAAATCTAGCTAGTTTTCCAAACTGAGAGTCCAATCCTCTCTCTGTATTTGGGATAGCAAAGGGAAAACGGTGACCGAGTGGTCCTGGCGACTGGTAGGCCTCGTGCGGTTCCGAGTGAGTAAAAATCTCTCCAGAGACATGAAAGTATTGCTATAATCTTTAGTGGCTATGGGACTAGACGTAGTGTTTAACACCAATGCCGGATCTCCCCTAGAATTACACAGGATAATAAGATTCCCCTTCCAGCTAAGGGGAAAACAGAGAATGACCTGGAGCTCGAGAGTGTGGAACGATCAGATCTTTATAATAGATTAGTAGTAAGGTTGGTAGGATAATTATAATATAGCGCAATCCCCTATATATAATTTTGGTACTGCCTACATAGCGGCCACATGAGGGTTGCTCCCCACTAACGCTACTCATTTGAGAGTAGGAGTACACAGCGCTGCAGCCAAACATTTACGCGGCTGTATATACCCAGTGATATTCGTCGACTTGAGGGGGTCATGCATGATGCGTAGAGAATCCTCGTTGAATGAACCCTAACCCTGCCTATTTTTCGAGTTCAAGATCTCAGGCCTTGGCGCATTGCCTCACTACATACTCTACTCACTTCGCCAGAATCAAGGGTGATTTTGACCTGATCTTTCTTATGTAAGCCGTATTTTAAGAGTAAGAGGATGTATGTGATACGGAGATCTGGACATTATCAGGAATAGAAGGGTCGAGAATCGTGCTGTGAAGTTTTGGGGTAAGTGAATACGTACATACTAAGTATGTAGCATGTCTTTGTTTCAAGTCTGGTTGTGTGGATAATACTTGTGGATTACTAACCTACTACCTCCACAAAGAAATGTAATTTCCTGTCGTCAGAGGACAAAGAATCATTGTTATTCTTTCAAGACCGTCCACCAGTACTTACATTCAGATTCGGGAGGTATAATACCATCGACAGCTTCGTCGTTTCGTTTCCCGTGGCCGGTACACTCTGATAAACATCAAAGGGATAACTATAACCAGGCAAACACCGTTGAATAACAATCACCAACCCCAAGAGGAGCTTGAAACAGCATAGCGAAAAACAACCACCAAGAGAAAAAAGTAACAGACTTTCCTGCTCACTTCAATGGCTGCCCTTCCCGGATTTCTCCAGAACCAGTGGGATGCCCCCGTGAACCATGCGGCCTACTACCAAGATTCGAATAAAGTTGCAGCAATGCGCTACCAAAGTATATGGCCTGTAATCGAGGCTCTTGATACACCCGAATGGCTACGCACAGAAATGGATTACCATACCTATCGTTGGACACAACTGATGAGGGCATGTATACCTTTGGGGGCAATCATGCCGCGTATGTCAGGCTGAGGGGAATTGGCGGGGTACCTCCGGCACTGGAAACTAAGAGAAGGAATGAGCGGTTGCGACTGAAGAAGGCCTATAATGAGCTTGTAGCGAGCACGGTGATGCTCTACCAGAGGGTTTGCCGTTTTATCGGTAACGATCATCGGGGTAAACCCTCTAGAATGAACCGCAACTTTGACCCAGACTTTCTCCTCTGGAGTGTAAAATGGTTTGACTTGATGAAGACATACAAGTGGAAACATGCGATTATGGAGGGTAGGACTACTTATCGACGGCAATTTAGGGTTGGTCCGACTTATGTACCTCCGGAGGGGGGGACTTGGCGCGAGCTCAACAGGTTGTAGATCATTCCCGCTTATTTCAAAGAGAGGAAAAAGGTCTACAAAAGTGGACGCATGTAGCACGGCTTTGGTGGACTGTTTAGTATCTGGGCTTGGGTAGCGCGAAGTGGTTTCTGGTATTTGTTGGGGTGTTTGACTGGGACATTGCGGGTGGGGGACGGTTTGATTACGGGCTACAACCTGAATCAAGTGAGTCGACAGGCAGCAGTGCATAGCTTCATAGCTCTTTTCAAATGATGCAAGATTTAATTTCCTGGTGGGGTTTACAGGAAGGTTGCTAGTGCCATTAAAGGGGAAAACGCCTCGAGCTCCTGCGGTGTTGGTAAGATAGTCTGTTGTATGGAATTATATAATTAGTACTCCAGAAATGAGAATCGGGTACAGTAAATGGGAGCACTGCGTACATATAACAATGACAGGTTCCGTCTTTAGATTATGTGTGATATATATGTACGTTATCCCTTCCTCTCCTGTTTTTAATGATGGCCCGGGGGGTTAATTCCTAGTGTGGTTGGTGTGCCAAAAAGGGTTAGGGTGGTTGTGGCAACATCATATCATTGACTTTCAATAAAATTTACACGCGGAGCAGCAACACAACAGAGGTGAATTAGATAGTGTATTGTGTATAGATGTGATAAAGGTGTAGGTCTCAGACTTCTGGCAGATTTTCGTCGCCATCAACATTAAAGATTTTATGAAACCAGTAATGTAACGCAATTTCAGCGGGGGAAAAAATCGTTTAATATCAATATTGCAGTATAACAAAGTAGTAAAGATCTCTATGAAGGTAAATCATAGAATCTAAATTTTTAGCTAGATTTGACCTGTCAGCAATATTCATGGAGTAGCACCAGGATTTTGCCCACAAATTGCAATTCCAATGGCAATAAAGCCGATCACTCATCCTTCAGGCACATGATGATATCTGAGAAGGCCATGGATTTCGGTATATAGGTAACAGTGTGTCTAGACTCTCGTTCCTAGCCAGAACTCACCCGCCAGCAAAACTCCATACGCGGTGACTGTTTTCGAATTGAGCCCAGGCAATCTAACGGTCATATTAGACTATCGATCACCACTATGCCATGGACGCGGAAGATATTTGGAGAATCTCTCTCATTAGCGTATCCTGTTCAGGAAGTCATTAAACATTAACTTGCGAATTTTATAGCATCTCTAAATACATATTCTGGGGACTATTAATTAAAACCAGATAATTGATTACCCGGACGCTTTTACAGCCAATTCAAGACGCTGATACATGAGAGAGATTCTCCAAATGTCTTATGGGTCTAAGACATACTGTACAATACACATGATTTCTATCAATATAGCCCCAAATATGTCCCTTATTCATTCTCCCCGATGGCCTTACTTCGGCACCCAGGATATTCCAGGACCACCCCGACGAGCTTTTCCCGCTCGCTTTTGCGTACAACCTTACTAACAGATCTCTCCACATTTGATGCTTGCTCTGAAGATATTCCCAAGTAACTTTGTTGGCATATGTCTAGGTAGGGATGTGGGAAAATGTGTCGTGGCTGGCATGTCTTCGTACCAGCTATAAAAAGATCTAGAAGCGCCTGAGTGGCATATTTCTGAACGGTACAACCCGTCTAAGAGCATTGACGGATTGTAATTCTAGGTAGTGATGGCACCTGTATTAGCCATTCCCGGATGGCACGGTGTAGTGTAGAGGCTAAAAACGCAACAGCCTTCCCCGCGTGTGGCCGAGTGATATTTCATGATTCATCACTGCCGCTTTTCGGGGGCTACTTAGTTGTGGATTCATTCTGTTCGGTGGGGGTAGAGCTAGTGGATAGCGGTGCTGTGGAGGAGAGTCGTGGGTCTTCTCTAAGCTGTATGTTCTACGACGGGAGGGGGGAGGCTTGGTTAAGAAGGAGGGAAGGGCAGGCGGGGTGGGGTGTGGAGGCTGGGGTCAGGGCTATCATAACCGAGGGCGCTGGCAATCGTGAACGTGTTGTAAGTCATGTACCAGGCCGGAAGCCCGGTAGTCTTCGCTATCCCAATAAAAGGCAACTGAGCCTTGTTGCCTATCTCGAGACATTCCTCCACCACGAATACGACCGGCCTCGCCGAGTCTTGTCGTGTCTCGGGACAACATCTCGAGACACCTCACCTCATTTACACCACCCGAAAGGCGGCGTTTTTATCTAGAAAATTAATCATGTTACTCCACCCGGATTGATGCTTCCCGGAGGTGGCACCAAGCCTCTTCCACTCGGCGAAGGCTTGGCGCATTTTACAGTACGATGCCAGTCGTGAGCGTCAGGCGCGGCGTCGCCACGCCCCCCGAACCATCACGGGTACCAGCACAGCAACCACAATTGATCCTTTGGAGAGCTGAATTTTTGTATAGTTGTTAAATAGTAGATAAATAACAATGATTTGACATTTAATATCTTGTGTACCAACCCGCCGTGAAAAGGTTGTGGAAATCTGGCGGCGCGCGCGGCGTTGCGACGCCGCGCCTGACGCTCACGACTGGCATCGTACTGTACATACAAGAAATACAGTATACATTTTACATGGTCAATAACTTTTCAGCTAGACCTTAAATTGGAAATATATCTGATGGGAGTCTTCATCGTTACTATATCTACTGTTCTACCAAACGGGCCTTTGTTATTTTTTCTGGCTATGGTTGAAAAGTGATCGAAGATTGATAGTGGTTGAGTGCGCACTATGTAGTGCGATCGATATATCGCTGACGCTAGCCTTGGGCCTAGCTCTGTAGAATGATTGAGCATCGTGGAGTGCGTAGTACATGACTGCTTCACAGCTCACTTGATTTTTGCTCGTCTTTCTGCTCTAGAAGTACTCACCTCTCCCTTTGCGTTGCCGGTTTCATCTAGACGAATGTCAGAAGCTGCGCCACAGATTCCTCATCACTGATGGTCACTACACCACCTGCCACCCGCCACGCGAGTGACAGTCATCCTCTAGCTCTGGAAACACATGCTTTGTTCTTTCACCGACTTGACAGCCTGCTATTGCTCTGTAAGTGGTTGACGTGCAATACGAGGTGTGGGTGCATTTGCGAATAAATGTGCAAAAACGATAGGCGATCAAAAAGGTGTAGAAAAATCACATCAAGCGGAGCACCATACGCCCTTTGCTAAGAGATGTGAAAGGGAGCCAACCATAGCCTCCTCCTCCGCGACGCCTCCCAAAGGATATCAAAACCTTTAATGTCCGCCCACCGCTCCCTCCAACCGTTACCTTCAGGGAGAGCTCCCATCTCAAAATCAGCGACATACAATACACACATACACATCAAGATCCACAATGCACTTCCTAAACCTCCTCCCCATTGCCTTCCTCTGCATGCTCACGCGGCTTGCCGTCGCTACCCCCGCCCCACTCAGGGGCAACCTCGAGAAGCGGCAATGCAACCTAAACGGCTGCGAGTGCCTTCTCGGCAACCACCCGAGCCAGTACTGCTGGGATGCGAGTATGTCACTAAGGGGGGTAGTGACCCTAGTGTTTGACTACAGGGGATGGATATATGAGTGCGGTAAGTTGTCTCCTTTGATCAGTTTTGTGGGTGCTCATCCAGTAGACATAACGTAGGACTGCCAGAGACGTGAAGGCCTGCTGAGAAATGACTGTGAGCAAGCTCGAATGTGTACGATAAATGGTATAAAGACAACCTGACTCACATGTGTGGTGCGCCGGCTTTCCGTTGTGGT
The DNA here is from genome assembly GCF_003444635.1 of Morchella importuna. NCBI lineage: Eukaryota > Fungi > Ascomycota > Pezizomycetes > Pezizales > Morchellaceae > Morchella > Morchella importuna. The sequence continues at coordinate 853,135 of NW_025763398.1, read as the reverse complement.
CACTTTATGAGGGCTGCATAAAGTGTGACACGAGAAGCCTGTACTTGCGGGAGACCCGATAACGTGGAGATCCGTGTAACCGTTTTAGTTTGAGGGCCAGAATATTTTTCCGTTTTATCGCAATGGGCCGCACAGCCATCAACTTCGGCGCCGTCGTCTTTATTTGGGACTTCGAATTTCCGGCGCACCGATAGGTCAAGAGTTGCGGATTCGAGGGAGGGAATTCCGATGCAAAATCTAACTCCGGCTGGAACTTCGGTGAGGCGTGGAGTTTCGCTGGGGCGTGGAGTCGCAAGCCATAGTAATAGCGCCTCCAGGCAAAGACGGAGAAGTTGTGGTATGAGCTGGTTATGCCTTGGCTTCGGCAGCAATAGCGAACCAGGAGAACATCCTGAACCACACCCGGGCGAGCATTTGCACAACACTCGGCAAGATATTGGTGATGAAGATGAGGAGCCAATCTTAGTGCCAGATGAGGGGCCACTTCCTAATCCTGCGCTGGATCCTGCGCAGAACCCTTCGGCGAATATTGCGAGGCAGCTTCTTGTAAAGAGCGGCGAGATTGAGGAGATCTCGGGGCCCCCCACAGATGCGCCAGGGCAAAGCAGTAATGGTGGTAGACTGCCGGAAATTCTTGAAGAAGTACCAGCAGATGATGGCGGAACTCATCAGCTACAAGTCTCATTGGTTTCACCAATGTTCAGTTTCTCTATGCCTTGCTGTCTCATGGTGGTCCATACTTGATGTTTCAGGAGGCTTCAGGGGAGGGTATTCACATCGCTCTGCCGATGAAAAACACTGAAGAAAACCAGAGCCAAAATATTATTGTCCTGCAGTTCGCTCGACAGGTAAGGCCGCCCACTTTCACTAATACGTAAAATCACGCTATCTCTAACTCACAGGGGATATTTCATACTGGGCATTACTAAGCGTTTTCCGCGTTTCTTCTATCAGGGCGAAATGCGAGATATTGCTCATTTTGCATGGCTTTCTTTACCTCGAGGGGATCTCCGATACAAACTTCCACCCTCGTGGTTATATTCTGCAGGGAGTTTCTGGATTCGTTGACGACCGGTCTAGCAATGCAGCGAGACGATACGGGCCAATCAGAATCGTCTTGCTAAGTAATGTATCTTAATACCTTTTATTTGCGCGGCGGACCACAGCTTCTTTTCACTGATCTAATGAGCGTGATAAGTGCATTTATGTTGTACACAGTTATACAAAGACTTAACGAGCTGGATTGCAAAGGGGTCAGTGGTCAGTTGAGGTGTCTAAGTAGAGATGCCAACTTTATGAAATGAATGAATATGGAAACACGGCAGCGTGTCGCCATCCAGCTCTCCACCACAGACTCCACTGAAGAACGACCTCACATAACTCCACAGGGCACGCGTTGATTGTGTGATAGTTTCCTGTAAGAAATGAGGAATAACAGATTCTTTTCACATGTTACATAGAGTCGCATACCTATTATATATAATCAACGCATTGAGCTTAGTAAAACTGTTAGCAATCAGGCTCTGAATTGTTACGCTTATAATAGTCTCATTTCCCCATGAAGAGCTTCAACAGATATTAGCAATCTATCTGGTTATGGTCCACAGTTATATTTCAATCCATCGACCGAATTGAAAGTCTGATGTCAACTCCTGGCAAACGTGTTCTTCAGTTTATACTATAGGACATGTTGTACTACGGGTAAGAGCTTAATTGCTCAATTTATTTTACTGAGAGATTGTTTCGAGCATTTTGCCACGCGTATATACACCACTCTTATAGGGGTCCAACAGATCTAGCTTTGAAGAGCTTTGCAGCCTCGAAATGAGATCTGTGGGTTGTTACGTCAATGGCTTAAAGATAATTCACCCAATCGTCTAGGCTCTACACAAAAAGTGCTTGGCTGGCGCGTCGTTATCATATACGCCTGCACTGATGCTTAGCTAAACCATTCAATCTTCGAATACCGAGCATTTGAGCTCAAAGACGATGTTAAGATCTCAATACAATATTACTACACTCGTTACATCGGTTCAGTTCGCATTCTAATATACATCATACTCCAAGACCCTATTGTTTAAGGACCGACGGAGAGTAGAAACCACCCTAGGAAATCCTTGAAATTTAGTGAGCGTCCTATTATCGCACTTGCGATCACTTACAATATATAGAGTAAATTTTACCCAAGTTAGCCGCGAGTGTGCAAAAGCAGCATACTCCTCAAAAAGTCGATTGAGTTTTGTGTTCGCGGAGCACAATCTCTCATTAGAAAACAGTGCCCACTACTTACACACCACACAACAGTGTATCACAGACAAGTTGAGTAATTGTGAATATCGAGATGGATATAAAATAAAAAAAGGAAGGTCTCGTATGTCTCCACTATCACAAATTTTCTAGTAGCCGCGACTCCGAATCTGAGAATACTGGATATATACTCTGGTCTATCGTCGATATTCTGTCACAGCTTACGCACATAGCCTACTATTTTAAGACATTGGTTCACCTCTACGCGGTATGTTCCTAATGTGCTTAGATTAGTAGCTCTTCTAAAAACGTGGCGCCTTTTGTAGCAGGTGCTGTGCTGCGCTCAGAGCTGTGTTATATTAGTAAGAGCACATAGAATCTTCTTCACGTCAGATCAATTAGGAGTAAAGGACGTGTCTTGGAGATTTTTCTCTGTGTTGGGTTTTCTGAGTGGTGCGCGCATGGGTGTCACGAATACTACGTGATCACTGTATGATATGCGCAGGCAAAAGTTATTATATTCGAGCAAGTACCTTGTAGAATATCTTCGTCTCAGGCCCAGCCTACATCCATTAAATATTGTGTGGAAATCATAGTCCCACACCTTGCTACAGTGACCGCCTGCTCGCAATGAGCCTCTACACAAACCCCCACCCACCAGTAGCCCCAGAGCCTCGCTTACTTTCCTGAATTCTTATCAAATTTTATATAACTACACAATTTTGAGCTAGGCTGCTTCTTACATCTATCTCGTTCATATCTGTCACGGACGTCATTCGATTTGCATCTCAATTTACCTAACATTTTCATTTCTTCGAGTCTTTCCTCGCTTCACTCGCGGTCGGCTCACTCAATACGCTGCCGCGGTCTGCATGCGACTCTTCACTGGCCGCCGCGCCACCGCTCGGCAACTCGTCAACGGAAGAGTCGCCGCGCACTCGGTTCTGCTCTCCCCGCGCTCCGTACTTCGATCCCAGTCTCAACAACACAGCCAATGCCTCTCACTAGGTTCACTCTTACGAGTCGAAACCTGAACCAGCCTCACGACTCGTGCACATTCCACTTCCCGTCCATCCGTTCCTCCCCCACAATCGCCAGCCAAAACACACTGCACAGTCTGTTTCGAGTTATCCCTCGCCCGCTCTGCAACTCGGCGGGGCCCTCAGCGGCAGAGAGTATCTCCTAGTCTGAGAGCATGTGCATAGCGCAACAGCCGCCCCTTCTCTCTTTCCATGCCCACCGCACTGTTACCCCCCCCCATTTTGTGTTGGGCCCTGTTTCTTCTTGGGGGCTTGTCTGTTGCGAGCGGGGTGGCGGTGGTGTCGGGGCAACTTGGTGCGCTGTAGAGGCCGCGGCGGCGCTCTCAGCCGTCCTTTTTTGCTCCCGTGAGGACGCGAGTTGCCGCTTTCCTCGCCAGGGCTGGTGGCGCCTTGATGGTAGCAGTTTTGAGTCTACCTGGATACATTGTTCGTGATCTCTTCTCTCTACTTTTGGTTTTATGGTTGGAGCTAGAATAGTAATGACGAGAACTTAATGAATTGGGTTTATGGATACGTAGAGTGCCGGTGGCCCTGAAGGCCCAGGAATAAAACTCACGCCATAGCATGTGGTCACTGCATTACAGTCGGTGCACTCTTCATTCGTGTGAGTCATGTAGAGACCGTCCCTCGACGCCAACATTATATACACGAGGAGGCGTCATAATAATCAATCGTGGTCACCAACAACGATGCGAGTGGACAAAGTTGACATCTTCGCACCTCTCACGCCGTCCCTAGGCTAGCTACGCTCTCGGATATCTCCACGCCCTCTCCGCTGCTCCCATACCGCCGCCCCAGTCCGCTTGAACTACTACGGTTCGCGGAGTCAGGCATCACGACCAGCTACTCGAGCATGCCTCGCCTATGCTTTCGGTGCAGCGTTGCAGAGGCAAGTGGTGTACCGGGCGGATTGCCGTCTTCGGCAGAGAAGTTCATGAGCGACACCATGCGTCAACCACGCGCTCGAATCAACTAGCCATGTTCGTGCAGCGGGTTTGCACAGCGCCTAGCTCGAGTCGAAACATGCCGCACTGCTCCGTGCCCTTGCGCAGGTAGGATGATGGAACGTTGCGCATCGCCCCTTTCCTTCCCCTGCTCGCCAGCTCGCCTGTGATGATGGACAGCGTGGTGCGAGGAAAGCCCACGTTCCGGCACGCATGCTGGCTCGCTTGGTAAGGTGTAGGCGCAAGTGAGGTTGCGTGAGAGGCACGCGTGAAGGGTTGTTGGCTTCGTACGTCTGCAGGGCCGAAAGGTTGCGCTACGTGGATAGCTTGTCTAGTGGAGAGGCGACGGCCACGCAGAGAACTCTCGCGTGGGAGGTGTAGTACGCGAAAGTGATAAAAGCCAGAGCGGAATGGCGAGCGTTGCGCGCCGCGAGGCTCTTTGCGCGCGTTGAAGTATGCGATTGCGCCGCCGGCGGCGAGGATGGATGCGGCGCCGGCGTATGCGGCGACCTTGCCCCAGCCGCCCCAGAGGCCGGCTGCGGCGGCTGCTGCTGCTGCGGGCGGGGGAGCTGGGGGTTCTCTGTAGGACTGAGAATGGGAGCGCGAGCGCGAGCCTGATGAGGAGCGGGAGGAGCGGCTCTGGGAGGAGGGGCCGGGTCGGCGCCCCGCGGCGTCGGCCTCTTTGTTTTTTTGCACTACGTTTGCGCCTTCGGAGGCGGCGCGGGATGCGAGGAGGCCGGATGCGAGGGTGGAGATCTGCGAGATTGTAGTTGATGCGGACCGAAGCTTGGTGTCGGTTCCGTACGCAAACATGGCAGGGGAGAGGCCAAGATATGGGGTGTCGAATGCGAGGATGCCTTGGATGCGGGGGAACATGAAACCAACTCCTTTGCGCTGTTTGCGGCCGTTGGGTAGGGTGATAATGTCATCATCGAGGATGGAAAGCAGGGTATCAGCTGCTACAATCCCGCCCATGGAGTGGGCTACGAGGATTGTACGGACGCTGGGCTCGAAAATTGGAGAGGGATTGCCAGCGGCGACCTCGAGGTCGAATACGCGGTTCTGTAACCTATGAGCCTGTCAGAGATATTGTATGCCTGGGGGTGGGGGATAACATGAGGGAGCCGTACCATTCCCGGAAATTTGCGACGCAGCTGGGTAGGTCTCCGCGAGTTTCGTATTGCGGGTAAACGACCGTCTTCACGCTGAGGTTGGGAAATGCGTTACTCACGAGAGCTCTGAGGTCCTATGCATATGAATCGCGCATCAGAATCTTTATACATTCATTCCATCGTAAACTGGTGGGGGAAAGAGAACTTACTCCTGGGAAGCCATCGAACGTATCATCGGTTCCCTATGATATCCACCCAATCGATTAGCCCAGTGCCTCAGACATCGGAAACTTGGGGGGAGAAAGCTTGATCGTAAAATACGCACCTTGAAGCCATGGATGAAACAGAGCAGCAAAGACCTTCTTCTCATGGTTGATTGATAGATAACGTGATATTATTTTTTTTGCTTGGTTGAGGATTCTGCGAGTGTGATCCCGTGAGGAGGCGTCAAAGTACAAAGCAGGTCAAGGTCAGTCAGTCCGCCAGCTTGCCACGCCCGAGAGGAGCTGTGGGAAAACAGAGGTAAACTCAGGGCCAGGGTTGCCAGCCATACTTAGGGCCCTTTCGCACTCTCTTTAGGGTTAGCGGGCAGAACACGTCGGCCCCTGCAGCGCTAGTGCCCCAAATTCCAATGCCCGAGACGTCTTGGTCTCCGCGATAACCGAAAATCATCTTCGATTCGGCAAAAGATGCCGATACGATTTAGTTAGCCCAGGCGAGCACCTCTCGAGTGATGGACCATGTCTCACAGACTTGTTTGGAGGTTCCCATCTAGCATCTTGGGGAAGATGATTATGTATCTATAATAATACTAGTAATTAACGGAAAAGGTATACTTGATGCAGAGCAACACATAATGCAAAATGACCTACGATCCAAATTGACAGTTCAAAACATCAGGCTCTTTTAGAAGAGTTTATCTTCTTTCACGAAATAAAGTCCGGCCTACATCATATGAGTGTCGTTCTAGGAAAACCGCCCGCACAGCCAAATCCTTATTCCGAAGAACTACACAATCAATAAGCTCCAAATTTTCCTAAAGCTCAGAGAACCTTAGCAAGAGCCCTGATTCTTCGCTCATTGGTTCCATCAATTGGAGCCTGTGGAGTGCCGTAGCGAACTAGTAAGGCCTTATTGCGTTGCCATACATGTACCTTTTGCTAGATCGGCACCCATATGATAGATATCTTAGTTACAAGTAACGACTCCCGGAATCTTGCCGTCTTCCGTTTGTTTTGCCAGCAGAACTCTAATAATACATGGGTTCGTCAATGGGTACTCCTAACAGTGCTGAATTTTGTGTTGATAGGTTACTATCAACGGCTCAAAAAGGCCCTCTAGTTCAGAATTTTAGTAATAGTTCGTCAACGGATTCTTCTAAAAGAGTACGAAGTTTTGAACTGTGTCATTTTGGGCCGCAGAAGTATGTCATTTTACATTATGTGTTACTCTGTATTAAGCGTATAGGAAAGGGTATCATTTTAGACCTTCTCCGATTAATTAATTGTTTTTAACGATACTTCTAGTGGTGCTCGCAACCAATGATAATCTTAAAGGGCAGGGGAAAAAAGAACTCGCCAATCAGACCAAGCGGTATACAATTACATTTCCTCCCCAGCCTTGACGGAAAATCTTTCCACTGACTTTGTAGTGCCCATCAATCAGCTCCTCGCAACGCCTTATAAGCTCGAAAATTTGTTTCCCTACATCGCCACAAACAGCCTGCCAACCAAAGTAGTGATCACAGACACCAATAGAAGCACTTCTTATTCCTCCAATCCTAGTGCATCTATTAACCTGGAGGGGAGCTACTCTACAGATTCTGTTTAGGCCATCGTTGTTGAAGTATTCGGCTATTCTAAAGACATCAACTGACAATGGGGAAAGCCTGTTTGTTGTGCAGACGAATTCCAAAAAGGTGACAGGTATAGTCTCCTTTTGCTTGGTAGAAGACTCACTGTCGAGAGTTCCGTCTATAGAAGAGTCTTCTATATGACCATTGGTATCTTCAATATCGCTGTCTATGTCGCTGTCCATGTCCTCTTCACTTTCATAATTGTAGTTATTTGTTCCATGAAGTTGGCCTTCCCCTGATTCGTAAATGCTATCCTCAGAGTCGACGACAGGCCCATCCTTTTCATGAACTTGGCCTTCTTCTGTCTCAAATATGTTGGTTTCCCATGATTCTGTATTATCCCTTCTCTTCCTTTGAAAGCATTCACTTTGCAGACCCTGGTAATAGTCTTCATAGGTCTTCTGCAACTGGAGCTCGTTTTCCTCACAATCGCTGCAATCTGCTTGAGCAGCCTCATCATTCTCTTCAGCTGTAGCAGTCGGTATGTATTTCTGTGACAGATTTTTCTTCCTATAGTCGTTGTATATCTTCTCTGCGCACTGATCCTCATCGAGATCCGTCAACAGTCCATCACGCCAGTCCTCACCTGCTACAGCATGGCATTCACAGTCTCTCTCGTTAATGAGCCCTTTCTCTGTATAACCGTTACAGCAATCCTTCTCATGATCTACCATCTTAGAATGGCCAGCCTTTCTCTCATCTTCTTTTTCTTCGCTCCGTTTTGACCGAAATTGTACCCTCTTTCGAGATTCGTGGCTATGAAAAGCATTTCTCTCTTGGAGGTGCTTCCTCTTAAGCTCATGGTCGTCCTTGAAGGGAAATCCATTGTCTCTTTTTGAGAAGTAACCGTAGTGTGCCTGCATGTTACCAGACGCATCGTATCCCATTCGAAAATCCCGTTGGAAATCATCGCTTACGTCCTCATCATCATCAACCCTCTTTTTTATATGCATCGTACTTCTCTTTGCACGATACTTAGCATTATAGGAGCCATCTTTCTTCAGAGGAAAGTTAGATACAGCGGGATTGCCGGTTACTGTCTCCATCTCCGGATTCCGAGGATAAAGACGGGGATGAGCCAATGCTGTTGCCGTCGTCATGAAAAGGTAGATGAGAACCAGGATTAAGATTCTCATTTTAACAGATTGATATAAGCCTTGTAGGCTTAATATTAGCTTTTTGTACAGCGTTAAAAAAAAAGATAGGATAGACCTTGCGGGGGTAGAAAAAGCTGCCGAAATAGTTGTTCGTGAGAATATTTGGTGAGTACAATTTATGTTTGTAAGTGATGGATGAGATATGGGGTAAGAGAATGGAGGAATGGATTAGGTTCTTATATAAAACCAAGATGTATATAGAGCGGACACATAGACCGATTCAAAAAGCGCATGGTATGTAGGTTTCTGAGGACAACTGTGTATGACGTGTTGCAATTTATACGAGTGACGTTACATGAAACAATCTGACATTGCGGCCATGTGTCAAAAATCTAATCTAATCTTGAATTTGATAGAATTAGGTTTTTGGATATGAGCCACACACGCCAGGAGCGAACTAAGGGACAGTTTGGCAAGGTTGGACTCTTATAGGTAGAGTACATGTAGGTTATATGTCGGAACTCAATGTCAACTACTATATGACTTGCTTTGGTATTATTACAGCAAAGAAGTTAAAGGTCAAGTTGATATAATGTAAGTAGAAGCAAACAGTTTTGATATCATTACCATTAACGTTGATCATGGACTGATATATATATATAGGTCAAAAAAAAGAGGCTACACAAAGAAATACTGTCCTTACAAAAGAAATCTAAAGAGTGTACACATCCTTCAGAGCGGGATGGAAATTATGCCATCCATTTACTCCATCACAGCCTTTTCCGCCGATACTTCGCCAGCGGTCTTCGGCACTGTCGGTTTAATCTGAACTGTCCAAGCAGGTCAGTGCAAACCGCGAACTTTCCTCCAAGTGTACTTACACTTCTGCATCATTCTCACTACAAAACTATTTTGGTCCCTTTTATTCTCCTCATTGTCAATTTTCTTTTGTAGGTCTTTATCTGGTGCAGGCCTCCTCGTTGTGTCTGTAGTCGTATTTCCATCCACTATAGCCTGTTCCTTTCTCTCGTCGTGGTGGGCCATAGTTTCCGGTAGGGCTTTATTTGCTGCATCTCGCGCGGCACGCTTTGTTTTCTTCTTGCCTTTGCGGAAGTTTCCGTATGCCTCTAGACCAACAAGTATCGCATATGATTTCGAGATTGAGACATGGGACATGTCTACACCCGCCTCCTTAAGTGACTTTACGAATTTGCGGAAATTCTATTCAGAATTAGTAGGAATCCATAAGTGTATAGGAAGAATTAACCAACAGTAGCTGGCGGTCTATAATGTCCGGATAACGGACTCAGGCTATAGCACCATCAGCAAAACATATATAATCGACTTAAATCAGTGAACCTATACCTTTTCAACCTCCCATCTTTAATCTTGATCAAACCCGCCGCACTTACTCTTGCCCCGTGCAGAAAGCTGCTATGCTGGAAAGCACCGCTTTGTTTGATCCCTACATAGAGCCTAAACGAGTTATCGGCCACAAAAATCCAAGTGTTCTTTTTCGTCGTTTTACGGAGCAATCTATTCAGAACTGTGGAGGCTGATACATGGAAAATCTTTTTCGGTCCGCTATGTTCCTGCATCTCTGGATTAATATATCGGTCCGCCCTCTCACTCTGACCCGAGTCACTCGACGAGGATGATGATGATGATGATGATGAGGATGACGATGAACTGCTAGACCCCGGGCGGCGTGCAGAAATATGGTGATTATAATGGCACCCCCCAGGTGTAGTAGGTGCATTTTCTTCTAACGGGACAATGCCATGTTTCGAATCCTGGTATTTCTCAGAGGTGTCGATACGTTCCCCATTTTTGGCCCAGCAGAGACGACCTTCCTGGTCGAACTTGACCAGATATGCTGCTCGCTCTTCTCGCGAGAGGTAACGGACTCGCTCTTTGTCTAGTTGCTCCCGAGGGCAGGCAGAGAGGTCAATATTTTTTCCGGAACCGTAATCAAGCCAGTAAAAGAAGTTTTCGTGCGTGGGCTGGGTCTGCCAGTATGCGTGATAGGCACGGAGGTTGGAGCCATAACGATGCTAGAGTGGATCAATGATATATATGCTTAGATTTCTGCATTTCTAGGGAAATACCTTTACTAAGGTCGAGTTAGTTAAGTAAAGAGGCATAGGTGAGGATAGAGGGCTTACAGTCAACCATTTCAAGGAAATACCTTCGAATCAGTGTTAACAGTTTTCTAACTCAGCAAGGAAACGATAATTCATACTGCATATCCATAGCTTTTGAGTACTCAATTCGCTCCCTTCGCTTCTGCAGCCTTTTTTGCCTCCTTTCCTCTCTTCTCTCCTCTCGAGCTTGGCTGTTCTCATCTCCATTATCACTATCGCTATCCGAGGATAGCTCATCGTCATGTTGCGCCTGTTGCCTCCTATCAATATCATTTCCTCAATGTATATATATTTAGTAACGGACCTGCTTTGCAAATAATACTGCTTTATCCCATTTCTCCTTCGATTGCGAAACCCTCCGTTTCTCACTTCCCCCTGGTCTCCCGCCGTTCTCCTCAACCGGGAGGAGTTGCGCGGGAGGCCGAGCATCGCGGGAAACTGGACGCGCGACTTGACGGTAATGCGCTTCTTTTAGCGCCTATAAATTTTAGCGTCTAACCATGCGAAGAGTGACTAGAGGAGCTACCTCATTCCATCGTTGAGTTGGTGTAAGTTGATGGCCCTTCAAATGCCGTCTTTCGCGATGGCCTCTGTAATGGCGCTGATGGTCATCAGAAGGACCAGCGTTAGAATCCATCTCAATGTTCCAAATTTAGCCCAACGGCCTTTTCTCGAAAGCTCGCCGAAGCGGACTTTAAAGGCGATTCTAGAATTTTTTTTTAATATTCCAAGAGTAAAAACGAACCTGTATCTCCACCGCAGCTCTCTCCCGTTCTTCTGCTGACGACTCTGCCCGCACTATTGGAGCAACCGTCACCATAGCTGATTCTTGTACTCGCGCAATAGGGTGTTAATAAATACGAGGATAGCTGCAATAAGAAAATTGAACAGATACGTGGTCCTCTAGAAACTATTGGAACAAAGAGCGGAGTCTTTTCGAGGGCTGAGTTCTTCCTTGTTGATTAGTTTGTTGAATCTGGGATAGCCGGATATCGAGCAACCAAGATGCTTGCGCGTCATCTAACAGACAACTTGTCGGAGAGAACCTTGGCAGATATAATCCTCTTGGCAGGGTCTGTCAGTTATTTAGGAGTTGGGTATATGTGTGCCCGGAAAGGGTGGGTGGTCCGGAATCACAGGTTAAATACGGTATTTTATGGGCTATCATAACGTTGTGTGCTCGGTTGTGGTAAATGTCCGGGAACCCTGGTTGTTGAACGGTGATCAAATGGCACAGCCAGGACTGACTGTATCTTCTTAATCATAGAATGTCACTCATACTCAGACGTACCGTTGGGTATGCGGGATGGATGGGGTGACCATAGACTTGGCTCTTGGTGGAATCACATTTAGCTACCCTAATAACGTTCAAGCTTTACATATGTCTACGCCCAACCATCAATAGGCGCAAATCCTACATACCGTAGCCCAAATCCTACAAAACTGGAATTAGTGAGATCTGAAAAAGACCTGAGCCCTCGAGTGATTCATTGTGCAATGCATCCAGAATCCGGACAGTTGTGGCGCACGGAGTTCAACGCCACAGTAGAATAATTGTGCCAAGAGGCTCCAAGACATGCCGCGTTGTCGGAGCTACGCGCCACATTCGGAACTGTTCTCCTCGCCATCCTGTATCGATAAACCTCTTTCTCAACCCCAACCCATCTACCACCCATACCCCCATCACCTCATACTCATCTCCTCTGCATCTTACACTTGAAAGAACCTTAGCCGAGATATGAATCGGGGTGGTAAACTCGCTCCCGAAGTCCAGAGAGTTCTGTTCGTGAAGAACTTGAGGTTCGTAAAGCTCTCGCTGTCCTCCCCGACCAATCTTCCTCCTCGCTGACACAAAGACAACAGCTACAACGTTTCTTCTGAGGAACTATTTGACCTCTTCGGAAAGTTCGGTCCAATCCGGTATGTGTTCTGTCTTGTTTTCAGATTCATTCATATGCTGACAGAGCGCGTCAAAGTCAAATTCGCCAAGGAATAGCAAACAACACCAAGGGAACCGCGTTTGTAGTTTACGAAGATGTTATGGACGCGAAGACAGCGTGCGACAAATTAAACGGTTTCAATTTCCAGAATCGTTACCTTGTTGGTAAGTCATTGTCATAATCCTCCCTTCTCGCGCGACGAGCGATACATAAGGAATTCCTCTGACACTGGGTGGGAATGAACAGTATTATACCATCAGCCTGAGAAGATGGCGCGTGCAGAGAACGATCTAGCGAAACGCCAGGAAAGTTTAGAAAAGCTTAAGAAACAACACGGAATCGATTAAGGTGGCTTTGGTCTGCGATGAGTCGATGCGCTCCGGGAAACAGGGTTATCGGTACAACGCAGCAACGTAAAGAAAATAACTCATTTCGATAATACTATACCTTATGTTTTCGCTTGGCATACCTGGGAAAAGGGAAAGGAAACGGAAAGGGAAAAGGGCTGTACGTCTATGGGGTGTATCTGCAGGGCTACGATTACGGGAAGGGATTTGAAGGCGTTGATTCTGATTCTTTCCGTTCTCAAATTTGTTTTTTTTATCTGCTTTTTTTTCCCACTCAATTATCTCTACTTTTGCTTTGGATTGTTCTTGGTTTTATTCTATTACTTAACCTGCAAATACTACTATATGTTCTGGGGGGTGTACGGTTCAGTAGGTACAATTACTTAACCTAAAAACATGCACGTCTCCTTTCATTTGCTACTTTTTAGTGAGTCCCAGTGTTACCGATAAGTGCATCTAGTACTGGTGTAAACCAATGACCAGAGAACAGTGACTAATGTCAACCCCATTTGATCTAGTGACAGGATATACTTAAAAGTGATGATCACATCTGCGAGAAACTCATCTCCAGCAATTTTATCTGGTGACTTTTTGCTTCCTAGGAATAAGAAAATATTCACTGATGACATCTATCTACATCTCGATTACAAAAAGGAAAATAAAGGCACATATATATAAGATATGACTACATCATCTAACATGCTTCGGATTCCAGAAGGGGAGAAAAAGAAAGAAGAAAAAAACGAATCCCCTGCTCAGCTCATATGTGTTCTCTTAATGCCTTTCCACCAATCTCCACCAATGACCGGGGGGTGCTAGGGCCAAGGACTTATTGGATCAATGTCTCCATTGAGTAATATGTATGGAAGAAAGGAAGGATGAAGGAAGAAAGTACGAGCAAGGATCGAAGCAGGGGGTGAATTTCAATGGCCACGAAATATCTAGGTATTTATCCAGGGTGATCTCCTTCCCGAGATTCCATTGGTTACAAAGTGTACTTTCTCCTCTGTCTTAATCTCATACGGTGGATCCCGGTCTCTCTCGCTTGTGCTAAGCACTCATATGCAAGGTATCAAAGACATAGGGTACTCTACTTCAGAGGTTCCGGGGATCATTATTGCATGGTGGCAAGCACGATGGCACTTTAGCTGCATTATGTACACTGCTAGTAGATTATGGAGTACATGTAGGTATATGTACTTCCAGTCACAGCTCGAAGTTTAAGGTGGGAAGAGACTTCTTACTATTACATTACGCGGCCGTGGAAGAAAAAATAAATATGAGATTAGATTTATATGATTCTAGAATATGGCCTTAACAAAAGAAATGTCGAGACCGATTACAAAGAGTGGAGAAAATCAATCAAAATAAGAACTTTTTTATATCCCAGACTCACGCCGGAGCTATCAGTAATTACCGGACAGCATTGCCCATTCCCACGTCCCATAAGAAAACCATACCCAACCCAGACCCTGAAAGAAAAACCCGGTGCATGAAAACAAAAACGGGAAAAAACAAAAAAAACAGTATTTTTTCTATCCAGTTGGATGTGATGTGATGTGTGATATGTGGTGGTGTGGTGTTTGACGTTTCGTTCCTCGACCAATCATTACCCCCCATAGTACATGCCGCGGCGATCCATGCCACTGGCGAACCACCTATAAACCGCGCCCTGTGAGGCTGTCAGAATTGAACTGTGATCCTGCAAATCAAACCTCGATGGGTAAAAATGTTCCGTACCTTGCATATCTACAACCTCACATGGCTGTGATGCTGCGAGAGAGATTTCGTCCCAACTTCACCACCAAACGGAAACGACGGGTATCGTTGTTCTGTAGGTGATGGCGGAGGAGGAGGAGGAAATGGAGAGTCTTTGATGAAACGGCTAGGAATCTTGATTGACAACTGGTTTCCTCTGGGTGACATGATTGCGGTAGATGATATTTAGCTTTCGGGGATGAGAGGGAAAGGCAGACTATATATATATATATATATATGAGGATGGATATAATGAATAACTGGTTTAATTGATCGCCGAGGTAGTTGGACTAGTAGAAGATGCTAGGTAGCTAGGCAAGATACAGTCTGAGAGATCTGATGAGGACTCAAGAGAAAGGCAGGATGAGATCTTCAAGTAAGTATTATATGCACTTCGGAAAATCAAATCTTGGGTATCTTGGACCGCCTCCGGCGCCACAGACTTGACAGCGGGTAAAAACCATTGATTGACCGCCTATCTCTCTCATCTTCGCATCGTCATCACCTGAGAAGGCAGTAATCTACAGGTTTCCCCCCCTCAGCCCCAGCTCTACGCAGGGCACAGAAGCACAGAGGGACCCCCGACGAACAAAAACCGAACGCGTTGGCCTGATGAGCATGAGTATGCACCCAAGAGAAAAAAATCCGGCCTGGATCCACAATGGTGTGCATACCAAGAGTGATAATAAGTTTTGGAAGATTCTATTTTTGAAGGTACATAACTAGAGCTGGTCTAGTTATCGAGAATATCTGGCCTATTAACTGGCATCAGATCAGATTACAATCGTCTCGCAGTAGTAGAGCACTCGCAGCGAGCTCATCGTTAATTTTCCGCCTCCGGCCCCAGCTTAGAGGTATGTAGTTGCCCGGGTGTAGTTTCCGATGTAGCATCTGGGGTCTGTATTTTTCCTAGTGCATTCCCCTTGCTTCATTACTTCTAATAGGATATATGCATATCTCAGGGTCTCTTTTCCAAGTCTGAGATATGCATATACCCTATAAGAACTAATATGGCAACGATGGCTGAGAATTTCAGTTGTGTGATGGTGTTGAAAGTTAATGTAGCGGTAATGCTCAAGCACAAACAGTTCATCACTGATTTGCGGGAGCACAAGATTCGAGACAACGGGCATCGAGATGAGACGAAAAGGGGCAAGTAAGTGGCGTGGCAGGTTGAGATGGATGGGGAGAAGACCTCTCCACAGTTCCAAAAGCTCATAAGCCACCTGTAGTTGCTAGTAGTAAATTAGGAGTGACCTCTCATTGGTCAAAGTATATAATTTTTTTTTTCCAAGCTGCGCATAAAGAATGCTGCTGGGTGAGCGGTGATGTGCTGGATCAGGTATAGGTGATCAAGCAAGTGGCCTTGCTGGCGGAGACATGAGTGGTGCCGCGTGGAATCTGGGGAAAATCTAAAAGATATTCAGGCACAGATGAGAGTTACCTTCCATTACCCACTCGGTGGCCTGTATTCTAGAATTTCTTCAGCAAAAATATGGGAAGAATACTATGGATTTCTCTCGATATAGCTCCCCGATGTCGGGAGTCTACCAAGGTGTATGAACGATGTGAAGTTTGATGCTGCCATCGAGCAAATGGTCGTATTGTGCACAAAGGAACAAAAACGTCCACCAATCCACCTATTCATCCATCATCATCTATCTCGACATCTTGTTGTTGGCCTTCCGCTGAACGGGAGGCTTCGCAAGGCAACTAGGGAAAGGATGAAGAATTCGGTAACCCACTGGAAGAGATTTAGACGAGTCCCGAGTCCGAAGAGTCGAAGCATGAGCCGGGATTGGGGTTCGAGCCAGACGCCGTGTACAGGCTAAGCGGGCGTCAGCATCGGCAGTTTATGTACGTCAAAAGCCATCACGGCATCTGCGATACGTACATACATCTCGGCCTGAAATCCGCTTCAGGTTTTACACCAACCAAACAATGGAGTCACCCATCGCTTTCTCTCCTCCTCTCACAAGAGGCTTGATAACTCTCGGGGAAGCAACAGGATATGCGATACTAGGTTGCTCGCGCTGTGCTGACTGACTACGTGCCTTTAAAATATGCGTTGTCGAGCGTTTCACGATACACCAAAGCTGTCTCGCGTCCCACTGAGTCCAACTCTATTGAACATGCTAGTGACCGACCACAGCCTGTGACCAGTCATGAGTCCAGAATCCATGCGTTTCTCTTTCTCACCCCTGCGTGATTCACGGGTCCCAGGATTTCAGGATGATGCTGTGGAGCAGGTCCCCGAAGCAAGGTAGGGTATGTGCAGAACAGGAAAGGGCAAGGCTATATGTAGATATGCTCGCGTTTCTTTATCAGGGTCCTATCAAATCTGAAGATAGATAGGCACAGCAGTATGTATTTTATATTGATTTGTACTCTGGGACGTCCCATTACTATCCTCAACTTAATCTTACGGGGTTGGTATGTCGTGCGTAAATTTCTTATTTTGCTTTTCTCGATTGTTCTCTTGTTCTTCCTTTCTGACTTCCTTTTTTTTGCTTCTTTCATTCTGGTTTGTGCCCTTCCTCTTTCGCTTCATATTATGTCTGTTTCATTCCCAGGTAATGGAAACAGCCCGTCATTATCAATTTACAGCCTATCATCTATCTTTGGACTTGTGGACCCTCTTCCACTGAACCCCACGAATACCCCAAGTCCATAAGTGGTAAACACCCTCAAGGCATTATCATTCTCCCGCTCTCGTCCCGTACTGCTCCCGCTTTTTTTACAATTCACCCTGGAAGCAGGAGGAGTTGCAGAGACTGCCGACCATGTTCCAAAGAAACAACAAATAGAAATCCCTCCCTGAGTGATTACACCATGCGATTATGAGAGAAAAAAGTCGCAGGAAAAAAAACGCCGCCTACATGTACTGAGTGCTTCCAAGTAAATGTTTGCAGAAATTCGCCCAGATTGGAATTGTATGAGGTGACGGTGGTGTGCCCCACCAACAAGCAGTAAACAACCCCTCCAAGCTGCGGCAACGACCCCTCCTCAAATCCTGTCAGTTCCACGAACGGCTATCCCCCATTCTCTCCACTTCTTTCCCCTCCACCTCTCCCCTCCATCCATTCCTCTGTCCTTCATCATCGTCAAAGGTCGAATTCTTACGAGTTCTGACTTTGCCGCCACTCACATCACAATATTTCCCCCCAATCTGCTTAACTCCGTCGCCTAGAGCATCATGTATCTCAACACCTCGAGAAAGCCCCCCAGCCGTAAAGGTTCGTATCTGTTATCTTACTTATAAACATCCCCCTTGTAAACGGAGCCAATAATTAGATCGTGAATTGAATGCTCGCTCCCCTTAAAGAAAAAAAGAAATAAAAAAGAGGTTCTCAGAGATCTTTAGAGCAATCACTGATGACCATTTCATCGGATAGGCTCTATGCACGATGTGCCCAAAGATCTGATGGACCACATCAAGGAGCTGGAGAAAATCTTTACCATTGATACTCCTAAGCTTCATGAAATTGTCGATGTTTTTGTGGAGGAGCTCAAAAAAGGTGATGATTCCCCACATCTTGAGGCGCTGTGAATCATCTGTTAATAGTTGTCTTCCAGGTTTGGCAAAGGAGGGCTCAACAATTGTAAGGCATCTGCATAGCCCACGTTTCATTCATCACCCTGCAGCGTTACAAACACCCAATGGAAACTAATTCGTTCCTGTGCCTTCATACAGCCCATGAACCCTACATGGGTTATTGGATACCCTACTGGAGACGAAACAGGAACCTACCTTGCTCTTGATATGGGTGGAACAAATCTTCGTGTATGTGAGGTTGAGCTACCCGAAGAGAAGGGGCAGTACGACATCTACCAATCTAAGTACCGCCTGCCCGAAGAGATCAAGAACGGTACTGGTGAACAGCTGTTCGACTATATCGCAGAGTGCGTCAAGCAATTTTTGATTGCCAACCACGAGGGCCAGGATATCAGCGAGCTCAAGGAGCTGCATCTCGGTTTCACTTTCTCGTATCCATGTACACAAAACGCTATTGATCATGGTATCTTGCAACGTTGGACAAAGGGCTTTGATATCGATGGTGTTGAAGGCCATGACGTCGTGCCGATGTTTGAAGCAGCTTTGGAGAGAAAGGCAGGTGATCATGGTAGAGAATGTGTTAATCTAGATACTAACCTAAGCTCTTGCAGGGTGTTCCTATCAAAATTACCGCTTTGGTGAACGATACTACCGGAACTTTGATCGCTTCTGCCTACACCGACAATACTACAAAGATTGGATGCATCTTTGGAACAGGATGCAACGCTGCTTACATGGAGGAGGTCGGTTGTATTCCCAAACTTGCACACATGAACCTTGACCCTACCCTTCCTATTGCCATCAACTGTGAATGGGGTGCGTTCGACAACGAGCACCGCGTGCTTCCTCGCACTACCTACGACATCCATATCGACAAACACTCTCCTCGCCCTGGACAGCAAACCTTCGAGAAGATGGTCGCAGGTCTCTACTTGGGCGAGATCTTCCGTTTGGTTCTCGTTGACTTGTATGCCAACCCGGATGTTAGTCTTTTCAAAGATCAAGATATCAGCGCATTGCAGGTGGAATATTCCCTCGATGCGTCTTTCCTGGCTGAGATTGAAAGGTAAGTCTAAATTCCTGTCATACACGAGTAATCCTCTAATGATGCGATAGTGATCCATGGGAAAATCTGATGGAGACCCATGCGCTCTTCGAGAAGAAGCTCAAGATCGCCCCAACGGAACCCGAGCGCAAGCTTATCCGCCGTCTTGCTGAGTTGATCGGCACCCGCGCCGCGCGTCTATCTGCCTGTGGTGTTGGAGCTATTTGCAAGATGAAGGATATCAAGTCTTGCCACGTCGGTGCTGATGGCTCTGTATTCAACAAGTACCCTAACTTTCAGCAACGAGGAGCACATGCTCTCCGTGAAATCTTCGGCTGGGACAAATCTGTGAGGAAAGATCCTATCCAGATTGTTCCTTCTGAAGATGGAAGTGGTGTTGGCGCTGCTCTGATTGCCGCCTTGACCATGAAGCGTATCAGGAGAGGTATCCATGCGGGTGTGAACGTCAAGAGAAAGAACTCTCTTATTCCCCCAATCCCTTAAGCTATCCGAGTTGAGAACCTTCTTCAATGCGAGGATCATCTAGCTTTATTCGGGACATTCTTTTTTTCTTTCTTTCTTGCTATTGATGGGTTGTTTGGAATCTGCTCGGTACATGTTTGAAGGCCAGGATTGATCGCACATTCTTTCTATTTCTTTTCTCGAATGTCTTGCTTGGGGGTTGTGAGAGTGAGCCAATAGAAGGGCTGAATGAGAGATAAGATACCCGACCAACTGCAAGTTCTTACCAGCATTTTCCAGTTTTTCTAAACCAGGTTTTGTGTACTGCCCATGCATTTGACCATCCGTCTGAGCGCTTTATTCTAGTATTGCGACTACTTGAGTGGTGTTTCTTATTTCTGCCTGTGTAAACGCCTCAATAGACGACGAGCTCTCTTCGCTTCATGGAAACAATTAATGGTTGTGCAATCATTACCAATTTCAGAAAATAGTTTATGCATGAATCCGGGATGACGTAGGTGTCGCCTGAGGTGCACATGCCGGTTTGGACCAGGGTCAGCTAAGCCGTGATTGCGGCATCTCCCGAGAAACCATCCGAGTGAGAGATTATGATTTGCAGACCCAAGTGAGACCTGAACATACAGAGCGTTAAGTAATCCCGGTACGCGCCCTATCCTAGACATAAATACATAATAACCGATAAATTTTCTAACTAATCTACCAGATGGGATGAATCTCGTCAAATATTCCAACGGTCATGACGTCATAAAATCTTTCTTTGCGAACGTGCGCCTTCTGTCATAAAAAAAATATAATACCCCAATGCATACATGTATGACTCAAATATATTGAAGTGTATAGGAAACTAAATACTATGGGGCTGACTTTACGAAGTATATGCTCACGTGTGATGTTAAAACTGAGTGTTTGGCCACGGCATCCATTCAGCTGGGGGCTTATGCAGTGGAACAAACGTAGTTCAGCACGCACGGTACAAACCATGTATATGCAAATCTTACATGCAATCGGAGAAATAGAAGTCAGTAAAGAACCTTCCACTACAGTCGTGGCCGTGTTTCGATTTTCACTAATGTATCTACGGGAAGTATAGTACATGGGGCGGGAGAAAAATGTGGACGATAATATCATTGGCTTAGGTACATATTGACGAGTGATATGCCGTGATTGGGGATGCTCTTCCTCCCCGTGGAAAAGTGGCAATGAGAATGAGCATCGGACGGGAGATTTTTTTTTCCCCCTCGAAAAATGCCCCCCCCCCCCGGGGATGCTTCCGGCGCATGATCCTTGTTTCTAAAAGGACACGTGAGAAGGGGTTTTCTCAAACGTGATTGCCTGATAATTGTCTGCTAGAGCGGTAGCGATCTTTGTGGCAAGAAAGATTGATTCGAGGGCTTATGCCCCAATAGAATCCGTAATTACGGTTTACGTACTCCTATGGCCGGAATCATTCCGTATTCGTTGCGCTTACTCACTAGATTCGGCACAATGCGGAGTAGCTATATCGAATTCTCCCTTTTGAGGGATTATCATTGTCACTGGAATGTCTGGCCCTGACAAATTGCAGTTAATCAACACATCTTCTTTGGACCAAAAACACTTAAATAACAAGCCTCGTTAATGGAGTGGTGTACCTTCGTTAAATTGGATGGAAGAGTAATGCTTAAATGCAGATGTACAGTGACTGGGTTTTGACCCCCCACCGAGCCGTAATTCAAATTTACTTACCCACATGGTGGGATTTCTATGGGCAAATTGATTGAATGAACCCCAGGAGTTTAAACCCCGCTTACCTCCACACCCTTTACTGCGGGTGGCATAGTTACATGTACCGCCCGGCCCTCCAGTTAGCATCAATCTTATTAAGATGGAAGATGGTGCCTCCTATGCTCGGAAACTGGCCGATGAGTAGTAGGGCGAAAGCTTGCCCTCCAATCCATCATTAGCGCATCGAGGGGTTGTTTCCTTGCCCTTGCTAGCCTCGCTAACGATTGCATCGAGAATATCAACACGTCTAGCAGTTTCTTCGAGTCACGAGTGGCTGTACGTAGATAATTCCAAACAGAAGCCAGCTCACGGTCGAAATAATTATTTTGAGTGGCGTCGTGAGGGAGTTGTTGCGGCAGGGAATTATATCGTTGCAGTGTTTCTAGGCTTCAATGGTTGAAAGTACTTGAGCGGTGGTTAATTGTAATCAAGCCACAGAGGCATGTATGGAGAGGTTTGACTATCTGTTCATAAGAGTTCTGCTCGTTTGTGGTGATCCAATCAAAAGATCTCCTGAGGTGTACTTTTGAAACATTGCCGCCCCATCATGCACTACGGCTCTTTTTTTCTTTTCAAACCCCTGAAAAACACATTCCTGGTTAAATATCGATGCACATATAGTTTAAAACTAACATTGCATTGCATAAAGTACGGCTCATGAGCCCCTACCAAGCCATTGGGTTAGGGTTCCTACGCTAGTTGAGCCAGCCCATATTTGTTTGTTCGAAATTTTCTTATCATTTTGTCTCAGATGAAGTGTTTTAGTCGGTTGCAAATTGTACTGTGGAGGGACTCGGGCTAAATGGTGGCTAGGATTTTCTCACCGCGGAGGCTTGGAGTGGATTGGTGAAGGAACAGGTTATTCATGAATGATCACTCGGTGAGTGGGGATTAGTGAGGAGTTAGTGGGGGCTTCTCTTCTGTTTCCCCTCCCTTATCGATTATTTTTAACTCGCTGATTGCACCCCTCCTATCAAACTCACAAGGTAAGGAGGGATTTATTCGATGGTGGCTCTAATATTGAGGAATTATTAATTTACTCTTCTTTCTTCTTTTCATTCTGCAGGCCAGCTACATGCCCTTATCCCTAAAGAATAACGTAGAGGTTCTTGCCTATGAACCCCTCCCACACCCCCTTCCTAACCAGACACACAGAATGATCGTAATAGATAACATAAAAAGAAATAATTAAGATAAAATAACACATATTACACTCCATATGTAACGAAATGAAATCAAAAATTAGCATATCAGATTAGGCCGGTGTCGGTCCGAGTTTCCCCGTCCACTCCGTTTGCAGATCCCCCAGGGACACAGTGCTAAAATTAATCGCGATAAACTCTGCTGTTTTTCCTGCTGCTAAAGGAACTGTAAGATCTAATGAGGATGACAGAGCTGTTGTAGCTGCTGTTGCGATAGTAGTAATCTCGGCAGCTGTTAATACGCTCGTATCCAAGACCAAACTCTCTGCAATAGACGACACCGGGTCCGCAATAAGGATTGACGTCGGATCAATAGCACTGATAAAACCGGTTCTGACTACAGTTGTCATCGTCGACTCTGCCTGTGTGGGTATTGCTGGGAGACCTGGAGGATTGATGGCTTCGGCGACCTTGAAAGCAGCCGCCGGGCATAAACACTGGCAAGCGCACGCTGCGCCAGGGACGGCAGTACCTGTTACTACAGCGGCCGTAGTTGTGGCTAGTTCTGTTGCTGCTGCTGCTGTAGTAGTAGCGGCGGTTCCGTTCAGTGCGATGGCAGCGTCTTGGAATGCCTTGAATGTTTTCTCGGCAGTTGGGTTAATGGCAAATACCATTCCCTTCCCACAGTGGGTAGTTTGTGCACAATACCACCAAGTCGGCTCAGTAGCTGTAACTGTGTAATCAAATGTTGGCGCGGGAGTAATCGTGTCATTAATATTACTCATAAATCCTGAGTCGATTCCCTCAGCGGATATCTTATTGCATGGAGCGCCAAATGTGGACTGAGTAGCTGTATGGTTCTGCTTCATGAATACGAAGTGTACTACATCGCCGACCGCAGCAATAATCTCCGAAGGAGTATAAACAAGGCCTGACTCTCCACCAACAATTATATTATGGGTCGCGGCGGCGGCGACAGCTGAGGTTGAGCTTGCAGCAGCAGGAGGGGAACTTAGTGTTCCGTTTAGGGCGATAGCGGCATCTCGAAATGCCCCGAACGTCTTTTCACAGGTTGGATTTATGGCAAATACCATCCCCTTTCCACAGTGGGTACTTTGTGCGCAATACCACCACGTGGGGTCTTTCGAAGTAACGGTGTAGTTCCAAACGGGTGCAGGAACGACTGTGTTGTTGATGTTACTCAGGAAGCCAGAATCGGCTGCGTCAATTGCCATTTTGTTACATGGAGCGCCAAAGGTGGATTGAGTCACTGTGTGGTTCTGTTTCAAAAAAACAAAACTGACAATGTCACCGACCTCAGCAATGATTTCTGAGGGGGTGTAGATAAGACCCGCGTCGCCTCCGACTATAACGGTGTGCGTAGCTCCGCCAGTTGGTGTCGGGCATACAGTTGTGGTAATACTAACAACCTTATAAATTGTTGAAAACTCTGCGGCCGACTGAGTTTCCGTGGTGATGAGTGTTTCCTGATGGACGCAATTTATTAGCGAGTGATAATCCATGAAGTGAAAGTAAGAGCTTACTGTCGCAACGCTGGCCACAGTCTCGGTCAGGACAGTGCTCAAGACCTGAGTTTCCGTTGCAAGTTTTGTCTCAGTTGCGATACTGTGAATGACCTTTGTCGCTGTTTCGGTCAAGATCTTATCCACTGTAGCGATAGCAGTGGCTGTTGCGATGCTATGGACGGTCTCCGTAGTAACACTGTTAACTACCTTAGTTTCAGTGGCCAGCCTTGTTTCCGTGGCTATGCTATGAATGATCTGAGTTTCGGTAGCTAACTCAGTCTCAGTAGCAATACTTTGAATAACCTCAGTCGATACTCTGTCGAGTGTGGCAATACTGTGAACGGTCTCAGTTGCAATGCTGTTAACAACCTTCGTCTCAGTCGCCAACTTTGTCTCCGTGGCTATGCTGTGAATGATCTGAGTTTCGGTAGCTAACTTAGTCTCAGTAGCAATACTTTGAATAACCTCAGTCGATACTCTGTCGACTGTGGCAGTGCTGTGAACGGTCTCAGTTGCAATGCTGTTAACAACCTTCGTCTCAGTCGCCAACTTTGTCTCCGTGGCAATGCTATGAATGATCTGAACCTGGGTTTCTGTCGCCAATTCTGTCGCAGTATAAATCTGGGTCTCTATCGCAACACTATGAATAACCTGCGTTGCCGTCTCTGTAGACACACTTTCAACCACTTTCGTCTCTGTAGCAACACTATGAATAACTCGTGTCGCCGTCTCCGTTTTAAGACTCTCAATCACCTTCGTCTCCGTAGCAAGCTTAGTCTCCGTAGCTAGCTCCGTCTCAATCCTATGAACCACCTCCGTCACGGTCTCCGTCGCCGTCTTCTCTTGCGTCAAGATCTCCGTCTGCACGATGTGAGAAATCTGCACTTCTGTCTTCGTCTCCACCGCTGTCTCCGTCACCTTCACTTCAACAGTCTTCAAGTCCGTTTGGGTGACAAGTTTCTCAACCGGAACAGCCAACTCAATAGTATGCTACCCAATCAACCCCACGTTTCAAGTTAATAATCCCCCTTATCTTTGCTTTTTTAATGCGACAGGGGCCAGATGAAACTAACCAAAAGTGTTTCGGTAGCAGATTCTGTTACAGTCACGTGAACTGGTGGAAGGGTTTCAATAACCTGTTTTATCGTGGTTAGTGGATGTGGGGGTATGTGATAATTGCGGGTTATTTACGGTGTTGTGGATTGTCACATGCTGTGTCTCCGTTATAGGCTGTGTTCTGTTTCGTGTTTCGACGGTTAGACTTTTGTTTTTCTCTAATAGTAGAGTGATTGCATGCATTAGTAGAAGATATTAAAAATATACTTACTCAGTAACGTGCATAACTTCTGTTGAGACATCTGTAACATGCAATGTCCTAAAAGATGGTGGTTAGTTGGATTAACTTCCAAAGAATTAAGAGTACTCACTCAGTAACATGCACCTGTACTTGTTCAGTAACGTGTATAACCTTAGTGGAAACATCAGTGGCATGTAATGTCCTATAACAGTCAACAACCGACTCAATTCAATCTTAGGCTTTACTCACTCAGTAACATGCACTTGGACTTTCTCCGTCTGTACCACTGTCACCACAATTGCCGCCGCACCATTACTATCAGCCTGTGGCTGTCCCCGTTCTAATAATATGCTGTCGTTCGCTTTTGATTGGTTTGGTTCTGTCGCCCGTACTGCTACTGCTACTAGTTGCAGTACTGCAGCGAGGAAATTGAAAATTTTCATAGGATAAATTGATGTGTCAAGAATGGATAGATGCACAATAGATGAATTAATAAACAGATCCTCTCCTGGAGGTGTAAATGTCTAGATGCTTAGTTAGTGTGCGCGGTTAAGCTAAAAGGCATACGTAATACATATGGAGATAGACGGAACAACGAACATTAAAATTTGTATAGCCCGGGCTTTAGTCAGTAGTTGAATGTAAAGCGCATGCGCCAGAGATTGATAGTGATAAAGGAATGAAAGCTGACGACTTCGTCGACAGAAAAGAAACGTTCAAAGATAGAAGTGTAAAACGTGGATGATCATGAGAATTAAAATCAGAGGGGATAGAAAGAAAGAAGTAAGTAAGATCAAAAAAAGGGGGTGGGGGGGACACTTCATAACAAAAGCCGTTATTGTACAAATGCTCAAACTCCAAATCTCATAGAACAGGACTTGTCATTAGAGTCAGGAATATGTGTCGGTATGAGTCGTTATCTGTATCATCAAAGTCTGAACCTTTCACACTACAGTTCACATAAACTCACTTGCCCGGGTTCCCCCTGAGGTAAAGTTTTCACATCGTGATGTAAAAGTTCTCGAGCAACAACCAACTTTCTCTCAATTGGTATGTGTGTAACCAGGCCTCATGAAACACATAGTGTTTTGGCATAGAGGGATAAATCCCACATAACTGTGCGCATACCCCGTCACAGAGAACAATCCGTTGTAAAAGAGTTTCCGACAAGGAAGGTCCTCCTTCAGAGTATGTAGGCCATGCACATATCGTACGATTCAAACTCCATGGAGGAATAAGGTTAAAGGTTAAGCACTCATCCATGCAAGCTGGTTGCCCTGTGCAAACCCAGAGGGAAGGCTGATGTGGGTTGCACTGCAATCTATGATCATGAGAGCTGTGAAATCGAAGGATGATGCCGCTTATCACGGATTGGCGCTCGTCCGTATCCCCAGTTCCAAGTTGGAAAACTCGATGTATCTGTTTCTAAAGACTTAGTAAACTCTTGGCAGAACAATATGCGGGCGCTATTAACGGAAACGGGTTTATCGAGATGCAAGCAGGGGTTCCTATCGGACTAGTCTTCGCCATGTGAGTAGGAGGGATTTCTCCCTACGGTTGTCTCCGTCGTCTCACAGCACAATGATTTCAGAATTACGATAAAGAAACAAGAGACCTAAAGACATGATCGAACGAGAGGTAAAAAAGCTGAAAACTCTAACTAAATGAGTCTCTACTTGTAGTAATAGATAGACGTCACAGAGAGCGGCTGCCAAGCCTGTCAACCATGTGGGAAGTCGCTCAACTTGACTCAATCCAGGGTAAGGGTTTTGAATGAGGCTGAGATTAGTAAACCCCTCAAACGGGACACACGGCAGCTCTTGGTTCCACCACCTTTGAGCTTCCCCGCAGTCTCTGACGCCGGCTTTGAAGCCGTACTAGCACTTCTCCAAGGACTTTTGAAGTTGTTTGTAGCAATTTTACAAAGGCAGTTGCAGCTCTAAACTTCCTCTCGTCCTCGGTAGTAAATCGGATGTTAACTCGTACGATCAACGTTATGCTGTCTCTCCTGTTCACCGACCCTTTGGACCGTGGGCTGGTACTACAATAAGAGCCACCCATGACCCGGCACGCAGAAAATCCGAGATCGCGAGCAGTGAGAATGCTTGTCTGAGGTGCAGAGAGTACAGGTGATACACCGTCAAAAGCCTCCGTAGGGCTTATGTTGTCTCGCCACTCGAGCGAGAGCATCTATCGATGCTGTGTCTAGTCAATTATTAGAGCTTTATGCGGGTTGTGATTGGCCGAGTTAGGGATCATATACTACCGCCATATGCGGTTGATCACCCCACGCCGCAGATGCCCCTCCAGAAGCGGACTACAGTGCGTCATTGTTACTGAAAAATAGCGGCATAGATGGACCCAGGAGTATACGTACTCTAACAGGTGCAATCTGTAGCATCAGGAGCTTTCACTTAGGAACGACAGGCCACATGAAATAGATCCCCTTTCTAATTTATAAAGAAGTTGATTCTTCCTGCTCGTTACTCTCTTTGTTCTTAAGTTCCTCAGCTTGTAGACCTCTATCGAATCTACTACTATCCCCTTTCAATTTCAATTTTTTTCCCCCAAACTTGACTCCTAAACCAATCAATACTATCAACAATGGCCGGACAAATCCCAGAGATGCAATGGGCTCAAGTGTTCGAGAAGAACAATGGCCCCATCGAATACAAGCAGATTCCTGTTCCAAAGCCAGGTCCTGATGAGGTTTTAGTAAACATTAAATACACCGGTGTTTGCCATACCGATCTTCACGTAAGGCACATTAAGCATCATCGCTCACCAGCAGAAGAATACTGATAGATATCTACGCATAGGCATGGAAGGGCGATTGGCCGTTGGCTGAGAAGTTGCCTCTTGTTGGTGGTCACGAAGGTTTGTCTTCACCTAGTCTATAGCTCTTAGTAGTCGGGACTAGCGCCAACTAATGCAAAACAGGTGCTGGGGTTGTCGTCGCAGTTGGGGAACTCGTCAATGATATTAAGGTTGGTGACCACGCCGGTATCAAGTGGCTCAATGGCAGCTGTGGGGCTTGTGACTTCTGTAAGTGCCAGAAATTTCCAAAAGGTTATCCACCACGATTTAACTCCTGACACGCACTTGCAAATAGGCATGGCCTCCGACGAGCCTCTCTGTGGACAGGCATTACTGTCTGGATACACTGTTGACGGTACATTCCAACAATACTGCATTGGCAAGGCCGCCCATGTAGCCCGTATCCCTAAAGAAGTCAAACTTGATGCCATTGCCCCAGTTCTTTGTGCCGGTATCACTGTAAGTCATCAGAGATCTCGTGGAGAAGTTTCTATACACTGACTCTGTCAGGTCTATAAAGCGCTTAAGGAATCTGGTGCCCGCTCAGGTAACACTGTAGCTATTACTGGTGCCGGTGGTGGACTTGGATCCCTTGCCTGTCAGTATGCCAAAGCTATGGGTTTCCGTGTCCTCGCCATCGATGGCGGCGACGAAAAGAAGGATATGTGCCTTAACAAGCTCGGCGCCGAGGAATTTGTCGACTTCACAAAACAGGATGTTGTCGCCACAGTCAAGGACCTTACCGGCGGGCTTGGAGCTCATGCTGTTATTCTGCTCGCTGTGAGCGAGAAGCCATTCCAGCAGGCAACTGAGTATTGTCGTAGCCGTGGTACAGTGGTTTGTGTTGGCCTTCCGGCAAAGGCGAGAATCAGTGCAGAGGTCTTCCCGACTGTGGTTAGAATGATCACAATCAAGGGGTCTTACGTTGGCAACCGTCTTGACACACAGGAGGCGATTGACTTCTTTAAGAGAGGACTTATCAATGCTCCTTTCAAGACTGCGAAGTTGAGCGAGTTGACTGAGATCTTCAAGCTTATGGAGGAAGGAAAGATTGTCGGAAGATATGTTCTAGATTGCAGCGTGAGCTTCCCTCAACTTAGTACATGGAGGTATTGACCTACAACTGACATTAAACAGGCATAAACGAATAAGATCGATAGGAAATATACTAAATGTATGGGCTTTGAGTTTGGTGTTTTATTTGGCGGGTCGGCGGTTTGGGGCGTGATTGATGATTTTTTTCTTTCTGTTTCTTATCTTTTATGTGTTTATCATGCGAGGGATAGCCTATTATCTTAGGCTTACTACACGCGGTGAGGTGCAATCTCCACTACCATACATGTACTTGAGAATTTAGTACCCAAAGGGGGATTGAAATACCTAGATACTGTAATAGTGCTATGCAATTACGAGAATCCCATAGCAATAGTGCGGCAAAACCGAAACCGAACAATAATCTCTTTCTAGGATATTACAACAATAGAACCAATTGCAACCGCAATTACGTGTGGTCAAACGTTGAATAGATATAGCCATATGGAGTGATCGTGAAGCATGCATGCATGTATCTGTGATAGACTAGGAGCTCTTGGTTTGGACTGGGTCATATCTTACGACTTTGGGCGAGCTTTCTTTCGAAAACTCTAGGCCTATATATGGAACTCGTTTGAGGATTCGGCATAATCTCTTAGCTGTATACGTACTCAAGCTTTGCTTTGAGTTACAATGGATACTAGACATACGATACAATAAGCCAGAAACACCCTTCCTGATAATAGATCAGCTGATTATTCGATCACGAGGATTCTTACTTAGGTTATACTGACATATATATCTCTCTCAGAAATCTTGATAGTTGTTCCTCCCTCCTATCCTGTCCTTGATTAGACACTTGCGTTGGGAAAAAATATTGAGTTTAAGTATAAGGGTTGAAGTCAAGCCAACCAATTAGCGCTCTGCATTTCTTAGGTGGCTAGAAGATCGATCTGTACCTGCATCGAATTTCTAGATCAAAATTCTCCGGCCCGGTACGATTCGTTTCACCTGGCTGGCGGGTGGTGTAGAATTTTCTGGATTTCTGGGCGTCCGCGAGTTTTTTTTTCCTGGCTGGTGGCCAACAAGGGACACATACGGTACGGCCCGAAATTGGAAGTTCCCCCGGCCATGACAGGCCATGGTGGCGTGAGCGCAACGCTGTCGGAAAAGAGAAGTTATCTAATCTGGAGTAATGACTTCAAGTGTTCATGAATATGATGATATATCGCGGAAAGCCCATCTCCTGGTAGCAATATAGGCATATGGGCGGCCATAGTATGACTTCGGAACGAAATCCTATATTCGGCCTCCGCTTTGAAGAAATTTTCATAACTTATGACATTAACTGTAGAGACTACATTGTAGGAGATCAATAATCCGCCGGCCTAGCATAAAAGAAACGCTAGAGTTACGTATAAAAACTAGATCATTGCAACACCGAGAAACAATTAAACGGCTCGAATTCAGTCTCCGGCTTCACTACTCATGTATGAGGTGCTACTTCAACTGGATATAATTTCACAAAGCCACCGGCTATCATTGCCATGAGTACTTACATGTATCCATCTGGCCGGCCGATGTTGAGTTAGGAAGGGGGTTACTAGGGGTTAGGGTTAAAGCATCTCTGAGCCCTAATCCCTACTATTGCCTTTTTTGACTGCCTTCAAAATTATCATTGTCACCATGTCAAGAGAAACTGTCTTTTGAAAAATTGCCATAAATTAATCCCAATACCTAATCTATCGAGTCAATATATGTACATACTTTAAATCTCCGAATCTTATGGTAGGAAGAAGCTGACATTAAATACTTTATCAAGAACGTTCATAAAACGCTGTATACATGTATGTATAGAGAGCCCAACACGATGCGCGATAAATCGGCTTTCTTTAAATTATAAGAGTAGTGACTCGGAATATAATTACAGTGTGCTGTAGTCTCTCCACCGCCCCTCTCGGGACCGCAGTTAATCACCAGCCATTGGGCAAAAAAAAAAAAGAAAGATAAAAAAAAAAAAAAAGAAGATAAAAAAAAAAATGAAAGAAGTGAAAGAAGTGAAAGAAAAGTACAAGATAGAAATTTGGTATTGGGATTAATTCTCCTAACTGTACGTTGATTGGTGGGTACAGATGAGAGCGTTGGAACCAATATACCTATCCAATTGTTCGGACTCAATCTCTGATATGAGATATTAGTCCTTCACGACCCTTCTCCTGCTTGAGCGTCTGCCTGCTGCAGAACCCTTGGCCTTGGCCTTTCCTTTTCCTTTTCCCTTTCCCATCGACTCCTCCGACTCCTCCGCCTCTTCCTGTTCCTCCTCCTCCCTCGCCTTCCTCTTGCTCGCAGCCTTCATCGCCCTGGAGTCCTCGTAGATATTCCCCAGGCTCAAATCGGTCCTGAGATACCCCTGCCAGTTACGATCCTTGACGAAGCACCATCCGGCCTCCATCTCCCCTTCATCCACCATGAGCCTTAGGTAGTCGTCCCTCCATTGCTTAGAGGCAGTGCTCATGAATGCAAATGCCTTGAGATTCGCCTCCGGGTCCGGCCCACAGATGATTCTCTGGAAGCGCTGGGCGGTCAACTGAGGGTTACCCTCAGCGTATTGCATAAACGCATTAAAGACCGGAGATGCTGCAATTTTTGCTGGGGTGCTGGAGGCCTCGTGAGGGAAGGCGACATACTTGTAGGTGGTGTGGTCCAGGAGGCCGCCTGGGCCAGCGTCAGGCTCAGACTCCCAGGGGACGTAGCCGAGCTTAGACAAAATAGCAGATTCGCTAATGATGGGATCTGCCGCGGTCGCTTCGATTGCCATTTTGTGGGTGTGGTGTGGGTGTGGGGGGTGTTAATGTGGTGTCTTGTGTGTCTAGTGTGACTTGCGCGTAGGTGAGGTGGAAATGATCGGTTGGGAAGTGTGATTTTTGTGGCTGTGAATGCGATATTGTAGTGTTGACTCTTGACGAGTGGAGGGGGAAGCTGCTGCGAAGTCGATTTCGTCACGTCATAAAGGTGGGGGAAGGATCGTATATTGTCGTTGTGTGTGAGTGAGGTAGTAGGCTTTCTTGCTTTCCTCGTTAGAAAGCTGCTCTATGTAACGAACGCGCCCTGGGTAGGCTTAGGTTGATGGAGTCACGTGAATGTTAGGCCCGCGTTGGGTGACTAAGTGTTTATTAATATCTATCAGCCACTAGAGTGTTCTTGGAGATTCAGTGGAAATGATTGTTTCGATGAGACGATTTTATATTATTAACATAACTCCAGACGTAATTTCTTGGAAACTAACTTTAAGGGAACTGATCCTCGATAGACAGAGATTGGTTTAGGCCCTAGAATATTCTTAAATAGCTCTAAATATTCATTTTTATTGATGCGATGGGCATATGGGGTTAATTAATTCTTTATATCACACAATGACTACATGTACATACCTGTATCTCATTATAAGATGTCTTCCGAACTACTCAAGACTTATTTTCAGCCCTTTTTCCTGTCATTGTTTCTGGATACGTGTCTTTTATGTGTGAAGCTATGTGTTATGCCAAGTAAGACATTGCAAAAGTGGTTGACCGTACCCTCTGAATAGCATATAATGCGGTACCCCTCATATATCACAGTATCTATACCGTCATAGTAGGGGACCCGGCATATACCCGTGTTTTTCTTTCTTTCTTTCTTTCTTTCCTCGTTTAATTCATTAATTGCATCATATACGTGGGTATATGTACCTAGGATAGAATAAAAGTCCAGATTTCATTAGCGAATTCGGCATTCTCAAACGAGGCCGCATCCTGTTTTCCTCTGTGGTGCACGTTTATCAAGATGTCGTTATTGAAACGTCAGATATGTAAGTACATGTACATGTACGTATGTCGTGTCGAGTGGTGTATATATTTATAACAAGTGTGTGTTTGCGGTTTGGTCGGTGGTGGTAGATTTGTCTATACAGAACTGAACCGTAAACTGCATCTTGTATCGTGTTCTAATAAAGGCATACATGTGCTCAGGTATAAGTGCACAGCGTAATTTATGACTAACTTGATGAACTGCATGCAATCTATCAGCACGTGTACGTGACCTACGGGGACTGTGTATGAAGAGGTATTGCTTTGGTTTAGTAAAGAGAGATTGTTGACAAGATGTAATGTAATTCGAATTCATTGGCCTTGCCTAGCTTCAGGTTGACAATTCCTATTTACCCGAAATGGCGGTAAGCTCACGGACATGCAATATTGGGCCTTACCAGTATAATTATATATAATCTAGGCTATTAATCTAGCCCCATCATTAGCGAATCTAATAACACTAGTATGAATAAATTTCCAAAGAGAATAGCTTAGGTATTCGGAGAAGTTTGTGGGTAATATCAAGATGTCTAGATCGCCGCAGGAGAGACGGTAAGCAGCAGAATCAAACAACAAAGTAATCCACCTTATGTATCAGACTCACCAGCATTACCCGGACGATATATATGTGAGTTTCTGCCATAATGATGTTTACTTCTAATCTCAGCCTCTTGAGCATTATTCATACACCACCGCCAAGCCATCCTCCAAACTTCCCCACCGGAAACGTTTTAAGCAATACATACCGTAGCCTTGTATGTTTACGAATTGAGCTGAAAGACTCAAGCGTTGCTTCTTTATCCGTCGTTCGCTGCTGCTATCTGCACGTTCGACTCATTAATTCTAGGCTTCCAACCCAACCCCACACTAACCAGTAACAGCAGGGAGGCTTTGCGCGGGGCTCACTGTTTGGCGGGCTTGGCAAGGAATAAGCAACAAGCTCTCGCCTTACTCGAGAGCAAGTGGGACAGTGCACTTAAGGTGAGAGGATACATTCAACCATCCCATCTCTCACAACTCCAGTAGCAGCAACACAGCAAACCTTCACCCAAAGCTTCATCTCGTCCATTTACAATTTCCCCCTTTCCCCCCACCAACACCCCCCACCTTTTCTCCCCTTCGCCGCAACATTAGATAGAAATCATGAACCGCACCCGTGGCAAGATTCGGCCTCCTCGAAGAGTAAGTTCCTCGTCCTTCCATTCCTCGTTCCCATCCATTATACTCACAACCGATTTACCTAGGGCCTCGCGACTGATCCTGTTGACTTCGACGAATACTGGGACACCCTCGCCCAATCGCTGCGCGAGATCCACGCCAAAAACGCCTCCCGATTATCGTTTGAAGAACTCTACCGCAACGCCTACAAACTAGTTCTCAAGAAGCACGGCGAGAAGCTGTACGCGAATGTTAAACAGCTAGTAGTCGAACACCTCAAGGTTGTCGCAGTACGGGATGTACGGCCACTGGTGCCTAGCGCCATTGTCACAGGTGGCGCGGCGTTCGGGACGGCAAGCAGTGTGGAAAAGAGGATTGGGGGGGATAAGTTTTTGGATCGGCTGAAGGTGGTGTGGGAAGACCACCAGCTGTGTATGGGCATGATGAAGGATGTGTTGATGTATATGGTTTGCGATACTCCTCTACTTTCATGCTCTTCCGGGAATGCCGCGGGAATGCTGATTTAATGTGGTTGCAGGATCGTGTGTTTTGTGCCGATCATAAAATACCATCTATATATGTCACCTGTATGGGACTGTTCCGGGACCATATCTTAAGGAACCCACAGTATAACATTGGGAAAGCATTAAATACGGTGATCCTTGACCAGATCAAGATGGAGAGGGAGGGTGATATCATCAACCATGCTACCATCAGGTCTTGCGTCTATATGCTGGAAGCTCTCTATGAAAACGAAGACGAGAATGAAAATGAGAAGATCTATCTAACCAGCTTTGAGGGTACGTACACCTCTGCACTACCCGCCGGTAGCCTGGCCCGCCACTAACCATACCCATAGGCGAGTTCCTTGCAGCATCCGGCGAATTCTACAAACAAGAAGGCGTCCGGCTCCTCCGAGAATGTGATGCCGCAACTTATCTCCGAAAAACGGATAAGCGCCTATCTGAGGAGTATTCCCGTTCCCATGACACCCTTTCCACACTATCTGAGCCCAAGATTCGCGCGGTGGTGGAGCGGGAATTGATCACAAATAATATCAAGGAGGTAATGGATATGGATACCGGCCTACGGTTTATGCTCGATAACGATCGCTTTGAAGATTTAAAGCTCGTTTATAAACTTGTTGCCAGGGTAGATCCAGAGAAGCAGGCGCTCAAGAATATGATGTGTAAGAGGCTAGTAGAGCTGGGAAGAGAGATCAATAAGAATGCCAATCCCTCTACTGCTCTAGCGGTGGCACCGGCAGCAGTACCGGCGGAGAATGGCGACTCGGCAAAGAACTCTGGTGCTGCTGCTGCGAACGAGGACAAGGCTGCAAACAACCTCACAGTGATTGCTATCCGCTGGGTCGACGAGGTTATCGCATTAAAGGATAAATATGAGAAGGTATGGACCAGATCATTTGATGAGGACAAGGGAATTCAAGCGTCAATGACTGGCGCATTCCGGGAGTTCATAAATCTATTCCAAAGGTCTCCGGAGTATATGTCGCTCTTCATAGATGATAATCTGCGGAAGGGCCTGAAGGGCAAGTCGGAAGCAGAGGTAGACGCGGTACTGGACAAGGCAATTACCCTCTTCCGGTACATCAACGATAAGGATGTTTTCGAGAGGTACTACAAGAAACATCTGAGTCGTCGCCTCCTCATGAACCGATCTGTCTCCCAAGATGCCGAAAAGCAGATGATTGGGAAACTGAAGATGGAGGTTGGAGTGGCCTTTACGAACAAATTGGAAGGAATGTTTAAGGATATGAACATCTCTGACGAGATGACCTCAGAGTTCAAGAAGATGCTCCAAAACAAGGAGGGCAGCGATGAGGGCAAGAAAATTGATCTGACGGTCAATGTTTTGACATCGACTTTCTGGCCGATGACGAGTATGGGCGCGGATGGCATGCAGACTTGCTCGTTCCCCAAGGAGCTAGAAGCGCTGAAGGATAGCTTCACAACGTACTATTTGGGGCGGCATAGCGGGAGGAAATTGAGCTGGCAGGCGAATATGGGAAACGCAGACCTGAAAACGTCGTTCAAAGGTGTGAAGAAAGAGCTGAACGTCTCTACATATGCCATGGTGGTATTATTGGCCTTCAACAACATCCCTGCTGGGGAGTCGATATCCTTCGAGGTAACCCCCTCTGTTTTGTTCTCACTTACCTAAAATATACTAACCTCAACTATAGGACCTAACAACCATCACGTCGATTCCCCAAGCCGAGCTGATCCGGACCCTTCAATCCCTTGCTGTCGTCCCCAAAACGCGTATTTTACGCAAAAACCCGGCTACAAAAGACGTCCGCCCTACCGATACCTTCGCAATCAACGAGTTATTTACATCTAAATTCACTCGGATAAAGGTCGGGATGGTATCCGCCAACCGGGCAGAAACGGAGAAGGAGCGAAAAGATACCAGCGAGAAGGTCGACGAGACGCGGGCGCACCAGATTGAGGCAGCCGTGGTAAGGATCATGAAGCAGCGGAAGGTATTGAGCCATGCCGAGCTCGTCAGCGAGGTTATCAGTCAGTTGAAGGGGCGGTTTAATCCCGATGTGGCCATGATTAAGAAGAGGATTGAAAGTCTGATGGAGCGGGAGTATCTGGCGAGAATTGACGGCGAGAGGCATACTTACAAGTATTTGGTACGTTTTCACATTCTTCCTTTGCTGGTTAGCGTGGGCAGGATTGCAATGCTAACAGGGTTTTTCTGGTGATTACAGGCTTAATTTTAGTCTGGTCTTTTCGAGGTTGTGTCCGCTTCGCTTCATGAAGCAAAGAGTATTACTTAAAAACTATCCCAACCAAATGCGTCCGCATCTTTACTTATGCATGTACTTCTCGTTCCGGATATCAAACGCGTGGAGACTCTTTTCTTTCTCTTCTTTCTTTTTTGAACTTCATTGGGGTCCTTGAGACTTGTTTTTTTATTTTATTTCTCATTGGCGGTTCAATTCCTCTGTGTTCTTCATCCTTCGTGTGATTTATTGTTTGTGGGCAGGGCGTTTTGTTAGCGAGATTGAGAGGGTTCGATGCTTGCAGAGGTGAGACTCTGAGATGGAGAGGGTGGAGATCGGGGAGGTGAGACACTGGGGGGGGGGGGGGGAGAGTGTACTATTCTACTACATATTACTACCTTCTCGATCACGATCTCTTCTCGCGAAGCGAAGCGTGCGTGCGTGTATGAGTAAAGCCCGACATATCTACAATGAGGCCTAGACGGTCCATCTGCTATCTTTTCAGCCTTGTTTGCGGTATTAATCTCCTCTTAGCCCCGTAGAGAGGCACCAGTACATGTATACAGTCACAAATAATATGTAGAGTGCGGTCATGAACTATCACTCGTGTTGTAACCTCTACCGGTGCCAGCGGTCCGGCTGAAGATGTGGGGGAGGGGCGCGGGTGCCTAGACTAGCATAGATAGTTATAGCATAACCATCCTATTCTGGATACAGTAACCTTCCCGCGGGGGGGGGGGGGGGAAGGGGGGGGATGGATCCTACTCACAGGAACTGCTTGTGCTGCTGGTGGGGTTTCGAGTCTGGCTTTGGTTATACCCTCTCTGCACTAACTATACACCCACACATACATACACAGTAGGGCGATACGTGACGGTATTATAGACTTCCTTGCTGTTATCCAGCGCTCTCTTCTGCTACGTGTGGTGGTATGGTGTGGGTTGGATCATGGACTATCACTCGGCGCGTTTTACACTACGTGAACTTTTACTGGCACTTGGTTCGGGCGGAGAGCTATGCGTATGTAATGAGGAAAGCTATTTATTTATCACCCATGCCACGCCTAAAGACTAGCTACACCGAATCACAAAAAAGAGAAAAAGCCAAACCGCAAAAAAAAAAAAACGGACAAAGAAGAGTAGAGGCCCAACTAAGCAGCAGCACTACCCAAGCCCCCGGGCCCCCTCCTCGGATATAAACCCCCCCCCCCCCCACGACGCCTATCCATTACCCCCTCCCCCCCTTCTCCGCCCTCCCACGCACTACTCCAAATCCCTCCCCCAAATCAACGCCACCTTCCTCCGATAGCCCTCGCGGCACTTCTTCTTCTTCCCCACCTTCCCCAACCCCTCAATCCCCCTCGCCACCATCACCGCCTCGGCCCTCTCGTCCCCGCCCCTCGTCCTCACCTTCAGCACCACCACCGCGCCCTCATCATACGCGAAGAACCGCAGCCGCTCCACATCGCCCACGATCCCCGCGGGATACACATCGCCGACAACACCCGCCACGGCGCCGCAGTAGCGCGCCCAGTACGCAAACTCGGGGCCGACGAGGTCCTCTAGCTGTGTTTTGAGGTTAGAGTCGCTGACCTCGCCGCCCCAGCGCTCGCAGAGCGCCAGTGCGAGGAGGGCCCGCGTCTCGTGGGTTAGACCGTGGGCAGAGGCGAGGATGCCGGTTGTGGTTGCGTGCAGCCCGCAGGAGGGGCGTGATTCTTTGGGGATGTTGGAGTGGTAGATGAGCATATTCGCCAACGCGGGTACGATTTCTGAACGGAAGATATACGGCGTCGACCGCGGGAGGGCGTAGTTGAGGAGCTCACGGATCTTGGCTGTGTCGCGGGGCGCATGTGCGGATGTTGCGACGACGAGGGGGTCCTGGGCGCGGGTTGCGGTGTCGAGGCGTTCGTAGAGAGCGCCCTCGCGCACGCCGCCTTGGCAGAAGATGACGGTCTTGATGGTGGGGAGGGTCTCGACGAGGGCGGAGATGAGGAATGCGACGGCGGGGACCTGGCGCGCGCGGCGGTCCGAGATGCGGAATTTGTCGTCGAGACGCCGGGTGGTTTCGGAGCTGAGGTGGAAGTCGGCGAGGTCGGAGAAGGCGCTGCCGGGGGCCTTGAAGCCGTTGATGATGGGGACTGGGTATGGCTGGATCGGGTGCTGGTCGAGCAGGAGGAAGCCGAAACCGCGGAAACCCCCGCCGGAGAGGTAGAGTGTGTAGCCGCCGTCGTCGGCGGCGTAGTCGGAGAGCTCCGGCGGGATGTCGAGGCCGGTGATGGCGGTCGCAACGCGGGACTTGATCTCGTCCTTCAGCTGGGCTATCGCCTCGTCGTTGATCGCCGTCTCGCGGCGCTTCGTGAGTGCTGCCGCACCGTACGGCAGCGAGACCGCCGCAGGCGGCATGCGTGTCTTGCCGCCCTTCGACACCATCCACGTGAGCTGTGTGCTGCCCCCGCCGAGATCCATCACGAGGCCGCTGACCTCATTGAAAGAGCTTGCGACGCCCTCGGCGCCGATGCGGCCCTCGTCCTCCTTTGTGAGCAGCTCGACGGTCCAGCCCGTGGCGGCGTGGATGCGGTCGCGGAAGTCCTGCGAGTTTTGGGCCTCGCGCGTGGCCTCGGTGGCGACGACGCGGATGTTGGCTGGCGGGACGTTGAAGTCGGCGCAGACGGTTGCGAAACGGCGCATGGAGACCAGGATGGCGGAGATGACGTCTTCGCTGATGGGGGATTTTGTGGTGCCGGTGAATTGGGCGTCGTAGAGGGAGATGGGGGCGCGGTCTTGGAAGATTGTGGGCATGATGCGTGCGGTGGAGGGGTGTAGGGAGGAGATGGAGAAGCGGACGCCATTGCTGTAGGGGTGCGGGGGGAGTTAGATGTAGCTGTAGCTGTAGGATGGGGGGGGGGGGGGGAGCTTGGGGGGGGAGCTGAGAGCTTACCTTCCAATGTCCACTAATCCCCTTAGGAACGAATTGTCGGTGGTGGTATCAGCTTGCACCATGGCTGTTATTTTTGGGAGGAGTAAGAGCTTCCAGAGGAAGTAGAGGGACGCAATCGTGGCGGTGATGTATCTGTTATATAGAGCAGAGCAGCTTTCTGTCTGTCTCTAGTGGTGATGTCAAGATGTCTCGGAGCAAGTTGTATGTAGGGATGTGATGGATGGATGGATGGTGGATGGATGGTGGATGGATGGATGGATGGATGGTGGATGGATGTGGATGGATGGATGGAGATTGTTCGTTTCCTTGGACAGATAGCAAGCGGGGCCCTGTGACATGACGCGGGGCAGCACAGCACAGCACAGCACACAAACCAGACGAGACGACAGATGACTAAGCCCCGAAAACTGGATTTGAGGAGTGTCGAGTCTGCTGCCCATGAGCTGGGTGCTGCGTCGTATCCTAAGGAGCGAAATTAGAGCTATCGATACCAGCACCCCCCTTCTTATCAGACTGCACACAGATCCATGTCATCCATCCTACAAGTATACAAACTCCATCCCATCCCCCAAAGGTTGTAGTTCCCAAAAGTGCTGTCTTATCCAATGCAGCGGGGTCAGCAACACATGACGTGGTCTTGGCAATCAGGGTCCAACAACCGGGTTCTAAACTAAACTGCACTAGCCCCCGCCGCTTGGGGGACGTTTTTTTCTTGGCGCTGGTCGCGTGACTGGCCTGCTTCTTGCTATCTGTCGATCAATTGTAGACTTTGATATCCCTTCGTCTGGCAAAAAATGCTGACCCCCCCCCCAAAAAAAAAAAGTTGTGTGGCTTTACTAACAGATCTTGTTATCTCTCCTATCAAATAATAGATTTCCCATACAAATTTAATAGGGGGGGTCAGCATTGCCAGACTAAGGGATACGTGGGATGTTTCTTCAATTAATTAAACAATTGTGATTGTGGTAGCGATTGGTGCTGTGGCATGTAGTGAAAACAATGAGCAAGAATCTTGAATACGCAATCATTGACACTCGTACATACACTAACATACTACATACTAGTCCAACTGCCAAACACCTGCCAGAAAGCCGCTCAAGGTTTGCTATATATATATATATATTTCCGAACCGAAAAATGCTAAAGCACACCTCTATCACTCACTAATACCACAGATCACAGCTACACCACACAATCCACAAAAACAAAACTCCATTAAGCCACCACAATTTAAATGCTACTACTACAATACATGGCCCAGACCCTCTCCCCCCCTCTCCCCCGGGCTAAAGGCTGAAATCAAACTCCTTAAACGCCTCCTTGAACCTCTCGGCATCACCCTTCTCCTCCTCCAAGCTCAGCACACAGTCCTTCCAGTGCACCGTCTGCAGCCCCAGCACCTTCGCCAGCACTCTCCGCCCTACACACACCTCCGTTAGCACACCCCAGAACCAAAAGAGAAAGAGAAAAAACCCACCAAACTGCAAATCAAAATACTCCCCCCCCCTCAACGGCAGCACCAACGCCCCCCCCTCCCCCCTCCCCCCCACCCACACCCTAAAATACTCCTCGCCCTCGCTCACCTCCCGCCTCTCCAACGCCGCCAACCCATCCCTCTCCGCCTCCCCTCTAAACGCCTCCTCCACCACCTCCATCTTATCACTCGGCACGGGCACAACCTGCCAATGCGCATGCACGCCTCCCGCACGCGCAATCTCGAACGTAACGGTGCCGAACCCGCGCGGCTCGAGCATGGCGCTGATGGCGTCCTTGTAGCGCGTCATCTCTGCGGCCGTGCTGGCGCGCGCCTCGCCGTCGTCGATGAGCGCGAGCGTGGGCGTGTGTGTGAGCGGGATGATGAGGATGTGCGCTGCGAAGGGGAGCGTGGCGGAGGCCTTTGTGAGCGGCCCCTTGGCGGTGGTGAGGTAGGCGTCGTTGCCGATGGAGACGATGAGGTGCTTTTCGAGCTTGGGGTAGGAGAGGCAGAAGAAGCAGTTTTCGGCTGTTGGGTTGATCCCTGGGTGTTAGTCTTGAGGGTTCTGATTTTTGTTTTATGGGACAGAGGAAACACATACGTCCAGGTGGGGGTTTCGGCGCCCTCGGCCCGCCCTTCCCCCGCTTTCCGCCCCGGTCATCGCGGATATGCTCGCCCCAGAAGAAGGAGCCGCCGCCGTCCGCCTGCCCCGCCGTCCGCTTCTTGGTCTTCTCCCTATACGGGCTCGGCGTCGCGTTCGGCGGCACAGCGACATTCGTATCCTGCGGCGTGATGCTGAACGCATACAAGCTCTTCGCCTTGGCCTCATTCCCCCAATCGCCCACGCCCAGGAACCGCGTCACCCGCGCCCCCTCCCCCTTCGCATCGCTGTCCCGCACCACGTTCCTGTACGGCTCCCGCTCCCAGAACGCCGCGCCCGCCGCCGCGAAGTGGTACCGCGGGCGGATCATCATTGCGAGCTCCGCAATCGACGGGCTACCACTACTACCACCACCGCCAAGCGCAGGGGGCAGAGGCACTGCGCTGCCACGCTCAACATCCGCCGGCCAGTCGTACGTCAGCAGCAGGTCGGCGCTGTTGCAGCCCTTGAGCGTCCTCGCATCCAGCGGGGAGTAATACGGTAGATCCGCCGCCTCACCCGCGTCCGCCTCCGGCTTCGCGGCGGTCTGGATGTTACTGTCGAGGCGGCCTCCGAGCGCGACGATGCGCACGCCCTCGGAGGTGTTGAGGACGGTCTTCTTTCCGAGGAAGAAGAGGTTCTCGCAGACCTCGCCGGCGGAGGATGCGATCTTCTCGCGCACGCTGGGCGGCAGCGAGTGTCGCCCGAGCCCAAAGTACGTGGGTAGGGGAACCTTGATCTCGCCGCGGAGGAGCTTTTGGATGTTTTCGGTGTCGCTGGGGGTGTCGGTGGTGCCGGGGGCGGCGAAGAGGTCGCCGAGGAGGAG
The DNA here is from genome assembly GCF_003444635.1 of Morchella importuna. NCBI lineage: Eukaryota > Fungi > Ascomycota > Pezizomycetes > Pezizales > Morchellaceae > Morchella > Morchella importuna. The sequence goes on along the minus strand of NW_025763398.1, from coordinate 810,357 downwards.
GGCGAGGGAGAAGTTGTTTTTTGTGTGTAGGGCGGTGGCTTTTGTGAATGCTTCGATGAAGCTGCCGTTTGTGGCTCCGATGACGAGGCTGTGGAGAGAGTCAGTGGAGGGGGGGGGCGAGGGGATCTTGAGAGGATTGAGGGAGGTGGGAGGGGAGGGGAGGGAGGGAGGGGAGGGAGGGAATGCGTACATTTTGGCAGCCATTGTGGGCGTGGAGGGATCCAGAGACGTGAGGATCGAGGAGTTGAGGTTGCGTCGTTGAGGGTCGGTCTTTGGGCTTCAATTTGCAGGAAAACGCGACGTTGACGACGGTTGCACGCGCCAAGGGTTTGCGTCATGGATTCTCGTTCGGGTGCCTGCCAAGAAAACATGGGTTTGTTGTGGAGGCTTTCCAGAAAGTGATGTCGACTGCAACATGCGAGTTTCGCTTTACACTGATTATATTCTCCATAACGTACTGCCGTAAAATCCCGCGAAATATTAATACCAAGGAGTATTTCCCTTAAGGCTAGTCAGATTGGCCTTGAGCCTTCAATCCCCTTAGCCAAGAGCGTAACTCGACCACTGATCGATAGTGCAGCTCCACCTCCAATATATCTTCGCTGTCTCCAAATCATGCAGCAAGCACACGCACGCAACCACGTAGCAGCTTTCTAGAAGTTCCGGCGTATGCCCTCAATTAATATGCTAGCATGCATCCCCAACCCGTGTATTGATGCCCGCGTATTTTTGGTGATTTCAATGCCGTTATTTCTCCTCAACCGCTGCTGATATCGACAGAATATTAGCTGTTGTATTCAACAATCCTCACCAGATGGGGCCAAAACATCGAGTGATATCTGATGATCGGCCTAGCTGTTATAGACGGTATGTCTGACGTAGAGTACGTAGTCGTCTCGATCAGTGTAGGAAGACTCAATAGGTAGCAGGATGGATGATCGACCCTATTACGAAGTAGGATGAAAGTAGATCTATATACTTGTGCATAGAGAAGTGACATATCTACCTGTGTAAGTACATGTAAGCTAGACTGTGGGCACCGCTACTAAAATATATGAAGGGGAGTTTATTGACAGAACTAATGTATGTAGCTTGCGCACGCACCGGCAACATCTTGGATAGGTTCCGGCTTTGACATTCCTAACTGGTTTCTAGAACAGATGTATGTAGAGGACATACATGTATACGATATTACCTTACGGAATATAGATTTTGATTCCGATATCGTACTGTACTCCTAAGAGCTTCTATGACGGGATCTCCAGTGCCCCCAATAGAAGGCCCCATAACCCTCATCACAACCACTCACTCGTCATCCTTCTATTACTTCTCACACCCTATTCAAACCCAGCGGTAAAAATACCAGCCCTTCAAAGCAATATTAAATCCTTCAATTCCCCCACTCCCACCCCTTCTAGCCAAGAATAGTATCCAGAAATACTCGCCATGGAGCATAAAATACCCTCATCCACACTCACACCCATCACCAGCACCCCACAACCCCCCGAAAACACAAACACTGCAACAAACCACACTTTCCACAATGGGTCTCCTCGACAGCATCTTCAAAACCAAGGCCGTCCGCGAAGACAAGCGCTCATCCCGACTAATCAAGCAGGACAATAAAGCGCAGGCCCGCACATCAAGCTCGACGCTGTGTCAGACGTGTGGTAAGCACTTTGTTCTCAACGCGAAGATGTGCCAGGGATGTATGTATACCACCGACCCGCCGTGGATGGCCTAGCTAGACCTCTTTGCTGATAGGGGATGTAGGTGAAACGTGGTCCAAAGTTCCGCAGAAACCTTACTGATTAAAATAGGGATGTGAGGGTCGGGGGGCGGGGGGGCGTGTTTAGTACATCCCTCGACCTTATTGGCGGGATTAGATTTTTTTTTTTAAAAAAGGTTGTTTATTGAGTTTAGGTTATTTTCTTTTCTTTCGTTTTCGGTTGGTCTGGGCTCTGTTCTTCCTTGGACATGGACGCAGTGCGAAAACTTCAGCTGGCTGGACCCACTTGGAGTGCTGTTCTTTTTATTAGCGAATTGTACATATATAATAAATTTGCATTAACTTGAAGACTTACTGTAGGAAGGCTTTATATGTGCTTTTATATTGCGATTTTGGTTAATGTAAGTAACAACGTTTATTTGACTTCCATAGATATAGAATTTTCCTAGATGTTGACAGGGGGTGTGTTTGTGAATTGCTAGTTTCGTATACATAGAAGCATTCTCTTAGAGAAGTTGAGCTCTGGCCATTGAAGGAATCGAAACCAAGTCCTCGCCCATTCCATGGGGCTATATGTACTTCACGCTCAGTCATGAAGCACTGGCAACTTGAAGCCCCGGTATCGTGGTGTAGTGAAAATATGTGGGGCAATCAAGCACACCCGCCGAGAACATCTTGTTAAACGTCGCTAGATCTGAAGATCCAAGAAAACTTTGAAACAGGCAACTGCGAGCGAGAAGGATTCCCAAGCTGTATCCCCCGCCTCTTGTGAAGGCAAGAGCAGTAGCTATCCTTTACCTGGTGAGACTTGCAGATTCGGGATGCAGATTTATACTGTGGCCCAGTGACTTTGCCATAAGATTTACGTATGGCTGAGCAAAGACACTGGGACACTGTCTAAACCTGCCTAGCTTGGAGGATCCTGAATCTGCAAGGCCAAGAGGTAATGGTAGGGTGCTTAGGTTGACGGGGATTCTCCATAAATCTTGGCTATAGTTGTGGGACCTAGTACATTGCTGACACTCCGCCAAGCGTTTGGCTGACTATAAGAGGCGGAAGCGGGGTTGGTTGCATATGCAAAGAGAGAAATGTGGCGTGGTGATTATGAGGGAGGGTCGGTTCCTGAGTCCTGACTCGAGGTTAGGCACGGGAGGAACTCGTAAATTCACATGTGGCTTACTGCATGACCTGCAACCTATATGACCGTTCGTACCTATCAGTAATATTATAGTTGCGGATAGTCAAACTTCTTTGCTTACTCTCACCCCCTTGTGTGCGTTGGTAATGTAGGGGAAAACTGTGCCTACATACCTCACACAGTCCTAGGCCACGGGCGAGAAGATCAAACAAACCTCCTGCTTCGCTGGAGAGCTCTGGGTTATTTTTTGTATTTTGACGAAATACTGAATGCTCCCTGGGTATAACACTGGTAGTTTCGTCGGCCGTCGTATATTGGAAAGTTGAGGCGAGAGAGCTGCGGTGGTGAGTGAGAGCTCATGAAGAAGAAGAATATGCTGACCGGTAAGGCTGCTTTCGCAAACAAGCCTTGGCCAGTCGTCACAGCTCGGGATGATAATTTGAGTATGTAGTACTGCGGCTCTGGCGGTTCTTGTGTTACAGCAAGTAAGTATTGGTGATGTAGCGTGAGGACAAGTATCAGTCTCAGTCGCAATGGAACCAAGGGGAGGCCAGATGATGAATTAAGCCGACCAATTTTGGGTATTGAAATTCCTCGGCAGATGTAAATCCAACTAAATACATGTATGCACAGATCAGAAGAATTGGAAAGAGCTTACCGAACCATTATTCTCGTTTCTTAGTACCTTTAAGGATGAATTATCGAGCCGCAGTACCGTACCACACTTGCACAAATAGTATTGAGCGTGACAAAGTGGCAATCTCCTGTCCCACTAGATAATGACCACCGCCCACAGCAAACCGAGCCAGCCTTCCTCAGCTGCAGTCAAGCTTCGATCCCAAGAAACATGTACCTGTCAATTGCTGCCCAATTGATCACCAAGGCTTTCTTTATTCGCTGACAGCCATTTAGACTGTAACCACACTAACGCATTATGGCTTAGCTCACCACCTTGTCTTGGCAGGTGTCTTCGCAGCCAATTCATTCCCTTACCCGCCCCCCCAACATCGCTTTTCCTTTCTGTGTGAGTGAGAAGGAAAGTTCAGTGCAGTGGGAGCTCTCTATCTGGATAAGCTCTGCTGGAGGTGTCCCCCAACGACGACGCGAGATATTCATCGTACACACCCACTCTCCCTACATACACATTTACGACCCTGCACGAACGATACGGAAAAAGGAAACATCTCATCACCATCTTACACGCACCTACAGTACAGCACCCAGCAAGTCAAGTCATCCACTCATCCAGACAGACAGCAAACGGTCCACCCATCCTCATCCTGGCACCCACCGTTCTATAGATCTACACGACGTACCGAAAGATCTCACCGTTCACCCCCCCCGCCCCCGACCGTCAGTGCCTCGAGCTCTACAACCTGCCAGACACTAAACCATACCTTAACGCGCGCGCCGTATAGAATCTCACGACCCAGCAGCAGTCTACGTCCCTCCCCCCGCGTGTTCGACCACCCAGCGCCAAAAATCTCCCCTCGTCGCGCGCAGGCGGAGCAGTCGTAGCAGCACCGTTCTAGCAGCACCACCACCACCACCACCACCACCACCATGCCTCAAGCCATGACTCCCACAGAGGAGGTCGCTAAAGCGCCCACCAAACCTAACACGACACTCGAGATCCGCGCGCCGCCACTGCCGCACATCACGATGGGGTTTGTGCCTCTGTCGTTACTCATCAATCGTCTGGTGCAGAACTCACACAACAAGCTCGTGGAGCTAATCGACTCGCTACAGGGCTCGGGGCAGAGCGACGGGGAGAAGAAGTTGCGCATCATTGAGCATATGCAGGAGACGCGGAAACAGTTCATCAAGGTGCTGGTGCTGGTTACGTGGGCTAAGAATGCGTCGGCCGTGAGCGAGGTGATCGATTTGAAGGTGTATCTGGATAGCAGGCAGGATGTCTTTCACAAGGTGGTGTGGAACCTGTACGAGGTGCGCAGGAAGATGAGTTATGCGAGGTACTACTATTCCCCCAGTACACTATGTGGCCTGGCCTTGTGGGCTGCCGGAGGTGACGTGGGGGTTATGTACTAAATTGCTACAGAGTCCCGAATCCCGACCTTGATACCGCGGTTCAGGTGCTGTCTACGGGGGTGGCCACAAATTCCATGACTCGCCGCTATGTACCGCCGCCTCCGCTCAGTTCTACGGAGATTCTTAAGACGCTATCCAATATCAATACGCTCCTTGCACTCCGATTTTCGCTGCACTCACCACCGCCCCCGTATTTCAAAGACTACACAATATCCTCTGGCCGCGCTACGTTTAAGGTCGAACATGAATTTGAGGTCGACATGTCTATCGGCGACGAAGACCCTACGTCGCAGCTATACCTAATCGACTTCCGACTGGCCTTCGAGCCGGCTGCCGGGGCGCCTTTCCCAGAAAACCTCAAGAACGAGATTGAAGGTCGCGGTAACACGGTACTGAAATCGAAGGGCCTTGAGGGTATCCATGACTTCCTGCACGACTTCTGTCTCACGCACAAGATCAACATCTTGATGCGACAAGCTCATGAAATGCTCCAAGGGCGCTGGACAGAAAACCTCCGAATCCAGCAGATCAAGCGTACCCTCGTGATCCAGTACTGGACTAACCGTGCTGGTGAGGGCAAGTCATGGATCGAGGTCGGTGTCAAGCGCGGTGTCGCGGGAAAGCCAAGTAGGCTAGGTGTGCGGTGGATGAGGGAGGGTAAGGAGGTGAAAGACGTCGAGGTCCCGCTGAACATCGCGGTACTCTCCGCAGAGGAGCTACTCAAGACTGTAATAGCACTGCATACAAAGTGGATATTGACAGGAATACGGGATCGCTTTTCACCGCTTCCACTCTTTCCGCCGTCATCCATGCAGCTGAACACACACCCTACGGACTCATTTAACAGCTTCTTGAAGCTGCGGCTGACGCCATCTCGGGCAATCAAGGTGCTCATAGAGCCTATTACTGGACGCTTTGCGCTACAGAAGCCTGGGTTACTAGCATCGAGCGTAGAGGGGAGAATCAACCAACAGCCTGGGCAGATTGCGGAGTTGCTGAAGTTGAAATTCTTGGTACTGCAGGAGGAGATTGAGAGCAGGGCGCGATCGATGGGATGGGAGATATTGAAGATGGTTGTCGTCAGGAAGGAGGAGTTCAAAACATTCTTTCCACCCACAACTCGCTACATGACATTTATGCGTCGGCAAGGCTGGAGTAAAGAATGGGTTATTACGATAGGTCTCGGCGATACCGGGGAATGCTTCTATGTCAGCAGGATGTAAGTATCATTACCCATGAGTGACACCTCATGAAGCAACTTCATACTAACAAGTAAACCTACAGTCACGAAGCACCCCAGCAATGGACCGTCTCCCTCAACATCCCTATACCCGTGAATGGTGCTTTAGACGTGACCTATGGCTTCCTCGCCAACCTCGAGAAGATTTCCGCCTCAATCATTACCCTGCACACCATTACGGAAGACCTTACCTCCCGCTCCGTCCAACATCAACTCAAACCTTCAAAGACAGCAGATACAAAGCTCATCATCCCTGACCTTTATATCCGCTTCTCTTCCCTTATTCCGCGTGCAAATTGGGGCATTGATGCTCTGCGTGTGACCTTCCAATCTCTCTCCGACTCCGGTGCCTGCACACTCACGGTCTGTGGCCGCACCGCCGAGGCAATGACGCACCTTGGCGTCGTAGGAAAGGACATCGCATCAGCCGACTCTGATGTCTCCTTCCACCCGCAGACTGGGAGCTACGCAATCCGCTTTATAGTCCCAGTTGGCGAGTCGATCATTGACCCCCTGATCGAAAAGCTCTCCCGCATTGAGACGCTCATCAAGTTTGTGGCAGTTATACGCCGATTCCAGCTGCCGTGCTTGCATGTGAGCCTTGGCCGGATAGGCTTCAAGTACTCGAATGATGCGCACAGCACAGCGGAAGTGTCGTTCGGCGCTGACGATAATAATGACACCAAGATGCGGTTGCACTTGCCCCCACGAAGCCCGCACGCGCGGATAAAGCACTTCCTTGAGAACTCGCTGAACACTTCTGGGCTTGAGATCGTAGTAATGGCCTTGACCGTGACATTGCCCCTACTTCTAGCCTTCACAGATCTAGAGTCAACCCCCCCCAACCAGCGTGACGACGCACTGTTCATACTTCCTCGAAACGTAGACTGGTACCGTGTAGAGTATAGGCTTGCGAATGTGGTGCTAGACTGGCGACTCAAGTGCCGCAAGAGCGTGCTGTACTGGTATGTTCAGGACGCGGCAGTAGCAGGCGCAGAGAGCGAACGCGGCGTCAGGGGCGGCGAGGGCAGGCGGAAGGCAGAGATGCTTAAGCCGCTGTGGTGTGGTGAGATTGAGGGCGAGTGGGAGGCGCTGAAGATTGGCGCCGCTGCTGGTGTCAGAGGAGTCGGGGCATTAGTGAAGGCCGTAGATGCGCTGGTTAGAAGGCCTATACCTGGCCAACAGCAGCAGCAACCACAGCAGGCGTAGGGTGTGTGAAGAATTAGGATTAGGAGTAAAACATGAATCTGGGCGGTTGTATTATATCTTTCCCGTTCTCTTTTCTTAAAATCGTTGTGTTTTTCTTTATTCTGTCACTTGGTTTTTTTATGGTGTTTTTGTGTCTAATTTATCCTCTTTCCTGTTTTTTTTTCTCTTCCTTCTTACTTAACTTACTACCTTTGAGGAGCGGATCGGTTTGGACAATGGACCTACATGCATATAAGTATATCAGAGCTCTATCGAGAGCCACAGCAAAGTACCCTCGTTTGCTGCGCACTTTCCCTGTTTTTGCTGTTGGTTTCTGTTTGCCCTACTTACTTTACCCGCCCCCCGCCCACTATTGCATTTTTTGCTCATGTCTCTAACTCTTCTTCTATTATCACTATTTTTCGTGCATGGCCGATGGCGGGGGGTTTCGTTTCATTTGTTCCATGTGTTACGACCTGGGGCGGCGGCGGTGGGCGGGGTGGATGGTAATCTTTAAAAAATTGGGAATGGGGTGGGGGTGGGGGTGGGGGTGGGGTGGGGTATAGATAGATCTGAATTTGAAAGACTTTTCTCGACGGAAGAATTGGGTGTATGTGGGGGAGCCGGTAGAGAGCTGGATTCAGCTGGTTTGTGGTGTCTTCAATTGGTTGTGTGGTGCTTGTCAGGAAGGTAGAAAGAGCAGTGGTTATATACATCATGTAGTGATAGTCCTGAGATGCTTTATTGGAGTTGTGAGGAAATGTACTATAGCCCCATGAAGACGAGATTGGTTCATGCCCTCCATCTTCTTGGAATGAACATATCATGTCGTTTCCCTTGGAAATCAGCGTGATGATGGGAGGCCGTGGGTGCTCTCCCCGCCGAATTAAAGAAAATCGTTATGACCTCACGTTAGTGTTTCCTATTCTTCATGTGTTGGCATAAGAAGCCTATATTTCTACAAGACAATTGCAAAGTTAAAAGAAGAAAAATGGAGGTAAAAAAAGAAGAAAAAAAGGAACCCGCCCTAAGGTTTTTAACCAAAAGCAACAAAAGAGAGGCATTGCGCGCTGCTCTTTTTGACCCAGTCACACAGTGTTTCCACCAAGCCTGGGAGGTCTATGGGCGATTCGAACCGCCAACCTCGGCCCCTCTGGGCAACACCATAGCAACTGGGCTACGGCGGTAGATGGTGTGTTGGAGCTGGGAAGGGGGCTCGTACGAACAGGTGACCACATCTTCGATATCTACCCCCTTCTGTTTTCCCCATCTTCCTATGCCGTCACAAATACAACATGACTCTTATCAGCTTTTTATCCTCCCTGGCCCGCAAAGGACCATCATTGAATTGCACACAATAAATACTCTACTACTTTCTCAGGTTTCAGTAAATGTACTCTATACCACCCGCAAATATATAACAGACCGGCTCTCTATAATAATTACCCTTTCTAAGTGTAGGATCACAAATATAAGTGGAGTGTCTTAACCCATCTGACATCTGTTTATGGATAGATACTATAGTTATGAAAACTCCCTACTACGCTTCTCTGGCACGACCGCTGCTACTTATCTTAGTTTACATAGGCATTAGTATCGGTAATGACAACAAGCCCCATAGCAACAGACGGCCAAGACACTGCCTGTCCGGAGATAAAGCGGCTTTGACTCTGCTTCAGATGAACCCCCACGAAAAGGGGCTGCAGGTACGGCCGAAGACCGTCGGTCTCAGAGTTGTAGTAGAAGTACTGGCTGACTCGGAGGTTCATTTTTAGATGAGTTTAGTGCTCGAACTTAATATGTTGGAGTAGATAATATAAGCTACGGGAGCCGTAAACGGAATGAGACTCGAGGACAGATGAGGGTCACTGAGCTTTCTAGGGGTCTACCCGGCCCACACCAGCAAAGAGCATTCTAGGGCGAAAGAAGCTATCTCAGCTAGGAATTCCTTAAGTTTCTGAGATATACTCACCTCTTACGAGACCACGTTCGTTTCTAGGGCCACGGGACATGATTCGATCCAAGTTAATCTCTCGCCAACAACCCATGTGGATTTTTGCACCTACACCAACATCGTCCACATGCACAGCCAGCAACAATGACAACTAAAACTCCTCTAAAAAGACACCTAACTATAGGGAAACGTTTTCAACCCCACACCACCCTGTCACGAAACATATCACGCAGATTTGATCATAGCTATCATTACCACTTCATAGGACGTCACTCGGGCTTGGCACAGAAATACTTTTAGCTGACTATAGTAGTACATACCACCAGAAACCAGCGGAGAACTACGGCAGCAACCGGGCTCTGTCTAGGTATTTGGTTTTTGGGCTTACTGTTATCGGGATAACTGTCTGGTGTTTGAACATATATTATTTCGTTTACCTTACAGATATTTTTGGTAAAATGGAATAGTATAAAGGTTACTCAGGACACGTAGGACTCGCCGGATTGTTGAGGAGCGGCCACGGGTTAAGGGCCTAGATTTACGGTCAGATGTCGGTGGATAGCCGCTTTTCGTACGACTCCTGCGGGAGCAGGATTAATGCTGGCCGCACTATCATAGCTATTACGTAGCAATTACCACTTACTCGTGCGACCGAATCATTTTTGGGTGGTGAATACGTGTATTTTGTCTTATCAGATTCTGATCACTTTTCGCAACACCCTAGTTTATTGGAGATCGTAGAGTATATCATATATGAAGTGGCATAGTGGGAAAATAATCTCGATTACTACTAACGTGTTTCACTGGGAACGCAATCGTCACCGGGAAAACAATCAAGCATGCCATGAACGGGATCGCGAATTGCTGTGAAAATTCAAAATCACCCAGAGTTACAGAATTAAATACACTAAAGTCATTTCGAAATATCTTTTGAATATTTATGACGATCATCACTAATAGATTGTGAGTATATAGCTGTGTGAGGGCCATGACCACCCGATGACCCTCCCATTGCTATATACTTGATATGATCATAAGAAATAGTCAAAAACACCAAAAGAACTCTACAATACATGTATGGCTTCATAGGTATTGCTTTGGCGCTCATAATGCCCCCCTGTGAGGTTCGGTTGCTTTCCCGGTGAAACACGTTAATGGAGACCAAAACAAAACAAAAATGCGAGTACCGCAGAAACTCGCCAACTTGATTATCTCCGTGCAGGGATTTCTTCATTGATGATTGGCTGAAAGGCAGAGATCAGCTTCAGATATTTCCTCTACAAGTTAGTTTTTGGTCAGATCCGCTAGCAAAGTTCGTGAGTTTTTGCGGTACTCGAGACAAGGATCATCCCGATTTCTTTTTGGTTCTTTTCTTCTGCACACACCAGCAGATGCGACGCAGAATTAAGACAGGTCACAAATAAGCAGCAAAGGAAATTACATGAACTTCAAAATAAAGATAAACAGAACACATGCCTAACGCCAGAAGGAACACCCTCTCCTCCCATAAGAGGAAAAAGAAACAGGAGATTAATACAAGAATACTTTCACTCACTACGTACCGGCACAATGATCTTTTCCGTCAACCAATTCGCTCCAAACAGATGTTCACATCATTTGTACCAACCTTTCCGATCCGTTCCCGCTAGTTTATATCACACCCGCGAACATTACCGAAGATACGCTCATCGTATTTTGGGCATGTACGCGGTTGTATCATCAAATTCAAGAAACGGGTGGATTGATTGGCACTAATATCATATTCATCTGAGAGGAGCGAAGTGGAGGCAGGAGCAGACTACATTGTAGCGGATGAAGAGGGAAGAAAAAGAGGGCAGACAGAGGGCAGACAGAGGGGGTTTATATACAATTTAGACCACCGTGAGAGAACCAGTAACTTAGTGATCGAAGTGGGGCTGTTGCCTAACAGTGGCTGCCTGAATTCTGTTTGCCTTGTTTATTTACTTGGCGATTCTTGGCAATGGTGTGATTTGTTTCCCGGTCCTATCAGAGATTATCGCTTTTGGCTTCTCTAAACGAAATACTTGCGTCTATTCTTGTGTTTGCCGTGAAACCTGTTTTTGTCTCTATCCCGGAAACTGTGTTGGTGGCGTGAATAATCATAGAATCTCACTCGTTCTTGGCATTTCCAATTTATGAAAGAGGGTTCTCATAGCAGCGGTGAATATATTTACCACAAGAAGGATTAGGCTAGCCCGGGTAGTAATGTTGGCAACGAAAAATATTACATTAATCGTGTAGGTAAGCTCCCTAGGTATGTGGGACGTTGCTGGCTGTTTCTTGTTTTCACTAGAGTCTAGGGTGGAACATAAATTACGATCGATAAAACTGATGTAGACTTAGTGAGGACAGGGCATATATTGATGTAGAAGTCTAGGAGTTACAGAGAGTAGTCTCAGCGTGCATCCCTCGTACGTCGCCTTTAGTCCCCATCGGCCACATCTCCTAATCGCGCTTATTCATAGACATACTGAGCATCCTCTAGCGTCACGAGCCACAACGTGTTCTCAATTTTGTGGTAATTTCTTAGGCATAGCAGTGTCACATCAGTGGATCAAGTATCAAATGGATCTAGATACTTACGGCAGTACTATACTGTTTGGGCATACAGGAGAGTTCACAGTAGTTATGGGCAGTTTTATACAAAAGTGGCAATTGATCAGTAGTGGTGAAAAGGAAAGAAAATGATAGATTCATAAGTATTACACTCAAGAAATTTGCTTTGATGGTTATCAGCAAATATTATCAAGTGATGCGGAGTATAGACAAAAACTTACCTATGTATATTGATTTAAAGCCGTCTATCAATCGGATCGTTTCACCCCTCTATTGCCGGACTTGGCCAAAACCCCCCGAAGGCTCTCCCGAGTTAATTGCTTGGGGGTTGAAGCATCAGTTGATGACCACAACCCCTTGGAGCCTCTTGCTGCAATTGTCTCCTTCACCGGATCGACCAACTGCCTCGTTTCGACTTCGTCCGAATTTCTCGGATTGTAAATGGAGGGAAGCCTAATGCTCGCAATGCTTGGGGAATACTCCGGGAGGTTGGCTTCTGGGGTCGTTTCGACCCCTTCGGGATTTTCACCGCCATCGGGCACCTCTCTTCTGCTTCTACCGCCCAGCCCCATTTTGTACTTGACCCTCTCAGTTAGGGTCGGAGTCTCTCGGGCACCCCTCATGTAGACTGGCTGGGGCGTTACCCTGGCTAGAACAACCTTGAGCTTGAGCTTACCGAACGTTGGCTCGATGCCAACGTTCCAGATCCTACTCAAGGCTGTCAGAGTTTTACTGCAGAATCCTGAGATTCTACCGCTCGGTGGGGTTGATGATACAACTTCAATTGTATCTGGCTCGACAGGCTGGGAAGGATGGAGATCGGGGCTCCCCATCGAGATTTTGTCTCCCAACGCGGTATCGCCAGTACTGCGTTTGGCACCATCACCCAAGGATTCGGCAGCGGGAGTCTCTTTTTCCTCTCGTGCGTCATTCTTTGGGGCATTGTTCACAAGGGCTTCCCCTAAAGTAGCCACAAGTTAGAGTCTTGAACATATTCCATTTATAGTTTGGCCACTACTAGGTTGCTGAAGACCTATAGATACATGTAGTAAAACATAGAAACATAAGAGGATGATCTTCCTTACCATCCAAGTGGTCAGCACTTGCAGAGTTGGCATGAGGATTCCTCCTCATGTGACTGGTCTTTTTGATCAGCCTTTTGGTTCTCTTTGCTGGTGCAGTCTTGGTGGTGGTGGGTTCTGGGTCCGGGGATGACTTCGGCCCATCTTTGCCCCTAAGAGATGACCACACAGTCCCGCGCTATTTGATAGAGAGACTTTAATTAGAGGAGTTGCTTCTAGAGACTTAAGATGAATCCAAAATTGGAATTGAACTTACCGAGATTTTACCCCGAATCTCCGTCAATCTCATCCTCCAACCCTTAAAGCTCCTTTTGCTAGCCCTAGCCACTGTTTCTGTTTTACTGAGGTTATCGTGTTCGATAGAAAGGTCTGGTGATGAGACTCTTGAGGTCGACGCAGGTGATGAAGGTGGATTGGGGGTTGGTGGGGTTCCCTCACTAGACGTGGAACCAAAGCTTGCCGGAGTGCTAGCGTCCTGTGTAGCGTCGCTGACCCGTGGCTTGCTGGTATATCCTTTAGATCCCGCCCACATGGGTGGAGGGTATCCCAAGCTATTTCCCGGACCAGTTAAGCTTCTCGGTACGGCAGTAATTTGACAGGTGCTGTCGTCATTCTCGAACAAAACACTGGGTTTGTTTGAAAATGGATTCAAGTGCGCTTTTTCAGGAATTTGTGGCTTTTGGTCTCTTTCTAGTTCTTCGGGTTCTTGTGCCTGGTCATTATCAATCAAATTTTTAGGAACCAGATTTTCTTCCTCTCCTGGTCTGGATTCAGGTGAGTAAGGGGAGCTAACATCCGCAAGAAGTGCACCGGAAACATTGTTAGGTATAGAACTACTCCCAGCGGTATTGTGAACGTGGTTAAGCTCCTCGGCTTTTGAAGGAACTGTGAAGGATTTCGAGAAATCTATCAAATAATTATAATACGATGAAAAGCTGCTGGTTCTAATTGGCCTAGGAGTGGAGACTGGTGGTTGATTGGTATCGTTCAATGAGTTTCCCATTCCAATACGGGCTTCAGCTAACAGTTGAGAATTCGTCTTCATAATATTAAATCCTCTAACTGGAACTCTAGATAAAGTCAACTCTATCATATTGTTATGGAATTTGCTGATTGACTTACAGTTGTAGTTCTCCTTGCCTTCTAGGTGGTAGATTCTCATACGTCTGCGTTGGAAGTATTTCCGAAAAACTGGAATGCGATTCAGATAAATTGTTGCCAGCAGTATCACGTGCGACCAGTTCCGGATACTCTGTTGGACGCATTGTTTCCTGTCTCACACATTTTAAATCATTCGATTTATGCTGAGACTCGGCATTGACGTCCTGGCTGGCATTACAGTCTGGAATGTGACGAAATGGGCTGTTCTCATTTACATGAGAGACTCCTGGTTCATTCATAGACTCGGGCTCAGGGCTAGTCTGCCTACTGATATCTTGATACCTATTTTCCTGACGAGGGCTGCTATGCTGAAATATATTACTGTTAAACTCATCATGGCTCTCATGACCTCCTGGTCTAAGGATAGAGCTCCATGAATCCTTTGAAATATGTTCACTTGGGGCTACAAGGCATCTCTCATTAGTGTCCAGATAAAGGAAAACTCGCAGTTAAAGAGAGCGGCAGAATCGTACAACTAGGGCTATCATAGACTACATTCCCTTCAGCATCGAGATCTCTGAACAGGGTTCGTGGTTGTTCGGGGGGATCAACTCTAGCTTGCGCCTGAGACCTATTTTGATTGTACCCTCTCAAATCCTCAAATGTTTTGAGTGTCTGACGAGGTCTCTTTGCCCTAGTTGGAGTTCTGGAAAACCGGGGTGAACTCCTATTTGTCTCAAGAGATATAGTAGGGGAATGAGTGCTGGCCAAGCTCGTATCCTTTTTCCCCAAGTTCAACGGTAATATCGTCGTACTGGGTGGCAGCGGAAAGTTGTAATCATCAACATTAAGGCCATCATCCTTCTCATTATTATCATCATCATGATCATCTATTTCATGATCTTCAGTGTGCTTAATGAGTTCAAAATCTTCATTATTCCGTGACATTTTGATATTTCAACAATTGACCTTCCGGCGGAACGACTGTGGGCCGCAAATCTGGGGGGATTAGGAGCTGTTAGAGGCGAGAAAAAAAACACTAAACTTAACGGGCTGGAATTACCAACTCTACTTGTAAGTTCACCCCCTTAGTCTCTGTTTGTGCGAGGGGGTTAAGTGACTTAATATAGGGACAGGTTCTGCAAAAAAAGAAAAAGAAAGGGATTTCTCGTATGTTGGTGAATTTTCACGAGAATAAATGTATCGATGGGTGATGAAAAGAGGCGAGGTGCGGAACCCGCACAGTACAAATTGTATTCAATAGTTTGCCTCATATCTTACCCTTGTACACAACCCGAGCTAAGCTTTGCGGCTCGGGAGCTAACGAATCTACCCGTATGTGGTTCTAGTAGTCATATGGAAAGTTTAAATTCTAAAAATCGTCATCATGTCACCGTACCCTCGGTACTCATAATTTGTATAAAGTCAGTTTTTCATTGATAAAATACAGAACATTAACTACATCACGACGTATATTGACAGAATGAAATAGAGTAGACCAACATTCCAAAATTCTTAAAAGTGGTTTAAAGAGGTCTTTCAAAAGTGTACATTAATATTGATTTTTTTCGAAATAATCAAGCAGACACAACGTACAGGTGTAGATATCAAATAATCTACGCGTAATTATTCAAACCCCTTTTTAATCCTGCATGCATGTGCAGTAAGTGACTGAGCTTGTCCATCACTTTAAAGGATTATTACCTAATCAAGGTTAGTCTCATGTTGTGTCACTACGCGCAATTATGCTATCGCCGCGTCTTCCCAGAGTCAGCGTGGCACCCTTGAAATCGACTCTCAAAGTACGTAGAGAGCTATATATCCACGCGGTAGACCGCCAGTCCTAACTCACTCCTTTAGCTGCTTCTACTCCACAAACTTCGTACTCAACGCTCTCTCCGAGGTTATTTGCCACGATGCCTTTAGGTTTCGAACGTATATTCACCGGTTCCGCTATCCTGGTGAAGTGTAACTAATTGCTGAGTATGGGCCATATGCATAGGACTGAATGTCCGAAAACAACCTCCAAACAAACTCATCACTTTCGTTTCACCCC
This sequence comes from Morchella importuna, assembly GCF_003444635.1. Taxonomy (NCBI): domain Eukaryota; kingdom Fungi; phylum Ascomycota; class Pezizomycetes; order Pezizales; family Morchellaceae; genus Morchella; species Morchella importuna. The sequence goes on along the minus strand of NW_025763398.1, from coordinate 794,243 downwards.
TCGATGGACCCGACAAAGCTATCGCTCAGGACTTTCTAGAGAGGGTCGCTGCAATAGTCTATCCAGTGGGTTTCTAGTAAACAGTATTACACATACCTAGAGCCTTCACTAATATCAATCACTTGATAGATAATGAGAGATAACGGTCTAGCCGTCATGTCGTATGTTTCAATATGGCATACAAATATATTACTGGAATAAATAACCTGAAATATTTGCGATAGTCTCGACGAGTTCCCCACGAATAAAGAGTTCTGGGGAAGAAACTGTGCGTGCATCTACCTTCAAATACACTAGTCAACTGTAGCTTATATAGAAAATACAGTCAATGCCGGCGAATGCATCCAGCTTGTCCTCAAGAATCCCAACACAGGCCTCTGGCTCCCCTTCCAGTTTGTCCAAGGAGTTATGATTCACGAGTTAGCACACATCAAGCAAATGGTACTCGCCACCGGGATGCTGGATAGATGAATAACAAGATACAAACCCGCTAACCCTTGCGCAGAATCATTCTCGTGCATTCTGGTCAGTTAACAACAAGTTCTCTGCTCAACTCAGCACTCTCCGCTCCACTGGCTACACCGGAGAAGGCTTCTGGTCTGCTGGCCGTGTTCTAATCTCCTCGGAATGTACCCAGGACCGGCCTCTTGCTGAAGTAGACATGCCGAATTCTCTCTGTGGTGGAACCTACCGTACCCGTACACGCACTCGCAAGAACAGAACTGGTGCAGACCAGGCCACAAAAAAGCCAAAATTAACGTATGCCGAAATCCAGCAACGCAAAAAGGAGCGGAAATTCGGTACAAGTGAAGGTAATAAGGTTGGTGCAGACGAAGACACAAGAGTCCAGCTCGAAAAGGGTGCGAAGGTAAAGAGCGCCCCAAAGGTTGCTAGGAGCGTTAGAGGGAGAGAGCTACGAGCTGCAGCGGCGTTGAAGAGATTTGAGACCCAGGTGAAAAAATCACCGGAGGATGGGGATGAGGATAGTATGGATTATAGTGATAGGGAGGACGAGAAAGTCATTGACGTTGGCGGGGGTAGATTTTTGGTATCTGTTAGCAAAGAGGAAGATGGCGAGGACGAGGAAAAAGCGATGAAGAATGAACTTATGGGATTGGCGGGAGCTTGCGGAACAGACGGCGATAGCGGCAGAATAGGCACTGGTGAGGGGAGTGAGAAGCCGCGAGTTGTCAGAGATGCGCGGAAGCGCAAGTCAACCTCAAAAGAGAGGTCAGAAGCAATCACTATATGCGATACGTCAGATGATGAGCCTATCTGCGTCGATTCGAAAAGCTCACCTAAGAAATCAATAACCAAAAAACAGATAAGAGGAGAGACTGCTACTTCCCCCATCAGCATAGGACAAGGGCTTCAATCCCGGTTTGAGATCTCAGGAGGTTCGAAGGGAATATCCTGCTCGTGCTGTTCAGTCACCAATGAGCCCAATGCAGTACTTTGTACAGTTTGTTCTAATGTTCTGGAGCCAGAAAAGACGGAAAATAAATGGAAGTGCCTAAGGGCCCCATGCAAAGATACCTCATATATAAATGCTGGAGATGCAGGAATCTGCGGTGTCTGTGGTCAGAGGAAGCAAACATAGGAGACTTGAAAATTTGTTGAAATTGGCTAGATTAGATGGGAGTTTTGGTTTGTATTTTTCGGAATACCATATATGCAAAGAATGTAAGAAATGCGTTTTATATTGGCTCTGAGCGACTTGTGGCGTTTTTTACGGCTATGATTTGGAATGACATTATGACAATAAAGTCCTAGAGAAAAAACTACTAGAACGCCTCTCAATTCCAATAATCTACAACCTAGGTTCGGCCCTATCAAGGGTGAGGGGTTATAAGAACCAGGCCTTTCAAGAATCTGGAGTTCTCGGGTATGTTACATAAAGTAAAGTGGAACGTCACTGAGTGATCACCCCCAAACCCCGATTTCTATTTCATTAGTATATCTTTTTAGTAATAGGCAAATGGACTGGAAGATTGATGTCATTATTCTAATTTAGCTTGTTGAAGCTGACCACTGTCACTGGATGAGGCAAAAGACTTTCAAGGTGCTACTGTTTGAGATGGGTCTAACTAGATGAAACCTTGCTCCAGCTTCCTGTAAGTGGTGGTGGATAAATCTCTTTATATTTTACCGTCCGAATTGTTTGGATAAGAGTATCGTTCAGAAGCGAATTTACGGCCTAAGATTTCTCTGAAACCCGAAAGTACCGAGTACCAATAGAATGAATCGGGTAACGAAGTAACTTTCAGTTGAGTGTCTCAGCATCTAGTGGTAGAGTTTCCTACTTGCTCCAAAGACCAAATCTCAGACACATGTAGACACCATAGTCAGATGCCTGAGACACGTAGGTACATGTCGACATGGACACCACTCTGACATCCTTTTCACACACCAATTAGATAATCTGAACCATCCCATCTTTTCTTAGATACCGACACCAGCCCTTGGCGTGGACCAACCCGAACAACACAGCTATCATCTCTAGAGTGCCTTCTCTTAGGGACTTTTAGTTCATTCTTCAATACATGATCGTCATCATTAAGATTGACCTTCCAATTTCTCCCTTAAGGGCAGTCCAAACAATTCTCCGAAACGGCTTAGTCGTACCTGGAGGGATGTGGAAAACTCGGAGATTACCTGTGCGTTAACTCGCTGGGCCAGCAGAATTTGGAGCCGGCGAGAGGTATTTATGTTCGGGCTGCTTCTTGCTCGAGTATTTTACTTGGCTGAATTTGAGACCTTCCTGCTTGCTTGACCCTATTCCGAAAATCTCTGCTTCGGAATTCAAAAAAGGGGCCCCAGACTGACGTCGAAGGTTGCAGTTGCAGTTGCGGGTAGACTAGTACAGACTTCTGAGTAATCAATCCTCCATCCCGACGAAGCGGGCCTTGGCAGCAGATCCCGCGATTCAGGGCTTTCCGGGCTCTATTTTAAGCTCAATTGAGCACAGACGGCAACTCTTCCACCTACATCATACATCATACGGTTTAACAAGAGGAGAGGGGAAGGATTTTTCAGAAGACGACAAAGAAAAGGAAAGACGAAAGAGGAGTAGGATACGCTCGGATCGAACTAATCAGTCCACTCACGCGAGCGAGTGCAAAAAAAATACGAGGTTGCTGTTGTACTCTACTTCTTCCATGCAGGGAGGGTGTTTCTCGAAATAGAATCAAGAGTGAATAAAGAAAGTTGAAGATCGATTAATTGACGTGCATATATCCAGGGCCGTTAGAGATGGAGTTGCTTTTGAAAGTGGCTTCATGGGCGTGGACAGGGGCATGGGCAATTGATCATGAGGCACATCTGATAGAGTTTGATAGCATAATTGCACGAATAACGTGAGAACTGACATGGATTTATAGGTTTATAAGCTTAAGTGGGATAATTATGTTTTCTGATAGTTACTCTACTTTATACTCTGGAGGTGAATGTTCGGTATTCTGACTAGTATCTTCCAGGAATACCTGTTACTCAACAATCCTGACAGAAAAGCCTAATGCCTGGTCTATAATCGTAGCCAAATGAGACTCTTGATAACGCACAAACAAAATCGCTTTGAACTCTGGGGCCTGGATACTCGGGTCTAAGTTATCAAGTTGTGTAAGACCACAACTGTCAGAACCTTGAACAGACAGACGAACATCCAATTCACAGCCTTATATTATGGGGAACATCCATACAATCTCCTAATATTACTGCGTCGTTACCCTGAACAAGATTATCAAATCCGTTGGTTACAGTCGCTCACCTACTGACGGCGGATCCTGTCTGATGGTTCTGTTTGCAGTAATTTGCCCTTGGCGTCCAAAACCTAACTCTTTTATTGGCCTCAAATCCCTGACCGCCATTAGACAGGATCCGCCTTCACCCTGTGAGTGACTGTAGATGCCAACGGCCAATCAGAGTACGCGCCTTCACCAAGCTAGCTATTGGTTCAGGGTTCCACACGAAACTTGTCACCCCAAAGTGCGTGACATTCCGTGACACCCTCCTCTACTTTATGGATAACTTCTTGGCAAAATCTCCTTCCCAGGATCCAAAATGCACGGAATAACCCGTCCACTTGCACGAGCTCAGAGCCAACGACCAGTGAGTGCTCCTTTGAGCACCCAATTGATCCCCGCAAAGATATCATTGCAGCAAAGTGTAGTTGTTTGATCGTTTCTACAAGAGAGGAGGGAGGAGAAGCAAGATGTGCGTCTAATACACATAGGTTGGATTGAGCGAGGACCAAGGTCGAGAATGTAAGGAGAATCCCATACCCTACCGATAACTCACCTCCAAGACAGTGAGGGGAAATCGATGCCGTGCTGGCAGTGATAGGACATGTCTCAGTGCCAGGAATTTGAGATGTGTGATGTGGCTCGATGGTGACTTGACTGTCGGCCTGGGTTGGGGTTGGGTACTACGCGTACATGGGCGTTGGTGGTGGCAAATATTGCATGAAAAAGAGATCTTGAGATCTTTTTTCTTCTCATTCCTTCCCTAATCTACTAACGAATCAAAAGACAGGGGAAGACAAGGCAAGATTTCCGAGAGTAATCAATAAATAAAAAAAGACCTACAACTCGGCAGCAACTCGTAGCAGAAAGAAAATTCATGAAGCATCACCAAAGCTACCTAGGTACAAAGGAAAGGCAAGATCTCCCTGGGCCAAAGCGCACTCAAAGAGAAAAAAAAGGAACGCTCCAGAATGAACGGCCAAAAATAAAATAGCAATAAGCAACCCGCTAAACCGAGGAAAGAGGAAAAGGAACAACAAATCCATTTCAAATGCCAGATCCCTACCCTGGCCTTGCTCCCATCCATGTAAAAAAAAATCCCGACCCACCCGCTGTTCCAACCTAACCAAACCCAGAAATGAACGCCGGAAAGTAAAATGTGCCCTCCCAAAATATATACTGGTCGAAGTGAATGAAGTTAAACAGGAAAATAAAAAAAGTAATAAAAAAAAGGTGTAAGCATCGTATAGCTTTATGTAGAGTCGCCAGTTCGGGGGCGGACGGGGGAGGGAGGAGGATAAGGTGGTAGTGGTAGTGGTAGTGATAACGAAGTGTGGGTGGCGGTATGTAGACGGTGTCCAGCGAATGTCGGTATACGATCCATAAAACGAGCGAAATAAAACGAAAAAAAAAGACCTCTCCGAGTTTCTCAAGTCTGGCACTTCTCCATAGACAAATGGTCTGCAAACGGATCGTAGTTCATCTGGTTCTGTAGCTGCTTCTCGTAGTAGATCCTAATACCACACAAGTCAATCCCCCACTCTCTCCAAAAAATCAAGAACCGGAGGAGATTCACATACCTTCCACAGAGCAAGAAATCATCGATATTCGCAACCCTCCTCGCCTCCTCCCGCTCGCGGATCTCCATCTTGGCCGCCTTCTTCTCCTTCCGTGCCTTGACGGGCGACACAATCGCCTTGACGGCGGCCTTGACGCGGACGGACTTTGACGGCTTGAGGCCGCCGGCCTTGCGCTGCTGCTGCGTCGTGGTGGGGTGGTTGTTGGTGCCGAGGGGGAGAAGTGAAGCTGTGGAGGGCTCGCGAGAGTAGTGGGTGGGTAGCTGTTTGTAGGTTGTGGTCGTCATTGTGTATTGAGTAGTGGGGGGGTTTTGGGTTTGAGTATTGTGGAGGTGGAGTACTGAGGAGTATGAGTATTGATGTAGACCGATCCGATATTGTAAGATGTTGTAGCGACCAAGTTACTGTAGGTGTAGGTATTCTGTTCTGAATTCTCTGGCGCAGTGTAGCGTGGTAAATAGAAATAGGATAAGAGACGTAAGTGGGGGCGTGCGATCGAGGTGCGGGAATCCCATTGCCTTTAAAGTCTGCTTCTTCTCCCATGCCATGCCATGGCCATACCCACCCACCATGATGGCATGGCACCCAACTAACTCTAGCCCTGATCACAGCAGGGAACAGAAACCCCATCCATCCATCCACCTACGTAGACAGCGCTGGGGCCAGTCCGGCGGTAGGTGAGGTAGATGTCGGTCGGTCGGTTGCAACGGCTTGAACCAATCCGTGCCCCTACCAACCACAGGGCTGTGTGCGAGCGAACGTGGGTGGTGTTAGACACTGTTAGTTAATCCGGATCGGATATGTATCTAGCTAGAGTAGCTAGCTAGGGGGCCCGGGATGGAGTCTGCGCAAGGGCACGCGTTGAGATGGGACTGGAGGCGTGGTGGTGTGCCATTGGGAGGACGTTTTGTGCACTTGGTTATCGCGAGTTAGATGGGCCGCAGCTGCAGAATGATAGAGTAGAATGGAGGTAGTAGAGTGTAGGTATGTATGTAGGAGGGTGAGTATGTCGGGAGAGACTACAGATCTACTCTAGCTGCTACTCTATTGGTGCGGCGCATGACGATACGGCGTCGGCGCGGCGGCGGGCCCGGTTACGTTACGTTAATTGCAAGTTTTTGGTTTTGGCCCGTAGGGTAGAGTATCATCGTGCATCTGATGGATGGGGCTTATGAATGTGCAGAACGTAGAGTAGAGTAGAATGTAGTAATAGTAGAGTGCGTGTGTCAATAATTCGACTCTGCCTGCTCTGCCCAATGAGATGTCTAAGCTGCAGATCATGTCAGGAGGTGGTGAAGTAAAAAAGTAGGTACTATAGGTGGGCGCAGCTACTCTAGCAGCACAGCACTTCTGCGCGCGGCAAAGACTGGATTTGGGATTTGTAGTTTTCGGTAACCCTCCCGGCCCGAAATCTTTTTTTTTTTTGTTTTGCACCTACGTTGAGGTCGCGTGAGTTTGTGTCGTGCGATCGGGGACGGTGAGGGGGGCGCTTTAATTGCATGAAACGCTGTTTTACGGTGTTTTACGGTGTTGGAGTGCTGCAAGCATTTCTATCTACATACTCTACATGGAAATACCTAGCAAGAAGCTGTCATCACGATACCTACGTAATACCTATCCCTCGCTCCTCGCCCCGACGTCTCGGACAGCTGTCGCATCCGTCTGTCTGGGTAGCATGTTCGTTGTCATCCTCCCTCTCCCCGTCCTGGCTAGAGTGCATTCCTCAGAGCCACCTCTAATAATTGTTCCCCATCCGGTTAGCCCCCCGTGCGCTTGGCAGCTAGCTAGCTAGCTGGTATTGTACAGCAAACACCGGAAACAACTAGGTAGAGTACTCTGCTCACCGGTCCCCACAGAACAAAGACTGTTGTCGGATGTCTCAAGTATGTAGGTAGGCCGGTTAGTTGGATGGGATGGATGCACGTGGGGAAAAATAAAATAGAGCACTCTGGAGGATCGACATGTGTGTACTAGTACTACATGTAGGCAGCAGTAGTACTAGTAGGCTTGTTGCATATAGGTAGAATGCGGATCATATGGAAAATGGGTTTTAGATCTCTAATCTAGTGGCTACACTACATACCTGGTGATGATGAGTCGAAGCACCTGGTGGGGTACTGTAGTGGATGTTTGTTAAGGCCCCCATAATACTATATATCTGTAGAAAGCCGCTCGCGCGAGAGAGATTTGAATTCTCTATGATGCAGACAGATATCGATCCGCATACCTTCCTCATACGCGCCATCGAGTCATCATCCTAATGGATGGTAGGGCGGTCTGTTTGTTCTTTCAGAAGCCTCCTTGCTACAGCTGGCTGGCCGGTCCGACGTACAAAGAGCTGGGCAGGACCAAGTATTGATTTCAGGCATTCATAACGATTACATTAAACCGTTCTTTAAGAACTCAACAATGCAGCGAATAAAGGCCCGAAACTCCATTCACTCCCCGTCGCCCCACCACCCCACGAATCTGCACTATTTGTGCATCCATAAGTACTACAAGATTTCGGCCGAGGTTTCGTTTTTTTTTCCCACCAGATAAGCTTTCCGAAGAAGGACACGGGGACATACTCGAGCCTAAGCGCACCTACCCGTTATTCCCCCGTCTATCCCCTCTACCCCTCTCCTCCTCGAGTTTGTGCCCCTCTCGCTTCCCGGTTACTAACAGATCACCCTCCTCCCGTCCCGTGTTTCTTGTTTTTCTTTGTTCAGTCCGAGTACCTTACCCTTGTTGTGTCGTATCATGCTAGCATGTAGCAGGTTAACTTGTCTAAATCACTCGGTCATCGTGCAGTACAAGTGAACACCTTGGTATCTTGAAAAACGTTTTCTCCAGCGGTGCTAATGGCGGTGTTTGGAGTTCGTGATTGTCTATATAGATGGTACTTGTAGTTTTCCCAGTTTGCGATTTTCTGGCTATAACGATAGCTAGATTGTCGCTATATAGAATCTATCTATTTACCGGTCAGTCGCTATATCAACACCAGTAATCGCCTGTTATTCAGCAACTTATAACCTCGAGTCATTAATGGAGGACCCCCAGCCCAAACCTCCGCCCGCATCATCACCGCTCCCGAATACTCCCGCTCACCCCGCCTCTCCTCCCACGTCACCCCCAACCACACCCATCCACCATGAAGACATCGAGTCCCAGTTTCCCTCACCGCCCCATGAGGAGCTCGCCCACCAGACTGCCCAAATTCTCTGCACTCTCTCCACTGCCCCTCGCGTGCACCCTAACCACAGTTCCAACTCGAGCGCTCTAGAAGAGGACGCAATGGCATTCCTCAGCTCCGCGCTCCAATACACCGTCCACCCCGTCACTCCCTTGCCCTCGCCCTCGCAAGCCATCTACCCACCTACTGGGGGGAAGCTGATGCAGTACGAGGCCGCAGACCCGAAAAAGATGTATCCGGACATCAGCGTCAGCGAAGAGGAGTGGACAGCGCTGGTGAGCACAGAGTATGTGCCGAGTCCTATCGTGGAGGAGTTTTTGCGCGGGGTGATGCCGATCGATGGGACGGTCGAGGATCGGCAGGGGTGGTATGAGTTTCTGTGTGATGACGGGGGAAGCGGCGGGGAGGAGTGGTCGAGATTTTTGAGTGGGGGTGTTGATGTGGACGGTGCCGGTGGGGAGGTGTGGTAGGGATGGTGGGGCAGTAGGAGTGATAAAGGTGGGTATTGTAGAGGGAATTGGTCTGCGGTGGGTTATTGGGAAAAGCCTTGGTGTTCTTTTTATAAGGCTTGTCCGTGGGTTCTAGCTAGAGATATATTATTATTATTGTTCCGTTAGCGAGAATAAATCATATCCTTTGGGAATAGTTACGTGTAGCTTGAATTCAATCACAACGTGATATCATGCCAAACCAATGTTGAATTCAGTAAAGCATCCGACCTAAGATCGTAGGACAGCTTAACCGGGTTTGGACCCCTACTATCTCCGGAGAGAGAATCGAAGCACTCTTCCCTATATTCTGCGTATTAAAGAAGTCCGAGTGACCATCCATGATGCCGCTATCAACCGATTCCACACACCCAGTCCTGCGACGAGTAGGTATAGTCGACAACCTTTCCGATTTATAGTAGAATTTTATATATTGTACTGATGGCTATTCCCTAGACTGTCTACCAACAGCCGCGACGCCTTGGAGGATGGTGCCGCCCGTTGAGGCCATATTTAGAGTTCGGGAACTACTAGCCAGCTTAGCCATCCGACTCGTCCGAGTGAAGGATAGGACTCTCCGGGTGTGCTGGTTGTTTGTTCGTGTGGCTACGGAAGGAGGCAGCCACTCTTAAGCGCGCGGGTGACGGCTTGGGCTAAACTGCCAGCGCCCGGCCGCGCATATCCTTCCATTGTATACAAGAATACTTCACTATCGGAATGAGACATTATATACAGCAAGAAGGAAATTACTATATATAATTTATTGCAATTAATACTTCTCGATCTCTTACTTTACCTATCTACATCCCCTGTATGCAGCAAAAAAATCAAAAAATATTTCTTAGAAGAAATTCAACAGCGCCGGGGGGGATCGAACCCCATCTCTTCCGGCAATTGTTCCTACGGCTACCCGATGGAAGCGCATTATCCCCTATGCTACCGGCCTGTTGCTCGTACAGTAGCTGCCAGAGCAGATTGTAAAGATCTCTCTCCCGTCATTGATTGCAGATAAGATCTAGAGAGATAAAGAGATTTTATGAGCCAAGGTTACTCCGTCTCATGCTATGAGATTAATGCCTGCTGTATTCCATTCAATGGTGAGGTCGCCATTCAGGTGCAGGGTTAGATTTTAACGAAACTTTTTCGGTACATATTCTTTTATAGTATAGTAGATATGGCACCTATATATGGGCAACCCGCACCACTTCAGTACGAGCGAACCCATCTTAGACGTCATGATGGCCCCAGAGCTCCGCCCTGTAATTCAAGCGCGCCCCGGTTAAATTGGAGGGAGTCCCTGGGTCTTGTGATACGTTCCAGCCGCATATCATAATATTGGGGAAGATTCTGCGCTGGGATTGACTGGGCTTTGCGGTAGCTGCTTCAGTTGATGATTGATCAAAGTTAAGATATAAGTCTATGTTAGTCCGAATTTTCTTCATGGGATATCACTCGGAGGCACACACCATAGTATCTCTTAGTCTGACGATGCTGCCGCCCTATAATAGAAGAATTTCACTTGTATGGAGATCTGTTATTTGATAATAGATGATAGAATCTGTTAGTAAATCCACACAAAATCTGTTTCTTTTTTTTTCTCTCTCCAGATATGGGAGGGGGAGGGGACAGGATTTTTTGCACCGGCGAAGGGATAGTACTATGTAGCCACTCACTTTATTCTTGGCAGCTAGGCACCTCGTGAAGAGCTCATCGATAGTAGTATGTGCTCAGTACCATGAATAAAATAGTGACCTCACCGCTGCACGGTTACAGAGAGAATAAAGGTCTATCCTCGAATATTAAAAGGGAGGAAGGTAGGGATAGGGAATATATATATGCGACTTGCACTAGGACTCGTGTCTTCATAACCTCCCGTGTGCGTGTCCTCTGGTGATGGTGCCCTTTAGTAGTTGTGTCCTTTGGTGGTTGTGTCCTTGTACTCAGTGAAGTGTGGCTCCACATTCCAGTAATAGGAAGTGGGTTTGAGGTCTCTTGGCAGTACCGCGGGATGTTCGCGCCGGGGTGGGCTGTTGTCTAGCTCCGCTCGACGTGTACTTATGCTAAGGGATGGGTAGAGACCAGTGGTGTCGAGAGTAAGTCACGAGACCATTGGCAAAACAAAACAAGACATGCGGACAACACAAGAAGAGACAGGCCCAAGTCCCTGAATATACTCAAATCAAATTGAATTGTCAGGGCTCCGGTTCTCTCTTTAGTTTCACATCTCAAGAACGCTACTAAAGGAAAATAAAAGGTTTTGAAGTAAGGCTCTACCCGGGATTCGAACCCGGCAACTCGCTGTCGTACTAAGTTTCTGTTCGAGTACACATTCCACTGTGCCGATAGAGCTTGAAGAATTATAGGCTGGAGGAGATGGTAAAGATGGATTTGCATTAATTCATATTACTTCAGCCCTACTTGGCTCGCGTGAAGAAATAAGCTTATACATCCATGTACCAGAAAAAAAGGCGGACCACAAGAAATATCAACAATAAAGAATGACAACTATAATACATGAATGCATGTTGGAAACAGAGACCACTATTACAGAACATCGACGAATACCGGGCAGCCGAAATCGAATCAGAAATCACTCCTGCTACCGTAAATCCGGGCAGGCCTTAAGTGTGCAGGCTCACTTAATAAGCTCATCTCACGTTCCCGGGTTGTAGCTCCGATCTTTCTTTTTCAACCAAGCACCGCACGTTTCCTTGTCTCCGAATAGCCTATATCTCAGCTTCCTATGCTTCTTGCTCCCTACGCTATTTGGCATGCCTGTTCAGATTCTCATATCACATTGAAGAGTGCAGAGATGAACACAAGTGAGGATGACTATGTGCGAGTGCTTGAGGATTGTATTGGTTTAACAGAAGTCTAGGAGGAATCGGACTGCTTAAATAGCTTGAGCTAGGTTGTGACACGGTGGTCTGATTCCACGGGACGACATTGTGGCTTGATGTGTCCGATAGACAGGAGTCGGGACACGTACACGTTGTGACACCGTGGTCTATATACATGTAGTTCTACATTGTGGCTGTGTGTCCGACACAAATCAGGACATGTTGTCTCTAGCCCTTAGTTTGTCAGAATCGGGTCGGTGCTGCTACTTGTTAATTACTGCCCGGACAGTGACGAATCTCACAGTTAGCTTTGTGTCAGTCACAAGCGGTATACGTATGCCCCACGAGGTGCTTTGGGGGGGCGCGAGTTACATAAAGTTACTCTCGGGCTTGTTCGAGGTTTTGACAATACTTATGAAAATGGATATGTGGTTCTTAGTTCATGCAATAGGTGAGTAAAATTGAAGATCAACTTCTGCTTTTGATGTGCTTTAATCCTTCGGAATAATCAATCTCACAGAGATTACTGCCACAATAAATTCAACCTCTATAAAAAATTCCCCTTAAAATATTTACAAACCCCTACTCCTCCCCCTCCCCCTCCCCCTCCCCCTCCTCCTCCGCATTCTTTATAACCACTTCCAACACCTCCTCCACAAGCCCCCACCCCTCCGCACAAACCCTCCAATTCCCCACCGCACACCTCACCGCCTCCCCCCCCTCCCACATAGTGCCACTAACATACATCCTCCCATCGCTATTAATCCTCTCCTTCAACCGCTTATTAACCCTCTCCTCCCTCGCCCGAAACAGCACCACGACAAACACCCTCCCCACCGCCTCCTCCTCGCCCCCAGCACCCGCAGGAAGCAGCTCATACGCAGGATGGCGGTATATGAAACGTGCGATTCCACGGGCGTGGGTGACCAGGCGTGTGACGAGAATTTTGTAGCCAGTGCTGCCGTAGGCGTGGAGCGTAGCATAGACGGGGAGGGCGCGGAAGCGGCGGGAGTTCTCGAGACCGATGTTAAGTGGGGAGGGGATTGCGGCGGGGGTGCTGGTGGGTGGGCTGGAGAGGTATGGAGCGGCGTTGAGGAATGTGCTGGTGAGGAGGGCGGGGTCGCGGGTGAAGAAGAAGCCGCAGTCGTAGGGCTGGGTGTGTTAGTAGTGTAGATATTTGTTAGAGTGGGTACGGAGTACTTACTACGTTGAGGAGTTTGTGCCCGTCGCCGGTGATGCTGTCGGCGAGTTCTAGCCCGTCGGCCCAACTCCCGACGTCTCCCATGGCGCCCTCCGCGCCGGCGAGGACCCGCGCAAAGATACCAAAGGCCGCATCAATATGGAGCCACGCCCCGTACTTTGTCACCAGCGCCCTGACCTCCCGAATGTTCGTTATGAACATCCCCGTATTCACCTCTCCGAATCCCACCACTACAATACTCACCACCCCCCTCTGGCTCCCCGCCTCCAGCCTCCGCTCCAGCTCCTCCAGACCAAACTCCCACGGCGCATCGGGGCGGGACAGGTCATGTATATTCCTCCTTCCAATCCCGACCGTCGACGCCGCCTTCGCAACCGACGAGTGCGCCGCCGCAGAGAGGATCTGGATCCCCATGATGCCCGCCTCCACGCACGCCCCCAACACCCCCATCTCACCGACCGATGCCTCGACGGGACTGTACCCCGCGAGTATCAGCTTCTCCCGCAAGAGGTGCTCGCGCGCGCATGCCAGCCCAAGGATGTTACTCGCCGTTGCGCCGGTCGTGAGCGTGCGGCCGCGCCACTCCGTCGTATCGAGGCGGAACAGCTGCAGCAGCATAGAGAGCGCAGCGCTCTCGAGGTCGGTGGAGACGCTCTCGTGGGGCAGGTGGACCTGCACGTTCTGGTCTGCGAGGGTTACGAGGATGTCGGCGGCGAGGGCCGCGGGGGTGGTGCCGCCAGTGACGAAGCCGTAGTAGTGCGGGGAGGTGGACTGCGCAGGGAGGCCCGGGAGGACGTCGGTGAGGAGGTGGGTGAGAGTTTTTTTGGCGCCGAGGCCGGTGGCGGGGAGGGTGGTGATGGAGGCTTTGGCGGCGGAGAGGGTGGGGGCAGTGGGCATGGCGGGAGGTGGGGTGGAGGGGATGGTGAGGGTTGAGGAGATGTGGGCATGGAGGAGGGCGAGGATTTCGGACTGGTCCGGGACGGGGACGGACATGGGGTTTGCGGGGTTGGACATTGTGGGATATAGGTACTAGAATTTGACTCGTATTAATACAGGCACGTACTATCTTAGGAATTGGAGCAAGGTGATATCTAGATATATTATACTCACCTCAATTGACAATAATAATTGCTGTATCGTATCTGAGATCTAGATCTATATATCCCCAGCTATACATATAGGCACTCCTATGACTCCTCCATCTCGCCCCCTGAATAGCTCTGCATGTAGTCAGTCACACGTATGCGGGTGCTTCTTGGACGTCGGAATAGAGACCCTGTCAGTGGCTGTCCCCGTTACCTGTCACCTTCCCATAGTTATATTCCCTGCATGATCGATGCTGCAGCTATCGTGGACTAACCGGAAAAAATAATGTTCCGTCACAGCCGGAAGTCAGCGTCATACAATTATTATTATTGGACGAACTCAATGTTTATTTCTGGTAATGGTCGCTTCGCTATTAATTATATTGAGCACCGTCACGTAGGTGGTAACCTTTTGCTCCACCATGCTGCAGCTGTGGTAGATCAGCGATAAAGCCTGTAATGTTGTCAGCAGCAGCCAAAACCTAGATCAAACTTACTGCCCTCTTTAATTGCAGAATCTGATCGTTTCTAGTTTCGATTGTTCTACCCGATACCTGCTCTTGTACGAACTAAGAACCACATATCCGTTTTCATAAGTGTTGTCAAGACTTCGTGGTGTCCGAGGCAGACCCTTGCGTTATAAGGTAGAAGTAACTTTATGCGACGTCCTCATCTCAAACTACCTCGTTGGTGTACAATGGTTGTGCTGTTGATATAAAGTTGGATCTAGAGACGGAGTAACGCTGCAAGATCAGTCTTAGAGGCAAGGTTGCTGTAATCCAAAAGATCCAAGTGGCTTCTGCAAGGACTAGAAACGTCATGCCGACTATCGGACACATGTTAAGCCACACTGTCATAACATAGAGCCAAACCACGGTGTCACAATTGCCTGACCAGACTTATTTAACCCGCCATCCTCCCCGCGACTTCTGATAATACCATGGCCATCCTCGCCTGTGTTCATCACTGCAGTCTCGGGTGTGACCCATATCCAAGGGAACACAACGGCCCACAGCGTGTCGCGAGGAAAGGAAACGGAGGAGAAAGGAAGGATCAAAAGCAACCCGGGTATCTCCAATCTTCTAAACCCGATATTCCCCTTTTTTCGCAACCCTGCCCGGGTTCGCTGGAGTGATTTCCGATCAAATGTCCGGTTTTCCTCGTCAATGTTCCATCCTAGCTATCTCTGTTTCCAACATTCATAGACTGCATGTACTCAATTTCTTTATTATATTGCGAGTGATGTGTATATAGAAAAGTATATCAAGAGCACCACCCCCTACAATTCAAGCACTCTAGTAAAAAGACCCCTTGAAATTTAAGATTACCGACAGACAAAGGACAAATAGCGGTATCTTTTATTCAAGGCTACGAGGCATCATATAGCATTTCCAAAGTGAATACGTATACCACTAGCTACAAACATTCCAACTTCCACGTAATACGTCCAGCTCACCGACTCAACACCCAAACATCCAGCCAGTTGGCCAGCAATCCAGCCAACCAATCACCCCACAGTACCCACATCTATATCCACCTCCAGCCCCATGCCTCCCCCCGCCCCCCATCTCCCCTTCAAGGTCCACGAAACCGTCAAACTACTCCTCACAGAGCCCGAACTCAGCATCTACAAACGCCGACACATCATCTGCAAAATCGACGAAATCAACCCCTCGCACACCCGTGTCCAACTCATCAGCGGATGGGGGGTCATCGACGAGTGGTTCCCCCTTGACAGGGTGGTGGCTGCGGAGGATATGTTCTTCAATCCGGTGAAGGGCGCAGCGTACATCAAACTAGACCTGAGGAGGGCATTGATGCAGGATCGAAGTTATGGGTTTCGGAATGTACGTACATGTTTGCTCTTTTTAACCTTTTTTGGGGGGGTGTCGGTTAACTGATGGATGTGGATGTAGGGATCACACTCGTATGTCTGCTCGACGAAATGCCGGTCGAGGTATTGTCCGTGCTTTCGGGCGGGACTGGATTGTGATGATACATGTCACATCTATCATCCTAATGGGACCAGTGAGACATGTACCAACTATGAAGATGATGCTGTCGATCCTGCTGTAAGTTGACACGCGCGGCACTTCACTTACATGGTTTGATATGGGGGCTTTGCTGATGTTGGGAAATTGAAGGCCTAGGGATATTAAGATTTTTAGTTGGAGTGGTTTACGAACTCCTGGTTAATTGGCTTCTGATATGGGGGAATTACTTAGCTAAAGTTTTGCATGCTTGTTTTATATATAGCTATATACACACTGAAGCTGTTGCTAACAACGCCTTGAGCTGTAGATAGTGCTATACTTTGCTATAACGATACTCTGTAAGACTTGAGGGTACATAATAGAATTGCTTTGCCTTCCTCTCATGCTGTTAATTTCAAGTATGTGCTGGTGTGCGGGGAGTGGTACAGGGCGAGTACGGGCGCGGGCAGTCGTACGTCGGTGTCCGGCTGTGCACGTACGCTTAGATATATATCCGCATGGCCCGCATTCTGGCATGCCGAGCGTTGGCTGATCAGTAGCCAAGCTGCCCGAGGGCGGGGCACCCGCAAGGCCCGGCTTATAGATAACAGGCCGGCGTTGTTTAGTGGACCGCGCCCTTCGCACCTCGACAGACGTGGTGACCTAGCTAGCTGGGTAGATAGAAGAAATAACTCGGGTGTAACTAGATAATGTCCGACCAGGTCGGCTTCATGGAGTTTTATCGCTATTGCACACGGGCAGTTGTAGGCGGGCCGGGGAGTGCCGGATTTTCTGGCTCCAGATATCATTTCCAGCAACACACTCACCACCAAAGAAAGTCACCCAGTAACCTACACCCTCCAACCGAAATAGAATACACCTGCTTGTACCACCTAGTCCGTTACTCCACCTCCATCAACTGAACTATCCATCCATCCGTCAACCCACCTCACCGCCTGGCGAGTCGAACCAGCAGTCACAGACTATCACTCGGTAACATCACCGGTGTCGACCAGCGTTCTGCGTCCCAAAAGGCGACGAAACTCGCCTCAATAAAGCTCTGGGCAGACCAGGGGGATCTATACCACACGTGGGGTGTGGGAAATCTCCTGCAGAGACGTATATAACCACATAGATGAGTTTCGACCGAGTGTAGAGAGGGAACCGCGGCAGTATGGGTCCAGCTAGCGTGATCAATACAACCCCTTTTGGACCGACGTCGGGTGAAGCTGGAGTATGAAGGTCGGTGAGCTTCATTGCTAGATCTCTTCACACGGCATATACAGCATACATAGGACGTACGGACCTAAGAAGTATGTGATGAAAGTTGGGACGACGTCATTCAGCACGTTGTATTTCAGTCAGGAGAAGATATGAAAACGGATATATGGAGACAGAATTAAGCCGATCAATGTTGATGACTTGATCATGCGCTCAGGGAACTAGCCCCCTCTCCGCCGACGCCTCCTACTTGCTCGCTCCCGGCTAAGCCTATGGCCAGCACTTCAATCGTTTACGTATATGTATACAGGTTGATCCTACTAGCAACGTCGTATAGAATATTTGTAAGGAATATCAGAACCAACCAACAAAACTCCCACCCCCAACTCACTACTAGCTAGCCCTTAGTCTTTGCATAACCCATATCCCAAATCCACACAACGTTGCTGAAACTTCCTAGCTGCCCCACTGGACATTTCAATATATACGTGATTACAAACCAGACAACTCAAATACAAGCACTATTCTAATCATCTACGCTCGAACAGACTCTACGAATCCCCCAAGCACGCTTATCTCTAATACGAGTAACCGACGTCGCCAGGAACTAACAAGTAGCGCGAGCGAGTGATATCCTATGAAGATGATATAGTTAATTATATAAACGGGCATCGTAGATGAGGTGTTCTAAGTTATAAGAGTAGGGTAATAGGGACTATCTACTATACTATAAAAGAATATTGTCAGAAAATGTTTCGCTAAATCAGCCCAATCCTACATAGATCCGGCCCTGAACATTGGGAGAGAGAGGGAGACCCAAATTATGAGTGAGCTGCTAAGATACATGTAATCAAGCTGGCAATAAATTTTTAAAAGATGAAATTTACAACAAGTGATTCTGTGGTCATATTCCCTCCACGGGGGTATGGGCCCAACTAGCAGCTCCATTTCCCACTACCGGTATACATCCCACTAGAGCAAGTACATGTATGTATTGTATGTGACGCGGCGGGCCGTGCTCTACATAAGCCGGGGGTAGCAGCACTATCAAACTTAGTGTCAGTTGAGATTGTGTACCTGCAGCTGAGCACACATAGATCGACACCGCGCGCACCTCACCTGCACCTCTCAAACACAAGGCCTAGGTCCATCACCATTCGAAAAAAAGCCTTGCCATGCGATGCGGGGGGGGGGGGGGGGGGTAGGAAACATGATATATTTCCAATGAATTTTTTGAAACTCTAGTATTACACTACGCATATGTATAAGATTAACAATCACAAAGAAGGAAAGAAAAAAAAAAGTTGCAGGTTTTTTTCTTCAAAAAAAAGATATAAAAATAAAAAGAGAAAACGCCGCGCCGCAACCGCAAAGTGTCCCCCCTTTCCCCCCCTTTCCCCGCTGGAAAAATCGTTTCCATACATAAACCCATGATAAAACAAGAAACAGGACCACGCCCAATGACGAATAGTTGTAAAAAAAAGCCGCACCAGGGAAAAGAAAAAAGCATCCACTGACAGATAGACGGTGAGGGACCAGGCAAGCTGGTTTGGCCGGTCTGATAGTCTGTCCATTTTTTTTCTTTTTCTTTTCCATAGGCTTCTCCTCCAAAGAATCAGAATATCTCCCTCCATCTCTCTCCCCTCCTTTTTTTTCACCTCCTATATATATATATAAAAATAAACGCCAAAGTCGTCACTCACTGGTTTTTTTTGTAGTGTGGGGTTGTTTGGATTAAACGCGGTTGTACATTCCGTTTCCGTACATCTTGCTATGTCTCTGTGACATGGTGTTCTCGATAGGCGAGGTTGACTTTCTCTTCTTTGACCTGCAGCACATGCAGAGACCCAGAATGATGAATCCGCAGAGAACGATACCACCCGCACCGATACCGGCAATAAACAAGATGTTTGGGGGAGAGCCCTGTGACTCTGTAGCCTCAGTATCAGCCGATGTGCTAGTAGCCTTTGCAGCAGCAGTGGTCTTTGTCGCGAAAGTGGTCGCTACGGCCGACGCTTCTGTCTCAACGGGTTGCTCCTGGATGACGGTTGGTGTAGCAGTTGCCTCCACGGTAGTACTCTGTGCGATTGCGGTGGTCTTCTGCGCAGCAGATGTGCTCGCAGCAGCAGAGGTGGAGGTGGCCTTTTTTGAAGTTGACTCGACCGCTGAAGAGGCTGAAGAGTCGGAGGTCCCAGAAGCACCGCCGTATGTAGAACCGGGGACGGAAATGTCGAATGGGGGACTATACTCGTAGGTGCCAGTTGCATCGTCGAGGATTTTAAAACCGTATTTGTCGCCTTCGGGCATGGTACCGCTGTCTTGGAGACTTTGGGGGATGTTCCATGTGTATGATCCGGAGTTTTCGATGTAGGCTATGGATAGTTGGTGTAAGGTTAGAAATACGTTCCTATTCATGGACTGATGTGGTAATAGTAGGGAGTAAATAGATAACATACTTGCAACTATGTCGATATCGAGGATATTTGTTGTTGGTCCCTTCAAGAGCTTGATAGTGACGGTTCCCGTTGTAGTAGGCTAATAATAATAATGGACCACAGTCAGATCCATAACCCCAAGCAAAATTGTAGCAGTGACGTCCGCCAGGAAGGTATTGAAGAAAGGACTATTATCATACAGTCCACTTCAACGTCAGGGGTTCTGAGGCGTCTATCGTGCCACCGAGCGGGTGCGTGAACGCATTCTGGCCTGTCTTTTGCTGAGCACAAACGACGGCTGCAAACGAAAGGGCAATTGAAACAAGTGTTGAAAACTGCATGTTTGTTTCTAGATAATTAATTTGTTTGTTGTTATTTTGTATATGTCTGTATGTATAGTATACTGATCTGCGTGTTTAAAAAAGAATGGACGCACAAAGGCGAGTAAAAAACAATAGCTGGGAAAAAAAAAAAGAGGGCGGAATCCAAAGGACGGCGGGCGTATCAAAGGAGTGAGATTTTGCCAACGGGGGATTGAAAGAGAAAAGAAAGAAAGATGGGATTGGGGGCAGTGGGGTTAGAGTTATATCTCAGTATCATAGTAACCTAGCTCCAAATCTCCCTATATAGCCTAGCCGCATGGCTAGGCAGGGAATGAGTCCCATGGTGCATAGCGACGGGTGGGTGGGTAACACCGCCCCCGTGCACGATGATGTTTAAACGCTGTAAACAATAGTGTGGCAAGGATCGGGTATGGTAAACCGTCATTATGCTTCAATCCTAACAATTAGTAGGCCTGTTGTCTGTCAAGCTTCAATCTTCCTCCTCTTGAAGATATTTATCACGGTCAGGGGGTGGGTTATAATTATTATATGCGCCACATTTGATACGTCTGCGTGTACGTACGTACATGTATGTACACAAGTAAGACCAGAAATTCGACTCCCGTTTGAAAAAAAAAGAGCAATTCGCCGTGATAGGTTTGGGGTTTGTTTCTTCCTTTCCCCAGTTTTCTCGGGGGTAAACTTCCCCCTCCCCTGGTCCCGACTCAATATCCAATCGCTCCTTCCTTAACCGACGACGAATCAAGCTTTGGAGAACTTCAACCGAGACATTTTACTCCAATTCGCCAAATGTCGAAAACCAACCCGTGGATCTGGATTTAGAGTTTTTTCTTCGAGCTTGAGGTTCGCATTACCAGCATGATGTGGGTAGGACAGCTCAGCTAGGAGAGAGCAAGGGTCCTGGGAGTAATAATCAATTCAAGATTCGAGATTTCCACGGCTGGAAGACCCGCGGGCCGCCCGTCCTTTGGTGGCACAACGAATAAGAAGTTATTCCTACTGGCCATTTATTCACAATGCCTTGCAAGATGTGCCTGAATTTCTCGAAAAGGGGGGGAAGGGGGGAGGTCTTCCACGAATGTTCGATAGTTGCTATAGCCAAGCCTTTAGTAACCCCAATCATGAGGTTACTAATTGGCGCCCTAGCCATTAATCCTCTGGGCTCAAACAGCGAAGAAAAAAAAAGGGAGATCTTTTTTTTCCCTTTGAACTTTGAACCAATCGGTCGCTAATTGTCTCATAGCAGCTCCCCCTATAGCATAGGTGCCATCCCCATACGGACGACAGCCTGGTGTTTAGATATCCACTTTCAGACGAAATAGTACTGTTTAGGGGTGGTGTTGCTAGGCTACGGCACGGGGCTGAGCCAAGCCGTTTTTAGTGGAGACCGTGGCTAGATGCCGGAAACCGCAAGCTCTGTGCACAAAAGATCACTCGAGGGACCAACCGCC
This sequence comes from Morchella importuna, assembly GCF_003444635.1. Taxonomy (NCBI): domain Eukaryota; kingdom Fungi; phylum Ascomycota; class Pezizomycetes; order Pezizales; family Morchellaceae; genus Morchella; species Morchella importuna. The sequence continues at coordinate 772,713 of NW_025763398.1, read as the reverse complement.
GCCCCAATGACCAACGGGATTGTCCGTAACGTAGAGCAGAAACGAAACTGGTCCGCATTTCGCTGCTCTGGGGCAAGCAGGCAGGGGCAGTGCTGGAGTGATCCGGATTCTGGAAAGCTTCCTCTCCCTCTCCCCCACTGGTTCAAATTTTATAACTGTTCATGCCTTGGATGTTAATAAACCTTGTTGCGTGGGGTACTCTTCCTCTAGCATCGGGCCAAGTTTCTTGTCTATATGAGCTCCACCTTCAGCGACTAGCCGTCGCCATCGTCATCGAGGTTTCTCTTTTCCCCTACCAAGAGGTGAAAGTGCTGTTCTGGAGTAGATGAATTCCCATGCGCGGGTCGGAAGTTTCGTAGATTCACGTCGGAGCAAGAATGGATATGCAGGATAGTGGACAGAACATGACGGCGGCGCGGCGGTCTGATCAATTCAATTCTGTTTGGGCAAATTTCCACCTTGGAAGGGAGGAACACACTGACTGAACTTTGAACACACTGCAGGCATTTGGGAATCACTCTAGGGTACATAAGTGCACTTTGACGACCTGTCTTGGAACCACCCGAACACGGCTAGGCGCCCCGTCTGTGGGTGGCCTTTGCAAATCTCGCTTGTGTTTCTGTATTTTATTTTTTGTCCCGATGTGGTATGCAGACATACACAGATCATGTTTCATCTACACACCCTGCAGCTAGCTCTGCAACTACATAACCTCCAAGGCCGCCGGTGCGGCGACGGGGATGTACAGGGGCGGGTAGGCGGCCATGGGGCGGGTAGGCAGCAGCTTACCCCAACTCAAATTAATCGTTCTGCGTTTCGCACTCTTTCAATTTCCCTTTCCGCGCCAGATAAGCTAATTACAGTCATCACCATCAGCCAACCCACCGTTTCCACCAACATCAATTATATACACTAATCAGTTACTCACCAGCACCTGTATCCGCCCACACCTCATACTTGCTCACCTTGATCTCCCCGTCCTCCTCCACAAAGCCCAACGTATACGTAAACACCTCATTCCACGCTTCGCCCGTTGCCGTCCAAACGAATCTCGACCGTCCCCGCACACTCACCTTTTGCTCTCTTGTGTCGACTACGTAGTCGTCAAATTCCATGTTGCGGAACGACAGTTGGTCTGCCAGGATGCCGAAGTACTTGGCTACCTCATTGGCGCCCCGGAACTCGCGGCCGACGAACGGCGCGAGGCACGGCAGACCGTGCTCGTGCGCGATGGGCGGCGGGGTGGTGCTGAAGTGGGTGAGGAGCGTGGAGGGCGGCTGCTCGGTGGCGAAGGCGGTACAGAGGGAAGTGGCGGCGGTTTTGAGACTGTCGTAAGATGCCATTTTTTTGGATGTTTGTGCGGATTTGGGCTTGGGAGGTAGAAGTGCGGTGGGGTTTATATGCTGCGGGAGTGTTTCGGTGATGATGTCATTGCCGACTGCAGCGGTATCCGAAGCTCTTGGGATGGGAATGATCTTCGAAAGGCTGCAACCGGCGAAGCGTATTGAGAAGGCATATGATGATGTTTATTTGAAGAGAGGGTATTATGATATAGGTAATTTTTCTTATGAGGTGATGATTATCGCGGAACCAACCAGCTTCATTAACGTTACAAATAGGTATCGATACAAGCAAGAAGACATCAATCAACCCAAGGAGACTCCCAGTAACCAAAAAATTAATAATACAATCAAGGAAAAAAATCTAAAACCAATTGCAAATCATAAAGAATAGGCAAAAATTAGAAAGGAAAGACAAGCAAACAACTAATCAACCCGATCAAATTAAACCTATGAGATCTCAATCCTCCTTGACACCGGCGCCATCTTCGGCACCACAATCCTCAATACCCCATGCTCCAACGCCGCTGTCACCCCCTCCTGCTCAATACCCGCCGGAAACGTAAAGCTCCTCTGGAACGCGCCGACCGTCCTCTCACTCACCCACTGCCTTGTCTTGAACTCCTTCTCCTTCCGCTTCTCGCCACGCTTCTCTACCACCTCTTCACTCTTCTTCTTCACCTCGCGCTTCTGTTTGTCCTCCTCGTCGACATCGTCCTCGACCGTGGCTTTGAGGGATCGGACCGGCGAGGATGTTCGTGACCCGCCTTTGGGAGTCTCGCTCTTGGGCGTCTCGGAGGTGGTTATGGAGGACTCCTTAGAGATGTGGCCCTTTATGACGAGCGTTACGGGGTCGGTGAACTCGATACTGAGGTTTTGCTTCTCGAGGCCGGGAAGATCGCCTTCGAGCGTGTAGGAGCTGGTAGTCTCGTAGACGTCGAACTTCGGGGAGAAGGTGTGGCGCTGCGGCTCGAGGCTGTGGAAGAAGAGTGTGGGGAAGTCGGGGGTGGTGGTGTAGTGTGGCATTGTGGATGATAGTATGCTTAGGTTTTTGGTAGATATGATTTTGGTTTTAGGTATGGTTTTGAGAGGTTTGCGAGGCTTTGGAGCTTTAATAGCTAGCTAGGTAGGTGTGTAGTGCTAGTGAGATAGTAGATAGTGGTAGTAGACTTGTCTTGATTTTTTTCTGATGATGATACTCCTCGACACTGGGAAACATCGCAACATTTATAACCATCTTTGACTCGACACTTGGAAATATCTAGATGCCTCTTACCAACCCAGTATCTATTGCGAATCACCCTCGAAAGCTCGCGAAGTTGGTAAGAACCCTGTCGAAGCTTCTGGAAGTCCCTGGTAGCTACCGCGCTATGCCGTTTGTGGACATCAGTTGATTGTGCTGTGGATGAGTCAGCATCTCGGTGTGTCAAAATGTACTACGGCCACTGTCAACAGACTTACCCCAACATGCGTAGTAGTTTACTGAAATGTCAGCCACCAACCAAAGATGAGATTTACTTTTTTTATGGGCTTTCTAGGCATCTTGGTACTTGCGGTATTCAACTCCACTAAACTTGAAAACCTACAAAACAACAACCAATGTCTAAAACCAAGTGTACTATTAAAGTCATACTCATTTTATGCTCAAAAGTAATCGTCTCCTGCTTTAACTATCATGGTTATGGTGGTGGTTGGCGGGCCTAAGTAAATCGCGGGGTCGGTGGTTGCTATCGCGAGAGACAATACTTAACTTCACCGCAAGTACACCTAGATCAATATTTGGAGTTGTGCGTTTAGGGTTACTTAAACCATATTTAGGTGCAGGGGACCATATTCTTTTGGAACCATCCACTGGTGGACTGGACTTTCTATGAATGTATGGGGGCTATAGGCCATTCACGGAGGGCCCGGGTCCATTCGTGAACTCGTCAAATACTTGAATGGCCCCGAACAAATGGCAACGAAAACCCAAGCTAGAGCCCCGGGGGGAGCCCCCAAAAAAGAATCTCAAAAGAGTGTGCTCTTCCTCGAGATAGGCATGGGGGGTCCGCAAGGCGAGAATGCTCGAGGCAAACCTTCCTTCTCTTTGCGGTCAAATAGACTAGATATGGACTATAAATGTACAAGGCAGAGGCACCTCAAGGCACTTGTCTCTTCTCACCTCGAACAACCCATTAACCACACTAAGAAAAGTTGAATACAAAATCCGGGAAAGATAAGCGTGAAATAAACGGGGCTAGTAAGGTATGGTACGGAGGTATGATAGCTGAGATAGAGGTAGACGTATGTTTTCCACGCGCATCCGCAAGCCCTGATTGTCTACCATATCCTGAGTGTTTTTTCTGATTTGATTCAATACAGACCTGTTTAAGATTAGTCTAATGTTAAAATCAGGATTGGGTGTCTGTAATGGTAGACATACATCCCTTCTAGTTGCATTACAAGAGTGAGGGAACTTTTATGCCTTTCGATTTGTGAAATGTGCCGTGATATCTGTCTCTCCTGTAACGGCCATTTCATGCGTTGAAGCACACCTCTCAATCCGCTTTTAGGCTCCATCTTGCTTTGAAGCTCCTGCAACTCTGCAAAAAATTCCTGGAGTAGCCCGTCCTTCTCATCAAGTTTCCACAATACCTCTGAGTGTGGGTTCGATTTGATATAGGTTTGTAAGCATTGGAGGACTTGAGTAAGAGAACCAAGCTCTCGTGAAAGATTGATAAGGCCTCTTGAAGCTTTTCTCGCTCCATCGATATACCGATAGGCCAAGGATATGATTTTTTCTACAAGTTGAATCGTAACAATGATGCTTTCCGTAGTATCCATATTTTAGAGGTTTCTGTTCGTGTCTGATGTAGGAATCTCTGCTTGCAATATTCTTTGGGAACGTAGCTAGTATATATAAGGTATTGGGACATGTCGAGCCATCCGTTTTGTTTGGGGTCTATCCCCCCCCGGGCCCCACGCCCTGGCCCCGCTCGGGGGCGCGTGTGCACGTGCACATGTGCCTATCTGTACCCAACTTTCAGTCTCATCGGCTCTAAATCTTTGGTAATTCTGAATACTCGGGACTATGGACATTGTTAATAATCGAGCAGTGCTCGACTAACTTTGCAATTTGGGAGCTGTAGACGAAGGGATGCTTTTCGCATTATGATAATAATAAACACTTACGGGGGGACCTTTTTGGTGTTATCTAATTTACGGAAGGTGTGCCTGATGTGCTAGGAACCAGGGCCTTATGGGTGGGAGCGCTATGGCCGGTATGAGTACGAGCCGATTTCTAACACTTAAGTTTTACATGATTGTAGAAAGTAAAGAAGGCTCAAAGAGGTAGGATATCTATTTATATGCGTACGTATAGACTGATAGGTATATCAGTAGTATTAACTCCTGATACTACAACAAGTGCCTTTATAGTTTAACTCTTTAGTTCTGTTACGGTAGGCCCAATTCTTCTGGAAAAGGTACCGTACTGTTCTATTATGTAAAGGAAACCAGCCCCTTAATCCAACGATAGAAATAAAGTGTAGATGAGGACTCGAAGATATTTGCGCATGAGGTACGGTCCACTAGAATTAGCAGTTTTACATCATTCCATGCGCTACACAAACTTCTACCCTAGCATGGCCCAAGAACCACTGGAAACACTGATCCTCTAAATCTCATCTCACTCTCTAAATCTTACTAGCTCAAGCGATAGACTATGATCAGGAGGCACTCCGATTCGGCCTATGAACCCTACGGAACCTAAGTTTCGTTACCAGCAGAAGGGCAAAAATGTGAATTCTGGGGCTAGGAGCATGGGATGCATGGCACCATCCCCAGAAGCTCCTGTCCTGGTCGCTTGCAAGTACAGCTTCTGGTGAAAACAGGGATCAAGGGCCTGGTCTGGTAAGTGCTAGGTATTGCTCAAATCTTCACCGAGAACAGAGAATTCCTGCACACCTCAATTCCACAATAATTCTGTTGATACCGATCAATCATTCAAGGTTTACTTTGCATTCTAAGAGAGGTACTCCCAAAGCTGAGAGAAAAAAAACGTCTTACCACTTCCTGAGGCAGTGTAAGCGGCCGCGCCTACACAGTATATAGGAGGAACAGGTACATGCACCTACATCAACTTCTCTATCTAGCTCCCTGCACATGCGCTTATACAATACCCTTTCTCTCTCTCCTCTCTCCCCCTCCATGCAAGTGCAGATAAGCACTCCACCTCTTCCCCTCCGGGGCAAACTGCGCTACACGTCAAAACTAGCCTTCCTCGCGATCGGCGCCGCGGCGTGATACCAGCACAGAAAATATTAAAATCGACGCGATATCCACGTGCGAGCGCGTCCTCCCCCCTCTACCCCATGCACCACGCATCCTCCCCCTCCACCCCATGCACCACACATCTCTTGTAGCTATAGTGTGCCTCAGAAATTATATTCTCTGTTAGTCTAAAAAAATGGGATCACAAGCCATGACTCGGACATGTCAGAACCAGGTACCAGAAATCATCACTTCGAGCTAGAACACGAACCCTGCAGCTGGTCGACTTCACCCCATGGCCCAGGAACTGTTCGAATATGGGCCGGAGGTGTTAACACTAAATTAAATATCAAAGACCACCCTGCATGCATTATAAGGGGATCTTGGCCTAAATAGTATGAGGAATACTCGAAAAGGATAATTCTAAGGATTGGTATTCTGGGGCGGGTATTTGACGGCGTATATATTCCTAAAAAAAAAGTGATATATCCATGGGTGTCGATTTACGCAACAAGGCCTCACCAATTCGCTACCGCGCTCTCCAGCTTCCAATTGGTGGGGGGGGATGGTCGAAAAATTAATCCTGGGCCTTCACCAAGGTTCTTTGGGCTTTAGGAATGTCTGAAGATTATCGCTTGTGTGGTTATTCGGAATAAGGATTTGGCTGTGCGGAGTACGGTTTTAAAACTTTTACTAGATCGACACCCATATGATACACGTCCTGCAAGCAGTGCCAGGGTCTTCAGTTTAGTATTACAGCAAGTTTCATAATACTAGGCTCAGAAAGCGTTCTCAACTCATAGTACAATTCTCGAAGGATAGCCTATATAGGCTATATCTGGGCAGTTGAAATTACCTTTTCGGGAGAATATCGGGCTCGGGCTTCCTAAGTAGACTATTATTTAAAAAATCACACTATTTGTGTAAAAGTAATTTGAGCCTAGTATTACGGAACTTGCTGTAACGGGCTGTTGGCAAAAATTATACTTTGACAGGGTTGAGTACAGTCGCTCACCGCTGACGGCGGATCCTGTCTGATGGTTCTGTTTGCAGTAATTTGCCCTTGGCGTCCATACTTTTATTGGCCTCAAATCCCTGACCACCATCAGACAGGATCCGCCTTCACCCCGTGAGTGAGTGTAGTCAACACCAGTAGTTAGGGTCTGGTTCCAAGAGAGGGCCGGATGGATCGTGGTTTTGACAGTACAAACTTTTTGGGTAGGCACACCAGACCCACTCAACCACCACCACCACCAAGATATTACCAAATGGGTCTAGGGACAAGATTACATCGACCCTTCTCAATCGCGCCTTCTACTCGTAATTTCATAGCGTTTGTGAACACAACTGGGTTGCATACCCGCAAAATCCTGCATAAGGCTCCAGATTTTGGTGTATGCAGTCTAATGCAGACCCAGCTGTGTTCACAAACACTATGAAATTACGAGTAGTTGCAAAATCATTCGTGCAGCTCAGCCTTCCCCATCGGCTACACGAAAATAAACTATCACCGTACTCGGGGCAGGTAAAAAGTACCGGACAATGCAGGTTTTTGGTTCACCAATGGGCGCGCGTGCTAGGCGTGAACTACTGCAAAAAAATCCCAGAGACAAAACTTGCATTGTCCGGTACTTTTTACCTGCCCCGAGTATGTGTGTACCTACATGAGGCCTGCAGTTTACGCCTAAAACGGGTGTACGTTACACAAGAATATTTTTACAGCAAGGGTCGATATAATTGAACAACAAACAGAAGAATTAGAGAAGGCTGGGGCCGAGCCTTGACGTCCTATACCCAGCTTAAGATATGATATACATGGCCCGAGACTCGAGACGCTCAACGTACGTACTTGCATATGTCGACAGTCGACTAGCTCAAATTATCAGGGTATTACATACAAAAAGGGCTCTACTCTTTCCGATTGCGTGTCGACATAACTATGTACATGTACACAAAACATAAATGCGGGATGGTAGCCCGGATGGAGTTTGAGAATGGGGATATAGGCCGCACCAATGAATAGAATATTTAGACGTCAATGGAACGATTTGGACTGCATTATCCTCCAGGCTTTTTTTTTTTTTTTTTTTTTTTTTTTTTTGGGGGGGGGGCCTTTAGGCGGGCAGGCTAAGCATTCGCTTCACATCTAAGTTAAGACCACAATAACCACACGTTTAAAGTCTCTTAGTTCAACGTCTCGAGACCCGGAATGTTGGGTCATTCTCGAGAACAACAAATCCACAACTGCCGAGAGGATGCAACCATGGCAAGTCAACCCCACTAAATCCTGACAGCATTCTGTGTGAGGTCTGAGAAAGGGTATGAAGAGGAAAACAGAGATGAGAACGCTCTGCCTGCTCGCCTCCGCCTCTCCCTTCCTTAATCAGGTGTTTGGAAGACCCAGCCCGACCCCCAAACCACATCACCGTCCCCCCCCCCCCCCCCAATCTGAGCCCGGGAGGAAAGGTACGGTATCTTGGTGGTGGCCTACCGCTGTATTTGAGAAAACTCGTTGCGCTGCAGCAGGGGTATAAGCCACCAGAGGCAGTATTTGGACGTCAATATGCAAGATTTGGTAGAGAAGACCCCAGCTGCAGCGCAACGAGTTTTCTCAAATACAGCGGTAGTACCTCCAAGACTTGAAAAATTGGCTATCTCCGGGATCCAGGGATTATCTTCCGGGTGATTGGTTGAATGGCATCGATCTGTATCAGGCTTCTTGGTTGGTTGGTGTTCGTTAATTGATTTGTATCAGAAGTCTCTCATAGAAGTAGTTTTGATCTCACCGGAGCTGGTCAATTTTTCTCGAGTTTTGGTTGTACTCTAATATATGATGTAGTTGACGATACCGCACATCTTCAATGCAAACAGGAGGTTTAGTTGGAGGCATGGGATTCTCGAAACATTTATATAGCATAAATGTTTCAGGCAACTAGAAGAGGCAATGTACGGAAATGAGAAGAAGATAGAACCATTCAATCCAGTAACCTATCAAAACCTGCTGGCCCATTTTGCTACAAAGATAAGGCAATGCAAGAAAAAATGAACAAGGCAGCAGCCGTCAAAAGAGGCATCATGTAGCCTTAACCATCGCAGCGAACACCATGTGTCAATCTTGACATGACGTTTTGTGATAAAGAAGATGCACTCCTATCTCGCCCGGAACAGCTTCCGATAGGTAGCAGCATACCTATACCTGCTTTACGTGCATCATAGCAATATGTGCAGCACGAAAAGAAATGGCTGGAAGGTTGGAGAACAATCCATGACGTCTTAGGGCTACAGAGCGTTAGGGGTTTCTTGCCTTGTCTGACGTACAGGCTCTGGACTAATCATACCATAGTTGTCCTTTCTAGGAAGGTATAAAATCTGAAAGTCTTATCAAGAAAAGGAACATTGATCGATCAATTATCTAATTCATTCGGGTATACAACCTGGATATCATGACGCTCGCTGGTCTTCGCCTCCGGCCCCCATCAGTATAGACGTTTACCACCAGAAACTCCCTCCGTCCACCTTTACAGGGAAATGAGTACCACGTATGAAGGAAGTGGACATGTACGCATATGAACCCCTGGTATTGACCAGGGTGTATCGATCTAGCATTACAACTGTCACGGTTATGATTGATTAAACTGGAAATATTAACCTCGAGGCGGGTAAAAAGCCGTCAGCAACGACTAAGACAATTCCAATAAACCCCGAGCCGTATATCAGATCAATTAACGGAATCACTAAACATAAATACGAGAGGAGGCGGAAGAGAAGGGGCAGTTCAAGGGTATTGCCATAACTGTAAAGTTGCATGCAATTAATGAATTAAACAAAAAAAAAAAAAACATAAATACGAGTGTTATGGCATGCGAGTGATGATCTATGATTAAAATCAATGAGCTGTTCGACACAAGAGTAAACGTACAGCATAGCCCCCATCATCTACTAGAATTATCCAAGTCAGTAATGGCGGGAAAAATCCCCTTGATAAATGTAGTTTGCACATCAAATTCAAAGCTGCGAATAGTCTCACCGGATCACAGAACAGACCTTTCTAAAGCACGACACCTACTCGACCACACAGGCCCCACTTCTATTTCACCGCGCTATCTAGCTTTTCTGCTAAGTATTATCACCAGTAGCCCTTTCACAACACTAGCCCCTCAAACCCGGAAGCCCCAAAGTCACGGAAGTAACCTAGTCGAGTGATAAATCATGATGCATCCGCCGAAGGAACACGAGAAGTTTCCCATCACATGATAGCATTAGGCTCCATTTACAAAGGGGACTTTACTGGGTTTAATATATAGTACTAGGGCATATATGATTGCAATAGACGCGGGATAGTCTGGCCAGGTAGCCGCAACCACTACGTGGATAGACGAAGCACTTATTTTAATAGGTGCACCTGTGCTGCTGGCGTCCAGAAGCCTAGCTGGGTCATATCAAGGACTTCCTGTCTTCCGAAGGGGGCACTATAGCATAAGTGCTCGACCGGGGTGATTCAAAATAGAGGTGGTGCATGGCTTTTAGTATTCCCTAAGCTTAAGGCCACGCCCAGTCTTATCTTATCTCGTAGATTGAAGGGCCGACTATCTCTGTTGAGGAATACAGCCGTAAGGCTATATATAATTAACGAACTAAACAAAAAAAACGGCTAAGGATATAGAATCATGATCCATCACTCGAGCGCCAAGAACTCACACCCGGTGCGTGTCTGCACTGATATACCCCGCCAGCGTAGCTACCCGCCATATCCTACAAATTGTTTAGGCTGGATAATTGTAGTATGCTTGCGTACCAGTAAAAGAACCAGAACATGGGGTTGCCCAGGGCAAAGATAGTTTGTATGGAGTGGCGCCGTTCAATCCCTATTTCCGTCACTTATATTTTCTAATTCTTTTGCTAGTAAACAAGTACACTAGGTGATATCAAAACCGATATCTGCTGCCACGGAAGGTCCAGAAAGTCAAAATACTAGCGTTGACCAATACTAGTACTCTTATCCACCACCACCACCACCACCACCACCGGCCTCCAATAATCCAGTTTTGTGGGTGAGGTCATACATATATATAGCATCAACAAATACTAAATCACCTGCGGGTGCGTACTGTGTCTTGGCCTACAGCTTGTAATCTCTCCGCGGATCAGACACCCACTATCTATCCCCTCCTCGGGGGAGGAGGGACGCCTTCCGGATCCCCTTCCGGTCTCAATCTCTAGCTTACGTGACATCTCCAGCCAGATCTAGCACGACCGTTATCTCGACAGCCAGCAACAATCAGCACACCTGCCCATCTATCCCTTCGTCTGGCAAAAAATGCTGCCCACCCCCCCCCCAAAAAAAAAAAAAAAAAAAAAAAAAGCGTGGCTTTACTAACAGATCCTGTTATCTCTCTTATCAAATAACAGATCACCCATACAAATTTAATATTATAGGGTGGGCAGCATTGCCAATCCAGCCAAGCCCCCGCAGAGCGGGAGGCGAGAGACGGGTGATAATCCATGACCGAAACATACACCGTGGAAATATTCAACTTTGTTACTACAATATGTATACCCCCTCCTTTCCACCTCCCCCCCCCCCCCTCCCCCTCCCCAATCTGCGTATCACCTCACACACATCACGACACACACACAGAACAGAGACTGAAGCCAAGGTCATATATATATATTACTCTTTTCCATTTCCATTCCCACCCCCCGACCCACTCCCCACCACCACCCACCCACAAAAAAAAAGTATCCACAACCAAAAGCAAAAAGAAAGGAAAAAATAAGATATGTATATAACCCCCTCCCCCCCTCCCCCCCTCCCCCCCTCCCCCCCTCCCCCCCTCCCCCCTCCCCCCCTTCCCCTTCCCCCCGGGGCCCATTCCCTCCAAAAATATCGACAAGAAAGCAAACCAAAACCAAAACCAAGATATGAGTATGCATGTGTAAAGTGTAAAGTATCCAACCCAGCCACAGCCATCCCTCTGGCATGCATCGTTGTTATGGGGACCACAACAAACTACAACTAGATGTAGCCATGCATGGATTTTAGGAGGAGATGGAGACAAGAGATGACTGACCATGACCATAGAGTAGACAGCCATGGGCAGCCAAAAAAAAAAAAAAAAGAGAAGGAAAAAAAAAAAAAAATATGCAACCTGCCCAGCCCATAAAGAATATAAAAAAAAACGGTAAAGCAACCATGCATGCAATCGCCATACTACTTTCCAGAACCCGGACATCACTCGGGGTCCAGTGAATGATCGGCAGGGTAAGGGTCCAGTAAGAGGTGAGCAAAAAAGAAGCCAGCAAAAGAAGCCAGCAAAAAGAACGCGGAGAGGAGAGAACCTATTCATACAAGACAACGACAAGACAAGGACAACGACAAGACAAGGACAAGGACAAGACAAGACAAGAGGAGATGGATCAAAAAGAGGACCGGACAAGGAAAAGATATGCAATGACGCCGCCAGCCAGTCTACCCCAAGTCTACCACCACCCTACCACCTACTACTGCTCACTGCTTACTGCTTACTACCGCAGATGCTACTACTGCGCTATGTACCGTACCGCACTGCACCGTGCCGACAACTCACAAAGACGCACTCCTAGAGTTCATCCTCGCGGCAGCCTTCTTCCCGACTTCATAACTCGATATCTACCCCTCCGTCAGCCCCGCCACCCACCAAACACTCAACGGAAGAAAATCAAACTCACCATAATCGCACACGCCGGCGCAACCTTCAACATCCTCGGCACACACCCCCTCATCAACCCGGCCACCCCCTCCATCCTCCAAATCCCCCACAACAACCTCGGCATACTCCCACCGCCGCCCACCTGCATCGCCACCTGCCTCCTCGTCTTGCCCACATCAAACGGCGTCGTCAACAGCGCCGCAACAGCCCCCGACGCCGCCCCCGCCACAAACGCATCCACAAACGTACTCTCCGCATGTATGTCACTCGGCAGCGTCTGCAGCGGCGCCGCACCCATATGCCAATTCTGCTCGCGCTCCCGGCGCAGCCGCGCCTTCACCATCTCATAGCCAAACCAGTACACGCCGGAGAAGGGCACGTCGCGCCAGAGCGTCAGCCCCAGCCCGCGCCAGAGCGATGCAACGCCCTCAGCGGCGACCATGGAGCGCACGCCGGCGAGGGTGGAGGAGAATGTGTGGTCTGCTCCTGCGGCCTGGAGACGTGTTCGGAAGAGCTCGACGGGGGAGATGACTGTTGCCGCGATTGTGCGGGCAGCGGAGCCGGCGATGAGGGGTGCTGCGGTGGGGCCGAGGGGGGAGAGGGTGTCGCGGAGGGAGTCGTAGCCGGTGAAGTAGATTACGTTTGCGGGGATTGCCATTAGGAGGGTTGGGGAGAGGCCGCGCCAGAGGGAGGGGAGGCCCTCGTGTTTGGCAATCTTGACGAGGCCTTCGAAGGTGCCGTTTATGCGGTGGTGGGCGACGGCAGAGGGGACGGAGGGGGCGGTGAGTTGGCATGAGGGGAGGGAGGGGGCTGCGGCGAGGCAGGCGGTGGGTGTCGGCGTGAGCCAGAAGACTTCGCGGCAGCAGGCGGTCACGCCGAGGTTGGGGGTAGGGCGGCCGTCGTGGAGGTGAAGGTGAGGGGGGCGATGGGGATCTTGGAGCGGAGGAGCGTGGAGGAGCGGTGGGCGGGGGTGTGGTGCTGTGATTGTAGACGTACTCGGACTACGTCGAGAGGTGTTACTAGGAGGTGTTAGCATTGTAACGATATAGTGAGTTGTATATAGGAAACATAGTGACGGGGGTGGATAGGTAAACGTAGAGTCACGACTGATAGGAATTGATACAGGACGCATTGCTCAAAAGAAAGCTGATGGCAATAAGATAAAAGGTAGGAAGGTATAGTATAATAGAGCTCAAATCTGCCCAAGAAAACCGCAACACCCAAAGCTCAAATCTCAAGCTGTGGTGTTGCGGACAAGATACGTCACGAGCAATAACTCGGGTCTGCATCAGATAAGAGCAGAGCACAACATCATCCACCCCAAGCAGCACCAACCCTCCAATGCCCAACACACCCGCAACAGGAAAGAGGACAGAAGGCGTAAATAGAACAGCCCAAACAGATTTTCCGCTACTTACCCAACAAACTCGTCAACAAACTCCCCGAACAAGCCGCCAACATCTTCTGCGTCGCCGTTATCTCCACCTCCTCCTCCTTGATCCCACCACTCGTCTCGGCCCTCGCGGTCGTCACGAATCCGTCCGCCGCGCTCATCCTGTTGGAATGGTAAGAATTGCTGTGTGGTGCGTGGTTTGTAAAGTGGTAGTTGTCGCTGCTGCTGTCTAGGTGTAGGTGGTTTGTATTATTCGCCATCGTTTCGTTGTGGTGCCCCGGGGGGGGGGGGGGGGGGGATGTCTGGTCTCTCGGGTATCTCTCTATCGCTCCTCCCGGTATCACTACAGACTAGAAGTAGAGTTCTGTTCGCGATCAAAGAAATCTGTCTGTCTGGTTTGGGGGGGGGTGACGTTTTTCTCTCTCGTTCTCTTCACTTCCACGGGTTCGGTCGGCTAGACAGGCGTTGTGTACTGTACCTACAAAAGAAAGAAAAAAATGTGGGGTCTTTAGTAGAGCAGTAGAGAGGTTACTCCAAGGTAGAGTCTACCAGCCAGGGCGCGGGCCACCGTTTACCGCGGGAATGGGAGGGAAAGAAAAAGGATCTGATAAGAGATGAATGTGGTCGAAGCCGTTGACGTCTTTTTTTTTTTCCTTTTCGCCACGGTGGGCGGTTCGGGCGAATGAGAAATGTCCCCGCAATCAGATCCGATGTCATCTCGCTGCTGTTTTGCGCAGGGTTAGGGTTTGTGGCTGCAGGTATCAGGTATCAGGTAGGGAAAATGAACCCTGGACGATGCCATCATCTTTTGTGCAGCAGAGAGGGATCGATGCAGGACATCTTGCGGGGCCAGGGAAAGCTGGGGAGAGCAGACAGACAGACAGCAAGCGGTGAGGGGAATTAAAGCCACATACCGTATCTGATCCTGCCTGCTGTTCTCACTTCTCTTTGTTGAACTGCTCTAGAGTCTATATACAATCCCCCGGGTCCCTGTCACCAAATACATACCAAAGATAACCTCTACCTACTCTAGCTCTAGCTAACGGTGATGCCGATGATGCAACACCTTCTCCCTTCCAGAACATGATCTCGTTTGCTGATCTTAGGTGTGGGGATCCATGTACATACACAGCTACAGGGTTAGGGTTACAGTGCTATCTCGGTTATCGCTTATCTCCTATTTCCGCCATGTGAACGAGAAGTTCAACACTCGGTCTTCTCCACAGACACATCTACCACGGCCTGCAGACTCTCGTGTGCTCTACTCATCCAGTACTCACTCACTCACTCACACTCACAGACTGCCAGTGACTCAGCTACGTATCCCGCATACGAGATCGAGCGAGAGCTGTGACTCGGCAGAGGTAGCACCTGTGTAACACTTCACTTGCATGCCCCCCTGCGTCTTACACAACTTAAGCTACTTTAAAAGCTACAACGAACCCACAGCTCCAATCCCACGCACAACCACCACCACCACCACAACTCCACAACACCCAACACCCCCCACAACCCGCAATGGACGACCGCGAAACCGAACTCTCCCGCTTCCGCCAGCAATGGCAAGCCGAAGTCACCGCGCGCACCCAGCCCACCCCCGGCCCCAGCACCACCACCACCACCCACACAGCCAGACCAGCACCCTTCGCCCCCCGCCGCCTCTCGCACCGCGAACCCGTGCCCGAATCCGACTCTGACGACGAAGGAGGAGCGGCAAGGGCGGAATTCGCGCCCCTGCAGCGGGAGCGCAGCACGTCGCCACAGGCGACACGGAGGTCGGCGCAGGCCCCGGCGAGCGCGTTGGAGCATTATGAGAAGGCGGTGGAGAGGGAGACGCAGGGGAGCTTGGGCGAGAGTCTGAGTCTGTACCGGAAGGCTTTTAGGGTATGTTCTTCCTCACCCCCCGGAGGGCAGGATTCTACGTGGGATGGGGAGAGGGAGAGAGAGATGTAGGTGGATAGGTAGCTAATGGGGCATGATAGATGGACGCCAAAGTCGACTCCCAATACCGCGAGAAATACTACCCCCGGCCCACCCCCGGCGCACACCCCACCGCCAGCGCCGGCGCTGGCGCATCCACATCCACCACCGCCGCCGCCGCCACGCCAGCATCGCAGGGACAACCCCCGGCGTCAATTGCCGCACTCATCGAGTCCTTCGCGCACCTCGCCATCCCGCCAGCAGGGACAGAAGACACAGTCGTCTACTCCCCATTCACGACCCTCCCGCACGAGCTCCTCCTGCACATCCTCCACACGCTCGCAACAACCGACATCGCCTCCTTCGCGCGCTGCGCAAAGGTGTGCAAAGCCCTCTCCTACGTCGTGTCCACCGAGGAGGCAATCTGGCGCGACGTGTGCACCAGCGCATTCGCAAAGATGGCCTGGGACTGGCGCGTCAGCGTCGACGGTACTCCACTCATCCGCCGCGTTCTCGGCGGCGAGAACGACGACTCCCTCCTCCCCCCCACCACCACCACCACCCCCGCAGTCCCAGAGGTAGAAGCCGAAGAAATCGAACAGGAGGAGGAGGAGCAGCGCCCAGTCCCCGACGACGAGGCACACCTCCCCAAATACGGCGGCAGCTGGCGCGCAATGTTCCAGTCGCGCCCGCGCATCCGCTTCAACGGCGTGTACATCAGCACATGCAACTACGTGCGGCAGGGCGCCTCGCAGTCAGGCTGGAACACGCCCGTGCACATCGTCACGTACTACCGCTATCTGCGCTTCTACGACGACGGCACTGTTCTGTCCCTCCTCACGTCCTGCGAGCCGTCGGAGGTGGTGTACGGGTTCTCACGCACCGGGGTGCAGGGCGGCGGTGCCGCGGTGGTGGCCGGCGGGGCGGGGACGGGCGTGCTGCCGAGCGCCGTGGCAAAGTATGTGGCGGGGGGAGGTGGCGGATTGATGCTGACGGCCGGGTGGATGTGGAGACGGTGCAGAGGGGCATGGAGAGGTATTTGTTTCGCATGCAGCTAAGGCTGGGGAGTGTGAGGAGTGGTGGGAGGTGGGTGGGGAGTAGGAAGTTGGCGTGGGAGGGGTTTTGGAGCTGGAATAGGGTGTCGGATGATTTGGCCGAGTTTTCGCTGAGGTTGGTTCTTTTTTTCCCCTTTCGTGCTGGTGGTGGTAGTGGTGCTAGTGGTAGTGGTGGGAGGGAGAAGGGGGTGGAGGACGGAAGGTGGAAAGAGGAGATGGAATATATACTTACTGACGTCTCTCACCTCTCGTGAATTGTAGGAACGATAAAGCATTCATCTTCTCCCGCGTCGGCAGCATCGAGCGCGAGCTTGGGCTGTCATAGAACATCCATTTCCTTGGGGCGTAACCCCTGTCTCTTTCTCTCTGTTCTGTATGTAACCCTTACCCACACCCTTGACTTTCCCATAAGGGTCAGGGCTGTTGTTTATTACCACTGTCATTAAGCCCATTTGGGCTGTGTGCATCAGTCTTTGCTTTTTTGCTTTTTTCTTCTGCGTTTTCTTTCGGCGGAGGGTGGCCGCATAGAGCTAGAGCTAGAGTAGGTAGATGATGGGGGGGGCACGGGCATTTCAATTTTTTTATTTTTATTTTTTTATTTTTGGGGGGTGGTGGGAGGTGTTAGGTTACGAATTGTGATGATGCTGGGGGTTGTTGGGGATGAGATGGAGATGGAGGTGGTGAGGGTGTGATAGTGATTGGGAGGGAGGAAAGAGTCGGTGAGCGAGTCGCGCCGGGGGGGGGGGCGGCGTCTTTGTCTCTGTCTTCGTCTTTGAAGAGATGAGGAAGGGGTGGAGAGCGGGGGGAAGGGAAGAGGGAGGGGATGGAAATTATTATACTTTTCCGATCCCGTTTCGTTTCATGTATCATATCATATGAGCAAAAACATTAAACATACCTACACCCACACTTACATACGCAAACCTCAAATTTCGTTCGTTCGGCCCCCAAGGAAGGGAAGCTGCGGGGAATGGAGGAGTGGGAGGTGAGGAGAGGAAGTGTGGATGAGTGTAGAGAAAGAGGGGGAACACACACACTCACAAACGCATTTCTCAACAACTTGCACCTTGAGTAGAGTACGTGGGCCACTGGTTTGAGATGAGCTCGTGATGTAGGTTGATGTGCTTGCTTGCTTGCTGCTAGCTGTAGGTTAGCTCTCCTTCTAGCATCATCATACCTACCTTCCCGGTCCCCCCCCCCCCCCCCCAGCAAGCAGCATGCACAACAGAACAACGTGGGGAGCAGCAAGCAGCAAGCAGAACAGAGATTAGTGCCATTTAAATTTCCCAGCCGGGCGTGTCGTACCGGATAGCTTATTCGCTCGCTCTCTCACTTTCCCAAGAGTTCCAACAGACCAGCAAGCACAGGTGCACGGTTACTCTACCTGCCTGCCTGCCTGCCTGCCTCTGAGGGAGAATCCCGATGGTGGGAATTTCATCAGGGGGGGGGGAGACGCAGGGCCCTTTTTTGTTCATGTAGGTACGGACAGGTTGCTTGCTTAGCGAAAGGGAAAGAAAGAAAAAAGTGGATGGAGTTGTTGTGGGCGCGCGCGCGCATCATCGTACATACATGCCGCTTGCTGGAGAACTACCCTAACTGCACCTTCTTAAGAGTCCGTACAGACAGATGTTTGTGAAAGAGACACTGGCGCTGGCGGTTAGTAATGAAAGCATGAATGAGTGAGAAAGCGTGAATGAGTGAGTGACTGTGTGAGTGCAGTAAAGTGAGTGAGGAAGAATGATCGGTTGTTAATTGCTGTTGCTTCACACTCACACACTCTCACACATCCTAGGCCCTAACTACGTGGTCCGAGTTTTAAGTTGCACCCACCTCCCCACAGCCGGCCAATTGTCACTCAACTGTACATGTATGTACATGTAGCTAGAGCTTTAATTAACCTCCATGTAATGTACAACCTCCTACATACGAGCTACGATACGCGGCTTTGATGGAAAAGCAGGCAGAAAGACTGCACGCTTCTTCTTTGCCGCCGGGAGAAGGAAAAATTATAATCTGCTCTACATACTGTACATACTCTACGCTTCTGCACTTGTGAGAATCTGGGGAACCTGTAGGTAGGTACATAGGCCATAGTTAGACGTACAGGAATTCTCGATCCAGCAGCACAGCACAGAAGGACAACGACAACGGGTGAGAGAGAGTGAACAAGTGAAACACACAGACTGTAACTGATCTGACGAACCCTTTTTTTTTTCCCTCCCTCCTCCTCGTCCCCTTCTCGGTCACTCACTCGTTCACTCGTTCTCTCGATCCCACCCGTCCCTACCTGCCTGCCCTACGTACATACCCTACCAGCTAGCCAGCCAGCCACACTGGTGATCTTTTCTGCGAAAATCGGCGCTCTAAAGAAAATAAGGACAGACGTAATAAAACGAAGGGGGAACCAAATATAATACCAATCAATACCGGGGAAACATTAGAGAGACCCTTTTTGAGCATTCACAACCCACCACACACCCACACACACACACACACCTACACACCTACTACACAACTACTGCTTCATACTACTACTACTACTACTACTACTACTACTACTACTATCACCATACTGCATACTATTTACTACTATCTTACTGTATACACCCCCCCTCCCTTCATTACTATTCTCTATCTTTGCATACCTTGTCCCTTTTTTTGCCTGCTGGCTATCATCATCATCAACCTTTATCCCCGTTGTTCCCTGCTCCGTCTGTCACGCTGGCTGTACCGGTTCTTCTCCCCTCGCTGTGCAAATCCGCCCCGTTTCCTCCCACCACCACAACCTCTTCACCCACAACCTTTACCACCAACCCCCCAGCCCAACCCCAATCAACCGGAATCACGGAGGCAACCACAGACCACCGCTACTCCTTCCACAGCAGTCTAACCAACTTCTGGAAGCAACACGCTCACAACACGGCGGCGGCGGCGACAGCAGCAGCAGCAGCAACAGCAGCAACCACAACAACAACAGGAGCAGCAGCACCGACGCCGACCAGCCCTCTGATTAAAATGTCAGAGGACTCACGCGGTCGCATACAAGATCCCCGAATAATTACCCGTTCTACCCGAAAACCTTCCCCCGGCCTGGCTGCAAGGATCAAGATGCTTGAGGCAGACGCTGAGAAACGTAACTCGAATAGGGACCGTTTATCTCCTTCTCCCTCACCTCACAGGAAACTCCTACCCGACCTGGTGCAATCTGCTCCTACCCCGTCTCCCGTCACAACCTCATCAAACGGTATGTCTCTACCTCTACAAAAGGAATTGCCCCCTACTCCTATCGAGGAGGAGGAGGACGAATACACCCACCAACAAGAGGGGGAACACCACCACCAACACCAACAACAGGAGAATGGAGGGGCAACAGAGGAAGAAGTTATTGAGCAAGAAGACCACGAGCACGACATTCCGGAAGAACCGAGTGAAGGCGGTGGCGGTGTCATTGATGAGTACGAAGAAACCCCCCCAGCCGTGCCTCCAAAGGAGGAGGACCCTTTCGTCCAAATGACCTCCCCCGTGCGGGAGCGTCCCGACACATCCCACTCCATCCTGACGGAGGAAATCAAAACACCGTCGACGGCCCGCTTCACGGACGACACGACGGACCCGCCCAGCAGCGGCAGCATCTACGGGCACTCGAGCTCGTCGTCAACCTCGCTATCACGACGGGCCTCCGTGTTCTCCCTATCCCGCGTATCGTTCTCCGCACAACTGTCACGCCTCACCTCGCTCTCGCTCCCGTTATCGTCCGATATCTCGTCGCGGATTAGGCAGTTGCCCACGGCCGGAGAAGCTTGCAACGCGCTTATCGGTGCGGGCGATCAGATCACTCGATGGATCGACACTGCCAAGAAGGTTCTCCGCGGGCTCGACGCGGAGGATGATGTGGAGTGGGCTGCACAGGGGCGTGAGTCACTGAATAGCGTAGATGGTGCTGTCAGCAAGTTCTCGGGTCTTATCAATGTGTACGTTGAGCTCATTGAGGAGCTGCGGCAGAGGGAAGACATCAATTCTGTAAAGGAGACCCTGATGGAAATCTTGAAAAGTATGGATGTTGTATTGGATGGATGGAAGGAGGTCAAGGAGATTTTGAAGGGCGTAAAGGACCAAGTCGAGACGGCCATGGAGTGGACAGAGCTGTGGACAATGATCCTCCAGGATATCCAAGCCGAGCTCGATGCATGCCAGACGATCGTGTTTGAGGAAGAGGAGAAGCGCCACCGGAGTTTGATGGAGGACGGATCACTGGTTGGCGGGGTGGACCTAGACACCCTGCAAACCATTATAGAAGACGCGCCAAATTCCTCGCAGGCAAAGGTAGTCGTTAAACTCGAAGACAGCTCCCTCCTGGGGTTGATCGCTCGGATGCAACCGTTGAGAGTCAGTTTAGATTTCCTCCCCATGAGGCTTCAGAGTTTCCAGGCAAGAGCCGAAGAAATATTCCCCAGCGCGTGTGAAGATTTGATGTCACGACGATGCACCCTTGAAAAGAAGTGGACAAAGCTCAATTCGGATGTAGAAGGGTTGAAGAAAGAGCTAGGAGAAGACAAGTGGGTTGCGTTATTCCGAAACGCGGGCAAGCAGACTGCATCTATGATCGGGAGCGTCGAGCGAAGTCTGGCAAAACTTCGAGATGCCGTGACCGTCTGGGAAGAAAGCGGCGGCCGGATCGATGAAGGCCTAGTTTCCAGGATGCAGAACTACGAGGCTAAAAAGGTGCATTACGGTATGTATCTGTGGCTACGCGGCCTAAGTCTTGGTAGGATACTGATATCGATGGAACAAACAGGCAGCGCGATCGACCGGGCCTTGGGGCTTATTAGTAAAGGTGTCCGTGATCGTATTACTGTCAATGGCGAGATTATTAGGCTCGAGACGGCGATGCGAACGCGGTGGAAGAACCTTGAAGCTTCAATGGCAGATATGGAACAAGACCTGAACGAACTGCAGCTGGACTCCCAGACTCTCCGTGACTCAATGTCGACGATCACCTCATTGGACGTTCGCTCGTACAACAGCTCTGGAATGATCACTCCCGGCAGCTCGCCGGCAAGCTCAGTCATCATGGCCACTTCCCCAACAACCCTCGAGCGTAAACGGTCACCCATATCTGGAAGCAGACGGATGAGCCATTCAACAAGCCCTGGCGACAGGAGTTCCACGAGCGGTATCCCGAAGAAATCGCCGCACTCTCGTCTTTTGTCGACTGGAGGTTCATCACTGGCTCCCATCTCGACTGGGATGGTTAGGACAACGTCTGCACCCTCGAATCAGACGACGCCCTCAAGGGATAGTCCGAGGAAGTCGTCAGTTGGCTCCTCATCTAGTGCTAAGAAATTTGATGGTAGACCTCGATGGAACACATCCACTAATATTAGTGATGGCCTCTATGGTCAAAGCTATAAGCCTCTTAGTCTTGCTACCCCCGCATCTCCAAAGACGCCTCGCTCTACCTCCTCCCAGGGCAACCACACACGTATTCCCATGCCGAGCCCATTGAGCCAGGCAAATGGGTCAAACCCCGGGTCACCAAGCTATCACCATAGACTCTCGTCGTCCATTACATCTATGGGTCGCCGGGCTAGTGCTGGTATCCGAAAGAGCCCAAGCCCTGCTCCAAGGACTGGATACCCGCCACAGCAGCAGCAGCAGCCCACATCAGGTAGGCCTGAGTTGCGAAGACGGACTAGCGCAAGTCAGCTTCGCTACCAGTCTAACCGTCAATCACAATCCACGACTAACTCCCCTAAGACTGCTCAATTCAACAACGAATATCAAGATGAGGAAGAGCAGCAAGAGGAGCCGAGGGAGCAGAAGAGGTCATCTAGACCAGCGAGTGCGATGGCTAGCAGCGCACTCGGCTACTTGAGGGGTAACAGGATGAGCATGTTGCCAAGACCTACGACACCGAATGGCAGGCCTACTGGTGGCGGGGATGGTATTGGTGCCCACGGAAGCGCCGGTCTGTCTGGAAGAAACAGTGTTGCGGGAAGTACCGATTCAAGAGGGAAGAGGATGAGCATGCCACCTGTATCGAAAGGATGGGGGTATGATGGAAGGCCAAAGTGGAAGCATTAAACGGGTAGAATAGAGAGAGGGGGCTTACTTTTCTGTTGTTCTGGACAGATGAAGGAAAGAGACAGTTTGTATTTTTTTTGACTTGATACCCTTTTTTATTAACCGAGGAGGGGGAATGAACCGACCTACCTTGTGGATTGGTGTGGTGGTTTCTCATTCGCTTTTCGCCTACTACTCTTTCCTTTCTTCTGTATTTTGTTTCTTTGGAGGATTATTACTAAGATAAACATTAGCCCTGTCAGCACATCACCCGTATTCCTTCTATTCTATCTTCTTTTTCCTTTTTTTTTTTACTGTTTGTAGCGTCATAGTTAGTGCTGGTTGAGCTCAAGCATTGTGAGAATAGTTTTCTTGATTTTTTCTCTGCGGTCATTGTCTTTTTGTGTTGTATTTGCAGTATCATGAGCGTCTGATTTTTTTTTTGCTTGTTTCCGTTCCCACCTTTTTCTGTCCTTTCTCTTACTTTACCTGCGAGATTGGTTTCGCAAAAGATGTTGATGTGCAATTGGTTTTTTTGTGGGGCGGGGGGATGGCGGGGGGGTTATTAGGCGTTTTTTCAATTTTTCAATTTCTTTTTTTTTCCCTTTCCCTTTTTTTCCCCTTTCATTTTCAATCTTGGGGTCGGAGGAGAGTGCGAATTGACACCTTTTTTTTTTTCTCTTACCGCTCTGTCTGTCCAGTTTACTCTTACTCACTTTTATTTTGGAAACTTTTGTCTTTCCCTCTCCCCCCCCCCTCTCACTCTCTTCTCTCTCTCTCTCTCTCTCTCTCTCTCTCTCTCTCTCTCTCTCTCTCTTTCTGTTCTGGTGCGCCGGTAGTGTAGAAGTGAATGCATCATCAGGATTTGAAGGTTCTCCTCTCTCTTCTCTGTGCGCTGTACTCGGTAGATGGATATATAGGCGGTTTCAACCGCTTTCTCTTTTCTTTTCTCTCCCGTTGCTATAGGGGTGCGAGTGATATTGTGTGACGGATTGATATGGTATGCGTAATCATAATGGGTTATATGTAATGAGTTTCCTTTATTGGCTGGAGTGCGGTGGGGCCGATGTGAGGAAGGCCTAGTTAGGGGAAGTGGTGCGTGGTGCTGGGTACATAGCTGGCGGAATATAGAACCCACCTTTGGTGACTTGCTGCTTGATGTGCTTTGTCGTGAAGATTAAGCCCCTGGTCTCCTCCATAGGCCGAAATCTGCCAAGATCTGCTAACACCATGAATATTACAAGTAGTTACTAGCATGCTCAGGGAGGTCGGCTGTCACTTCAAAAGAATACGTGGTGAGTCCCTAAAGGATTTGTAGATTAGAGAAATATTTTTCCTCAAAAGTCTTGGCTCACAGATAATCACTCGGTTTATCGAGCCCAAGACGAGACTGTCTTTTTTTTCTTTCTTGTTTAATTCATTAATTGTATAAAGACGAGACTGTCCCACTTGATTGCTCGATTAATGGCTTATTAATTTTGTAGAGACCGTCCCCCTTTCACCTCACAAGGCAAGATAAAGGGCCATGTACTGTATTTTTAGCCGTCGCGTTCCCGGGGGCAGGGAGCTTTAATTACAACTACATGTATGTATCGTGTCTGAACGCCGGTGGCTTAATTGGTGCCACCAGTCGCCGCCATTGTATGTTCTCCCGCTCGCCCTTTATTTGGTAGTAGGTACTTGTTTTTATAGGAAGGGGAGCGGGCTGGGGGATAGATAGATCCTAGTCATACCCCCTGAATGGTTGGTGTTATGATATTTGATAGTTGGGTTCAATCCAAAGCGGAAAAGGAGAAAAGAGAAAATGTATAATGAGCGGTATCGGCCTCCAACCTAGAGACTTTGGTTTGTGCATTTTACGTTGGCAATACAAAGCTGAAGTAGGCGTGTTCTAAATTTTGGCACGAGAGAGTCCCCATCAAATTTGACCAATCTGGATGATCGTGCACGTGTACATACATCACAAGAGATTTATAAATCGGGGAATCGATGCCCTATTTAATAGTTTGTCCTTGGCTCGAGGGCTTTGTGAGTCTAATTATTGACTCCTAGGGCCAACGCAAAAGGCATGGAAAGTTCTCAGAGTCCGAGCGTCTGCCGGTCTTTTAATGCTAATCACTGGAAAGATTCCTAATCCTACTAATTGACCGTGTTTCAGTTCTGGCTAAGTGGGGTTCCGTATTGTAGGGGGGCTTGCAGATCTCTAGTATCGGCGAGAGCTTCCCATGCGGTGTAAAGAAGGGTTTCTGTGATTAAACGTTTCTTCCTCTAATCCTTACCCACCTACAAACAGCTGCACCGACCTAGCCAAAAAGCGCACCGATAACCGCCCCCAGGTCTGTTGATATACGTATGTATGCAAGGCCGGCCCACTCCTTGTCGCTATACATCCTACATACTAGCCAGGCCGCCTAGAAGGTCAAGGATTCTTTAAGGCTCCTTATACCGGCAGTCAATATCTCGCTGATCAGTAGAACCCGCAATATTCTTTTTTACACTCATTCTCGCCGCAGCGCTGTCGGCGCGTGGCTACCGCCAACCACTCTCAGCATACCAAAGAATATGCAGTAGATAGGTATCCCACGGCCCTAGAGATACTGAACCGGTCTGGGTGTGGATTGTCTCTGTGCGGGGGCGGTCTCCGGGTTGCCGGACGCACTCCAGATGTAAAGACTAGACTGCGCGATCGATGTTCTCCGGTGCGGGAATGCTGGTTTGTTAGTCCGGACGTCTGTCTAAACTGCGTGTACGGTCGCTAGTTGCGCCCGGTGATTCTATCGGAGACTTCTAGCAACGATTTATCAAAGAGTTTTGGCAGTGCCTCCAGTCTGGAGTGACGAGTGAATCATTGAGTATCACTCGTTCCTGGTCTGGGACTAGCTATCTTGGCGCTAGTGTTTTAAAACCAGTGGGGCCAATAAAAGCACTCATAAAATTCCTGCACACACGATCATTGAATCAGCCCATCGTTTAGCGCCGGGAGTTTAAAACCTCCCCAATAGGGATCTACAACATGTAGGTTGTCTTTTACTACGATAAGGTGAAAATAGCCTATTAAATAGTAAGTAAGCGCGGGGGTGCACAGCGTGCAGGGAACTTCCTTGCGCGCATTAGTAGCAGTTTCATAAATCCCGTAGGAGAAAGATCGAAGCTGTGCAGAGAGAGAGAGAAAGTTACCGAGTTGTATCTCCACTCACTCTGCTCGCTCACCGGCCAGGACTCTCCACATCTCGGCAATTTATGTCACCGCGGCACTGCGGGTGTTGCCGAGGGTATCTCAGGGACCGATTAGTACAGAGCTAACTTCTATCCGCTCCAACAACGCGGCGCAATTCTTCCCCTCCCCCCACTATAAGAACCCACGTCTCCAGCCCTCAAAGTGCTCTCTATACTCTCATACTATCTTCTCTCCATACCCATAATGTCCAACATAACACTCATCGGCGCGGGCACCATCGGCCTCTCCTTCTGCGCCCTCCACCTAACACACCACCCAACGAGCAAGATCATAATCCATGACCCGCGCCCCGATCTCGCCGCCCACATCCGCGCCCTCCTCCCTGGCTACCTTCTCACCCTCTCTGTCGACGCTCTCCTCGCGTCCGGCCAGCTCCGCACCGCACCAACCCTTGAGGAGGCCATCACCCCCGAAACCGACATCGTCCAAGAACAGGGCCCCGAGAACCCCGCCTTCAAGACGGCGCTCTGGCCACGTGTGGAAGCGCTCGCCAGCGATGCTTGTCTCCTGTGGACATCGACCTCGGGGATCCCCGCAAGCGTACAGAGCGTCGACATGAAGGACCCCGGACGCCTCTGTGTGGTCCATCCATTCAACCCGCCGCACATCATGCCCCTGATTGAGGTTGTGCCGTCGCCGCTGACGTCTGAGGCGCTGGTGCAGAAGGCCGTGGACTACTTTGAGGGTATACAGTATAAGCCGGTGGTGCTCCGGAAGGAGTGTAAAGGGTTTGTGCTGAACCGGCTGGCGTTTGCGCTGCTGAGGGAGGCGTGCCATCTGGTGCGCGAGGGCGTCACGGATGTGAAGGGGATTGACGAGATTGTTGAGAACTCGCTGGGGATTAGGTGGAGTATTAAGGGCCCGTTTGCGTCATACCATGATGGTGGCGGGAAGGGTGGGTTGGGCGCATTTGTGGCAAATCTGGAGGGGACGATTCAGAATTGTTGGGATGATGCGGGGACCTTGGGGATGCAAGATGAGATGCTAGGAGGTGGCG
This sequence comes from Morchella importuna, assembly GCF_003444635.1. Classification (NCBI taxonomy): domain Eukaryota; kingdom Fungi; phylum Ascomycota; class Pezizomycetes; order Pezizales; family Morchellaceae; genus Morchella; species Morchella importuna. Next base: position 745,767 of record NW_025763398.1, on the reverse strand, counting down.
GAAAGTGGAAAGATGAAGTTGTGAGGCAGACAATGGAGGCCTATGGAGAGGTGAAGGAGCAGAATTTTGTTGTAAGAGATAGGGTGTCGAGAGATGTGATTAAGACTATCAGGGAGGGGAAGGCGAAGACAGATTAGCTAGGCCTCTTTGTATAATCTTTTATAAAACTGGATTTTATATATCTTATAAGAGCAAATGTCTTTATTTCGTTCTTTGGTGATTTCTCGGGTGCATCAACAATGAGTCCAAACCACATACATTGTAGCTGTGAATCAAGTTAGTTCTCAATAAAAACAGTTGATTTACAATTGAATACTCACCTGAAATATTTGACCCATTCCGGGTATGAAACAATCTTGCTCCAGCACGTAGCACTCGTCATAATATCACACTCAATCACAAAAACTCACTCGGCTCAACCATCCATAACAACGACCTCCCTCTCCCTCCCACCTCCCTCTCCCACCTCCCCCCAACTCCACTTCTCTCCTCCTACCGCCTCGCCCCCTCATGACCATACAGCCGAGTAGCTTTTCGAACATCCCTCAATTCCCCGGTCGGGTTAATCTCCACTAGGACAGTTCAGAGATAACAGTCCTAGCGACCGGAGAGAAGGCCGACCCTGTCACGTGATTTGTCATTCGAGACTTTGTTTCGGATTTCGGGCGGAGTGGTGCCGGCGTGAGGGGTAATGAGCGTGTTCTATCTAGCGGTATGCACCGCTAAAAGAAGAGAGTTTTGGGGGATAAATGACGTTGCGTTTAAGTGGAGTTGATGAGGGTAACCCTAACCCTTGAGAGTCATAGATGAGTGCAGAGAATTCGTCAGTTTAGGTAGTAAAGTCCGGTGTGGAGAGTTACTTAGAGGGATATAAAACTATCGTTTGATAAATGGGCGTATATTTTCCATTGAGGCCGAATTCATCCAAAGTAGGTTAACGGCGGGGACGAGTGATAGTTTATGACCTAAATGCCTTTTTTTTATCGGCCGATGAGGACCGGCTCTTTGTTTGCTTGTTGTAGGTGTTTTCAAGGTGTAGAATAACATATACTCTTAACAGTGCCATCTTTACTTTGACGAATCTGGTCTTATATAGCAACCTTCCAGAATAAATCAAATCGTTCCTGAAAGTACGCTACACGCGCTTCCCGGTCCAGTAGGACAAAGTATGTCTTGAGGGGCACAGCAGAAGAAAGAGGTGCCACATATGCCACATGGCTTTTATAATACTATATATGTGGAAACCTTAATTTCTACCGTAGATCATCCACAGCTGCGGCCCCTTCCCATTCCACCATTCTAGCGCTACAACAACCTGATAATATACCGCTCGCATGCTCGAGCAATTTTTAAGATAGGAAACACACGGCCTAGCTATAGGGCTAGATCTGACTGACTCATACTCATCGGTATCTAGGAATTGGGGTGGTGTTCCATGGTCCCGGGGCTCACTTGGTACGCCTCGAAACGATTCTTATATCTGGTACAAGCAACTTGAGTCCCTGACGTGAATTTAGATGCTAAGATATTCGATATCTCTATACGCTAAGATTTGCATCTTCTACCTGGAAAGAAGTGTGGACCAATTGAAGTGTATGCTCACATCATATCACATCTCTTTCCGCTTGAAAACATCTAAAGATGCGTAGATCTAGAAGTCTAGTCTCTGGGATTTCTTTCCGCTTGAATTTCATAGGGGTGAGGTTCTTGATTTGGATGATACGCTAACCTTCCCGCGGATTATAATGCACTGAGAACCTACAAGATATAACCAGGTTAAGATTTTGACTCATAGGTTTGCCATATCTGCATCGGACGATCTTAACGCAAAGCCCTAAATTAACGAATTGATCAAGGTACCTTAAGACTAGCTAGGCCGGAGTGGCTAGCTGAATATCGAATTGATGGTACGTGTTAATAGGGGGTAACTAAATTTCCTAGGACTGTCCTGGTTTCTGGAGGATAAAATATATGATTGTGGCTTTGATTTTAGGATACCAATTGTAACTGTCGATAGGGTTGGCTTGGAGCCAATCGCTAACCCGCACTCTGAGGTACCCTTCACCTTCACCCTCTCCTGGTATTTATAGTGTGTACTTTACACATCACTACATGTACGTATATATATACGATGATCATAACCCCTCTCAACTCAACCCCCACTTCTACCCCCTCCTTTCCCGGTCCAAATTTGCTCATTATATCAACTGACGTTTCAAACACAGCTCTGCGGCGGGTTTGGTCTGGTTGTTATCCTGCACTCCTCCTTTCATAGGTTGTGGGATTTTAGGAGCACATATTCGAGTTACCTCCAAGAAGTATGGCGCGAGAAAGCATGGGGGTGGGTGTGTCAACTTCAGAGGAACTCTTTTTGTATGGGAACTGGAGAAAATTCCACCGTTGAGCTAGGCGCTAGTACCATTATGAGAGTAGATCTCCCAATTTCTATATAGATTGATTGACTACAAACGCCGAAGTTTACACACCTACCCACCATAGATTCTCGAGCCATAGTGCCTGATAAAACATTGACATGACTCGTGTAACCTCGGGTATGTGTGGCGTTAAACGTTCGGATATTTACCAAGTGGCACACAACGTTTAGTATTTTAGAGACACTTGGCATTTGTCTCATCTAGGGTCGGCCTTATTGAAAACAAGCCTTATCTAACTTGTTTTAGTTCTGCAGGTTTTCGAAAACCGAATTTGGGACGCTACCAATGTTCAAGATTGGCATGAACACTCCCAAGGGACGCACATGCGTATTGGAGGGGGAAATGAATTCTCCCCACCTAATGAAAACAAAGAAAACAATACGATGACCGACATCTCTGTGATACAATTCTCCAGAGGTAAAAGAGAGAAAATTGGCAAAAAAAAAAAAAAAAAAAAACTCCTTAAATGTGCTGCAACCTTTATGCTAATACCCTCGCAATCTTGCGACCTGCCATGACGTGATCAACAACGCCCATAAACATCACAATAACATTGATTATATCCAGGGCAACTTCAATTGCAAGAACACACAGCTAAGTCAGTTTCTAGCTAACCAGGATCATGGTTTGGAGCAGGGAATTGCTTCTAGACTTACAAAACATTGGACTCGCCAAAGATAATATGCCACATATACTCCATGATTCTCCCGCTGGTTGCATTATCCAGGGGTGTGGTTAAAATCCAATTCCGGTACTGCTCATATTCGGCCTTGGTCCGCGCTAGTATTCGGTCTCTACTAACAGCAAATTGCGCGCAACATGCAGCACCCACAGTCTCTGGGACTGGAGGACTCGTAGAAGAATTTCCAAACATGGCTTTCCATGCGATGCTATAGTCGTGCTCCGCTGTTCTATCTGCGTCTGTATTCCGGAACGGCTGTATTTCATCCGGGCAACCCGGAATCCAATTGCATCGTAGGTTAACATAACCCCTCTGCAGAACTGTGTCGAGACGAAGTTTTTGAAGCGATACAACATTAGAGTAGCCTTTGGCATCGGTATGCCATGCTTTTGGGTAGCCATCTTTATGAGAGTGGACAAAGGCGCTGACTAGAGGGAGGTTATCGTAGAAGTCAATTATATACGACAAATAAACCATAGCCTCATTTCCCTTATTCTTTGGAGGTTGTAACCTGGCGGTAGGATCATCAACTTTATATATTACTGGTTCCCAACTATCGATCGCCAAGCGTGAGTTTAAGGATTGCGAATATATGGAGTGGAACGGAAGCCTACTATGCAAGCTCATGGACCCATTCTGTGTTCTCTTTTTGGAGCTTTGCCATTACGACGGCATTCTTCGTTGGTGCCCAAACATTCTTTTGTGCGGTCTCTGGCGGCGGTGGTTCCTTGAGGACCTCGTTTTTATCCCCCGGAGGAGAAGCTGGAGCTGGCTCAGCGACCTTGACGATTTCGCCGCCTGAAAGCGTAGTATGAAAGAAAGCGCTTGAGATCCCCAGGTACCAAATATGACCGAAAGGTAAAGAAAAAAAGGTGAGTCCAAGTAGTGCAGAAGCCCAACGGTTTCGTAACTTTGGTAGAGGAATCATTTTTAAGATCGATAGATCGGTGTTGAACGGAGGAAAAATGGATTTCATTGTTAGTAATATAATAAAGAATGGCATTACGCGACAAGGCTCCTGTTTTATGAGGGGTCATATTGCGAGACTAATTAAAAACAATGCAGCGCTTGCTACCAGGTGTCGGGACCCGGCATCACGACGAAACAGGGATCTCTTTCAATACCTAAGAAAAAGCTGTGGGATTAATATTAGTTGGATGTGGGCTTCTGAGACATCGATCTTGATTAGTAATCATACGTTGTGGCTGGTGCCTTGCGATTTGCGGTATCACGTATCTCTTGATTGGAGGAGCCGTAGCCTTCGAGATGCTAACATGAGAAAAAAAAAGATATTCTTACAGGCCGTACCCAAGGGAGTTGTCCCAAAACGTATAATTGATGCTGTGTTGGAGACTCATATAATAATATTTGGATGTTGGTCTGAGATATTATGCTATGGCCAGTGCCCTCTGATACTACGTATAACAAGCATGATACAATTTAATATCACTGTTATCTCCTTCTTGCTCAATTAAAGTTATACTTAGGTTAACTAAATGCAATTCTGATCCCGTGGATTAGTATACACCATGTCGTATCCACTTCATGCAGCACGGGCATCGGACCTTCAATTCGAGATACCAAAAGGTATAGCAGGTATGGTGCGCCCACGCTTAAAGGTAGCGGATCGCGACGAAATGTCAATGGCTTATAACTTTGTGACGAAAAATCGTAAAAAAAAAGCGTAATGATAGTTCTATCATTGCAGAATTTTAATATCTGTCTGGGTTGTAAAGCCTTAGGAAGTTGAAATTGTGTATTTTTTTATGTAAAATGCGCCAAGACTGAACAAAGTGGAACAGTATTATACCCATTTAACCCCAGAAAAGCAAACCTGACTGATCCGTAGCAGTAATGCAGCAGAATGGCTAGAAATGGGCCCTCTTATTGGCCCATGAGGCCCTATTGCAGCCACAATTGTTCCACTTCCGTATGCCGCCATATCACCTTTAAGAGTGTGCGCACCATACGGTGATCAAGACCCACTAAAGAAACACATTTATAGAAATACTAGTGCTTGCTGGTCCAAGGTTTAGATTCTCTTTCTAATCGAACAATTACAAATACTTTATCGGCTTCACAAACATGCCCATATGCAGCGGCAAAAAGCAAGTTTGGGAATTTACTATTCCAAATAAGTAATTACGTAAGCTTAAGAGGTTGCCTACAGTTATTCTTCAGGGCGAAAGCCCTGCTAGATATCACTCACCCCATGGGTACTCTCCACAAATTTCTCAAGCTTTCAAATCAACGCTGATTGTCATTCACTTTTAACAACCCATGAAAACCCTTTGGGTACAATTTCTTTACCTCAATAAGCTGTTTTGGAATATAATGTCTCAAAAGAGTAAAACGCGGCACTCGGGTCTAGTACTGGCAACAATCTCTGGCTCGTTAGCCAGACCCTAGGCCTGGGAGGTTTGCTACTATGCGAGATTGAGGCTGGGGGGATTTCGAAACAGCAAGTTAATAATCCTAGCCGCTGAAGTTGATAGCATGCACATGGATGCATGCACACCACGGGGAAACTCTTGTTCCTATTAAAATTGCATGACAATGGATCCTGGTTTTATTGTGTTGAGTAGTTACTTATAAATATTACTCGCCCATCCCTCAGTCACTTATATGACCAGTGCTTAAACCTTCAAGGCTTTCCCTCCCTTTGTTATTTTTGCACCTTTATTAAGAGTTGTATTGTACTGCATTTGCAGCTTGGGCATCCTTTTACCTCATCCAAAAGCATGTTTCTCACCAAGCACTGCTTCTCAGCAGTATCAATATCATTGACCCTTCTTTTCCTCCTCCCATCTCTAATCACTGCAGAAAACTGTAGCTCACTCCCCCTCGCAATTCCAATAACAAATGTCACTCTCAGCTCCACCGGCTATACCAGGCGTGGGATCGCCGCATCACTAGGCACGCCCGCCCAAGACTTCTCAGTGCGCACCTCTACCAGTCTTAACAGCACCGTCTTCACCACATCTACAAATTGCGTCGACAGCTCCACCAGCACCGAGAACCGCTGCATCATGGTCAAGGGTGGTGTCTACGACCGTGACAACTCAAATACTTGGTCTGGGCCCATGACGAAGCAGGAGTTTCTCAAAGTGGCCGCTGCAGCCACTCTTAAGGGCGTCGATATTACACTGGGCGAGGACACGTTCGAAATTGACGGCGTGACGCTGACAAGCTTGCCGATTGGTGTGGAGGGTGGTACGGATATATATAGGCACGAGCACTCTTGGGCTCGCCGTGAACTCGAGTCTAGTAGATGCGATGGTGGACGCGGGCGATATCCCGTCAAGGATGTGGGGAATGGATTATGGCTGGATGGGTGGGCGCAACGTCGGATACGTGGGCAGATGGAGAGCTGGTGTTGGGAGGGTATGATAAGGCTAGGGTAAAGGATGATAAGCTGTCATGTACTCGCAGGCGTTTCCGGAGAATCTGGAAGACTCAGATGGGTGTGCACTGATTGTGTACATCACGGGCATCACGATGAAGAATAGTACGGATAGTCCGGATCTGATGGAGTCGAAGGGGGATTCTTTGAGGTGGGTGAAAATCCGGTTGCTGGGATCATTGGCTTTGCTTGGCAGGAAGTAGTTGGGGGGAATTAATGGCTAATGGGAATTATAAGGCATGCATATCACCCGACTATGACTTGATGACGATGCCCTACGATTTGTTTACAGTGTTCAACAGCGCAATGGACGGCGTCTACGTTAACCGTACCACCGATGATTTCTACCTCTGGGGTTTCGAATCCGACAAAGCAAACGGGTAAGTCTCAATCTCAATATCAGTGTCCAAAAACCTATACAATACACAAACCACTAACCTATCCTTAGCTACGATGGCTATATGGAGATCAAATTCTCTACGGGCCTGACCGTTACAATCCCCAACCACCAGTTGATTCTCCCCTACCGCGACTACGACAAGAACGGCAAGCCTTACATCAAAAACGCCAAACAAAACGTTCTCATGATCAACAGCCCACAACAGGTAAACGAAAACGATCTCCCGCTCCTTGGCCTCCCATTCCTCTCCTCGGCATACCTCGTCGTCGACCCCGACCAGGGCAGGTTCCTACTCGGTGAATCCCAGCGCTCGACAACCTCCGACCTCGTCGCCGGCTCCCTCGACCTCTGTCCCGCCAATGCCGAATCCACCCCCACAGGGATCATCGATAGCCCCGCATCCACATCCACGAGCTCTAACTCACCGTTAGTAACAAATTCGACCTCCTCCTCTTTATCCTCGGCCGCGGTCATTGGCGGTAGTATCGGCGGCGTTGCCGCTGTGGCGATCATTGGCATCCTCGCATTTGTGTTTTGGAGGCGCTCAAAGAAGCAGAAGATGGCCGAGGTGGAGAGGAGCGGCGCGACCGCCGGCGAGACGATGCATATGATGAGTGTGCCATCGGAGCTCGACGGCAGCTCAACCTCCGGGAGTATGCATGTGGCGGGTGCGGGAGGGATTGTGGAACACTATAAGCCGCCGGCGGTGTCGTATGAGCTGCCGGGGACGATACACGAGCCTGTGTATGAGGCCGACTCGGGCCCGGTGTACTACACAGAGCAACCACAGCAGCAGCAGCACGCGAATTGAGCGGCGCCGCTTACACTATCCTTTATTTCCTTTTTTTGGGTGTATATATTTTGGAGCGTGAATACTTGTAGGTATGGAAGTACAGTATATACATGTAGGTTGTGGGAAGCTTGATTTGCTATTGGGATGTATAGTACAGAGGCAGAGGACTACGTACGGGGCGGACGGGTTGCAGTGCGTCGAGCGCATGCAATACAATAATGGACAACGAAACATAACCACCAAATGAACCCTAACCTACAGTATCCAAACTTCCCGCGAACTACAAATACACGCAGCACGTACCTAGAACAAACAACTATACCTACTCGACTCTACCCAACATACCGCTAGGCCAAATCATCACTCGGAACACTCGGCCGGCTACTGCCTAGGAATACTAAGTATCTCCATTGCATGGACAATGTGAGGGCCTAAGTACTACAGCATATGTACTCTATGAGTATTTCTACCACGCCAGCAGACACACTCTTCCAAAGATCCTCATTCCACTTATAGCTAGGCCAACTAATACACAATACTGTGATAAGCATTAATTCACCACACTGTTAGGAGAGCTAGCTATTTATACGGGTGGCTTAGTTTTTCCCCATGTCTCTCCCTACTCTAGCGATTTCCGGTCGGCACAAAAGCCGAGTAGGCACCTCTCGCCCTTTCTTGATCTCGAACGATTAATGCGTGTGGGGGACAGGGTTCACCCATGTGAGTCGAAGATCCATAGACTAGCTACTGCAGGCAGCGCCAGGGGCGTTGGCTGGGAAAACCAGGTATCTACGCTAACTGGAAAGAAAAAAAGGGGGGGAAGGAAGAAAGAAGGATGGAAGGATGGAAAAGCTTGGTCTACAGAGATGCCGGCCGGCTGCGGCGAGCTTAATTGTGTGGTGGTGGGACGATGAGTGATTTTTTGTGATTCGGGTGTAGGTGTAAATAGAGGAACGGCGGGCTGTGGCTGGTGTGGTTTTGTTCAGGGTAACTAGCGGGATCATGAACTGTCACTCGCATGGATATACACGAACGGTTGTTTTTGGTTTAGCTTTAGTTTGCTTGGCAAGGAATCATCTGGAGTCAGATAAAAACCACTATGAAAAATGCTCCTCAAATCCTATTTTTCGGAGCGGGGGAATTGGCCAGCCCGCGAACCAGGCCGGTTAAAGCTATCTGGGCGGGTCAGGTATCTGGTACTTGTGGTCCCCGTCGATCCCAGAGCAGACCGGTACTTAATATAGCTGCAAACTCTAAAGCGGCTATTTTTCTCGGGATATAAATCCACTTCCATGCTCGGGAAAACGATGCTATATATACTAGTACCTCTCTATAAATGTTTATTTGAATGCGCCATATATCGCTTGACAAAGTTTCCCCATGTTATTAACGTTAGCTCCAAATCCTTTAAACGCATTATTTGAGTTACTACCACCATCTATACACACGTTGAACAAGTGATGCGCAGATTCCAACTAATGATAGTAGGGGATGAGTGAGGGCCATGAGAAACCTCCTCCCGAGCCGTTGCTTCGATATCCACCCGCCGTGTCGCCTTGAAGCACCGGAAGCTTTGAGGTCTCGAGTTGTAAGATACCTCGTTCGCTGGGCGTTCCAGAATTTGTTGTCACGCCTCGGCGCTCGGTCTTAAGCTTCCTATGGTCTTTCTGGAGATGCCTTCGATCCCCCCAACCTTTTGGGCGTTGAATGTCCTTTATCTCGTGTCTTCTCTCCGCTCCGCTACTTTGGGTACCCACCACCGTCCACTTCTAAAGAAGACTCTTCTCGTTCTTGGCGGGATGCACCTAGCTAGCCCCCGGTTACATCTAACTGCATATAAGGGCCTGCATATCTGTACTTTGAAGCAATGCTCGATGACGTACATGGCCGGACTTGGTGCTCTTCCAGCTCACCCACCGTTTGAGGACTTGCCCTTACTTAAGCTTGGCGCCCCACCTTGATTCGGCTATACAGTCGACTCTCGCTATAAAGGTACTGGTTGCAAAGGTAATCGTCTTGTAAGGGTAGAAATTTGAGTTTCATATATTTTCTGTGTAAAAAGAAGGGTAAATCCCAAAATACTTGCTAGAAGAGTACCTTAACGGATTTTGGTGATTACCTTTATAAGTAGAGTAGGGTTAGGGTTGAGAGAGGGCGAAATTACCCAGCCCAACATATTTTCGGTGTTAAACATTGAAAAAGTTAGAAGTAAAACATCATTTCAAAGCCACATTCAACATCCAAAGCCCTTTTAAATGTCTTCTTTTGTCACTCCCGCCAATGCTATTGAGAGGGACACCTTTGTACCGAATCAGGCCCCAAAAAAAAGGCAAGCCTTTACGGAAGGGGAAAAAAATGCTATTTGCGCTTGGGTGAATGACCAGTACGCCAGAACTGGGAAACAACCTACATGGCAGTGTATTGCTCAATGGTTTAAAGAAAAATATGAGGGAAAGATCATCTCTCAGTCAACGATTAGCAGTGTTTTGTTGAAGCGTTCCGCCGATTCAGCTCTGCTCAGTCAACCTGCCTTTGGCCCAGAAATAAAACGGCGAAGGAATGTCGCCTGGCCGCAACTGGATTCGGTTTTGTTTGAATGGTATGAAAGATTACAGAGAAGGACAACCATAACCAGTTTAGTTTTAAAGGAAAAGGCTCGGGAATTTTTTGAAGTTCTTTACCCTGGTATGTTTATAAAGTGCAAAAGTGAAATTATTTCAGATACTGACTGTAGACGGTAGGCGTTACACCTCCTATGTTTTCAGAAGGCTGGCTCGATACTTGGAAAAAAAGACATGGTATCAAACAATTCGTACAACATGGTGAATCGGGCGATGCTGTTGCAAAAGGCTGTGTTTTGGGCCTCAATCAAATGAATTCCGTCAGGGAAATATTGAGATCCTATGACTTGGAAGACGTTTACAACTTCGACGAAACAGGTTATTACTACCGCATGCAACCAGATAGACGTCTCAGCACTGAAGTATTGGAGGGGGTCAAAAAAGATAAATCAAGAATTACTGTAGGGTTCACCTGCAATGGTACCGGATCCCATAAGATGAAAATGTGGGTGATTGGTACAGCGGAGAACCCACATTGCTTCAGAGGACTTGCACGTACTGCTGAAGGACTTGGTGTCTTCTATCGTTACAACAAGACTGCTTGGATGAAACATGAAATTATGATGGAGTATCTATTATGGTTTGACAGTTGCATGAACGGTAGAAGAGTGGTTTTACTTATGGATAACTTTTCGGCACATGAACTCGCTGTTAAACAATTAGGGGAACATGCACTTCGCAATACAACAATTGTATGGCTTCCAGCAAATACTACTTCGGTCTGGCAACCCTTGGACCAAGGTATCATCAACTCATGGAAAGCACATACCAGGCGTTACTATGTACGCTATCTTGTCAAAGAGATTGACAAACTACCAGGAGGCCCAGTATCATCTGATGAGCTGCCAAAAGTCAATATTCTACAGGCTATTCGGTGGGCTATTGAGGCATGGAATTTTGACGTCAAAGCATCGACCATCTTTAACTGCTTCACAAAAAGTACTGTCAAGTTCTTTGAACCTTCCTTTCTTTCTCCCGAGAATTTGGAATCAATCAAAATTGCCAATCCTGGCCGAATCCTTACAGAGTTCATACAACTTGAAGAAGAGGAAATTGAGAACGAACAGCCACCTGTTCCTTCATTCCGTACTCAAAGTTTGGATATAGATGAAGATCCATCAGTAAATGAAGAAATGCAACACTTGCGGAACGAGGTACAGACAAATCTTGAAATCCTACAACAAGCAAATCTCATCGAGGAAGGTGAAATCAATCTAAATCATTTTCTAAATCCATCCGAAGAGATTTTTGATGATAGCATAGAGGACTTAGAGGTAAGACAGAATTATTCAAATGAAAAATAATATCAGCTAATCATATTAGTTATATGTTCTTGAATTTCACGGTTCAATCAATAAGCATAATTCAAACAATTCAACAAAACTTACAACGACAGTCAATCCTGAACCCGAAATGAGTCCTGATACAGGAAATACTAGCAATCAATTGCAATTCACCAACTCTTGTATCAATCACTTCGAAGCAATTGAATCACTCGAGCACTTGGAGCAATTCTATACCAAGAATGGCGACCCATACCATGACAAGCAAAATGGCAATAACCCAACTCTCACATATCTAAGAAAACTTAAGCGCAGTACTGAGAATATGCGGTTACAATCAATGGGGGCGCAGGAGCAGAAGAAAATCTCGAATTTTTTCAAAGCTTAATAGTGGCCGGGAGTGTAACAGGGCCACAGTAGGGCTGTTACAAAAATACCTGTTCTACCAGTCAAGCCATACGGCCCTAGGTTAACCGCAGCTGGTTCTTCATCGATGGGTGAAGAGAAGGGCAGATGAGCCCCTACCTCTATTGGTATAGAGGGTAGAGATCCTGGCGAGCAAGAAGTCTTACAAGTCAAGCTAGACGACTGGACCAAAATCAGAGCAGCAGGACGAGCAGACCAAATAAGGAAGGGTAACCCCAAACATAAGTTACCCTACCTTGGCATTCAACCTTTGAGGCGCAATAACTTTGCAGCCGATGCCCGGAAAATATGCTTTACCACGTCAGAAAGGATCCTGGCGATGCTCCGGTCCATTTGGGGTGGTTGAATGAACGCATTGCGGAGTTGAGGAAACACTGCAAAATAAACACGTTTTAGACCCCCAAAAATAACCCCCGGAGCGTCGAACCGCCGGAACCCTCCTGTTTCAGCCCGGTGCATCTTTGGGGGGAGTAAGAGTGCGACCCAAACTACCAAAGCAAACCTTTGCTTTAAAAACACCCAAATCTATTCTAAATACTCTGAATAAGCAATTGCTGTCTGGTCGGCTGTTTCCTCTAGTTCCTAGGATCCCGACCCTTTCTTGGCAAGGATTGCGAGATTTGACTCGGACGAAAATTCGTCCGCGGTGTGGTAGCAACTCTTCTCCTCCCCCCTGATAGAAATTAGGTGGTGCCCCCAGATTATTTGAAAGGCGGACGGCCAGTGAAAAAAGGAAAGAGGTAATGAAGGAAGGGGCGCCGAACTTCCATAAAGGAACTCGGTTGCCCCAGCTTGGTTTCGGGGGGATGAGGGAGTCTTTACCAGCGAGGAGCCCCCTTAAAGTTATTAAGTTTCTAGACTACAAATAACGATCAAACAAATGAAACTCTATCTTTCCATCGAACGAGCCGAAAGGATAGCTTGTCGTATTCCTTTCTGCCTATCTACCTGATCGAAGTCACGGTCGCGCCCTTACAAGGCACCCCCGTTACAGTAAGAAGAGGTTACACAACTCGCTGGATCATGCCTACCTCATAGCACTCCGTGATCGGACGGCTTTACGAGCAACTCTCCGAGCGTGGATGGTGTTACCACCATCCAGCTCCAGGAGATCAGTAACAACCGCACCAGTTGAGGATCTAAGCCTTGTCCCCCGCCGAGATCGACTAGCGTTAGATAAAAACGCTTGTACAATAGACGAATTGATCGCAATGAACAAAGAGAGGAATAGAATAAAGAAAAACATTATTGCTGAAAGGAGGTGATAAATTTGGTGTTGGGTGTGGAAAGATCGAACTCCCTGGAGTGTAGAATGAATAGAAGGAAAAGAATTCTTACCCTCCTTAGTTCGACGGATACCCCGCTTTTATAAGCGAACTCCTATTCCAGTTCCGAGAATCAGCGTGGTTAGCCGAAGCAGGAGTTCGGTCCGGCTTTAACCGAACCCGGCACTAACCGTGGAAGGAGACAAGGACACCGAGTTTACCTGGTCTGAGGGATAGGAGCATGCGTTCGAAGTCCTGAAAGAGGCCTTCCATCCGCCCCCGTACTAGCCCACTTTGATGCCGAGCTAGCTACCAAGATTGAGACCGATGCCTCCAACTTCGCTAAATCTAGCATACCGTCCCAATTCCACCGAGATGACAACAAGTGGTATCCAGGAGTCTTTTACTCCAAAATGATGTCACAAGCCGAACGGAATTATGACGTTCACGACAAGGAGTTAGGTGCCATTGTGTCATGCTTCAACGAGCGAAGTCTCCCAGGAGAAACCTCCAGCCGGAGGGAAACCTCCAGCCGGAGGGAAACCCCCGGTGGAGAAAAAAAACCAGAACCCAGAACCAGCGGGTAATGGAGGACAAAATGGAATAGTCCCCCCGGTTGGTGGCGATCCCAACCCGGGAGGGGACTCAGATAGTTCAGATTCGGAGCCTGAGTATGGAGATAGGAGAGGATGGCGGAGATACCTCAGGAAGATGCTGGAGAAGCAGCAGACAGAGCTCCTGGCCTCCATGACACAGTTCATGAGACCTCCGGCCCCCTCACACCCCTCCGCTGCCTCCAGGGCCCGAGAACCAAAGGCACACCCTCAGGCCAAGTTCAATGGCAAAGCAAACAATGTGGAGACCTTCATCAGGCAATGTGAGAATGTCTTCTCCATTGAAAGCCAGTTCTTTACCTACGAAGAGGTTAGGATCCGATATGCTGGTAACCTGATGGAAGGAGAAGCCCCAGCCAACTGGTATGAGGCTTACCACAGCTCCATTGACCAAGCTTCTGCCAACCGGATAGCTGGAATGTCTGTGGTGTTAGATGAGAAATGGAAGTGCTGGGATTCCTTTGTGGATGCTCTCAGAGCAGCCTTTGGCGAAGCTATCTCTAGGGATGATGCGGCAGCCCAATGGAAGGCCCTTACCCTCTGTAACGGAGCCATTTCAACTGTCTGGTGTATGAGTACACACAGGGCCCGGTTACATGCTGAGAGTTATTGTTAGAAGCCAGTTGCACAGTGACATGCAAGTACCGGCAGTGTGGTTAGCTACCAACTGTCAGAGTAACTACATTCTGAGCGCTAGGAAGAGGATCTACTCATGGGAGCAATGACTGACGAGTCTGTGCCTCGCCAATGATTAGAAGGCTAGCCAGAGTGAAGCTCTGAGTGCTCAGCGATCCTCCACATCCTCTGAGCATTGGAAGTCCGCCAGCAGTGGAAGAGACTATGCCTGGGAAGTCTACAATAAGCGGAAGCTCTACAGCAATGATTAAGCTTACACCTGAGCGGCAGCTCATTCATGCAGGCCCCTAGTTGTGTGGCAACAAGGGCTGCAGGTGTTACAAAGGCTTCGACTAAGGGTGGTTGCCTTCGGAATCGGAAGCACTCGCTGACGCTTAGAGAGAAGCGGGGTAGCGATGGTATTGCTTCCCTTCCACTAGGAGGCAGCACCGGAACTTAGTAAGGAAGTAGGAGCAGAGAATAGAATCCTTTGGAGTATAAGTACTCAGGATCATTCCCGCCCAAACTGACCTGATCCTTATCTTCGCGGAGACCATTATCGGTAGCAGAGCCCTTAAAGATTATTGAGTTCTAGCGATAGTATCTTTGAATAAATCTGCACCTGATTTCTATCTTGCACGGCCGCATCTATTCTATTGGATTCTAGCGATACATAGATAGGCTGCCCCCGTTACAGATAATCTTTAGTGCTCAAATCACCTTCAGATTATTCTTTCCTCTCACAACATGTCCGCCCTCCCGGCTCCCCAAGCGCCTCTTCAGATTGAATGGCAACCGGCAGCTTTAGAATTCCAAGAGGGACAGACACAGTTGATCCACAAGCCCAGGACGGCGCTCCAGTCCTACATCCCCGGATGTGAGCCCACCTGGCAAGATACCGACGAAGTCACCCTACAGGACTTCTTTGCGGAATTGCAGCGCTACCTGAAGCACAGCCTGCAACAGGAAGTCATCAAGGCCGGCAATGCGCTAGCCTTGGTGCAAGAAAGACAAGAAGCTGAGGCAGTCCTGCTCCGGAATGCTTTCGGCTATATGCAAGAACAAGTCTCCTCAGTCCAGGCACAACTCCAGAGTTATGCTCAGAGAGATGACTTAGGAGCGGATGAGATGGAGGACATTGAATGGACAAACCCGGCGATGCCCCCTAACTTCCTGGAAGACATCCAGAGAGCCATTAATGAAGGAAGGCTCTCCATCGCCAGGATGCCTACACCCGCACCTGTCCCCAATCCCGCACCTCCGCAAAACTCCAGGGCCTCATCCAGAGCGGCCCTGAGAACCTTCCACCAAAGGGTGAACCCCTTTGCAGCGTTTCCAGTCAGGTCTATCAGGCAGAGGACACTTCCCCTGATGATGCCAGCGGCCATTGGAGGCTCACCTTTACCTCCTCAGAGAGCCCCATCAAGCCCGTTGGCAGGCGGCCTAGCAAGGCCCCCCCGACAACCTATAGGAGACGACGATTACTACTCCCAGACACCGGTCAGGAGTGGTCCCTCCAGGCTCCCTCCAGCCTGGGTTCGCCAGGGGTTATCCCCAGAATCCCACAGAGGCTCACCACCCCCGGAGTCACCTAGGAGGAACCTCCAGCCAGAAGGAAACCCTGGTGGAGAAAACCAGAACCCAGAACCAGCGGGTAATGGTGGAGGAGATGGAATTGTCCCCCCAGTTGGCGGCGCTCCCAACCCAGGAGGGGACTCAGACAGTTCAGACTCGGAGCCTGAGGATGGTGACAGGAGAGGATGGCGAAGGTACCTCAGGAAGAAGTTGGAGAGGCAACAGAAAGAACTCCTGGCCTCCATGGCACAGTTCATGAGACCTCCGGCCCCCTCACACCCCTCCGCTGCCTCTAGGGCCCGAGAACCCAAAGCACCCCCTCCGGCCAAGTTCAATGGCAAAGCAGACAACGTGGAGACCTTCATCCGGCAATGTGAGAACGTCTTCTCCATTGAGGGCCAGTCCTTTACCTCTGAAGAGGTCAGGATCCGATATGCTGGCAACCTGATGGAAGGAGATGCTCCGGTCAAGTGGTATGAAGCTTACCATAACTCTATCGACCAAGCTTCTGCCAACCGGGTAGCTGGGATGCCTGTGGTGTTGGATGAGAGATGGAAGCGCTGGGATTCCTTTGTGGATGCTCTCAGAGCAGCCTTTGGTGAAGACATTTCTAGGGATGATGCTGTAGCCCAATGGAATGCACTTACCCACACAGCCAAGGGAGGAATAGACTCCTTCCTGAATAGCATTATTCAGCTGATGTGGAAGACTGGCTACGAGGGTCAGTTAGTGGATGATAAGATCCTTAGTTCCCTCCTTCCGGACCTAGGCATGAGTTGGGCTCTCTTTACCCCCAAGCCCAAGTCCTTGATGGAGCGGATAGCTGCTCTAAGAGAGCTAGGACACACCCATGAGAGGTACCAGACGGTAGCCGCTGAGAAAGCACCCGCCAGGACCAAGAGAGATCCCCCTGCTGAGAAGGAACGGCATCCCAAGAGGAAGAGAGAAGCTGTAAGCTCCTCCAAACCTCAGAAGGAAACCAGTTCCAAGGACAAAGCGGTGGAGCTGAAGGGTATCCCGGGGGATATCCTAGAAGAAAGAAGGAAAGCAGAAGTATGCTTGAAGGTATGACCTTCCGGTACTCCCTATTGGTAGAGTATATAGACTGACTTGTGCAAATAGTGCGGCAAGTCCAGACACAAATGGACCGACTGTTGGTCCAGGGAACCTACTGTAGTCCGAGTGGCAGCAGTGAGGGTACAAAAGCGGAAACGAGGAAATGGCAAGACCAATCCTCAGAAGAAAGCTAAAGTGGCTGCGGTTGTAGCAGAGGAACCACTTGTTGTACTCCCAGAGGTGACAGAAGATTTCGTCTTTCAGCCTGAGCAAGACTCGGACAATGAAATCATCTGGTAGAAATGTCTGTTTAGAGTCTATGTTTACTAGTTTTCTTTTGGGTCTCGATTTCTTTGTTTCTCTTGAATAAATTTTTGTGTTTTTCGCCTATTTGATTGTTTCCAAGCACTCTGAGGATGGGTTTATGACCCGAAACAGCTGGTCTGTAAGTGCTCTGCCAAAGTTACATTTGCTACAAAGACACTTCCAGCCCGCTACCAGACTTCCACACAATACACTTGCTATATTATTGCTTGGGAATAGAACCAAAGGATCTTTTGATCTTAGTAGTGCCCGCAGCTATTAGCAATGGAGAAAAGACAAAGAGAATCAAGCCCAGAACCCGCACAGAAGCGAAGAAGAATGGAACAGAAGCTTCCATCCTTACCAGTACATGGCAAGAGGCCAATACTGAAAGCAGAACTGTCATGGACGGTCAAGAACAAAGTTGAAGACGCCCAAGGGACATTCCTCTTTGACACCGGTTGTACAGGAGCAATCCTCAACCAGAGTTTTGTCAGGAAGCATGGAGTTCCCTTAGTGCGGCGAGATCAACCTCTGACAATGTATGATGCTCAAGGAGATGTCATGATGGGCGGAGGAGAGTATTACACTCACCCAGTCCACATGAACATGGGAGATCATAAGGAGACACTCCGATGGGAAGTGGCTACTTTGGAAGAAGGAATATCAGGTTACCTGCCAATTGCATGGGCAAGGAAGCACAATCCGGATATCAATTGGGAACTCAATACCATAAGCTGGCGAAGTGACTACTGCAAGCAGAACTGTCTCCCAGCAGCGATCAAGTTTGAACTCATCTCTTCATACCAACTGATGGAAGAAGAAGATGTAGTGTATCAACTGGCCGCTTCAGTATGGCATGATGAGGATGGAGGAGATATCTCTGAAAGGATACCTCTTCGCTATAAGGAATGGGCTGATGTATTCAGTCAAGAGAAGATACAGGAGCTGCCTCCGCACTCCCGAAATGATTTGAAGATCAATCTCTTGCCTGGTACCGCTCCTCCATTTGGCCCACTATACCCATGTTCCGCTCCAGAGCTGAAAGCCCTCCGAGAGTACCTGGACAAAGAGTTGTTCTTAGGAAAGATCTCTAGATCTAGCAGCCCAGCAGCGGCGCCCATATTGTTCATACCTAAGAAGGATGGGACATGGCGAATTTGTGTTGATTACAGAGGATTGAACAAGGTCACTGTCAAGGACAAGTATCCGCTGCCTATCATGAGTGAGCTCAGGGATAGGTTGTTCAAAGCCAAGATCTTCACAAAGATAGACCTGAAGAATGGCTTCAACTTGATCAGGATAGCAGAAGGTCATGAGTGGAAAACCGCTTTCCGAACCCGCTATGGACTGTATCAGTACAATGTGATGCCATTCGGTCTATGCAACGCCCCCTCCGCCTTCCAGGCAATGATCAATGATGTGCTAAAGGAACTACTGGATGAAGGAGTGGTTGTCTATATCGACGACATCCTCATCTACTCAGAGACTGAGGAAGAGCATGAAAGGCTGGTTGAGAAGGTTCTACAGAAGCTCAGAGAAGCCAAACTGTGTGCCTCGATCAGCAAGACATCCTTCCATGTCCGAGAAGTAGAATATCTTGGCTACCACATCTCGGAAAGGGGAGTATCTATGTCAGAGGATAAGGTAGAGGCGGTTCAGGAATGGCCAGTACCCCGAAATATTAAGGGAGTACAAGGTTTCCTGGGATTTGCAAACTTCTATCGCCGCTTTATTGAAGGCTTCAGTAAAGTTTGCAAACCATTGACCGACCTCTTGCAAAATGACAAGAAATGGTATTGGACCGCAGCCTGTGAACAAGCATTTGAGGAACTCAAGAGGCTATTCACAAGCGCTCCAATCCTTCTCCATTTTGACCCTAGCAGAAGAACTGTGGTCGAAACTGATGCCAGTGACTTTGCCAAAGGAGCGGTGCTCTCTCAGTATGGGGAAGATGGGAAACTACACCCGGTAGCTTTCTATTCTAAGAAGTTCTCCCCGGCTGAGATCAACTATGACATTCATGATAAGGAAATGGGAGCTATTGTAGCATCTTTCCGGGAATGGGAGCATATGCTCAAGAGTTGCGAGCAGGAGATCACGGTTTTCACAGACCACAAGAATTTAGAGTACTTCAACTCTACCAAGGTTCTCACTAGGCGGCAAGCTAGATGGTCTGAGGACCTAGCAGGCTACAATTTCAAAGTTGTCTACAGACCGGGAGAAAGGAATGGCAAACCTGATGTGCTATCAAGGCGTTGGGATCACCGCCCTGAAGAGGGGAGTGAAACCTTGCGGCCGGAGCCACAAATGTTTTTTAGGCCAGGTCAATTGGTTTTGGATCCTGTTAAGCTAGCGGCTGTCAGGGTGAATCAATTGCAGAACACATTCTTAGAGCGCCTATGTACGGCAGCTAAAGAGGATGGAATCTGGCAGGAACTGCACCGCTCCCTGGTTGAAAGGAAACCAAACTTGGACCAGAACTTGTCTGTCAAGGACGGCCTCATCTTCTACAAGAATCGATGGTATATTCCCAAAGACAAGAAGCTCCAGATGGATATCCTGACCGATACCCATGACTCTAAAGTGGCGGGCCATTTCGGTCAGTTCAAGACATTAGAGCGGGTAAAAAACAACTTCTTTTGGCCCAACATGGATAAAGATGTTGAGGAATATGTCCGGAGCTGCGACAGCTGCCAGAGGAATAAGACCTCAAGACATAAGAAGTTCGGTATGCTCCAACCACTGGAGATACCTTATCGGCCATGGACTTCCATCTCTATGGACTTTATTGTGGGATTACCGGAATCCAATGGGTTTACAAAGATCTGGGTAATAGTGGACCGCTTCTCAAAGATGGCACATTACATCCCACTTCCTACACTCAACAAAACGGAAGATTTGGCTAAGTTGTTCTTGAAGGAAGTCTGGAGACTCCATGGGTTACCTGATGACATAGTCTCGGACAGAGATAGCAGGTTCATTTCTCATTTTTGGCAATCTCTCATGAACCTCCTCAATGTGAAGCTGAAGATGTCCACTTCTTTCCATCCCCAAACGGACGGCCAAACAGAAAGAGTTAACCAGACCCTGGAACATTACTTGCGGAGTTATTGTTCATATCAACAGGATGACTGGGCAGACCTCTTGCCTTTGGCAGAGTATGCATATAACTCGGCGGTTTCTGAGTCTACCAAAGTATCGGCTTTCTATGCCAACTATGGATATGAACCCAGAACCAACTGGCCGGCCCCAAAGGAAGGTGTTGAATGGAATAATCCAGCAAGCGAGGTCATGATATCTCAATGGGAATCTATCTGGCAGGCTATGAATGCAAGCTTGGGAAAGGCTAGACTAAGGATGGCCCGGTGGTATGATGCACATGCCCTGGCACCGCCTGAAATCAAGCCTGGAGATGAAGTTATGTTAGACCGGCGCAATGTGCAAACAAAGCGGCCAATGGGAAAATTGGATCAGAAGAAGATGGGACCCTTCAAGGTCTTAGAAGCTATTGGTACCCGCGCCTACAAGCTCTCTCTTCCCCCGCAAATGGGAATCCACCCCGTCTTCCATGTCTCTCTCCTAGAACCCTATAGAGCACCAATAGATCCTGAGAGAAGAGTTCCCCCACCGGAACCTGAGGAGATTACAGGAGAACAAAACTGGATCGTCCGGGAAGTAGCTGATAGCCGAGTCAATAAGAAGAGGAGAAGGGTGGAATACCTGGTGCTGTGGGAAGGATATGAGAATGAGGATGCTACATGGGAACCCTGGGAACATCTCAGGAAGAGTGCTGAAGAGGCCCTCCGGGATTTCCATATGAGGTACCCTAAGAAGCCCAGAGATAAGAGGGCTCTAGGCCAGTAGCATTTAGAGAAAGTATGTAGGAGAAGTAAAGTAATTGATCGTGTTATTGTTCTAGCTAAGGGGAATGCCCCGTATTTATACTAATGAAAGGTAGTACAAAGAGAAATACAATGAGTCATGGACGTGTGAGTAAATAGAATGACTAATAGGAAAGTGAGTCATACGCCGATGACAAATACTATAATGAAATGGTGAGAATCTTCCAGAACTATGAAACGTGCGAGCGCCCTATTTCAAGACTTCCCCTCGTGAGCCACAGTGAATAGTAGAAGAAAATAAAACATGTTTGCCTTTATCCAATCCCTTTGTGAGTAAATCCGCCACGTTCTCGTTCGTAGAAATATATTCCAGTTCAAATAATTCATCCTCAAACCGTTCCCGAACAAAATGAAAGTGTACGTCAATGTGTTTAGACCTTTTATGAAAGACAGGATTTTTAACCAAAGAGAGAGAGCCGTTGTTGTCGCTCGAAGAATGAAAGAAAGATTTGGTTTTCGTTCCAGCTCGTGGATTGCGTTCCTTAACCAGATCAGTTGTCGACTGGTGTCCGAGAGGGCCATGTATTCCGCTTCAGTTGTAGAAGTGGCGACAGATCGTTGCTTATAAGAGCGCCAGGAGATGAGGGCTTCCCCTAGCATGAAGCAGTGACCGGTGAATGAGCGGCGATCGTCGATGTCGGAGGCATAGCTTGCGTCGCTGTAGCCAATGAGTGCAGTTGGTCGCGTTTTGGTGTAATGGAGTGACCAATCGAGGGTGCCCTTAAGATAACGGAGGACGCGATGGACTGCAGCTAGATGAGCCTTGGTGGACAGGAGGAAAATTGTGAAAGCATGGTGACGGTGTAGGCGAGGTCGGGTCTAGTGCCGATTACTGCGTACATGAGTGAACCGATTATTGACTGATAAATTGTTGGATCGTCGATTTTCTCAGCTTCCGTTCCTTTTTGGAGGTGGACGTTATTGTCGATAGGTGTTGCCACAGGTCTGGATTCGTCGAAGCCGTATTTGATAAGTACACGCTTGAGATAGGCTTCCTGTGATAGGGCAATGCCAGTCTTAGTGTGGATCAAGTGGATTCCGAGTGCCCAGTTGGCTGTGCCAGTTCCGTCATTTCGAATTCAGAGTGGAGGAGGAGGCTGACACGGTTTTGCGTTCAACGGACCAGTAGAAGATGAGGATATCGTCTACGTATATCGCGATGACAACTTCTCCTGTCTTGTGTATGAAGACACAAGGGTCGAAGTCTGCTTTTCTGAATCCTATTTTGATTAGCGCTTTTGAGAGGCGGGCATACCATTCCCTTGAGGATTGTTTGAGTCCGTAGATGCATTTGATTAGTTTGCATGCTTTGCCGGGAGTGGGATAGCCTGGAGGAGATTTCATGTAGATTTCTTCCTTAAGTTCGCCGTATAGAAATGCGCTTGTGACGTCCATCTGATCGCATTGGCCGCCGGTTTGAAGGCAGCGAGCGAGGAGTAGTCTGATGGATTCGTATCGGGTGACGGGGGCATAGGTTTGATCGAAATCTTGACCAGGGACCTGTGAGAAACCTTTTGCGACTAGTCGGGCTTTGTACCGTATGGGGTTGCCATCGGGCCCGAGTTTAATTTTGTATACCCATTTGCAGTCAACTAGTTTGCGGTGGTCCGGTGTGTTGACCAGATTCCATGTGTTATTCCTTGCGAGTGAGTCGAGTTCAACTTTCATAGCATTCTGCCACTTTTCGGAGTCAGGACTGTTCATCGCTTGGTGGTAGTTTGTTGGTTCTGTTAGGGTAGTGTCATGCTGAATGTTGTGTCCGTATCTGACCGGAGGTTTCCGTTCCCGTACTGGGTTACGTCTCGGTTGATCAGTATCTGTTTCATTATCATCATGCGGGGTACGTTCAGTGGCGGGCCTCGTATAGCCGGCCCCCACTATACTTGCGTGGTCTTCCGAATCAGTGTCGGAGAAATGTTCCATGGTTTCGCGCATTATTTGTTGGTTGATCATGTCGTCGTCACTTGGGTCGTCGTCGTATGTTCTATGTTGTTTTGGTGTTGACGGACGTGAGGGTGGTTCTTGTTTGATCTTGATTTGTTTTGGTTTAGGGGGTGTGTCGGTTTTTGTTTTGACTTCGATTTCTTCCCCTACGGATGTACCTTTAAACCTAAAATGACGAGAGAGAACTACTTTCCTTTGTGATGGTATGTAGACGCGACAGATTTTTTCAGAATCTCCGTATCCGCAGAATTGTCCCGTTATAGCCCTAGCATCCAGTTTTGTTCCAGCTGGTCGTGCTTCGACGGGTATGTGTATGAACATGGTTTCACCGAAGGATCGGAGGTGCCCAATAAAGGGTTTCTTGCCGGTGAGTGCTTCGTATGGTGTCATATTCGGGAGTGATTTGTGCGGTAGTCGATTTTTGACGTGTACCATGGTGTTGATCGCTTCTGCCCATAGATTTTTTGGGAGGTTGTGGTCGAGCAAGGCGGATCGTGCCATTGTTGCTATAGTCCTGTTAAAGCGTTCTGCTGTTCCATTTGACTCGTGAGAGTAAGGTACAGTGAATTCATGCTTTATGCCTTTAGAGGCAAAGAATTGTTGGAGGTCATTGGAGATGTACTCGCCACCGTTGTCGCTTCGAAACCGTTTGACCGTTTTGTCCAATTGATTTTCCATGTATGCGATATATCGTTCCGTGGCAGCTGCTGCATCTGACTTCTTTTTAAGGAAGTAGAGGTGAGCGTACCTAGAGTAATCGTCGATGAAGGTGATATAGTAACTAAAACCGCCCAGAGAAGGAGTCGAGAACTTGCCGCTCAGATCTGAGTGTATTAGTTCCAGTGGTTGTTTGGATTGTGGTTCGGTGAGGGGAGCGAGGTGAGATTTGGTTGATTTAGCGAGTTCACATGTGTTGCATGTTTCCATGTGACCAGATGTGGGGAGAGACTTGGGGTCGGCGACCATGGTGCGAAGCCGTGAGAGCGAGGAAGCGGGGAGATGTCCAAGCCGTTGGTGCCAGTCATAGAAGCTGGTGGCGGCAGAGAGGTGTGCGCAGGGTTCCTTGCTTTCAAAGATGTAGAGACCAGTACTATTTGCGTTAGCGATCCCGATGATTTCCTTGCTATTCGGTTTGTAGATGGTAAAGCCGTTTTCTGTCCCAATTGTTGTGAATCCCTTTTTAGCGATGCAAGACCAAGACATCAGGTTGGTATTGCCTAGTTCGGGGATCAAAAATACGTTCTGCAGAGTGATCAGGCCATGTGATCCGTTGATGGTGACGTTGCCAATTCCGGTTATCTGGAGTTTGCGACCTCCTCCAACAGTAACTGTTCCAGTGTGGGGAGTGGGGTCGGTAACCAGCGTTCCGGTCATGTGGTTGGTTGCACCAGGGTCGAAGATCCATGCCTTGTTGTCGGTGGTGGAAGGTCCTGCAATGAAGCCAAAATAGTCTTCCATGGTAATGTCCGAGGTGTCATCTGAGAAGTTGTTGAGGTCGAAGTCAACCGGCATTGTGAATACATCGGTTTCTTCGAGTGCGGGAAGGCCAGAAAGATCGGGGATCCAAGAGAGGTCGAGTTTTGTGTGAAATGCAGTACCAGATGCGACGTTAAGGTTGCCAGATGCAGCGGACTTCTCCTTGTCTCTGAAAGCTTTGAGTTTTCGGCAATTTTTGTGCGTGTGGCCTTTTGCATATTCTCCATTCTTGGTGCACCAGGTGCATGTGACGTCCCGATTTCCTGTTTCGTTGTTACGTGGCCTCCTGACTCTGTTGTTGTTTCCGTGTCCTGGGTTTCCTCGCCTGATTGTGTAGGCTTCTCCAGCCGCCTGTCCATTGTTGTTGCGCCGTGAGTCCAGATCCAACAGCTTTTCGTAAACGTCATCGAAGGTGACGTTGGGCTTGGTTTGCAGGTTGTCAACGACTGATTCGAGGGATTCGTGCCGGAGTGAGAGGAGTAGGAAGGATGCCTTCGCTTCTGTGACAGATGCGAGTTGGTGAAGGTGGTAACCGAGTGGGTCTTTGGTTTTGTCCGTAGAGTTACTAGTTCTAGTGAGGAGAGATGACCAAAGAGTGTTGAACTGGGTTAGATGTTCCTTGATACCCTTGTCGGGTGTGTACTGTAGTGTGACGACATTGGCGAGGAGCGAGTGGAGGGAAGCGACGGTTTTCCGATCGAATCTGTCCTCGAGTTGAGTCCAGAGGTGATGAGCGGTGTTGGCCGGTGTCAGTGTGAGAATAACTTCGAATTCGATGTTAGATTGAAGGAATACAACTGCAAGGTTATCCTTTTTGTCCCAGTCGCTGATTTCTTCGGCGTTGTCGGAGGTTTCTTCTTCGTCTTCTTCAGCCTCGGCTGTACTTCCTGATGCTTGTGGTGCCGTGGTAGGTACAGTAGTGGTGGTGGTTGTCAACACGGGACGCTTGCTCGATCCATTGACCAAGTTCCACAGATCGTGAACTTTCAACATGCGGGTAGCAAGGTCCCTCCATACAGTGTAATGGCCTTGACCATCCAGCTTGCATGGGAGTGCGGGAATTTTGATGCTCCTCTCAGACATGATTGAAAGTGAAACGAGAAAGTGTACTTTGTGGTAAAAATGGTGAAGAGTGTATAAGCGTGTGTGGTCTCCGGGCTCATAACCTAGAGAAAGTATGTAGGAGAAGTAAAGTAATTGATCGTATTATTGTTCTAGCTAAGGGGGAATGCCCCGTATTTATACTAATGAAAGGTAGTACAAAGAGAAATACAATGAGTCATGGACGTGTGAGTAAATAGAATGACTAATAGGAAAGTGAGTCATACGCCGATGACAAATACTATAATGAAATGGTGAGAATCTTCCAGAACTATGAAACGTGCCGAGCGCCCTATTTCAAGAGCATTTCCTTTAACATTCTCGTCCCCTTCCACACCAAAGGAGTTTCCTTGTCATATAGTATTGCATAGATAAATAGATACAGATTATAGATCTCGGAGACCAAGATCCTGGAAGAGGGGAGTAGTGTAACGGAGCCATTTCAACTGTCTGGTGTATGAGTACACACAGGGCCCGGTTACATGCTGAGAGTTATTGTTAGAAGCCAGTTGCACAGTGACATGCAAGTACCGGCAGTGTGGTTAGCTACCAACTGTCAGAGTAACTACATTCTGAGCGCTAGGAAGAGGATCTACTCATGGGAGCAATGACTGACGAGTCTGTGCCTCGCCAATGATTAGAAGGCTAGCCAGAGTGAAGCTCTGAGTGCTCAGCGATCCTCCACATCCTCTGAGCATTGGAAGTCCGCCAGCAGTGGAAGAGACTATGCCTGGGAAGTCTACAATAAGCGGAAGCTCTACAGCAATGATTAAGCTTACACCTGAGCGGCAGCTCATTCATGCAGGCCCCTAGTTGTGTGGCAACAAGGGCTGCAGGTGTTACAAAGGCTTCGACTAAGGGTGGTTGCCTTCGGAATCGGAAGCACTCGCTGACGCTTAGAGAGAAGCGGGGTAGCGATGGTATTGCTTCCCTTCCACTAGGAGGCAGCACCGGAACTTAGTAAGGAAGTAGGAGCAGAGAATAGAATCCTTTGGAGTATAAGTACTCAGGATCATTCCCGCCCAAACTGACCTGATCCTTATCTTCGCGGAGACCATTATCGGTAGCAGAGCCCTTAAAGATTATTGAGTTCTAGCGATAGTATCTTTGAATAAATCTGCACCTGATTTCTATCTTGCACGGCCGCATCTATTCTATTGGATTCTAGCGATACATAGATAGGCTGCCCCCGTTACACCCTCACAGCCAAGGGTCAGTTAGTGGATGATAAGATCCTCAGTTCCCATATTTCCGAACCTAGGCATGAGTTGGGCTCGCTTTACCTCCGTTACACCTCTGGGTTTCCTCCAGCCTGGGTTCGCCAAGGGGTTGTCCCCGGAATCCCATAGAGGTACACCACCCCCGGAGTCACCTTCTGCGTTCCTACAAAGATACGGTCACGGTCGTCACCAACCAGCAAAAAAAAAGGGGGGGGCGCTGAAACCGAGATAAGCTCGATGGGCGGCCAACCTCGCGGAGTTTGACTTCAAAGTTGTATACCGCCCTGGAAAACTAAAAACGCCAAACCAGACATCTTGTCGCGGCGTTGGGACCACGCCCTTAAAGAGGGGGGTAAGGCTCATCAAGACCCTGAAATTCTTGTTTAAGCCAGGACAACTCATAATGGGTTCTGTCCAACACCCGATCGTTATGATCAACTCAGCATGTGCAAGATCAGCCCAAATCTGCAAACTCACACCGGTGCTCCTGGATGAAATCTGGGCTCAAGCAGCCTTAGATCCAGAGTACCTCTCTTTGAAAAAAGCCATTGAGAACACCTCTGGGAATCTGGTGAACCGATACCTGACTTTAAAGGACGGACACGTCTTCTATAAGGAAAGGTGGTACATTCCAAATCATCGGGAACTGAAGCTCAAGATCCTGAGCGCCCTACATGATTCGAAGACTGCTGGTCACTTTGGACAATTCAAAACGGCAGAACGCCTTCGGGCACTGTCCTTTGCCAAAAGATGGACAACGATGTGGAAGAATACGTTCAGAGTTGCGATACATGTCAACGCGCTAAAGCCTCAAACACACAAGAAGAAAGGGATGTTGCAACCTTTAGAGGTCCTCTCTATTCCTTGGAGTTCCATTTCAATGGACTTTATCACCAAAGCAACCATCGAAGAACTTGCTCAAATCTTCCTCCGGGAGATATGGCGACTGCATGGACTTCCTGAGGAGATTATCTCCGATCAGGACTCTAGATTCGAAACATATCGTCCTCAAACTGACAGGCAAACTGAGAGAGTCAACCAAACGCTAGAACAGTATCTCAAAAAACTATTGCTTCTGTCAGCGGGACGATTGGGCAGAGTTACTCCCGCTTGCCAAGTACGCCTACAACACGGCCACCCAAGAGTCAACCAAAGCATCGCCATTCTACGCGAACTATAGGTTTCAACCAGATTCCACTTGGCCCTCACTTAAACGGAAACTAGACAACTTCGACGCGTCCAGCGCGGCACAAGCACAGCAGAAAAAATGGTATGATCAGAAACAGATGAGTGCTCCAGAACTGAAGGTTAGGGACGAGGTGATGCTGGACCGATGCAACATCTTAACCAAGTGACCCTCAAATAAGCTAGACCACCAAAAAAAAAATGGGTCCCTTTGAGGTTGTCGGGAAACTTGGCGTCGCGTCCTACAGGCTGAATCTACCCACTCAGTGGAACATTCATGATATCTTCCATATATCTCTGCTGGACCCTCAACGAGCTATACTGCTTCCACCTCCGGATGAGGTTCAAGGGGAAGGCAGTTACGTTCCCAAGAAAATAGCCGATAGCCAATGACAGCAGGCTGGTCGTGGGAAGAAGTTCGTGCAATATCGGATTACCTGGGAGGGTTATCTCTCAGAAGACTCTTGGGAACCGTACAAATTGTTGTAAGGAATGGCAGACGAGCCACTCCGAGAGTTCCATGCGAAGTATCCCCGAAAATCATGGGACGCATGGTAATACAGGAAAGTGCGGGAAACCGAGACGACGGAGTGTTCTGGGATAAGCGTGGAGAAAACGAGTCTCCCCTTGTTAGGTCACACGTTTCACTTGAGGTTTCCTTTGTCAATAGAAATGGATGCAAAAAAAATAGAGTGTAACGGAGCCATTTCAACTGTCTGGTGTATGAGTACACACAGGGCCCGGTTACATGCTGAGAGTTATTGATAGAAGCCAGTTGCACAGTGACATGCAAGTACCGGCAGTGTGGTTAGCTACCAGCTGTCAGAGTAACTACATTCTGAGCGCTAGGAAGAGGATCTATTCATGGGAGCAATGATTGACGAGTCTATGCCTCGCCAATGATTAGAAGGCCAGCCAGAGTGAAGCTCTGAGTGCTCGGCGATCCTCTACATCCTCTGAGCATGATAAGTCCGCCGGTAGTGGCAGGGACTATGCCTGGGAAAGTCTACAATAAGTGAAGAGCTCTACAGCAATGATTAAGCTTACGCCTGAGCGGTAGCTCATTCATGCAGGTCCCGGTTGTGCGACAATCAAGACTGCAGGTGTTACAAAGGCTTTGACTAAGGGTGGTTGCCTTCGGAACCGGAAGCACCCGCTAACGCTTAGAGAGAAGCGGGGTAGCGGTGGTATTGCTTCCCTTCCGCTAGAAGGGATCACCAGAACTTAGTAAGGGAGTAGGAGCAGGGAATGGAATCCTTTGGAGTATAAGTACTCAGGATCCTTCCCGCCCAACTATCCGATTTCCTGATTTCTATCTTGCACGGCCAAATCCTTTCTCTCGGATTCTAGCGATACGAGGAAAGGCTGTCCCCGTTACATTGAGTTTGTATGGAATGATTATTAGAGCTACATTTTCTTGTATGCTCATAACGTACCATACCAAAAAACCCTAGGTTAGACTCGGGACGAGTCTACCGGAGGGAGGAGTAGTGTAACAGGGCCACAGTAGGGCTGTTACAAAAATACCTGTTCTACCAGTCAAGCCATACGGCCCTAGGTTAACCGCAGCTGGTTCTTCATCGATGGGTGAAGAGAAGGGCAGATGAGCCCCTACCTCTATTGGTATAGAGGGTAGAGATCCTGGCGAGCAAGAAGTCTTACAAGTCAAGCTAGACGACTGGACCAAAACTAGAGCAGCAGGACGAGCAGACCAAATAAGGAAGGGTAACCCCAAACATAAGTTACCCTACCTTGGCATTCAACCTTTGAGGCGCAATAACTTTGCAGCCGATGCCCGGAAAATATGCTTTACCACGTCAGAAAGGATCCTGGCGATGCTCCGGTCCATTTGGGGTGGTTGAATGAACGCATTGCGGAGTTGAGGAAACACTGCAAAATAAACACGTTTTAGACCCCCAAAAATAACCCCCGGAGCGTCGAACCGCCGGAACCCTCCTGTTTCAGCCCGGTGCATCTTTGGGGGGAGTAAGAGTGCGACCCAAACTACCAAAGCAAACCTTTGCTTTAAAAACACCCAAATCTATTCTAAATACTCTGAATAAGCAATTGCTGTCTGGTCGGCTGTTTCCTCTAGTTCCTAGGATCCCGACCCTTTCTTGGCAAGGATTGCGAGATTTGACTCGGACGAAAATTCGTCCGCGGTGTGGTAGCAACTCTTCTCCTCCCCCCTGATAGAAATTAGGTGGTGCCCCCAGATTATTTGAAAGGCGGACGGCCAGTGAAAAAAGGAAAGAGGTAATGAAGGAAGGGGCGCCGAACTTCCATAAAGGAACTCGGTTGCCCCAGCTTGGTTTCGGGGGGATGAGGGAGTCTTTACCAGCGAGGAGCCCCCTTAAAGTTATTAAGTTTCTAGACTACAAATAACGATCAAAACAAATGAAACTCTATCTTTCCATCGAACGAGCCGAAAGGATAGCTTGTCGAATTCCTTTCTGCCTATCTACCTGATCGAAGTCACGGTCGCGCCCTTTCAAGGCACCCCCGTTATAGGGAGTTGGAACTGGTAAGGAAAATACAAGCAGAAATGCATATACAGTTTGATATTACCTCTACTAACAAACAATAATAGTTATAATTAGCTAGTAGATACCCGAAATACACCTTTAGTATCTACTGAATCACTCACAAATATCAACTAATTCATAGTTTCTATTTTTGTTCATCTATCATCAAAAGAAATCCACCCGTGCTTTTGCTCATACCAGCATTACTTTATCTTCAACACCCTTTACCCCTTATAAATAACCACAAATAATTTCGCTTTACTAATGACCACCTCCATATAATTCTATAATACCTACTGGATCATTCCTAACTCGTAGCTAATCAATAGCTCTTCTCGTTGTTGAGATATTCCCAAAAGAAACCTGCTTCATGACTTTTGGTCAGGTAACCCTAACCCTGCATCCCATAAGAGTACCCCCTCTAAAAGGATAACGCCATGCCCCATTTCTCGCACTTTTCGCACCCTTATAGGGAGAGTCGACTGTAGAAGGCGTCCCAGTATCCTTCCTGCTCACGGCGAATGATCGCCGAAGCCACTGACCTCTTTCTCACCAACAACAGCTAATATTAGAATCAGCACTGTTATGATGGCGGGACTCCGTCTTGGGACGTTCGCTTTCTTTCTCTCCCAGGAGGTGACAGGTCCCGGATAGCTCGCCGGCAATTTTTTCCCCAACAAACTTCCCTCCTGATTTGATCTTTTATTGTTTGTACAGCCACTCTGCAAAAGTGTTCGTGATTCCGATTTCGGAGTGAGACATTTCTCCATATGTAACCGTGGCCGCATACACCAAGAGAAGACCAATGGCGTCAGGAATCAATGAAGAATAAAGATCAATGGCCTACTTCTATAGAGTCACGAACTATATTATATACTAGATTTTTCATTGTTTTCAATCTGAGCATTAATATTAACATTACGGGTGCATCACACTGCGCACTGATATTAAAACCAAGTCACGAACACTTTTGCAGAGTGGCTGTAGTATCTTACTAGTTTTTGTATGTCCGGTTTATGGTTTTGTGCGTAGCTTTTTTTTATATCGTTTTAAAGCCTTTTCCTTTCTTTCTTTTGATATATATGCATAACCCCGCTATAAAATCGCAATTGGCGGCCCTAACGTGCCGTTCTATTGGTTACTTAATGGTGGTGATGCCTTATGATGATACAGGCTTTCGCTGCCAACTCAAGAGTCCACTGTATATATATCAAGCATGTCAACGAGGTTATAAGCTTGGGACCGGACGAGATCGTCAAAGGTTCAAAAGGCTGAAGGGAGAGAGTATCTCAAACGAGCACCAAACCCCCTTATAGCCACATATAACTACATGTAGGCTATATGAGGATAATCAAGCCTAATTTCGATGCTGTTGTTTGAAAGAGTCGTCTTTAGATAGTGACAACAGAGCTCCAAACCTTGAGTTATCCTACGCCACAGGGCAAATTTTCATCTCCATTCTTTACCGGAAATTCTAAAGCCGATCCAAACTTTAGTTGCGGAAGATGTAGCATCATAGAATATCACTCGGATACCAAAACAACACACTTCCTTATGCTTCCTCCTAGCGTTCAGGGCCTGGTAATAACCCATAAATAGGACATTCTTGAGCTCCTGGAGGAGTCTCTGTCCGAGTTATTGGTGAGGTATGGTACTATGTGCTCGCCTGTTTCGGGGGGACGCGTGAGGGAGCACATGTCCGTAAAGGTTGTAGAAGCTTCCCCCGCAGAACATCTTCATGGATATGCCAGTGCCGCAGTCAAAGACCAGTCATTGCAGAAACCATGGTAGTTCTCAAAGGACACAGAATCTAGTTCGGGATAAACATTGTCTGGTAAGCCAAGGTCGAGGGGTGAGAGATTCTGTACCGGTAGGGTTGGAGCTAAAGAGGTGGGTGGATTTTCTCTCTTTGGCTCCGTGCACAATCGGAACTGTGCCTTTATGCCTTGGTTTAGCACCGGATACACGGATTAGATGTATACTAGGTCGCCCACGACCACAGCGCTTTGATGGGCGGGGGCTAAGATAGATTAGTATTCGTGGAAACACCGATGGATATTTCGTGGTGTTAGCAAAGACTAGCGAACCCTCTCACTCATGAATAACGAATAGCATGAGACAGATGTTCTGGGACTCAGTGTATATTCCAGGAAGGGCCAGGGAGCGGTTGGCGGTCCAGTGGATTTTATAGCCTGAACTCGGCGGTGGTGCTGCCTCTGGTGTCAGTTGATTCATCATCATTCTTGTTTAAGATAGTGGTGTGTCCACTGTTGAAGTTTTGATCTTTGGTGTTGCGACGCGTGGTGGACGATGGCCAATATTTCGGTCGACAGATAGATGTGATGGGCGATAAAAAGAAGAAGTTAAAATCTGCTTGTAGGGTAAGGGCACAAGCGCTTGTGCATCATGGAACATCACTCGCGCCAAGAAACCTTTCCTAACCTCACCATACTTGCCCGATTATAAAGAGTAGGACGGAAGTACAAGGAAGGGTGAGTCGCAACTGTACATGCTCGCACCTGACACAACGCCTCAACACCGAGCAAGTATCATAACCATACGTTTTTCTGGAGGAAAATACTAGTATATTGGTAACAATAATTATCAAGCATAACAAATTGAATTCATTGCATTGGGCTTCGTCGAGTTGGGCTTCGTTGCGTTGCGTTGCGTTGCGCCGTTGCGGCGCTGAGCTCTCCGTCCTACTCTTTATAATCGGCCAAGTACACAACCAGGTTTATGTCTCATCCAAACCCCCGGCACTTTTTACCTTCTGGTGGACAAGGTATAAAGTGATCTATTCTTATTTTTGGATCTACCGACATTGCCTGAAGCCCTATCTATCATTGTAGTTTACACTATGCGAGGCTTCATTCATGGCCGTGGTACTAACATCCGGGACGCCGACCGACTCGCGATCGGATGCTTTAGACAAACCAAAGGGTTCTAGTCCTCCCGAAATATTCGGTAGTCATTTGATTCTTCTCGAAAGGTAAGCATTTGGCTTATTTCAATAGAACCGCGTTAACCAGAGAATGCAGGCGTTGACTCTACAATATGGCAACTGGACAGCCCTTCTGTTTTCCACGAGGTTCACTGACCGAGTTCTCTGCTTGCCAGCAGAATACCCGGGTCACGAAGTTTTTATCTCAAATCCAGATTGAGTTCAGCTTATATCAGTCTCAAGATTCGCCTCGAGAGTTACCTCAGGTCTCGAGATTTCCAAGACTATCCCATGAACCGTAGGAGCCTGGGGTTCCAATTGGGTACTTTGCAACTCTAACCTCGATAAAAACACAAAAACGATATAATCCAGCCCTGTTCACTAATAACAAATAAGCGGGAAAGTTTATCAACCGATCCCAATAAGAGCTCCTAATATAGTACTCACGAAGCTGGTGTTGCTGTGAATTTAAGAAAGGTCACTTTATTTCAAGTGGGACCCAATCGGGTCCTTAACTCGGTTGCTACGGTTGATGGGATAATGGGACGAGGCAAGATGAGACTTAGTCAAAATGATCCCGTCCTGTCTCGTGCCCATCATTACTTATGAGATTCTCCCGTTGAGTTGACCAAGTTCACTATAGTAGCTAGATCAACGAGAGCACATATGTAGGCGGAATGTTTATGTGAATTTCGTCGTGGGTAATCACGCGCTATATTCCCATAAACACCTCCAGACCTTATAAAGTGACTATCGAATTCAATTTGATCAAAGACTCTTCAAAGTGAGCATTTGTATATTATAATTCGCAGAATTTCAGATAGTTGGTTCAGGGCCTGCCGTTCTACGATTCGTGTAAAGAACTTCCTCTCAGTCTCACCTCTCGCGATGGCACCTAGCTAGAGGACGGGACTAGTAAGATCATTTCCTTCACATCAAGTAAAAACAGTACTATATATTTAATCTACTGCCTGCTGGGTATTTTACATCTTTAAGTTTCCTCTTTGATTCTGTGTTAATGGTGATCTATTTACTCTATGCTACAATATGAAGGCAGATAGAATATAAGGTCTCGTATTTGATGTCTAATAGACTAATGGTATCTAAATCGAATCTTAGAGAACGCAGCATGGCTACATATACAACAAAGAAAACCTACAGCAGAGTTTGTGAAATTCAAACATCCACGTCTAACCTGACCAGCCGTCACAGACCCACTCAATATATATCACAAGGCACATGTCAAAAAATCATATCTACCTAACTCCATCCAATTGATATTATCCCAGAGCGCTCCCAACATCTCAAAAAGCACACAAATCATAATACAAAACCACAAAAGAGTTAACTACTACTACATGCACACACGACAAACCATGTCCTCAACTTAAATACTAACAGTACAGGAAACAAATTAACGATTGGGTTGTTCTCTACCCAGAGATTCACCCTCCCACTCCGCGGAATATGTTTATCTTCTTGGGTAGGAAAAATTGAAAAGACACCAAACATAGGAAACACGCCCGTGGAAAAGAAGCTCGAGTGTAAACCGCCCTCCTAACCCTCTCTCTCCTCATGCTGTAAATAATCGGTCCAAATCCCGTTGAAATAGCGAGATGATAATAGCTCCCATAATGAGAGGGAGTGAGGAAAGGTGAAGCCATAGAAAGATCAATAAAACAAGGAAGAAAAAGAAGATATCCAAGCAACTATGCAGGAGCCAAAATCATCAAACCACCGACCAGTAAGATATTGGAGATAGAAAGAGAGAAAATATAAGACCGTAAACAGAGGAGAAGAGGTCAGTGATGAGGAGGACTGGGGGAGGAGAAGTAGAATATATACAATATGTAAGATCATTGATTTTGTGCTAATATTGTTAGCATAGCCAGTCCCCCCTGGTAACCGCGAAAATGTCAACATGAAAAATAATAAAAACAAAAATAGAAAGAGAAAAAGAAAGCCGAACATCTAATAACACCGAATTTTTTTATATCGAGGGGTTGGCTGCGCTGATGTTACACATCAACCCCATTCCTAGAAACCTGAGTCACAACCTTCACAACAGCATTCATCGTGGTCATAATCGCCAAAACGCCTCGTTTCAAATCCTTAGAGATTTTTTTCCCATCGTGTAATTTTTTAATCCATTAGTGAGTTGTTAAAAGTGGCATTTCACTCAACGTCATCCACCAGAGCAGTATCCATATCCTTCTCGAGCTCCACGGCCAAGCCTTGTCCAGGAATGATAAGCTCTTCCTCACCCTCCTCGCCGCTGGTAAACTTTCGGTCGCTAACGTGGCTTTTTGTTCCACCGGCCGTCCAGATCTTATGCTCGAATGATCCTTTCTGCTGGCCCTCATCGTGCTTGTAGATACAAGTAGGGTTGAGGCAAGGGGTGAACTTGCACTTGATCTCAGCGTGGGTAAAGTGGCAGCCAGGGCGAGTACAGCTAGGGCCGTTTCGGCAAGGTGGCATAGTGGTAGCAGGACTATTTATCGAGTCAATTATTGAAACCAAAAAGAAAGAAACAAGAATGCTGTTAGGGAACTTACTGCTTATAAGGACAAGCAGGATTCGTACAGTTAGGAAAGTACCTGCACTCCTGGTCTGGCTTTGGAATGCTTGGCCTTACCGCTGCTGGCGATGGATGGGACCCGGTGCACTTTCGGTTCTTACAGGAAGCGGCAAAGGGGCACCTTTCTCCACTAACATATACAGCACCACGTCCTGGTAAGGCGGCAGGCGAAGGATGTCCAAATTGGCATTCTGGCTTTGTACACCCTGCACTGAACTTGCAAGGGATCTCCTCAGGCTTCGAGTTCGGCGGAGTTTGGGAACCTTGGTCTCCTGATGATCTTTGATCCATTGACATGTCATCACTGGTATCCATTCCTCCGTTATGCGTTGATGGCTCTGGAGGCGCTTGTATGCGATCGAATAATGATCCTCCTCCGCCGGCCCGTCGGGGCTGCGATAGATTGTTTTGGTATGGGTCTTCGGGACCCATAGGCATGCCAATCGGGATCTGGTGGTGCATTGGTCCACCCATCTGACCTCCCATAGGCCCCCCCATAGGCCCTCTTACCGGTCCTCCCATCGGTCCGTTCATCGCGTTCATCGGCCCGCCCATAGGACCACCCATATGCCCCATCGGCCCCCCCATTGGCCCTGGCATCTGCATATTCATATGCTGTGGTGGGGTTTGTCCTGGAATGAACGGCATCATCTGCGACTGTTGCTGAAACATATGGTAGAACTGCATTTGCTGCTGGGGGTTCAAGTTCCCAAAATTTCCTGCAAACCCATTTCTCCCGCCGCCCATGCGATTTTGATGGGGTCGGTTGTTGTTGTTCATACCTCCCCGCATCGGGCCTTTTGACGGTCCCTTAGGAGGCTCGCGTTTATGGGTATCGATTCTGCCGGATACCCCCGCATTGACGCGATGAAGGGGGTCATCCGGCTTCCTCTCCATAGCTTTGAACAGCTGGTTCATCAATCGCCGGTTCGGTTGGTTCGTCTGTCTCATCGCTTTTGGCGCAGTTGGCCTAAAAAAAAAATGTTAGAAACATCACGATTACCGTCACAACGCTTTTTTTCTCTTTTTTTTTCACCAGGCGAATTTAACTTACACTCCATCCTGGGGAGCGATCTCATCCATCAGATCCCCCATCTCGTGATCTAACGAGGCTGACACCGGAGGTTGTTGTGCTGGCTGCTCATTGCTCGGCTCTGTCTTCTGCTGTTCCGCCATAACACTTCCCTTCAAGGCGTCCACCTGCTCGAACAGCCATTTAGAAAACTCAGTTGCGCTAGAGTCCTCGGGGCTAAGTCCAAGCAGATCGCCCGACAACTCTGACGCAATCTGTTCCTGGTTCTTCCCGTTCACGATCATGAGGCATATGTATTCGCTGAGGGGAGAGCTGTCCTCGCCACCGATGCTCCAGCCTATATCCACCAGCTTTGGCTGAATACGGGTCGCGAGTGCGTCCGTAAGTGAGGTGTTCATAACGAGGGCCATGGTGCGGTTAGATTTGCAAGTTGTGAATAAACGAGGGTAGTTTGAACTGAACGAAAAAAAATCGCGTCTATGTTCGGAGAGCTGGATGCGCCTCTCGGAAAGAGAGAAGGCGGTACTCGCTCACAGGGGCAAACAAGTCCGTGTTTTTGGGATCGCAGGCGGGCAGGCAAACAGGGGGCTACAGATGGCGAGGGCTAGGTGGAAGAGAAAAACGATCGTATATTAAGCTGTTGGCTAGGTACACGAGATGATCGATAAAGATGAGAGGGGGTGGGTGGTGTTAGAGGCGAGAGAGTGTTCTATGGAGAGAAAGAGAGAGTTGTGTGATGTGAGGTGGGAAGAAGCTTCGGGGATGACTGAGCAGCCGCTGCCAAGGCTCAGGGCATACACATCTTACAAAGTTACATACAACCAAACGACTTGAACTACTCCCAGAAGAGAATCACCACAAGTAAATGGTGTAACGTGCATACACCATGTCCTGCATCATTGCATGGAAGTCTGACAGCGAACA
This sequence comes from Morchella importuna, assembly GCF_003444635.1. NCBI lineage: Eukaryota > Fungi > Ascomycota > Pezizomycetes > Pezizales > Morchellaceae > Morchella > Morchella importuna. The sequence goes on along the minus strand of NW_025763398.1, from coordinate 707,461 downwards.
AATTGCGCACTGCTCAAACACATTTAGGCACACAATACGATTACTTTAAACCACTTCACCTCATAGCCGCGTAGGAAAAAGGTGAACTACATGTACATTCATTACTTGAAATCACTTCACAATAGTATAAAATATACAATTCTCATAACGTCGTTAACATTCGCACCAAATTAAATACATAGAAAGGAAAACCACCCCCAAACGAGTGCCAGGACCCTGAAGAAAAAGGAGAAGAGAGGGGGAGAAAAAATAGTCGAAAATTTTCGAACCCTTGCTGCCTGGAAGCTCTGCACTAGCACTTGGCGGGCTTGAAAGAAAGCACCACGTCTTCTCCCGGCGACCCAACAATCTCAGTCTGCATCCACTGTACCTTCGTCATCCGTGGCTCAACCGCCTCAAACTCCTGGAATAGTCTAACGATCGTGTAACTCATCTCTGTTAGAGCAAATTGCTGACCAATACAGATCCGTGGGCCGCCGTTGAATGGGATATATTGCCAGCTCTTAGGTACCCTATTGAATGTTAGTCTTTCACCTTTGTTTATAGATTTTAAAGGTTAGATTTAGGGATTTACCATTTGCTCCACCTATCAGGGTCAAATTCATTGACACTAGGCCCAAAGATATCTTCTCTTCTTTGCATTGTCAAGGTTGAGTATGCGATGGGTGTATCTTTGGGGACTCCAACAGGCTAGAAAGAGATCAGCTACCAGGCTATGAATAACTTTTCAACTTCAACGAAGCAGAGTCTTACTTCGTTCCCATCAACACCAGCTCCGCGAGGCAGATATGTATCTTTCAAAGAAGTTCTGACATTAAATGGCACTGTCCTCTAAATCAGTGACACCCCTCTATAATAATAGGGAAATAAGGTTTTGGCGTACCGGCAGGATATAATCTAAGGGTCTCGTTAAGGATTGCTGACAAATATTTCATATTCTTCAAATCTGAGTATGTTGGGTTATTATCCGGCCCAACGGAACGCAAGATCTCCTCCCTCAACTTTTGCACCACCTCCGGCTTTTTCGACAACTCGTGCAGGGTCCAACTCAGGGTAGCAGCTGTCGTATCTCTGGCAGCTAATAGCACCGCTACAAGTTGATCTCTCAACATACGCTTATCGCGTGTAAATTCGGCGAGAGCATGTAGGAAGTTGTAGTTCTTCTCGGTCTTGTCCTTAAGTTCGGAGGGCTTCAGCTGGAGGGTTTGTTCAACATAGGGTTCGACAAAGGAGTTGAGAATAGCGAGGTTCTTGTTGAATTTTCCGCGGGGAAAGAGATTTTCGGCTGGCCTAATATGACATCAGTTCACCTCTCTTCTAGAAAATAGAAAGAAAAAACACCAAGACCCCGTACCCAACTCTTGAAATATCGTTCATAAACTTCTGTAATTCCGCGAACGCTACTGCAAACTCTGCACGTGGACTTCCCAAACTGTTGACGGTATTCCCTAATAAAAACTCTGTGGCTATATCTAAAGTGTATCGATAAAACAGATCTTTTATATCAACAGCGCTACCATCATGCGGGATGAGTGACATCGTATGAGTGATGTTTCGTTCGAAGGTTTCTAGGTCAGAGATACGGTCTTTAATGAACTGGGGTCGGATGAGTTGACGGGAAGAGTGCCATTCACTGCCATCGGTTGTGAAGATACTGTTGCCTAGGAATGGAAGCCATTGTCGGTGGAAATCCTTGCCTTTGCCTATGTTTGAAGAGGAACATTAGCTTGTTGACGTTCATGTCAAGAAACCTCATTTACTACACTGTTTCGGCCACTCGACAAGCCGAAGGCAAACCCCCCAAAGCTAAGAATTAACCGTAGGAAGACACATACCATAATCAGAAAATTGTGCCGCTAAGATCGCCTTGATATTCTCTGGATCTTCTGTCAAGATGATTCTCTGTCCAAGCAGCTCCATCTCCACCGTATGCCCCGAATTATCAAATCTCCTCCTCCAAAGCTCAAAGTTTTGATTTTTCCATGCCATGCGCATTGTATCTAGTATCACATCCAGGCCTAATCACAGCCAAAATTATTATCATATCGCCGATTATTAAAAGAGGGGGTTGAACAAGTATCTACCAAAGAGAAATGGGTAAGTATTGATATTTGGAGCTCGGCCTCCTAGTTTTCGAATCCGGAGGTTTTGGCGAATTTTGGCGAAGCAGAAGGCCAAAATTGAAGCCACTAGGAGAGTGAGTGCTATCCCAGGAGCAGATTGCTGCAGTGCGTCGAGCAACATTGTTTAATGTTACTTGAGTTTGAAAGTACTTGTGTAAGGAAAGCAAGTAAGTGTTTTATGAGTTTATGCTTATTGTATATATGTAGGCACCGGTAGAATATATACTAGGAGTAAAGAAAACCCTATATCGGCGTAAATCAAGTGGTTATATAAATCTTGGATGCCATAATATGCCTAGCCAGGAGCAGGCATAAAGCGTCCACTAGTGCTCCCCTCTCGTGGTACCGGGCTCCGGGTTCCCTGGCCGGGGGAATTAATGTCCCTCAAGCAAAGATGATGTGAACTAAAACAAAAACAATTCGTCCGCGCTGGAACCGAGCCCGTGCTGGTCCTTGGTGTCCACATTCTATTTTGCGTTAAACCTTGGAGCCTTGACGCAGTGGCCAGTGGCCAGTGGCCACCCTTGCTTTGCCGTTTTCTGGGGAGCGCGCAAACAAGATCTTACTTCAAAGTTTAAGCGAGCACCACCTCTGTAACTTCCGAAGTCCCTATTACTATGTACATCCTGGCTAAAACGCCTACCTCGCATTGGAAAAATAGTAATAAACCTGGAGAGGCGTTATTAAAAACACTAATGTATCAATGATTGTTCGAATCGGCGTACCGAACCAACAACCAATTGTCTTATAAGTGCAACCCAAAAAACCGTTCGTTGATCTTGCAGATCCCCCTTCCGAATTGTAACGGATGCGGGGTGGAACAGATGCAATCGATATCACAAGCTCCCTCGGTAGGATGAATATAAAATGCTCGAAGCGAGCAACCACACTTATATCTGTAACTACATGTATGATTTGTTGTTGTCACTGGCGTGACGTTACTACATGTAATAATATCTCGGGATTGACCGAGCCAGTAAAGGGTGAATTAAGGTTTGAGATTGAATTGCAAGGTTCACCGTCACATCTTGGACCTTCCACTTAGGCTTAGAATCAGGTGTATTTAGCTCTCGTTCTAACCCCTAGCATTTACTTTTGCTCTTGGAAGAGGTGAAAAGGAATTATTAAAAGCCAGACGTAGCACGACCGCTGCCCAGAGAACGACATCGATGAGCACACCATCTTTTCTCTGACCCTGATGGCAGTTATCAGGCGGTTTTAATTTATATATACCCGAAAGATCCGCCCGTTAATAGGTTAAAGATGTACATAGATGGTATACAGCCATTCAGTAGCCCTATCGCTCAAATGGCTGTTGAAGTCATTATCGACGACGATATTACCACTAGGGATAAAAGGATATCACCGGATTGTTTCTCTTCCGGACCATTCACACTGGTGGGGCTCAGTATGAGAGGATGATGGTTGTATGTATCCCGCCGGTTTGTATCCGAGTAGGTTAAGGTAGATACATGTAAGTCGTGCAGGGATGAATTATTTGGATTCCCTTGGATTCGACTGAGTAATAGCAACCTGTCCCATGGCCACGCTCAAAGGTTTGACGTCATTACCTAACTACAGTGTGCACTATGAGTAGTCACGAAACTACTTTACATTCCTATGACCAATCACTTAGTTGTTTGCATACGCAAGCTATCACTCCGACCCTCTCCCTCGCGGTCTTCTCAACCTAGACGCATGTTTGGTTGGGTCATGCTAGTCATGGGAGGAATATGAAAACTTTTTTTGATTCAGGGATCTACCTAGATTCTTTAAATACATGATTGCGTGCTTGGAGTTGAATCATTTTTGCCTTGACTAATATTAATATATCGTATGCGTGGATAGAATTTTTCAAAATCGAGCCTATAGGTCATTGTTATAAGTTTTCCTCTTTTCAGTTATCATCAATACACTTAGCTGACTTAGGAAACCAATCAAAAAAAGCTATTCAAAACTCTCTAGGCCATTCCTTCCCTCAGTGCCAAGTTCGAATATCAAGACAACAACGACCTACCCGTACGCCCCACGGCCACTAGTCTAGCCAGATGTTGGAATAACGTTTAATGCAAACCCAAAACCTCGATTCCACTTCAAGCTGATATAGCACCAGTACCATAGTCAGATGCCGCCTCCCCTGCTTTGTCCCAATATTAATAGCTCCATTTTGAATTTTCGGCAAAGATCATATATTATCACTCGCCACGCCTAACTACGCTTTACATATGTTTCCCGCTCTCCTACATGAAACATAGAACACTTTCTACACTAATTCGATAAGATAGCTAGTTCTACAATCATGCCCTTAACATCAGACGTACCTTGCGCAATCCGGCTGTTATCTACCGGTTAAATGCAACTACCGCTTACTTTCCCGGGCCCTCCTAGCGAGCACCTACTCTACCATCAATATTTTGGATCTCGCCTGTACGTGGATATTGTTGCCGGTAGATATTTGAAACCGCTTACTACACCGTAGGTATATGCAGTACTGCGCTAGGTACCATGAATCGAATCGGATGAACCGGTAGAGGTACCTTATAAAGCGAGTGCTAGAGGTACCTACCAAAATAAGAGAGACGGAGGGCACTTACTTCTTTCTTTGACGCATCTTCATGGTCTCATACATAACAGTTTTAACCTCCTCTACCTTTTCCTCGCTGTCCTCTATCCCCTCAACTCAGAGGTGGCCAGATATAATTGAATCGGGTAATATACTAGGCTCGTTCCAACACTTCTACCTACGGTCAGCACCTTGTTTCTCGTATAGCATGTGCACAAGACATGCAGCAATATATATTTTTTCACGCACTCAATAACCGGCCTTGGCTCCGAATCTCGGGTGATGATCCAACCCCTCGAACTCGCCACGATCCCCGGGCCGCTGCACTATCAGAGAGATTTTATTTAAACAGGTCCGACTCTCCTTCGTGTTTCTTATTCTCACTATTTCATCAGTAATGCCGTTGTTATCCATCATTCAATGCTATCTTAAGCAATACCCATCAAATTATCAGAATATGCACCGGAATATACTATTTTCGAGCGAGACACTCTAAATTACGGCGTCGTCATAAATACATAGAATTACCACGACAATAAACTCCTAGAAATTCAGGAACTAAGTCGTTCCATTAAAAAGACTTCGTTCGAAGTTTTGCCCAAATTTGCGTGGAGCTTGATAGCTTCCTTCTCCAACGATGAAATTTGCGAGAATATTACAGAGATAGTCGTCCAGAAGCGTAAGAAATTGAGGAATGTTTAAACCTTTATCTGTTGTTCGGAGTGGTGATTCTTATAGGCCTAGGTCTCTAATTGACTCGCGGCCTGAGAATTCGGTCATTGACCCATGTATAGTGTTAAATCGGTATCAGAAACTGCCATACAGGATGTACCTACGTCCTAAAAATTTGTAGTTTGAACACTTGATTTCGTTACTACCTTATCTTGAGCGAGATAGATGCGCTTAGCAGGAACACGGAAGGAATTTAAAGGCAGACGTAACCATGGTACGAAATCCGGTAGCTACTCTCATAAAAGGTTTCGTCGGACCATCATCTAAAAGCAAGCTTCTTTAAAGGTAGTTTGTGGAAGTGGCTAATGACGCCTTCGCCCTCAATTCAAGTGGTGACTGTTACTAGGTAATATATCGACTAAGGTCGACGGCCCGGTGGTATTACGGATTGAGCTTCAAACCCACTTGTAGAACTAACCCCTACTCCTTCACCTTGAAGCCACTACTCCCGAGCCTATTGAATATCTCTTCATGACAATACGGGGGAACGTACATTGTAACTTCCAACTCAAGATGTGTCATTAGATTTCTGGCTGTGGCAAAGCGAGTGATACCTTGTGCGCCGGTCAACCACCCATCGTCGCAATTTGGTCTCAAAGCCATGGTGCATACTAGATCGGAAAGAAAAATTTTCGTCGAAGTGTATATAGATCTTTCTATACAATCTTATTAATGCTAGTCTTAGTGAAATACATCAAACCGTCTGGTTTGGGGAGCAGCGGGCATGTGAAGTACATGTATGTATTCTCTTTTTTTCCCCGGCAATACTAAAGACTAAATGAGGGACCTTATGCTGCTTTACTATTGTAGTAGTGCACTGCCAATATCGAAAGGTATGTATGGCTGGATGAGCTTGCTGGGACTATTTTTTCATTTTACTGATGAAGGCATTAAATTTATGGAAACCTTGACGAGGTAGTTATCGGTGACTTAGGTGAGATGCTCACGGATAGCGTTTGTGGTTGCGGCCACAAGATTCAGTGATTGTGTTGGTGGTTTTAGTTAAGATAATAGTGGGGCTGTTCTCGAAAGAAAAAAAAGAAGAGCTGGTTGAGAGATGTAGTCTCATCGATCCCTTACGTACCATTTGAAGGCAACTACATGACATAGCTACATTTTCCCACATCAACGTCATACATGTACCAACAAACCATGATCACGCACAGTACTTACAAAATATAAGGCTCCTTTCCACCAGAACTCACAACATCCTCGGTTCTATGGAAAAATGTCCTGAAATACCCTACACGATTTTGATTGGGTGGAAATGATCAGTATTGCATGAATCTCTGATCATGACTCACTCATGTCATGAAAATAAAAATCTTAAAAATTCAAGTGTGGTTATATATAAATTCCATATAATGCCTGTATAGAACGCGAAGGTTATACACACATGCAATTGCACCAGACCTAACAATGGTATCTAGATGGTTCTGTCTGGCGGTTTGGCGGCAACTCGAAGCACCTACGCAGCTGCCAAAAAATATCACACTCCAAGTTAGATCTTCAAGCATATATATACAGAAAAGTATGAACTATTGAGAACAACAAGCACGCGGTCACACGGACACCACAGGGAACGATTAGCAGGACAATAAGCTCTCATTGACCTCATCCGCAATCTGTTCAATATAAAGTACACCAGCTACAACCAGCAAGCAATGCAAGAAAAAGACAAAAAAATTCAAAACTAAAAACAAAGCTTAATCCCGCTAACAAACCATCTATTAAAAACACATTCGTAATAAAAATACAGACCAAGTTATGACTCAGCTAAGCTTTTCCTTTCCCTTTCCCATACCTCTCCTCGACTAGTTTCCCTACCACTCCCGCATCGTTCTTATCACCTTTCTTCGGCTTTGCACCACCGCCTCTCTTCCGTTTCGACCCAGAACCTTTTTTCTTCTCCAGATAGCCATCATCTTCGTCTTCGTCTCCAAAGTCCCTGCTGCCTCCGAAGCCGAAGTCAATGTCGAAGGCATCACGATCTGCGGATTCAAGGAGCGCCGCATGGCGTTTTGCTTTTTCTACATCCTCTCTCGAAGTGGTAGAGGAGGAAGAGATTGGGTTGAGGGTTGAGGCTTTTGCAAGGGCTGCTGCGAGAGCGGGATCGGAGAGGAGTGAGCTAGCGGTAGGCGGTTGGTATTTTTGCTCCCGTGATGAGGAACTGCTGCTGCTGGGTTCGTCGCCAAAGTAATTTAGTTTTGGTCGTGGCGGAGGAGGCATTGATGTGGGTGGTGGTGGTGGGATATTCTCGTCGTTGTCGGGTTTGAGCTTCTTGCTACTTCCTGGCTCGCGATCCGAGTCATCAGAGTCAGAATCAGAGTCATCGTCTTGTAGGCCGGCGAGAGGGTTGTATTCCGTCCCTGCACCCTCGAAGATATCAATATCTTCGTCCTCCTCGTCCTCTTTGATCTGTACCCCCGGCCTCGGAGGCGGGGGCATCATCCCTAACGGCGCACTCATTGGGTCTGGAGCTTCCAAAGCCGCCTTCTTCCCTTTGTCGCGTTTTACCATCTTTTTGACACGGCCGTCCGAAAGTGTGACATACTTCACCTTCTCCCGTTCTGGTTCTGCCGGCTTCTGTTTTTCCTTCGGCTTCACTTCACCGATCTTTCGAAACTTTGCGCCCAATGCCGGTTGGGCGGCCTCTTTTGCCGCTCTCCGTGACTCTTTTAGCGCCGCCAGGATCTCAGCTCGCGTCTTCGGTACCGGCGCTGCCTTTACTCCCTTTTTCTCCTTCTTTTCCTTCTCGGCCACCACAACCTCGCTCTCGAGCGCCTTCTCGAGCTTGTCCTCAACATCTTCTTCATCTTCTTCGTTCATGGCTATATCATTCTCCTGGTCTTTATTCATGACGTCCTCTCCGCGCCGAACTTTCTCTAGTAGTGCAAAATCGAGACCCTTGACCAGATGTGTACTTTTGACATCACCCCCGAGAAGCTTTGTCTGGCGCACATACTCGTCACGATCAATCTTTCCTTCTTTTGCCAGTTCTGCTAGTGCTTCGAGGCGCTCATCATCTGTGCCGTCATCGCGGGTCTTCGAGCGATCTACGTAGCCTTCAGGTAAAGCTGTACCCAAGGGGGCGGCGGAAGAACGGAATTTCCGTACAGGCTTCGGATTGAGAGCGGCGTTATGGGCGGCTACTTGTTTCGCAAAGTCGGATTGGGTCGCTACGGAGCGCCTATTTATATGGCATGGTTAGTGGCGTGAGCTCGGGGGAGGTAGAAGGAGGGAGCTTGCGTACGGGGTCATGGGCATTGAGGGACGCTGGCGGGAACCAAGACTGGGGGTGGCAGATGTACCGCCATTATTAGGACGCTCGGAGCGAGGGGTTTCGAGGAGTTTGCGGAACTGCGCGTTGTTCATGATGGATTGGGGGGAGGGGGTTGTTAATGAAGCATCTGGGATGTCTGCGAGACATCGCGAGAATGGCCAAGGTAAGTAGGGTAACCTGTCTTTAGTCAGCTGACGCATATGCGGGTGATATTTGATGATACAAAATGCGCATACTTGTACCGCGTGTCCCTGCTGATATTATCGATCTCAGAGATGAACACTCTGTGTTGGCCCAAAAGGAGGCCGAAGTGGGCGGCGGACATATCTTCTTCAAAGATGGATAGAATTCTATATATTATTAACAATCATAATTCTTCCTGCAGATTCAGACGTATATATATATCACACAATTGCGATTATAATTACTTATATTATACAACGTTCAACACGACTGTTATAGCACTTGGCTTCTCTTCAGATTTTATTTGCTGAGGCGAATAGCATCCAGCCTTGAGAAATTAGAGATTGAGCAAGAAGAGCCTGTCGACCATATGGCCACCTTGATCAATATCTATGTCCCATAAGCAATAAAGACAAAGGATGGGAATATTTTATCACCGAGCTTAATGGAATGTTATCTGAAATACTACATCGATCAAGACTCCCTTAGTTGTAAACTCTATTCTCAAGCTCAAGAATGGCCTTGAAGACTGCTCGAAATTAGGTAATCGACGCCGGTGTAAATCAAAAACTCAAGTCATCATTCTCATGTACGTATACGTAGCCACCCTCTTTATGTAATAAACCCCGCATCTATATGATACTCATCTGCTCTACGGCCCATCGTGCATATCATCAAAAGCAGTCGACCACTTCCGTTTCCTAACAGCCGTGGTACCAAGAATTGAGGTAAAGTACCGAGTAAACGATCAAAATAGGCAGGCCTCCGAGCGTAACCATAAAAACTTGTTATCAACGCAGACTTAATTCTGGTTTGTTTGGCGATAGGTACAAGGCTAGAAGGAAATGTTCGGTATGCTATTCTGGGACGTACATGTATGTATGTAGCAACCTGATAACGATAGTGTGGTAACCGACATGCGCAGTATCAAACAAGGCTGAAATGCAAGAAAGAAACATTCGTTTCACAAGAGTTGTCAAACTCGATTTCTCGAATTTCAATTCAAATCACCGCGGAGCTGGAGAAGTAGTAATTTTTGAGATAGGTCTGTAATTTAATGGTACCGGTTAATAGAAGATGCGTATTGAAGATGTTTCTCTCTCAGGAAATCCTTAGGCTCTGAAAGCTTCTGGCGATGTACCTACCTACCTAAATCCTCCTACCTACACCTACACTGTAAGAGCTTTTGACGTGGCCTTAACAGCACGGGCCGTTCGTGCGCGCTGCAGCTCAACATCTCTGGAGTTGAAAACTCAAGACAGCGAATCAAACCCCAGAGGCGAAGTGTGTGTGTGTATGTAATCAATCCCATCACGTTTTGGCTTGGCAGAAAACTCACCTCCTTCTTCCCCGGAGCCTTTCTCTCCTTCCTTTCTTTCGACCATTCTGAGGCTTCTTCCCCAGTCATAAACTCATCTCCAGTTGTCCACCCAGAACAGACACCTTTCGCCCACTCATATTCCTTTTCCTCCCTCCCTCTCCTCCTTCTTACTCCCCCCCTCCTCCTTCTCCCTCTAACCCTCCCCATCCATCACCCCCCCTGTAGGCGCAAGTAATCGTCAACGTCGCGATCACGTCTACACGGTAATCTGTTACTACTTCTACACGCCTCCCCAGCCATCAATCACGTCTATTTCAACTATTTACTACTAGCAGCAGCAGCAGAGGCAGCAGCTAGGTTTTTCATCTCCTACTGACTTCTTCATCTGTCTACTGCTCCCCCATCTACATTTGGCCCTTTTCCGCTTCCTTTCGGCCTCACCCTTCCCCAAATCTTTACCACCATCCAGTCTACATCTATTCTCTCGCCTACCCATCCATCTATTCATCATCATCACAGCCGCCACCCATCCCGACCCTTCTGATTAATATCATTGTTCACCTCTCACCTTCACGTTCCTACCCGCTACCTGCTCCCTCAGCCTAGAAAATACCGCGCCCGCTATTTCTTGCCCCAGGTGTACACAGCAAGGAATAAATTCAGAATATTAGCAATATCAGTTTCCGTACGTAACTTTTTGTTCAAAAAAGGCAAGCAAGAAAAATGAGCTCTCCAAGCGCTTCTGGAGCTACTAAGCGTCCTCTTGAGGACTCTTCTTCCCCAAATATTAAGGATGAGCATGATTCCAAGCGTCCTGCCCTCGACAAGGAGGTCAAGAGTGGTGATAGCAACGACAGTGCTCCTTCATCCCCAAGCCCGGTTAGGGCCGAGGTCGCGGTTGTTCTACCTACTAAGGTTGAGCCCGAGGCCGGGGAAGTGAAAAAGGATGGTGATACTGATGTTCCTGATGCTCCCACTGGTGCCGATGCGCAAAGTGCCGATGCGCAAAGTGTCGATACACAAAATCAGCAGGCCGTTCCCCAGGTGGATGAGAGCAATTGGATCCACATGCGAGCGGTAATCACTTCTGCTGAGGCAGCTACCGTAATTGGAAAGGGTGGAGAAAACGTAACACAGATAAGGAGGATGGCAGAGGCAAAATGCACTGTCTCGGACTACCAGAGAGGAGCAGGAGAAAGAATTTTGACAGTCAGCGGTGCTGTTGATGCTGTGGCCAAGGTTTGTTCTCAATTTTGAGGCTCAATTGACTAGGATTGCTAAACTAACATTAACAGGCATTTGGTCTTATCATTCGCACATTGAACAATGAGCCACTTGAGGAGGCCTCGTCCCCTCAGTCGAAGACTTACCCCCTTCGTCTGCTTGTCCCCCATATTCTTATTGGCTCAATCATTGGGAAATCAGGTTCTCGAATTCGCGAGATTCAGGAAGCTTCTGGTGCGCGTCTTAACGCGTCTGGCTCTTGCCTTCCTCTCTCTACGGAGCGTTCCCTCGTCGTTCTAGGTGTTGCCGATGCCGTTCACATTGCCACATACTACATTGCCAACACCCTCGTTGAGCAATTGACTGAGAGGTTTGGGGGTCCCGCTGCGTCAGCTTACGCGACCCGCTCTGGTGGCCCCGCTGGACCAATTCCCGGAGGAATGCAGGTTGTCCCTTACCAACCTCAACCTCTCCACGGCTCGTATGGCAATCCAGACACCTACAAGCGTCATAATAACAGCGCGCAGCGAACTCCCACCAACCCGTACGGCATCCCCTACCTCCACGGGCCTGCGCCTGCTCCCGTTCCACAAGCGCCTCTCCACTATGCCGATCCCCAAACTTCCAATGGGTATTCTGGCGCTGGTCCACACCAACCCGGCCAGCCTGCTCCTACGCCTCAGCAACCGGCATCTAACCCAATGGCTGCTATGCTACCAGGTCAGCCGCTTACTCAGCAAATCTTCATTCCCAACGACATGGTTGGTGCTATCATCGGAAAGGGTGGTGCCAAGATCAATGAAATCCGACAGTTGTCGGGTAGTGTCATTAAGATCAATGAACCACAGGATAACAGCAACGAGAGATTAGTTACAATCACCGGCACCCAGGAGTGCAACCAGATGGCTCTGTACATGTTGTACTCGAGACTCGGTAAGTTGTTGGCAACCATTTTGTGCCAGAGGAATACGAGCGCTAATATGATGTTTCACCTGTACAGAGAGCGAGAAGCACAGGATCTAGTCACCCTCATCCATCAAACAAAACAAAACGAGGTAGCACATGGAGATTCGAGGGCGGAAAAAATTGGTTTCGGAAATGGCGCTTGGTTTTTTTTCTTCCACTGTTTCTTTCTTTTACTCTTTGCTCCAAGATAACCTCTGGATATCGCCTCATTTAACCTAATTGTTTTCTTAAACTCGTCCTCTGTGCAAAAATCGTAAATTCTTTGTCTTGTGAAAAAAAATGGGAGTGGGAGAGAAGGGATGGATGGGTTTGGAACGGAACGGAATGGAGGGTATTCGGTATTAGGTGGGTTTGGGCGTGAGTGAGTACGATAGCAGCGGTTATGTGGGATGAGTTTTTTCCTTTTTTTCACAGAGAAATAAGTATCTTTTGAGTTCTTTTTCTTTTCTTTCTTTACTTCAACCTACTTCTGTTTGCCTACCGGTCTACCTACTCTATTCTTGTCACTTTTTTTTATATATTTTGCTTGCCTTTACCAACCGCCTGCCTGCCTACCTATCTATCTACCTGTCCATTCGTTACCCTTGTTTTGCTTTTGTGTCTTTATGTCTGTGTTCTTTATAGGGGTATTGAGTACCGACCGAATTGAATCTTGCCTACCTACTACCCTGCCCGTCTGCCTAATCTACTGCACATACCTACCTACCTACCTAGCACTTGCACCTTCTCCATCCTTAAGGGGGCGAGCGAGCGACTAACTAGCTAGCTAGGGCGACGTTTTTTAATTGGTGCTGGTGGGCAGCTAATGCGGGTGCGTAGGGTAGGGTTTACGAGTGATGGGCTATGATCTGTAAGTTTTGGTGGCGTTTATGGCACGGGTATGGGTATGGGGGAGTGTTGTAAGATAATAAAATATAGTATACTGTCTAGGGCTGGAGTTTGTGACTAGGATGGGGTGGGATTGGATTTTGGGGTTGTGATTATGAATGGGTTGTTTTGTTGTTGTGCAGTTCTGGGACTAGTAAGATACCTACATGTAGGTTTGAGTGGGTGTAAGATACTTCGAGTTGAATGGTTGTGATGGGTGTGGAGTTAATTCTGTTGTTGAGCATGAGTCACAGCTGCATGCGCCTGTGTTTGTATAGAGATGAGTCTTCTTTGGAATGGCATGCCGCATGAACTATTGGAAATACTCTCAAAACACCAATTCACTGTATGATAAGTGGAAACCGTAGAAATAACATAAATCGCACCAGTTTTGATAAGCTATCACCAAAATGGACTCCGTGGCGTTGTAGCACCAACACTGCGAGTGATATTTCATGACGGAAAGGCCCTCTGCCAGCAGCGAGTCCTTTTCCTTGGCAACTTAATGACGTTACTATTTCACATCTATGAGGACATTTCGCCCGCCCTAATCCCTATTGGGGTCCCAAGCCAGTTATCTACAACTAAAATCTTAGGAAAGTCACAATAGGACTAGTGTAACAGAGAGAAATGATAGTTTAGAAGGAATGTGTGTATCAAAAAAACCAAACTTTTATTTAGTGTATTTGATACTATGGAAACCCCCTGGGAAATTTTAATGATATCCTCCAGCTTCCGCGTTATATCTCCCCTGTCCTCACCAGATAGGGAGAGCCAGAAAACCAGCCCAGCCCCCTGAGCCCGGGAACGGGCCTTCGTCGTCGGCTTCGTACTCCCCGTCAACCTGCCCCTCCCCTCCCTCAGCCTTCACCTCCTCCGGCTCCGTGTCCGGGGGGCCCTGTTCCATCTTCAACACCTTCTTCTCCACCCCGACCACCTGCTTCTCCGTCCCCACCACCTGCTTCTCCATCCCATTCCTAATCAACGGCTCCAATGCCGCCCGATACGCCTTCAACCCCTCCATCAGCGCCCTCTCCTCCTCCTCCACAGCCCTCTTCGACTCCTCCAGCACCGCCTCATACCGTCCCAGCAGGGCCCCCAGCCTTACAATCTCGACCTCCATCTCTGCAACACGGGCGAGCGCTTTCTCGGCCGCGTCCTTCTCGTAGTCGGGCTCGGCGCACTCGCTGGGGTAGCTGCGGCACAGATAGGCGTAGTAGGCCGGTGCGTAGGACTTGTGCGCGGGGATGGTGTGCAGCCAGCACCGGTAGCGGGAGAGGGTGCTGTGGAGGGCGGAGAGCTCGGAGCGCAGGCGGGTGATGTTGAGTGTGATGTTCAGGTCGTGGATGGTGCGCTCGCTGGGGGACATTTGGCGCTTGAAGGGGATGGGGACGGGGGTGGAGGGGGAGGGGAGGTGTGGGGAGAGGGGGAGGACCCGGAGGGCGACATGTGGTGGGGGTACATGTTGGTGGGATGTATTGTGAGGGTGGGGGAGGGATGTTCCTTGATGGAATTAGATGATGGGGGGCGTTTTGGAATGGTGGTGCGGGTTCGGGAGTGCGAGTGAGCGGTGGTGATTATGCGCACGGGCCCTTGATACATGTAGCTACAGATACGTACGTCGACTACCCTTAGTCTACCAATGCTGCCCCCCCCCCCCCCGGCCTTAGAATGGAAAGCAGGAGATTGTATGAGAGGTCCATTATTTGATAAGAAAGATAATGGGATCTATGTATCAAAGCTACCATCCCGTACTTGCAGCAAACTGCCCACCAGTACGCTGGAAGCATGGAAGCAGACAAAGCAATACCTTAGAAATACCGTTTTCAGGTTATTCGTGTTCGTGATCCCACTCGATAGGTTACATATGCTCGAATAAGATGGAGGGGATGGTTATTTGGATTAGCTACGAGAAAAAGCTTGGTATTACGCCAACTTTGGCGGGGCAGCATTTCGCTGACAGTTTAAAAGATAGGTACATACATGTAGTGAAAGTCACGTCATTCTAGAGCATGGAATATGAGTGAGAACTCTTGATCAGGTCGCGAATTGATAAGAGACGGAAGAGAATCGAATTGTATGATTGAATTAAGGAGTAACGAGGGTAGAAGGAACAGGCTCCTTTATAACTAACAAAGTCGTGATAAACACGTATCATCAAGACAACCAAGTTCGTTGTCTTGACACAGTACATCTTAATCTACTATACTATATCTACTATACTATAAAAGAATATAGCCTAGAAGACTTTTGCTAAACCGGCCGGCCTAATCCTACATCCGGCCCTGGAGACCGATCAGCCAAATACATGTAGTGAGCGATAAGCTAAGGTAGTTCAATCTGTAGAGTTCCAATCGATATCACACATACCCCTCTTCATACCCCTTCAGAAAAAAAAATGGGTAATAAATATACACAAAAAGTTGATGCTGCGACTATACGCCACCCACGGTCCACAGGTTCTAATTCGAGATTGAACACTGCTTCCCGTGAAAGTGTCGTACTTCCCGAGCACCACTCCCACCCCCGGAGTTGAACCCACGACCTCCGGACGTCTCCGGGCGATCGTGGGGCTCAACCCACGCGGTGTAAGACAGGACGAGGCGTCTACCACTAGACTACCACGCCCACACAACTGTAGGGCCGGGAAGTAATATTTAAGGGAGTGAGTGGAAAAAGTGAGTGCGGGGGACACCTAACCCTGTAGTCACAATCCACCACTAACTCACTGGCCACCCTCTTGTTATAACAGATAACGAAGACTGCAACAAGAAGAACTGAGCCGGTAACAGGTGCCAACGCTCTCGAGTTGTCCCCGCCAATGAAAGTTTAGCTCTTATGTGAACACCTAGTAAGTACCACTGATGCTAGCTAGAGGCATGTCTGCTCCAGAAACGCCAGCCAAATACGCCCCGAACCATGAATTATCAGAGAACAAAGTCCCCTCCTCTTACTGGTTAGACCAGAGTCAAGTGGCATATACATGTACTCGCTGGAGCCATATCCTCATAGCCCTTACTCGCCCAAGACACTCGGGATGCTATACTTCCACCTACCATCTCCCCCAGCACGCAGTCCTTATGACGATAGTAGGGGTACTTGGGCTCGAATCCCGAACGGAGCCAATTTCGAATTTTTTTTTTCCCCATCCTCAATTCTATTTTTGAAATGGGGAGTAAAGAGCATGCCGGATGGAGCTAGCTGATCAACCTGGTTGATCTGGGGCGCGGTGCTCTTGTGGGGGGGCGGTAGCCTGCTGTCCCATTCGCGGATGCTACAATCACCGACCCAGGCTGATTCCTGCAGGGTTTTTTTTTCTTTTTTTTTTGTTTAGTTCATTAATTGCATGCAGCCTTAAAGCTATGGCAATATCACACTGCCCCAAATGAGTCCTGCGGGAGTACATAAAATAATTTCACGAATCCGCAATATGGTATAATGCCTATTTCCTACAAATAGCAACCGAGCTTAGAATCTTCGTCACCCGCTTCGGGTGAGGACACCAGACCCAAATTAAAAGTTACCCACTGTTGGTCAAAGAGTCCGAGTGATCATCCATGACGCATACAATCAACCTACGCAGTCTTGGCACATGGAATACCTACCAAGCCATCGATTTTTTTCTTGTATGTGGTCGTAGTTAGCTACAGGTTTTTGATTCCTCCTGCTAATCACCCTTGCCACAGCTGGAACGTCAACGGCTGGCCAATTATAGAGAAATACGGGCTTAATCCACCAAGCTGAATATCAATAGCACTCTACCTATCGGGTATGAAGAGATGAAAGTGCACATCTAGCACGTGCAGCTCGCCAGCTTTGGAATGGAGTGTACGTGAGACATGATAGCGCGTGGAATTCAGCCTGACCGCCCCAGTACCGGTCCCCAGATATGCAGAGTCCATGCGGCAGGGCACTCTGTTGTTATTATATTGTTTACCTCGAATTGTTCAGGTTCAGGAAATAGGTATGTATGTATTCATTTCATTATATTTTAATACCGAAAGACTTTTTGGTAAACCGTTAACTAGCTTGATACATGCCGGCCATAGTCATCACAAATAAAAGAAATAGAAAGAAAGATTTATATAAGCTTCAAAAAGGTGTAAGGTAAAAAATTAATCCACAAGAAGGGTAGTCCACAAAAAAAAACTTAAAGAGAAGAGAAGGAAAATCAAAAACGCCGTCCCCCTATAACCACGCTCTAATTCAGCGCACAATCGCCCTCATTCTGGTGGCACCAAAGCTGCATGATCGGACTGGCACCGACTCCCCTCAACACAAGCCTCTCCCTAAACTCCGCCAATCTTGGGCTCGCATCTGCAAATGTCCTGTTCACGCCCTGTGCATCGGTTCTACCACTCCAGAGAACTTCTCCGGCAGCTGAGGCCCTTGGCCAGACGACACTGTCGAGGCTAACACCGTCAATCTGCTCACTCCACGCGTGGACTTCACCGCCGAGGACAAGAGCAGCCTGTTCGGGTGTGAGTCCGGCAACGGGATCGAATGAATAGACTATTATACTGTTAGCTGGTTTGGTTAGAAAATAGGGATGGAGGGGGTAGTCTTACTAAGGCGCCAGTTCTTCTTGGGTGAGCAGTAGTCGTTGAAGGGGTAGAACTGCTTGTAGACGTTCGGGCCGAAATCAAGCCACTGACCATTCCCGCAGTCGAGATACCAGAAGTTGTAGTTACCAGCGATGACTCTGTGGCCCTTCTCTACGGCAGTCTTGGTTGACGCATCGCTGATCCATGTCTGCACAATGACATCCTTGGGCAGCGTGAGTTTCCAATCAATCAACATCTCCTCCCACACCACTGGCGACATCTTGCCTTTCCGGACCTCGCCGTGCACATGTTCGATAAACTTCTGCAATGCCGGCGTAAGCACATCTGTCGCGTTCGATTTAATTCCCTCGTCAAACAGATAGACGTTCTTGTTGACCTCGTCACCACCGGTATGGAAGTAATTTGTGTGGTCTCTCAGTCTCGGCAGCAAGTCGCCAAACAGCGTGGTCAGGAACTTGCGCACAGCCTCGTTGTTCAGCTTCAGAGAGCCTGATGGCGGCTGCGCGGCATAGCGGTCCCAGTTGGGCTGGATGTTCCACCCCGCGATCAGCTCTGGATAGGCCTCTGCGATGGCCGACGTGTGTCCGGGCATGTCAATCTCGATAATGACCTGCACGCCGCGCTTCTCGGCAAAGTCGAGCATCTCGGCAAGGTCTTCGGGAGTGTAGGTGAGACCCTCGGCATACGCACCGCAGGGCGCAAGGTCGGGGAGCGCCGGGATCTCGAGAGGCCAGGACTGCGAGTCGGTGACGTGGAGGTGGAGGCGGTTCATCTTATTCCATGCGAGCGCATCGATGGTGCGGAGGATGTCCTCCTTGGGGTACCACTGCCGGGCGACATCGAGGTTGAGACCGCGGTGCTGGAACTTTGGCTTGTCGAGGACCCTGACGGGGGCGAGGGGCGAGTACACGCCGTGGTTTTTGTGCTTGTTGGAGGCGTAGAAGAGCTGGGTGAGGGTGTTGAGAGCGTGCAGGACACCGAAGGAGGTGGGCGCAGTGATGTAGGCGCTGTCGCCAGCGTCGGGGATCGTGAGGTTGTAGCTCTCGTCCGTACCGTATTCAGCGGGGGCGGAGGTCTCAGAGGTGGTCTGCGTGATGATGATGTTCTTGAGCTTGGGGCCGTTGGTGTCGGCGGGCTCGAAGTTGTCGCCGCGCTTGTGGAACTTCCAGGGGACGAAGTTGTCGCTGAGGAGGGTCGTTTTTGTGCGGCTCCAGGCGTGATTGACTTTATCGGTGGCTTTTTGGGAGTTCTAATTTTGGTTGTTAGTATGTGGGGGTTACTCTAGGAGGAGGAGGAGGGGGAGGGGGGTCTGAGAGAGTTTATTGTTTGTGGGGGAGGAAGAGTGGAACTGACGTTGGCGGGCCCTGAGAATTTCATGGATATGTCATCTGAAATCCAGACAACGGTGGATCCATGCTCGTAGCTAACGGGTTGGGGCCAAATGGCATTGGCAGCACCGGCGAAGAGCGCCAGTGCGGTGAGAGACTTGAAGCCGGTGATCATGGTTTGGTTGTTGGGGTGAAAAGCGTATGTTTGTTAATTCTGGATTTGGAGGAGTGTAAAGCTTCACAATGCAATAGAGAGATTGAGAAAAAAATAAGTGAGTCGACAGCTGCAGTGGATTCCCAGAATAGTTTTATAACTACTAATGGCTCTAAGGGAATATAGAAAACCACACACACACTCTCTCTGGACAATGGAAATATAGAAAATACAATGGAGAGGACTTCTTCGCATTTAAGTATTCCTCCGTCCACCGCGCCCCTCCCCTTCCTCACTACAAATACTACAGGTACTACGCCTGTGTGTGTATCTTGGCCTAACTAAGCCCTCTTTTGTATGTTCCGCAATGAGACATGGGCCCCAGAAACGCAAAATTCCCGTGCCTTATGCAGTAGTGATGAATTAATGAGGCAGGTGTGTGTGTGAGTGATCAGAGCGAGCGAGTGTGTGGGCCAAATACGCCGCCGATCGTCAACTCGCTAAACCTGCAGGAGTCTTATTTGTTTGTGCAGTTTTTTCTTTCTTCCTTGTTGGGTCGTTATTTTTTACTCTACTCCTACATCATAATGGAACTGTAGTAGTTAGTTAGCTGTCTCAAGCTGATGTTTGACGTTTGAGAAACACACAACATCCCACCGCTTCCGCTGTACCTTTTTCAGTCGTTCATTCTTCCTCCCCCGCGCGCCCCAGCCACATATGTACTTCTAGAAAATCGCACACTTATTAAAACCAATATGTGAGTGGCATACCCAAAAATAACCTGTACCTGTCGGTCCGGGCCGAACGAGGGTATACTCTACCACAAGTACATAGGTCATGTACTTAGAGTATTACCTTAAGTAACCATGTAGTTTATTAGGTTAGTCTAGAATAAGCTTCACGCCCGTTCTTGTACCAGGAATGCATGCTAGTCCCGGGTAGGGAAAAGGAAATAAGGGCGCAGGGCTTGTGTTTGTTGGTAACCAAACCATTTTCCGCGATCCTTGTCTGATAATGTAGTTTACAGTACTTTACTCACACATACCATGTCTGCTCTACTTTATAGAAGGGGATTGATAGTATTGTAACTAGACGTTGGTACTGTGCCATCTGAAGGGGAGGAGGTTGCCGTTCGTATTCTTGGTGGGTTTCAGGGGCGCTGCAGTTTTCTTTGCTTTCTTCCTTTGATCCACTGACTGCGCTGCTGCATGAAACTGTGCTCAGTCACATAATGGTAGCACTTAGGCCGGTATCCTATTGCTTAATGGATACCGTGTAGAGTAGGCAACTTGAAAGCTGAGCATGAAGGGGTAGGTAGGTAGGTACTCGACGGTACCCCGCAGACTCACCTAACTAGAGTAGAGAGGAAAGTACCTGTCTAAAGAAGTATTGACTATTGATGTGTATGTAAGTATCTGGCACAGGCGGTGAGGCAGTGAAGCTCTTTGGCGGCAACAGTGGAAATAAACATTCCGCACTTTTTTTTACCACCTCAGGTCACCTCACCTCACGTGCACCGTTAGCAAAATAGCTTGATTTAATTTCATTTTGTCCGCAATACAAATCCATACAAATCCATACAAGCCCACGCCTACAGGTACACAGTCAGCCAATCAGTCTATACATCAGAGTCACACTCTCCAATTTCAAGCCTCACTCAACGAACCACCAACGAACCACAATACACAAGCCTCATCAATATCTTTATCCTATCTTTAGGGCGCGCTTCGATCCGTACCCGTCGCCGCCACAATATTGATGACTGTATGCGCGTGTTTGGTTAAATAACAGCAATCATTTCGGAGACATATTGGGCGAGAAAAGGGCAGGATTCTTTTTGGGAATGCACTTTGCTGTCGACTCGGGTGTGGATGGGAGCGCTCTTATTGGGGTAGCGATTTTTTTTTGACGGGTTTTAGCACTTGTGTGTTTTGGTGTAACTATGAGTGTAGTGTTGGTATCAGTAATATTGGTATCGGTATCGGTATTAATATTGGTATTGGTACTGGTATTTAGTACTTGATGGGTTATGAGTACCCACATGTAGGTATCTACTAGAGATAGGTAAGTATGTAGATTTGTTCAATTGTAGAGAGCCAAAGCTGACCCCCCCGGAAGTACGTATCTCAGACTGTGCGCATGTGGGGAAACCTGCTCGTATGTACCACAGACAGACAAGCTCAACTGTCCTAAGTTCGCGTCTGCAAACAAGTACCACGGTATTGTACGACCCGGTATTGTACGACCCAAGCCAAACCCCGACCCCAAAATAGACCCCCGACAGCCTTAATTCAGAATTTTATTAAAGTATATATAGAGGCTCTGCTCGATATTTCAACCTTCGAATATTCGAGTTCGCGGGGTACCTGTGTCACCGAAAACAAAAGTTGGACTTACTGGGTTGGCACGGGCCTACTTACTCTACTTCCGCCTCTCAAACTGGTTGTAGAGATCCAGATACTCTACCTACGAGCAGAGCAGTTCATAACGCATCTAAAGACGTCATTCAGCCCGCGGGGGGGGGGGATTTTTTCCCTTTCTGAGGATGGATTCGGCCGTGGGTGCACAGGACCTATGTGTGCATGTACCTGATGCAGAGTCTTCCAAAAGATTACACCAATCGGTAGGAATTCAGTATCATGTAGGGTAGTGAGTGGGTTCATAAAGAATGCTTATTTTAGATTGGAAGGTGGTGGGAGATCTGGGATGGAGATCTAGCTAGCGAGGGTAGAGTAAAACAGAGACACATCTCTACTTTGGGGTGCTAGCTCTACTTTGATATACGACGTCAAAAGCACAGATATGCCCTTTTACTAGAGGCCAGGCATCGATATCATAATCATTCAACTAGTGAGCGCTCGAGCAGGTTTCGATCACTTCACACCACTTGTCGTTTACGGCCACCAAACAGAAAAGAACAGAGTGATCAAGTTTCTTCCCATTGGCCCAGATCCCCTGGTCACTTTGGCACCAATGTTCGTGAACGACAGAGACCGTAATAAAAGCGCTTTAACCACCACCACCATCACACCGCATTGCAGAGATTTTTCCAGAACCCTTCTCCACAACGCCCAATCCCAGGCTCTCGCTCAACGCCAGTCGGCAAAACCAAAAGAAAAGACCAGCTTAAACTCCAAAGTGCAGAGTTAAAGATAATCTTTACGAACACGACGATCATAATATTGTAAGCGGTCAAGACGTCAGGTGCGTATTCGTGATGGTAATGATAATAACTATGCTCTCGCTTTTACCATAGCTATAGTAGTCTGAACACAGTCGGCGATATCTATAGGCACAAGCATGGTATAGGTATAAACTAGGGCAACGTCTCTACGTCTTATGGATAGGGCGAGTCATCTGTGCATACCCGGTTAGACGCTTTTCTTATTCTGGTGCAGTATTTCTTCATTCGGAAATAATTGGCTTATATTTCTTTGTCTATGCCTCATTGAACTATTCGTCACTCACCACTTCTTATGTGAGGTTGTTTTTTAGTGGAGATGGAATGAAATCACTATGAATGATCACACACTATTCTGCACGTGACTTACCTTTCCTTTCAAATATATTTTGCAAACTCTATATGAGATATTATGGGGTCAAAACAACCCCTCTTGCATAAAACAGCACATCCTGCGTCGAGGGATATTGCATGGCTATTTCAAGAAAGGCTGAGCCTAGTTGGGTTGATGGGAATGCCGAGACCCGCACGTATGGCGTACTTAAAGCGGTCTACACGATCAAGTGCGCACAACAGGCGTCCATGTGGGAGATTGAAATCTATCATATCAGCTGTACGATTGACTTCACCGGGCCTGGTACTGTTAATTTCCTACGATACTTGGTCAGACGTTAACCTGCTAGGAATGTTCGGTCAACATCGTGATCAAGTGGTCCAATTCAATCCCATTACTCATTTCAAGTTACTAACGCTATATAACCTTTACATGTAATAACTATCTTTCCCCGAATCCCCGAATCCTAGTCTCCTCTTCCCTCCCTCCCACCTACATAAAAAAACAAAAAAGTCATGACTAATTATAGAACAAAAAGCCAAATGTTACACTAGCTCGATGGTAGCGTCAATGTGACTTTGTTCGTACTTTCACCCTTCGATGATGGCTGCAGTGCAAATACGAACGTTCCCGGTTCAACCCTC
Organism: Morchella importuna; assembly: GCF_003444635.1. NCBI lineage: Eukaryota > Fungi > Ascomycota > Pezizomycetes > Pezizales > Morchellaceae > Morchella > Morchella importuna. The sequence goes on along the minus strand of NW_025763398.1, from coordinate 683,993 downwards.
CACTTCATCCACCTGTCGTATCCACTGAGGTAGCGATTCACATCGAGCTGAATCGAAACCTTTTGAGTCTCGCTGGGTTGCAAATCGACCTCCGTGAACCCCACAAGCTGTTTTACAGGCTGAGAAATTGAGGCTACACGTTGTAGCAAATATATCTTGAAGATTATTGCAGGTTAGATGGTGTCACTACTAAATTTGAAGCTTGCGGATAACTTACCTGAGGGATCTCTCTTCCCGCAACGGCACCAGTATTGGTCACAGAAAATTCAAACGTTATTGTGTCCTCCGCCGTAAAACTCGACTTATCGGCCGTGATTTGCGAGTAATTGAACGAGGTATAGCTCAATCCATGCCCAAAGTGGTATAACGGATTGTATGTGATTCCTCCTCCATATGCCACGTTGGGGATCTGGTTCCCATCAACATCGCGATTGGGGATATCCACATACTTATATCTGTACGCAGCATTATCGTGGTTATAGTACGCCGGACTGGTGCCAACAGAATACGGAACTGTAATAGGCAAGCGACCAGATGGGTTGACTTTTCCATAGAGAATGTCAGCTATTGCCTGGCCACCTGCTTGTCCGTTGTAGCCGGTGTATAGCACTGCTGCTGCTTGACGGTAGTATTCCGGGAGTGCCAGCGGTCTAGCACCGGTCGTGACGAAAATCACAGGCTTCCCAGCAGTAAATACGGCGTCCGCTAGGACGGTCTGGTTTGGGGAGAGGCCAAGTGTGGACATGTCGTTTGTCTCCTGGTCAACAATAGCAGAACCGCCGGCAATGAAGATAACATAGTCAGCTTCCTTTGCTGCTCGTGTTGCTTTCTCGAGCTCGTCCTTTCGGTCAACGAGATTCCAGGCCGGTGCTACCAATCGTTGACCAGATACAGCGTTTGAGCCTTGGTACTCGATGCGGATTTTGATGGAGGCTCCCTTCTTGAATGTGAATTCAGCAGCGCCAGTGGGAACCATGGTGGAGTTTTGCTCATAAACCTCCCAGAACTGGTCGGGGGTATCGCTGTAGGTATTCTTGACACTTCCGCTAGTAGCCTTTGAATGCAGAACATCGTTGACATATACAGTAACGTTTCCACTGCGCGTCATGGCGCCGAGGACAGCTTTTGCGTCGACTGGGGAGTGGAGATATCCCTCCCAACGAACAGAGAAGGCGCTACTCGGGAGTTGTTTACCACCAGGTCCTGACGGTGGATAATGTTCGTATTCAAGCATTGGACCTTCGACTACCTCCCAGGCCTTATTCTTCCACTCATTATCAGTGTAATAAGTTGCCTTCAATCCGCTCTGGCTTGAATTCTTTAGAGGCGTAAAAAGGTAGTTAGGGATGACATTAAGGTCATAATAAAGAAATGTCGGTGCACCCCAATGAGTTTCAAGGTCCTTCTCGTCAACATATGTATCCACAATAGCCTGACGGGGTGTAATCATCCGCCCATGTACTCCCATACGGATATAACCGCCCAAGTTTACCCTATCCACAAACGGTCCAATCAATGCAACCTTCTTCCCGCTCTTTGGCTTAAGAGGAAGTATTCCGGTATTCTTGAGCAGAACAATAGACTTCTCCGCAACCTCTGATGCAATTGCTGCAGTCTCATCGGTGTCGATCTTGCCTTCCGTAAAGTCATCGGGAAGGTATGGGTTGTCAAAGAGGCCGAGATCGTACTTGATTTTCAACAGACCTTTGACACGGGATTTAAGGGTGTCTACGGTGAGGGTGCTACCATTTATGGCGGCGACGATACCGCGAGTCCACTCTTGGATGCCCCAGTCGGCGTAGTTACCCTTAAATTCTTATCGTTAGTCATTGTCCTTTCCTATCAAATAATGCCCAAGAAACTCACCATTCCACCGGCATTGAGATACTGAGTAATAGCGTCCTGAGAATTTGCAGCAACTTGGTGCCAGGCCATAGATCTTTGAATCATGTGATCATCCGAGATAATTCTATTCAAATAAGGGATCAGTACCAATAATGCGATATCAGACGTGGTTGGCTTGTGTATTTACCGTCCGTCAAAACCCCACTCGTTCAATGCTGCGTGAAGATCTGGGTCAAACGCTGCCGGCGACCCATCGATGGTGTTATATGCAAACATAATACCCAGCGCTCCGCCCCGCTGAATCGCATCTCTAAAGGGCAGTGCAAATTCGTTCCATAGCTGTCTCTTCCCAACATGAACCGGTCCTGCATTCCTACACGGCGACTAAGTCAGCTAACCCTCCATAATAATCATTACCCCCAAGTCTTAAAAGAATAATAAAAGCTGAGGGTACAAAAGAGAAATAGCGTTAAAAGTAACGTCAAGGAAATAGCTGTTGTTGGGAGTCTTTGATAAATAGAATAAAATGCAGTTTTCGAATTATGCATAACGAGTGACCGTGCGTGATAAACTCAGTAGAATACCATGGTGTCAATAGAAGCGAAGAGGAAAACATGCGCAGAAATGAACAAAACGAGACGAAGTAGAGCAAAAAAAAAAAAAAAAAAAAAAACCGGCAATGTAAGAACGGTTTACATACCTTCCACCCTCCGGGCTCCCGTGCGCCAGAAAATGTTTCACTGACGCAATTGCACCTTTTCTATCACTCAGCTCCCCACCATTCTGCAAGCCTTTGACATAGTTCCATCCCAGCTGCGCCGTGAGAAACTTATCCTCTCCAAAGTTCTCACCAATCCTCCCCCATCTGGGCTCCTTTGCAAGGTCGAGAACGGGGCAGTAACAAGACCCTTGACCAATTGCCCGAGCTTCCAGTGCAATTGCCTGACTGGTGTTCTTGACGAGAGCGGGGGACCATGTGGCGGCCATGTTGATAGAGGTGGGGAAGATGGTAGTGCCTGGGGTAAGGACTGCACGGAGACTAGAGTCCACAGAGGTTATGTACCATATTTAGTTGTGAGTATGAAGCTGGGAAGTTACCATTCACCCCCCTGGAGAATTGGAAGAGGGAAGCGTGCCGTTTCGATAACTTTGCGCTGGAGATCATTGTACGTAGTGGCGTTCTTAGCGCCCCTAGAGCGCCCCAAAAAACCAATTAGTACCCTCTACCATCACCTACCAGCTTCCTATCCAGGGAAACATACCAAAAGTTTATCTCTCCGATCCCTCTCACCCCCACCACAGAATCAAACTTCGCCAATCGCCCCTCACCATCCGATATCTCGGTGAACTTAAACAGATGCAGATGCTGAGCCAGTTCTTCTACGGTCATCTGGTCGAGGATACCATCCAGGAACTCATCTTTTGATTTCCCGGCGGTGCTGCCCCAGGGATATGAGGTTGAGTTCGAGTATGTCGCATTTTGTGCAGACACCAGTGAGAGTATCTGCGCTGCGAGTAGGCCGAAGGCTACGTATCGTGCCATCTTGGAAACTTGGTAGTATGTAGCTCCTGGGGAGCACTAAACTGGTGATAGTTTGAAAAAATATTGACTGGTGAGCATGATATATAATATAGCTCTTGAGATTTGCTCACGTCTAGTATAAATGACATCATGAAACCCGATGCGTACGCCTAGCTACGGTAGCTTTCTTTACTAGTGAAAGCTGTGTTACAGGAATATGGGAGGAACTTTAACTTCACTCCGGCAATCCCTCCACCCTCCGGGGCTGCAAAATGTGGGAATCGGTGAAGTACTCACTGCTCACAAAATCTAGTATCGGAATAACCAAAAATCTACGGTGTTCGGACTATCTTACGGTCCGATATTATTATTCGGGCAATAATCCCTGTTACTACTTCCTTCACTTGTGGTTAAACGCGATTGATGTCCTAACCTGCCTAGTGCAACCTCTGATATGTATTCACCAGATGGGAGGCTCGGAGGACGGGCAAACCCCCGGGGCCCCGCTACTCGGGAATGGGGGCCAGGCCATTTCTGATGAAGGCCGATTTTTTAATTAACACGCGAGTAATTTAAGGTTTATGTGGGGTATGGGGTAGGATGAATCTTCGAGTGATCGGCTGTGATGCAACGGGCTCCGACGACACTTTTTCCCGCGAGCTTCCTTTTCGAGTTAACAGGGTTTCTGCTACCCCGGTTATTATACTGTACGGGAATGCCTTTTAAGGAGATATTTATCAGCCAGCACATAAAGAACGAGAGACACCTTGCTGTCTCTCAGGCTCGTTCTTCCAAAGACGTGCTAGCTCAAAGAGGGGTTTTGCCAAGAAAGTCTATCACTAGTCCCCGACTCCCCGCAATTGTAGCCGCCTTGGCAGGAACTCCACACCCGGACGATCAGCTACCTAGCTCGCCGATTTTGGGTCCACATTGTCTTCGTCTCTTTATCCCCATTCAGGATGAGTATAACATCGGAGTCCCTAGACTGTCAGTTATATCCCACAATTTAGCCCGTACGTACCAGGCACTGCGCCAAACAGCACTTAGTAGTTTTCCTTTCAAACGCCAGAACGAAAATCGGGTACCGGAAGACCTTGAGATCTTGGGTCTTTTGCTTCTTCTGACTACCTCCTCCCTGGACGGAGGGTACCTACCGACATCCTTCAGCCAAGGTTGTGGGGACTGAGGTAACACCAGCAGGGCTAGAGGCGGGAACTCAATTTTCTTTTTCTGTTAATTTCACTGATCGCGAAACGGCTTGCATGAATTCGTACCTGTCAAGAACTTTGCAATGACCATTAGGGATGGCAATCACTACGGGTAATCAAAGTCGTCAATTGTCCCAAAGGCCAAAACTATGGGTTCTATGATGATAGTTAATTATAACTTCTGATTGTATCGCCGCTGAGGGTTGGGGAACAGGTAGTCGATGATAGATGCGTAGTGTTCTTTCAGCCCTCATATATCTGTGTTATCACGGTCGTGATTGTAGGCACTGGATTTATGGCCGACAAAAGTTTTCATATCATGCGGTTCTTTGTCTACGTATACATTAATCTCTCAGATTGACAACATCCCGATGGAAGGAACCCCGCGTATACCTAAGTAGGATAACATCGTGGCCTCTGGAAACAATGAGGTGGCCTTTAATTCACTTTCTCTTTATATATCTTAGATCGAAATAACCTTTGCCTTTCAAAGACTCTCCAGCTTTAAGCATTCCAGAGTTTCTTTAAAGTCGTCCATGAACGGAAACGCCCCTCCAGCCTGCACTCTAGGCTTTCAGCTATATATCCAGGATCTAGGACTCCATATTTGAATTCAATCATCACAATGAATACCATTATTATATCGGAGATATAATGCAACGGATATTTGCTCACTATATCCTTCGTCACCGGTATAATTTAACATGTATCATTCGGGCCGACTCGTACGTTTTGCCGGAATATAGTGTACCTGACATAAACTCCATGTATCAGTCCCGGAGAAGACTTGAGGTACGCAGTAACTTAAGACCACTCTTTGATATATCCTCAATAATTCCTTTCAACCAGTCAGTAATAACCATATTTTCTTCCTGTAGACTCAACCCTCGCCAAGCCATACCAGTCAGTCTCCATGCAGCCACCATGCACAGGCAGCTGCAGGGCTTATATAATTCTGCATACGCCAATGACCTACGTCCTCACTGGCAGAAACCTTCCAAACCTGTGCAAAACCACCTCACCAACCCTTCGTCTCAAGTCCTTCCCCCAGGAAAAATCACAACCTCTCTCCACCCGTACATACAACACGGCCATGGTGTCTCTAACGCGAAGCTCCGACAACCTCGACCTCCTCCTCTATGACGCCGCGGCCACACCTCTCATCGAGCCTCCCGCACCCAGCAACGCCAGCCTCTCGGAAATCCTGTCGGAGCTCGCACATCTCATCAACGAGCGGGAAGCCGCCAAACACACCCCCGTCGACGACGACAACAACGAGGACGAGGCGCCCCAGTATGATCCTGCGGTGATTGGCCAGCTCGAAACTATCACGTCGGAAATGCAGACTATGAATAACCGCCTGAGTAGAGCAATATGGCAGATGGACAACGGCTTTGACGGCGTGGGTATCAGAATGACGAGGTTGAATAATAGGTTGTGCGCTATTGAGAATGGGCTCAAGAGCTTGAGGGAGGAGCCGGGAGGGAAAGTGCTGGAGAGGGCGGCGCTGTAAGTTTTGGTCCTGTTTGGGGTTTGAGTGCGGGGGGGTAGTTGGTTGCTGTTGCTACTGCTGTTGATGCTAGCTAGCTGCCTGCCTGCCTATCATATGCTATGTACATATACTGACTGACAAATAATAGCGAGCACAACCGCCGCGCTAGAATTCATAACAGTCGTGTTAAATCGCAGGAAAAACTGATGCCCATGCACACGCCTCGAAACGTTCCGGTACCAGGCTTTACCGCCGACACGCCTTACAAGTTGGCAAACGAGCATCAAAACCGTTAGAACTCCTCCTCCCCCTCGAGTATTTTCCAAATAAGCTGACCAAAATAAAAATACAGAGGACAAGATAATTCAGTGGCTCGACGCCCTTGGTCTGGATACCGAGAGAAAGGGATGCCATATGCGGTTGACAGAGTTCGTAGGAGTGCCCTGGGACAGAGTTTTAGACAATATGGAAGTCTGGCCAAAGGGTGCTAGCTACTAAGCTACATGTAGGTTGTTCTATATTGCTTGCTACTGCTTGGTACTGGGAGGAGTTTTTTGTGCTTTTTGGCTAGAATTGATTTTGGGCTTGGGACGGGGTTTGCACACACTGGCGCAGGGGACTTTTGTATGAAATAGCATTCGTTTATTGTATGAAGCCAGGAGGATTGGCGGGGGGGGGGACGGGGACTGATCAAGAGCCCGGACATTTTTTCTTCTTTTTTGTGTAACAGAATAAATAATATATATATTTCGTCCTAACTAAACTGCTACACACTCGCGGAGAATTTGTACGTTTCTGGGACAAGGGTCATACAGGAGATGTTGGGTGCCACGGGCTGCGATTGGTTGGAGCCGTATCAGAGTGATATAAGTGGCTGGTGATAAGGGCAGGAAGTGCAAAACGCTGTAATTCGATCATCCTGGTTTCGTTCTCAATGCCTAGCTATGTAGCTTTCATGTATTTGCATTCCGGCTGGGATCTGAGACGCCAGGACGTCTAAAATATATGCTCTGTACCTACTCTACCTAGACCACGTTGTTTGGGTGCTCCACAGCTCCCCCGCAATGCAGGTGGTGTTGCTCAGCTGACACAACCGAGTTGGTACTCTATTTCCTAGTCTAGCCGGCTGGGCTTTACCTGAATATGCAACGTCCAAAAGCTGAATGCTGTCGTCCTAGTTAAGGGCCAAGGCCGTACGCGTCGATCCAGTACGGTGCCTGGCACCTTAATAGTACCCACCCACCAAGTTGGCTCCCCGTCATTACCCGAATTCTATAACTCATCACATTCCGGTTCTCTAGCTCTCTGCATATAGCTACATGCAATTTAACTTTAGGGAATGAAACACCACGAAGTGCCAATGTCTGCGGGCAATCCCCTTCCTCCGGGTACGGGGTCGAGAACCGAGTGATATGCTGTGATCATAATTGAAGAGGGTCGGGGTTTGGGAATATAATTCGAGTTGGGGTATAGCATTCGAGATGGGTCTTGCGCCAGTAAAAGATACCGGCTATGGCCTTCAGGTATATACATGTAATATTATGCCCAGCGGTCGTCGTGGGGTTGGAATATGTCAGGTATATAGTCGCAGCTAGCTGGTGTGGGAGAAGACGTATATGTAATTGGCTAGTTCCAGTTTCTACTGTAGGTGACTCTCGTTAGAGTTCGATTGTGGCACCGGCTCCCGGGGTGGTGGCGGGGTGGTGGATGCGTCGGTCCGTCGGGAGTCTACTCTAGACCAGGTATGTTCGCAACATAATCTATATTCGTAAGTGGCGTTTACCGAGTGAGAATCCATGATTGACACACGCACCACAACAACATAGACCTGCGCCAGAGCATCAACACCGCCTATGAGAGCTACTTCTCAGATTCAAAGCCCTAACTACATGTACCTCCTATAGTGACTACTGCCGGTATACGAACTACAACACGCCAGGGGAGCAACACCAAGTCGAAAGTGCTACATAGTCACGACCACCATGGCCACCCGCGCCGGGCAGTCACAAAACAGACCAGAGAAAGCCCTCCCGGAAAGACAAAGCAGCTATACCGGCGGTTGAGGCCCTTTGTGGCCTGGCGCGGCGGGTGGTGCATCGTCTCAAGTAGCGAGGGGTGCGCCGGGCGCTGGTGGGGTGAGTTGAAGGGATGGGATCGATGGAGATGCGGTGCGGTGTTGGGGTGAGCTTCGTCTCTGGGTCGATATGTATAGACGTCTGGACGGGTGTTGGGAAGACTGGTGGGGGTACTATCAGTAAGCTCGAGATCGAGGGCAGGAGATTCAGCGCTGCTGCAGTGTTGTGTAAGTTTACACACCAAAGCGTGTTTGACGAACACAAGTAAAGTGTGCTAAAAGCGTGTTCAAAGTGTGTTGGTATCAATACAAGCATCTATGCTATACATGTTGTGTTAGTTCTGTGTTATTCGTGTGTCGGAAGTGCGTATACCAATTGTGCCAATCCCGGTGAGAGTAGGTTGCCTTTGTGTACGTGTCTTTGTGGGCTCGATGCCAGTATTATTATCAGCATAGCTACGGGTATTAGTGCATGCTGATGTCAATATATTTGTGACTATTTTTGTTATGAGGGTAATGAGTATGCTTACGAATATTAGCATCGATATCGAGTATGAGTATTTTTGTGAAGATAATGAGTACGATTTATGAGTATAATTATTAGTGTTAGTACGTAAACAGCAAAGATACCAGCACACATTAATTGAGCTACTTGATAATAGTGTAGTGTGGAGATCTAAGACAACAAGAGTAGTTATTACGATGCTATGCTATTTCATCATCATTTCCTAAAAAAATAAAGCCTATGGTACAGGAAGCAGGAAGAGCCAAGAATAAGGAGGAGAAGAAAAATAACAGGAAGAAGGACGGGGTATCTACTCTATATCCATTTTATCAACCTCCTCCTCTTCCACCACCATCTTCTCCCCCTCCTCCCCCTCCTCCCCCTCCTCCCTCTCCTCCTCCTCCCCTTCTTCCTCCTCCCCCTCCTCCCTCTCGCCCTCCCGCTGCGTCGCCACATCCGCATCCCCCACCTCCACATCCCCCTCCGCCCCGACCCCCTCCTCACTTTCCTCCCCCTCCTCCATCTCCTCCTCCGCCCCCGCCCCCACACTCGGCGTCATCCCCGCCGGCGTCGCCGCACCACTCTCCCCCCACCACCCCCCACAACCTTCAACCCCCACCCCCCACCCCGGCCCCCTCCACCTCCTCGCCCTCCTCCTCCTCCGACATGCCCTCGCGCCGGTCCTGCTCGTCCTTGTCCTCTTTGATTTGAGCCCACATCTTCTCGAGCTGGTCAACGATCTGACCAAACTGTGTGCGCCGCGCAGCCCACACGGCGCGGTAGTCCTCGCGCTCGCGCTCGAGCGCGCTGATCTCTTTGTGTAGCCGGTCGAGGTTTACCGTCTGTTCGTCGCGCGCTTTGAGGCCCCCGTGCGCAGGATGTCGGTGGCGATCGCGTCGTAGAGGAGCTTGTTGGCTTTTTCGTTCTGGGTTTTTTGCAGTGTGGTGCGCAGGGAGATGAGGGTGCTGCGGGCGGTGGAGGCTGTTTCAACTACAGTATGCCGGGGGGTGTTAGTTTTCGTTTGTTAAGCAGAGGGAAGGAAGAGGGGGGAAGGGGGAGCTACGGATATCGCCCTTCTCCTTCTCGTAGCGCTCGACCTCGCGGCGGTTGGTGTCCTTGAGCAGCTGGATGCGCGTGATCACGCTCTCAAAGTACTTGAAGTCGGTGTCGATGTCGTCGCGCAGGCGGGCGGCGGCGTCGGGTGTTAGTGGGGTGTCGGGGGTTGTGAGGCTGCTGCAGCGCTTCACGAGGCGGTTGTAGGGGCGGGCTTCGTGCGCGAGGACGCGGGCTTTGACGAGTGCTTCTTCTGTGGGGCGGGTGTTAGTGGGTGTCTAGATGAGGGTGGAGGGAGCGGAGGGGGAGGGTACCATCTTCGGGTTGGGTGTTGGACATGGTGAGTGTTGTGTGTGTGTGTGTGGGATTGGAGTGAGAGTGTGAGATTTAGAGGTTGGATGGATGGAGGGTTCGGCGGGGGTAATGATCGTGAGAGAGCTCGGAGGGTTTGCGCGGCGGTGAAAGTAAGTCTTAGTAGCTGTGTAACATCGAAGGACTAGACACACACAGCCAACTAGGCCGGATACAGACACGGCTGTGGCGGTGCCAGCGGTCGAGCCCGCACAGCCACAGCCACATGCAGCCATTGAATCATTCAGACGAGACTGCGAAATCTTTCGTCTTTCAGCAACGTCGTCTTCTCTCTCTTCTCTCTCTTCCCACTCTCTCTCTCTTCTATTGCATCTCAACCTCTTCTTCTTCTTCTTCTTTTATCTAGCAATAGATAGATAGTCATCTACATAGCTATCTGCACCCCCCCCCCCCCAGGATAAATGCTCTTGAACCATTAACCCTCTATCTAGCCCGCTATATCTATCCTTCTCTCCCACACATATATACTACCTACATCTAAGCTCTCCAATAACACAATGCCGACCCCACAAGGTCCCGTCAAGAGCCTCTACGCACTCTGCAAAAATGTGCTCATAAAATACGTCGACAGTGCGTCCCCCCCCCCATCTCCCCCCCATCTCCCCCCTCTTAACACTAACCCCCTCCCCCCAGCAATCGACGACGTCGGCGACATCGACTACCACATCCTCCGCCCCATCCTCCTCAAGATCACCACCCCCAAGCAGCTCAAAAAGCTCGAACTCAACTGCCCCCACCTCCTCCCACACACCTCCGAGATCTGGCACAAGCTCATCACACGCGACTTCGGCGCCTCGGCGCTCTCCAAGCGCTCCCCCCCCTCCAGCAACCCGCACGCCTGGGCCCGCGTCTACGAGAAGCACCTCAGCGACGCCGAGGCCGCGTCGGCCGCCTCCGCAAAGACACTCCGTGAGCAGATGAGCTCCCTTAACAACGCGAAGGCCTCGCAGCGCGCAAAGATCGTCTCGAATACGTCGGGCTTGCCCCCGACGGGGCGCAGGCCGGGCTCGGGCTGGGGCAGGCCCAGTGATAGCTGGGCCGTCAAGGCGGGCAGTAAGACGAAGAATATTGTGCAGAAGGCGCGCAGGGAGGCGAAGGAGGTGGGGAAGTTCTTGGGAAGGAATAGTCGTCTGGCGGCGCCGACGCATACGCTGGGCCGCGCGGAGGTCAGTCGCACGATGAGGGAGAAGATTAAGGATCCCGTGGTGCTGCCGGAGAGGGAGGTTGTGCAGAGTGCGGCGGCGGCGGCGGGGGAGAAGAGGAAGAGGGAGGAGGGGGAGGGCGGGGATGTGGATGAGAGGACGAGGAGCTGGATTGGGGGCGGCGCGAAGAGGGTCGCTGTGGGCAGGTTGAATAGGCCTGGTGCGGCTGGGGTGGGAGCCGCGGGCGCGCAGCAGCAGCAGGTGAGGCAGAGAGTTGAGGCGGACCCATTTATGAGACGGAAGCCGGCGCAGGGGGCGAGGAGGTAGGTAATTGGCTAGTTAGATAGATATGTGGCCGATCTGTAGGCCGAAGGGGGGCAGGGCTTGATATCTTGCACCCATTTTCGTAATTTCTGCTACTCTTTTTTTTCCCTCTCTCTCTCGTGTTCTTTGGTATATTGGCGTGTGGTGGTGCTAGTGTGATAGAGGATCTCTCTTCTTTTTTTTCCCTCTCTTTCGATTTTTCTGCTTCTTGTTAGTATCGTTTGTGTTGGTTGGTCAACAGAATGTATGGCTGTAGAGCTATGTTTTTATAAATATTGAATTAAACTATTTGCTTCTTAAGGTGACTTGGTTGGTAGTGCGGAGGTATACTGGGGAGTTAACTAGTAGTGCTGATATGTATTTGTGGGTTAATAGCGTGCTTCCGCCTCTGCATTCTCAATGTAATGCGGTGAATTGTAGCTGAGATCGAGATCTAGTATGTTAATTGCTGCGCTGGTAGCTCACTTCCTGTAGATAGTAACTTCATCAGATAGAGGGACTATTTAGAGTGCGAGGTAGGTTTCTTTCTCTCGGGGCCTTTGATTGTTCCCTTAGATTTTTTTACTGGTGTTGGGCTCGTTCGTCATAGATGATATAAATCGTCGAGTTCAACTAGCTAGTAGAAATGATGAATTAATGAATTAAACAAAAAAAAAAAAGCTAGTAGAAATATAATCATGGGATATCACTCGGTTTTATACTGGGGGAAGCGGGTAGGGGATATCGGGGATTTGTAATCTCTGAAGCCCACTATGCACGTACGAGTTGACTCTGCAGCTGTGTTAGGTGTAAACGGGTGATGTTTGATGTTTGATGCTTGATGCCCCGCCCATGCCACCTGTCCAGCTGGATCTCCCGCAGTGTAAATTACAAAGGGGCCAAGTTCCCCATTATAGGGGTTAGGGGTGGAGAGATGGTATGTCATGGAATCTCTACCTTACCATTTGGAATTGCCCGCTTCGAAACATGTGTATGGGCTTCAAGACATCGCAGGACTGGCTGGTGCATGATAGTGAGTTTATGCTCCTGCCTGCTAGGCTCCCGTCGGGGCAGCGGGGAAAAAAGCTTAGACACGGAGGATAATGGCGGTTGGTTTGGGCGTTATTGGTCTTGCGGGGCTCGGTTAAGGGTGATTTTTTTGGATTTTACTTTCTTGCGAATCTATACTTGCTTTGTTTGTTGACTTATGTTGAACTGGCGGTGGACGGAGGGAAGTTCCAGGGATAAGGTTTGTGCTGGATGACGCTGGGCGGTGGAGACCAGTGAGCGTCGTAGCTAATTACAGACTACATATAAATCAATCAGTTCTGTCGAGTCTCCTCACTGGCCGGAAATGTGACAGTTTGGTTTGGGCTGGTCATGGGTTATCACTCGCTCCAGCAGACATTTTTTTTTTTTAATTCATTAATTGTATGCAGGCCGTGCTCCAGCAGACATCCATTGGTGGGTTGAATGACATCAGATTCAAGCTGGCGCTATTGAGTGGGCTGACGTACGGACTATAAATGTGATATATAAGGCTCGCGCAAAGGGAGGGGGTGGGGGGGGGGGGGGGGCTCTAGCTGGCGAGTGTGCTTCGTTGTATGTTTTGATCTTGGCATATTTACCTACATCCATAAAAGTGAGATCGAGAGCCTGCCTTGTTCAATCACCTCCCTCAGTGTCCACATCTCTTATCAAGTGGTGTGGAGACGACACCGATTGCTAACCACACAGCTCCGCAGTTGTCTACATTTGTGCCGCACAACTTGCACACAAAGGGGGCACGGTGCGTGCAGTGCGAAACCTATGCCACTGTGGTTTATCTACCATTCTCGTGGGAGACTTTGGTGCTGGTCAGGAACCTAGCAATATCCAGACTGCCCCAGTCCCTGAATCCCTATCGGACACAGTGAGGTCCCGGGAGACAGCCAGAGACAAACGCTATTTGTGGCAAATAATTGCTGTTACCGTTGAAAACTACGCTGTTGTCAACGTTTATCGTTTAGTTTAGACGTAGCTCCAAACTAAGTATCTACATCTTGTTCTCTAGACTATACCTATAAAGAGGGGCCTTCCTTCCCTCTTCGGTCTTATCATCAGCTCTCGTACACGATGGACTTCGCTCATCGGTTCCCCGCTTCCCTAAAGACAACCACTACATGGAGCTGAGCCTGCACATTGTGAATGAACATCACCGGTTATACTACGGGAAGACCAAATCACACAAACGTGGACATGTCCCAGGACACAGGAAAATCTAACGCAGTAAACCTTTTACCAATATCTGCTACTACCGTCTCCAGAAAGGGCCTGACGGTAGAGGCGTTTTTAACCAACTAGAATATAGCACAAACGCAAGATGCCCCATTCTTGTGCAGTTGCTCTATCAGCTACCGGTAAAAGTATAGAATACTTGAGCAAGGATGCATTATTAACGATGTAATGTTACCTAACCGGCCACCAGTTATGTGGCCAAGACTAGCCCTCGATGTACCAATCTCAATTGTGAGTTGAGGCTTTTATTTTACAAACTTTCTGCGCCGCGATCCTTACTTCGTCTGTCACAGAAAGAAGAGATAACATCTATAAGAAACCAGTTCTTCATACTGCTTCTGTACAGATTCACTTTTCCAGGTTGATCTCGAACACCCAGATCTGAGTATCTCGCCTCTCGGATGGTGGTTATATAAACTAGGTTCACAAAGATGACCGAAATACAGAGGTATTTATGTCTCTCAATAGTATTGTTCACTTCCGTTGCACATTTTAGTACGTCATTTTCAGTCTACAGTTACACAAGGTAGCAGCTACTACTATTTAGTACTAAGCTGAATCTCAATTGGATGATGATGGGTCATACGAATACAACCCTTGAAGCCTATGGTAATTCGTGTATGCATGGTAGCTTGGTAACAGGTCCCAAGGGTATTCTGAGGTCCAGGTCCCATTGACCTAATTTCACTTCTTTTGTCACTGACACCGACACATATCGGGTCACAACCTCTCTGGTTTGACCCTCCTACATCTGCCAAGGTTTCTATCACAGGGAGTCACTCGACGTCAAAGCACAGCCAAACAATCTTTAACGCACCGTTATGGGGATATCTTTGCACGTATGTGGGGGTCACTAAAGGCCAATATACATCCAGAATCAGATCGGAAGGCCACAGCCAGGTTGAACCTACATGCATGATGTAGTGTGAACAAGATATATTTTCTGGGCAGAAGCAGGTATGGACTTGCTTCGATATAGTGAGTTCGAGGCTCATGAGCGCAGCATGATATCAGCGGCCCTGCACTGCAGTGCCCACTCTAAACCTTCCTATAGCGGCAAGATTCCTCAGACTCGTTATCAGTATCGACGAACCATATGTCCGTTTCCACTCTACTCGAGCGGTCACAGGGCTCTCTGCAGTCAAACAACCTTGGGAGGGGGGGGGCTCAAACGGCTTCACATTGGTCGATAGGAAGATTTGAGCCTGGGCTATGCGGGCTATGACATAGATAGAGACTCAGTAACGGTTTATGTGAGATATGGAGAGACCGGCGCTATCCCTATAAGGAAGAGGATACCACAAATGAGGTAAAAAGTGTTTACTTCGTATTCCTGCATGTCTCGAGCTATGCACAGGAGGACAGGGAGGGGTCCAAAGCCGAGAAAAACCAACATTGGCCTGTTATATGGAAACACGAGCACACCCACTCGCTCTATTCGTGAAGATATTGTCCACTAGGAGGCCGGCTTTGTCTGCGCAAAGCTGTCAGCTGGGCATTGTCAAGGATGGCTTGACTTTGGAGACTGGGACATATATGATTGATCGAGATATGTATTTTATCTATCAGGGCTTAGATTCTTTGATCGATGGAACGAACTTCCATATATACTGTAGTGTGGGTTTGGGTTTTCCTTAAAAGCCTCAAACTGTGGGATTTCATTTCAAGGCCGATTCCCACCAAATCTTCTGATTATAACTACAGCTTTTTGAAGAGCTCTTGTTTGCTTTAGGAGAGGGTTACAATTATAATAAAGTCTGCAGGGCGATAATAATAGGCCCAGGAGCGAACAAGCAAGAAACTGGAACGGAGAATCATTGGCTCACAAATCTACCTACTGGATATGGTCAAAGAATGAAGGTTTAAGTTAGCCTGCGGGGTAAATAGGAACCAAAAGAGGAATCATGCCGTTCATTTAAGCTAATTATGGAAGAGCAGAAGACTGATGGATATGATAGATGTTGAGTTGTGTTTATTCAATATCGCTCTCTTGGGGTATCATTCATGCGTTCCGACTGTTCTGAAACGCTAACCGTCTCCAAGGTACCCCCCGATGTTTTTATTAGTAACAAGTGTATGTACACCTGAGCACGAGTGCTATCGAGTGAAACGAGGTGGGAGGTATTTACCCGGTTGGGTTGACTGTCCATGGGGGACTATCTACATGTAGTTACGTGTAGGGTAGGGGCTGTAAGAGTGATTGCTTACCTACATGTTTCCTGGGCATGACGCTCTGTTTCTGGCCGACAGAACATACCATCCCCCTGCAAGCGCCAGAAGAGGGTAGGAATTATGTTTACCTATCGGAATCCCATTGTAAGCGCGAAGGTCTCGCCACCACATGTAGCCAGCCCCTAGCCCATAGCTCCGATCAAGCTGAACCATGATCCAAAGTCAATCGACCACCTATCCATCCCCTGTAACTCACTTAAACCCTACACCGCCCACTCTCTCAAGAGTAAACAAATAAGTAAATAAACAATCGCCACCTACGTACACTTAAGTGCCCATCAACAGTATCTGCCACTCTCTCCCACCACAAAACAAGCGACCCCAACCACAGGCCAGAACGGTGCTACCCGAGTGAGACCTCATGAAGCCACGACTCGCCAAACAGCAACTGATAGGCTAAACCTAACCGCCCATCACATTCCCGTCCCTGAAACTCACCCCCTGAGCGTCTAACTCTTCTAACTATAACACCCCGTGTTTCGCACAATATGGAAGAGAGCCCCAGAAACAACATTGCGAGCGAGTGATCCGCTCAGCTAGGGCCAGGGCAAGGGGATGGATGAGATGGCCAAAGGGAGAGGGAGGGGGGGATGATGATGCGGGAAGTGTGATCTTTAATTTTACCATACATAGATACCTACTTATCACAGAGCACCCTCCGAGAGTCCGCACCCTCCTTCCCTGCCATGCGCAACGCCTTGTAAGGCCTGCCCTACCTACCATACCCCCCATACCGGTACCTCCCATACCTACATCTCTAGCTCTACCAATATCAACTGCGCATACGCCGCCGCCTCGCTCGCTTACCACAAGCGACGAGAGGACGAGAGCAATAGTGTTGGTAGAGAAGGTAGGGGAGGGGGGAGGTCCAATTTCTAATCTTGCGCAGCAGGGCCGAGATTATTGCGCTTGCAGTTGCAAGTAAGGGGATTGGGTTGGGCCTGCAGCTGGCTGGCTGGCTGGCTGGCGAGACGAGATTGACAGCGGAGATAATGGGACCGGGTTTTTGATATTTTTTTTCACGTGGAGAGAGAAGTGGGGGGGGGGGGGTGTAATTACGTAGCGAAGAGGGGGGGTCGCTGTTTTTTTTCTGTAAGAACATAGTTGAGTAGGTACATGTAGGTATAGTAGATGGTATTAGATTGTGTTATCGTAATGTATCTATCTGGGTTTCAAACTCAAACTGTCCCGATATCGATAGGTCGATACCCATTCCAACGGCGTGGGTTTACTTTTTTTTTCTCTCTCTTTATTTTTTCGAGGGGCAGACAAACGGACGTTTAGAAGTTGTCTGCCTGTTGCCCAGGCTGGGACCCTGGGGGCTACCTATATGATATTATATTATATTACCGTCGATGTTGTGTGGGGAAGGAAGGGGCCGCTGTCGCCATTCAGAAAGGGAGATAGCAGACGTCAACTACCCCACCTCAGTCGAATTTGCCTCTCCTTGCTTCCGCTTTCAAATGGGGCCAATATAACCTGCTTCTATGAAGAGGATATAATATGAATAAATAAATACAAGACTTATAACTCATTTCCTTCATGGTCCACGCAGCAGCTGAGTTATCTAGCTTCATAGGTAGCTACATGTATGTAGGCTGGTGATATGCGTAGCAAGTGGATGTAGTTAATATAAACATAATACAAGTAATACTTAATGATACAAAAGGAAACCATTTTTTTAGTCGTAAAAAAGAAACGGCATAAAAAAGAAGCAATGCAACTATATAAATAAAAAAACAGATAAGCGAATACTTTTACTTTTCGTCTCCATTCTCTCCCATGCTTGCAGATAAAAAACAGAGGCTAGAAATAAAGAAAAATAAAGAAAAACAGTGAGAATCTAGGCAACTTTGATCGTCGCTAAAACTCTCAGATGCTCGCTTTCCGTGACTTTTGTACGTAGCTGCTGCCATCCTAAACCAGCCATCCAAAAGTGTATGCCATGCAAAGTCGTCTTCGCTGAGTCTTCGACCCACTCTCACCCGACCAAATAATAAGTCGCTTGCTCAGAACTCTAGAACAAAGACACTGTTCTATGAAAAACAGAATCTGGTAAGTATAGGTAAGACCAAAAAAAGACAGAACCGCTGGTATGCAATCCTCGACGCTAGAGGTTAAGAACGGTTAAGAAAAAGGACGAAGAAAATATTGTACAAAAGAAACTCGTGGATCCCGTATAGAAGAAACTGAATAGAAGGACAAAACATATACAGTGGAGAACTTAGGATGATTGGGTGTGAATGAGAAGTGGTGTATGCGTGTTGGTACATGTATATAACCATCCGTTGTGCAATGGATAAGTTTCCTGCTAAAGAGTTTAAAAATTACCCTAAACAAGAGGAGTATAAGAAAGGGAAATGGAATCGTGACAACCACCACCCCAAATACACACCCCCATGACCCATTTTTGGAATGCAACAAGAAAGGGAAACATAGAAATATACAAGATTTCACTCAGGGCGGAATGTAATGCTTCAAAAGCAATTGAACAGACTGCCGAAAGGAAAAGAAGAAAAAAAATAGACGCTTCCAAAACCGATCAATGAATGCCCAGACCCCGGCGTAAATAGTGAAAGAATTTGTTGAAGAGAAAAAAAAGAATGCTATGAATGGTAAAGGAGCTCCAAAGATGCTGCTTCCGAAAGTCGATAACCGAATGTTGTGAAACCGACTATCTGGCTGAAAAAGGTGGATGCTAAAGGAAAGTGTAGAAAACCAGACCCATTTCACGAAATCCAAAACGAAGGACCCAAAACATTAAAAATCGCCATTAATGAAACTCAAACGCCATGCCAATATAACTGTACTTAAAAGGATGCCATCCGGCGAGGGTCGCCACGACTTTTTGAATTGAATGAAAGCAGCCCTTCTGAATCCCTGGAACAACCCCCAGAGGAGCGCTTTCCAAAACTGGGGCTACCATCGAGGACCTGTTTAGCTCCAAAGGTAAAGCTTTGAGTCCGGCTGATCTTTCCACGTTTCTGTTGAAGTTTGGCCATTTCCCTTTCGCATGTCTGGAGATGAGAAGAGTCCTTCATCTGAACGTATTGCTCCGGCTCGCATCGAACACGGTACTGGTTAAAAAACGAGCAATAACCGCCCTCAAGAATATAGACATCAGGGTAGTAGAGCGCGGGGTATCGCTGCATATTCAACTGCCTATCACGACTGCGAAGATGAAGAGCCCTGAAAAAATCTGTGAGTAAAAGGCGCGAGGAGATATTTCAAGACACAGCCGAACTTACATCCTAGGAGCACGATGGGCGGAAAATTCACAATGGAAAATGATGAGCAACTTCTCGGTTCTGGGTCTTTTGAAGAACATATTTTCCAAAGCTTCTGTTGAATTAACGTTGACAGCGCCTGAAATGTGGCCGCCTTCATACTCATACTCAAAACGGCAATCTACGACCATGAGTTCATCGTACTCGTCTTTGTACTGGCCATCCATAACTTTGCAAAGTGTAGCTTTATCAATGCGCCTCAAAGTATCCTCCTTACTAGTGAAGCAGGGGAGAATTGATTTTTCGCCAGGTGAATCTTTGATGGGCGATAGCTCTGTGCCCTTTGTACGGACATTCCGCTTCATAAGATCATCGGGGTTATCAAACATACTCAAGGTCCTCCTGATCTTTCCCCTGGGACGCTGGAACTTGTGGCGGTGAAGTGGAGCAATTGGAGATCCATCGAGACTAGTTTTTGTAGGGCCGGCATCTTTGGGAAATCCCTTGGACTTGGACTTTGAAGACACCAGTGAAAGTGGCGCGCCTAATTCCCTCTTATTTAATTCCTTCTGTTTCCTTGGGGGAGGCGAACACGCAAACATATCCTCTAACTTGGTAGAGGATACGGTTGGAGATTTTCGAGGAGAGCAAGCAAATAAGTCATCTAACTTAGTAGAGGATACCGCGGGAGATTTTCGAGGAGAACAGGCAAATAAGTCATCTAACTTAGTAGCGGATACCGCAGGAGATTTGCGAGGAGAAGAAGCAAACAAGTCCTCCAATTTAGCAGAGGATACTGTAGGGGATCTTCCGAAGAGACTGGATGTCGAGAGACCAGAAAGGGCTTTAGCATTGATAGCTTTGAAGGAAGTACTGCGACTGTTATGTTTCAGGAGTGAAGGTCTAGTGAAATTAGATGACTTCTTACGTCTGAAAATTCAATATTAGCAAGATATTGACTTTAAACCAGATTCCATGAGCATACTCAACAGGGGCTTCAAGTTTTTTAGTAAGATCCATTCTCGGGATATCCGGTGTTGGAGTGGAAATAGGATCGGGACCAGGTGGACTTGAGCACAAGCTCATCGTGCGACTCAAAGAGCGGGACTGGTTCTTTGTGCGGGCTTCTGTTGGAGACGAGGGTACCATCAATGATGCGGAAAAAGCGGGCTTATGAGGTAATGGAGACAAGTCCATATTTTCGTGACAGGGCGATGAGGATGGGATTACAGGAGTTGTTGGCAATGCTGCGAATATTAGCTAAGAAAGTCTGTATGGGAGACGTTTTACACACCTCTTCCATTCTGAGCATTGGGCCCAAAAGGAAACAGAGAACGCCTCGGTGTTGGGACCTGAGGACTATGATTCTAGTTTAGCAAACAATCAACCCAAAATACAATGTCTTTCGGCGCTCACGTTTTGTCAATGTGAAAATTTTGAGTGATGTCCGCTACCAGCAATGATGTTGGAGATGACTCTTTTCTTCGCTCCTTCTCAAAACAACCTCTCGCCTCCGATCTTACCCCCACGCTAAGCTTTGGTCCAAATAATGACTTGCCAGTTGCATTGCTTGGGCGAGAAAACTCATTGCCGCCTATTGTCCAAGGTGTATGAGATGCAAAAGCGCCCTGCATACGGATAGGTGATGATGCTGCTTCGAATTCCATTTTCCGTCAAGTCTGAATACCCTCCTATGTGAACCCGGTGAAATTGGTGATTTCGAGGCGCACTTGAGGCTTTGCAGCTAATGTTGTTTATTCGATTGTTTATATTACTACCAGGCCTTGGCACGGTTCTTAACGTGTCCAATAAGTACCGAAATGATCCTCCTTTTTTTTTTTGGCGACGCAATTTCCAACGAAAACCCAGTATTATCGTAGAGATTTTCTAGTGCAATTAAGCATAAGAATTTCGAATAAACCTGTAGATAGGGTCAGGCTTCACTACGTGATCAAAGGTCCACTTAAGTTCACGGAGGTGGTGGAAGTGGGTCGTCAAGACGGTTTTTGACTCGAGATGTTGTTGATACTGCTTCTGCTAAATGCAGGTTCAGAAAAGAATCAAAGGAGGATGGATCCGGAGGGCGGTGAAGGGGAAGTAGAAGAAGAAAAAGAAGAAGAAGGAAGGAGTGAGCAGCCAACGAGGATGAGTCTCCACAGCAAAGAAGGACTTTCTGCACAAGCTGAGATGCTTATGTACAACGGGGGGTGGAGACGTCGTTACTGCGGCGACAGGCCTTGGCGTACTACTTTTCAAGAGTCCTTGCTTGCTGCTTCGGCTGAGACTGGTTATTGGTCACTGGGATCTATCCTTCGCGAGACCCACCAAAAAACTGCCTGGCTTGGCCTTCTTCCTTGCTGTCACTTTCACAGTTTCTTTATTCGTTGCTTCCTGTGTGCTTCCCTCTGCATGCATAAGTATGGGCAACGACTGGGTTCTGAGGATCCGATAGGTAGAGCAAACAAGATGGGTCCGAGAAAGGTTCAACAAGGGTAGGGGATAGGTTAACCCTCGTGAGTAGGGACCTGCTCATGAGACAGCAGCAGCAGGCAGCTATGTAGGTACTCTACTCTACTCTACCCACCATACAACTGTAGTGGGGGAGAGAGACACCGCCACTTGAGTCCGACAACAGCTTTACGAGTGACAAACTTGATACCAAATCCGGAAATTAATTATATCTATGAATGCTATTCTGGGATCTATCTTGACAAAAACCAGCCACCCAAAGAAGGAGTTCAGCATCAATTCCCCATGAGTAAATTTATAGAGATCACACACCTTAGGGTGGGGTTTTACTTCACTGCATCACGACGCGTTCAATACACGCTCACATGTGACATATCGCGAGTGGACTCCAGGGGCAGTTGTTCCAGGCCTCCCCATATATTCTTATTGTTATGGTTCATTACGCTCATACAAAGGTCATCCAGTAAAAGGATTATCTCCATGTACTTAGGCAGAGTAGAGTACCTACTCTACATGTAGGTACATGTACTGATCTAGGGTAGAGTAGAGAGCTCTACGAAAGTAGACCCCACGGAACTTCTCCGAGTACTGATCTAGAATACATGTACTCTAGAGCTAGAGTACTCTACTCTAGAGTAGATACATAACCCTAGACCGCTGTATGTATGTACATAAGGGTCTCGTCATACCCACGCAATTAAGAAGATCGTAGCTAGATCGTGACCAAGGCACAGACCATTTTGGGGTAAGCAGTGGCCCCTGCTTTTTCTTGAGCTCTTGTTTTAATATGATGAACTTTTATCAAGTAGCTACATACATACATGTAACTGCGTTGACTCCGCCTTGCATTGATTCTCTGTGTGTACTCTAGAGGCAGTTGTTACCTGCTGTATCAACGCTCACGTTTTGCAAGTGGTACATGGAATACTCCATAGGGAATTTTCTCGACGATGAAAACAGCCGGTCCCTGCAAGGTCCCATGCCGCAAGCCTCAGAGTACATAGTAATGGAATGGCCGCAGCGGCTGGCCACCAGCTAGAAATCGGAAAGAAAGCGGGGAGAGATGCGTGTAAATCGAAACGGCCTCTGAGCAAAGAAGTCTAAAATGTACCATATGGAATATTAAGACATACACAGAAAACATGAGACAGAAATCAGTTGACGTGATAGCTGATTATTTGATTATCAGAATCAATGAAATGTGGGGGAACGATAGGCTAATAGGTGGCACATCCATAAAGGGTGGTGCAGCATAGGATGTTTCCTCTCAACATCCTTCGCTGTCTAGGAGTAAGTGGGTGTTGGCAGGGCTGAATTGATCGCGGCAGCGGGTCTTTATCGGTTACAACCTTGTCTCAAACACTGTTCAGAATCCTTGTTATCGGCCGGTGTGAGGAGTTCCTAGCCAAGGAGGACGTTCTATTTACAAATAACACGTCCTGACTCGGAGACTCCACGCGTCATCTCGTGACTTCTCGCGCTAATAACCGGGACGCAGCATCATCAGTTTTCTTCAAGCATGGTAACCAATGCGAATGCATGTAAACATTCTACTAGAGAATCAACAAACAACGGGAGCAGGTATATATACATACTGTAGATTATGAAAAATTATGTACAGTCGCCCGCCGCTATAACGAACGTGCATATTGAGCAACTTTCCGCTCAGTATAGCAGATTATTCGGTACAGCAGACCAAACTCTTTGCCGGGGAGAAAAAAAAGCCAGCCCAAGTGGTTCGGTACATCAAATATTCGGTATACAAGCGTTCGCTACAACGGCGGGCGACTGTACTCTCTGAAAGTTCGACGGGAGGTGCTCTACTCGCGACCAGCAACAAGAACCCGAATATGCAGCTGCAAGTCTTTGGTGTATTTTTGACTTCTACTCCAATGGAAATTGCAGATTAGGACGTGCATTTTCGGGTTCTTGTTGCTGGTCGCGAGTATTTACAGAAGCAATCGTGGGTCTGCACCATATGCAACTCATACTTTCTTATCGTGGAGACTGCATAGGGCCGACAAATCGAAGACCCACAATTCTGCAGCGCTCGTTTCATTGAGGGTACCGAATAGCACCGGTAGCAAAGAAATGGGCAAGAGAGAATCAGCACCAGCAACATGTAGGTACATACATGTATGTACATACACAGCGCACACCACGGAAACAGTTCGATTCGACTAGAATAATCAATCGATAAACATAACACACCTCATCGAGGTATGCATCTGGACGTTCTTGTTTTACACAACTGCAGCAGTTCAGCAATATCAATGGAAATGGTTGTTGACATTACAAGTTAAGGAGGCTGAAGCCAGGAGGTTACTATGGTTACGGACCAGTAATTCCAGCAGTTGCCCGTTTTAAGATCATCCCGGCCTCTGAATTTTCTTAGTTGGTCTTCGTATGAACGGGTTGGTTTCACATAAAAAAGGCCTCAAGCTCAAGGAGGAGGCTCAACGCAAACAGCAGGAGTACATACAAGATGATCATCGCGAGATAACGTGATGTGACCCGACCCCACGTTTTTTCAGCCATCCAAACAATAAACAAAACAACGAGTCAGAGAAAAACTTGCCCCGCATCTTCATGCAGGCTGTTGATAGGTGAGACGGTATTAATATATGTTAGGAGATATTACGAAAATGAGGCCAACGCAGGTGCCACAGGTACCAACCTGCCTCCGTGGAGCTTTAGATCATAGTTATAATTTCTACATAAATACTCCACGGGACATGACCGAACTACATACATTGAATTGGTCTTTATTTTAATTTCTTTTATACTTTAATTTACGACCCTTGCTTCCTGCGGAGGGGCTCTGTTTCAACCCGTCTTTACACCAATCAATGGTCTTTCTTTCCAGGTTAACGTATCCATTGACAGCTCACCAAGGAGTAAAGTACCTACATGTACTCTACCTATGTAATCTCCACACGAAATTACTATCTGCATAAGGCCAGAGTATCTGTATGCATACCTACCCAACCTAACTTAAGCACCTGGAACCGTCACTGAACCATTCCTTTTGGGTCCGACCTTACATGCCTACTCTACTTTACATACATATATGCGTGACACGCTGTATCCGGTTTTTTCCTTCTCGATATGGATCGAGGGCATACGGTTGAGGATGCGCCATGCGGGTCTCAATTAACAACAGTCCCCCGTACCCTGGGTTCTGGAAACCCACCCACTGGAAGGGTGTCTAGGCACAGAGAGAGGGCTTTGCTGTCTCCTGACAGCTTTACATACGATATGAAATCGATATGATACTTATGTCAATGGCCGACGCAAGGGATCTGTAAATAAGATTTAGGTCAACTTAATGGGCAAAGTACCTACCCCCTCATTATTATTTGGATACCTACATAGTGGTTTCTCAATAGCTGCGGACTTGCCAGCGATCAGGACCCTTCCGGTACCTGCTGTGCCAGATACTAGACCGTACTACACTACCGGCATAAAGCCAGCACAGTCACCCGCACAATTTCAATCATGTCTCGTAAAGGTGTCGACGTGGAACTTTAACATCCGTATGTGCTTCTGTGGAAACCAACTACATACTCTACATACTTTACAGTCAGTCCTCGGACGCTTCGGAGCTCTCTCACCTACGTTGACATTGGTGAGGGGTAATGCATATAAGCGATGAAAATAATAGGAAAGCTTCTGGAAAATTTCCTAATCCACTCCAAATGTCGACCCGGTAAACCCTATCATGGAGCTCTAGATATCTAAAGTATCTCCACGGTGGCATTCATTTTGGAGTTTATTTAGATATTGCCTATCTAGGTTAAGTTCCTATGTTGATATGCAGAGACTGCTTTCAGGCATTAACGTGGCCTTTATACATACATCGAGGATCAAGATTGATATCGTAACATGTAACTCGGAGGTACTTTATCTGCTTTATTATATATTGTTCATCTAATCTATTTCTAAAGATAACAAAGGAATTACCGCTAAAAAGAACGCTACCACAAGAGATCGTCAAGCCATACATATATGCACATAAGCACGTAATTATAGAGACCGAGATTAAGCACTCAAAAGAAAGGGCCTCAAACATAAGAACCTCATATTCCCCCCACACAAGATTGGATTCAAGCTTGCTTGTTCCCCTTGAAAACTCTAGCAAAGTACCTCTTCCATCGAAATTCTCTGAACGCCCAGTAAATTGTATATGTGAGAACGACGTTGCTGACCATGTAGACGACAAAGATCCCAAGGTCACGCCAGCGTGTATTGTAGCTAGGGCTGCATGTTAGCTTGACGATCGCCCACAGAGTCTAAAGATGCAGGTAGAGTAGGGTGTAAGAGAATGGACTTACTCGATATTGACTGTTTGAAGGTACTCATCACCAGACTTAAACTGGCAATATCTGCAGTCCTCCGTAGAATCTAGGTTTACGATGTACCCATATGCCGTTGAAACCCACTCGCCTGCATATTCGCCACAGGTCTGATTGGCTGGGGGCTGGAACTTTACAAACTCATTCTCTCCGCACTGAACCTCGATTCCATGGATAATGTTTCCAATCAAGCCTCGAACAAGCCAGGTGAGGGGGTTCAGCCAATACAGCCAGGCCTTGTAAAAACCCTGAAGCCCGCTGTATGGCACTAAGATACCGGTAAAACCATTGGTGACGAGGAAAATGAATGGGTTCACTAAGAGTCATTGGTGTTGCGTTAGCTTTTGCTGATCATCGGTGTACTATATAGGTATTTAGTCAATGAGGGGGTGAGCGGATCGAGCTTACCGATACTGATGATGGTCATATCCTTGCACATGGCTGCAATCCACATTGCAAACGATGGGATGAAAATTTCAAACAAGAGTACGAAGAGAAACGCATAACCTGCGGTTCCTGAATTGTTGGGCATTCCGATCATGTAGTACCATGGCAAGAAAAAGAAGACTGTCCCGAGAATCGCATATGGAATTTCAGCAAGCAACATGGCTGTGATAAATGCTGCCGCCGAGTAGATCTTGCTGTTTCTCTCACGAGTCTCATAAAGCCCTCTGAGACCCAAAAACTTTGGCTGAATAGCTGTGAGAATCATAGGCGAAAGGATCAAGACCGCAAAGACAGCAAACCCGCGAGATTGCATTTCCAAAACCGTGTTTCCAGATTGAAGGAAGAGAACACCAGCAATAAGCGCCATACTTAAGTTTGAAAACATCTTTGAATAACCATACGACGAATCCCTCCAGTAATGGAGCCAGACACGCTTGGTGACCTCTTTTATTTGAGCCGACAAAGGCATTGCATATTCCGTTGGCAGACTGGTGAGCTTAGAAGGTACCAAGGCCCTACTGATGTTTATGCTTTCGATTTCATCGGCGACAGCTCCCCCTTCGGGTGACTCTGACCAGATTGTTGGCCAGTCTTTGTTACCGGGAGGCTTCCGAATCGTATCAAGAATATACTCTGCCGGGTTTGTGTCGTGTGCTGCCGCAGGTCCATGGTTGCGTTCAAAGTAGTCAATGATCGTAGCGCCGTTTTCACCGATGGGTCCAAAGTACACCTGCTTACCCCCCCTTGCGAGGAGGCATATATCATCGAATTCCTGGAACAGAATAGCACTAGGTTGATGGATTGTGCAGAGAATCGCCAGACCGGACTCATCGGCCAATTTCCTAAGGAACCGTACAATCGAAAGAGCACCGTTAGAATCAAGACCGGAGGTAGGTTCGTCGAGGAAAAGCAATGCTTGTGGCTGGGCAGCCAGTTCGACACCAATTGTCACTCGCTTCCTCTCCTCAACTGATAATCCAAAACCTGGCTCCCCGATCAACGCATCTGCAAGGGGTTCAAGCTCCAACAGCTGGATAACTCTTTCAACGAACACGTATTTTTCTTCTTTCGACACTGTAGCCGGTTGCCTAAGCATAGCCGAGAATCTTAAAGCTTCTCTGACAGTTGATGTACCATCATGCACGTCCTGCTGTTCTACGAACCCGGTATTTCGTTCGAAATCCTGCCCCAATGGTTTCCCATCCAGAAGAAAATCTCCTCCAACGATACCATCACGTTTTCTTTGTGCTAGATTGTCAAGCAGCGTTGTCTTTCCTGCACCACTGGGACCCATAAGTGCAGTGAGTCGCCCCGGCTTCACAAAGCCGTTGACGTCATGAAGAAGCTGTTTGGTGTCATCGCCGGTACCAACGGTATAGTTGACGTTATTCCATGTATAGTAAGACCCGTTGCTCTGGACCGCTGAACTGGTTTTCTTCATTGCTAGTTCCTGATCATCAGGCACCTTTTCCGAATCATGAAGGCTGCGCGGAGGTGTTGCAACCGCCATTGGTGCTTCGGTCTTTCCAGTCTCCTTAGTGGGTAGCATTGATTCTTTTGAAGCATTTTTGGCGAACGTCTTTTTGGAAGCCCCTCCACCACCAAATTTCATAAATTCAGCTCCAAGCATTGCAATGGCAAGGTATCCGAATGTGAAAACTAGAATAATGCCAAAGTTGCGCCAAAGGTGATCCGGCTTGTAACCGAACTGAACATCGAGGAAGCGAGTTCCAGAGACAGTATCTGACATAGGCTCGGCCCCAGCGAGAAAACAGACTAGAAGCCATTAGCATTTCATTTTTTTTTTGTTTAATTCATTAATTGCATCATTAGCATTTCATAAGGGTTGAAGAACTATAGCATACCTTGATTTGCAACGGAGGCGCCCTTTACCCCAGGAATTAATTGCGAAGGTGAGCATTCAAGTTGAACACCGTGCAACTGGTTAATCATGAGAACTTCTTGACTGTAAGTAACAGGTGATGCCCAGAGGATCCACTTGTAGACCCAAGATTTCATGTTGGAAGACGTCTGCATATAACCCGCAAACAGGCCCATGACGTTCAACCCAAGGAACGCAGTCCTAATAGATATGTTGAGATCCTTGCTGAAAGCACCGACAGCACGGTAGAACGCCGTCAAACAAACAGTCGTCATCTAAACAAGCCAGTCAGTTAGTAAAAGTGGTCAGAGTTATTAGCAGAACTATATAAATGAAAACGTACGAAAACAAACAACAGGTTTATGAAGAATTTCCCCGCTTCTGCTGTCAATCCAGCCATAAAGTACAGAATTACGGTATAGATTGAGCACTGCGCCGCTAAAATTGGTAGATCTGCAATAGTTCTCGCAAGTACAAGGGCAGATGGCCTGTAAAATGCAAATGCAGTCTGCTTCGACGTGATCGATCTTCCAGTTGTCATGTGAATAGCCTCGGGCATTTGCATCCAGCCAACGATAATGATGTTGAAAAACAGCACACCGCCAATAGCGAATGATCCTTCTGAAGTAAACGGGGTATTGTAGAAAAGACTGCCAATGATAAGTCCCATAACGACGACATTGAAGAAGCGACTTCTCAGTGCTGTGGTGTCTTGGAGTTGGAGCTGAAATTCACGCTGCACGAGGTAGTATACTTGACGAGCCAGGGATACTGTGTAAGGAGAGCCTTTACCAGCCCTAGGAGATTTATCATCCTCTACTGCCCTGGAAAACTCTTGTGCGCAACCTGTTTTCGTTTCCTCGTTATATTCAATCAATTCCTTCTGTACCTCCTCCCAATACACACTCTTTCTGAAAGCCGCCTCCAACTCTGCGGGAGTAGAGGGGACCTTGCCTTTCCATCCCGGCTTGATACGTCGTTCAATTGGATCCGTAACCAGGGTGAGGAAATCTGCAGTTGTACTTCTTGAGTTACAGTAGAACCCTAGGGACTCAAAATACTCCCTTGCAGCTGAGGCCTTCCCAAAGAAAATCTGACGCCCAGAGTCGATCACACAAACTTTATCAAATTCCTTATAAATTTGCTCGCCAGCTTGGTACAGTGTAACAATATTGGTTGAATGGGTCAATGTAGTTAAGATACGTAGAGATCTGATGTAATCCACAGCTGTAGAGCTATCGAGACCCCGGGTAGAATTGTCCCAGGCGTTGATGGTAGCTCTAGATGCGAGGGCTTCAATGATTGATACACGTTTTCGTTCACCGCCACTGACACCGCGGATGAAGGAGTTTCCCACTTTGGTGTCGAGCACGTGGGTCATTCCAAACATCTTTGCGAAGAGACCTAGCATTTGCTCGACGAATACGCCTCTTGATACACCTGGAGTTCTCTTGAAGGGTGTTTTGGTCCGCATTGCGAAGCGGAGAGTCTGCTGTACTGTCAAAGTTGGTAGATGAATATCCTCTATAAATCAAGATATACATTAGAATTTGATTCCACGTATTCCAGAAGGGAAGAAAGAAAATGCAATTTCTCGTACCTTCTCCATTAAACATAATCTCTCCTCTATACCTTCCCTTGGCCTCCTCAAAAGGTACTCCGCTATAATTGATATCCCCCGTGATACTAGTAAACTCTCTCCTCTGGTTCGTCAACGCCCTCAAAAATGTTGACGTCCCAGACCCTGGCCTCCCTAGCACCAACAACATCTCTCCCGGTTTAACAACTCCGGAGAAGCCCTGGATGATGTTCTTTACTTCTGGCTTCTTCCCAAAATATCCTCTCGCCATGTCATAGATCCCCTTCCCAAATAGCTCCGCCAGTTCATCTGGGAATGTCTTAACATATTCTCGACCAGATCCAGTTCCTGTGACGGTCAGGTTCTCAAATGAAACTCCAATCTTTTTAGGGAGAATCCCAGACTCAGAGGCTTCCTTGGTGCGTCGCTGGAGGTACTCTTCGAGATCGACCATGTCTACCTGTGGCGATTCCTCGCCTTCTTCAACATCTGGTTTACGTCTGTGAGTAGAGTGGCGGGTCGTCACTTTCGAAGCTTTAGTGAGCTCTCTCCGGAGACTAGCAAATTCTCATTGTTAGCAATATAATGGGAGCCAGTTGCACACCAATGTTGATGTGGCTCTTAGGATAGAGTATTAGCTTACTCTTCATAGTCTTGATAAGCTTCGTTGATATTGACAGGCTCCTGAGCGATTTCTCCCCACAGTCCTGCGCCGGATTTCTTGCTTTCATCACTAAAAGAACTTCCTGCTGATTTTGCGACAGCCGTAGCATCTGTACCAATCTTGTCGTCTGCCATTTTATAAAATAATTCCACACCCGGGAGTGATTGATGGAAATGTTTATCAGACTTATACAAGTCACCGGCACCAACAACGTACGGTAGTATGGTCAGAGGATTGATCAAAGCCAAATGCTATCGAGATAAAAGTAGGAAAAGAAGGGGGAGTTCAGATACTTATATTCATTAACTAGAGTATATTCAACTCTCAAGCAACCTAACTAGCCAGCATCCGGGCCGTATAACCGTAAAAAAAAAAAAAAAATTCCACGATACCATTTCTAGGAGAGAGAAAAAAAAGTTCTAACTGACAAATGCCTGTATACGAAGCCACCAGAAATAATAAGGCCGACCTGCATGGCATGTGCGGCTCGTTGAGCATGGGTGTGGTAGTAGAACCTTTTTTTCCCTTCGATTCCAGATAGTGATAGCAGTAGGGGGATTATAGATTTCTAAGCCGTGAGGGAATCCCATGCAAGGTGTAATTACATACCCCCAATGGAATTTCAAGTTATCCTTATTTTTTTTTTTTGGAGAAGGGTTGATGTGACGGCTCTAGAAGCCTGCGCTATCAAAGCTAACACCAGCCCAAAATCTTAGTATCGAATCTGGTCGGTGATAGTTCTATCAATTCCCATGAAAAACTTGGAAATATGACAATATGATGCTGCATCTTCGGCCATCGGTTTTCCTAACCAAGCACGGCTCGGGAAACCCCAGATATCTGGCAGCTGAGGCATTCCTGCATAGAACCACGTTAGTGCCCTCTAGAGGTACTCTATCCTATTCCCTACCGGTAGTCTAAAGTACGTAGGGTAAAGTAGAGCGCAGTGTTCTACCCAATCTAAAGTATCTATTTTACTTACCTACAGTACCAAGCAGAGTATGGTTGGAGGCTCTCCTCCCTTCCCCTCCTTTGGCTTTTCTCGGCAAATAATCCGATTAACGACAGTAGTTGTGCACGTCCCTTGCTTGCATTCGGCACACACGCAAGGCAGAGGTGGTGGCTTTCTGGAGTCTTTCCTATAGGTAGGCCTGATAGCAACCCGGGCATTATCAATAATGCAATTACACTACTCTACAAGGTCGAGCATAAACCCTTCCTTTGCTAGAAAGAGTGTGCGGTTGTACCTGAGAGAGATGGATGCGTTTCCCCATTTCGACCGTAGGATGATAAGGGGATAGATTGGTCATCTAACCTTCAAGGTCAATCCAGTTTGAGCACATACTAAATTTGCGATCCTCAAGAAAATGACGATAAGGGAGTCAACAGTCAACAACGAAAGGAGGGAATAAGCGTATCTGACGCGTGAATTTGGATGCGGAAGTTGCGGGAGTACTCTAAAAGTCCTACCGCCCCGAGTAGAGAACCAGGCAGAAATGAGAAAAATCTCTAACCAACTTTCATTTTCAATGTTCTCGTTCCACGGCTTGGCGGGGCCTTTTATTTGTTTTTAGAACCTTTCCTTTCTTTTTACTAGTGTAAGATGGCGTGTATGGCTGCGGTTCAAATGCGACACTCCCCGGTACCATACAGCTTAGAGTTGTGACTGGTTTAGAGCCGGAAAACAACCGATGCCCAGGCCTAGATCCTACTCTACCTACATGTCGAGCAATAGATGGCGCACTCATGTAGGTACTCTAATCTACCTTAAATTCAGTGCTTGCTGAGTTATTCTGTTATCTACCCTTCACACCAGGTTTTCGGTTTTCCAATATCTCACTTCCCTCCAGAGCCATCGTAAAGTGCGTAGGCGAGTATCTATCTCAGATGAATAATAGAGTGCCTTATCCGAAAGGTGAATTGAAGAGAGAAAACCCCGCAATAACGGTTCAGTGCCGCATCTTGAGCATGTAGAGTAGTAGATACTGTTAATTCTCGAAAAATCTACTATCCCCGCTTCGCTAAATCTTAATTCCGGGTGAGAAAAAGCATATCTGCGCGAGTCCGTTTTGATACGGTAATTCGCCTTAGTTCGGATTTACCACATACAAACACGGGGATAGTGAATTAACGGTACTCTAGAGAAGTACATGTATGTATTCCCGCTCTCGGGAGGCTGAGCCGAAAGAAATGGCTGTGCGCTGAAACTAAGCTTAAGCGAGACTTGGCATTATCAAGCTTGTCCACAAGCTAGCTGGCCGGAAACTCCTTACGCATATGTATATGATATGTCTACATGTAATTACATGTATGTTTGTAGATCTCTCTCTTTGAGCTCTGAGAAACAAACCACCAATCTTTCTTTCCTTCTTATGCTTGGATTGCTCACTGGCCTACACATACTAAAACCTCATATATGCCGGATTTTTGGTATCTATTATGTAGTCCTCAGTAGCCAAGAAAGCCGGCATCATTAATCTAGTAAGTATGGTGCTTGACCTATTAATACTATTGAGTCACTGTCAATAATAGAGTAGGTACATGGAGTGATGTGCAACGGCTGAACCGATGATTCGGATTGGGCTGATAAATCGAAAAAAAAGAAAAAAAAAAGAGGAAAAAAAAGGAAGAGGAAGGAAGGGACACAATTAAGTGGCTACTAGGCCGACTAGTAATTGGATCGGTTGTGAGGTATTCTTTATATTACTTGTACCACATAGTTGTCGGGCCAATTGCGGATTAATTAATGAATGCGCATACATGGATATATGAGTCTAGCTGAGAATGTGTACAGTTATGACCACCAGTTATCTACCGAGTCAAATCGGGGATAACAGTACTTATTTCAACGTCTTGTTATTAGTAATAATATTCTCGGGGTTAAGCACCCCGTTCTTCACAGCAGTTTGTAAGCCGCTTTCACTCCCGATCTGAATACCAAACTCGGAATGTACCGGAATGCATAATGCGGAATGGTTAATCTATCTCTTTCATTTCATCCCCAAAGCCTGTCAGATAGCATATAAATCCAATGGCTTGGGTTTATTTTCCGGGATAAACGTGGCTGATCAAGGCCCAGGAATGTGGAAGACGGGTCGTTTTGTTCTTCGGAATTATCTATCATGCTCTTATGTTAGAAATGGCACATAATGGTTGATAGATTTCGCAATCCATGATAAATTTGCATGATTTACGGCAACCCGGAGGCGCAATCCTTGAGGATGACTACTCAATGCCAATGATTTGGGGAAGCGTTTGGGCTGGTATATAGTGTGGTCTATAAGCCAAAATGCCAGCTCGTTGGGTAACATGAGGAAGTCTCTTCTGAGGCCAACGGACCTCGATGTACCTCCTCGACCTGATTCCATACTTTAATACTTCGTTATTATTTCCACCTTTAACTCTTCTCCCTTCCCGAAGAAGTAGAGATTTCAACTAGTACTCATAGGAAGACCTTAAAGCTAGCAGATAGATATGACCCGAGGTTTAACTATACCTGGCTCGGATCAAGGTGAAAAAGACTCCTCATCCGCCTCTATACATCTAACTACCCGGCCTCCTCGTGATTAATGGGGGGGTCTTATTGATCAGACTATACTATTATATATATAGTACTGGTACCCACGGGGTTAATCGAGTAACATAACTTGCACTCTTTGATACCTAAGATCGATATCATATTAATGTCTTTACAAAAAACCAAGCAAAAAGTCTTTCGCAATGCTGATCAGCTGACATTTCCTCACCGCGGTGAGAGAGCAAGACACGAAACTCATTTCTAAGCGTAATATATTGGAAATAGATATACTCACCTCGTGAGGTTTGACCTAGACGTATGTACGGTGCTCAAACACGCGCAACACCCCTACCCTAAAAATAACATAAGTAAAAAGCTTCTTCTAATAACAACAAATCAGCTTTTTTTAAATTCACTGTTAGCTTTATAATTATAGAACATCATTCATAAATGATTCAAGCTCAATAGATACGAATTAACAGTGAATAGGAAGTGTAGATGGAGGGCAGGGTCGGAGTGTCTGCATGCCAAGCGATGAAGTTGATATCATACATTACATGTATAGCCACTCTCGAAACAATGTAATAATGATCCAGAATATTGTCGGCTCCTTTTCTTTCTTCCCGGTTTTTTTTTTTTTTTTTTTTTTTTTTTTGGGGGGGGGGTGGTAAAGTAGGTACTCATGAGATGCTAGATCTGTGGGGTGAGGTACTCGTTTACCACGAAAAGAACCAGAAAATGCAAGTGACGGAAACAGGGATAGTTTGTATGAGAGATCACCGCCACTCCATACAAATAATCCTTGCCCTGAGCAACTGCATTTTCTGGTTCTTTTCGTGGTAAACAAGTAGATACCTAGCGGGTTTCTTCCCTGCACTAGCTTGGAGAATACGTGGTCACGCCACGTTATACCATTTGCAAGATCACTGACTCAGCCCTACATGTAGTATTAATGTTGGTGACCGTTTGCCGATTATACCACACATGTACAAGTAATATTAATAAAGATACATGTAGCCTGAACCAGGTGTCCTACGAGTGAACGCTGCTAAACTCGAATGTAGAGGAAATGATAGATATTCCATGAAATCATAGCCAGCTAAGATATACATATGTACCTACGTACATGTGCATGCAATCAATGAATTAAACAAAAAAAAAATACCTACGTACATGCAGCTACCTGTACTTGTAATTGGTGAAAGCCATAAGCATAGCATTAGCGCATGCGCAAAAAGTCACAAGTTTAACCTGCGAAGAGTATGAACATCATCATGTGGCCTGCTTACTATCCGAGTAGATGTATACAATTAATGAAGTAACAAACAAACAAGTATATGTAGATAA
This sequence comes from Morchella importuna, assembly GCF_003444635.1. NCBI lineage: Eukaryota > Fungi > Ascomycota > Pezizomycetes > Pezizales > Morchellaceae > Morchella > Morchella importuna. The sequence continues at coordinate 648,481 of NW_025763398.1, read as the reverse complement.
TTGAAGGTTATAGCGAGTGATATAGTATGACGCGAAAACGATTTGTAGTCTTTTATTATCGTGAGAAGCTCGAGATTGAGATAAAACACTAGCTATTACTCTTTCGTTTGTATTTCCTGGTAGACCTATCTCTATCACAAACAGTAAAAACCTTTAAATTATAAATTATCATTACAAAGGTATGTAGCCGCGATTCGCAGTAAAAATAATAGATATAACTAGCTCAGCCTAGCTGAGCAATCGCAAATACTAGCTTGCGAATTCGTATCTAAGCAATAGCCAAGACATATATCTAGATTCCTAAACCTACGGCAAACTAGTACAGCCCAGTAAACAGTTATTCTGCTGATCTGAGCCTCCAAGCTTAGCGCCTAGGAATTACATGTATGATCATGCGATCGAATGATGAGTCTCCGATATCTTAGGTATCTTACTACTAACCTGTACTCAAGTAAATAAGTCACGTATGCTTCACTTTACATTCAAATTTCCGCATCCGCAACAGGAAATTCTCAGAAGATCGAGTGATATTTCATGATTAATAAATCATTCTACTGATCATTTGCTTACGCTACTTTGAAATTCTATTATAATACGTAAGTATTTCTTGTCTGTGTGTATTTCTAGTTCAACTGACCTCTCCCTTGAACGCTCAGGCCAAATCAAAGGCCGACTGTTAGCGCCCCGTATATATATATATATACATAGCAGATTTGCATTTTGATAAATTGAACTCTATGTCGGAGAGGAATATTGAGGTAATTGTTCAAACATATGGTTCCCCCAGTCTTAAAGGTAACATGATAAAAACGCCAAGTCTCGAATAACTTTTCAACCACGATTGATATTAAAAATCTGGAAAGAGAAAAGCTGGATACCATGATGAAGAAGAGTTTGTCTTTCCAGATTTTTAATATCAATCGTGGTTGAAAAGTTATTCGAGACTTGGCGTTTTTATCATGTTACCTTTAAGACTGGGGGAACCATATATTTGGGAAAGCTTTGCAAGGATTTTGTCTATATATTAGCTGTTAATAACTAGCATTAACAGCGATGTATAATGTTCTTCCTCTCATGTGGAAGAGGGAGAGCAATAAGCCGTATAAGCAATTATAAGGGTACATTAGTTCGTAAGAACTAGTACTAGGTGATGCCGTGATATAACCTATCAGCTTTCTTCTTTTTACACCTGTGTTGGGTGATTAATGTGTTAGGTGTTTAGAACAGCATATACTCGGTATATTAGTACCAATCGTAAGAAATACCGGCGTTGAGTTCGTGGGGTAAATTGTAAATTGGGGCTAGTGGCGAATGACTAAATATTTTAGGGTAAATATATGGTGAAAGATCAGGCTGTACTCTTATCCAGATTCCTTAGCCGGTTAGTCCAAACCACAATCTATGACCGAACATGATATGGTAACTGTGCTCTGTGAGCTCTCAATGATCTAGCGTTTGGTAATTAAGCAGCTCACTGAGGGAATGAATAGTGCCTAAAATACTGGGGACAGAGGGATCACCTGTATATATATAGAATGGTATGAGTTTGCCTATATAAGTTTAATTTATGATCAGAGAATAAGTAAGTATTGGCCGATCGCGCGCGACAATTCTAAGAACTATATTATCGGATCATTTAGTCCCAATCCATATGAGATTGGCGTGCATGCGCAGTAGTCATGATCAGCTTGAGTATATACATACGTATAAAGAATATAATTATATACATATACAACGTTTCCCTGTGAAATGAGCACACAATTGTACAAGCAAGCGAGCATTCACATACAAATATTAGATTTTGTGGTTTTTGTGTGGTAGAGGTACATGTATGTACATGTAGCTGTCCTCTCTGCTCGGTAGACTCGTGTGCTCGCTTCATATAGGGAAAGGCTGTATAATGCATAGCTGGTCTTCAGAATAACATTAATTAGAAGTATTGTCGGTACCGCTAGTAGTTTGAGGAACTTTGGATTCTGATCATAATTCAGCACTATGCAATCATGGGGTATGACTCGGTTTGGGTGGCTCGGTCACGGATTGTGATTCGGACTGATCGCCTAGAGTAATGGATAGAATGACTCATCTGTGCATTTAAGTCTTATTGTAAAAACGGCTATCTAGACACCTTCTTCATCTAATCTGATCTTTCCTAGAAGTTGTACGATAGTGGGGAGGCTAACATTAATTAAGTTCATATCTCACTATTGAAGCGTTCATCATTAAAAGCTCGGGCTGTAGGTAGTGGATTTATCATGTGCAGTTGCTATGATTTGCCACTAGTACAAGTCAACCCCCCCACCCCCCCGGCGCCTCAACATCACCACTCCCGCTTGAGTCTATCAATGTTACTTACGCAGTCCTATCATAAGAATCTTATATCTTCTGTCCTAGGCGGACTTTACTCTTCTCGCTCCTGCATCAGTAGACGTACACTCCCTTGCGCCCCCGTGCACAGCAAACGGTATTCCGCGAGCACCCCCGGTGGTGACAGCGACAAAACCAAGTCAGCCGCAGTTCTCGGTTCACTCCTCACTCTCCTGAATCGCAGTAGCCAGGGCTAATTGTTGTATTCCACAGGCGGCGGTATCACCGGCTTGTCAACGGCATGGTACCTTACGAGGTTTGCCCCGGGTGTCCCAATTACGGTGTACGAGCAGTCTGAAAGATTGGGGGGATGGCTTCGCTCGAAGCAGGTTGAATACGAAGGAGGGACGGTGTTATTCGAACAAGGCCCTCGCACTATCCGTCCATGGACAATCGCAGGTTTAGTCACCATAGATATGGTATAGCATCTTCTAAGCCCCGGTAACTCAGACATTAACGAACGATAAAAAATCCGCAGATTCGGCAACTTGGCCTCGAATCAGAGCTCCTTATAATTCCCAAGACATCACCGGCTGCAAAGAACCGCTTTATTTACTATCCAGATCGTCTCAATCAACTCCCCGGCGACATCGCCTCCGTCATCCTGTCCTTCAGGTTGCCCGTAATGAAGGGTGTATTTAGTGGGATGATCGGAGAACCTTTTCGGCGGCGTAGACCAACCGATATCGAAGATGAATCGGTTGGTTCATTCCTTACCAGGCGTTTTAATAAAAGCCTGGCAAATAACCTCGCATCCGCAGTCCTACACGGAATATATGCAGGTGATGTAGATCAACTCAGTGCCAAATCACTATTTCCAGGATTATGGAGAAGCGAGGAAATACATGGGAGCTTAATGAGGGGTGTATTTGGAAAGGGAGAAGAAACTCTAGACGACCAAGTTGTCAGGGCAGAATTGCATAAAGACAATCAGGGAATATGCTCAAACATGTCTAGTGCAAGCGTGTACACCTTCAAAAAAGGAATCGAAACACTTAGTCTTGCGCTTACCAAAGAGCTCGAGGCCAATCCCAATGTTACTATTAAAACCAAATTTCCCATACAGGGGCTCTCATATACGTCAGGGAACCCACTCCCAGTAAAAGTACTCCTTCCAAATTTACTCAAATCTCTTCCACCCGTCTAGAGACTAATATTTACTAACTCATATCAGATAATGCATCTAAGTACACCACCTACCCATCACTCACATACAATCTCTACTCTCTCTGCTGCCTCCCTCGCTTCTCTTCTCCCCACCGCTACACCCTCACCATCTCTATCTGCTATCTCTGCAGTTACGGTCCTCGTCGTAAACCTATATTTCCGCACCCCCTCCCTCCATCGTGTCAAAGGCTTCGGTTATCTCATCCCAAAGTCTATTCCTGAATCCGCCAACCCTCACCACGCTCTCGGTGTGATCTTTGATTCTGACACAAGTCCAACCACTGAAACCGGTACTAAAGTCACAGTAATGCTAGGCGGTCACTACTGGTCCTCGCGTAGTACATATCCAGATGATGAAGAAGCCGTACGCATGGCGACAGAAACATTGGAGCGCCATTTAAGAATAACAGAAAAGCCAGTATTGAGTAATGTGACTTTGCAGAGAGGATGCATTCCACAGTACCATGTTGGACACAACGAGAGACTCGGAAGAGCTCATTCAGATCTGATGAGGAGTTTTCGGGGGCGGCTATCAGTGGCCGGCAGCAGTTTTGGAGGCGTAGGGTTGAACGATTGTGTGCGAGGCGCGAGGAAGGTCGCAAAAGGCGTTGCAGAGGCAATGCGAGGACAATCAGAGGAAGATAGAGGACTCACTGGATTGGAGTTATGGTCCGAAGGAGGAATAAAGTGGGTTAGCAAGACTGAATAGATCAGATAAAGGATGTGATTTTAGATATGTTCATAGTTGCGGGGTCATTGAGTTAAAGGTATGTACGTACCTGGGACTTAAGTGTGAGATAAATCGCTAGCTCGGCCAGCCATGCTTGAAAATGCCGATTTATCCAATCATCGTTTGATGAAACCTTTCTACATTGAGGTCTGGATAGCTTGATTGATAGCACGGGACCCTTGTTCGTTCCTGAAAAGAAGTAGGTTAGTTTTGTTACATAAGATAACCGTGCGCCAATGATCAAGCGAAAAGCCAATGATTTGAAAACCTAAATCTCTTGCACCATAAGCGCGCACCCCTAGGCCGCTGCTTAACGATATATTATGTTGTGCGCTGGTTGAATATTAAAATTCGGTTATCGATCCTCCCAAACCCGGGGTATGTAAAGAATTTCCGGCATGGGTAGAACCTAGTATATAGTTTCGGGGATTCTCGGTGCAATCTCAGTGATTGTATGTCTATGTGTACGTACATGTTGTATATTGTGGCTAGAATCCATCCTGTACTTGCAAAAAAGTCTTCATATGTACCTGTACACTTAGATCCCGGTCCTCGCTATTAGAATTAATACATTGCAGTACCATAGGTTTCACCCTGGAATAAATAAACCTGGCAATAAGGTAGAGTTCATCCTGGAACATGAGATATATAATATTTTATGTTATTCCGGAGAGAGGAATGATTGAGGTGTCATACCGGATGGGTAAATGAAGTAATTGTCAAGAATAGTAGCTCTCCCACCTCCTAAATTTTAGGGCCCCCCACGAATTAGATTTGTAATGACTTTTCTGATACTAATGTAGAAGATCAGCACCTAGCTTTAAAGGGACTAGAATGATGTAACCGCCAAATCACATAAATACCACGAATTTACCCAGTGGGTAGGCTTGGGAATTTTGTAGTCACGTTGAGGCTTTCCCGGTTCCCCGGTAGCTAGTATAGTATGTATGAGCAGACTACCTACAGTTGAGTTGACTTACTCTATGAGTGAGGCCCGGGTCTAGTACCTACAGGTTATAATATCTAGGATGAAAAGAACAATTTCTTTCTACCGGTTTCAGTAGGCGATGCGGTCTCGTACTGATTATTCCTGCTAGAGTTCGAATTCTCAAAAATTTAGCCGATAGGATGAGTGTATGTGGTTGGTACAATGCATGGTACAGTATGGTGAAAGAGTTCCCATTGTTTCAAGTAGCGTGATACTGTACCTATACAATAAATGTAAGCTATATTCCTTACTTTGTAATTATACTTCTCTTTGTAGAGTTTAAAGTCCCCTATGCGGAGTATGCGATACTTTAGATGCATGTGAAATATCCGGGCGGAAAAGAGTAAGTTGTGACAGCGTGACAGCGTTACTGCGATATATAAGCTAAGCTACAGCGAAACCTAAACTGTGATGCTGTAAGGCTTGTTTGATCATGAACCAGGCGCTTTTGCGGAGTTTCGTGACCAAATGGGCGACTCGAATTAGAGTGCATACTCTCGGGAACAACTGGACGAGCGGCAGTTGTCTGTACTCTAGCACAAATTCCTTAGTCTTCCACGTGCAATAATGTTTGCTTCCAACTCTTTAACGGTGGGAGTGTATGTATGTACCTTCGATCGATCTCAAATAGGGCTTTCCGATTGGTGCACATCAATTCTTCATGCATCAAAATGGCTCTTGAAAGGTTTCTTCCTACGACTGAACTGGCAAATAGACTCAATGCAATGTGTGACAACCCAGTTTTCGGAAATACCAGCGCGCTTTCCGGAGTCCCCGTGAGACCGTCGGCTACCTGTCCAACCCCACCTAATGTACCCCACAGCCCACAGCCAAAAAGAAAGGAAGAAACTTACTCTCTCCTGTGGGTAGGACCTACCATTTAAAACACCGAGGGATTGAATGGTGATGTCTTGCAGGTTAATTGCTTATGTACGCCCCATATGCTAACTTGTGCCAGTGAAAGTCAATGACGAAACATCCAAATTAAACCAATTATAAGCCAGGCGATGACACAGCATATTATGACAGAGGCGTGAAGAAAAGCACTTTTATAATCTTCGAGCTCTCTGGTCTCCCCTCCTTACATCTTCTGCAGCTGGTCATTCAGGAGTATTGCTACTGGAAATTGGGACTCGGCCTTTATGATATTTATATTATATCTACATAGGTCTCGTGACTGAGAATTCTTGCAGTGTCAGCGCCATGCTCTAGCTCTAATCATCAATATTCAAGATATTAGGGTTTGAAGTACTATGTTAGCTACTTGTATCTAGTAACTACATAGTAAGCAGTACTTGAGTATGGACAAGTAGACATCAAGGTACTTATGTATTATTCATTTCATATCGTACACATGTACTTACGTATACTATATGTAGTACTCTACTGTCAAATGCGTGGCCTAAAATACTCCATATCCATGCGTAATGTGAGTCCTGGACTCCACAACTATGACCAGTACTGGGGGATATGCAACTATAGCTAGGGACACCAAGGTATGTATGCAATACATATAGACATCTTTCGCATACCCTAGGGCCGATTAGCCGAGGTCTCGCTTCTGGGATCTTTTCCTGGGGACCAATAGAGCTAGCGATCGTATTGGAACCCTTTTCTCCGAGAAGTTAGTCCAATAGTAAGGTCAACGGTGTTGTTCGACTGTTAGCTGCAAATGCATCTGGAGCCATGGGGGGATACATCATATCGTTGCCTGGCTTTGCAGTGTCTGCACTCTCACCCTAAGCTTGTCAGGGCCATTGGGGCAGTTGCAGTTTATACATGTTAGTCTTTTTAAAATTAGTTCTTCTTGTTTCAATTGAACGCTTTATCCTCTCCATTGGCCACGGGTATCGTGACTACGTACGAACTACCGTGGTCGTGATCACGAGTTACATGTTTGTTAGAGGCTCAGGCAGTAGCTACGCATACCTGGATATGGATAGTATATAAATCCAAATATATTCCCATGACCTCTTATTCGCCTTAGCCTTCCCACCCCCCACGATATCTATCCGACGTCAATGCTTGGAAGAAATTTCCTTGAATTTTGGACTCCGAATTTCCACGTCGTTCTTCGATCCTCATCGATTCTCCCCCACTCAGTACTGATCACTGAAAACTTCGCTGATACCAACTACTGCCTTGCTGCGCCGCGCCTTCAGCACTATATTTTGAAGAACCTAATTAAGTGTTAGCCCTGTTCACCCACCAAGAGAGTGGAAGTGCTCCCCTCTTAGTACTTGTGTACGTAAGTCAATATTTCCATTATTTGGCCGGCCTGCGGCTTCTGCATGAAACATTCGGATTTTTCCGTCTATGTGCAGCTCCGGACTAGTTTTCCTCAGTAATCAAACCTCATGCAGGGCTGATCGTTTTATTAATATTCGACACATGAATTCGAGACTTCTAGACTCTATATTGTATCTATAAAGAGTCAGAAATATCCTTACAAAAAGATCACCAAAATCAACAACTAAAAACAATACCGAAAACTGCCAGCTTAAGAATTAGAAAGCTACACTCACTCATACATTCAATTATGGAACCTGAAGCGGTAGACAAATGGCTCGACTGCGTGTAAGTTGTCATCGAAATCTCATCTTTCTATACAGAGGCTGACTTTATATATGGTGTAGCATGGAAGCCTCGAATGTTACTGGGGCTATGATGATAGACATGTCAAACGGGCATTGCCTTGGAGGTTTGTCTTGTATTGATTTTCCGAAGACCTATAGAAACTAACTCCAACTCTCCACAGCAAGAGGTAAAGCTACAGAAGAGGATGCTACCTATATCTCAGTAGCATCCCGTTCGGCTCTCGATCCCAAGGGCGTTGGTGTTGTTGCGTATAAGGATAGGTATCACGTTATAATACCCAACCAGTAGTAATAGTTCCATGTCATCCGGAATTCTGACAATACTATAGTAAGGTGATTCTTCGCAAGGGAGCTGGTGTTATTATGATCGCCGTGTTCAAAGAGATGGATTCTCTCGAGGAGTCGCCTGATGAGACGTGAGCTTTGGTCTGGGTATTTTGAGTTCTGTTCTCGTATTGGCGTCGGGGATCTTGCCGGATTGGAGATTTGTTTTCCTTTTATTTCAGCTTGAAATCAATAGAGTTCATTTTCAATAAATTCATTTTTCCCGAATCCCAATTTCTCAAGAACCTCTATGTTAGTTACTATCTGTAGTGCAAAGTTTTGTGTTTTCTTGGGACCCGGCCAGCTAGGCAGTCTCCGAGACTTGCAATCATGATGATTACTTTTCATAGTACGAAACCCCCAAAGCATCCCTCATTAACCTGCCTAAATATTCAGAATCTTCAGCTATCCTAATATCTTTAGACCTCACAATTTAAGCTTCTTCTAGCTAGACCACGTACCCATTTCAGAACTGGCCTCTGATCGAGGAAGACAGGCCGTCATTCCTCCCTCGAATCCATTCCCCTCCACTATACACTAACATCTCAACCTCCAGTGGCGCCGGCTGGGCCCCATCACCCGCTTTATCCCTTGAGATCGGGAAGCAGTATTCAAGATGCTCTCCCGAAAAAACATTTTAGCCACCACCCGTAACTGGGGGTGGGGTCGGTGGCGATGGAGAAGATGAGATCGATTTATTGAGACGACTAGAGCCGATGTATTGCCCGAAGATCTGGTTGAGTGTATTTGACAAATTCCAGTTGCTCCATGTATGAGTGATATTCTGTATGAATCTATGAGCAAGGGTCATTGTCAAAATTCTAAGGGTTCGTCATATGTGTGCACTGTGGTGAAGAACTGGCTAGAGATCATGCCACGACTGATAACTGTAAATTCAAACACGATTTCCAAGCACTGGTATAGCAATTACGGCGGCGTATAGATAAGTCGTCACGAGTGATCTCACATGATCCCCAGGGGCACTAGTCCATTGACCCACCAGTTAATTATAACGTCATACATGAGATATGTAAAGTACATGTGTGTACATATGCGTTTATGCACGCCCTATAACCCTCATTCTCTATACCCCACATGTGTAGGGAAGATCTTGATTGCCCTCACCACTCGTTATACAGAGCCAGCGCAAGGTACAGAAAATCCAGGTTTGTGTCGTACTGAACACGCATAGTTCAGCCAGTTGGCCATTGATGGATATCCAGATCAAGAAAAGAGCCTGATTCTGCTGCCTGAATAAAACTTATGCATTATCTGCATATGTAAAAGGCCATGGACAAGGAGTACGTTATCAAAGAACCCCAACTGTGTCTTACACGCTTAGGTTATGCAAGGAAGGGAAAAGAAGCTGCGGTCCGCCTGGCCTTACCCGTAAGTGCAGTTGATCATCCAATCGGCAGCTGCAGTTAGCTCTCTTTTCAGGGTGAGGCCCACGGGTGGCTGGATCGACGAACCGATCGTGTGACAGACACCAGAGTTTGTCGGTGTTTTCGGGCCGCCTAGATCCAGGGGTAAAAAGTGTAAATACGTGCGCTTCATGAGTAGTCACTCGTCGAACACGCCATATTTAGATGGGCCCAGTGATAAATTGTAAGGGTGGTTCGCCCATAGTCTGGCTCTGGGGTTTTAGTGATATGAGAACAAATGGATATTGTAGGGTGTCTTGAATATTGTAGCTTGTAATATGAATTGAAGGGAATATCAATGGAAATCCAGAGAAGATGCATGAAGAAGCTATGGCAGATTGTACCCCTCCATTACAGGGTTCTGCCCCACTCTGGAATAACTGCAAGATTTATTTGATTTTTCATCATAAGGCCTTCAAGTAAAGTTTTGTATTTCTCGGAATTGCCCAGTTGCGAACAAAATGAATGATAAGTTTGTAACTAGTGTCTTAGCCCGTGCACTTTGCTTTAAAATGTTAAGTATTATTCTGTCTCAAAACCATAAACAATATACGCCCGCACCATGATGCGGGCACCATTTCCGTAAAAGACCGCTGTCCCAGGATCTACATGGACGTTTACCCCTCTCTGGCCACAGGACTCATGATCAGAGGGCATATCGAATTTGACTTCAACATTTTAAAAATTGGATCAGAAAAATTTCTTATCTTACATCGGCGATTGAGTGGGTAGAAACGACTGAGCTCTATGCAAGGCTGACTTTATGCTTTGAGGGGAAGCACTGGGGCATTGATTCCATACCCGCAAAACATAGTATCTGGCACTGATCTCTTTTGTCATTGGCATCCTTGGACTTGATCCAGTACTGAGGTACTTAGAAGTATGGCGCGGGTCCCGAGCCCAGAAGCTTCTATTTGGTAGCCATAAGTTGTCTAAGTAATGATGTGTAGGTAGGTACATAGATGTTTATAGGCTGCTGTATAAGAATGTCCTCAATATGACCGTAGCCCTTGTAGGCCATTCACCAAGTCTTTTCGCAGATTATGTAGTCATTGGTAGTCAATGCACATAATATTGTGGTGCCAGCAATGCACGATTGCCAATGAATGTATTTTCAGCCTTATGAACCCCACTCGAAAAGTTTCCGTTGAATTCTTATGGTACGTAGGTACGAATCCATGTAGTGTACGTGGAGTAGGTCGAGTACATGGAGGACCCAAAACATACAACCGTACGATTCTTCTAGATCCGGATTTCGTTTAGATAAAAGAGCAGTGACAGTGGCAGTGGCAGTGGCACGGTAACGGTAATGGTGACGGTGACGGTGACGGTGACGGTACGTGACGGTCTAGCGCTAGCGTCTACTTTGGGTAAAGAGAATACGGGAATTAATACCTTCGATCATTGTTCCTCTGCCTTCTATCTTTGCTGGGGTCCTATCAATTAAGTGTGACATGCTTGACAGTTGTAACATCGAACTTCTTGTGGCGGATTAGGAATTCGGGGGGGGTTCAAATTAGCACTGACCGTCGATCAGACCGAAGGGACATGTATAATCATTATATTAAAGCCGTCAAGCCAAACGCGATGTTCACCGAACGCGTTTCCCTGTCAACTGAAGACGCGAGAACCCCACCTTTACAACCCTAACCCAACCACTGCAGGCTCCGCCAAGAATACATATTGCCAAGATCTGACGCTCTTCAGCTGTAATGGGTTAGTTTAAACTTTTAACAGCGAGAAAAAAATTAATTTTCTTCCTCTCGTTGCTTTCCCTTCTTTCCTTCGTCACTTCATCACTTCAGCGTCCTTTCTCGGTTTCTTCCCATTACTTCTCTCTTTTGATCGGTTTTTACGCATCACGATCAGCCTTAATTTTTTTCAATTGCTTTCAACGAATAATAGACATGTCTCTTCTTCCTGTCGCTATTTGGGGCCTCCAGGTCAAGGCCGATGGTAGCATCTCCCCTGCTATCGCCAATATTCCTGCTACTGTAAGTTTCTTCTAAATGATTCCTATCGGGCGGATGGCTGATTTCTTTTCTTCGCATCTGCAGTTCCGCGTCACTATGGCTGCTATTGATCCAACAGCCAAGCCAAAAGACCCAAAACAGCCCTTGCGCTCCACCCTGAAGATTATGCGCCGTCCTCTCCAGAACCCCGATTTTGATGAGGATGACGAAGATGATGAAGAGACCGACTCTGAGTCCGAGGAGGAGTCCGAGGAGGAGGCTCCGTCAGTTAAGGGCAATAAGGGATCGAAGAAAAGCGCTGCTCCTGCCAAGAAGGCTGCCGAGGAAGATGAAGACGAGGATGACCTTGATCTCTCTGACGACGATGAATATGAGATTGAGGAGTTCACAATTTGCACTTTGGACACTGAGAGGGTATGTTTAATAAAAAAAAAACGTCTTTAGGAAGAAATATTGACAATTTACCAGAACTACCAACAACCTCTCGACATTGTCATTGGCGAAGACGAGGAATGCTTCTTTAAGGTCGTTGGAAACTTTGATATATCCCTGACTGGAAACTACGTTGTTGGTTCTGGCGACGCCGATAAATACGACGAGGATTCAGATGAAGGTGACGACTACGACCTCTCTCCCGATGAGGATGAGCTTGAGCTATACGGAGACGAGTCCGACTCTGACGATCTCGATGACCTCGAGGATCCCCGCATCCAAGAAATTGCCACTGATGACGAGGCCGAGGCTAAGAACGCCGCGAAAAAGGCTGAGAAGAAGGGCGAGAAGAAGGACGAGAAAAAGAAGGCTGAAAAGAAGTCTTTGAAGCGCTCCGCCGATGAGTCCGAGGGCGAGGAGCCCACCATCGCCGACTTGATCGCCAAGGCTAAAGAAGTAAAAGAAGCTGCCGTTGCTACTGCCGCTCCCGAAAAGAAGCTTTCCAAGAAACAGCTCAAGAAGCTCAAGGCCAACGACGGAAAAGCTGTCGATGCTACTGCTGATAAGGGTAAGAAAGTTCAGTTCGCCAAGGAGCTTGAGCAGGGCCCAACCCCTTCTCCTGCCGCTACAGAGAAGAAGTCTGAGAAGAAATCTGCCGAGAAGCCTGTTGCCGAGAAGTCCACTACCGAGAAGAAGAAGCCTGAGTCCAAGCAGCCGAAGATTGTTCAGGGAATTTCTATCATGGACAGCAAGGTCGGGACTGGAGCTGCCGCTAAGAAAGGCAACAGGCTCTCCATGCGCTACATCGGAAAGCTTGATAACGGAAAGATCTTTGATAGCAACACCAAGGGAAAGCCTTTCACCTTCCAACTTGGTAAGGGTGAGGTCATTCAGGGATGGGATATCGGTCTTGAGGGAATGCAGGTTGGTGGTGAGAGAAGATTGAGGATCCCTCCCGGCAGTGCCTACGGAAAGAAATCCCTCCCCGGAATTCCAGCTAACAGCACTTTGATTTTCGATGGTATGTTCATCCACCCCAGTAACCCTGAATACTTTTGCTCCTCAAAATATATCTAATCTTTGTGATTTTTTCTAGTCAAACTCATCGAGATTAAATAAATATAACTTTCCTCGATAATTCTTCACGTTCGAAACTGTATATTTAAATCTCACCTTGGGGCGTGCGTTTCACTTCCAAAATTCATTGTGTGTCTATTACCTGTAACCTAAAATCTCTTTTCCCTCTATGTTTAGTTAGTCATTTGTTTGGTCTCCTTGTCCTTTTTGGTGTTTACATGTAGTCTTACTGTGCCAATTGAGTGTAAAGGAGAAAAAAGTTTGGTGTTGGTTCTCTTTTTCGTACGAAAGTGTAGGTGAATGCTTACTGTGGAGCCTTTTTCAATTTGATACATGCAAGTACTTGGGCTTATTACAATATCGTGCATTTTAAGGTTTTATATTTTGGGAGACAAGATGGGTCTGTTACAACCTGTACACAAGGTGTTAAATAGGTACGCAAGGTTACATTAACATCCACTTGTTTCCTGGTGTTTTCTCACAGGTTATCACTCGAACTAGTGGAGGTGGTGATTGATTAATTGATAACCATTCGTGGGGGTGGTGATACTGGGATAGTCACAAAATACAACACTTTATATTACTATTGCTCAAAAGAGCTTCCTAGTCTATATACAACGAAAAAGCAGTCTAGTCTATATAAAGAGAAAAAATAATCTAAATAGTAGGGTTAGATTCTTGCCAAGAATTCCAAAGACCGTCAAATGTCTTCTTATACATTTGACATCCCCTTCCACCCTTCCGAATATGACAAAGGAAAGCAAACTTAACGGAGGGGTCAATCTTATCCAAATCCCTACAACGAGGCGTCTCATGAGTCACGGGATCCTTGGGCATTGACTCGATATAGTTAACGATTACATCGCAATATCTATCTCCCCCTTGGAACCTTCTGTGTCCGTCGACTCTGCTCTTGGAAGATCCGCGTCTGATGTCCAGTTTGCAAAATGCGACGTAACGCTCGAGGTCGTCGTGGATCCTTCTACGGATTTGACGAGGGCAGACAGTAGCAGAATGATAGTGATAGTGAACGGACTCCGTGAGGCCAATGTCTTTCCAGACAGACATGGTGTCTTTACCCCAAGCACCGCAGTGACATGGTAGATTCTTCGCGTGGCAGTTTATATCAGTGTTGCATGTAAAACCTGCATTAATTGGCGTGTTCCAGTTGTAGTCAGAGACACAGACGGGAATCTTGAAGTGACTGGTATGTTTGGATTCGCCGAGAGTCGCGATAGTTGGTTCTTGGCAAGGTTTTTTCATATGATTATTGAAGGAACTTTGGATGATGTGCTATTAGAACGTTAGAAAATATCAATAACAAGGTCTCTTAGTGGGAATTTCGGGAAGTTCACCTGAACGTCAATGTTCCAAGGTTTCTCGTCCCAGTGTTCATGGCCCTTTGGCCTGATATTGCGCGAATAATTACGGGTAGGACGGTCCTTCCACTGATACATGTAGCATACATATCCCCCAGGAGCACAGAACTTGAGGTCCTGTGGGCCGCTCCTATCGCTGCTGCATGATTTCGACTGAATATCCCTTGTACACGAGATGTACACAGGGTCTGAACGAAGAGAGTTGTTGAAGAGTTTCATGAAAGCTTCACGGGCGATTTTCCTGGACGAGATCTTAGTAAGCGTGTCCCAGTGAATGATGCTGGAATTCTACTTACCTTTCAATCGAGGACTGTTGGAATTCAGTGATTGATTTCTTGTTGAGTGAGGGAAGGTGATGGCCCGGACGAAGAATTATGGAGATATCAGTAGCCCCCAAAACTATAAACACAGCATTAATGTTTCCGCTAGCCAGTAAAGGAGCCAGATCCATAACTTACTATTATCAGTATTGGAAGCTCCGCGAAGAACATCTAAAAATGATTGTGTGAGCTTTTCCTTTGCTTCGTAGGCTGCAGCAGCCAGAAGTTTCTCAATTGCGGCTTCAGACTTCCCGCCTGTCTGGATGTGCTTGCCCGCACCAAATATTCTCTTGAATACCTCGGAGCTTTCACCCATTGCCGTATGCACCTCACCGCTCTCCAAAACGACAACGAATGACCTAGCGTCTTCCAGAACACTTCCCCACCTCGACACAGCTCTACCCAGTGGAGAGTATGCGGGCATTCCCCCCGGTATTAGAGCACCAATTTCCGAATGTCCCTTAGATGCAAAGTCCAAGTCGGTCAAAGAAGGCTCATATTCACTATTGAAAATCTTGTCAAACCTGAAGACATCATCGCCCTTGGAAGCATGATGAGAGACTTGACAGGCTTGATCATAATAATGCTTGGCAACTTGGAGAGCATTGCGTCCTTCGAGAATGGTCCTTTCCTTGTGGAGGACGGGAGAGATGATAATCAATGCGGTTTCGATCGTTTCGAAAAACATATTTCTGACTTCTTCGGAAGAGCTATCGTGCCATCCTTTCACGGGCATACTCTTTACCAATTCGGTAACGTGCCTTGGCACATCTTGAATCGATTTCTTTCATGGTATTAGCCTTCTGACTGCAACTTTGGATACGTATCGGGTGATGTAAGGATACTAGCAAACATACATGAATGATTGTTGCTTTCTCGCCAAGAGCGGCGGCACTGGAAAGCACAAAAAAGACCCTCCTGGCCTCATGAACATCGTGAACCTTAGCAACAACATCTTCACACCTGATGTCACAAATAAGACGGGGAAATTCGCCTTGATAACCGCGGTAGAAGCCTTCACAGCCAAGGTATTTCTGGGCAATAAAGTTGAAAAGTCCAAAATCTTTGAAGGAAGCTTCTTTCGCACTTGCCACGGTGAACTCCCTAAGCCACTTGTCGGTTTCAGAAGTCCAGTAATTTGCAGCCGTGGGCTGGAACTCACGAGACCTGCAGATCTTTCGGACAAGCTCGGGAGTTTTAGGTTCAGGTCGCTCAGGAGCGGCCTCGATGGTAACATTATCGTGTGGCGTGAAGAATTCCTCGGTAATATCGGGGGTGATTTCTTCGACGTCGGAGAATTCCTCAATATCGGGGGAAAATTCCACGGAATCGAATAGCTCATCGACATTGGAGAGTTCCTCGGTAGGCTCGGCCTCAAAGCCTTCGGTTTCGTCTTCGACATTGATCTCAATATTACCCAGGCCCTCCCCGAAGGGTGTGATTTCCTCTTCTTCAATCTCGGCTTCGTCGGCGGCTTCGATTATTTCAACCCCGGCGGATACGTCCTCACCCAATGATTCACCGTTGCAAGGTGGCTCGACACAGGGTTCAATATGAGACTCCTCGATATGGGAGTCCTCGGTAAGAGATTCCTCGATATAAGACTCCTCAATACGGGATTCCTCAATATGAGACTCCTCAATATGAGATTCCTCAGAAGAACCATACTCAACGGAGCTCTCCCCAGCAGGACCGTTATAGACATCAATATTGATAGGATTCTCAAATCTAATACTAGATCCAGCAGGCATAAACCTGTTAGGAGATTCGAAGCGACCATCGTTGAAAGGCTCCATGAAAGGGTCGAAATATTCATCGCTCTCGTCTTCTAACTGAACAGGAATTGCAAAGGGATAGTTTCCGTTGACAATATCCGAGTTAGAGTTGTCATTTGCCTTGAAGGCGGCGGGTCGGTCCTGCAGGCTGCCGGAACGGTCTTTAACAACGGTACTTCTAGTCAAGCTCACAGCTTCGGTAGGGCTGAATAGTATGCCGGCCGCAGCCGCACATACCAAAGATATTTTATAAATTGTCCCCATTTGGAGGGACGTGACTAGTTATGCTAGCAGTGAAGAAGGAAAAGAAAATTCGGAGTTTCAATGAAAAGTCAAAGATATAAATCAGAGCTGGATGTAAGGGGGATGAGGACTTTTATATGTTTTTAGGTTCTATCTATATATAGAGGCTAATTTTTCATTGTGCGTGCTCTCCAAAAGAAGCATTACGCTCTTAATATGAACCTTTAAAGATAATAACCCTAGAAAGCAGTCATAGGGGGAAAAGCGAGAACAAATCTGTCTCATTTGTGACGTATTCATATATCGATGGTTAAGAAAAGTTTTTTAGATAAAATCGGCTAGACATAGGATGACGATATATTTCAGTATATATATCTGTCAACCGAGAGGAGAGGAAATGGGGGGAGATACATACAGGGACATAAATTCAAAGGAACAGAACTTCCTGGAATTTTTATCTTTCCCCAGTATTGAGGAATTAATTGGCAGTTCATTACTCACGGGGTGAAAATTCATCACTCCCCGAAACGGTTAGCTAAAAATTAGACCAGGATCATTGACACTCGTTACGAGTGACTCGTTATGATGCATTCAAGCTACATGTATATAGGCGTAGCGCCATGCAACCACCTTACACATCATTGATGTCATGTCACTATATACCATATATGATATTGATAAAAATAATTGAACTGGCTATTAAAAGTGTCACTGATGTACATAAATAGATGCCTTTCAAATTAATTATCTGGTTACGTATTTACTCAGAAACCTTCAAGGCAGAATAAATCGACCACATCACGATGATCAGCTATATATATATGTTCGTGCAAACAGAGTGTCAGAGTTACAAGGGAATGCATCTACGTCTTTCCTACATATACAAAAATCCCAGATGAATTTTGCGAACGAAGATTCTCTGTATATCTCTCCGAAGACTGGCGACAAGCCGCCGTGGTAATATGACTGCATGTATAGAGCGTTCAACAGAGTGGATTGTCCGATGTTAAATCTGGCCTGGTAATTTAAATGTTCGGATTAGACGCTTTATTTCTTGACCGATACTGGAAGACATCCAGTGGATATTCTGAAGGCCAAATTCTGCAAAGCCGGACCCAGAGCACATAACGCTTTCGCTTTCTTGTTCATAAGCCGGGAATAAATATATATCTTCAATGACTAATAGTTAACTGCCAATTTTTTTTTTTTTTTTGGGGGGGGGATTTTCAAAAGATATTGTGGTATTGTTTTGGTCATTTGAAGTATCGGAGTCGTAAGCAGACTGTCAGGTGAGTAAATCTGTAGACACTCCTGGGGGGGGTCTACAAATCTTCGAAAGTATCCACGGGATATCTTCTATCTAGATTATTTCCAACGCCAGTCCGGCCATAAAACTTTGGATATTAACTTTAATGAGAAGCTTTTGACTTATGCCGAGGATGCGTCGCTTAGGTTAAGGAAGTCCGGAACCTTACTTGAAGGTTAGGTGGAAATCTACCCTACATCATATTCACAAAATCGCTATCTTGGGGGTACGTGACAGTTTGAGAGACCTGAGGTCACAAAAACAGAGTACCGAAGCGTGTTCACTAGATCCGCGGGCGCAGAGGACAGTGTCCAGAGTTGCATACATACATCATGTAACTACTAGAGCACAACTACAATACCAATGTAGAGACCGGTATTGTACGCCTTAATTAGGCCGAAAAATATCAAGCGCTCAAAAATCTCTTTGAGGAAATTTCCTAGAAGCCGCTATTCCAAAAAAAGCTTCACTACTCTCGGGGATTTTCCACCTTGTTGGGCCTATGCAGAGTTTTTCCGCCGGTAGACGCTAATCCCAAAAGGGGGATAGGTCAAACAAGCTCTGGGGACCACTCCATCCAGAAAAGAACTTCGCAAAAAAACCATATACAGTAGATTCAACTCACCTAAGAGCTGGCTTTGTGTCCAGATTGACAGAAATTGACAGGCGAACAATAGTGGCAAGTACAGTCAAGCTTGACGCCTGTATCTGAGCTCAAAAGCTGGGTTATGGAAAATTGAAGCACCCCCGCTGTACATGCTATGAGCCTCAAACTCAACTTTCGGTGTGCAGCGGCCAGCCAGCCTACTATCTTCCAGAACCCCAGTTAGAGATCCTCCTTGGTCGCCGAGTGTCTTTTTTAAGGTTAGCTGAGTGTGTGTCCGATGTCCGGGTGTTGCTGCGCAAAATTTTCCGCTCCGAGCGCCGGGAGCACCCGACACTAATAATATTTAGGGTCCGATGCGTCCCGGCTTACGGAGACAACAATGGCCATGGGAACAACAACAACCAGGTGCTTTAATTTGGGTTTACCCCTGTGTGTCTTGACACTTGAGAGATATTATAGCCAGTAAGTCTGTGGCGTTGCTGTGGCTTTTTAGAACGGGAATATCATAGGACTCGAGGACAGGGGGGGATAGAGCACAAGCATTTGCATTTTATTGGAGACACGAAGATTAATAATCAAAACTGGGCATGCGCGTTGACGTTGGAACCTCGAGTACGAGCCCCGATGATGACTCGAAGCAGTCAGTAGAGTAGAGGTATGTGTACTTTTTCTGGGTCTCGTCTTCAGTCAGCCTCTCCGTTAGGCTCCGAAATTTTCCTATGGTTTCCTTTAGGAAATCCCTTCCCGCTGTGGATGCTTTTCTTACTCTAAGGGAGTTATTTACTGTCCGTTTCGTCTAGTGTATGTAGAACCCGATTTTTCTTACTTTTGGTATATAAGTCCCTATTGCGTACGGGGGTGTACCACTACTTCTAGTCAAAAGTTTCTCATCAAAGAAAAAGACAAACACCAAAGCAAACTCAACCAAATACCAAAAATGCTCTCAACAAGAGTTATCACAACAGGAACTCTCTCGAAGACCCTGGGCCAGTTTGCCACTAGTGGCCTTCTGGTTCGCGGAACCAATTGCGTCCTACTACAGCAGCATAGGGCTTTCAGCTTGTCCTCGAAACCTTTCTTCAATTCCTCACAAAGAAATAAAGTTGCGGAAACTGAAGTAAAGAATTTGAAGGAGTTTCGGGAACGATCATGGCCACATCCTGTGTATAGCGAACAGGAAATGAAGGATATTGTTAGTATTTGCCTACATTATTACCTGTTAATACAATGTTCTAGGGCCTAGCTAAGTTTTGGTATCAGGTAATTGCGCATCGTAAGGCCAAAGATTGGTCTGATTGGGTCGCTCTCTCCGCCGTACGCTTTTTCAGACGAGCATTTGACCTCGTAACCGGGTACAAACACGACAAGCAGGTATGGTTTATCCTGAAAAAACCAAGTTACAGATTAGTTACTAAAACTTGTCTACAGATTGCGTTGGGAAACAAAAATCCCAATACCACTGATGCTTTCCACATGACTCCCGATAAATGGCTTGCCCGTTTCATCTTCCTCGAATCCATTGCAGGTTCATCACCCCAAAGAGCATGCCTACCAAACTCTAGATAGACACTAACAAGCACCTCCAGGTGTCCCCGGTATGGTCGCTGGCATGATCCGTCACCTTCACTCCATCCGCCGCCTTCAACGAGACCAAGCTTGGATTGAGACGCTCCTCGAAGAAGCCTACAATGAGCGTCTCCACCTTCTTACCTTCCTCCATTTCCGCCAGCCTGGCTGGTTCATGCGCATGATGATCCTCGGCGGCCAGGGTGTTTTTTTCAACACCTTCTTCCTTGCCTACCTCATCTCCCCACGCACCTGCCACCGCTTCGTCGGGTACATTGAGGAAGAAGCTGTCATCACCTACACTCGTGCCATTGCCGACCTTGATAACGGGAGAATCCCAGAGTGGTCAAATCTGCGTGCGCCGGACATTGCAATCAAGTACTTCAACCTCAAGCCAGATGCGGTTATGAAGGATATCTTGATGGTCATCAGGGCCGATGAGGCAAAGCATAGGGAGGTCAACCACACACTGGCGAATCTTCAGCAGACAGAGGACCCTAATCCATATGCCTTGACCTATGGCAATCGAAATAAGCCACATCCGACCAAGGGGTTGGAATTCACGAAGCCTATTGGGTGGGAAAGAACCGAGATTACCGTGAAGCCATCAGATTAGTCTTCTTCCCTGCTTCTTGTGCGTCGTTTCATTGTTTTTCATTTAAAAGTATGGGATGGAAGCTGTGTTTTTGGGTTCCAAGGTTATAATCTCTTCTCCTTGTACGATATTAGTAATTGGCGTTATTTTTCTTCTTTTTTTTCTCTTTGTTTTGGGGGATACATGGCGCTGCTTGATCCTTTTTGCAGGCCATGGGATTTTTGTTTTATTTTTTCGTTTTCTCTAGTTAGATATCAATGCCCTCTCCTCTCTTTTTACAGCACTACATGTAGCTATATCACATTGTCCTCTACCGTCATTGATAGAGGCCGATTCAATTCAGCCGTATGAGTCACACCAGCAACCAGAACAGGACAAGAAAATCACCTCGGGTTCTTAACCTTTCTAAACTCTGTCTCCCCATCTACCACCTCCTTCTCGTTCTGATCAACCCTAATCACATTTGCCAGCTCCGGACCTTTATCCAGGTCCTTCACAAACTGCCTGATTAAATTCTCCTCCCCCTGGGCCTCGCCCTCAACTTTGCCGTTTGGGATATTCCGCACGAACCCGGTGAGTGAGTATTTTCTCGCTGCGTCTACTGCGAATTTGCGGTAAAAGACACCTACAAGTCGGGGTTAGAAGGCTAACTGAGTCCAGCTACGAGAACCGTATAGAGCACACCTTGCACGCTGCCGTGAACGAGGAAGTGAATCTATTTATGATGTGCTGTTAGGTCAAAACCCATTATTACCACTAAGATAGGCGAGAAGAACGTACTCGTTTGATAGCCATTTTCGTTTTGTTTCGTTTCGGTTGTTACTTTAGTGGCTTTTTGTCTGGAAGCTTGTATGTTTGACGTGTGTCGTTTAATTGGGGTCTTTATCGCTTATCGTGTGCCAGGGTTAAAATCGCCTTGGCTGGAGACGTCATGGCACTCAGCCGCATGACATGACTGTACTATGCGGCATTGATCGGGATGCACGGAAACTGGAATTGGGCGGTGGGGTTGGTCGTGATTGATGCCAGAACACATTTGAGCATAAGCATGTGTCAATATTGTTATTTCAGTCCCGCTTGTATTTGTCTTCTCGTATATATATATTTATCATAGCAACCGACCGTACATCTTACGATACTACATGTATTTAGATACATGTACTAAACGTACTACATGTAGGTACATACAGCATATCGACCGCATATACGGGTATTTAAGAGTACCCATAATCCAGTAGATCAAAGCTTAGAAGGCACTCAGAGGCAATTATCACACCCGAGGCAAAAGCTTGGGCGAAAGAATATTAGAGGTTATCGTGAATTGATAGATAATCTGTGCCGCCAGCTCTAGCCCAGACTTCCCTCGGTTTAAACTGGTCGAGTCGTCCTGACCTACACCCTAGCTCGGTATCTCTCGGGGTGAGTGATCGCCTGTGATGCAACGGGTGAAATTGAGAACCGCGGGTATTCACTCGGGTATGGGACATCTATATTATGTGGAAGCGCTTTATTGAGGACTTTGAAATTCATCACTTTTTAGGGTTTATGTTTGTGCATGTGAGTAGGCAGGTTCATGTATATTGAATGCTAATAGAATCCAAATTTCCAGAAAACGACAAAGTATTTATGATGGGAGGATAGGTACTTGTATTTATCTTAACATGTAAGTAGTACATCTATTCATGCTACGTTTAATTTAGGGAGAATAAAATAAAGTCGAAATTGAACCCATAATTCGCTTCATAACTGCATACAAAGTATTGTTTAACTCTTACAACCACCACAAACTCATTTATGAAGCATAAACTATATAGTGGGGTCTAAAAACAGCGTTTAAGATGTTAACCTAATTGTAAAGCCTTTGGGTTTCGTTGCTAATCTGATGGGATGGGGATAGATATGATGCATTTCACTCATGTTTCAGTTTCCACTCAGATGCTCAGATAAAATCCAGGCCAGTGAACTGCTCCCCCACCTCTTCGTAATCCTTATCTTTGTCGTTAGTTTCAAAGTAACCGGATTGATTGCCGCTATTCTCCTCGATCTCTCCATTTTTTCCCTTTTGGCTTCCCTGGAGGGGTGTTTTCTGGCTGTTCATCCGAGTATTTGGTTGATAGTGCTCGCGGCCTTGCTGGTTCTTCTGCTGATACCCACCCCGGTAACTGCCGCCCCGCTGATATTTTTGCTGCGGTTGTTTCTGATAATATTTCTGTCTGTTGAGTTGTTGTGATTGCTGGTTATGACTGTTGATATTACCAGTTTCACCCTGCTGCCCACGCTCAAGACCTTGGAAATCTTTTCTAAACCCGGGCCTCGGCTGGGATAGTGATGTATTGTTGTTTCCTCTACCACCTCTTCCTCTCATGTTCGAAACTTGTGCTCTACTTTTGAGGACACCTATCTTTCGTTCTTCGCGCCAGTCATTCATTACACCATATCCATATCGGTCGAAGCCATTCGCCCAAGGATTCCAGGCAGCATTGTAGGTATAGGGATACCCAGCTCTAGATAGATAATTCATGTATGCCCCTTTAAGTGCCTTTTCGTGAATATGACTATGTGGAAGCTGATTCCCGAGAGCTGTGGTGGAAATTTTAGTAAATCCCCTTTAATAGTCTTAAACATAAGTGGGAGTAACATACTCAACCACCCTTTGCGTATATTGTGCTCTCTTCCGAAAAGTTCAAGTTTTCTAGCTTCTAGACCCACAAGACGACCAATAACATCATAAATCTTCACAAATTTTGTAAGCTTACTAACCCGATCGTATCACGGCTTCTCACTCGGAATTCCTACCTCATCTGGTTTGTGACTGGTTGCCCTAGGTTGTGCAACAATAACATCCATATCGATACCTTTATTGACCCATGTTGGGTTCCCTTTGATTCCGACCAGACAATGCTCCATCGTATGGTTAAGCCAGTGTCCTGTCCTACCAACAGAAATCAGACGGTTGAGATGGTCAACTTTGACCCAGGCAATTTCATCACAGAACCGATACCCCCACGCACGTAGACAGGCATGGCCGGCGTCAATAGTCCTTGCAGTACACCACAGAAAAAAAAGGCCCTCGTCCTGGAGGCTTCCCAATGGAAGATCGATGATA
Source organism: Morchella importuna (assembly GCF_003444635.1). Taxonomy (NCBI): domain Eukaryota; kingdom Fungi; phylum Ascomycota; class Pezizomycetes; order Pezizales; family Morchellaceae; genus Morchella; species Morchella importuna. Next base: position 624,505 of record NW_025763398.1, on the reverse strand, counting down.
GCTTGATCGGGAACGGTACCATACGGGAGCTATGAGAACATCACAGTTAGCATTGACCAATTTGGATTAAGTGACATAGATATAATAATTACAGTCATTCGAATGTCCCACGGTGCTAAGAGCCGAATATGTTAGCATCGATACCCCCACTTAAATGACAAAAAACGTACGATCTGCCATGATAGCCCTGAATTTTCCCAGGATCCCCAAGTCGAATTTAGTGATATCGCACCTAATCCATTGGGGAGGAGCACTTGCGCTCGGCGGGAAACTGATGCCCTTTTTCTTCATAAAATGTTAGTGATGATCATAAAACCTCTTATGAGTTGAAATACCGTTGATTTTGCATTATCCACAATATCTTTTTCTCCAATACCCCAGGCCCCTTCGTCTTCATTCTTGATACTGCCCAGGTTCTCCATTTCACCCGCTTTCCCCTGGAGTTCATCCATAAGCGGGTTTCCAAGAGTCATTAACTCTTCCTTATTCAGCTCTTGAATACGTTTTATAACACTCTCTGGAAACAACGGCTGATAATGTATGTAGGGACATCTGTCAGACATATCGCAAGAATCCAAGAACGAACAATCACCAAGTCTAACGTCTGTCTGAGCATGAATTATGCGCTTGAAATGCAGTTTGTCACGGCAACATCTGTTATGCCTCGATGCAGACTTACAGCGTCCCTCAAGGAAATATGAACAGTGTGCAACATAGGCTGGATGGGACGGTGCCCGGGAGATGAGACCGAGAAGGGCGAAGGATAAAGCAGGCGTCATACTACGGCGGGATATTCCCTCCTCTTCGTCCTCTAAATCTTCTTCGTCCAAAACTTCATCATCTGAGATTTCTTCGTTCAGCCCCCTTTGAAAGTGACAGGCGATTCAACAGAAGGGGACCCAGTAGTCACGTCTTCAGAGCTCCAACGAGGTGGATGTGGCTCTAGGCAGAGGTTGATAGGCATCAAAGAGGAATTAGTATTGTTGACTGGCACGTCAAAATGAAAATCCTCCTGTCTTTTCGATTGTGGATGGAAGGGTTTTGCATGGACACTTTGTTTCATTTCTCGCCCTTGGTCTTGTTGACGCTTCTCCTCCTGTATTTCCCGATGCCTTTCTTGACGTTGTTTTTCTCGACGCTGCTTTTCTTGATGCTGCTTTTCTTGATTTTGATGCTGCAAGTGTTGCAGGTGTTGCAGGTGTTGCAGGTGTTGCAGGTGTTGCAGGTGTTGCAGGTGTTGCAGGTGTTGCAGGTGTTGCAGGTGTTGCAGGTATTGTCGGTCTTGCTGGCTCTGGTGGTCTCGCAGATGTTGCTGACTTTGCTGGTGTTGTCGGACTTGATATTCTTGCTGATATTGCAGGTGTTGCTGGGGAAACAATTGTTGATTTTCTGGTTCCCATTGCCGCCCTACAACCCGCCTTGGGCGTGCTTCATTGGCACCCGCCCCAGTTCTGTTGTGTAAAATGTGGTTTTGGGTCCCTGAATTGGGTATAGAGCTTCCATCAATCTTAAACTGACTGAAATTTGGGGGAGGTATGTCCTGATACATGAGAAATTCCTTGTGTCTTAGCTGAGCATCTATTTCTGTCATAGCTACCCCTCTACTATCTATCAGTTGACCAGGGTGTAATGGGAGACTAGCTCTAAGATTACCCGAAGATACATCAGGTCTTTGGTTCTCTGCATGAGTTTGACCCCTGTACAGAGATTCACTAGTTCGTAGGCCTTGTGGTGTCTGGGATTTGTGTGCTCGAAAACTATTCTGGATGAATTCAGGCACTGGAATTCGCGCTGGAACATGAAATTGCTCATGACCTGTAGAATGTGCTCCATTTATGCCATCTAAGAAGCTGTTTTGAGTTGTATAGTCTCGGGGATTGAACTGCGGACCATCCCCCGTTGGCTGTGGGCCACCGTAAACAGGATCTTGATATGCGTTAGACCAAGCCCCAGAATGATTGCTAGTGAGGGAGAAATCCTGAATTTGATCACTTGCAAGGTTTCTGTGAGTTAGGTAAGGGTGAGGGTCATTGTTCCCGGGGTTCTGCCTTCCGTGTTGGCCATTAAAGAAGTGGTCGTAACTCATCCTGAAAGTGGGGCAAAAGGGGAGACAACGATGTTTTATGATTTGTTCTCTAAAACTGATTCTTGACGTTGCCTTGCTTGGTGGGTTGGTTGGTTGATGGGTTGATGTTTTGTTTTGAACCACAAAAAGACTCCAAAGGTACCATCATGTACTATCACTCGAACCCTAACTCTAACAATGACGGGGTAAGATATTCATTCGCCATTAATTAAACACCACCTGCGCCCGCCATCACCATCCCGCGCCAATATCCGATAATCCTCTTATCTATAATCCAGAATCATTACTGGTACTTTCGCGCGATAAAGCAAAAAAGAAAACAAACACACACAAAAAAAAAAAAAAAAGGATTGTAGAGTACAAACACAAATGAGAACGATAAGTAACTTCGGACCTAAAACTCCTATCAATCACGGAATTCGCTCGACTAACAAATGAAAAGTAGTAACTACATGTACATATGATACTCAGCCGCAGTGTCTTGGGAGAGGGGAGGTAAAGACGATAGCGGACAGATAGTCTAAATGAGAGCAGACCCCACATCAATAAATAGGTAAGCCCATTTATGGGATGTGTATGTACCCCTAATTCGGTTTATACCGGGATACATCGACACTCGCAGGCATTCTAAAAAAAAAAAAAAAATTCTAAATCAATCTATCGCCCTCAGTCTCGCCTCTTGTAAGAGCAGGCGTACCCGCCACCGAATCTCCCTCAAGGTCAGGATCGTAAGCTGTGGAAACGGCATCATCGTCATCGTCCTCATCTACAGGTATATATGAGCTGGCACCCGGCCCCGAAATAGCGGCGGCGGTTTCGCCCCGAGCCTCCTCTCTCATCCTTTTAATTTTCATGAAATTGTAGACAGCGATAGCCATGATAGTAACGAACAAACCAGAGATGTTAACGGGTGTGAGGGGGTCTTTGAAAACGATTGCAGCAACGGATATGGTCATTACTTCCTTAAAGATACCACAGATTGAAAGTGTTACAACCGAGGTGCGTTTAAGGAGTCTATAGGGCGATATTAGCGCTGTAGGAAACGCCAGAGGGATAGGGTGGTCTTACGCAAATTCGCTGCTAACCATCAAGAACGCAATCACACCAGGGAATAACAGAATCGCACACCCTTTTAACACGCCCTCCTGCGCAACTAATTCTTGAAGTTTTTCCGAAAGTGGTCCAAACCCTTCGACAGGGACAGCAATCAGGAATATGGAGACGAACATTATGGGCGCCAAGAAGAAAATACTGGAGAATGGGTTTGAGGTGGCTGGATTTCGAAGAAGTAAGATCTGTGTCAATGACCAACGAAGACCCGATAAGGCAGAGGCGAGAATCACGAGGAAAAACCCGATTGGGACGAAATGGGCTTCTGAAGCTACCATCATTAAGACGCCGATCGTCATGACAGTAATAATACCGACAAGCTTCCAAGTGAGCTTTTCGAGGCGAAATATAACGGCAAATAAGAGGACAAAGCCGAGAACGGAGGATTTGCACATTGCTATATATTGGTTAAAAGGTTATTAGAATACCTAGAGATAGAAGGGAAAGAGAAATGAGATATGGTGGGCGAAAGCTACTAACTGTAAAATGCAAGAGATATGAACTTTAAGCTCATGTTTCCCAAACCGATGTCTAGCCCTGTAGCTGCCCCGCATGGGCCGACTCTAGTTATATAGAACCATAATGTCATGATCCCGGCTTTCTGCCTCCGCTGTTCCTCACCACGGCTGTTCATGGAAAGCCGACCACCTTCACTAGGGCGCTGATCAATTGAGGTTTTGCCAAAGAAACCGATGGGGCGAAAATGCGGAAATATGAACAGAACAAGTGAAGCTAAACAAAATTGGACTATCATATGGAGACAGGTTGTGAAGAGCGGGAAATGAAAATCGAGATAATCGGGTGAGAACATCCATTTGTTGTACTGTGAGAATATATAGTTAGAAGCTCGTTTTTGATCTCCAAGGGATGGGAATTTCCTTACGATTGATATCAAAAGTGAAAACAGATACCTGTCAAGAACTCTGATTAGCCTAGACTTTCGATGCTCCTCTCTGGGAGCTAAGCTATGACCAACCGAAGAGAGCTTATCAACCTACCAAAGACCAATAAACAACGCGTTGATACTCATATCTTTAATAACCTTCCCATCTGCAAGCTTCTTTTCTTCGTCGCTTATCACTGGCCGTTCCCCATCTGCCATAACCAACCTATCACCCAAACCGACACTCCCATCACCACCACGTAAGTTCAATCCGCCCCGTCTTCTACGTTTACCCCTTTTACGTCTATCCGGGCTCGGAGCCCATGATTCACCCTCATCGCCGGTATGTGGATAGTCGCTCATTTCCAGGTCTTCAGATTCTGAATCGTGTTCCAACCTTGGCTGTCCAGCGTCATCGACCGGAGACCCGACCTCCGACGAGCTGAAACTATCGGTAGAGCTCCTGGCTCCAGGTCTAGATTTCGATGAAAAAGCTCTCTTCTTTTTTTGTTTCTTTGCCCTCTGTGTTCCGGACTCGGTGAAGGCGGACGAAGGGTTTGGCGAAGGTTCTGGGGGACACGCCTTGTTTCCAACGACAGGTGGGTTTTTGGGACGGTCTTCTTCAGAATCTTCGGAGGAAGAGGAAGGATATGAGGTTGTATTTGCGGGAAAGGAAGCCGCCATGGCCTCTTGCGAGCAGGGGGGGGGGGGTTGTATGGATTATAATCTACGTATTACTTGATATATATGTAGAATCTTGCTGTTGGGTTGAGGACGGGATTGGACTGGCTAGATCTTTTTTTCCCTCTCTTTGGGTGATGGGGTGCAGTTGTCTGTTCAGTCTTTATTGCGCGTATTTACCGGAGAAGACCATTGTTATTAGTAGCGAGTGCGTGTGCCCTTGTTACCGGGGGGTGTTGCAGGACAGCCAGGACAGGACATCCGGGACAGGACATACTCCACATAGAGCACCATACAGCTACCCCATACCAGCAGTATCTGGGCCCCAGGCCTCTAAAATGCACGGTTAGAAAGGCCCAGGTACCGGTAAGAAGATATTCCGTCTGTCTGTATTTAGCTATGGGGCGCGTGAGGATACCTACCCGAGTGGCTAGTGCCCGTTTTACTAGTATTTGTGCCACAGAAATCTAAAAGGAGATCAAACGCGGCAGTGTTACTGAGCGCAGTTCTGGGGTCAATGTGCACTGATTAACCACTGGCCCATTTGCAGAAAGAGAGCTAGAGTCTGTTTATTCGCCATTGACCCGGGAAATACTGTATAACATTACATGCATCAAAACACCAATCCCTGCCCTTGCAAACAGACCCCTCCACAGCTCTCCGTTATCTGCCCCTCCTTATCCTCTGACCACTAACCCTCTCATCACCACCACCAAAAGGGTATCGTGACCCTACCCCACACCCTCAAAGCTAAATACTCATCACCTGTACCATCTCCCCCTCCTTACTCTCTAATAGCCTTAACAATGCCTGGTGACTCCCCACCTCCAACTTCTTTTGATGATATCGAACTCCACAAGGAAAACATACAGCCTCTCGCTTCGGGACGGTCTGCTAGGGCGCTCGCACAAGTCCTTTCGGCACGTGCTAGCCCTGTTGTTCTCCGTGGAGAGAATGCTGTGAAACAGGCTGAATTCGAGCAAGAATTAAAGACAGCCTCTGAACTGGATGACCCACTGGAGGTTTGGGTTCGCTACGTCAACTGGACTGTCGAGACATTTCCTTCCGGTAGTTCTCATGAATCCAACCTTGTGCATCTGCTCGAGCGAGTAACCCGGGAGTTTCTCCACGAGGATCAGTACAAGAATGACCCTCGTTACCTCAAACTTTGGATCCAATACATCCAAAACTTTTCCGACACCCCGAGAGAAGCGTTTGCGTACCTTGCTAGGCACGATGTCGGGCAAAAACTTGCCCTGTTCTACGAGGAATTCGCTACGCTGTTAGAGAGCATTGGTAGGAGACACCAGGCTGCTGAGGTTTACCACACGGGGATCCAACAAAACGCTAGGCCTGTAGATAGGCTCCTCAGGAAGAACGATGAGTTCAGACAAAGATTAGAAACCAACCCAATTACAGATGATGAACCTCACTCGCCTGCACTTGTTGCCACAAGGCCGGCATTGGCAGTAAAAGCTTTTGGTGGTGGGCTCGGAGGCGGACTAGGAGCACCAGCAGAGCCCCAGCAGCAGCAGCAGCAGCCAGATCCAGCTCCTGCTAAGAAACCCGCAAAAATGAAAATGGCTATCTACTCCGACGCGGATGCTGAGCCTTCTTCAAGAGCTGGAACTAAAAAGGTGACCGGCGGTTGGGATGAGATTGGCACCAGGGATCACAGGAAAAAAGAAAATACCGTGGAGTCACGCCCCTTTGCCGGACAGACCATGAAGCAGGAAGGTGGAAAGAAGCCGTCGTCACAAGGTGGCAAGCTGGCGGTCTTTAGAGACACTGTGAGTAGTTCCTAGACAATGTTTACTTCACTTTCCTGTCTAATTATTATATCTTGCCAATACAAGTAGAACTAATACCACCGTTCGATTCTCAATTTGTTTTGTCAGTCTTTACATCATTCACAAGAAAATATCATTCCCCCCGCATCATCCAATAAACGTCCTGAAAAAGTGGCCATAAATCTTGAACTAGTATATCCAGAAGAAGGTGACGAAGAATATTCTTTCGAAGAATTAAGAGCAATAAAGAGAGGTCTTTATGGAATCGATTGGAAAACGAGGCGAGAGGAGGAGGAATATGAACGTCGAGCCAAAATCCAAGCAAAAAGTCGTATGGTTGAAGAAAAAAGGGCACCAGTAACAGTGAAAACGGTCATGTCTCCTTCTCCAAATAAGGGCAAAATAAAACGAAAAGGGAACTCCAGAAACGCTGAGCCTACAATGACCTTCCACACGAGAGCAGCGACAGACGAAATATATGATATTTTCAATCAACCTTTGCAGTTATCCGCCGGGCAAGATGATGAGGATAGTGAAAACGATAGTGACGAATTCGATGGAGAAGATTATACCATGGCCACCAATATTGGCGAGCAAACCGAGCAGTTTGACCCCGACGCTGAGGGCGAAGATGACGATGGAAAAAGTGTGAAAAGTGATTGGTCTGATTTTACTCTCAGGCGAAATTTGCTGGCCGAGAATGAGACGGAAGGAGAAGAAGAACTGGTAAGCGAAGAGGAACTTGTACAAGCCAAGGGAAAGATAGAAAAGCTCGCGATTCACAAGGATGAAGGGTTTGATGTCTTTGGAGAAAACAAGCTCAATATTCTAAGGGATGAACCCAAGCAAGTGGCGACATCATCCCGTCTTCCTCTCCAGAAAATGAAGATCCCCTCGCCTCCCGAAGATTTTGATCCACCTCGAAATCCATATTATGCCGGTAATCAAGCGCATGCTCAGAACAGGCTTCCATACATGACGCCCATTGTTGAAAAAACCGAGTCCTTACCACCAACAACAATTGCGAGAAGAAAAGCAGAACATCACAAAACCCCAAGTAAGAGCCGGATGCCGGACATCATGGATAATAGTTTCTCAAGTCCGTTCGGCGAGATACTTAACGATTCTGGCTTTGGAGTGAGCAACCTGTCACTAATCGATCCTCCGCTTGTGCCTAAAGAAAGGGAAAGGAAGCCTTTTGGTGCTAAACCCGTCACGGCACTAAAACCTGTAGCACCAAAAGAAGTACCAATAATTCAGGACCTGCAGTGTAATCCAATGGATGAAGCGCTACGAGCCCAAATATACGAAAAATTACAGCCCCCTTTGAAGACACATGAAGGGTTTTATCATCATCCTAAGTCCACATTTGGAAAGGCAGCTGAAATTAGGAAGTTCTCAAAGTCTATGGGCAGGAAGGATAGTGATAGAAACAACTCTAACTCTGGACAAGGCCCAAGTATCGACTTCTTTACAGGAGATGGTGTTAGGTCTTATGCCATAAAACGAGAGCTCGGCAAAGGAGCATTTGCACCGGTTTATCTCGCCGAGAATATGATGGTGGCAGATGCAGAAGATGAGGCTGAGGACCTGGATGAGGATGATATCGAAGGCCGTCTCGAACTTACTAAAAGAACAGCCGGTCGGAAACGGTTTGAGGCAGTAAAAATGGAACATCCCCCATCTCCATGGGAGTTCTATATAATGCGCCAAGCCAAGCGTCGTCTTGGTGTGGTCCGCGCATCCGAATCGATTCTTAATGCCTATGAGATGCACCTCTTCTCTGATGAAGGGTACCTAATCCTTGAATACCGCGACCAAGGCACAATTCTCGATCTTATAAATATTGCTAAAGCCGACTCGGCCGCAGGTGCGGGAGTCATGGATGAAACACTTGTCATGTTTCTAGCCGTTGAGCTCCTGCGGACCGTCGAGGCCCTCCATACGCGTGGCATTCTCCATGGTGATCTGAAGGCTGATAACTGTCTCATCCGCTTCGATCCCATTCCTGATGCTTCTTGGTCTGCACGCTATCGTCGCGATGGTGCGGATGGCTGGGACAAGAAGGGCGTGTCGTTGATTGACTTTGGCCGTGGAATCGACATGAAATTGTTCTCGCCGAACGTCCAGTTCATTGCTGATTGGAAGACGGATCAACAGGATTGTGCTGAAATGAGAGAGATGCGGCCGTGGACTTACCAGGTTGATTACTATGGTCTCGCCGCAATCATACATACCATGTTATTTGGGAAGTACATCGAGTCCACAGCCGAGAAGGGAGGCCTAGGGGCGAAGAAATACAGGATCACGAGTACCATGAAGCGATATTGGCAGCAGAATATCTGGAATGAACTCTTTGATGTTTTGTTGAATCCCTTGCTCCACACTGGTGGGGAAAATCGGGGCGTGATGCCCGTGACTAAAGCTATTAGAAAGTGCAGGGATGGTATGGAGTCATGGCTAGAGAACAATTGTGAGAAGGGAGCTGGGTTGAGGAATATAATCAAAAGAATGGAGGCGACGCTGAGTAGAAGGAGATAGGCACGGATAGGATCGGAGCAGGAGAATGGAGAACATTTTGTGTTAGTTTTAGTCTTGTGTTTGGTCTTTGGAGTTCGTTTTATAGATACAAATATGGGGGGGGGGGGGGGGGCCTTATCGTCCTTATAGGTTTTTTTTCTTTTTTTCTTCTTCAGTCCTTCGCCAGTCATTTTGTCGGCGAGATAAGCGGTCATATACCCGCAGCTAGCGCCTCTTGCCCCGCTCATCTAAATTTACAGAGATCGTGCCCTAGCCTGCATAGATATATTTCCTGTCGATTCGCCGCTACTAACCACCCACTCTCCCTTTTTCCCGTTGAAACAAGGAATTCTTGGTCATGGATAATCACTCGAACATCTGATGGCCAGGATTTTTTTTTTTTTTTGTTTAATTCATTAATTGCATGCAACCTTACAGTTATGGCAATGACCCCTGAACCACCCGACCTCTTCCACCTCCTCTCGCGTTTGGCTGACATAGGAAATATATGAAAATACACCGTGTTGGGCTATTCCTCGTCTCCGGCGTCCTTCAACGTCCCCCAACCATTCTGATGGCCAGGAAAATCGGCGACCAAAGGGAAACGGGGCTAACTTGGCAATTCGCCGTCGTCTCTTGGTGATACGTTCCAGCACACACATCACCGCCATGGCCTGTAGTGCTTGATTTTGCAAATGGTATAGTAGGCCGCCGTAACCACCACGGTCACTCACCCACCCCGGCACAGAGAACCCCCAACTTTACTACGTCCACCTGGTCAGAGGATAAACCAATAGATGCTGCGGGGGAAGCAGAATTTCTAACCCCAGAAGCCTAGTCACCCACACCCTGATACGATGTACATACATGTATGTACGAAGTAGCCGTCGAGGGGGTGGTACATGTACGTGTAGTGATATGCAACCCACCACCGAGGAATTAGTTAGACCCACATCTCCATCCAATGCGGCTGGGTTGTTTAGTGGCGGTGAGCGTGGGCGGGGGTCGAGATCGGGTTGGTTTATGCTATGTAGGCCGACGTTGGTGGACGAGTGATATTCTGTGATTGGGTTATCGGCGAGTCTACCTACATGTACTTTCTGGGAGAATGTTCCCTTTCAACCCCCCCCCCCCCCCCCCCCCAAATGTAGGTACGCTTCTCGACAGGTCAAGCTAGGCAGGTATATAAGGTCGATAGGTATATACATACACGTAGAGTGCACCCCACTTATTTCGTCAGTAACTTTGCTAGACCCGGATGATTTTCTACAATGTCTTTTTTGTCAACCTTCAGTTTCAGTTTTTCTTTCTTTCTTGCTCTTCTTATAGTAATAAGAAGAAGCTTATGTGTATGTTAAAAACCTCCCATGCAAAAAATCCTTCTTCCTTATTCCCACAACCAACAAACAAGCAAGCAAGCAAGCAAACGTCTAGTATAAGTAGAAGAGCCAAAACGATAAAAAAAAAAAGATATATATAAAAAAAAAACGAAAGAAAAAATAGAACCATTAAAAGATAACAAAGAGAGAAAGAAAGAAAAAAACACAAAAACCCGTTAAACACCCTTCCAGAAACGACAGAAAAAAAAGTGCCTAAAAAATCCTCATCTCAAGCCATGCGTCCCACAATAAGCCAGAAACATAAACTAAAAAAACAGACAAAGAAAAAAGAGAAAAAACAACATAGGAATCGTCAAGATACATATGTACCGCCATTCCCTTCCCTTCCCCGCTCACCACCCATCTCCCCCTTTTTTTCTCCCCCGCATATCACCTCACATGATATTATAAACCCTCTTCGCAATAAAATAGCACAGAAACCCAAATCCCAGCAGCCCCACCGTGATGCACCAGAACCAGTTCAGATTCTCAATCTCCTGGCCCGGCACCATGACGTTCATGCCCCACAGGCCCGTGATGATATTCATCGGCAGCACGATCGTGCCCAGGACCGTCAGCCGACCCAGCACGTCCGCGGTCTGCTCCTGGCGCTCGTTCATCTTGATGTTGATCTGGGCGAGGTAGTTTGAGTGTGAGCGCGAGAGGATCTTCTCCATGTGGTTGAGGTTGCCGACCATGGTGACGATGTGGTCTAAGTTTTTTTTTTAAAAAAATATCAGCACACAATCCATCTGGGGGGTTAGGAGCTACAGTGAAGCTGGGATGGATGGATTGGATTGGAATGGGGATTTGCAAACCTTGAATATCGCCCAAGTACAGCCCAATCTCACTCCGCGGCGCCACCTCCCACTGCTCATTACACCGCTTCGCAAACCCCTTAATCACATCCGCCTTATTCTGCAGCAGCCTATACAAGCCCATCACCTTCTTCCTACTATCGCCCACCCTCTTGAGCATATCCCCATCACTCTTCTGCTCCGTCTCATCCTCCGCCCCGCCGCTGCCCCCTGCGTCCCCGCCGAACTCTTCTTATCCGCCCCGGCCTCCGCCAAATGCATCAGCAAGATGGCATCATCAATATCGTCCACCTCCTCCTCGAGGTTCTGGATCAGCGGCGCAAACGCATCCGTAATGTCGTCAATCAGCGCATACGAGATCCAGTCCGCCGAGACGGTGATGTAGTCCTTGAGCTGGCGTATGCGGCGGCGCACGTTTGCCGGGTGCGGCGTGAGCGAAAAGTGGAAGCTGATGACGCCCTCGCGGAAGACGACGAAATACAGGTTGACGGGCTCGAGGTAGTCCTCGCTGTTGCTGTCCTGCTCGAACGTGCGGTACGAGACGAGGTAGTAGCTGCGGAAGAGCTCGACCTTCTCGCGCGTCTCCTGCATCAGGATGTCCTCGGCCGTCAGCGGGTGGATGCCGAACGTCTTGACGAAGACCTTCATCTCGGCGTCCGTGGGGTTCATGACGTCGAGCCAGAAGGTGGGGCGCGGGCCGACGCGCTGCGGCGAGTTGGTGGTTTGTTGGTGGTTCGGGGAGCGGGCGGAGTTCCCCCGGGGGTAGGAGACCCGTTTACTGTTGCCCGGCTATTGTTGGTCGTCGTCTCGGCCTCCGAGTACCCCCGCCGTGGATCTCGTCCTCCTCCTCGTCAGAGCTATCGTCCAGGACCCGCGGCTCCGGCCTGAACAGCTCCTTGAACGTCTGTCCGGGCTGCAGGAGCTCAGAGATGGTATGCGAGTGGATCGTCGCCGGGATCTCGTCGTTGAAGTACGTGAACCGGTAAGGCTCGTCATCCACCTCCCTGTGCCAGCCCGATCTCTGCGGCGCCCGCAGTCGCCCGCCCACATAGACCGGCTCCGACGTCTTCTTGGCCCTGATTCCCTCGCTGCGCTCCTCCTTCTCGTCCCTGCTCCATTCCTCCAGCACCGCCAGGTCGGGCCACGCCCGCGTGCGACGCCGGGGGCGGGTGCGGACCTCGCCATGAATAGTGGCAACCTCGTCGTCCGTGAGTCCGTCGTCCACGGGGAAACACACATCCTCCTCCGCCGTCGTCTTCCGATGCCCAGGCCCCATCTCATGCGGCGGCGTCTGGCAGTGCGAATCGGGATACAAGTGATCATTTCCGCCATCCTCCATGGTAATGATCGTATCGTTATCATGCAACCTACTCGGCATGCCCAAGTGGTCATTCGCAAACTCATTCTGGGACCCGATCCCCATGCCCAACAGCGGCCCACGCGGCCCCAAACTCGGGCTCCCCGGCATCGACGGCGGGAAATTGACGCTGCCATATCCCAGCTGCTGGGGCGGCAGCACGAGCGCCGGCCGCCTCCCCACGCTGCCCGACTCGGCCGTCGACGGCCGCGACCGCTTCGGCTTCCCCGAGAACACGGGCGAGATGCTCGTCTCGTTGCTGCCCAAGGACCGCGTGGACCGCGCCATCAACGGCGTATTCTCGTTGTCGCTATCGTCATCGCCATTCCCGTCCTGGTTCCACAAGAATCTTCCTCGCTCCACCCGGGGCGTGCGGCTCTTTCCCGCGGAGAGGAGGTTCCCCGCGGCGCTGCTACCACCGCCACCGGGGGCACCTCCACCCACACCCCGCCCCCGGCCCCACCGCCAGAAAGGTGCTGTTCAGCGGGCTGCGCTGCTTAAACGCCGATGCGCTGCCGAGCTGCGTGCTCTGCCGGCGGGGCCGCATAGACTGCTGGTCGCGGTGGTCGAGCAGCACGGAGCTGCCGATGGAGGTGGTGCTCATGTTGTGGTGGTGGAAGAGCTGGGAGCGTGGGTCCAGCGGCAGCTGCGAGTGGCCGTGGCCGCCGCCGTGGGAGCTGGGGCTGCCCATTGTTTGGTTTGCAGGGACGTTGCTGTTGTCGATGAGGATGTCGCCGATGATGGCGGTTGAGCCGCGGCGTGTACGGCGGCGCTGTTTGTCCTTTTTGCGTTTGGGCTTGGGGCTGGAGGGGGGTTCTTGGTGTTGTTGCTGCTGCTGCTGGTGTTGTTGGAGGCGGTATTGTTGGAGGTGGAGGAAGTTGCTGCGAGTGTTGTAGGATTGCTGGTGTTGTTCCTGTTGCGGCGGCGGTGGTGGTGGTTGTGGTTGTGGTGGTCGTGGTGGTCGTAGTGATCGTGGTGATGGTGGTTGTGAATGATGATGATGATGATGATGCTGGTGTTGTTCCTGATTTTCCTGGGTGCGGCTGGGATCAATGGATTGAGGCTGTGGTTGTGCAGCAGAGGCAACGGCAGGGGCAGGGGTAGCTACTAGTACAGGCACAGCAGATACAGAAGGAGAGGAAGAGGAGGAAGAAGAAGAAGAGGAAGAGGAGGAAGAAGAAGAAGCAGAGGAAGAACGTGTGCGGGAGGCAGGAGGAGAAGGCATGGTTAATTAATTATGCTTATGGACTGATTGGTCGAGATTGATACTAGTTTAAACTTGGGGTCACTGGACCACTGAGAGACGGTCACAGCACGGTATTACCAGGAGTAGAAAGTAGTTGTGTGTGTATGTATGTAGGTGGAGGGTCTGAGAGGTGAGAGGTGAGAGGTGCGAGAATAGGAATGGAGAATGCGGACTAGACCTTCTTGATCTACAGCCCCACCGATAAGTGAGACCCGCGAAAGTGAGATGGAGTCGAGTCAGGAGTCGGGGGGTAGCCGTGTAACGAGTCTCTGTCTGGTCTGTCGTTCTTTATCTCTTCTATTCCCGGGACAACCCTATCATGGCGACGGGGCAAGGTCGTGTGTGGAGTGCTAGATACACACAGGAACAGACAGCTCAATTAAAACAGAATTTTCCTTGGTCAGGATGAGAACGAGAATGCTGGGCAGGTATGCTACCTAGAGTAGGTGAGCTTTTTTGTATGCTGCCTGCTGCTGGGATGATGCGTGTGCAGAGTAGAGTAGAGGAGGAATAATCATTCAATTCGACCTTTAGAAGAAGGACTTGATTTGCTTGGATATGAGAGAGAAAGAGAAAGAGAGGGACTCCCAGCCTGCTTTTGACCCCCAATTCCCTACATGTATGTAGCTGGGGCGTCGTCGTCGTCGTCGTTGTCGGTTGACGGAGGTAGAGATATCGTCATAGACATACTCTACCTACACTTACACTTCAAGACCTTGCTTGGTGCTGTAGAGTACATGTACTCTACCGGTGCGGATGTATTTACATACATGTACAGACAGACAAGACCTGGTACATACATGTTCAACTGTAGGTACCGTCCACACATGTTGCATCCGCATGAACCCTCCCGCTATGAGATCCGTTTTGCTATATACTTCATGTATCCTATGTCTCTAAACTGCTGTCTCGTAGCCCTTCCTTCCTTCCCTGCTCGCGTGCCTCTCCAAACCAAATTGACCTGATCTGACCCCTCGGTGATCCTCCACCCCTCCCCTTCCCCGACCGTAACACAAACACGTTTTATTTCTCGGTTGTCATTTTTATGATATGATCCACCCTGCCGGCGAACCGCTCTCTGAAATCCTGAAATGGAAATAGAATCATACAGGTGCTTCTAGGAGTAGGAGTATGTTTAGTCAATTCTCTTACAGTCTTTTACCGTCTCTTGACGAATACTGTCAGTTGACGAACAGGGGACTTTGGGGCCAATAGAAATTAAAAGGACCGGAGATCTCGTAGCTTGGCTGTTGCTTGACTGTTTCTTTCCATACTTGGAATCCCTGTTCGTCAAATGGGAGTATTCGTCAAGAGACGGTAACAGACTGTACTCTGGGCTTTTTTCTTTGTTTCTGCAATTGGTGGACCGGCCGGTTGTGTCTCGGAGTTAGCCATGCCATGCAATGCTCTCTTCTTCTTCTTCTTCTTCTTCTGGCTGTTAGCACATACGTCAACGTTGGCGGGTGGCTTGACTTGACCTACAGTTTGAGGTGATCGACAGGCATGGTTCATGAAGTCTTGACTGGTAGGTACAGAGAGTAGTAGAGTGCAATACATCAACGTCGGCGAACAAGATGGACGACTGATGGATCGATTGGGTTGGCTGCTTATTTGAATATACCTGCCTACCTCTCGGGCGGTTTGAGGGCACGGTTTTAGTCGGATAGTCATTAGCTATAGTTCTTAGCAGTCAAGGTGAGAAGCGAGAAACTACATGTACTCTACATGTACTCTACTCTACCACTGGATCCGAACAACATCATATATCCAACCCAATCAAACCCAACCCCAGCCAATTCGCAATCCCAGAGCCCAATTAATCTGCGCCAAACACCCTATCCCTATGTACCAAACACCCTGCCAAACAAACACCCATTCATTCATCCATTACATTCAACGTTTAGGCAGACGCCGTCACATCCTTAAGCTTGGCCAGCCACACATCGTGATTGGCTGGCCTGCGAAAAAAACCAGTCCAAGCGGTAGTTGGTGGCCGGCTGGCCGTCGGTAGATTTTGCCCCTTCCTGCGTTAGCTGTCGAAGGCATCTCTGTCTGACAGCTGGCTGGCTACGACCGCGCGCTGATCATCAACGTCGGTGCTGTAGGTAACGGTTGACACATAACTTCTGGGCGACAACGGCATTGGCGCAAGTTAAGCATGGCACAACCGCATCCTTCGCGACTCACCAAGCATTGCGTTCAATGATCAAAACCACACAGCACCAGTCCCATTCACAGCCTATCACTCGACCCATCAAGGGATCGACTATGTACCAACCAACGTTAACTACCAGCCAGCCAGATACACACCCTCCCAAGCCGAAACCTACATGTAACCAAACCGCAGCGCCTACGCCGCGCTATTGCACAAGTAGGCTCGTCTGTCCTGTAGGGCAATTGCAACTTAACCTATCTTACAGGGCGGCGTGGCCGGGTGGATGGAGGTAGTTCACCGCCGTCCTGCCCCCCCCCCCCCCCTCCTCCCGGGCAGCCCAAAAAATCTCGTCTCCAGCAACACCCGCTGCGCGCCCACTCATGGCAGCAAGCCTTAACCTGGGCTGCATGGATGGACGGATGGATGGATACACCCCATGCGCCGCGTTTCTGCTGTGCTAGCTAGAATAGCGGGGGGAAGCGGGCCGTATGTGTGTACATGTATGTACGATCTCTCCACGCCGGGGTGTGATGTAGTCTGCGAACCGTAGCGGGCGCCTAAGATTTACTATCCAACACGAGAACCTTTGCCAACCCCCAATACAAGTACGTTCGTGGTGGATTGTGACTACAGGGTTAGGTGTTGTCCCCCCTAGCCTCACTCCCTTAAATATTACTTCCCGACCTTACAGTTGTGTGGGCGTGGTAGTCTAGTGGTAGACGCCTCGTCCTGTCTTACACCGTGTGGGTTGAGCCCCACGATCGCCCGGAGACGTCCGGAGGTCGTGGGTTCAACTCCGGGGGTGGGAGTGGTGCTCGGGAAGTACGTCACTTTCACGGGAAGCAGTGTTCAATATCTCGAATTAGAACCTGTGGACCGTGCATGGGTGGCGTATAGTCGCAGCATCTACTTTTTGTGGATATTTATTACCCTTTTTTTTTTTTTTGGAGGGGTATAAAGAGGGGTATGTGTGATATCGATTGGAACTTTACAATTAATTGCAGATTGAACTGTCTTAGCCTTATCGCTCACTATTTGGCTAATCGGTCTCCAGGGCCGGTTGTAGCATTAGGCCGGTTTAGCGAAACTCTTCCAGGCCATATTCTTTTATAGTATAGTAGATGAGTGGTGGTATTATTTTCTATCCGTCATGTTTTTCCGTAGCCAGAGCTAGCCAGAGGTGCTGCAACTGTAACCTATATACGCCGAGTGATATCCCATGAAGCAACCCTCTCCAAGATTTTACAACAAAACTCCACACACACACACGCATACACACCATACAGATTTATTACTATGCTCCCTAGAGAAAAAAAAGAAAAGAAACCTAAGATATAAAACTCCACCCCCAAACCCACCCCCCTAAAATCAAACCCAAACCCAAACCCAAACCCAAACCCCACCCCCACTACTGCTGCTGCCCCCCGCAGCCCCCGCAGCCGCCGGCGCCTCCGCCAGCAACCTCTGCCTCAGCATCACAACCTGCTTCGCCTGCTCCGCTGGCAGCCTTGCAATCTCCTCCTGCGTCAACATCTTGACCCTCTGCAGCAGCGCCGCTTTCTCCTCCGCTGCCGTATCCTGTCCCTGTGCCTGTGCTTGTGCAGCCTGTGCGGCCTGAGCGGCGGCTTGAATCTGCTGCACGACGTGCATCTGTTGTTGCTGCTGCCCCGCCGCCGCTGCCTGCATGTGTAGCATTTGCTGCTGCTGCTGGTGGTGCTGCTGGGCGGCGAGGAACTCGGGGAATTCGGAGAGGTTCATGTTCATGGGGAGTGGGGAGGGGTAGCTGTGGGCGTGGGCGTGGGCGTTGTAGAATGCCTGCTGCTGCTGGGGAGTGGTCTGGCGCATGTGTTGTTGCTGTTGCTGCTGCTGCTGGAGGAGGTATTGCTGCTGTATCAGGTTCTGCTGAAACTGCTGCTGCTGCTGTTGCTGTGGAATCTGTAGCTGGTTGTTGGCAGCAGCAGCGGCGGCGGCGGAGGCGGCAGTGGTGTACGCGGGCGTACTAGCCTCCAGCACCTGCGAGACTACCTCGGGCTTAACAAGGTTCATGAGCACCATGGCCTGAAACAGCGCATGCGCAAGCTGCGGGCAGTAGCGCAGCGTCTCGGCGGCCTTTACGGGGTCCGTTGCGATCAGATCCTTCATCTGCCCGAGCGCCAGGAGGAGCTGGGGTGCCGGGATCTGCGACAGCGTCTTGGAGATGGAGTCGGTGGTGCTGAGATTCGGGTGGTTGTCGACGCCCTGGGGGAGCGAGCCGATGAAGGCTGCCAGGGCGGCGGAGGGGCTGGGCGCGCTTTCGCTGGTGGGAGAGGTGAGGGTGATGTGGGTGAGGTTGGGGCCGAAGCGGTGGGCGTGCTCGGTGTGGGTGGGGTTGGTGTTGGGGTCGTGGGTGAAGCGGCCGTTGTCGCTGCCGTTGTGGCTGCTGCTGTGGGCGGCGTAGCCGGTGTCGGGGTTGTAGGAGGTGCGGATGTCGGCGTAGTCGCCCATGGGGTACATGTTGTTTCCAGTGCTACCGCCATCTTTATTGGCAGCAGCAACAGCAATTGCAGCAGCAGCGGCGGCGGCGGTGTCTTTGGAGGCGTTGTCTGATCTGCCTGGGTATCCCTCTTTGCCTACATAGCCCTGCGAGGAGTAGTCGACGCGCAGCTTGCGGCCCATGACGTCGTAGCCGTCGAGGTTGCGGACGGCGGAGGCGGCGGTCTCGGCGTCAATGTATTCGGCGAAGCCGTAGCCCTTTGAGCGGCCGGTCTCGCGGTCGTAGACCATGCGGAAGCAGACGACGCGGCCGACGGACTTGAAGATCTCGGTGAGCTGCGTTTCGGCGAGGCCTTCTTTTTGGGAGGTGTATCAGCGGGGGGGGGATGTTTCTTCATTGGTGTGGTGGTTTGGGGTTTTTTGTCTTTTTTTGTTTTTTTCTTTTAATGGGGGGGAGGGCTTACCATAGGGGATGTTGCCGACGAAGACGATGCAGCTGGCGGTGGTGAAGTGGGAGGAGCCCGTGGAGAAGTTGGGGTTGCCGGACTGCATGATGGATGCGACTCTGTCTGGGTGCATGTCGGTGGGAGGAAGGAGAAGAAGAAGAAGAAGGAGAAGAAGAAGAGAGAGGCACGACCTAGGGGTGTGTGTGGGAGTGTGGGTGGCTAAGTGGAGAAGGAGAGAGTGATTTTTGGTGTCTGAGATGAAAAAAGAAGAAAAAACGTTCGCAATGAGGATGAGAAGAGGTCTGTCTACATGTCTTCTAGATGGTTCACGTAGAGAGTAGTCCTTGTTGCTGTTGGGGAGGGGAAAGGGGGTTCGCTTGAGCAGGCTTCTGGGTTGCTGGAGCTGCTCGTGGGCCGTTCATGGATCATCACTCGGTCGATTGAGAAGCTGTGAGGATTGGGAAGGTGGCTCTGTTAGGCTGCCTGGATGAGATAGAGATGCCATTGGTTCATCTTCTTTCTTTCATATCCACGAAGATAATTTTGCAATAAACGAACGGGCTTGAAACGTGATACTTCGGTGTTCGGTATAGTGCTTCGTACATATGCTGTTCTTCATTCTGTGTAGCGACCCTTGTGCTCGGCTTCGTTTTGACTAACCCCCAGCAACAACAGATTCCTGTTTGAAGATTTACCTGAATACCGCATCTAGATGGAAGTGTCAATGCTGTCGTTTCAAGAAACTATTTTGGTTTCTGTCAGGCTTTAAAACAATTAACTAGTTTCACGATAATTGACTCCACAATAGACCAGCTACATACAAAGTTCTTATTCCTAACTGGGGTATTAAGCCATCAAGGAAACTTCTTCCTCCCCAGACATGTATCCAGAAGCTCAAGAGGCCAGTAGATATCACCAGGAGCGTTGTGAAACAAACCCCAGTGCCCACATCCCACATCCATCCATCCATCCCACTCTCGGCAACGCCAACCGTTATCTACCCCATCAATCATACCACGATAATCGCCTGCGCGGGTACATCCCCTCACCGCCGCCCCATCCCACCACATCCCATCCCATCCCATCTACCGAACATCAACTGCATCTCGACATCATTTTTCACGCACGTCCCACCACCACCACCAATCGATCCCTTCTACACAAAAACAACACACAAAAAACGCAATGGATCCCAACAACCCGCGCGAAGCCTGGTCCCGCATCCAGAGTGCCATCTCGAGAGCGCAGCAGGGCGGTGGCAGAGGCGCGCCGAAGGGTGTTCTTGGTGGGGGCGCTGCACTAGCGCTGCTCGCAGGGGCGTTTATCACTTTTAATAGTGCAATCTTCAACGGTATGGAGTGTGGCTCTTTTTTCATTGGGGGGCGGTGGGGGGATGGATGGGATGGGATGGGATGAAGGGTATATATATATGATAGATAGCTAACGCATGTGGGGGTAATCGATAGTGGACGGTGGACATCGTGCAATCAAGTATACCCGTCTCGGAGGTGTCAAGAAGGAGATCTACAATGAAGGTAACTGCCAGACCATCTTTACTTTCCTCTTGCTTCTTCTTCTTGTCTTGATATCGGCCATTGTGGCTCCCCGGAGGTTCTGAATAGAATCAGTTATATGTTCACATTTACTAACCCGAGCTCACCCCCAGGAACCCACTTCATGATCCCATGGCTCGAGACACCCATCACCTACGACGTCCGCGCAAAGCCGCGCAACGTCGCCTCCCTCACCGGCACCAAGGGTATGATCTTCCCCTCTCCCCCCCCCCCCCCCCCCTCTCCCTCCCTTCCCTCCCGCACCCGCTAACTCGCAGTACCATATCATCAGACCTGCAGATGGTCAACATCACCTGCCGTGTGCTGTCCCGCCCGCGCGTCGACGCCCTCCCGTCCATCTACCGCACGCTCGGCACCGACTACGACGAGCGCGTGCTCCCCTCCATCGTCAACGAGGTCCTCAAATCCGTCGTCGCCCAGTTCAACGCCTCGCAGCTCATCACCCAGCGTGAGTCCGTCTCCCGCCTCGTGCGCGACAACCTCGTCAAGCGTGCTGCCCGCTTCAACATCCTCCTGGACGACGTCTCTCTGACCGTAACCCCCCCCCCCCCCCTCCCTCCCCCCTCTTCCGAAGAAACACAAATCATTGACACATAGCTAGCACCTCGCCTTCTCCCCCGAGTTCACGGCCGCCGTCGAGTCCAAGCAGGTTGCGCAGCAGGAGGCGCAGCGAGCGGCCTTCGTCGTCGACAAGGCCCGCCAGGAGAAGCAGGCCATGATTGTGCGCGCGCAGGGTGAGGCGCGCTCCGCAGAGCTCATTGGCGACGCAATCAAAAAGTCAAAGTCGTACGTGGAGCTCAAGAAGATTGAGACTGCGCGCAGCATAGCGACAATCTTGCAGGAGAATGGCGGCCGCAATAAGCTCTTCCTCGACACGGATGGGCTGGGGCTGAATGTCATGGAGCACCGCAAGTAGGCGTAGAGCGGGGCGGTGGATTGGGTGGGGAGAGGGGGAAGGGGGGGGTAAAAAATGTAATTCGGAAAACATCAAAGGTTTTTCTTTCTAAAAAGCTCAATGGAAGGGGAAAGTGCATACATATGGGATGTGTGGAATGGAATGGAATGGATGGACTGGGGATTGGGGGATGGATGGATGGATGGGCTAGGTGTAATCTGCTTTTTTTTTAAAACAATCCTCTGAGGGAGGGTTGCGAGAGGACTGGAAATGGTCGCTTTGTAGATAGTCAAAAAGGAACTCTTCTCTGCCTGTGTTTCTCTTGTGTCTCTGTGTCTCTGTGTGTCTGTGTGTCTGTGTGTCTGTGTCTATGTCTATGTCTACGTCTATCTCTCTCCCTCTCTACTGAGTCCACTCCAAGAGCTGCCAGACAGAGCTGTGTACAGATGTCACCCCAGCCAGAACACATACATCATATACTCCATCTCTGCCTCTACCGCCCGTCACACGGCAGACAGAGCGAGCGTCGATGTTGCGTGACGGCTTGTGACGGTTTGTTTGTCCAACGAACAGACGCAGAAACACGTCGATAGAAACGCAGTGGGCAGAACGAGTGAGTGAGTGGTGTCTCATGTTAGCCCGTCATCTCTATCTTCATCTTCATCTTCATTACATCTTCTTCACTTCATCATTGTCAATTCTTTCTTTCTCTTCTCACTCACCCACTCTTTCTCATCTGTCTGTTTCTCTTTTGCTCCACAACGCCAGCCAACCGAAACCCACCGCCAAGACATTGCCACCCACACATCCCATCCGGTATAGCTAATTTCCGGTATAGGCGATATTAGCTCCCCGAAATTGTCCGCAAAAATCAATCCCCCCAAATGTCAAAAACCTCCACCCCCTCTTGACACCCTATCTATCTACCTACTATACCTACTACCTACCTACCCGTGCATCTACGAAGAATACTAACTCCCTTCCCAATATACCCCTCCCCCCCCCCCTCCTGCAGTTAGCTAACTCAAAAACAAAAAGAAAAAGAGACAGAGAGAGATGCCGCCCCGCCAGCGCCAGGGCCTCACGCAGCTCCAGAAATACGAGATATGCCGTCTGCGCGCCCAGCACCCGTCCATGAAGCTCGCCGAGTTCGCGCAGCTGCCGCTGTGCCCGCGCCGCCGCGACGGCCGCCCGCTCGCAA
Source organism: Morchella importuna (assembly GCF_003444635.1). Taxonomy (NCBI): domain Eukaryota; kingdom Fungi; phylum Ascomycota; class Pezizomycetes; order Pezizales; family Morchellaceae; genus Morchella; species Morchella importuna. The sequence goes on along the minus strand of NW_025763398.1, from coordinate 601,892 downwards.
TCTCGAGCCTCGCGGACCACCTCAAGGGCTGGGAGGAGACGGTCAAGCAGGGCCCGCCGGAAGGTATGTATGTCCACCTCTCTCCCCACCTTCCCCCCTCCCCTCACCTCCCCCACATCTCACCTCTCCCCTCTCCCCTCTCCCTTCTCACCTCTCCCCCTCCTCCTCTCCCCCACCTCCCCCACCCACCACCCCATAGCTCACCCCCAAACAGGCGCGGAAGCAAACAAGAAAAAGTCCCGTCCCGCCATGTTCCCCATCTTCGAGTACCTGCTGGTCACCTGGATCGACGCGGCCGAGGCCGCGCGCCAGCCAATCACCGACGAGGCCATCCGCGCGCAGGGCAAGCGCATCCAGGAGCGGCTGTCGAGCAGCAGCGCCGACGAGTGCCGCGAGACGTACGACAGCTTCGAGATGAGCAGCGGCTGGCTGCAGGGCTTCAAGCAGCGCCACAACATTGACCAGCACAAGCGCCACCGCCAGGTCGGCGGCCCGTTCGACGCCGCTGCCATACCGACACATCGCGCGAGTCTGAGTATGGGGCTGAGGCAGTTTGCGCCGGCGGATAGGTATAACTGTGATGAGGCGCGGCTGCACTTTGATCGCCAGCCGGAGCTGCCGGGGTCGGGGTCGGGGTCGGGGTCGGGGGTGGAGGCGCAGGGTGCGGGAGGTGCGGGAGGTGAGGAGGGTGGTGGTGGTGGTGCTGGTGGGGGAGAGAAAGATAAGGAGAAGGAGAAGGAGAAAGGGCGGTTCACGGTGTTTCTATGCGTCAATGCCGACGGCACCGACAAGCGGCGCATCACGGTCATGAGCAAGATCCGCACGCCCGCCGTCTTCAAGCGCGAGCGCATCAATCCCGCCAACCTGCCCGTCACCTACCGCTACAACAAGAAGACCTCACTCCCCACCGACCTCTGGTATGAGTTCCTGCGCACCTTCGACGCCGACATGCGCGACGCCCGCCGCCGCATCGCCCTCGTCTGCGAAAACTGCCCCACATACCCAACCCCCACGAAGCCCCCGCCAAACTACAAGGGCCCGCCGCCGCCCGTCCTCACAAACATCACGCTCTTCTTCCTACCCACAAACACGGCCGCCCTCCTACAGCCCCTCAGCCAGGGAATCATCACAGCCTTCAAAGCAACCTACCGCAAGATGTGCGCCGAGCTCCTCCTCGACCACCATCACCATCACCACAGCCACCACGCAGCGAGGCGTGAGCGCGAGCGCATAAACACCCTCGAGGCAATCGACATCATCACGTCCGCCTGGAGCGCCATCCCGCCGCGCATCATCCTGCAGTGCTGGCAGGCGGCCGCAATCTGCGAGGACCTCGCACTGATGGATCTCGGTGGCTCGCCCACCGAGTACGTTGAGGCGCAGCGGCGTGCGTGTCTGGGCGTGCTGCAGCGGCTGCAGCCGCGGCAGGAGCTGGCGGGCGCGCTGCTGGAGGCGTTTTGGGGCGCCGAGGAGGAGATCCCGGGGTGTGAGGGTGGGGAGGCGGGGCGCCGGATGTGGTGAGGATTGTGGATGAGTGTGTTGCGGCGGGGATCTTGCGGAGGGGTGTGGAGGGGATGGAGCTGCAGGATGGGGAGGAGGAGGAGGGGGAGGAGGAGGGTGTGGGTGGAGGTGTGGGTGGAGGGGGAGGAGGGGTGGCGGGGGAGGGGCAGACGGAGATAATTGGGCATCGGGTGGCGATTCAGTATTTGGCGGAGGTGAATAGGTATCTGAGGAGCTTGCCGGTCAGTGTGTTGAAGACGCCGATGGGGAAGGAGGTGGCGGTCAGTGAGGCGATTAGCAGCAATATGTTGGTCATGGCGGGGATTCCGCAGTATGTGTTTCCTTTCCTTTTTCTCTCTCCTCCTCCCCCCCTCCTCCGCTGGTGTATATGGCAGTTCTTGAGAGTGTGTTTGTGAGCTAACTGCGACTCGAAACACACAGACAGTTCCGAAAACGAAAAGCAGAGAGCATGGCCGGAGGCCTGGGAGGAGAGAACGGCGCCAATGGCAGCGGAGGCGGCGGCGGTGGTAGTGGTGGTGTGGCGGATACGGGCGCTGATATCGCGGTGTATACCAGCCGCTTCTTGTAATCTATTCTCTCGCTCTCTTTTTTTTTTCTTTTTTCTTTAGTCTGGCATTTAGGCTTTTACGTAGCTCCTTTTAGTAGCATTATTATTATAGGGTTTTCCATTTTCTTTTTTTGCGATTTGCTGTTTGCTGTTTGCTGTTTGCTGTTTGATGTTTGGGAGCGTTGTGTTGCAATTGGGTGGGTTGCGTTGTGTTGCGTTGGTGCTGTATGTAGGTAGACTTTACGTTATAATGAGTATCCCGGAAACGATCATGTAGTGATGGCTGGCTCTATTCTTGTTCTGGTGTTGAGGTCTGGGTACAGTAATTATGGGGAAGGGATCTGGGGGAGGGGGGGAGAGCTGGGCTGGGCTGGGCTGGGGGGAGAGGGTCAAGCCGGATATATCCATTCATTCACTGGGGGCGCGCAATTTATCCAGCCAGTCGGTGCTAGCTGCGCGCCGCGGGAGCAGAAACGGTGGTAATGGGTAATGGGTAATGGTAATGGGTAATGATCAAGCGACATGATGCTTTTTTTTTCTTTGCTCTTTGTGGGGTTCTGAGTGGTGGTGGTTTAGAGTTTACACACACACTTGCTGGGTGGAAACAGCAGGTTGATAGCAGCGGTCGCCAGTCGGGCTGGTGGGCGGGCGATAAGGAGGTATGGGTTGGGGGTGGAGGGGGGCCAATAGATAAGCCTTCCTTCCTTGCTTCCTTGCGCCGCGGCCGGCTCTATAGATCTACTCTACCGGCGGTTTTTTTTTTTAGTTTTACGGATTATATTTCCACGAGATGCAGATGGCGGATGGCGGATGGCAGATGGGCAGATGGAGGCGGAGAGATGAGTGTGTGCCGAGTGATGTCTTATGAACTATGCACAGACGCACTACATACTCCATTCGCTCTTTTTGGCTGGTTGGTTGATGGACACAGGCATCCCATGTCCACCGCCCTACTTCTCTTCTCGTAACTACCCCTTATGATGCCCGATTACTCATGTCTGCCATGACGTGGGCTGCAAGCAACTCGGACTGATGGGAATCATCATGGGATGAGAGGAATCGGTTGAGTTGCAATAATCACCTTGTCTTGTCCCTGGAACTTGAAAGCACATGAAACATGTCTTAGATCCCTCCCATCCGGTGTGTTGCTCCGAGCGTGAATGGTGGAATGGTGGAATGGTGAGGGTGTGTGTCGTCGCTATGTCGCGGGTGAGACCCGTGTACCTGCGTTGGATTGGAAGCAAGTAAAGCAAGTTTTGGCTTTTGGCGGGAGGGAGGGTTGTGTTGGAGCTTCGTGAAGGTTGGACGTTGTGGAGTTTGTATCCGGACCATATTGCTCTGCTATAGAGAAAGAAGCATAAAGTTGGTGGTTATTACATACATTCTCTGGCACTGGCAGCCAGTTCGTCGGCCGTTGAACTGCGCTGCGCAATTCCAAGAGTATTTGCGTAAGGTAGGTGATCACCGCTATCATGTACAGTCGCTCACCTACTGACGGTGGATCCCGTCTAATGGTTCTGTTTGCAGTAATTTGCCCTTGGCGTCCATAGCCTCTCTTTTATTGGTCTCAAATCCCTGACCGCCATCCATCAGACAGGATCCGCCTGTCCTCACCCCGTGAGTGAGTGTACTGAAGATTCTCTGATTTGGCCGATATACATATTCTTTTTGAATTAAGCCAAGCATATATTTGGATCCCTCCAGGAGGCTGGGGGATGCCCTCGCCTAAACGCAAACAAACACCCGCGCGCTAAGCGGCCAGCACCGGGTACGTACCAGAATGTGTAGGTTACACAATGTATATCTACGACTCTTAAAGCAAAGTACTGGTAGAAAAATTCTTGCTGGTTGGTTTAAGTCACGGGAATATGACTTTCCTCCTACCACTTTGCTTTAAGCCCATGGACGTATATTTCAGAAATATTGGTACTTATCTTTCCTCCATAGCCAGCACTTTCCTACCCGCAGCAGGCATGAAGAACATGATCTTTGGTGGTAACAATTGCTGATTCGTGCGTACTTTGCGCTAACTACAAACTGGAACCCTGCTTGCTTATTTATTTTTATGTTCAGGTTCTTCTTACCTGCCGCGGGTACTCCACAAACGGAGATACTAATGCACCTGCCAGCGGGCCGACGGGAGGCAATCTCTTATCTACCAACTGCACTGGTCTTCTAGGCGCCTGCAAACCAATCAGCAAGGGGGGGAGGGGTGTTTGCTACATACATCTATGCTACACATGTAGCTTGAGCGCTTGAGCAAACACACCTACATGTATGGCTATGTGATGGGGGGCCTAGTTTTGAAAAAAGATTGATGCCTTAATTGGAGGCCTTAATTGGAGGCCTTAATCCAACTATCAATGCGTCTAGCTGTAATTGTATAAGGCACCCAAGCATGTATCATGGATTCTTACTTTGCGTCGCCCATAAAATGAACACCAACATACCGTATAAATTCCTACCACCACCTCCAGCTTTTGCGATGCTGAAAGTACTTAGGAACGTTGTCTCTTCATCGCCAGAACCATCGCCAGAACCATTGCCTTCTTCTTCTTCTTCCTCCTCCTCTTCTTTTTCTTCCTCTTGCGTAGAAGATAATTACACTCCCCCAGGAAACATTACGCCTGGTTCTTTCCCCGATTCTTCCCCTCCTCCTGCTCCCCTCTCTCCTCGTCTCTCTCTTCCTACTCCTAGTACTCCTCAAGCAGAAATCATGAAGCCGGCCATCAAGATATCTGAAGATGTCGTGCCCCCCACCGAAAAGCTCGAAAACGCCGACCTCGCACGGCTCCTCGACATAATCGACAAACTGCGCGAATTCGGCGTCAGCGAAGACATCTCACTCCCCCAGGTATGGCTGACCCCCTCCCTCCTCCCATGCACACTTTTTGCGGTTTGATATTTTTAGTTACAATATATAAAGAGAGAGAGCCTTTGCTTACCATTCCATCCATTCGTCCCAACACTATAGATCGTAGTAGTAGGCGACCAATCCTCCGGAAAGTCCTCCCTCCTGGAGGCCCTTACGGGCATCCGCTTCCCCATCGCATCGACGCTGTGTACGCGCTTCGCAACGCAGATCAGCTTCCGCAAGAGCCCCGACTCGAAGATCACCGTGACCATCATCCCCGCCAAGAGCAGCGATGCCGCGCGCAAGGCCGAGTTGCGCGCCTTCTCGGACACCGTGGTGGAGCTGACGCCAGAGCGGTTTTCAGAGATTATGGAGAAGGTAAACTAGCCACTATAATCGCTTTCTTTCTTCCCCTTCCTGCTTCTCTTGGGCTCAGGCTAATGGGTGGGCTACATTAGGCGGGGGATCTGATGGGACTGCCGAAAGCGGGGGAGACGGTGGGCGTAGACGATGCGGAAAAGAGGTTTAGTGACGATGTGTTGAGGATTGAGCTGTGTGGGCCGTCACGCTCGCACTTCAGCGTTGTGGATGTGCCAGGACTTTTCCAGAGTAAGGGCTATTCCCCATTTTTTTTCCATTTCTCTTGTTCTTTGTGCTGACGGGCACTTCCAGGTGCTACTATGTACCAGAATGAAAAGGACCTGGAGATGGTCGAGAATCTTGCAAAGAGCTATATCGAGGACGAGAGAACCATCATTCTGTAAGTTTAGATTCTAAGGCCCAGTTTCTATCTGCAAAGCCAAACGGGGTGCATTATATGATACTGATATCAGACATCCCCCAGAGCCGTGGCCTCCTCCCTCAACGAGACCGCAAACCAAAAGGTCTTCCGTCTTGCCAGCGCCGCCGGCGCCGACCCCGAAGGCGTCCGCACCGTCGGTGTGCTCACCAAGCCCGACGCCATCCAGCCCGGCGATGAAGGCCGCGTTATCGACACGGCGCTCAACAAAGTGACCGTGCTGCATCACGGCTGGTTCATCGTGCGCAACCGCTCCACCGACGAAGTCAAGCGCAACATCAGCAACGCCGAGCGGCTCGAGAACGAGGCAAACCTCTTCAAGAAGGACCCCTGGCGCACGCTGCCGCGCGACCGCGTCGGCGTCCCGGCGCTGGAGAAGTTCCTGCAGCGCCTGCTGTTTGACCATGTGCGGAAGGAGTTCCCGAAGATGGTGCAGGAGATTGATGCCATGATGGAGGATTGCGAGCGCGAGTTGGGGGCGCTGGGGCAGCGGCGCGAGACGAGCGACGAGCAGCGCGGCGTGCTGATTGGGATTGCGACCGACTTCCAGATATCGGCGCGCAACGCCATGATGGGGCTGTACGAGATGGACTCGCTGGAGCAGAAGTCACTGCGCGTGCGCATGTACATCCAGAACCTGAACGCGGAGTTCTCGGATACCGTGTGGAGGAGCGGGCATACAAAGAGCTTTGACGGCGGCTCATCGCCGTCCTCGTCGGGCCCGAGTCCGGTCCCGAGCGCCGGCCTCAACGACATAGCCAAGGACGACAGCAAGACCATCTACGAGTGGATCCGGAAGGCATACCGCGAGTCGCGCGGCCCTGAGCTCCCCGGGATGGTGAACCCGGGCGTTGTGCAGCTACTCTTCCGCATGCAGACGGGGAAATGGGAGTGGCTGGCGCGGGAGCACATTATGCGTGTACGCGCGCAGATCGAGCGGTTTGTCGCCGACCTGCTGCGCCTAAAATGCCCAGACGACTCCCTCCGCCACAACATCTGGATGAAGATGCGTGCGTTGTTCGCCGCGGTCTACAAAAAGGCCGACAGGGAGCTGCAGATGATCCTGCAGGACGAGCGCGAGGGCATCCTCATCACCTACAACCACTACTACAGCGATAACCTGGACCGCGCGCGCAAGGGCCGCATAGCGGCAACGATCAGGCGCGCGCAGGGCGACAATGGTGCAAACGCGCTAGGCGTGGCCCTGGGCGTGCTGGAGAACATTGACCCCGAGGAGCAGGCCGTGGCGGAGATATATGATGTGCTGCACGCATACTACAAGGTTGCCAGGAAGCGCTTCGTGGACTGCGTGGCGCTCCAGGTCGTTGAGAGGCACTACCTGGGCGCAAAGGGCCCCGTGAGGGTCTTCTCGCCCGCGTATGTGGGCAGGCTGTCGCCCGAGGAGCTGAATGCCGTGGGCGGCGAGGACCAGGTTGTGATTGAGAAGAGAAAGCGGCTGGAGGCTAAGCTGGAGAGGCTGCAGGGCGCGCAGGAGATTTCGAGTTCGTATTGGTAGTAGTTTCCTGGGGGGTGGTTTTTATTTTATTTTTATATCTTGTTGGAGTGCTTCGTTATTGTTATGGTTATTTTGCAAAGGGGTGTTTTGTGAAGGTTATATATGGAGTGTCGTGTTCTTACCCTTCCTTGGATCTGCTTGGGTGTCATTGTTCTCTCGTTTCCTTTGAATTTCCTTTGCTGGCTCTGTTCTGTTCTGTTATTGTTGATTGTGGGGGGGGGGCTATATATGTTTTTTTTTGGGGGGAAAAGTACCTCCCCCGCCGATGTCCAATAAAAATACTCGATATCAAACCCAGCATGGGTGCGCCGTTCCTCCGAGTGATATCCTATGACTGGTTGCAACCCCCACCCGTACCCAAATCCCCACAACCCAGAAATGGTCGGATACACCACACTAACCACTTCCGGTGCGCCTTGAAAACAGAGGAAGGGATGGGATTATGGGTATGCAATATGCAATTGGATTGAGAAAAAGCAGATATCTAACTGCATGATCCATGATGACGTGCTACAGCCTCCAGATGAATGAACGGATTTATCTGCCTACATTAGACTCATATCATCCCGGATAAAACAAAAATCCCTGACCGTCATATCATATCAATTGATAGCGCAGCTTCAGCTTCAAGCATAATCTGTCTCTCACAAGACCAAAAATTCTGCATTTCGTTTCGCCGTGAGAATTTTTGTTTTATTTTCAAAAACCAGCTAGCTTCTACTGCATCTCGTCATTTGAAAATCCGTGCTGATCATAGAATCAGTCCCCAATCGCACAACCTTATCTCACCTGGTGTTGCCGCCAAGCCCCCCCTGGCCTGGCTGCCTGTCTGCGGATCTGACAGGGGGGTAGGAGCAGCAGCAGCAGCACAGGGGGTGGGGGGGGGGGCGGTGGTGGTGGTTGGTGGTGGTGGACAGAGACAGCTTCCCAATCGCGAGGTTCCTTTCCGTCCGTAATCCGGGGTTGTGCCTGCACGGTGCCAGTGATGGCCTGAATAGAATACTACATATACCTAGCCCCGTGTACCGTTCGTTCCCTCTGACTCTTAAGTATCAACTACTGACGTAGCTGTTGTTCTTGAATCTCTCCCTTTTTCACCTTAGACTCGCCGTGTCGTGGCCTCTTTATCTTTATCTACTACATACATAGCTTTTATCTAGCATATCTACTAGACAACCAGCCAGCCATTCCATAACAATGGGTGACAGAGCTCACTCCCCCACAAAAGACAGCTTCGCCCGCATCAAAGCCCAGCAGGCCCAGCTCCGAAAGACGGCAGCCTCAGTGAACAGCATGGACTCCTCTTCATCTACTTCGTTGCCAATGGCGACCCGTAAATGGATTGCGTTTGGTTCCTCGATCGTGAACTGGTAAGCTAGCTAGCCTTCTCTCTTTCTCTCGCTCTCTCCCCTGAATCTAAAATATATGTGAAAAGGAAGGCTAATAGAAGCTTTGTTTTGTTTTTTTGTGTATAGCTTGTGCGCCGGTAGCATATTGCTGTTTTCCCTGTGGGCCCCAATATTCCAGCATCGTCTCGGATACTCGCAGACTCAGGTCAACTTCATCTCCATGGCGGGCGAGCTCGGCATGTACCTCCCGTGAGTTACTCATACCACCCCCAAAAAAACACGTGTATACACAAGCTACATATACGGATAAGACAGTAGTAGTAGCAGTTATATAACGGCGTGGGATTTATTCCTTTTTTTTGTTTCATTTTTTTGCTGACCCGTTGTGTTTTAGAGTCCCGCTGTTTGGTTACATCTGTGACAAGATGGGCCCGGGAAGACTGAGCGTCTTATCGTCCGCACTGTTCGGGCCGGCTTATCTACTGGCCGCATACGCGTTTCTGCACAAGCTGCCGTATCAATGCATGGTGCTTGCCTTTGTCTTTATCGGCTCTGGCACCAGCAGCATGTACTTTGCCGGCGTCACCACCTGCGCAAAGAACTTTACCGGAAACAGGGGTGTCGCGCTCTCGCTACCCATTGCGGCCTTTGGGCTGAGCAGCCTGTGGCTGTCGCAGCTTGTGAGCCGTGTTTTCGTCGAGAAGCTCTCGGGGGAGCTGGCGATTGGAAATGCGTTCCTGTTCTTCTCGGTGTTTTTGGTGGTGGTCGGGCTGGTGGGCGGGATGGGCCTGGTTGTGGTTGACGAGAAGGTAGCGGCGGAGAGGGAGGGGCTGTTGGAGGCGGGTGAGGGCGGCGGGTATGGCGCGGTGGACACTGTCGATGGCATTGCGGAGTTCCCGGAGCCGGAGGAGAAGTCCATCATTAACCGTGCGACCAAGGAGTTCCTGAGGGATAAGACCATGTGGTGGTTTGCTGCCGGGTTCTTTTTGGCGACTGGTCCTGGAGAGGCTTTCATCAATAACGTAAGACGAACCTTCTTCTTCCTATGGTAGCTATTTCTGGATGTGATACTGATGGTTGCGATAATAGATGGGTTCCCTTATACAAACTCTGTACCCGCCGCAGACAGCCATGGGACGACTCAACCCCGTGGATCCCGCAAACCACGTTTCCATCTACGCCCTGTGCTCCACGAGCGCACGAATCGTTGCCGGCCTCCTCAGCGACTACCTCGCACCCACCCTCTCTAACGCCCCATCCTCCTCCAACCGCAAATTCACCTGCTCGCGCCTGAACCTCCTCTTCTTCTTCGCACTCCTCATGTGCGCCGGCCAGCTCTTCGTCGCACTTGGCTTCGTCCAAGAGCACGGCGAGCGCTTCTGGGTCGTCTCCTCGCTCATCGGCGCCGGCTACGGCGCCGTCTTCTGTCTCGCGCCCACCGTGGTGAGCGTCGTCTGGGGCACCGAGAACTTTGGCACAAACTGGGGCATTGTCACCATGGCGCCGGCGTTTGCCGCGTCGCTGTTTGGCATGATCTTTGCGCGCGGATATGACAGCCATGCGGGCAGGAACGGCGTGTGCTGGGGGAGAGAGTGCTACGAGACGAGCTTCTTTGTGATGGCGGGGAGTGTGGCGTTGGCGCTGGTGGGGTGGGGGTGGGCGTGGAGGGGGGTTGGCGGATGGAAGGGGAGGGGAGTGGTGGTTTAGAGTGGTGATGATTGATCTGGACGGGTGGGTTATATACTAGATTGTATATTATGCATTTGGAGCTGCATTTGTAGGATTCTGTGAGAGAGTGCGTTTCTTTTTTGGGAGAGGGATGCATTTTCTTTTCTTTTTTTCGTTTCTTTCTGGGGGGTCTGCGGCACCTAGCTTGTTGTACAAGTGGATGTGGATTTTTCAGCGGCGTTAGATTTGGGTGGTGTGGGGTATGTATGCACTTGCATGTTAGTAGCATCTGTTTCTGTTTCTATTCTTGTTCTTGTTCTGTTTTTCAAGTGGGTTTTTATTTTGCAATTATGGTAGTTGTAATTCGTAGTATTTGGCATTAGCATTAGCATTGGTGGAAATATGGGTATATGGTTATAGTTGGTTGGTTAAATTGGAACATATATATTCAAGATTAATTGCATCATAGTAAAACAACGGCTTGGTGAAGGGTGAAGAAAGAAGAAGGGTGATAAAAAAAAGAGAATTAAGCTAGTGGGCCTGCACCCCAGGCCTGGCCAGCTACAATCGCTCACTACGTGTATCCATACCACGTCCATATACTGTCTTCTAAGACGGTTAGGTTTCTTTACGCCATAGTTTAAACCATATGCGACCATCCTGTACCTAGAATCAGAAATGAAATGACTTCACACACACACACCCCCCCCCCCCCCCTTTTTTTCCACCTTTCTACATACTATCACTGTCCTGAGCCCACGACATACATAGCCTCTGGGTTGCCATACACCCAATTAGTCCCCCGCTCTGGACATCGAGTGATATCTCATGACCGCGCAAACGGTGAATTTTTGTTTTGCTTTGTTTTGTTTAGTTCATTAACCGCATGGAAACTGTGAAATGAGTACATACATGTAGGTAAGAAAATAGCTAGCGGGTCGGCCGCGCGGGGGGGGGGGGGGGGGCGAGTAAACGAGAATCCCACGCCGGCCCCATCTAGCAGTTCAGCCCACCACCACCACCACCACCACAATCTCCCCCTCCCCTCCCCTCCCCTCCCTCTTCCACTCCCTCCATCATCGGTTTGCATGGCCGGCTGTTTGATTCCTTCTGCGGGAGAGTTATGTTCGGACCGGTAGTATGGTATGGTATGGTGCTACATGTAGTACTTTTCTATGCGTGTGGCTATTAATTTGAATTCATCAACTTCAATTCATACGTATCTAGCCTGTTAATCTGCGAGGAGATGAAATCCCCCCCCCCCGGGGGGTTTATGGTGCTTTGAAGCGCTACATGTTATATTATAATGTGGACACATACAAAGTATCTAAAAATAAAAAAATAAAAATAAAAAAAAGATGGCCATGCAGCGGGTCATGATGTATGCCGTGGTTGCGGGGCTAGGTGTCGCCCTACATCTACTACACTACAAAACAATATGGTCTGGGGGGGGGGGGGGGGTGGGGGTTTCCCTAAACCGGTCTAATCCTTCACCTGGTCTTGACGATGGGAGAGACCGATTAGCCAAAGAATGAGCGAGAATCTAAGATAGTTCAATTACCTAGGCCCTCAAGCCCCTCAACAAAAAAAAAAGGGAGAAAAAAAGAAAATGGGTAATAAATATACACAAAAAGTTAATGCTGCGACTATACGCCACCCACGGTCGACAGATTCTAATTCGAGATTGAACACTGCTTCCCGTGAAAGTGTCGTACTTCCCGAGCACCACTCCCACCCCCGGAGTTGAACCCACGACCTCCGGACGTCTCCGGGCGATCATGGGGCTCAACCCACACGGTGTAAGACAGGACGAGGCGTCTACCACTAGACTACCACGCCCACACAACTGTAAGGCCAAGAAGTAATATTTAAGGGAGTGAGGGCAAAGCAGGCTAGGGAGACACCTAACCCTACAATCACAATCTACAGCAAAAGCTTGCTATAAGGGTACCTTCTATAAGGGTAATTTCTCTATAAGGGTAGCACTTCTCGGTCCTTTTCCCCCGGATTCCAGCACTAGCATCCTTACATAAGGGTAACCTCTCTATAACAGTGCCAAATTCCGCTCCCGAGCGTACCCTTATAGCAAGCCCCGCTGTACCACGAACACACTGGCTACCCTCTTGTACATGTGCTACTTCTGGGCCGCTGGAAACTGTGCGGGCGAGTGGTAGACGCCTCGTCAACGGAGGACACCGAGTGGGTTGAGTCCCCATGACCATCACTACATGATGATAGGTCCTGGGTTTAGGGTATACCTCGTAGCACTCGTGAGTGGATATCGATCAGATCTCTGGCCTATAACTGAACTGCAGCGTCATGAACACTTATCTTAGCTTCTCGCTCAGTTTCCAGACCATATTCTTTTATAGTTATAGTGGATTGGGGTTTCTATAAGCCCCCACACACTGTTTCGTTCGCGGGTGGTTTTGTTTCCCTAGGACTGCTTATAACTACAAAGTTAGGTTAGATATGATAAATCATGTTTTATCACTCGGGCTATATCCTAAAAAGTAACCCCCCCCCCCCCACTCGCACCACATATAAACCCCACCACCACCACCACCACTACTACTATTCACGCCCCACCGCCGTACTACCTACTCGCTCCACACCCCACCGCCGTGAAATCCAGCACAGCCATGACTCACCGAGTGTATGTATTTATATCCATGCAGTCCCAAAGCTTGTTACTGCGACCCGATCCTCGTAGTTCGCACAAGCTGCCGCGGATCGGGGAAACAAGCTTTTTTGTTCTTGCGGGGTCATGACCTATGTGGGTGCGTGGGAGAGCTTAGCTGATACGTAAACGGACGGGATGGGACAGGGAGGAACGAGGCGAGGCGGGGTGGAGTGGAGAGGGGCTGACACGGTGTGGAGGGTGGGTGAGTAAGTAGCCATGGGGGTTCCTGCTCATGGCTTGTAGCTGTGGGCTTTTTGGTAGTTGGGTTGATGCTCTGGAGTTCTTGGGTCGATATTTGTGCCTGGCTGTCCGGAAGAAAAGAAAAAAAAAAGGGGGGGGGGGGGGGGCTAGATGCGTGAAAAGAAGTAGATTATGGTTTATGCAGTTCTACTTTTTCTCTAAATTGCACAGACTGTGGTTACGAACCCATTTCAAAATCTCGAACCACGCACAGTCAAACCTTTGCCAAATTATAGTCGGGGGTTAGAATCATGATCTGACGCCTGCAAATCGTGATTTGGGCCCTAAAACCTCCCCGCATTTCATAACTCGACACGCTAAAACATACAACCAAAATCTAACCTCATCCATCCTGGCTCACATTTACTTCAAAACATCCCAAACAGTCCAAAAGAGCGAATTAAACAACTACTTTCCGTTTATAAGAGCCAGGCGTCCAAGATCATTGGACATCAAAAGACATGGGTATCAAGCAATTACCTAGTGCACCTACTCGAGGACCATAACGTCCTCATCCTCACTTCCGTCCTCATCCTCACTTCCCTCCTCCTCCCCCTCCCCCTCCCCCTCCCCCTCCCCCTCCTCCTCCTCCTCCTCACTACCGTCCTCCTCGCCCCCATTGCCACCCTCACTTTTGTCGCTATCAAGGTCCACAAAATCTTCCGGGCCTTTACCCCCTTCCTCGGTGGAAAACTCATTCATGGGTGCGATGCGATAGTCGATGACATTGCGGCTAGTCCTCCTCGTACCGCGGCCCGCGGAGGAGGTGGCGGTGACGGTAGTACCGCGGCTCGCCGAGTGCGTGGTAGTGATGGTACGGACAGAGGTGGGCGCTGGCCCTTCTTGGCGGCGGCGTTTATTGGATGGAGTTGGATCGGGGGGGCTGGTTACATGGCTCTTGTTGGTATTTTTGGGGAGGGCGGGGAGGATGAGGTGGTTGGACTTAAGGGTGGAGAGCCGGACGTGGGGCGTATCGTTGGGGTGGTTTTGTTGAGAACAGAAGTCGGCCATCTTGTTGTAGGAGACATTGTCGTATTCCTGGAAGTGGAGCGCGGTGGACGAGAAGCGGATGCCTTTCTTGTCGTCGGACTAGTTTTTTCATATATATTAATTATCTGCTGCGCATATCCGGGGGAGGATAACCCACAATCGCAAAGTACCCCAAGATCTCATCCAAACTGACGTTCCTGATCTCGCCATGCACGAGCCACCCCTTCCTGACCAACCACTCCCTTCCCCACTCTGTATCCTGCATTTTCTTCGCCCAATGCTTCTTCACATTCCCGCTCCCCTCGTGCCACTCCGCGAGGGCAACCATACGTCGTTCGCCCACTTTGTAGTTACCACAGTACATCCACAACCTGTCGACTTTCCTAAGAACTGGAACCGTCGTCACACGCTTATCAATCGGGTCGTCCTGACCATATATATCCAACATCTCGGCATTATCACCAATCGTGCCCGGAGGTTTAAAATGTGCATCTGGGGACAAACAGATGTAATTATGCGTTCTGATCACAGCGCGGGCAATGTCATCGGATTTGACTGTCGCGCAAATGAGCCCTGGATTCCCGCCTCCGTAGATGCCGCGTAGGTCCTTTGGTGTGAATAGGGCAACCTGATCAACCGTCGTCTTCGCTGGTGGAATTGGCTTCTTTGTGGATGATGCGGGACCAGCACCTGCAGGGAAAGATGAGATAGCGCGGTTCTCAGTTTCGTCATTCCACGTACGTGGAGTATTAACAGCCGTAAATCCGCTCCCACTCCCGTTCCTCCGGGAGCTGGGAATAATGGGTGTGAACTGTGTTTCTTCATCCTCATCCACGCTCGACACAGAAATCCTTGTGGTGCCTCCCCCCCTGAACGGCCTCGAGCGGCGCCCTGTCCTACCTAATCCGCCACGCCTAGGTATACTAGGGACCTCCTCAGGTTCAGGACTGCCATTACTGCTGCTGCTGCTGCTGCTGCTGCTTATAGCAATACGGCCCCGTGAAACGCCACGGCCGCGTGTAGGGCGGCCACGACTGGGGACCATTTTCTGTACTGGACGTGGGGGCTTACTCGTAGCCGCTGCGGATGTCTCGGAGGCGAACCCCCAAGTCGTACGTCCAGTTTGCATAGTTTGTTTCGATGGTGTGATCACTGGCTTGGATGTCGCTTTCGGGGCTTCGACAGTCATTGGCGCGACTGGCGCAGCTTGTGCTGGCGGGGGCGGTGGCAGTGAATAGTAGTCTGCGTCGTCGTCCTCGTCCATCGCCATCGTGGTATCCTGTTGCATATCACTCAGAGCCTGTGGGGCAGTAGCAGCAGTAGATGGTTTACTAGCAGATGCGGTAGCTGCTTTGGTAGTTGATATAGAAGCTGATGTACCGGCTTTGTTAGCTGAAGTAGTAGCTACTTTAGCGGCTAATGGAGTAGCTACTATAGTAGCTGCTGGTGTAGAAGCTGCTGCAGAAGCTGCTGTAAC
Organism: Morchella importuna; assembly: GCF_003444635.1. Classification (NCBI taxonomy): domain Eukaryota; kingdom Fungi; phylum Ascomycota; class Pezizomycetes; order Pezizales; family Morchellaceae; genus Morchella; species Morchella importuna. The sequence continues at coordinate 586,248 of NW_025763398.1, read as the reverse complement.
AATACTTTTTTTGGGTTCCAACTGCTTCGTAGTGGTAGGTATTCCCCCCGCAGATTCCGTAGCCGTCTTATGGAGTCTTTTGATCCTGGCCTTCTGTCGCGCAACATGTTGCTGATGTAGGATCTTCTCTATATCGCGGGCTGATTTTCGTAGGGTGTCTAATTGCAGCCTGAATGTCTCCGCTGACTCGCGCCGTTCCTTTTCGAGGGTGTCCAGGTGCTGTTGCTGCTGCTCCTGCTGCAACCTGAATGCCTCCGCTGACTTGCGCTCTGCCTTTTCAATGGTATCGATCTGTGTAAATAAAGAGGAAATGATAGTAGATGTAGCGGCTAAGCCCTCGGCCTCCTCAATATCTGTGTGATACACCTGTAAGTTTGAAAACACGGGATGTGTGGGTATGCTCGTTTTACGTACCGGAGGAGTATTCGTGTTCGTGTTCATGAGAGACGGTCACCGATAGGTCGTGAACCGATTTGCCAGCCATTACTGAGCAGAGAGATTAAATCAATTAAATACTATAAAGCAAAGTGAGGTGAAGTGGTAAAGGGGATAGGAGTGTTTGATCGAGTAATCGATTGATGGTTGATTTTTCTACGATTCCACCATGCAAATAGCGGCACCACCTGGGGGGATACGCGTTGAGTTACAACAACGTGTTTTGCCGCATGGGAAAATGACGTTAAAACTTGGCACACTAGAATCAAGATGCATGCGTGTTGTAAACCCTAACCCTTACCAGGATTGCAGTGTCTTCGGACTCGAAGGAAAGTGCAGTTATCTTTCACAGGCAGGAGGCGGTGGTCGTGTTGGTTTGTGTTTGTGCTTGCGGAGGATACCATGTTGCTACCTGGGCCTTATATACGAAAACTTGTATAGGTCTTGCGAAAGTAGAATACGACGACCACCTCGGTCACAGTTAGAACATACAATGAGCGTGTATATATATCGTATAAACACATTTTTTCTATCTCCTTTGAGGCTACTATCAGTAGGGTTATCAGGTTACATTTATAGCACAATAATGGGTGTTAATCACCAAACATCACTCGTGACCCGCCAAGAAACTAGACTTCTATCGATAAGAACTCTAGAACGTCCCAATAGATATCCAAGTTATAATTCTACTCTATGTGAATGCTACAAGTTATGAGTACAAAAGGCAGAATTTTCCGAAAATATCGAGTGACATCTCATGGTAATAGCTTGGCGCTCCGTGGAGGCTCAAATTGAAGCCCACGCGCCGAAGGTGGTTTTTTTTCAAACAATACTTGAGAACTAGGGTGTTGAGAAGCATTGCGCACAACACCCGCGCATACACTTCCTTTCTACGATGGCATCAGTACTTCATACTTCAAGCTAATAGACTAAACTCTAAACTCCAGGAAACAAACCCACTTTCGCGAACATGGATGTGTAAAGTTAATCACGAGGTTTATGTTCGCTTACCAAGATACCATAATTATATAACCGACGACGTTTTGGATTGATGCTGGATTACCTACTCTTTTCATGCATATATCGAATCTTACTCACCGGAGGATCCAAGATGTACTAACTAAGTGTAAAGCAAGGGATGTACCTGTGTGAGTAGAGCAGAAACCGTCTAGCCTAGAGCCCTTATGATTTCCTACGCATCATGCACCTCCCTCATGCCGCAGCAACAGCAGCACTGGCAGAAATTTCAGTGTGAGTGAAGTTTTTGATCAGTGGTTAGTCCCCATTGGTTACACCGTGACTTGGCTATATTGGTTCGCTCTTTCTCCTCTCGCTCGCTGCCTTGTCGAAAACATACGTAGGTTTACCATATCCACTTACTCCACCCTGAGAAAGAAGAAAAAAAGTCGCTCATTCCCACAACCAACCATATTAGAGGGAAAAAAGAGACCCCTTCCCCAAGCTTTCTTTTAGCATTTTTTTCTCCTTCTGTTTTCGTTTCTCTTCAGCAAGCAGAATTTTTGAATTTCCTCAGTCCAGCCGGCGAGCTCCGTATAAATCCTTTCTGCTTGCCCTTACCCAGATCAACTATTGAAAACACCAGTGGCAGCTTCGAAAAAGCTCAAAGCGTTACCCAGAAGCAAAAGACTGGATAGTAACCCCCCCCCTCCAAACCTCTTACTGAGTAGCTACACACACCCCGCAAAGCAAGCCATGAGTGACCCAAACGGCGAGTACAGCAACAACGGTCTGAACCTAGCCACAGCAGAAGACCAGCAACGGTCTTACCACCAAATCCTGATGAATATCGAGCAGTCATGGAATCCTCAAGGCTGGCAGCACGAGATCGAAGCCGGAGAGAGAGCTAGGGCCATTATCCAGATTGCCGTCGCGGTGAAGGATCTCCGGGGGGAGATGAACCAGGACCAAGCCGTATATATAAGCACTGCCTTCGAACGATCTGTCTACGAGAAGGTTGCATCATCAAACGAGTATCGTGAGGCGTGTCGGATGAAATTGGCACAGATACAAGACTCGAGAAGACGGCAAATTGCGAAAGAAGAGGGAGAGTGGAGGAACCAGAACCCAGAGCAACAACAACATCAAGGAATGCAGCAGCAGCAGGGGTTCTCGTCACAACAACAACCGCAATATTCGAGTCCTCTAGGTATCTCGCCCCAATTCACGCAGCAGCAACAAGAGCAGTACCAGCAACAGCATCACCAGCAACAACTGCAGCAACAGCAGCAGCAACAGCAGCAACAGCAAATACAGCAACAGCAACAGATACAGCTCCAGCAATACAACCAGCAACGTCAGCTCCTACAGCAACAGCAAGCTCAGCAGCAAGCACAGCAGCAAGCACAGCAACAGGCTCAGCAACTTCAGCAGCAACAGCAGGCCCAGCAACAGCAGCAGCAACCACAATATCAACAACAGCCACAACAGCCCGTCTTCCAACAGCTATCTCAGCAACAACAGATAGAAAGAAATCAAATCATCCACGAATACATGAACAGTGTAGCCCAAAAAATAGGCTCGCCCATGCTCCACAATATCAACCAAAACCCCACCCAAGATATAAGAGACCTGGCCACAGCGTGGGGTATGCCGCCTGCGCAAGCGTTCCTGCGGCAGCAGGCGATGATGCTCTACCGACAGAGGGTGATGTACCAACAACAGCAGCAACAACAGATGCAGATGCAGGCACAGGGTATGAACGGACAGAATGGATATTCAAACCAGTAATACATTGGCCCCTGCCCTTTGTTAAGTGTGGTGACGTTTCTAGTACTTGCGATTTGGTGCGATTGATTGATATTTAGCGGAGGCTCTTTTCAGTTATACCTTCCTCATAAATACCTATCTACCTATGGAAAAAAAATAATTTGTCTAAGGAGATCCCAATTCAAGGGATATATGTATATATTATGAATTTCTTTTATCCTCTTCTAGCCTATGGTGGCATTGATGGAGAAAAGTCTCGGACAAAAGCTTATTACTCTCCTACTCCTTACTATTCTTTCTTCTCTTCCTTCCTTTTTCCGTCTGAGTAGCATGCGCGCGTATTCCGTGTCGTCTTTCTTTTCTCTGGTTCCTAAGTATGGATTCTATTTTGCGTCATTACCGTCATAAAACAACCTAAGAGGCACCAGTTAGGCCTATATAAAAATATTATCATTTGTATTTTCTCTAAGCGCGTTTCAGTACGATTTAATTTTAAATTCTACCATGAACCTTTTTTTTGATCGCGGGGGCTCCTCAAGAGTTGCAACGCGTTAACGTTAACTTTGAACATCTAGATAAGAAGCTCCGATCACGATCCTCCCGTCTTAGCACCGATCAGATCCTCGCCAGGATCGTGCTTGGTACACTCAAAAAACATGAGAGCTCATATCTTGGCCTAGCTGGCAAGGTACATGTAGATAAGACTTACATTCGCTCACCTAGTGACGGCAGATGCTGTCTGATGGTTGTGTTTACAGTAATTTACACTTGGTACCTTAAATTTAATCGATTGGCCTCAAATCCCCGACAACCATCAGGATCTGCCTTAATTCACCCTGTGAGTGAGTGTACTTATAATTTCCGCCAATGCTATTGGGGGGGGTCAAAGATGAAGCAGTTTAGCCTATTACCACGAAGCAAGGGTTGAATCTACCATATAAATGGAGGATATACCGAAGTTAACTTATGGGAGACTCTTGAATAATTAACAATCCAGGGATATAGGAGGATGATATATCGAGTGATATGCCGTGATTGACGCTAGTACTAGATCTATCATGTAGCTGTAGAGTAAAATGCAACAAATTGTATGTAGAAGAGACCTAAAAGGATGGTTATCGATCTCTACACCAGTCTTCGACCCCACCACGGTGTGACCTTTTGGGACGAGTGAACTCTTCAGCTTAGTCAACATTTCTTTCGATTGTTCGGGCATACAAAAAGCGTTCTTTTAGCTTCTGTACTCTAGATACATAAGAATAGTAATATTTTTGAATAGTCTCTGGATCTTAGTTGGCTTCTTGAAAAATTTCAACCAGGGAGTACAGTGAAAGCCTGCTACAAGGATAGCGCTTTGCGGTCCTTTCCTTTGATTTCATCACTATCACTCTTTCTATAAGGGCACTCTCCCTATAATGATACCAAATTCTGATCTCGAGCGTGCGTGCCTATAGCGAGCGTTCGCTTTACTGGTTGTCTAGAATCCACATTATACCAGAATAAACTCGTTTTTGCGTGTTTTTATTACTTTAAATATATAAATTCTTCCTAGTCTCGTGCCCGGGCTTTTGTCAACTCATTCCTCGTTCTGCAGACTACAGAATCACACCACAGGCTAGGCATGAAACTAGATTCTTCCCCATCTTCTTTAGATTTCATAGCTATAGTGCTGCTTCCGAAATAGTAGCCATCTAGGCTAACCTCAGCAGCACACCCTACCATCCTGAGTCCCTTGATTCCTAAGTTTTCCCTAAAGACTGCAGTACATCAACATGTGAGTTGTCTGCATTCCGCTCACGTCTTCAGTAAAAATCATCACTTCCCAACCGACGGTGGGACCGCTGGGCAAGAACAGCAGGGCAGTTTCACATTGCAAGCGTACGCCGCACTAGAGTACTCTGAATTAACAGCAGGTGAAATCAAGCCTATAGTGAGTTGCGGCGAACTCATTACTGATCAGATAGGATCTTAGGAGCGTCTTGACGTTATATATGTACTTTACTGCTATACATGCATATGTATGTAGTTATGCATGTTCAGCTTCACGAACAGCAGTTTACATGTACTCGTGTGTGCGCACTAGGGGTGCTGAGTTCATGGCGGCGATGGGTGCGTTGGGATCTCTGTTATACACGACTACTATAGCTAGAGGTTCTCCCGTTTGTTACCAACCGAATTAATCTACTATAATATAAAAGAATATGGCCTGAGAGAGTTTCACTAAACCGGCCTAATCCTACATCCGTCCCTGACATGGGGGAGACAGATTAATTGGACAAACAATGGGCGAGAAGCTGAGATAGTTTAATCTGCGATTGTAGGCCGGCCAGAGAGAGAGAGCTCCAATCGATATCACACATACCCCACTAAGGCCCTCTCCATGCCCCTCCAAAGAGAGCCAAAAATGGGTAATAAACATACACAAAAAGTTGATGCTGCGACTATACACCACCCACGGTCCACAGGTTCTAATTCGAGATTGAACACTGCTTCTCGTGAAAGTGTCGTACTTCCCGAGCACCACTCCCACCCCCGGAGTTGAACCCACGACCTCCGGACGTCTCTGGGTGGTCATGGTGGCTCAACCCACGCGGTGTAGCAAGACAAGGCGTCTACCACTAGACTACCCCGCCCACACAACCGTAACAGGCCGGGAAGTAATATTTAAGGGAGTGAGGGCAAAGCAGGCTAGGGAGACACCTAACCCTGCAATAACAACTTGAATCCACCACAAACATGCACTGGCCACCTTCTTGCGTAGTATCCCTTACACGGTTGATAGCCCGAACTAGAATCATAAAATTGGTGATTGACTACGCGCTGCTGAACTCTGGCTCTGCTCGCCAATTCATAATACCATACCTCAATTTATATTTATACAATCAATTCAAACCAATATGTTGGTGAATTAAATAAAGCCTTACGTTCCTCTTTTCCCTGCTACTCCAGCCTATAACCTTTTTGCTTTTAAATCCAGAAGTACTTTCCTTGGCGGAGTAAACAGAACAATCATTTTATTGAAGGGCTGTCCCGGCATACTCCAGTACACCCTTAATGTTCCATGTAGGGAGCCTGTGTGATGTAGGCCCTAGCTAGGCCAATCATCACCCGTCATTTGCGAAATTTCTTTTCGTCCTGACCTTTTATATACTCGGCACAACACCCCCAGACTCTGACCCTATCCTACAGGGTCCGCGGGTAGTCGTATGCCCTGAACGAAGAACCTGAATTGGTGTCTAGGAAGTGTCTCCTCGCAGCTACGCAACAACCCCGTATTAATGGAATATTGATATGTTATATTGGGTTAGGGTTGTTGGTCACATGCAGTAGCCAATCAGAGGGCGATATAAGCTCTTACCCCATACCCTTCGCTTCGTTCAGGGCAATTCACCTCATTCAGGGCGTTAGGAAAATATTAGGAATAATATTAGGAAGTAAGGAGGCGAAAGACTTGAAGCGTAAGTTGCTCCACTATAATCCCGAGTTATAAATGTACATGTATGTAACTTGAAGGGCGGGCCAGGCCGGGGACAAAAACCCTTCAGAGGGCAGGAGGAAACTGCGTAAAAAATGGGGTTTAAAAGAGCTACAACATTATTAAATATTGATAAAGTTATATAGTGAAAGGTACGAATCAAACCTTCTAGCGGACTCTGGAGATACTGTTTCGGTTAACTAGGGATTACGAATACACACTTTCAGTACATTTGGTCATGGATGTCAATGATCAATATGAGTGGAATTTCGCGCTCTATAAAGGCACCCTCTTCTCTCAACAACAAACTTATAAACATATCAGTCGAACTCTTCTTGGTAAGCCAAGCTTAATTAAAATTAATACCGCTCTTGAATAAGTTCTTTTCCACAATCTCATCCTTCCTCTGCTCCAGTTCCTCCATGTCCCAATTCCCAATGATAAAGCGTCCCCTCAAATACTCAGATCTTTCGGAAGCGAGGTAGAGCACTGTTCCAGCTGCGAGTTCAACTACTTTCTTTATTAGTGCCAAGGACTTGTCGAGTTATTCCTACAGGGAACCATTATTAACTTACCAGTATCCTGGAACATGTGCCGAATTTCCACCGGCGGCTGCTTCACCATGTCGGTAATAATACCGCCTGGATGATATGAGAAAGCTCGAATCCCATCTTTGCCATTCTCGGCTTCAATAAACTCCGTGAATCTATACAATGATTTAGTTTATGAGATAAAGGTTGAGCAAGAGAGGGAGAGCTACTTGATCAAAGCCAGTTTCCCAGTCTGATAGGAGCTCATAGTGGGCGTGACAACCGCAGCTCCAATTGATGAAGTGTTTATTATAGTCCCCCCGCGACCCTCTGCTTTCACAGCATTAATGAACTCCCGTGCGCACAGATATGTTCCCTTGACGTTAATTTCCTGCATCATTATCATGATCAGCGGAGTATTCTCACAACCCTTCTACCCCTCTTAAGAGAACCTACCCAGACACTCCACCACCCAAGTGGATTACTTTGTGCAAACGGAACATATCCGCTTTCAGCAACACCAGCGTTATTCACCAGCACATCAGGTACACCAGCGTCTCTCTTCACGTTTGCAAACAGCTCCACCACCTCAGTGTCCTTCGAGACATCAATAATGTATGCAAACACCTTCACTCCAGGGTTGCCCTCTTCTATGAGCGCCTTGGTGGCAAGAACATCACTAGTGGTGCGGCCGGTTAGAATGATTTTGCTTGCGCCGGCTTGTGCGAAGGCTTGTGCGACTGCCTAGAGTTATGGTTAGTAGAACTTTGTACAAGGAGAGAAACAGAATGAGGAGGCATTAGGTACCTTTCCAATTCCACGCCCACTGCCAGTGACGATTACAGTTTTACCAGCGGCGGTATTGGAGAGACCGGAGGTAGGAGAGATGAAGGGGTAGACATCTTTGTGCCAGGTCTTGACGACGGTCCGGAATACGGCAGCCATATTGAAAGTATTTAGGGTTGTATTGGGTTGAGAAAGTTTTAGAGGTGAGTGGGTTGTGTTTGGAGATGTTTGATTGATTGTGATGATAAGCTCTTCTACGAGTTGGTTACTGGGAGTACTTATACTTTTTTTATAATTTGGTTCTCTTGGTGATTTTCTAATCAATCATTAGGGTACAAGATTCCAGTACTGGCTAATTGATAAAGAGAACTGAAAGTTAAGTGGGAATAGGCTTATCACCGTTACTTTGGTAGGTTGGTTTTCTACCAAGGAATTGGGGAATGTGGCACATGGTGCTGCTAGCTAGCCAACTATGGCTCAACTCACTTCTCACTTTGGTGGGCAGGTGTGTCAACTTGTATCTTGAATTCTCATCGGCAAAAATCGACTTTTAGCTTGAAGTTAGGGTTTTTACTTGAGACACTTTCTCTAAAATACACTACTAAATCGAGTCAAGCTACATAGTACATACAGTTAGCCAGTGATCTTAGTTTCGGTACTACATGCATCTATGGAAATAGAGACACATGGCCTCCTAGAAGCCATCACCAGCTGTAGCGCTAGAGCTCTTTTAATGGAGAGAACCTATATATATATTGTTCACATTAGAGTGGTACCTCAGGCCTACGGTACTATCGTCGGTCCCAGCGGCAGAAGTACGTTTCCTAGTAAATGCCTAATCACGAAGTCAAGCAAAAACAAACTATATAGTAACTAAAAGCAGACCTCTCTGCCAAATACCGGGTTCTACCCATGCTTTACCAGGGTTGTCACGCACCCACCCGGAGATAAACAGAATCTCCGTCTTAAAGCTTTGGCCACCCGCCAATCTGCGGGAGAACTAACTATCCGATGCAATGGGTAGATCTAGCGTTGTGCCGCGCCCGAACTAAAGAGCAGTAACGCGACTAGATATTATTCCTTTGGGGCTGGTGGTTCTCCGCTAACTCCGTATGTGCATCGTGTGGGTGCATGTACGCATTCCATCCAAGATATTATGCGCAGTACGGCAATTACAGAGGCGAATGATTGGGGGATATCCATAGCTAGATATTGCGGGTTGACAACCAAATTTTCAATTTCAACGTCGCCTTTCTCCACAACCACAAGGAAAGAGTACAAGAGATTTGATTTCTGTGATTTCTTATACCTCTATTATCTTAAGCTTCAATATGAAGTCAATTGAAGTGGTTTCAAAAATCGGTCATTCTAGCTAATCTGTGTGGTTGCGACGCGAACGTCCGGATAATTTTGACAACCCATAATACTACCATGGCAATGGAATTTACTTGCGGGAAGTACCTAACACACATTTCCTGCCATATAAGTCTCATTCTTAAACTGAACTAATAATGACTCTTTAGAGTCTACATATAAGTAGAACTTCCAAAGCACACAAAAGCAAAGTTATGAGGGACACCAGTCTTATACAGAACCCGTAGACTAACGTGGTTGGTTTAAGCTCTCAAGACCAATAAATATCCGACACAATTAGAGGGTTTAATGAAGGTACACTGCTGGTAGTAAAAAAACCTGGGTATATCTCTCTAGCTCTCCTCTTAACACCATATTCCTGGTACCCCTTTTTACCACGGCTTCCGTTCCTAGCAGCTCCGAGTCCTCCTTAGCTTGACACCTGTTAACTTTGACTGGCTTCCAGTTGCTACCGCTAGGGTATTATCTTCCGATATTCCCTTCTCGGTTCTTTCACCTGATATTTGACTCCCATCTTGCAATGAACTATCATCGTTAATTGCCTCTGCAGTACCACGCAGATAGCGGGCTCTAGCATATGGGTTCAGCGTGGCATTTCCCACAAGATCCTCAAAATTAATGTCGCGTGTGTCCGTTTTCTGCGACTTCAATTTTTTCGCGCCTTTCTTAATGTTTCCAAACTTCAATCTTCCTAAGAAGGGTATAGGAAACTTGAGTATAGAACTAACGCAGATAAAAACCACTGCTACCCCTGTAATAATCAAGAGAGCTATGAGGACGATCCCCATCTGTGAAAATGCCTGTATTGAAGCGAGTTTTATTGATTCCTTGAACGGTGAATTAGGGGACGAAGATGGCTTGTTGCTAATGGTACTAGCGGTGAGTGTTTGGCCGTAAAAGGGTTTTATTCTGTGTGGGATAGGAGTATGGATCGTTTGTCCGCCAATAGTTCCAGCAGTAGGTACCAATGTGCCCAAAACCTTTGTAGAAGTTACAAAACCGGAACCGGTCGATTCAGGAACTAATACTACTACTGATTCTTTTTCCAGAGACCTTTTCTCCCATCCCGGTACCCCTTCCTTATTGACTGGAATAACAAAGCCTTTGCTTCTAGCATGGCCGAGAGAACCTAGGAAAGTGCTTATTTGTCCTTCTGGGATTTCTGCAGGTAAAACAGTGATTCCCGGATGTGGCGGCGGTTCACGATGGTACCAAGGGGGAAATTCGAGAAAGTCAATCGACTTGATTGCATTAGGGTCTGGTAACGTGCGAGTTAACCTAGCACAATATTTGGGTCTTTTGCATGCTGGACCTTGATAGTGTATTATGGGGTACGGGGGCCCATTAAGACTCCCATCATTTGGTGCAAGAGAAGTTTTGGTAGGCCCTCGATAATCCTGATCATTTGATTTATAGCAGAGATCACTTACACCTAAAGATCCCACCTCTTGCCAGAAACCCTCGCATTTATCAACATCAGCGTGTTTCCAAGTATCCTGTACCGTAGTGCCATCATCTGTTATTTCGTTATACTCAGTTGATGAGACATGGACTGGTACCACGAAGATGATGATGAGCTGACAAACTCTGATAGAGTTGAGAGATTGAGACAGAAAGCGGAACCTTAAATCTGACATTTTAGAGTGTAGACAAACAAGAATGACCGAATAGCAGCACTGGATATGATGGTCTCCCTGAGATAAATGGATATATGACTGAATAGCAGTACCGGGTGTGATAGCTTCCCCGCGATAAATGGGTGTATACTGAAAGGTAAAGGTGGCAGAATTCGTTACATAGCAGACATGTGTTTCTCCAGTGGGAAGAATTACATGTATAAGAGAGGTATGTAGTTCGTTGGCTAGATGGTAGTCGCAGCTGCAACAGATATGGGAATATATTTGGCCACATGTATGTCGATGGTGAGAGCAGTGAGCAATGTTAGGGAATCCCATGAAGTGATTCTAATCAAAGCTAACCATCCCATCAGCAAAAGAGAAGGATTCCACTATAAACATAAATCGACAACGATTCTATTGCAGAAACAAGAAAAAAAAAGAAGGGAAAGAGCTTTGTCCATCCTACAGAACCCAGTTTTCCATCACTAGCAAGCATCGCGCCCTAATATCCACACCGCGACGGCCCAAATACACGCTCCAAGTAAACAACCATATAGACTACATGTACATATGAATGTAGTACTACTCTAATCCCAAAGTATTAAGTTGCCTTGTCAACTCATGTAGTTTGATAACCTTCTCAAGCTGCTCGGGTAGTAAGTTCTCCCCATTGTCTTTCCTATCTTTCAATTCGTTCGCTTGTCGAATTTTCTTCCTGATACCCTTTGCCAACTTTTCCTTTTCCTCCTGCGTCAGTTCGGGCTTTGGCTTCGGCGATGTCGCTCGACTCGTGGTATTTGTTGAGGCGTGCGGACTCTTTTTCGATACCTTCGCTCCACCGGTTTCCAAATCTTCCTTGATTTCCTTCGTTGGGGCCTTTGTTTCTTCCCCGGCCTCATTCTTTGTTTCCCGCTCTAGCTCCTTCGCTCTTTTTCTCGCAGCTCGTCGTTTCGCATTTTTATCGCTTCCTGCGGAATCGGTTTTCTTGTCGTCATCGCTCGCAGCTGCAGCTCCTGGGACCCCTCCGCTGCCGCGATTCTTCCATGTTTCGACAGTGCGGTTCGTATAAACCTCGACATCTTCTGGTGGACGATATCCTGGACGTACTTTGATTTCACGCCGAGTTGTTCCATCAGGTCTGACTGAGGCGGGAATTATCTGTTGCCCATCGGAGTTACGTGTTATTCCGGCATTTGAAGGGGTGGCAGGGCGGGAGGGGTCATCTTTAGGAGTGAGAGGCATGGCAAAGAGTTCCCAAGGGCGTGGTTGATGGATGAGTGCGAACCGATAAGTGTTTTTTTTCTTTTGAAAATCGACAACGTTGTAGGATGAGATCGATCTTACCCAGGGAAATTGAAGGTTCATATGTATGCACGCACCATGAGATCTCGCCAACTATGATTTTCAGCTATCGGGGGTCTTGGCTTAGTGACAGGTGACATGGCTTATGTTGCATGAGTCCCTCGCTTGAGAAACGCAGGGGAAGAGGAGTCATGATCAGGTATCATCAACAGCAACTTTAAGATCGGGCTGAGCTGAAAGAAAATCCTCATTAGTGCCAGCATATGGATATCCTTCTGGTAAAAATATCTGACCTCCTCTAAGAAGAGCCGAGTGAGATGCTATGCATGAAGCGCCACAAAATAACACCAACATGTAGGAAATGATATACGGGTTTCAAGATACACCGACGAACCTTCTTGAAAAGACTGCAGGTTTTGATTATATAAATAAGGAGAGCCTGTAGAGTATTACCAACCGTACAGACACACCATATATTCGGAAACCCTATCTTAAAACCATGGATCCACCTCCAGAAATTGCTTTTTCTGTAGTCAGGATGATTCTTGAAGATTTTCGCAACACCCTAACTGAAATTCACGCCGAATTCACAATCATAGCTGAAGATTTGTCCGTGCTGGCAAATCACCTCCAGATACACTTCCCCAATCTAGGAATCATTCCCCAAATGAAAATCGAATTTGATGCATACGGCATATCACATCCATTGAGGGTTCACCCTCGTGAAGTTGTCAAAGATGCTTTTAGTCTACACGATGAGATAAGTAGAAAGTTTAAGATTTTAGACCAGAGGATGCAAGATGATATTCGACTACCGTGGATTGTGATTTTGAAGAGACTTGAGGATAGAGGTAATGACATTGACGTCAAAGCCGAGTTGCTGAATATTGATAAGGAAGTCGATGACTTGGATAAGCTGCATGAAAACCTCGAGGAATTGATCAGTGAAATTCCTTTGACGAAGATTTAGGCATCATAGTTGATTGTATTCGTATTAGTACTTCGTGTATGTGAAGTTGGTAATGCCATAGTAGCTTGATATATATACTATGTGTGTGATTAATCGCTAGGCCTATAGGATGAAGATATTACAATAAGTAGTGGCTGTCGTGCATGCTTGAACAACGCGTTCTAGCGAGATTCTACAGTGCTAGTGCCGGCAGTCTTAGGAACTACATGTATATGTAGCTTGTTCATAAGTTATCACTCGAATAATAATAACACTTCAATAGAGCGTATTTGACAACTGTCGATTCCGACAATTGACAGTTCGCCAGCTGCAATAGCGGTTTGCCGAACCGTCAATTTTGATTGATGAGGGCATCGGCACATGGTACCGGAACTTGAGCTGGACTCTATCAATGGGTAAAAGGCCTTATGTCTCGATCTCGTCACCACTGATAATGGTCGAGATCTAGTAAATAATTTGAGAGTTCGTGAAGTATAATTTCAATTTTGCGACTCGCAACTGTCAAAGCCGAACAGCCAATTGTCGAAATCGATAGTTGTCAAATACGCTCTGATGCGCATATTGTGGTTCACAGATTGGGTGAGCCCTAACGAATTAAATGCCACCTTTCTCGTCATCACCATATTTCTCGCAGTTTGGATTAAAATTTGAATCTCTCTTTTATTACGGGGGTGGGCGTGCCTACTACATATGTACCCGCAGGTTTGGCCATGGGACAAATATCATGAGTGCATACGACTGATAACTTGCAGTCTTCATGTGACATATTTATAAGGCAACAAATCTTGTGTCACCCGTCGGAGTATTTGTGGCCAAATACTCGCGTCTAGGATAAAGAACCAGAACATGCAAATGCCTAGTTTGTATGGCAGCTCAGCGCCACTCCATACAAATAATCCCTGCTTTCTCACTTGCATGTTCTGGTTCTTTCTCCCTGACGCGGGTACATACATGTACTTCGGTATCAGGGGTAAATGAGTAGAACGTGGTGGTTCATATTCATATTCGCGAGCAAAACAGGAAAACTACAGCTTTAGCCACGCTGCCACGTTCTACTCACTTACCCTTGATACCGAAGTACATACATGTAAGATAGATCCCGGTTTGACACTACGGAGATACTAGATTGAAATTTGTGGGAGAGCGCCGACCAGAAGGCAATTTTAGTCCCGATAGAGTTAATTCTCCTTGTCTACCCTATCAACGGATGGATGAATTAGTGGAATTATAGAGGGATGTGGAATGGTCCACTTAGATATATCGATAAATCGACTTCGGCGGCGTACGTGCTCTCATGAATTTAAAGATCGCTGGTACATGGTAGCGCTTGGGGTTTGTATAAAATGCATTTAGGTTCATATATATACATGTGGTAATTTTTCTAAACGTGTGTGCGTGTCTAGAGTATTGTACTTAAAGGACTGTGAGAGATATGGAAGTCATAATGTAGACGTTATCAGAATTTGGTGACATCCTCTTAAGATGTGGGTTAAGGCACGGTTGTGATACCAATACCCCGCAATAGACCGATAACACCGATATCTACATGTACTTACATATGTGTACCTATCGGTATCGATACTCCTGTCTGCGGCGCTTCTTCGATTGAAATATAGCCAGACTGGAACTTTAAGTGGTTGATTCGATGAATCAGATAAATTCATAAATCACATGCAGTGACCGCTGTTGCCACCCACCACCTCCACTACCTACAAGTAAAGCACCGGTATTTCTGCGATACGCCAGAACACCCCCCTACCAAAGCTACAAGCTCATCATTCAGCCAGCCATCGCAAGGGTCTTGATAGAAAAGTTTTGAAAAAGACAAAAGTATCTTCTCCTTGAAACAGCTACACCTGGTCTCATTCCGCCACATCCCGGATCTTCGCTCACACCTTACAACTGCTCCCAACAACATTCCCAATACCCCCCAGGGACTACGCGGTCACCCTCTCGTAACCGACTTAGAGCCCGCGAGGGATTGGTTTTTGTGATGAGGCGACCTCTACACATGATCGCTCAAGCTGAGTCCGAGGCTTCCTTGATGCGCAAGCTTCGGGATGCACCCAAGGATAACAATTATCGATACACCGAAGAAGCCAGAATTAACTTACTTCGGGACCTCACGTCGACACTGGCCAACAACAAGTACGAAAATTTCAAATACTTTTTCCCTAATGGTCCTCCAACCGAACAAACACTGGCTGCTTGGAACATGTCGGCAGCTCAGGGAGCTGTGGAGGGAGCCGAGTATAGTGCAGCCGCACGAGGAAAGCCTTGCGGGCATATATTGAAGAGTGGGGAAGCAACGTATCGATGCAAGTATGTAGAATCCGGCTCTTTTCATAGAGTAATGAGTTGTGGGCTTCCGAGTTTTCTTAACGCAGCATAAGCCCGTATACCTGAATATCAGCTAACAAGAAAGCAGGACTTGCTCCCTCGATGAAACATGTGTTCTTTGCGGTAAATGCTTTGAAGCGTCAGATCACACTGGTCACGTCGTGCTTGTCAGCATTTCGCCAGGAAATAGTGGATGTTGTGATTGTGGGGATAAAGAGGCTTGGGCTACGCCTGTAAAGTGCGCAATTCACTGGCCTAATGATAATTCTTCAAGTGGGGTTGCCGAGGATAGTACGAAGATTCCGGAGGACCTAGAAAAAAGTATTCAATGTACTATTGCAAGGGCAATAGATTACATTTGTGATGTCATATCATGCTCCCCCGAGCAATTACGACTGGCAAAAACAAAAGAGGAAATTGAGAAGGACGCGCGAATGTCACAGTTAACATCACGATATTTTCAGGACGAAGAAAATTGTAAAGATCTAGAGTATGCATTAATACTTTGGAATGACGAAAAACATACAATCGATGAGGTCGAGGACCAAGTTGCGCGGGCCTGCAAACAGACAAAGGCGTTTGGAAAGTTACGAGCGCAGGAAACTGACTTTATGGGAAGAAGCATAATTACCTATTCTCATGACATTGATGAACTGTTAAGGATATCGACAATAATCGAACAGATCAAAGTTACTGTTACCATTAGATCTGCCAGGGACACATATCGGGAACAGATGTGTGGAACTATCATTGAATGGCTTGGTGATATTGCGGGCTGCAGCACTGGCAAAGACAACAATATTCTTCGAAAGACTATTTGTGAGGAGTTACTTGAGGTTTGGAGGGTCGGATCGAGGGCATCAAACACGGAAATAGGGAAAAAAGGAATTGACGATCACGCCCTTGAGGAAGAACTAGCCAATATGCTAGGCACTAGAGTCTTACCAATAGAAGATATGGCTCCCGCGGATATTGAGTCGGACGATATGGACCTGGATGTGCAGGCGGATGCTGAGGCGGATGGGGATGGGGACGAAGAGGGGGACGGAGAACCGGGAGATATGGTTGGAGATGACTTTGAGGAAGGCATACAAATTTCAGACGAGCAACGTATAAGAGAGGCGATAGAGGATGAAATACGAGAAAGAGAGCCCCTAGTACCTGATCGTTCTGATGATGATGTGGATATGGTTGGTCGTTTTGACTACCGGCCATGGCATGGATTTGGGAGACGGCCCCCAATGACAGCGCCTGGAGAGATAGCATCTCGACTGGCACAAGCGGCGACTGGCGGGGTTCGAAGCCCAGAACACAATATTGAACCATTATTTACTGGCATGCCAAAGATCCCGCACACTCCAGGTGACCATCATGCACGAAGACAAGGACCGCCAGCACCTCAGTACTGGCTAGAAAAGCCTGATGGATATATCCCTCGACATCCCATGCTCCCACGCGAGGACTTACGACAGCGGGTCCGCTTGGATTGGTTAATACTATTTGACCTACGATTATGGAAGAAAGCCAGGGTAAACTTACGGGACTTGTATATCAGCACAGTGGTGGCCATTCCTGAATTTAAAAGGATTCTGGGCCTTCGGTTTGCAGGTCTTTACACAATTTTGAGCCAGCTCTATCTCATTCCAGACAGGGAGCCCGATCACTCAATAATCAATCTTTCGTTGCAAATATTAACAACTCCTTCCATTACTACAGAGGTTGTAGATAGGGGGAACTTCCTCACAAATCTGATGGCAATCCTTTATACATTCTTAACGACACGGCAAGTGGGACACGCACACGATGTCAACAAGGAAGCAATACTCGCTTTTGATGCTGGCTCGCTTCAAAATCGGCGGATGTTCCATTTTTTCCAGGATATGCGATATCTCTTTGGTTCCAGTTATGTTCAGGGAAGACTAAGAAAGGAAGAAAGGTATACACTACAGTTTCTAGATTTGGTACGACTTCATCAAGGAATTTGTCCAAATGTTAGGGCTGTGGGCGAACACGTGGAATACGAGGTCGAGGCATGGATCAGTGCATCGTTAATCACCAGAGAGATCTGCAAACTAGCTCGACAATTCGCAGAGGCCTTTAAATGGAGCGATGATCCCTTTGACAATAGTCTGCAACGCACCATTGCTACTGTTGCAAGATATGCGATAGTGTATTCCATGGGCTGGGAACGCTTGCGATTCCATCAAGCTGAGCTCAAGTCGGACACTACCTTTATATCCCTTGGGAAATACCAATTTGATCAGCAGGCTTATGGTCGGGGAATCGAGTATCGTGTAGTTGACTACAAAGTCGAAAAGCAGCCCATTAGTTTCCATCATGCATTGCATTATACCCTCTCATGGCTTATCGAGGCCGGAAAGGCCACACCTGTAACCGACCTGAAAACCTTTTTGATGCCTGAATGGGATAGCCTCAAGGCTCAAATACGCGAATATGAGCTGGAAGATTTGGTGCTTGCGATGTTTGATTTCCCCCTGAGAGTCTGCGTATGGCTATCCCAGATGAAAGCAGGAATGTGGGTTCGTAACGGTTTCAGTCTTAGGCATCAAATGCAAGCATACAGAAACGTTTCCCAGCGAGACCTCACACATAATCGGGACATATTTCTTCTGCAGACCGCGCTGGTTACCATTGATCCTGCCCGGATGTTAATAAACATGGTCGAACGATTTGGCCTCCATCGGTGGATACAGGGCGATTTTAAACCTCCTATTGGGCACGAGGAGATGCAAATCTTAGACATGGCTGAGGATTTTTTGCATCTCTTAATCGTCCTATTGAGTGATCGGTTGCCCCTCATTCCCCTCCAGGAAGAGCCTGATATCCACATACTCAAACTTAAACGGGAGATTGTTCATATTCTTTGCTTCAAACCGATACAGTTTTCAGAGCTTTGTGTTCGTCTCCCTGAGAGGTTGCAAGATCATGAAATGTTCCAGGAAGTCCTGTCGGAAATGTCAATCTACCGAGCGCCTGAAGGGCTTTCTGACTCTGGTACATTCGAGCTCAAGGAAAGCTATCAAGATGAGGTTGACCCCTATATCATGCAATTCTCCAAAAACCAGCGGGAGGAGACAGAAAGTAATTACTGCGCGAGGATATCGAAGAAAACTGGTCAACCACAGTCGGAGGTCGTTTTCGAGCCAAAACTAAGGCAAGTCAAAACCGGTATGTTTACAGAAATTTCTGCATTCACAAGGACGCCCGTATTTGCCCAGGCAATCTGCTATTCATTAACCTACGCACTGCGATTCAAGTCGTGGACCCCAAGTATCCAAGATACCAGAGTGGAAACATTTTTGCAAGTTTGCCTCCATCTCTGTCAGTTAGCTGTCATCGAGGATATATCGATTGAAGGAAGCGAGGACAATGATTCATTCATTCTCCATGCCTTGAACAGAACCGCTCAGGATGCATTTGATCCATTAGACGAACAAACAAAGAAAGAAAAATGGACGATTGTTACCATACTCCATCGTTTAGCAGAAATGGAACCATTCAAAGTGTGTCATCCGAAAATTAATAACGTGCTGCAGCGAATGCGACGGAAGAAACCGGCAGCTTTTGATGCAGCTGGTGAATGGGCGTACGAGATGGGAGAGAAGATGGACACAGAAGTCGAGCAGACTAGTAAAGATGCTGAGGCAGAGCGGAAGAAACAATTAGCAAAAGAGAGACAAGCAAAGATCATGGCACAAATGAAGCAGCAGCAGCAGAACTTTCTGAACGCCTCAGGATTCGACTTTGTTGATGATGATTTTACAGATAGTGAAGATGATCATTACATGGACACAGAGGAAGAACAAAAGAAGTGGTGGAAATATCCTACGGGTACCTGCATCCTCTGTCAAGAAGAGATGAACGATTCTCGCCTTTACGGAACACTTGCACTAGTGACGGATACCAACATATTGAGGCAGACACCTTTAGCCGACTCAAACTACATGTACGAGATTTTGAAAACACCAGACAGCTTGGATCGTCCTGCGGATGATATCAGGCCGTTTGGCGTTGCGAGCATGAACAGAGACTCCGTGAAGAAGCTGGCAGCAGATGGGTCAGAGGTTATAGCGAAAAGACAAGGCTTGGGACAAGGATTCCCTCCAGAATCAGTCAAAAGAGGTCCGGTGGCGGTTGGGTGCAGTCACATCATGCATTTCAGCTGTTTTGAACACTATTACGACTCGACGAAACGACGACACCCTCACCAAATTGCGAGGCAACATCCAGAGAGATTGAAACTGAAAGAGTTTATTTGCCCTCTTTGCAAAGCTCTCGGGAACGCATTCCTTCCAATTATTTGGAAATCAAAAGAGGAATCGGCGGTAGGAGTTTTGCAGCCCGCTGAAAACTTCGATATTTGGCTGGGACAGCGCATCGGGCCTATGGTAAGCAGATTAGAAAAAAGCGTGGCAAAGGGAGATATTGTGAGAAGCCAAGAGCTGTTCAGGGTTTACGGTTCGACTTCGATGATTACGCCTCTAGCGAATAAGCTCGATCATCTTAAAATAGTTCACGTTGGCCCAGTGGTTGTAGATCAGTCTACACCCTTTGGACCAGGACGAGCGGGACCATCTTATAACTTCGGGGAACGTCTTGATACCAGTCAAATACTTCCCACCCCTATACATACCGAGATTGATGAGTTGCATAAAATCTACCGAAGGTTGAGGGATACTCTTAAAAGTAACCGTATCGCTTCCAAATACAACTCGATCGATCTTAAAGATGATGAAGTCGATCCTCCACCCGAATTGACGCATTGTGACTCTCTGGTAAGAATTTTGGGATACACGATTTCATCTGTTGAGATTTCTCAACGCGGGATTGGATCAGAACCTGGATCAACGCTGTTAGATAAAATCTCGCAGCAAGTTCTTACACATCTGAGAATTCTTTCGGAAACAATATTTTCATACATCACTGTGGGTGGACTGCAACACCATACTAAAAACAGTACTCTCCAACAATTCAACGACATACAGCAAGAGCAGATGCAACAATTGTTCGTTGGGCATCCTCAGATCTGCGACGAGAAAACCAAGCAAAAGGTTATCCTAGATATGGAGCCTTTATTGAGCACTGATTTATTCGTATTTTTGGCAGAATGCTCTCTGTGCCTAATACCTGCCTTGAATCTCGAGGTGATGCATATTGTACGGCTATGCTACATTGCAGAAATCGTCAAAGCTACCGTCACGCTAAAGACCTCTGGCCCAGATCAGTTTACGCGAAAATGGGGTCGAGCAGCATTGGAAAGATATGAGACCGCTGAAGGTTACATCCCGTATACTGATACACAGCTTGAGACTTTCAGATCCTTTGTCAATCTCCTGGGACAATATCATCAAGACTGGGATAAAGACTGCGCCTCTTCTACTTTCCCCTGGGAAATATTTCGTACTCTAGTTGCAAAATACACAACACCGTTTCTTCGTAAGACCGTCATCCTGCTGCATACTCGATATGGAATCCTCTTTCCGAATACCGGGCTCGATGATATCGAAGATATCTTTGACACTGAACAAAGTAGGCTCTCGAAAGCTCTGGGCTTACCAGATCTTGACGAAATCTTTCAGTATTGTCTTGGTGATACTAAGGATGGGGGATTTATGCGTTTCATGATTGCTGGGTGGTGCAGGCACTATGATGTTCGATACAAAATTCCATCCTCATTGCCTCATCCATCAATATTCGAACTTGTAGGCCTGCCGTTGAATTTCGATACCTTAGTTGAAGAAGCCATGAAAAGGCGGTGTTTGAAGACCGGAAAAGACCTTACAGATCCTACCGTTTGTTTGTTCTGTGGGGAAATATTTTGCTCACAAGCGTTTTGCTGCCTTGAGGGCGGGAAAGGAGGTTGCAATCAACATCTTGCAAGGTAGTTATTATTTGGAGGATGTTTCCCTCCCCACTGGAAACTTTGCTAACGATGATTGTGTGAAGGTGTGGGAAAGATATAGGATTATTTATAAATATTCGAAAATGTTGTGTATTATATCTGCATAATGGGCACGGGAGCTTTGCAGCGGCACCGTACCTCGACAAGCATGGAGAAACCGATTACGGCCTTAGGTAATTTTCCTTTAGTAATATAACCTAAATCTCGGGCTCTATATTAATTTTTATAATTGTCAGGCGCAACCGCCAATTATTCTTAAATCAACGTCGCTACGATGCTTTGCTTCGGACCACTTGGCTTCAACATGGAATACCGTCCATTATCTCGAGGAAATTGGAGGCCGACATCAATAATGGTGGCTGGGAGACGATGTGATTAGTTTCCTTCCTCTCTTTTTTTGTCGACTGGTGTCATAAATGATGTTTGGAACCGGACGGCGTATGCATGTTTTCTTTTTTGTTTTCAGGTTGTAATCGGGGGTTTTCATGAACAAAAGAGCAGTTTATGACACGGTCCCTTATCCAAAGCTGCAGGGATATAAACTACTCACAGGGCAGGGTTTCTCTTTTCTTGTACTGGTGTTTCGATCTTTCTTTAGGGTGTAGTTAAAACAAATCTTGCACAGAATATCGTTGTTCCCGGGTAAGACATCTGTTTCAATTGGGTAGACCGAACCAGTTAAATGCATCTCTGTCCTGCAGTACCTAGGGCACTTACAATTCCCTTCCAGTGCCAATGTTCACGATCAAACCACTCAAATCCCTGTTTTTCCTGCAGGACATGCATAAATTAGAGTGGCATACCCCCTGGAAGACATCTGGACGAACGTAGGCGTAACGTCACCACTCCATGATTTGGGTGAGACATGCTGTCTATTTGTCTCTGCCTGTCTGTCTATCGGTTCCCTTGGTCGTAGAGGCAAGCAGAGTCGATTTCCCCCACAACTTCATCTAACAGTTGAACCACCCTGACAGAAAGAGAGGGACCAAAAAAAATAAAATAAAAAAAGAGAAGAAAGAGGCCCCATCGCACGCCACTTCCTACTCCACGATTCCCCCGCTAGTTTTGGTCTCATCGCTGCTTTCCAGCAAGACCGAGTAGTAGAAGGGGAAAAAATATGTCTTCTACCCAAGCCGAGTCCAGTTCTGCAGCGACACCGCGAGAGTCCAGGAAGAAGGGTCGTATGCCTGGTTCTAAAAACTTCACCGATCATGAAATCTTCACGTACATCAAGTTCATCCATGACCGGCTTCCGACGGGATTTGGAGAGTGGGATACGGTGTATAAGGAGTATAATAAATGGGCAGAGAGCAATGGGTTTACCAAGCGACCGCAAGAGAGTTTGAAGAAGCAATGGTTAGTTGCCTAATTGTTGGAAATTTCACCTACCCCCAGAAAAAAAGTTCCTAATAAAATAGCCGGACTCTGAGAGTGAAAGTGGATGTACCGAATAGTAGAAGGTTAACAGTAGCCCTTGCCAGGAACCAGCGTGTGAATGCTATCAAAACAATCGACGACCCACGATGCCCATGGGATGTCCAGCTGGTTAAAAAAATCCTCCAAGAGATTGAAGCAGGCCATCAGATATACAACATCGATGATAGTGACGGATCTACCCTCGAAGGAAACCCGAACCGCAACAGCAGTAATGGTAATAATGCCAATTCCGAAAGCGCGCCGCCGCCTGCAACGAGTCAGAACCACCCGCATAATATACTTCCAATGGGAGGTGTAGGGGCGGGGGCGGGGCCATTCACACCGTTTTCTCCATCTGGTTCATCGCTGGAGCAGGAGGGTTTTAATAACCCTCATCCAAGATCTCCAATAAATTCACCGCTCCAATCAACAGCAGAGCAACAGCAACGTCGTCTTCCTCAACAAATCGATGGGGCCCAACCTTCACATCCTCCAGCTGCCACACCATCGGTTCAATCATCCAACGAGTTCCGCCGTCCTTCAAGACCTCAGCAGTCATCACAGGACCCGGAGATAGGAAGGTTCTTAGAATTCTCGCGGCAAGCTGACCACGAGCCAAAGACAACAGTACACCACTTCCTCGAGCGCGAAAGTTACGAGAAGAGTCTACAGATCATCCGGCTTGAGGATAAGCTCGAGCGGATCCAGTCTAGACACGCCGATGAGCTTGCAAGGCTGCAGGAGAAAGTTGAGAGGTTGGATAGAAGGAATAGAAAGCTAGAACAAGATAACCATGTGCTAAAAATCAAGCATATGCTGTTAAGGGGAGATAATGGGGATGGTAAAAGGAAACGGAGCAGGATTTCTCTAGACATTGAATCCGAAAAAGAGGATGGAGAGGAGAGTGATGATGAAGGTGCTGCTTATACGGTGGCTCCAGAGGCTGTACATGAGCAGTTATAGGAACCTTTTCTTGCTTATTTTTCTTTTATTAAGGGAAGTAATTTTTTAAAAGGTACAGTTATACACATCATCCAGAAAAAAGATATAATGTATGCTAGCCTAAAATAACATCACTTGTGTAAAATAAAAACTTGATTATCCCTGCGGCACCCAATTGACTCTGCTGCAATATGGGAGAGTTGACACTAAGCATCACACAGTACGGTGGTTTAACTATCTAACTTACATTCTTCTGAACATAGGTAGTTGCCATAAGAGTAATATCTGCAAATTAACTGAGAATCTTATTGTTCATCCACACATAGTCTTGCTACAGCTCCGCCTTTGCAATGGCAGATTAGACCTCAAAACACAAAAGAAATTCCAGCCACCCAAAGTTACTACCAGGTATTCGTTCCATCCATGATCAAAGCAAAGTAATAAAAGAGAGATATTATACTCAAAGCATTGAGTGTCAACATAAATGGGGTAAAATTGAGAAGGAAGGATAGATAGGATAAAAAAGGTAAGAACAATTGCCCTGTAAAGAGCGAATCAAAAGATAATCCATCCAGTGAAGAAATTGAAAAAACAACTGATAAAACGGCACGTAAAGACCCAAACCCATCAAATAATGCTTTAACACCCAAGCTTTTGCGCCCTTTGCTGATAAGAATGATAAATGTGAATCCAAGGGAAACGAAAGAAAGAAAAATATCGCAAAAAAAAAAGATCATTTTCCATAAAGAAAGTCAAAATCCACCGCCTCGGAACTGAATGAGCAAGCCCCATACCCAAACGATAGGAGCTCAATAAAAGAGACAAAGGCCATGATAGACATGTATCTACAAAAAGGGACGAGGAAAATAATCTTCAGCCCATCCCTTCCTGCCCCAGGAGCGCCATCTGGCTCACCACAAATCCACTTGATTGGAGCGTGCGCGTGTCATAAACCTAAGCCACCACCGGAAGACGAAAGAAAAAGAATTCCAAAATAAAACAAGAATTGATAAACTCATAACAAACCAGAAGTCCGAATTCGCCAATACAACCAACTGAAAAGGGAAAGGAAAAGGAAAGGAAAAGCCAAGGAAAAGGAACTTCTGTAAACGGTACTCATGCGGCGTCGGGGATTACTTTTCTTTAGGAATGAGGCGAAGATGGCGCAGAGTCCGCATAGTGGGGTGAAACATACGGAACCTCTGTGATACGACTAGACGAGTTACTTGGCCCTTCGTTGAGGTTGGACGATAATCTTGACTCTAGAAGCGTCAAGAGGTCTGTGAGGGGTAGGCCCGAAGATAACCAACCAACTGAAGGGTCTGGCGTGAGAAGTTTTCTTAAGTGCAAAGTTGTCATTGAATTCTACCACCCAGAGAGTTAGTTCATGAGTACCGGGTAGCTCGGGTTTAAAGGGGAAACTCTTACCTCAATGCGAGTAATTATGTGTTCGAGGAACTGGATCGCAGCATCCTCAGAAATCTTTTCACCAATACTCCTCAACTTGTTATGTATATCGGTTGAACCGGTAGGCACTTTGTTGTTACTGAGCGTAGAGCAAAGTGTCTCTAACCGTAATGATATTTCCCATAAAGCCCATATTTGCTCCAATTCCAACGGCAGTACCGGCGTTTCGGGCTTGGGGGCAGCCCGCTTATTTTTCAAACGTCCGCGAAGGGATTGGGGGTACATTAGGTGAATAAACTCGGGATTCTCTAGTCCCTTCAGTTTTCGGGGTCCAAGTTCCTTAATCTCAAAGCCCTGGCTACTGAGTGTTCGAAGTTCCCGGCTGATTGCACGGGCGGCCTCTTCATCCCCAAAAATGTCATCAGGTGATAGCGATTGACTATCAGAGTTTTCATAAGCGGCAACGCATCTATTGATCTCGGCCACAAAATCGGAACTGACTGTAATTTGACCTCCGTCTGCCTCCGCGCTGATACGGGAAGCTCGATTAACTATTGGGCCGAAGTAGTCCATACGCCGTGTAATTGGATCAGTTTCGCACACAGGGCCACCCCAATGAATTCCCATCCTGACTGATAGTCCGCGATAAATCTGGTTTCCCTCTTCATCTAGTAATTCTTTCCCATGGATAGATTCCAAAATTTCGGACGGCCAATCTGCATCCAATAGCATTGATTGAACACTAAAACACCAAAGCAATGCCGAGGTTGCAGTTTGAAAGCAGACCATGAAGGCATCACCCTCAGTCTTGACCTCATATCCTCCAACAATACGTAATTGACGGCGCATAATGTTGTTATGTATCTTGATACCAGCGCGCATTGCAATTGGATATGTTTCCCAGAGTAATGTGGAATTTTTGATGTCGGTGAATACCATAGCAAGATCTCCGTCAGGAGGCCTAACTTCAGCGTCGAGACGAGCGAGACCCTATCACATGAATATTAGTATATCAACAGAGCTCTAGGTAAATAGGAACGCAAACCGAATCATCCGGAAAATCTCTGCCATCCTTCCTCCTCCTTGCGGTAACCGCAGTTTGAGGGTGCTCATCATTCGGATAACCTTGACCTGGTCTTACGGATACCGATTGAGTTCGCGTCCTAGACTTTGCCTTCTTCAAGCCGAGTATCATGACCATAATCTTATTAGTAGCTCCGTAGGCCATGGCGATATCCCTCAATTTATGGGCGGCCTTCATCAGATCTACGCGTTCGGAACGAGCGAGATCCACCGCAGTTTGATAGCTTAAATACTCCCATACCTCTCTGCTAGCTATAATGAGAAACTCCTCCTGATCGGAAATTGTCGTCTCATGAATGTGAGGGGATGCGTTGACGCAGGGCATAAGGTGAAAATACCCAAATGCACGGGATACATCGAGAGAGTCATTGAGTTTCCCGTTTCTAGAAACGTATCCCCCTGCTTCCCGGATCCTTTCGGCCTCTAGCGGGTTTCCCGGATCGTGTTTTTTAGTCAAAAGCTTATGATCACCATTCGTTTGCACCAATATCGCCATCGCGTCCCCCACGTTGGCAAGATAAAGCTCATTATCCTTGATGTAGACAACAGTTGCCACCCCACCAGAAGCAAGATCGTCTTGACCAAGCACAGCAGCACTGGGTGCGATAGAACCACGATGCGAGTTTATCCCAGAAACGCTTTTCTCGTCGAAAGTTTGCATGGCAACTGTAGCGAGCTCCTTATTTAGGTTCAAGAACGCTCGATGCAAAGCCTTCCCTGGCCTCTCATCCGCCCGTAGTTTATCCAGTTCCTCCTTCAAGAAAAACTCCAGCGATTCGTGGAGAAACTTTGAGACCTTACTACCTCCAGTTGACAAAGCCTGTCCATCGAACATCCCAACAATGCATTCATTCCGATTTCCACGAAAACCAGGAATCACCATGTCAATCATTGAAAGATGTTCACTTCTACCTAGGGAGTCAGCCATGCCATAAGGCATCGATCGCACCATTGACCCTGAAAGACGAATTCGTCGATCTTCCGTCTGGTCCGGCACATTAGGAATCGTTAACGTAACATCCATGAGGCCAAGAACCCTAAGCTTCGAGAGCTGGGTGAAATCCGTAATATTATGATGACGCTCAGAATTTGAGTCATTTCGACCTGGTTTGATTTCTAAACGCTTGTTGCCAGACATACTAAGATACTTCAATTCAATATTCCAGTTCCTATAGAGCAGAGTTAATGAGAATGATTTCACCGTCTAGTTAATGCGCTGTAGGATTAAAAAAAAACTAACCAATTCCAGTCATATGGCCAGTTTGAAATGTTGTACTTCAATGCATTATTCCCCACATCCAAGACCAGCAATTTCCTTATTTTTCCCAGTTCTGCCGGAAGGGTGTAGAATCTGTTCGAATTGATATAAAGCACGTTCAGAAGGTTAACACTCTCAAGATCTTCGGCAGGCAAACTTGTCAATTCGTTTCCAGAAAGATAAAGCTCGTTTAACAAAGGCATCCCCTTCAAGGCTCTTGTGGGGATATCGTAGATCCGATTGTAGGAGAGATTTAACACCCTTAGCTCTGAAAGCAGTGATAATTGTTCAAAAACCTCGTCCGATAGATTGTTATCTGCAAGGTACAGATAACGAAGCGAGAATGCAAATGTGTTATAGATACGGCTTGAAGCTGCTGAATCCTTTCTTGGCTGGCTTGATGTTCCGTTTTCTGACCCTGCCTTAGATATCACAGATGCCTTCCTTGTGGCATTTGTGTATACAGAGGCCACGGAACCCTTTCTGCCACCGTCACCTGGTGAACCCCCAACACTTAATAATCCTCCAGATGTTTGTGACGGTCTCCTAATTTCGCTACTCTTCGCACCATCCTCCTCCTTAGTTTTCTCTTTCCCAGGCGACAGATTATCCATTGGCGGCGACGGTGTAGGGACAGCAGTAGGGTTCGTGATAGGCTTCGGCAATTCCTTTAAGAGATTAGAAGACACATTCAAGGTCCTCAAATTCATCAACTGCCAGATCTCTCCAGGAAGAACCTTGAGATTATTAGCATGTAGGTCAAGGAACTTTAATTCCTGAAGCTGCCCGATCTCTTTGGGTAACAAGGCGAGGGCGTTATTAAAACAACTCATATACTCTAGCTTCTTTAACAGCCCAATTTGAGGGGGAAATGAGACGATATGATTCCTATCGAGAACAAGTTTTTCCAAGTTTGGCAACTTCTCGAATAAGGTTTCCGCAAGTGCAGCAAGTCTCGCCTCCGATAGGTTCAAGAGCTTGAGCATTGGCATCGCTGATACAAGATTGAATCTCGTAACAGGGTTGGTGTTCAAATGCAACGCACGCAGTTTAGGGAAAGAATACTGAAAACAGGTAACCGCGTTATTGTTGGCGATCACCAGTTCTAATCTGGGCAAATCTGCAACGATGTCGATATCATGTAACTTGTTATATCGCACATCCAATTCTTTTAACGAACCCAACATCGAAAACGTCTGTGTAAGTGGCCCGGAGAGGAGGTTGTTTGTTGCTGTAAGTCGTTCCAGTGCTGAAAGCTGTCCAATTTCCAATGGAAAACTCTTGATCATGTTGAATGAAATGTCAAGATCAACCAACGTTACCAGCTCACAGATAAACGTTGGGAGACAAGTAAGAAAGTTGGAGGACAGATTCAAACTCCTGAGGCTTTTGAATTTACTGAAACATTCAGGCAGGGCTCTAAGACGATTATTTGCCATCTTCAATGCAACCAAAGACGCATGGTTCTCTAACGAGGCATTGTCTAATTCTGATAGTCGATTATTCGAAACATCCAAATATGTTAACCTGGAAGCCGCCGAAATGCTGGAAGGAAGCCTCTCAACTTCATTGCCCTGAAACTCGATTTTTCTCAAATTAACACATTGTTGTATGAAATCTGTTGGTATATTGAGCGAAAGATTGCGTGAAAGATTCAAAGATATGATTTCCGGGGCTTTATGATATAATGTGATTGGAATCGCCAAAAGGTTGCGACCTTGGAGGTCAACATGGCTGAACTTTTGCATTTTGCCAAGACCTGGGTCCTGATCCTGCTAAGAACAAACCAATTATTAATGAATTCCATCCCTACTGCAAAGGAAGTCACATCTACATACCAAAGAATAACCACCCATCCTAGACATCATGAAAGTAAATCGGCATAAGTAGCCATGGTCTTCTCTCCCGATTTCTTCTAGATGATCATCTTCGGTGTAACCAGCTTGCTCTAGTAGCCTTTTTTGTATTTTTAACGGGCGTTCATTAGGCCCAAGGATACGCAAGAGACCATTCTTCTTCATCACAATCTGATAGTTTTTCAAGTCATCCTGTAAGAATGATTTCCGGCCGAGTAAGTGCAGTACCTCAGTTACTGAAGCTTGAAGTCTACAGGAGAGTGTTGCAAAGGTTGAGTCGGCTCGGAATACCCGTATACAATACTACACAAAGTAAGTTCATGCACGTTTCAATAGGTAAATGTTAGAGAGGTGCTTGCATACCTGTGTGTCTTCCGATACATCCCCACCACCTTCTTCCAATGCCAATTTTTCGTTTATTATCTCATTCCGATTTCCGGAATCCCAACTCTCGGGTGGCTCCCAGGTTATCTCGGTCCCTACAGGGGGAGTTTTCTCCTGATTTTCCCATGAAAAGGACGTGCCAGGACCCGGCTCTGCAGATTGGGCTCCAGTCGGTTTCACAAATTCATGAATATTTGAAAGGTCTGTATCGAGTGTGAACTGAGTCGGCTGCTTTCCCATATCTTTGGCACTGCGAGGTCCGCGGCGGTTGGCCCCGAGTCCCCCTCTCGAATCAGGCCCATCATGGGGAACCTCCCGCTTACCAGCACGTCTGGGAATACTCGTTCCTCCCTTCCTTCGAGCTTGTTGCACCATCTCTACTGGGGCGTAGTCCAATGTCCGAGGATTAACGTACTCACACGTAGCCGGGCCTCTCTTGGGAGTAACGTGAACTGGTGAGATACCACTTGCTGACACTGTTATAGGCTCAGAACTCTTCCCCTTTGATCCCTTCAATCTCGTAGATTGTGAACTATCCTTGTCGTCTTTGTCGTCTTTAGATTTCCCCCAAAGACTTCCCCACAAAGAATGCTTTTTGCTCTGGGTATTCTCACTAGGAGATCTAGGTGGATTGTTCGAAAGTGAGCTGGCAACTGAAGGGGTTGGTGATCCAGGTCGTACGAGTCGTGTTTGCGATGAGTGGGAGGATGCTGTCCCATCTAAATGTAGCCTAAGGCCTTTCCTATGATCATGTCCTAGACCTGAAAACGACAAGGATTCCTTATGTGCTGATGATGGTCGTGGAGGAAGCTCCTTGTCAAGTCCCTTGTCCCTATCCTTATCCCTATTTTTGCTACGGTGAATAAACCTATGAGAATGCGAGGATGTGGAACTTTGCTCCCCCTGGTCTAATCTTCTATCATCCATTTGTATCGGGGCGTCATGAACAGGTGCATCGCCTAGTCGACGAATGTCCTACGACTAGTGTTAACCTTAATCCAGTAGCAATGCCCATGAATATAATGAAATATTAGCTCACCTCCGGGTCTTGATACAAAAACGGCACAACATCTGAAGAAGGCACAGGTGTTCGAGGTCGTGAATATGTGGGTGTAGTAGGCCTTCCAAAGTGTGAACGAGGTGTGGCACTTGGCGGTAATGATGATTCAGAGGAAGCAGGGCTATCATTATTGTCCCCATCTCCAAAGAATTTCTTCATAATTTGTCTTCCTATAGAAGATTTCGAACCTGTAGACGAAGCATTGGTAATCACTGAAGCAACTGACGGACGGCGATCATCTGACGGAAAGTAGCCATCCGATGATCGGTCATTACGATCACCTGAAGAAGGTGCGGTACCAGGTCGCAGCGGGGGCGAGAGTTGATATTGTTCCTGCGTATGAGGAGAGTGGGAATCAAAGGCAAAATTTCCATTCAAGAAGCTCGTAGTGGGCGTGGAAGAAGATGCCGATGGATTCATGGGCGAATTAGCTGTAGATGGAGGATTCTGGCGAAGTATGAAAGGAGGTGTTTGCAGAACGGCGAGCTCACGACGATGATCACTCATAATCGGGCCAGTATTTTGAGATGATAGCGGAGGTGAGTGATTAACGGGGGCAAATGACCCTGGAGAAACGTTTTGTTCTCTATCAAATCTGTAGTAGAGCAAGCAAGTAAAGCGGATAACCGCAACAACATCGCGTCAGCGCTCAATGACATCGTGACAGGAGATCAAACAACTAGTCCAGGCCCACACAAACCAACCAGCCCCTGCAACGAAACCTCAAACGGCGAATTCTGTTTCTTTTTTTCTTCTTTTCTTTTTGCAGTCCTCTCACATATGAATTTTCGTTACATAGGGGGTGAGTATCCAAGGGACCTGGAACCTTGACAGAAGGGGAGAAGGGATTGTAGGTTGTAAAGGAAATTTAAATTGATGATAGCCAATAGAATAAGAAATAACAAGCACTCACTTGCGAGGCCTGGCAGGGACCTGGATAGGGTTCCGGCTTCCCTGCGACATTGAACTATCTTGCCCGTAGCGCGAAGAATTCAATGAATGGTATGAGGTGGCCGAGTTCGTCCGCTGACGCTGCTCGTGTCGGGTCATGATGTTTGATACGCGAATATGATGCGCTCCACAGGGAGGAACCTCTGCGAGGGGGATGGGCACAACCACCTGTATACGTATATACAGGAATCACCTTTGTCTTCTTTTTCCTTCCTCCTATTCTTTATCGTTATACGTTATCTCACTCGGCTGTCTGGTACTGGGGATCTCTTGTCGTTTTTTCCCCTGCGGGCTTTCTCTCTGTCTAATTGTCCTTTTTGTTTTCTTTCTTTCTTTCTCTTCCCAGGCCACTGTGTATTTAACACGACGTGATGGGTAGGGATTTTGTGTTCGCGGCCGTCGGACACAGTAACTGATGCACTAAACCGCCATGACAGGGCAGGGCAATGACAGCGCAGTTCGGGAATGCTGACCGACGGGCAGGTAAGTAGTCGAAGCAGTAGGTAGCAGTAGTACGGAGTGGTATGTAGTTTATCGAGGAAGATGATGAACCCGAGCAGCAAAGAGGAATAGCAGGACGAAGCGGACGGGGGTTGTAAAGTAAGTGTGGGGAATACGATGATTGGGGAGACTGTCTGGGCTCCTCTAGGTAAGGGGTCGGTGTATCTTTTTCTTTCTTTTTGATGATTTACTTTGCGATTTGGATTCTTGAATTTTTAATAATTCTTTCCTATTATTTATTATTTTGCCTGATCTAGGTGGTTGTGATTGTCAGGCTTGCTACGGCACACCCCGTTGGGTTGGGCACTGGGTTGGGCACTGGGTTGGGCTGAGTGGAGCGACACGCGAAACGATTGGGAGCCCGCTCCCCCGCCCTGCCAGCAGGAGCTTGGTTTCTGCTTTGCTCCTCCAAACATCCGAACCCCTCCCAGATCCTCGGTATGCAGATATGCCATTACTTGGTAGAAGCCCGGCACGAAATCCTATGAACCTATGCGTATGACTCTTCTGGCTATTTTTCGCCCTATCCACCCTACTTACATGTAGGTACGTGGTACTCTATGTACATGAAATTGCACACCAGGGCGCGTGGAATTCCCTCCCACCCATCATCCCCTTTTATAATTATGGTAAGGCATGCTTATTTTATTATGTCATACAAGTTCAAATGTAAAGTAGAGTACCTACATGAAGGTACCGACATCTCTACCGTCCCCTTAACTACATGTATGCCCCACCCCCTCATTCTCAAAGACAGAAGCAAATTACTACGCACTTGGGGTAAAGCGGATGTACCGAGTCAGTGGTTACTCGCTTCCATCTTTCAATGGAGTGCGCATTTGCAATTCTGCATGCATACATAGGCTCTGTGCACTGAGCGGGCCACACATAAAGGCACAGTTTCCACATCACAAATCCGTTCAAATTCTACCTTATAGTAGGAATCTGGGATAACAGAAAAGACTATTCTAGATAGGTCACGGGCCACCCAGCAACAATCGGTGGAAAAAGCAAGTACAGTGCGAAGCCCGATCCCCGAAAATCTTCGAGCTTTCCGTTGGAACCACCTTCGATGTGCCGTAAGCCCTTGGTACTATTGACGACAATAAAATACTTCTTACAAATATATACGTATGTTGCTATCAATGTCTACTTATGATGTAGCGAAGTAAAAAAGTATATCCACTTACAATATGTAGTCTCGTGCCCACAGGCAGCTCGCTGCTCTCCGTAGGGTAAGTAAGCCTAGGTGTCTACATACATGTATTGAACTACTGTTGTGCTACAGGCAAGTTCCTAATCCCAAGTGGTCAGCCTGAGACTCGTCTAGAGCTGAGGGTGTACCGCACGAAACGTGGGTCATCTAATCTCACTATGCATGTTGTCACGGGGAGTTCCTTCACTAGGGTTAGGGTATTGTCCCAACGCAACTTCAAACATAAAAATTCCCAGGGCCACGTAAGGAATGGATATCCAGGTCTAGGACGCCGTTTGAGACAAACACCCGCAGGTATATATACATGTAATAATACACCTAAATTATACTAGAAATTTGTTACATAAGTCGGCGCAGTATGCAGCTTGCCACCAGAAATGGGGTTGATTTGTGCATGCTGCAATGTCAACGTCTACAGTATGTATTTACTTGTATACGCTATGACTTAATCTATCCCCTCAATCCAGTTTTTTATACTGTATCTAAATATTATGTATATAAACTTAGGATCTCCCTAAATTATAAAACATTTAATTTGCAGCTGCTGCATATCGAACATATATGCTCCAAGTCGATATCGTAATACTTACCATGGCTCTAAATGTTGGGAATATCACAAACACATGTAAACTACGTATTTCATGTTGTATATGTACGTTATTTAACTCGGATCAATCCTAGAGCTAGAGCGCATCTAGTCTCATGGCTTTCGAATTCCGATCTGATGGCGCGCCTGCAGTATACACATGTATATGCTTGTAGTACTGGTTTCATGACAACAATCTTTCCTTATCTATACCATTACTTAAGTTACATGTTATACTTACTGCACCAAAGATAGGGGCGTTACTAGTAGAGCCTTTGCGCAAAAGACGCCAGGTTTAAATTCGGGGTATTCTATGGATTCGGATACATTACCAACTTAGTCTATTCCCTCGTAGCAACTAAAGTCATCCCTAAATTTCAAGCTCCGAACCGTACTAACTGAACTAGCTCCTCTGATGTATAAAGAACTTTAATGATTACGCTGCGAGATCTGGAGATCCAGGAATCGGACATATACAGCGTACATTCATTGTCTGCACATATTATGACTTGCAATACTACATGTACATGATATAGATACATAGAGCGTACATATAGCTACACGTCTTAGTAGCTAAATGTAGCTGGACAGGTACATGCATGCATTACTCGTTGAGCATTCCATGCACTTGTTACGTAGCTATAGGACCAATTACAACCAATTGTTGATGTATCCCAGTGCTGCGTCGACTCATTAATCTCCTTGATATGATTTGTCAAGGCATCTGACATACTTCAAATATATATCAAACAAATGGCGGTACGGCCGCTGAGGTTCTAAATCATCGATCGCGATCCTCAGTCACTTGACAGCAACGAAAAGTAAGATGTCAAAAGATTGGCTGATCCCATTATCTCTGAATGCGCCTGTTTTGGCTGTCAAACTTGGAAATAAACTCGCTCATCGTCCAACCAGTTTTATCGCTACCAACAGCTATACATGTAATAAGCTTCATGAGCAAATTAATCCTAAGCTTATTCCTAAAGCTAATTAAATATCCACAAGATCATAGTTTTGTAGAATCGATAATTATGACGACGCGACTCTTAGAGAAGCGCAGCAATTAATTATATAGCTATTAGCGACAATATGGTCCTCAGAAGTAGTAGCTTATGGTTTAAATTCTTTCTGGCGCATAATTTAATTGGTGCTGGACGCAGTCTGTACATGTGGAAAAACTTGAATTAAGGAGTTTTTGGACATGACGCGCGCCCGCTTAACGGATTTAAATCTCGATCAAGATAAAAGTACATGTATGTACAAAATCAAACTTTTAATAGTGAAATTTAATAAGGAATTACTACATCTGATCAAGAAATATCTATAAAGCCATCGGATTCTAATCATAGTTTTACTCGCATAGATTCTAATGGCAATTAAAGGACAACGATAGTGCTCCATGTGAGTACAGGCGGTGTTGAGTATACATGTAACTATGAGGATTGGCGTACGATAGGCGCTACGTATGTACAGCCGCATTCGAAAAGTATTGGCACCCTACTATATTGAGTCGTTCATGAATTGTGGCCCACCAAAAACCATGGCACTCGCGCATACTCAACTTATTGATAGGTATGACCGCAATAGAGACATTGCAGCTCTCTCTGGCAATTGTCTCGAATATGAGAATTGAAAAGCAGAAAGGACTGCCTCGTGAGTTTGGCTCGGAGGTGCCAATACTTTTCAAATGCGGCTGTACGTATATGATGTACTTATGATTATAATTAAGTCACACTTATAAGCGGAGTTACTCTCACGGTAAATATTGACCTACAGCCACTCTGCAAAAGTGTTCGTGATTCCGATTTCGGAGTGAGACATTTCTCCATATGTAACCGTGGCGGACCATCAAGAACCCCCAAGAGAAGACTCCCAGTGACCAACGGTGCCTAAATTAATGAAGGATAAGAACATCAGTATTACGGGTGCGCCGCACTGCGCACTGACATTAAAACTATATCACGAATACTTTTGCTGAGTGGCTGTACATGTAGACTTGCTAATATTCTCAATCTACATGCCCCACCAACTACATGTAGTATTCGGCCCTGGCCTGATGTACTCAGAGTACTACATACATGTATATTACATGTATGTATATAATGTATATATTAGTATCGAAGCTAGCATTCATTGATCATGATCATACATGTAATCAAGACCTTTTCG
Organism: Morchella importuna; assembly: GCF_003444635.1. NCBI lineage: Eukaryota > Fungi > Ascomycota > Pezizomycetes > Pezizales > Morchellaceae > Morchella > Morchella importuna. Next base: position 549,938 of record NW_025763398.1, on the reverse strand, counting down.
TGACGTTTTAACCACTGAATTCGAAGTGCATATTTGCTACAATAATAATAACCACCAAATATTCGTAGCAAGTCTAACGCTACAAAATTTAAAACCCATCCTAGGTCTCCAGGAAGCCCGCCCAATAGCGAGTGATAGGATGTGCATGTGGCGGTGTGGCGCTGCCATTGCCACACAGACCTTGTGATCCTCAAAGCTTGGCAAGACATCGCCACCTATGTACTCGAACGTCGTCTACGTTGTGTCATTTCCCCCGCCAACCTCATCTTCAACACCCATCAGCGTCCTACAGATATTAACGCTAATCCTTGCCTCTACCTTCTTTTAAATATCTTCTAACTGCTTTAAGTTCTCACTATTGCGCATCTCAGAGACGCTCTATCTCCGACATCCAGGACACCTAATCACCTACTTGTCCACTTTGGAGCTTGGGCCCCGTTTGAAATATCGAGATGGACAACGAGACTGATTACCTCCAACCTGGCTTTGATCCAGCTACCCTTAAAGTCCCACAACTTCGTGGAATCCTCCTGGAACACAATGTCGACTACCCAACTTCTGCGAAAAAAGCACAGCTTGTTGAGCTATTCACTCAACATGTTGCTCCAAAGGCTCGTACTATTCTGAATGCTCGCAGTCGTGTAAAGCCGTCTGGTCGTGGAATAGTCGATATGGGTCGCGACAACACCCCGTCGATCGAGGCGACCCCCAGAAGGTCATCGCGCCGCGCCGCGTCTCGCGTGGGGACAGCGGATACTGAAGAGGAGGAGGAGACACCTAGACCTGCGCGGACCCCTAGACGGTCAGCTTCGGTTAAAAGAGCTTCAGGAAAGCATACTAGAGTACAAGAAACAGATAAATCTGAAGTTGAGGACCAAGAGCCCCCAAAATCTATCCGGAAAACTCGAAATAGTAGCGTCCGTCAATCCATTATACCCAAGGCTGAGAGTCCTGGAGATTCTCCGCCAAAACTTAAGTTTGAAAATTCAGAGGACGACGGCGCTGTATTTTCGTCACACAATCCTTTCCAGAGTGGATCCCCTCCTGCAACAAGATCACCCGAAAGAGCTGATCGCCGTAAAGTGAGATATCCCCTTAAGTATAGAAAATGGGGTTTTACGCTAACTAATTTGTGCCTAGACTCTGGCTAGTGAGAAAAAACGCAAATCAATATCTGCTAGAAGGAGAACAGATTTTACTCCGTCTAGATACGACAGTGAACGTGATTCTGCTTATACCCCAACCAATACACATGTTGTGCCCTCCTCCAAGAAATTTGAGGTTCCACTCTCAAGACTGCAGAGTTCTAAGAATGATGTCAAAAACAAAGGTATAGTGAAGAAAGAGGAGGAAGAGGAAGGTTATTCTCTTGAACCCGGTGAGGAGTTTACTCCCGAAGAGACCGAAGAAATCGCTAGGGAGCCCGGTGCTCTAAGAAGGAGAACAGGCGGTCAGTCATCTTCTACAGGTACAAATATGCTTTGGGCTATCGTAATAGCGCTCCTGAGCGGTTATTTTATGTGGTGGCGGAAGGAGAAAAAGGAAGTGGGTTATTGCGGATTGGGGAAACTCGGTTTGTTTTTCTCTTAGATTTTACTTTGGGGTCTGTCTAATATGTTGTATCAGATATGCAAACATACGACCCTGACTGGACGAGCCTCATCCGCCCTCAATGCGAGCCCTGTCCTCCAAATGCCATCTGCAGATTTAACTACGAAGCTGATTGCAAAGACGACTATGTGCTCGTTCCCAATCCACTCTCTTTCGGGGGACTAGTGCCTCTTCCCCCTACATGTGAGCCAGACTCAGAGAAGCTTCGAAGAATCGCAATCTTGTCGGATGAGGCGATTAGAGTTTTGAGGGAACGAGCAGCAGACGTTGAATGTGGAGAAGCTTCGCTGGGAAAGGATGAGGAGGCGGGAGTCTCGGAGGCCGATCTGAGGCAAGTGTTGTATGACCTAAAAGCCGTTAGTCCCGCGGAATATTTTCCCATGTTTTCTTTTGTGTGGTGTCGCAATCGTCCACAGCCTTGTTTGAATATCGCTAACTTTTTGTTCTCCTACAATACAGCCGAGCTTGTCGGACGCGCAGTTCAACGAGCTATGGAGGAATGCACTAGAGGACGTGTCGAATCGGGAAGAGGTTGTTTCCACCAAGAATAGGTAGGATTGATTTCTTTTCAATTTAGAAGGAAGAGCGTTCTTATCTGACTTAGGTCGCCGATGGTTACATCCACAGCCAAGATGTCACCTACCTACGATCAACCTCTCTCGCTAGCATTCCGCTCGGCTGTGCGATCCGCAAGTCAATCACCGGATCCATGGTCAGACATCGAATCGAGCTTATTGGTGAGTGCATTCCCATTTTCTGATACTTTCGAGCCTTCTGACGTATTTTTTTTTTTCAGGAGTAATTCTTATCACTGTCATCCTTACCCGTCTCCGGTCATACATTGCGACAAACCGTCATTACAAAGAGCAAGTAACTCAATTGGTTCACGTTGCGCTTCAACAACTCGCTCAACATGCGACCGATAATCCAACAGAACCGTGGGTTGGGGCCGTTCAGCTGAGGGATCAGGTTTTGCAACATGAATTCAATCCACAGAGACGCAAAAAATTATGGGACGGGGTGCAGAAGATTGTCGAGATGAACAGTAATGTCCGTGCTGGGGAGAGGGAGATATCTGGTGAAGTGATGAGGGTTTGGACATGGATCGGTGGGAGGATTTCAAGCGCGAGGATGGCAAACGGTGTGGGTAGCATCGGTGAGATGGAAGGTAATGGGGGCGAGTTCAGCGGAAAACAGCCAGTATTCTCGCGAGTCATTGTATAACGGCGTTTTTATGTTTTCGTTTTATTTTTTTTCTTTTTTCTTCCCTTCTCCTTTTAATCTTATTTTGGTGGAGCGCAGAACAGCTGGCCTTTTATTTCTGTGGGTTATTTGTAATCAGGTTTTTTTACTCATTGAGGGATTCATTTTCTTTTCTCTCTTTTCTTTTCTCTCTTTCCTTTTCTTTTTTTTGCTGCTGCTGCTATCTTCGCTTTTTGGGGCAAGGGAGGGAGGGCAACGCGTTCATGCACGAAGAAGGTATATTGGAGCTACCTTTTTAACTAGTGTGGATATAGTTATGGTTCCGCACCTTGGGATGTTTCGAATTGAGGAATATGGGATTGCGAGCGATCTCAATTGTAGCTGGATAAAAGTTGATTATATGGTCACGAGTGATAAAATGTGATGTTTATCTGGCATTGCTGGTATCTAGAATGCATAGAGCAGATTGTTATAGGCAACAGAAAAAAAAGTCTTGGTAATGGCCGAGTGATGGCATATGACCACACTACAGCCTCCGTTATTTGGAATACGATTTGCGTTGTGGGTCCTTTGGTTTGGATATTAAATACGGCCGCGAGAATGCACAAGATACATCATGTACGCTATACAGGCCATACACGCACTAAGATAAGCAGTATTATGGGCGGATCGCGTCACAGGTCGTCACTCGTCGCTGAAAGGACCGCTGGTTAGTGCCGTGAATGTGACAGAGTGGAACATGGTGTTTCAGTAATAACATATGTAGAGTCCCCCGGGAAATGGGTGTGCTCATGAAAGAGGACGTAGGGTTGTGCAGGGCGGATTACACCACCATCAGTCCGTGGGCCAGCTCGCGAAGCCTTGAAAAGGGTGTACATACCAGAGTCAAAGACCATAGACATGTACATAGATTCTGTACCCTCTGAGTGGAAGAGCGTGGGAATTCTGGAGGTACCCGGCAGGATCTGTTTCTGCCAATTAAGTCAACAAGCTCCCCCCGTCGCAGAAACGATGATATAGGTTTTTTGGGGGAGGGCTGTCTTGAGCTGCGAGCTTATTTAAGGACGTGTATTTTTTGTTAGCCTAGGGAGACATAGCCAGCCACTGGTTATTTAAAAATTCATGCCCCGGACCCATTTTTTCTTCTGCAGGAGATATATACATCTCTCCAACAGCGGCTATTCCTGATAGCAGTAGCTGTTAAATATACCTCTATTGCTTGTTCCGGGGTAAACTAGACCCTTCTCAGCCCAAACCGAGGGAAAACACCACTTAGAGTGTATCATGAGATATCACTCGCCACATCACCTGAGTTGCTGTTTTTAAATTCGCTATTTGTCAATAGGCATTGAAGCCTTATAGTAATCTATAGCAATGACTGCGGAAGCCCTCGCGTGGGTGATGCTCCCTGCTATCTCCCGGGAGGGACGGATCTAAATCCCCCCGGTTATTCGTTATGCGTTATTTGCATTCTACCGAGCGGCGCCCCCCGGGCTGCTATGTGGGCGGGGAGGATATAGAGACATGTATAGATGTGCACGTATCTTTGTCTACTGGACCTCCGTCGGGTGGTTCATCGTTTTGTGGTGATGAGGAAGAGTGCAGGGTGGGGTTTATGGTTAAAGAGACGCATATTTTACCTAGTATATACCGTCACTTCCCAACACCCCCCCGCAAACCTTAGTTCCATCAGATCTTAGCACCATCCCTATCCCGTCTGCGCTTTATGACAACCTCTCCCGTTCTCATTTCCTTCACTCTACTCTCTTCTTCATCCAAAACCTCTACTCAGCTTACAATCATCGTCGACCGGTCCGATGATATAAATTGTGCCGCTTGAGGCGGGCGTTATCGATATATAGTTTGTTTTACGGGACTAGGTTGGTGATTTTATGGGCTTGATGTACCTGGTCTGCGCTGAACTCGAGCGGTGCCTGTGTGTCTGGTTTTTTTCTAAACTGGATAAGAACACCGCCGGAGCAGTTAACATGATACCAACCATGCACCTAGTAACCGTTTATTCTGGTATTGCGCCTGCCATTGGAAATGCTGATGGAGGTATATAAGGATAATTAACGGCCGCATATTGATTATAGGGCGGGTTCATGTACTCAATTGATCCTACACTGATACCGGCTGGCATGGCTCTTCCACATGCATATGTAGCTCTACATTTCAGATGTGTAGACTTTAACGCCCTTTTAGGCCTGGGTGTCGCTATAACAAAACCTCTCCCGTCATTGGAGCTCTTCGGGGCTGGCTGGCAATAGATAAGACGTGTATCTGCATATTCGTATACTATTTAGTGCTGGGAGCAATTACTTGCAATATGGCACTCTTGTTACCTCAATTAACTGTCTATAGCGGACTCTACACCGAGCGTCTGGAGCTTGGTGGTACATATCCCAGTAACACCGGCGGGTGAGAGTATCGCCAAAGCGTAGTTATCCCTTACGATACCAGATGGGCAACATGCCGAGGGTTAGAACTGCACAATACTAATAACTCTTAGTGAGTAATTCTGGTGCTCGTGCACAACAGGAGTACGATTGTCCGGTCGTGGTAAAGCGGAGTGGTTTAAATACTACTCGCTGGTCGGCGTCTGCCAGATGTAGACTCTTAGTTAAGGAGTATCTGCTGGGGGTATGAAGAGTCCCCGGAGGTCCCATGCCTTGCTGGAAATAGGAACTGTTGAACCTCATAGAAGTAGAGCTATCGACAATGGGTATATATGTAGGGGAGGTGGAGTTCCATCAATTCCCCGGACGGGACAAGCTTAGATGCTATTGGGAAAAGGAGAATATGATAAAGAGCAGGGCAGATGGTGGGAATAGGCAGAGCTTACGCTACAGCCACATACTTGTATCTATGGAACGCACTGATGACCATGAACAGCTACATGTAACTACAGGACTCCTGGCTTAAGAACAGACAGACAGTGCTCCGAGAGCAAGTACATGTACATACATGGCTGTTCCGCTAGGGGGCATCGAGCGTCGAAGCTACATGTATTCCCCCCGGTGGCAGGTTTAAGCCAGCAGCAGGGTTGGCCAAGGCCGCTGACAGGCCGGGGGGTCCGTTGCTTCATGCGGGTGCACTAGCAGCTAGGTGGCGCCGAGTGACGGCGTGTGAAGGATTGCTTGTCACATTTGTGTGTGTGTGCAACCAGGGTTAGGGGTGCTGGAAACAAGGCTGCATGCAAGGTGATAGAAGCAGATTCCCATGGCCAATTCCTGCTTTCGGGGATGCAATTGTTTGCTGCGGATTAGAAGAGGCATTTTGACAGCTCACGTTCCCACTTCTCCCCAGTGTGCTGTATAGAGCAGAGGAGGGTAATCAATTCACTCACTCACTCACTCACTCCGGGCCCTGAACTGTTGTTACAGCTAGATACCTACCCCGGTCAAGAGCCATCTGGCTGTTCATCGATGACGTCCCCGCCGAATCAAGAAATGCACAACGGCCGCAGAAGTGCTGATAACACTCACGCACTCACGCACTCACTCGCCCACTCGCAGCCTCGTTCTCTCTCCCAAGACCTTTCAAGCTTCCCTCCCCATGGACCCTGAAGAATTATCACAAACAACGAAAACAGCTCTCACGACACTCACTACCTACATCATCCTCCCCTCACTCACCCTCTACTGCTCCTACCCACTCATGGTACCTAACCCCCCCACCTCCCTTCCCCTCTCCCCCCGAGATACCTCCACAGCTAACACCCCCCTAGGCCTCCCTCCTCCGCAGCCTGATCGCCAGCCCGCGTGTGCAGCACCCCGAGTCCAACCTGGACCTCTGCTACGTGCACCACGCCAACCCCACCATCATCGCAATGTCCATGCCCGCCACGGCCTTCCCCAAAAACGCATACCGCAACCCGCTCTCGGCCGTGCTCAAGTTCCTGGATGCCCAGCACGGCGACAACTGGGCCATCTGGGAGTTCCGCGCAGAGGGCACGGGATACAGGGACGAGGATGTCTATGGCCGCATCTACCATGCGCCGTTCCCGGACCACCATCCCCCGCCGTTTGCGCTCATCCCCTCGACGGTCGCGAGCATGAGGGAGCATGTCAGGGGCGGGCCGGATCGGGTTGTCGTAGTGCATTGTAAAGGTGTGTTTGTCCCCCCCCCCCCCCCCCCCCCCGAGCTCTTTGTTGCCCTAATATCCGGAGGGGGTGGTGGTGGTGTGTGTCTTGTACCGGAGGTTTGAATTGCAATGCTGAGTCCGAGCGCAAAAACAGCCGGAAAGGGCCGCAGCGGAACAATGTCGTGCTCCTACCTCATCAGCGAGGAGGGCTGGACCGCCGCCGCCGCAATGGCCCAGTTCACGCGCACGCGCATGCGCCCAAACTTTGGCGACGGCGTGTCCATCCCATCGCAGGTGCGCTGGGTCAACTATGTCGAGCGCTGGGCCCGCGCGCTCAACAAGACGTACATCGAGCGCCGTGTCGCGATCCTTGAAGTCCACGTGTGGGGGCTGCGCGACGGCCTGCGTGTCGCTGTCCAGGGATATGTCGATGAGGGGAAGCAGATCAAGACGTACCACACGTTCCGTAAGGAGGAGATGAGCGGGCATGAGGACGGGGAGGTCAAGGGTGAGGGGAGCGCCGTGGTGTATAGACCCAAGGACCCACTGGTCCTTGCGACGAACGACGTCAATATCGATTTCGAGAAACGCAGCAAGGCCGCCTACGGCTGGAGCGTGGTGACGAGCATCGCGCACGTGTGGTTCAATGCGTACTTTGAGGGCGACGACACGAGCGGCGTGTTTGCGATCGACTGGGAGAAGATGGACGGCATCAAGGGCACGCTGCGCAAGGGCATCAAGGGCTTCGACAGGCTGCAGGTGGTCTGGAAGGTGGTGGAGGGCCATGATCGGCTGGTCAGGGAGCCAGAGGAGGGGGAGAGTATTCCGACGATGAGGAAGGCGAGTACGAAGCCGCTGGTGGAGAGGGAGTTGGGGCTGCAGAAGGATACGGGGGAGACGGAGGATGGGTCGCCGGTGTCGACGACGACGCCGGTGTTGAAGGGGGAGATTGTGGAGTCGCCGGTGAAGACGGATGGGGCGTCGTCGTCGTCGGGGGAGGAAACGACGGCGGCGGCGGGGGAGAGCAGCGGGAGTGGGAGTGGGAGTGGGAGTGGGAGTGGGAGTGGGAGTGGGAGCAGCTCGGAGGTGATATCGGCGAAGTTACTGCCGGTGGAGCATTCGGAGGAGCCGTATGTGATGAAGGAGCATCACATTGGATCGATTAAGAGGAAGAAGCATGGGGATCCTTCTACGTAGTGGGGTTCTTTTCTTCTTTTGCTTTAGTTTTAGGTTATGAGTTTGTATGATAGATGCCCGGGCTGTGTTTTTTCTTACTACTGGTAGCGGTCAAGTATTTATTACTGTTTGTCTTTCTTTTCTTTAGATGAATTATATTACATCTTCTATTTCTAATTTTTTCCTTTTTTTTCTCTCTATATATACCTGTCTGAGTATAAGTATTACTACGATGGAAATAGCCAACTGGCTACATGTATTGTACACATGTATCTTTAGCGTCAATGATCAATATACACAATTCCAGCACAACACCGCCGGAAGAGAACAAATTACAACAAAAAAAAAAAAAAAAAAGGCAGAAAGCAGAAAGAAGAAAGAAGAAAGAGAGGACCATAGGACTATAGATCCACCAACGCGTGATTCTTAAACTTCTTGCCCACCCGGTCGGCAGAGCGGTACATGAACTGCTGCCCGTGCAGCTCGAATACCATACACCTGGGCTTTGCCGGTGCCGGTGCCGCCGCCGTAGTGTCCACGTCCATAGCCGTAGTTTCTGTGCTCGGGCCCGGGGCCGCCGTAGTCTCCGTCTCCGTCTCCGCCGGCGCATCGTTCTCCTCCAGCAGCGGTAATTCAAACCGGAACACCGTATGCTCTTTCGGTACCTCTGCTCCTAATTAGCCTTCTCCTGTCCCCCAAAACCAAAAAAAAACTATACAAACCTTTAACCCCCCCCTCCCTACCCACCAAATAAAACATCCCCCTCGTCTCCTTCACACAAACCCCCTTCACGCCCACCCGGCTCACACACCGACTCCTCACAACCTCCAGCACCGCCCCATGATAGTCCGCGCTCGCCAGCTTCGCGCCAATCTGCGCCTGCCCGAGGCCCGCGCAGTGGGCGCCCAGCACCTCGCGCATGTACCCCACCCACAAGTCATGCAGCGGCGCAAACGTGGCGTAGGACGCGGACTTGGGGATGTGGTGGATTCGCAGGGCGCGCTTCTCACGTGCGGTGAGGGGGCGCGGTTTGCGGTGGGTGCTGGGGTGTGAGGGGGCGCGGGCGAGTTGGCGGGCGGTGCGGGCGTCGGTGGTGGTGGAGGTGGTGGTGGAGGTGGGGTGTAGGTAGAGGGGCTTGCGGTGGAGCTTGGTGGCGTGGATGCTGGCGGCGGTGGCGGGGGGTGGGCGAGGGTGAGGAGGGAGAGGGCTGTTGGGGTGGCGGGGGCGGACATGGCGCTGGTGGTGGTGGAGGTGTTGGTGATGGGCGATGGGTTCGTCTGTGAGTGAGGGTGCTTGGTGCTGAGTTTGTGAGTGAAGTGACTCGGGCCGTTATTACAGGGTTTCCACGATGGCATGAAGCGCGGGTGCGTGGGAAGTGCCGCCTGTGCCAAGCCAGCCTGTGCCAAGCCAGGGCACTACTTTAATTTAGAATCCACCAGAAATGATCGTACAGGCAAGAAATTTATCCCCACGCCTTTCCTCCCCCCACAAAAAAGAAAGCATCCGGAACAGTCGTTATTCTGGCACCTCCCCCCCCCCCCGGCCACCCCGGGAAAGACACCATAAACGTCGATGCATAAACGGCGACAAGAGGTCACATGTATGCCACTAACCGTGGGGATTGCTCTCGCATGCTCGGGAGTCCTTCCTATCTGTGCACTTTCTAATGGTCTGCTGCTTGCATTGAGTGCATGCAGATTTTTATACTTATTGCTTCTATGGCCTCTCAACTGGGTTCCACAAAGCCTTCACCTTAAGCAAACAACTCGTATCCCCCCCAATTCTAACAAACTACAGCAAAATACATGGATGTCAAGAAAGAGAAACTTTTGGTAATTATCAATAACGTTCTTATATACACGCTCCGCAGAAATATACAGTACCCATGCATCCCTGTCTATGATCATACACTCATTACCAACCCTTGGTCTTTTTTTCCCTCCTTTTTCTTTTTTACCTTTTAGGGCGCGATGTTGAATTTCATCGCGATACCCATTGCCGCCAATTCCACATCCAAATATCTGTCCGCTAATTAGTACAGCTTTTGTGGATACATCATGCAAATAGAAATACTTACTTGAGAACGTAAGGCACGGCGATGACGGTCGTGTTCGATCCTCCTACAAACTGGCCACCGTTGCCATCCTCCCAGACCATGCCCTCCGCCTTGAACCCAGCGGCGGGCTTGGCACATCTTCTACAGCGGACCTGGCTCTCGAATCCAATCTTCTTGATCGAGGGTGTCGTGCTCAGGAAGCTGCCACACTCTCTGCAGACCCACGTCTGCGTGTAGTCGCTGCAGTTGAGCAGACGGTCCTGGAGAAGGAATGCGGTGCCGTGCGCGAGCAGGGAATCGCGCTCCATCTCTCCAACACGGATACCACCTCCCTTCTTACGACCCTAAAGCGCAAAAAAAGAAAATCACGTCAGAATTCCAAACATGATTGCATATGTTTAGGGCATGATTATATTTACCTTGATGGGCTGATGTGTCAGGTCCGAGATCTTACCAGTCGTCCTGACTTGGTACTTGTCGTTGACCATGTGCCTAAGCCTCTGATAGTAAACCAGCCCAATATAGATGTCTGCATGCAGCTCCTCTCCAGTTATACCCGAGTACATTGGCTCATTCCCGTGATAATTGTAGCCCGCCATCTTGAGCTGATGTCCAAAATAGTCGGCGGCGGTGTGGTGCTCGTCAAAGCGGAACGGGGTGCTATCCTGTGCCATACCGTGCAAAGCCCCAGCTTTACCGGCAAGAGACTCTACAAACATACCGATTGTCATACGGGACGGGAAAGCGTGGGGGTTGATGATAATGTCCGGTTGCATTCCTGACTCCGTGAAGGGCATGTCTACGGTTGGCCATTTTTGCGATAAAACTCCCTTCTGCCCGTGACGGGAGGAGAACTTATCACCAATATTGGGACTACGGGGGATGCGATATTTCACTGAGATTTGCTGCATGGGTTTATTATCATTGCCCTCAACACCTAGTAGCTTATCGTTAGCAGATCCAATAAAGAAAGAAAAAGAGGAGCGGTGTGTATACCTAGCAATCGGACTTCCTCGATATAAGCGTCTTCGCTGCCCTTGTAGGTGAAAACCTTGTTTTGCGGAAACCTTGACCTGCTCTCGGATTCCTTCGGAACCTCGTGATACACAGCAACAGCGTCTCCGGCCTTCACCAGTTGTCCAATCTTTGGCAGCCCATCCAGATCAACAGTCTCTAGCCACTCCTGTTTAATCCCTAGGCTCTGGTAGGCCTTCTTTTTTAACAACTTTTCTTCATCTGTGGATTCTCCCATTTCATGGATGCTGTCGATCTGTTCCTCGATTTCCTCTTGGTTGATAAACCCAAAAAGATTATTTGAGCTTGGGCCCCCGCGGCGCTTCTCCTCCGCCCATCCAAGCTTCTCCGTTTTATAGATCGTTCCGTGGCCGAATCCTCGCTCGTGCGCCGACTTATTCATTATCATAGCGTCGTCCATGTCATAGCCAGTGTATGAGATGACAGCAACAATCGCATTCATCCCGTTCGGGAAATTGTCCAATCCGTACTCGTTATAGAGAGGGGATCGGACTACAGGTGTTTGCCCAGTTTGCAACCGATACATCTTGTTGTCACTCCTGTGCCGCAATGCTGTTCCCGGGGTTCCCATAGCTTGCTTACCCATCTGACACTGGTACATATTTCGGGGGGACTGGTTGAAATCGGAGAACGGTGTCATGTTGGCAATAATGGAGAGAATGTTGGTAGGGTCAAACTCCACGTGGGTTGACTCTCCAGGGACAACTTCTGGTGGTGTTACGGCTACCGACATGTACGGCTGCTCGAAAGGACCGATCTGGTCTTCCTTGTCTAGCGGGAGGTACTTGACGGGTCTAATCATTCGTGCCTGCTGGGAGAAAATGTAGATTCCAGGGTATTGGCCACCTCTTGACTCTGGAATATATCCGATTTCCAGATCCAAAGGGATGTCGTGAGATCCTTCAACCTTCCAATATCGGAGAGTATCGGCAACCACACGGGCTAATTTGGGCGAGCACCAACCAATGATGCAGCCGTCGAGTTGGATACACATGGTTGCAGACGATGGCAATGATGCAGTTGCAGGCGACACAACGCCAAGTGAAGCAAGCGTTTTCCTAATTGAAGAAGTGTCCGAGATGGTGGTTGTGATTCGACATTTATGAGCAAGATGGTTCAACAGACCGCAAGGACTTCCATCAGGTGTGTGAACAGGACACAAGAATCCTGTGTAACTCAAGGCTTAGATATACTCAAGTTACGACTCTGGGGATATGGCACTCACCCCAACTCTCGGGCAACAACTTTCGAACAGTTGTCGTTTTCAATTGGGCAAAGAAACTGCCTCTATGCACCATTCTAAAGTGAGAGATGAAACGATAAAAGTTAATCTTTTCAGCAACAACTGTGAAACCAGAAACTTGTTGCAAGTCCAAGCCGCTAGGAGAGGATAAATTCCCCGTCGACATAAAGTACTCTAGAGCGCTTCCAATGTTTTCGTTCACCTTTGCAAATATTCTTGTCCGCTGCTCTTTATTCGAAAAATCGAACGCAGTCGTCCGCCTTACTTCTCGTCGTACCTCTTTTACGATAGATTCAAGGTATTCCTCCACTCTTTCCTTGATGATCATACCATAGAGGAATCCACCAAGAAGAACCTCCTGATGCTGGACGGCATCTGGATTGTCTTGAGTGCAGCTACCCTCAACAAGAGCATACAGTTTCCGAATCATGAACAGCATCATCCGGAACTTGTCCCTCGGGTCTTGTAGATGTACCAGTACAATCTTCCTGAGGAACTCTTTCCCCACATCTACATCACTCATATCCGATGCCACGCCCATGACGATACGGAATTTCTCGCCCAGATGTTGTAATGTTTCCTTCTTTGTATATAGTTGATATCCTTTATAGGTTCTCAAAAGCAGCTCCACACGATCTGTAAGAAAGGTATTTTCTCTATCTTTAGCGGCCAGGAGTCCGTCAAAAATCTCTCTGTCGTTGGTTTCGATGAGTGCCTTCAAGATCATCACAACCGGAATTAAGTATTCATTCTTTCTCCAAGAAAAACGGAAAGTAACATTTCCGTCATTAAGGTAATGTAGCACGTTTGTCTGGGATGTTTGATCTGGTCGGACACAGCGAATTTGGACACCATATTGGGTGTAGGATTTTCCTCGTCCAGCGAAAGAAGGTCGCACAATTGCCATAGGATGGTTTCGACGGGCAACAATGAGAAGCCGAATTAGTTTCTCAATACCGTTAACAATGAAATAACCACCAAGCTCTTCAGATTCTTCTTTGTGTTCGACGAGATCATAAGGCGCTAGATTTTCTAGGTGGCAGCGATTTGACTAGAGTCGGTAAGCCAGCCTGCATTCGCGGAGAAAGACCTGCATTATACTTACTCGAACCATGACCGGAATGCTTCCGAGTTCGCGGTCTTGGGAAATCCAAGGACCATCATTTATTCTTAACCCAAGCTTCACTGTAAGCTTTCCACGATAGGTAATGTGTCTTTCTCTGCACTGTTTTCATTATTAAGCAAAATGCATCTACTCGGCCACAATGGCAATCAAAAATGTTGATTCTCACCTCCGAGGGGAATATTTCACGCCGTAAGCTGGTCTTGTCCCGATGATCACTTAATCGAGGCTTTCCGATATAGATTTTGTCAACACGCACTGACATTTCGATCCAAAAAGACTCTCGATTAGCTTAAAGTGGAGAGGTTTTATTTTCTTCTTTCTCTTTTTCTCTCAACCCTTCGGCAATTGAAATAAAAATTGAAATAAAGCAGGAAGTCCATACATGATAATTTATTCCCAAGGCTCCCTTTTTCGTTCGTTCCATCGAATACAGACTTGATGCCGATGTCTTCCCGGGCAAGGTCGAGTAAGCCACCATCTACGGTAATGGCATTGAAGGAGTCAATATGAGGCTGTACAGCGGCGAGTAGAGCTGGATAAGCCGATTTGTCCTTGGGAGGATTTCTGAAAAGATTTTCTCTTTCAAGGGTATTGAAAGCGACTGAACTTTTTTTTGTGGCCATGATTGGAGGTTGTTTTTCAATTCGATGATTCTCACAGCCGCTGGTTGAAGGCTCGCTATGGCTATACCACGAGCAAAGTCAATTTTTTTTTTGATACTAGTAATCTTGGCAAGGTTGTTTGTTACCCGGCAAATGAAGAATGATAACAATATCAACCCTAATCCACGCAATATAAACTAAAGTACATGTACCGGGGGTTGAGAGTAAATACGAAGAATCTGATAAGAGAATCTTGCTGTGAAATAGGTGTGTTTATCTTATCAGATTCTCGGTATTTATGGCTGACCCCCGGTACATGTACATGTAAGTGTTCACCTTACATAAAGTTGTATTCTTCCCTGTCCTATCTCATACCACTCCAAGCTTTGTGAACGTGGAGAACGCATATTTGTAAGTATATGTGGTTTGAATCTAGAGTAGGTACAGCTGTGCTACTCTAAGTGTAATGTACCGTTTACGAGGTTACCCGGGGCAAAGCGAGCAGGTGACCGGAAATGGCGGCGGAAAGGGACGAAAGGGGCAGGAGGCTGGCAGTAACAACAATAATAGGCATCCAACCAACCAACGTGAGTGAGAGTATGTACCTAGGTGGTACTCTGCTCTCCGTGTGCGGAGTGTGGAGTGTGGAGCAACAGTCAGTGGAGGGGATGCGCGCGCTGACTGAGTGAAAGGAAGATGTGTGACCCTCCCACTCATGACCGATGGTGCATACTTAGCCGAGCCTGCACCCCAAGAAGCGAACGAATAGCAGAGAATCGCCCAGCTCCCTGGCCTTTCCCCCTTCCTTCCTTCCCGCACAGTACATGCAGACTGAGCTGCAGTAAGGATAACTCAAGCTCACGGCACGAAGAAGAAAGCCGCTATCGTTCTAATCCTATGTCTGCTGTGAGAGATGGGGGTGCGATAAAGCGATATGTCCTCTAGCGTAGTATATGAGTACTTTTGTCACAACTATTATTTCCTGTGTTCAGGCTTGTGTTGCGCGTACACAGCAGAGCCGCCTCCGAGGGAAAGACTGAACAAAAAGTGTGGGCAATATCACAAGATAAAGTGTGCATAGACGAGAGCCGGAAGGTGAGAAAATATATTGAAATAGATAGATAGTGAAAGGGAGGGGATAAATGGGCAGAGAGTGGAAGATAAAATAGTTGGATGGAGGACGAGTAAGATACAAGATGGTGAAAGAAAAATAATCAGTGAAATGTGCATGAGAGAGAACAGGCGAGCGGAAGATCAATAACAACATCAATAAACCCAGGAGAAAAAGAATACTGCCGAGTGACACGGGATCACATACCTACGAGACAGACTTAAACCGACCGCTCCTTCTTATTGATATCCTTATTCTTCGACTTTGGCTTCCTCTAAGGTCTTCCCATTCCCCTTCTTCCCCTCCTCTTTCCCGCACAGCAACCCCCCAGACAACCCACAACTCTCAACCCACACAACTTCTCCCCTCTCCCCTTCACCACAACCAGCAGCCAGAAATAACAGCAGCGCTTTTCTTTGACTTTCACCCCAAGGAAGTTCTCTAACCAGCCAGCCATCCGACCGCCGGAACCTGTTTTCCAGTGTCTATCCAACCCATTCTCGTCGTCCGTCGCTGTCGGCAGATCTCCCATACCAACAACCATCATGTCAGGCTTTTTCCGTCGCATCTATGAGTATCTGCTCAGCCTCTTCTGGTATGAATACCCTATCACTTCGATTCGTTGTTCATAAACTTTAGATTTTCTTCACAACCAAATGTTTTGGGAGGAAACAAACAAAACAGCAAACTCAGATATGGCGTCATGTGCCAAACTCGGGATCAAATGCAACTCGTAGGGCTGACTGGCTGCGTTTGAAACAGGCTGACAGAAATGGATATCACGATGATCGGGCTACAAAATGCCGGAAAGACTTCCTTGCTGCGGGTTCTAGCTGTAAGTCTCAGCCTTTGTGGAAGTTCTCTGCGCTCTGGCTATGCCATATCTTCGGGGTGTAAAGTCGTGTCGGAGCATTAACCGCTGACTCTTCAATCTGTTCGTTAGGGTGGGGAGTTCACCATCGAGTGCGTATACCTTATATGTCGCCTTCTTCAATGGTCCGAGCGAGGTAATGCTGACATTGCCTCAGTTCAATCCCCACAGTGGGTTTCAATATGAAAAGGGTACAAAAAGGTCACGTCACTTTAAAATGGTCCGTAACTTAGTCTAGCGCACCCAGCCTTCGAAACAAAACTAATATTCCTGCTACTTGTGACAGCTGGGATCTCGGCGGTCAACCCCGTTTTCGCTCAATGTGGGAGCGCTATTGCCGGGGTGTTAACGCTATAGTGTAATTCCTCTAATAGTCTACTTTAGTCATAGATTTCGCGCTGACAATTTGGGAAAGCTTCATCGTTGATTCTGCCGATACAGAGTCCCTCCCAATAGCTCAAGAGGAGCTTCACAATCTCCTCCAGAAGCCGATTCTCGATGGCATACCTCTGCTAGTCCTCGGCAATAAATCCGACCTCCCCGATAAAATCGGCGTGGACGACTTGATTGAGGCAATGAACCTAAAGGATATCACCAACAGAGAAGTCAGCTGCTACGCTATATCAGCCAAAGAGGAAACGAATTTAGATGCAGTTCTGAACTGGTTAATTGCCAGAGCGAAAAAATGAATGAGATATGAACATCTTCCAATTGAATTGAGAAGAATTGAGAGATGACGAGGAAAGTATGATGGGAATGTATGTGGGGGACAGAGGGGGATCGGGCGTGATGACCTTTACGACCATACGCGATATCACATTCTGCATACATTAGCTGTTAATATTTTAACTCACCATTTCTTTCAGATGAACTAGTTGGAATTTGGAACGACCATCAGACAAACGATTTACGATATACCATCCTCCGCATGCTACTCGGCTCTATAATCGTTTTAATTTGGTCGTTTAGAGCCATTGTGGGTGTGTGTCTTTTGCTGCAGAAATTTTTTTATCTTTATTTTTCCTTGAGATTATCATTTGGGGATCGATTGTGGTCAGTATACAGGAATTTCTTACCTTTTATTTTCTGTGTCGTTTGGTACTTTGTGATGGGCATTCCCTGTGCTTAACAATCATTTTATGGGAAAACTAAAAAGCGGTGGTTTTGATTTCGGTTTATGGCGGTCCCAAACTTATACTTGATTACCTAAGTCCGCTCATCGATTACTTTATTTGCATCGCTTCCAGTTTTGCTTTGCTATTGCCGCTCATTTTAGAGGATGGATAGGTTTGTTTTATCAATTAGGACGCTTTTATGCTTCACTTAGCTCTTTTATTTCTAGTTTCTCGGTTGTCTGTGTTCTTTGGGGTGATGGCATTCAGTTTTGTTATTTTGTCGTCCCTTCGCTCATACTCGCTAACTATATTGATTCTGAACCACGTGTGTCCTTTTGGCTCTCTCCCTTTGCGCCATCTCCAGCACAACCATCATCTAGTTTAATCTTGGCTAGCTTTGCTTACTCTATTCTATCGATTTCCGATCTTATATCTACCCACGATTTGCTGAGGGTATATTGTGCAGTAACCGGAATCACATTTCCTCTATATCCTGAAAATTTACGCCCCTGAATTATAATGTATCTCGTCCTATTAATACCTAGTGCTTTGCACATGTACTGAGCACACCCACGTGACCGTGCCAGGCGTTCATGCCAGAATGTAGAAGGCGATGTGTATGAATATCCACTTCTTGTGTTGATACATGGGTACATGTATATATCGTGACTCCAAAGGTTCCCATCGTTGATTACATGATTCTAGGTTTACAAGTGTTTCTTTCTATGCCAACGCATATTGATATCCAGCTCACGGTTGCATACATGAGTGAATCATTAATCACTCCATCAATTCAGCTCACGGTTACAGAGGGTCCAGCGAGTGATAAATCATGAAGCAGCGCGAATCTGACCCTCCACCATAACCAGTGATCAAGTTGCTTATGGGAGCTACACTCGACTCAAGATCGTCATTGTCTACTTCCTCATTCAATTACTTACCACACGTGGAAGAGCTATTCCTCGGGCCGCCAGGACGGATATAAATTTTGTAAACTACATAAATATATAGGAACGCCAAAAAGCCTATAGTAGGAGGTGCCACGGTAATTTCTGATAAAACTGAGGACAGGCCTTGACCAGCTGCTCAATTCTTCAGTTCTAGATTTTGGTGTCACATCTTCGGCATTTGGTTAATTTGCATCATTCATATCTGATCCGACGGCTTAAGAGATATCACATGTACATTTAGTTGGTCAATGAGAAGTGAATAACAGCTCATCAATACACCGACTTTATTGCAGTTACATGTGGTTTGCACAATTTTATTTCGGCTTTATAATATGGCTTAAGTGATATAAGTGATCCTGGGGATCTTAAATTATAAAAGTAGTGGGACATCATATATATCGTCAGGAACAGAAGCTCCTTTTGTGCAAACCGTTGAAACATACTATGTAACCCCGACTATTGGCATCTTTTTATTTTATTTTATTTTGTAAAGGTTCCAAGTTTCTAAGGCCATTGTACTATCAACTACATGTGCGGGTTCTAATATTATATGTGACTGTAATTCTGAGAAAATTGTTCAACTTGCAGCGGTAAGTACATGCATTTATCAGTATGCTATTTGTGAAGTTCATTGGTACGGATTTTTTTCCAGTATATATACAACGTATATATCTCTAGCAGCATACAGAGTAAATTCGGATTATACAATTGATGAATTACATGTATCAATCAATCTACGTGTAGTACATGTAATAGGAGTAAGTGAGATTTTAGATGACTACATGTAAGTATGTACATAGTAATGAGCCCTACTGTAAGAAAACCACATCATGTAATATTTGCACGCAAGGAGCATACATGCAGTCACAGGATGAAGGCTTCCTTATATCGTATGTAGATCTGTTTGATAGGCCGGCTTCCTCCATGGCCCCGAGACGATAAGAGTGATACCTACATGTATGTGAAATGCAAGCCTATTTTTCATCTAATGCCGTCATCCGATATAAGGTTTGGCTGGACGCATAACGCTTAAAAACAGAGAGGTCGAATTGGCCGCTGCCTGGTTGGTTGAATTACGAATTGTTCATGGGCCATCAGGGACGCGCAATGCACGGCCACGCCTAATCAGCTCTGGTTGGAGACGAGGATAAAAGATAACCTTAACAAGCAACAAACTATGTAGATACGTTGTAAAGCGGAGAAAAATATGTCTGCATCGTCTCTTAACCTTGCAGCTTCTCAGTCGCCGTTTCAAATCAACTTTAATTGAGAGTTGTTCGTCATGGAAACCCCGGAACTGAGGAATCCTAGAAACACGTTGTGCATGCACGTTAAAAGGGTTTCAAACATTCGTAGATAACAGCCAACCAATCATCCTTCACACTTCTCTCCGTGTTGGAAACTTCTTCTTGTACTTAAGTTAGTGGCTAATATGTCACCAAGACTCACTCACAAAACGAACGTCCCCCCTGAAGATATCGAGATATTGCAAGCGCTCCATCCACGCTCCATCCTCCATCCTCCACCACGCCACTCTCCTCTCCCATGTTTCGAACCCGAGAATCTAATTCGCGGGGTGTCCGACAAACCTCGCTGTATTGGCGCCCGGCTGTGCTCCCGAATCGCTGGTGCGGTAGATCTGCATGTTGAAGTGGGTAGATCTTGCAGTGCAGCCAGCAGCCAGCACTCCTGCAGCAACGAGAGATCTCAACGACAAACAGTGATGAGAAGATTGTGCTCTCTGCATGATCTTTAGCGTGGGGTCTCGTTTTCATTTGTTGGAAAACCTCCGCCCCGAACCAGCGTTTTCTCGAAAGCAGCTGGAGCTGGATATGCCTGCATGGCTCACTATTTTCGAAACACACACACGGTACCTCGGTAGCATCTTCTTGATGATATTGGGACGGGACATCACGGGCGGCGCACGGCTAGGTGGCGCAGGGGGAGGATCAAAGTTTTGCGGTTCTAAGTTCAGCCCCGTGCTCACAATATTTCGGACGTCGGACATACATGTATGTATACTAGATACTACATAGGCATTGTAAAGTCTAGGTGTAAAAGAAAAAAGAAAAAAGAAAAAAAAAGGAGATAAAGACTCGAAAACGGTCAACTCCCGCACGTCTTTTACACATGATGCACTTGGTACAGTTCATCTGAATTGTCCGTGATCAAGAGGTGAGATATTTATAGTTCATCAAGACTGGGAAGCAATTTGACTTGAATCAAATGCGCTAAGTTGAAGGGTACATACCGTGATGTAAATAGGGTTAAGGTGCGGACAGAGAATCATTTACTTTTTCTACTTTAGATTTGGAGTACGAGTGCCAAGCGACATCCCTATTGGGATTCCCGACTCAGTAAGTTAACGAGAACGTGCTGAGATTGGTAGGTTGCTTGGTCGGATGTGGCTGTCCATCAACAGCTATAGTCACTGTCTAGCTGAAACTGGCAGCATGTTATGACCTTGCCCCTGTAGAGTGCAACTGGTTCCATCCGCCATCTTGGTGTACCAACCACAACATATTTGGCCACGATCCTTAACGCAGGGACAGGACATCCACCAAGAATTGCCAACGCACGGATACAGCAAGCTATTATCGCCAGTATCTGTTTTATGCCAAAGATACCTCCTCTCCGGAGAATTCCCTGTGAGGATTAACTATCGTTCCTTCTGATGAACCTAGTCTTTCCAACAGTACTAGTCGGATACCTACAACAGGCATCAATAGTATTTGTGCATTCTCTTCATCTAGCCCTCAACAACCCAGTTACCAACTACATACCCCTCTCCACATCTCAAGCGTTTTGTTTGAATAATTTACGTGTAAGGACTTAAATAACGATTTCTACGATTCACGACCTACGACTTACGACTTACGACAATCATCAGCAAAAGCCATTGCTAAAATCTGCCTGCCGCATCAAAAAAACAATTACTAAAGGGTGTGTGCAGCAGGTACCGCCCAAGGTTACCCCTTTTTTCGACCCTCTTGCCAATTACCAGTGCTCTGAGTGTTTGGCCATGCTTACTTACGCTGGAGTGGTTGCAGGTTAGAAAGGTTCCAGAACAGGCAAGTAAACGTTCGAGTTCCTGAACGCGGTTTTGAGTTCACTTGGTGCAAGATCAGACGATAGCAGTCGCAGGTCAAAGATTGTCCGTGGATTCCTCCGCAGATCTGGGCGGAAACCGGGTTGCGCCTTGGACATCTTGCCAGGTCCAATAAGTAACTATAAGTAGCTACCACAGCCGCAATCCCTTGCTCCTGTTCTCACATTCCAAACGTTCTTTGCAGCATCGCTCACCATCTTCGTGTTTTTCAACTTGACAGAAACTGTCCCACAGTATCTACCACACTCATTTTTAAACTTCTCGATTTACCTTTCAACCGTCGTTTACCGCAGGCTGGTTTACTGCCTTCGGCCACTACTATCATTTGTACAACCTACACATCATCCCGGCCTACCGGATTGCTGTAGCATATACCGTTTTCAGTCAAAATACCAAAGTACCAACACTGCTCTAAGTGTAATCACCATCACTATCATTAATAAAAGCCTCCCTTCAACAACCATAATTCTCTGTTTATATTTGCTATAACATTAAGTCAAAATGCGCTTCTCAATTGCTTCGATCCTGGCTGTTTCCCCAGCTCTTCTGTCGTCTGTAGTCTCTGCGCAGACGTACTCTGAGTGCAACCCGATGTTAAGGCGTAGGTTTATTTCCCACAACTTATTTTTATGATCATCTTACTAATTTCTACTAGGCGACTGCCCTGCAAACCCTGCACTTTCCGGTACCTACGCCCACATCTACGGGGGTGAAGCATCAAGCTTTAAGTACCTCGCTGGAAAAGACATGATTAAATATGGCAGCTCCGACGGTGCCCATTTTAGAGTAGAGAAGAGCAAGGACTCTCCCACAATTGTCAGCAACTTCTATATTATGTGGGGGAAGTTTGAGGTTACTATGAAAGCTGCTCCCGGTGCCGGTATTGTCTCCTCGATAGTCCTACAATCAGATGATTTGGACGAGATAGACTGGGTATGTTACACCAACGGCCAAAAGGTCTAAATCTGAAGACAAATCTAATTGAGTTTCTATCTAGGAATGGCTTGGGGGAAAACCTGATGAGGCTCAATCAAACTACTTCGGCAAAGGAAATACTGCAACCTACGATCGTGGGGCGTTCCACACAGTCGACAGCCAGGCTACGTTCCACAAGTACGGATTGAACTGGACAGCCGAAAAGTTGGAGTGGCTGATTGATGATGTCGTGGTTCGTACTTTGACACCTGCTATGGTGAAGGGCGATTACTATCCTCAGACACCCATGACAGCTAGAATTGGAATCTGGTCTGGTGGTGATTCTGATAATGAGCCTGGTGTTATCGGTATGTACAACATTGCTTTTTCTTCTCCGCCTGTGTCACATATAACTAACATCTATATAGCGTGGTCTGGCGGTCCTACCAACTACAAAGAAGGTCCTTATGACATGATTGTCAAGAAGATTTACGTCCAGGATTACTCTTCTGGCAAAGAGTACAGATACACTGACCAAAGTGGATCTGCCGATTCGATTGAAGCCGTCGGCGGTGAAATCGGCGCTGGACCTCAATCTGGAGCCGGAAATGCAGCAACCGCTACTGGATCCCCATCCGCTTACAACGCGCCTTCAAACAGCGGTCGTCTGCCATCCTCTACATCGAAAAGTGAGGCAACTTCCGGCGCATCAGGAAACAACGCTGACTCCTCGGAGTCCACCCACAACTCGGCCTCGCCCTCGTCGTCCTCGTCCTCCTCAGCTGGAGCTAACGGTGCCGCTTATATCGCAACTGGCGGCAGCAGCAGCGGATCTAGTGAAACCTATACCGGTGCTGCTTCTTCGACTATGGCTGTTAAAACAGCCGGGCTGGCCCTCGCTGCGGCGGGGCTGATTGTTGGGTGGATACTCTAAGTTTAGGGATTTAACGATTTAGAATATAGATGAGAGTTTCATTTTATAACCTGGGTACAAAAGTAAAAAAGAGGGGGGGGTTTTCTTTCGTTTCTTACAGTGGGGTTTCCGTGGGTTCTATTTTCATTCATTTCTTTTTGCATTGGCATAGTGGTCGGCTTATTTTACTAAATATTTCCTCGTTTGGTTTACCGACTTGTATTATGTATTTTTGGGGTGGAATAAGTGTTGTATCTATATAGCCTGTCGTTCATTACCAGTTGGGTCTTTATCATTTTTATTTTTATTGTGTTGATAGGGGAAGCCCGGGGGTGGGGGGGGGGGGTACATTAAGCAGAATTGGTCGACAAGGCATTGAATTAGCATCGATGGCCTTGCGATCAGTCTTGGTCTACTTAGAATTAGGATACCAGAAAATCTTTTGGCACATGTATCTGTACAGTCATCATGAGACTCCATATTCTGTACTTCTTCAACCATTACAAATTGTTTATTTAATCATAGTTTTGGTAATAACCAGCCCTGTGCAAGTACTTGGAAGTTAACAGTACTATCTTTGGCTCGTCTCTACTACTGTCTGTGTTTAGTGGCACTGGTATATATATCCTCGAATCGCTCAAATCCCGCTATAGAGGATAGAAATGAATATAGGGTTAGGGCTGCCTAGACTCAGAGATTAACCTTACAATGAATTATCTTGCTTTTAATACGAATGGGGTAAATATTCCAGAGAGACCACTGGCCGGGATTCAATTTAGACAAGTGATCTTATGTGCGTGCTATCGCTGAATATCTCAGGTTGCCGTTGCAGGATAATCTGATCCTGGAACTCTAAGGACATAACACATAAATTATTGCCCTATGGTGGTTTTCTCGGATTTCTTACGCTCTTCTATACAAATGAGCTTATTGGGGGTATAGGAGCTATTAGAACGTTGGTGGGTATCAAAAAGAATTCCGCGCTTTTACTCGCACACTTTTCCCCACAAACTCGGCGTCATTATACTAACGTGTGTTCCTATGCTTAATAAATGTGAAGCAGACTACATACACGAAGTTGGGTCATTATAAAATTGACCCATGAGTATGTACTCTATGTACTTAGTACATGTATGTATTGGTACATCCTGTAAAGCCAGGAGCGGAAATTGCAGTCCCAGGGGAACGGCCGAAAGGTTACCGCCGAGAGAAATAGGTTTCAAATAACCGATCCCAATCGAGGCTCTTGGACACTGCCTGCTGACTAGGACCTGTGGAGAATGAGTCCTGAAGCCAAATGACTATAATTCTATTTCTATGTGCTTTCATAATTGTAAGATGCTCATCTAAAAACAGTACTAGCGTCGCGCCAAGACCTTAATCAGCCTCATGTAACAACCAAGCCTCCACATCCAGGTTCTCAGCGATCATTGGCCCTGATATTGTGCGTAAACCGCAGCAAATAGGCACAGCGCCTTCTGTACAAACTCAGGAAAGGTGATGAGCCTTTTCGCAGCCAAAACACGGACAAATATGGCCGTATTTTTTTATAAATAGAAATTACGGGAGTAATAACATAGTTCGTTACAAAACCTTAGCAGCTAGAAGTATGAGCAGTAGTAGTTAACTCTTTTTTGCTTGTATTCAGCCCCTGTACCTTTCTGTAACAATTAGTGGTAGAAAGCCGTGGCACGCGGGGGAAACAACCTGCATGTACAGTTAACGCTGTGGGCGTTACCTTACACCTACTATCTATTTATGTCAAAGTTAGAGCAGTGTTTATCAATTTTGAGCTAACATCAACAGTCTAGTAGGGTCTGAAGAGCGGCCTACCAGACGAATAGAGGGATAGAGTCTAGTAACGAGGCAAGTTTCAATTTGTACCTCCATTAGTCGCCACTGTAGTTGTGGCAAAAAGAGTATCCATCACGGGAACAGATACAACATGTGCGTTGCGTTAGTCCAGAAATATCCTCCTGCGGTATTCATTCAGGCTACAGATAAATTACTTTGGGGAAAATTTCCACTAACACGGTTCCCAGGTTTTAAAACGAGCAAAAGATGAGATAACATTGAACTATCTGTGGCTGTCGACAGAAATTCAAGAGGAACAAAGGAATTATATTTCAGGATAGACAAGTCTATTGTCCAAGTAGGTGAGAATTTATTCTCCGACAAGAAAGCACTAAAACTTGAACAGTGACATAGGAAATCATTCGCTTTGTTCGTGTGTGTGTGTGGGTTGCCTGCTACCCGACATTCCTTAGAGGAGATCTTACAGGAAAGAGAGAGAAAAGTTCCGTTGGGATTATAAAGGAAATTGGGCGCAAAAGAACCTGACTGGAGGAGAATTAAACGTAGTAATAGAAATGAAGGAAGAGAAGGAGAAAGAAAACGACCGATAAGCGAAACCGATATTCGAATAGATAATTCCCCAAACACCAACAAACTTCATGCGAACAAATGAAAATAGGAAGATGTATTCGTACCTCATTCAAGAAAAGATTCTTAAATCCCGAGCAAATACTCTGATTGAGTGACTGATCGACTAAGAGACTGACTGAATGGCTTGAAATCAATTGTGGTATCCAGCGCCAACTTCAACATTTAAGCTTTCCATTGTCCCACTCCTCCCTTGTCGTACAACTATTTCATGTCCGACAACCGCCGCTCCTGCGCCCATTTCCCAATCCCTCCTGATCTCTTCAAGAACCTTCTCGCACCAAAGCCTAATATCCTTGTCAAAGGCCCTCCATCCGTCTTCGGTACCATTAACCACCGCCATCACATCAAACTGCATCCTAATCTCCCATCTAATTTCAGCCGCTTTCTTCCAAAATTTCAGGTTTTCTGCTAATCTATAAGGCTTTGTGAACTCGGTATGATAAGTTCCTATCTGCCCAAAAGGTCGTTTCGAGCGGCGAACTACGGCATTGTGTATCAATATCAGCCGTAAGCCTGATTGTAGAGCCAAGAGAAACGGAGTTGGAAGAGTTGGCGTCTCTGTGCTTGGTGTGGCGGGAGGTAGGTGTTCCGTGGAAGAGTCAAAGTAAGACAAAAAAAGGCGGTTCCGATCTGCCGAATCTTTGTTAATAACGGGGCCCCAATAATTGTTTAGCACTCAATATTGGACTAAAGCTATACGAACCCATTTCTCGTCCTTCCCATTCGCCCTCTAGCCATTCTCTTCCCTTTTTGCGCATATCAAAGATGGCCTTCTCTTCCGCAGACAAGGATTCCTCCACGCTCCCAATCCAGCTAACTACAGAGTCCTTCTCTTCCGCCTTCACCCCGCCTTCAAATTTCCGCTGAGCCATGCTTTTCAATATATCCAGAATAGCCAGGAACTTTTCCCGTAGGGTTTTATCATCCTTCGTTGAAAGAAGAAGGGAAGAATCTGTTGTGATATAATAAGCCTTAGCCGCTCTGATCGCAGAGGTTGCTAGTTCTACGAGTTGGGTTCCTTGAAGCTCGTTAAACCCAGGAGGCAGCTCAATCTCGCTGCTGTTATCGCCGCTTTCCTGACCTCCAGTCTTCTGAGGCACTACAGGACTTTGAACCCAGGCCACCCTGGTAGCAGATAAAGCACTCCTCAACCGTTCCCGTAGAACAGATGGATCCGGCGTTGGTGGTATTGACTTTGTCTGAGGGTTATATGTCGAGGTTGTGGGTGGGAGCATTGAGGATTCATCATAATCGAAATCATCAAGCATTTCTGATTCTGTAGGCGACTCTGAGAAAAATTCCTGCTCACAGGGTCCAAGAATATCGGGAGATGACCGAAGTGAGGAGTACGTTGAGTCCTGGAGAAGCGATGCCGAGCTTGTGTCTAATGTCAGTTGGTTTGACGATTTCCGGGAGCTTTGCTTTGTCTGAAGACCACTATATACGTAAAGCGCTTTCAGTATGAAAACCAAAAATTAATGGGAGTTTCTGTTAACTCACGCTCCCTTCCCATCCAAAAGGCCTGTTTTAGCAAAAAAGTATTGCAAGTGAGTTATACTCCCAAGAGCCATGACGCTTTCCCGTGACCTGGCGGATGTCGAGAACTCTGTCCCTTGTGGCCGCATAAAACCCCTCTTCCTGGTCGTGGTGTCGCTGCGACCGCCTAGCGAAGATCTAGCCGATGAAGAAGAAGATGTGGTGGAGGAGGTAGACGCGATTCTTCTTAACGGGGGAGCCGAGAACCCTTGAAATGGAGGAGTCGTTGGAGGGGTATTAGTGATATTTGGAGTGGAGGCCATTGTGGGTGAGGTTAAGGACTTCGTAGGTGTTGTGCGAGGTGACGAAACAGGCGTTTGGCCTACGGACGACATTCCTTCTGGATATCTACAAACTACAGCACAGAATAGGCGAGGGAGTAAATAGATTGTGCAAAATGCACATAAGTTGAATGTATAAGACTACAGAATCAAAGGTGAGGGTGTTGAGGCGCTGATAGGAAATGGTAAAAAGAGGTGGGGAACCAGGGTAGAGTGAAGTCAGGGAAAGGGTGGACTGAGGATAGGTATTATGATGGAATACCCTTGGAAAAGAAAGAATGAATGGAAGAAACTATGGAGTCAAATCAGAGAAACGAGTGAAAAGAAGAAAAAAAAATAAACAATACCGATTATGGATATGTGTTGGAAGGGAAGGAAGAAGGGAGAGTTTGAAAGGTTGCTCGTTTGGTGGTTCGAGAACTCCCTAAGACATGATTTAACACATAAAAGTGCCTCAAGCCACTCAGGGGTCATCAAACGGCAAAACCCTTTGACACTCGCTCTGCATCCTCGAATGTGGGAGCCCGGAGCACACCAGTAAAATCACCGGAAATTTGCAGATTCCTAGCGATAATCTCGGAGCCGGGTTATTTGTGGCTCCTTTCTTTTCTTGCCTGCAGAACAGGAGTGCGTGCATTTCCCCGCAAAATATGCCGGGTATGTACGAACGACCCATCCTCGCAAGTTGTCAACCTCCGAAATAAATTTTGATCACGCAGCAGCTTGTCGGTTGAACATACACCAAGAGTAAGTATGTAGAGTAGAGTCAATGTATCGCGCTAACTTATTGAAATGGTGCTTGGCCAGTTACTCGGTCCACGACGCTGACAATACCTACATGTATTCAATAACAATTAACATAAAGTCTCATAAGCTTAGTTTGAGGTAGTGACGGTCTAGAGTATGTAGGTACCACATGCACATCTTCATTACCTCATATGACGGTACCTACCCGCCCCCAACAGATATAACAGATATCTACATATGTATCCCTACGACCGGGTCGAAAGAGATGGGACGCACACGGAGGTACTAATGGCGTCAACGAGACCTGAACTGCTGGGACCTGGACTGTTGTTACCTCATCGTTCCCAACACGCCTGGTGGAATTTTAGCAGGCACCAACAGCATAGAGTTCGAATTCTACAACCTGCAGTGTATGTAGCATCATAGGCTAATAGGTAATACTAAAGGTTTTTATCTAATTGAAGAAAAGATCACCCAAGTTCGCAACCCCGAGCAGACACAAAACTTAGCGATAATAACATAGTCTCATGTTCTCATAAAGGGCATTTGCGCTACCGCCGGTACAGTGCGGTTCATATGAACATGGTCATTCATTATACTGCTTAGAGTGCTTGTTTGGCCTGTAGCCTAACAATAACTTTAAAGCTCTCTAGCTCTAGGGGTATCTTGGTAACATTGACGGTTGTTCATCCAAGGCGCCAGATATAAACAATGTATTTTCTGCGATAGGGGAGAGGCAAGAACTGGGCCCCGCGCTCCTGAGACGAAGGGATGAAATGGATCAAAGAATCATTTCCACCAAGTTTATCCCGTCAGATAATCCAGATGGGGCAAAACTAAAGTAGACGCCCCTGATAAGGAGGTTTCGCTCATCAATCAACCTATGCGCAGAATCCTCCTGGTGGTAGTAAATCACCCAAGTCATATGTAGCCATTGTAGGTATTCAAGCAATAGGGTGAGTGGGCTGGGTAAAGGTCTTATTATATAAAGAGCCATGACTCATGAGTTAAAATAGGTCGGGAGAGAAGTGGGTTTATATTCGAAAAGATTTAGGGGTACATATAGGTTCAATGGATCAAGTGATATTCTATGACTCATTAGAAGTTCCATAGTATGTATTTATTTATTTATTTATTTATATATTTATTTATTAACACTGATAAATGTATGCACCGGAAAAAAAATGTGGAAGTGTAACAACACTAAACCTGATTTGGAAGGAATTTCCTAAAGCAATTCTACACAGTTTTTTCTATTTTTTTTATTTTTTATTTTTTATTATATATTTTTTAAATATCTTATTTAAAAATGTTATTTAAAAATATATTTAATTTAGATCTTTATTTATAATATTATTTTTATATATATTTTGTATTTATATTCATGTACGATTCAATAGGATTTGAATTTAAAATTATCAGATTGCACTGATTTTTTTATATTAAGAATCTTACTTAATTGTTTTTAACGTCGGAAAAATAGATCTTGGAAAAACAATTCGGAAATCTATAATCGAAATCTTCAAAAATTTTCAAATAGTGAGTTTTTAAAATGAGTTTCGCTGAATCCTATATGTTTTGTCAACCGTTTGGAAATAAGTTTCATGGAGTTTTTGTAATGACGTAAATTATTCACATTATTCATTTTTATTATAAATTATTAATGGTAAAAGAAAACTGATTTCAATCATTTGAGCACAAATATATCAGCGAAAAATCAGGCGCTGATATGTAATTAGCTGTTACTGGTTGCTAATTTCACTAATTCGGCCTCGCTGCGCTCCGTATCGCTTCGTCTACCCGTGTTTTCATCGTATCAGAAATTACCAGTCATTTTTTGCTGATCTATTTGGTCTGAAATGGGATATGTCTTGTACTTACTCCCGATTAGGTAAGGCAGTGGCAAATGACGTCAAATTTGACGGATCACATTTTGAGGATCCACACCTTCATACACACATCCCAGCTCCTATCTCACATCCTACCTCCATGCTTACCTCACCTTCTACTTCACCTTTTACCTTGATAGC
Organism: Morchella importuna; assembly: GCF_003444635.1. Lineage (NCBI taxonomy): Eukaryota > Fungi > Ascomycota > Pezizomycetes > Pezizales > Morchellaceae > Morchella > Morchella importuna. The sequence continues at coordinate 519,776 of NW_025763398.1, read as the reverse complement.
TACCTTCTACCTGCCTTGGCGCTTACCTTTTACCTACCTTGTCGTCTGGATACGTATATACCTACCTTTGTAGTTTGACGCCCGTATTGACACTGCTACAGACTTCTACAAATAGACGCCCAAATTGAAACCCAATCGACACCCAATTGACGCCCAAATCGATGCCCAAATTGATGCCCAAATCGACGCCCAATTGACGCCCAAATCGATGCCCAAATCGATGTCCAAATCGACGCCCAATTGACGTCCAAATTGACGCCCAAATTGGACACCAAATCAACGACTACATCAGCAAGCTCGCCTATTACCCAGGGCGCAGCCCCTACGTCCTAGTGGGCATTCTGCGCCACGAGCGCCCAGCGCGTCCGGCACCGCCAGAGTACAACCTTCGCGCCAGGCTCCGCCGCAGGACCGTCCCACTCTCTGGGACCGCCAGGAGATATGGCTCACGTCCGGAGGGCACTCGCCAATGCTCTGGTCGCCTGGGCCGCCATGAGATTCGCTCCCCCTCCGGAGACGCTAGGATGGAGTGACTCCGCCCACAGCACCTAAGAACTTTTGCTTCTTTTGATTACGTCAGTAGTACACGCGAGCACTTCCCAATGCTCTCACAGTTTTCTTGAATGCTCTCACGGCACGACGAATGCTCTCACGGCACGGCGAATGCTCTCACGGCACCGCGAATGCTCTCACGGCACCGCGAATGCTCCCGCGAACGCTCCCGCGAAAGCTCCCGCGAACGCTCCCGCGAACGCTCCCGCGAACGCTCCCGCGAACGCTCCCGCGAACGCTCCCGCGAACGCTCCCACGAGGGCTTCCGCGAGTGCTCCCAGAGCACTCACCAATGCTCACAGAGCTGAGGCATTCGTCATACCCACTCAAGGTGAGGCAACCCTCATTTGGGCTCCTTTGGATTGATACACCGTCCTCAAAGGATAGGAAGGCCGCACCAGTCCCTCAAAAGATATCTAACGTGGGTATCCTCAACGCCGCTGTACGGTCAGTCGCGGGATACTGATACGAGCACTGTCCTGTATACTGGTGACGACTACCCAACCTTTGACGGACGTGTATGTTTCTGTCGATTCGTGAAAGGCATAATTAGCCTTGAGGTTGAGGCCATGGTACGGCTCGTCTGAAAAGCTCAATGTCCATGCATAAGCAGCAAACATGGACTGGCATTGACCTCCTGGAGCGAGCTTGCTGGATAGCCAGACTCAGATACTGAGCGGCCGAAACTTTACCTCCTTCTTCCAATCCGCATGCATAGCAGAACGACACGAATTTTGAATTAGAGAGTCCAATTGGGTCTAACGTTCCTAGAGCACTCAAGAATGCCCTCACGGCTTTACAAGTATTCAACTAAATTCATTCCACGTACGCAAGTCTATCCTAGTATTTACCAACCAATTACCAGTCTCCACCTCAAACAAATGGGCCATTCCCAATATACTCCGAATATTAACGACCCACATCCTCTTCCTCCTCCTGCTACAAACCTTCAGGAGCCCATGTGAGCTATCAGCGATACCACGATCCTTTGCCTCGAGTAGCTCCACTATACATAGTCTATGTGCTCGCCCCCCACTGTCCCGCAGCTTGAACAAAGCCTCGACACGTCCTGGTAAGCGTCCCCGAAACACTCCCCACTCCTCTGAGGACGCTACCGACACCCATACCCAATCCTTTCTTATTTTCCCTTTCCTAAAAGCCGCGTTTCCCGTACACCTGATATTGTGAACCTCGTACACCTCAGGTCTTTGGAAGATTGGTATCGGAACCTGCAAACATGTGAACATCTCCACCCAGCGCTCTAAAATGCTCTCAGAGCTTCCGGCAAAGCTTTGAGAGCATCCCGCATCCTCTGCATACTCCTTTATCAGGCGATATAACGTGGTATGGCTTATTTGCAGTCCATCCGCAATATTGAAAAGTCTTTCCGATTTCGTGGAGGGGTTGCAAAGACGCTTTAGAGGCAGTCGGCCTTCTACTATGGATCGTTCATTTGGTGTTTTTTTCCGGTCTTCGATTTTAAAAATCTCAAGTAACTCCTTCAGGTTATCTCGATGGCTCCAAAGGATGTCGTCAGTGCTCTCAGGACCTCCAACAATGTCTTTCAGATTCAGCATTCGAATCTCTAACGCCAACCGCCGCCCCCCATAGTCCAGTATCTGCGTTGCAGCATCGACCTTGTTGGATGCTCCGTATGCCTCTTTTATCTGACGTACATGGGCGAGTTCGCTGATGTCGGTGGAGTACTGGGGAATGCTCCCAAAGCGCTCGACATGTTCCCGATAGTGCGTTAACACGTGCAATTTGATGAAGTTGAAGTGAGACCTTTCCCGTATCTCGCGAATCTCCTCCAAACCTCGCTGAGCGCTCTGGGAGCCTGAGGTCTTCACAGCTTTTGTCCGATCTCTCGCATCCTTAACCGTCCTCTTGTACGCCCGGAATTCTAAAAAGATATCCTGTGCTTATGGAAATCCTCGAGATAGCTCTCCATATAATTCAGTGTGCTCGTCGTATGACTCCCATACTGCGCCATTAAGTGGAAGTCGATTAAGCCTCGTACACATTTCAATGCCTTTGCGAAGTCGCCCCTGACAGCCACCCCCGGGTTTCTCAAAGCAGCCGCGAGTGCTCCAAGAACGACCCGCCCCAGATTTCTCATCTCCTTCCCTTGCCATTGGGTTGTGGCACGATATGCCTTGTTCGGTACTACCAGTCCAGGGTAAGGCGCAATCGAGGCCCAAGCCTTGTCAAATTCCTCCAATCGATTGTGCTTCTTCAAGAAAGCCTGAACCCACTCCATCATGTGCTTCAACATCCCTAGGTGATATTGTGCAGAATGTCCGGTTTGTTGAGATCGTATGGATTAACCCTCGGCATACCCCAGAAAGCATTGAAGAGTGTCTTTACTGAACTCGCGACAAGGTATTCCACCGGTCCCAGGTTTCCCGGGTTCTCCCTGAATAGCTTTACCCTCTCCCGGTAATCCTCGTGATCGCGCGTAGGGCTCCGGCGAGTGCTCCCAAGACTGTGGAATTCCACCTCGCATCTTGGACAAGAGCTAGTACTAATATTTTGTAAGTTTGAATGCTCAGGTTGATCAGCGATCCAACCCGACAACACCGGAAAGCATAGACGTTCGTACCCATCGGCGCATGCGATTAGCTCGCCTTCCTGAGAGCACTCCCGAATGCTCTGAAAGATCTCCCCAAGGGCGCGATGCAGCGCCATTTGACTCTGACGTCGTAAAGCGGAATTAGCGAGTGAGTTCTTCCCGAGCTTAGGTGGGACTGGCAGTAGCCCTAGGAGAATTAACGAATGCCCGGTGGGCTTGCTCCGGACCGATGACTTGATGTTCCCGATGGTAAGATAGATTGGCCAGGCTTTCTTGTCCCCACTAAAATTTGTCAAATGTGTGCCATCTGACGCGCATATAATTGGTACCACAGTCGACCCCTCCGGTAAGGTATTCTGTCCAGAAAGCATTAGCGACTGCCTCTAGAGCACTTGTGAGGCTTACCAGACCTGCGTCTCCCACCACCAATCTCCCGTATGCATTTCCCCGTACATTCTCTCGCCAGATTCATTATGCTCTACCACTGGCGCGTACACCAATGACTCCCGAAAGGCCCGTTGGCCTAGAAGATATCGCACAATTACCATTGGATCCCGGTAATAGTAAGGGATTTTCTCTCCCCCAATATCCACCTCCGAATGATGCCAGCTCGCCTTTCCCAATATGTCATTCATTTCGTCCAACCTCTTTATAAAACCTCGCCCAGTCCTGTAGGAGCATTCGCCACTGCTTGACGGAGCGTGTAGAAAGAAACTGTCGATATTTCCTTGTGAGGCCTTCGACAGTATGAAATAACGTGCCATTCTAAACTCGTATGCTGAGTTGAATGGGTGCCACGGGTATCGGAGAAGGTTTTGTGAGCATTCGTCGTAGTCCTCCGAGCGGTAGAGACGCTCCCCAGCACCCTCGTAAATCGTTGTCGCTGCCTCATGCCTATTTGCATCTCCATCTGTCTCTTCCATCATAAAATATGATTCGGATTCCAGATCTGAATTATTATCGGGATCTTGGTCATGATAATTGATACTGTTGCTCTCCGAACTATCCGAGTCGTCATGGGCATCTGAATAGGAATCGTGAATGCCTTCCGGGCTGTCGTGAGTGTCATCGGGTGCCTCTTGATCGCGCTCCAGGAGTAAAAATTGGTTTCCCAGCCATTCATCTGCTTCAAATGGATGTGTAGTTCGAAGATGTTTATCGAAGTTCGCGGAGGAGCTGTACCGCTTGCTGCAAAAGGGGCAAGACGATTTCATTGAAGTCTCATGATGCTAGCAAAGCACTCCTGAGTGCTCTAAAAATTTGGTTTCTGCCAAGGCCGAGGAGGCTCTTTCCTGCAGGTGCTGCTGCAGAGTGCTCGAATGATTTGATTTGTCAGCCAATGAGGCTCCTCTCACCTGCACCCCGGTCGGCAAGGCTGATTTTCAATACGAGTCTGATGTCATACATCACCAACCTAATACAAACATCAACACCAACACGAAGAAACACCCACCACCCCAATCAGGCGGCCAGTTATGCTAGATTCTATCGCCCTGAGCATCTGCACTCTCTCCCTGAGCACTCGCGGAGTCTCTTCAGATCGAGACAGTGTTCTCAGCGCCAAATTCAACACTAATATCGACTACGAGCTCAAAGAATACATTCTCTCCGAATCAGCTTCCTAGAGGACAGAGTACCAACACCAACAAGAACACAAGCACCAACCCCAACACCAGAATGTTATCGACGTCACCATTGGTACCGTCAGAGCATCCCCGAGTGCGCCTGGAGCATTTAGATCAACGTCATATATTGAAGCAAACATTGAGTACGAGCACCCTCGAGTGCTTCTAGAGCATTCGTGGGTGCTCTCGGAAGCGTGATAAGCTCAAGAAAAAAGCTGATCGTACTCGGTTTAAGAGCACCCCTCCCTTCCTTCAAGTTCGTGAGAAGTTCCTAACCACCTTCAAGCTCTCCTCTACCTATCACTTCAAGTTTTCCATTGCTTTCAACATTACCTGTTGAAATCTCATCCTTCAAGTTCCTCCGTTTTCAAGCGATTTAACCTTTGCAATCTTTATAAATAAGATGGTATTTCTCTCTCCTAATCCAATTAATTTTAGAACCATACTCACCACAGTGATACATTAACATTATCAGACTCCAAACACCGCTCAGAGCACTCCCGGTAGCTCACAGAACATAAATCAACTTCCCAATAAGAAGCGCTTGCGTGACATAGACGAAGACGATAACGAAAAGACCCACCGAAAAACCAAGAAACACAAATCGTCCCGAAAACATAAGAAACACCGAACTTCCTCAGGTCGCAAATCGTCCGGCAAAACTGTCAAGCCTATCCCGGAGGAGATACCAGAAACACCCCCTAAGCAGTCGCCAGTGCTTTCCGGGTTCACCCCGATCAACAAGAGCCGAAAACAAAACCCTGTACCTCCACCAATCCGGACTGAAACCCGGACTCCGCCAAATACTAACCTAGCTCCATCGGACACTGAAGGGATCTTCCCGAGTAACTGGGGAGCAACCCTAACTGATTCCGACTCCTTTCCCGACTTTAGGTCCGAACCCTCTGAACCATACATAAGTGACGATCAAGACCCAGCAACAGGTCCAGCAACAGGCCCACTAGCAGCAGTCTCCACTGCTTCCTCAGCACGCAGCAGTGCTTCACCAGAGGCCCTTGTACGGACGACCGTACTTAGGGTTAGTGCTACCCCACCAGCACCCGCTAGTGCTCCACAAAAGAACGTTGCCCGGAAGACCATAGTCCCAAGTCAAGTTCTCACTCGGTCCAAGTCTAGTGCAGTCCGCTCAACAGGCCCAGCAACAGGCCGCTCAACAGGCCCAGCAGGCTCTACTACTCCCTCACCAGCACCCGTCAGTGCTCCACCGAAGGTTCTTGCACCGGAGACCCCTACATTCAAGCCCCGACGCCCCTCTCGGTTATTTTCTAGTGCAAGCCCGTCCGAACTAATAGACCACCCCTCACCAGTACGACAGAGACGAATTAGACCCGAGCCATCGCCGATTGTCCAAGAGACATCCCCGAGTGTTCAAGAGACATCCCCGAGTATTCAAGAGACATCCCCGAGCTCGACCGCATTCAAGATGACTCAAGCAAGCAAAGCGAAGATGACTTTAGGTCTACTCAACCTACCTAAAGTGTACACCAGCATCCGCAACAGCCTAAAGGCGGAAATGCAAAATGTGGGTTGGGTCAATAAAAGCACGTCCGGTATGACTGCGTTCAATGCCCTATGCCTTTACTTGATGAACTTGCCCTCCTTCAACGGTTTTCTGACAATTTGGACTGGGGGTGACTCCGATGCCCGTAGAGCACTGGCGAGTGCTCTACAGTGGCTCATCGCAGATGTTGGTATGAAGGATAGGTTATCAAGGGGACAGGGAGACCGTCAGTTCAAAGAGGCTGCCGGTGATAGTGATGATGATGATGACGGCGGTGGTCAGGCAGCCGGAAGACGCTCTCGCAAAGGGAAAGAGCGTGCAGTACCTCCGGAACTCGTGCGACCTTCCATAATGGTTACCGTGGTGGACCCCGGTGCTCTAGGGGCATTCTTTATGCTCGTCCCACTACCTACTTATGACTGGAATGATCCCCTGAACGAACCTTCGTTCATCGGAATTTTGACCAAGATAACTTTCCCCGAGCTATGCAACTTGATCCTGAAGCACACCGCACCCGGCAGAGCAGTCAGGACTATCTGGGGGGCAATTGAGAATGTCCCCCCGGCAGCTGTTCCTCCCGTTCGGCCGGTGGAGGTACAAATTACCGATTCAGAGGAGCTCGAAGGTTGGTTGAAGAACAGCAATGCCAGGCCTCGGAGGATATTGGCGGTCCTCCACAGAGCAGGCGCGGGTGCTAACCTGGGTGGTGCGGAATCCCCCCCGTTGAACCCGGCTTTCCCTCACGTTGAGGAAGATGATTATAGCATGATCGATATTCCTGCAGAGGATTCGGATTACGAGGAGGGAAAGCACCGGATAAATGCCAAAGGACTGAGGGTATATATGCCTAGAACTGATGCCAGTAATCAAAGGCTAATTCAGACTCTTGTTAGGCGTCGCGATAGACAGCAGGATGCTATCGACGATTTAGACCCCAAATACCTTAGGAAGTATCCTTTGGGTGTCGGGGTTGCTGACCCAAACTTCTTACAGGGGACGATCTGGACACCTGCCGGGATAGCAGCCAAGAGAGCTGCTGACGCACTCGCGGCTGCTGGTGCTGGAGGTGGTGGTGGTGGTGGTGGAGGTGGTGGTGGAGGTGGTGGTGGTGGAGGTGGTGGTGGTGGTGGTGGTGGTGGTGATGGTGGTGGTCTAGGACCTCCACCGCCTCCGGGCGGACCTCCTCCGCCTCCGGGCGGCGGTGGTGGTGGAGGACCAGCTGGAGGCGGTGGTGGTGGTGGTGGTGGGCCAGCTGGAGGCGGTGGTGATGGTGGTGATGGTGGTGGGCATCATTAGTTCCCTTTGGTATAATCTCTAACTTCCCTTCCTGCGGAATTGTCACTAACCTTTTAATAGTTGTTAGGATTACTCCCTGAGCACTCGTGATAGCTATTGAGGTGCGGTACGATTTGGTGTTTTGGATTTCCCTTTGTCTTGCGAGAGTATATCAATGGATGGGTCATATCGGATAGGATTAGATTAGATTAGATTAGATTAGATTATTCCAGGTAGTAACTGCACTGCTTTTATTTCAAAGTCGAATCAAACTCCTAGATTGCTCTCAGAGCACTCGGTACCACTTCAGAAAGTGCAGTAAAACGAGTGATGATAAATGATGCGGTTGAGTGCAGAAATTGTGGTAACATAGGATTATCCCTGCCGTAAGAGGATTAACGGTGCAAATTTTTCTTGATTAGCGGCGCAAATTTTCTCGCCAAGAATTGATTTCTAATCGAAGATATCGCGAGTGCTCCTAGAGCACTGCGGATATTCCTGCCAGTCATCAGAATGGCTCCCACCAAGCGCTCCTCCGGTTCAGCACCTCTTGCCCCAAAGCGCCCACGACTCCCAAAACGACCTGAAGAACATGAAGATTTACTGACTGACGAGTCTGAAATATCTTACCGAACATTGACTCCACTGCCAGCCCGCACTCGGAGTAGTCAATCGACCACCGCCGCTCAAATAACTCGGAAAGGTCTTCTCCGTTCCTCCGAAACCCCCACTGGGAGGAGCAGTCCTAGTAGGGTAGAATTTCATCTCCCCGAGGACCATACTGATAATTTTGAAGCGCAGGAGGAGCCTGAGGCAATTGAGGCGCCAGAGGCAATTGAGGCGCCAGAGGTGGAAGAAATAGTTGATACTAGCCACTCAGACTATGATGATGCTCCGGAGAATGACCACGAGAGCTCTGAGGAGGATGAGGATGAACCGGAGGATGAACCTCAAGCCCCCCCCCATCTTACACCCAGAAGTCTCAGACTGTCGGAAAGAGACCTCATACAGTTCAGCCGACTACTGCCAGAGCACTGGGCAATGCTCGGAGGAAACCAACTGGCGCGGTAGCGGAGGTAATTGCTTCTTCCAACGTGTAACAGGGCCACAGTAGGGCTGTTACAAAAATACCTGTTCTACCAGTCAAGCCATACGGCCCTAGGTTAACCGCAGCTGGTTCTTCATCGATGGGTGAAGAGAAGGGCAGATGAGCCCCTACCTCTATTGGTATAGAGGGTAGAGATCCTGGCGAGCAAGAAGTCTTACAAGTCAAGCTAGACGACTGGACCAAAACTAGAGCAGCAGGACGAGCAGACCAAATAAGGAAGGGTAACCCCAAATAAAAGTTACCCTACCTTGGCATTCAACCTTTGAGGCGCAATAACTTTGCAGCCGATGCCCGGAAAATATGCTTTACCACGTCAGAAAGGATCCTGGAGATGCTCCGGTCCATTTGGGGTGGTTGAATGAACGCATTGCGGAGTTGAGGAAACACTGCAAAATAAACACGTTTTAGACCCCCAAAAATAACCCCCGGAGCGTCGAACCGCCGGAACCCTCCTGTTTCAGCCCGGTGCATCTTTGGGGGGAGTAAGAGTGCGACCCAAACTACCAAAGCAAACCTTTGCTTTAAAAACACCCAAATCTATTCTAAATACTCTGAATAAGCAATTGCTGTCTGGTCGGCTGTTTCCTCTAGTTCCTAGGATCCCGACCCTTTTCTTGGCAAGGATTGCGAGATTTGACTCGGACGAAAATTCGTCCGCGGTGTGGTAGCAACTCTTCTCCTCCCCCCTGATAGAAAATAGGTGGTGCCCCCAGATTATTTGAAAGGCGGACGGCCAGTGAAAAAAGGAAAGAGGTAATGAAGGAAGGGGCGCCGAACTTCCATAAAGGAACTCGGTTGCCCCAGCTTGGTTTCGGGGGGATCAGGGAGTCTTTACCAGCGAGGAGCCCCCTTAAAGTTATTAAGTTTCTAGACTACAAATAACGATCAAACAAATGAAACTCTATCTTTCCATCGAACGAGCCGAAAGGATAGCTTGTCGAATTCCTTTCTGCCTATCTACCTGATCGAAGTCACGGTCGCGCCCCTTCAAGGCACCCCCGTTACAGTATAACTTTAAGCTCCTCGCTTAAAGAACCCCACGAGAAAGAAAAAAACCTACCTGAACACCTAGGACCACTTTCAAGGCTGAAATAACCGAGCAGTTAGCTTTTTTTTTTCAGCTCAGGCTGGCATGGGAGAGGCTAACTCTTTACTATGGTCTCCACTGTATCCGTCAGAGGGTTATAGCGCCCACATTCGCTCAAAGGGTTATAGCGCCCACATTCGCTCAAAGGGTTATAGCGCCCAGCTTCGCTCGGAAAGGAGACCACATTCAGGATCGCTCCTAGAAAATCCTGATAGTCCCATTGACCAACGGCCCCCATTCCCCATCTGGGCCCCAGTCCCAACCAAAGTCAACGTTACTTCGTCCACGATGACGGCAGGAAGAGTCCGGAAGAGGGGGATAACTGGCTTTCTTCTGGCGCCACCATGCCTCGTAATATGCTTGGAGAGCCAGTCTTTGTCTCTCCCTTGCCTCTTCTTGGACCACTCGCTGCCGCATCCACTCAGCTCCCCTTCCATCTCGCGCAATCTCATCCCGCATCCACCGCACCTGTTCCCGTTTCTCCATCAGTGCCGCACGGACACGAGCCTGACCAACACTTCTGTCCCCTGGTTGGGAGAAGGGATAAGGACGACGGTAATCCTCCCGAGTCAGAAATGGGACCTGGTTGAAATGGCCATCGAAGGTCGAGGTCTCCAAACTCCGAGGAACAGCATGCCTGTGGAAGCATTAGCGGTAGTAAGAAGAGGTTACACAACTCGCTGGATCATGCCTACCTCATAGCACTCCGTGATCGGACGGCTTTACGAGCAACTCTCCGAGCGTGGATGGTGTTACCACCATCCAGCTCCAGGAGATCAGTAACAACCGCACCAGTTGAGGATCTAAGCCTTGTCCCCCGCCGAGATCGACTAGCGTTAGATAAAAACGCTTGTACAATAGACGAATTGATCGCAATGAACAAAGAGAGGAATAGAATAAAGAAAAACATTATTGCTGCAAGGAGGTGATAAATTTGGTGTTGGGTGTGGAAAGATCGAACTCCCTGGAGTGTAGAATGAATAGAAGGAAAAGAATTCTTACCCTCCTTAGTTCGACGGATACCCCGCTTTTATAAGCGAACTCCTATTCCAGTTCCGAGAATCAGCGTGGTTAGCCGAAGCAGGAGTTCGGTCCGGCTTTAACCGAACCCAGCACTAACCGTGGAAGGAGACAAGGACACCGAGTTTACCTGGTCTGAGGGATAGGAGCATGCGTTCGAAGTCCTGAAAGAGGCCTTCCATCCGCCCCCGTACTAGCCCACTTTGATGCCGAGCTAGCTACCAAGATTGAGACCGATGCCTCCAACTTCGCTAAATCTAGCATACCGTCCCAATTCCACCGAGATGACAACAAGTGGTATCCAGGAGTCTTTTACTCCAAAATGATGTCACAAGCCGAACGGAATTATGACGTTCACGACAAGGAGTTAGGTGCCATTGTGTCATGCTTCAACGAGCGAAGTCTCCCAGGAGAAACCTCCAGCCGGAGGGAAACCTCCAGCCGGAGGGAAACCCCCGGTGGAGAAAAAACCAGAACCCAGAACCAGCGGGTAATGGTGGACAAAATGGAATAGTCCCCCCGGTTGGTGGCGATCCCAACCCGGGAGGGGACTCAGATAGTTCAGATTCGGAGCCTGAGTATGGAGATAGGAGAGGATGGCGGAGATACCTCAGGAAGATGCTGGAGAAGCAGCAGACAGAGCTCCTGGCCTCCATGACACAGTTCATGAGACCTCCGGCCCCCCTCACACCCCTCCGCTGCCTCCAGGGCCCGAGAACCAAAGGCACACCCTCAGGCCAAGTTCAATGGCAAAGCAAACAATGTGGAGACCTTCATCAGGCAATGTGAGAATGTCTTCTCCATTGAAAGCCAGTTCTTTACCTACGAAGAGGTTAGGATCCGATATGCTGGTAACCTGATGGAAGGAGAAGCCCCAGCCAACTGGTATGAGGCTTACCACAGCTCCATTGACCAAGCTTCTGCCAACCGGATAGCTGGGATGTCTGTGGTGTTAGATGAGAAATGGAAGTGCTGGGATTCCTTTGTGGATGCTCTCAGAGCAGCCTTTGGCGAAGCTATCTCTAGGGATGATGCGGCAGCCCAATGGAAGGCCCTTACCCTCACAGCCAAGGGTCAGTTAGTGGATGATAAGATCCTCAGTTCCCATATTTCCGAACCTAGGCATGAGTTGGGCTCGCTTTACCTCCGTTACACCTCTGGGTTTCCTCCAGCCTGGGTTCGCCAAGGGGTTGTCCCCGGAATCCCATAGAGGTACACCACCCCCGGAGTCACCCTCTGCGTTCCTACAAAGATACGGTCACGGTCGTCACCAACCAGCAAAAAAAAAAAAGGGGGGGGGCGCTGAAACCGAGATAAGCTCGATGGGCGGCCAACCTCGCGGAGTTTGACTTCAAAGTTGTATACCGCCCTGGAAAACTAAAAACGCCAAACCAGACATCTTGTCTCGGCGTTGGGACCACGCCCTTAAAGAGGGGGGTAAGGCTCATCAAGACCCTGAAATTCTTGTTTAAGCCAGGACAACTTATAATGGGTTCTGTCCAACACCCGATCGTTATGATCAACTCAGCATGTGCAAGATCAGCCCAAATCTGCAAACTCACACCGGTGCTCCTGGATGAAATCTGGGCTCAAGCAGCCTTAGATCCAGAGTACCTCTCTTTGAAAAAAGCCATTGAGAACACCTCTGGGAATCCGGTGAACCGATACCTGACTTTAAAGGACGGACACGTCTTCTATAAGGAAAGGTGGTACATTCCAAATCATCGGGAACTGAAGCTCAAGATCCTGAGCGCCCTACATGATTCGAAGACTGCTGGTCACTTTGGACAATTCAAAACGGCAGAACGCCTTCGGGCACTGTCCTTTGCCAAAAGATGGACAACGATGTGGAAGAATACGTTCAGAGTTGCGATACATGTCAACGCGCTAAAGCCTCAAACACACAAGAAGAAAGGGATGTTGCAACCTTTAGAGGTCCTCTCTATTCCTTGGAGTTCCATTTCAATGGACTTTATCACCAAAGCAACCATCGAAGAACTTGCTCAAATCTTCCTCCGGGAGATATGGCGACTGCATGGACTTCCTGAGGAGATTATCTCCGATCAGGACTCTAGATTCGAAACATATCGTCCTCAAACTGACGGGCAAACTGAGAGAGTCAACCTAACGCTAGAACAGTATCTCAAAAAACTATTGCTTCTGTCAGCGGGACGATTGGGCAGAGTTACTCCCGCTTGCCAAGTACGCCTACAACACGGCCACCCAAGAGTCAACCAAAGCATCGCCATTCTACGCGAACTATAGGTTTCAACCAGATTCCACTTGGCCCTCACTTAAACGGAAACTAGACAACTTCGACGCGTCCAGCGCGGCACAAGCACAGCAGAAAAAATGGTATGATCAGAAACAGATGAGTGCTCCAGAACTGAAGGTTAGGGACGAGGTGATGCTGGACCGATGCAACATCTTAACCAAGTGACCCTCAAATAAGCTAGACCACCAAAAAAAAAAAAATGGGTCCCTTTGAGGTTGTCGGGAAACTTGGCGTCGCGTCCTACAGGCTGAATCTACCCACTCAGTGGAACATTCATGATATCTTCCATATATCTCTGCTGGACCCTCAACGAGCTATACTGCTTCCACCTCCGGATGAGGTTCAAGGGGAAGGCAGTTACGTTCTCAAGAAAATAGCCGATAGCCAATGACAGCAGGCTGGTCGTTGGAAGAAGTTCGTGCAATATCGGATTACCTGGGAGGGTTATCTCTCAGAAGACTCTTGGGAACCGTACAAATTGTTGTAAGGAATGGCAGACGAGCCACTCCGAGAGTTCCATGCGAAGTATCCCCGAAAATCATGGGACGAATGGTAATACAGGAAAGTGCGGGAAACCGAGACGACGGAGTGTTCTGGGATAAGCGTGGAGAAAACGAGTCTCCCCTTGTTAGGTCACACGTTTCACTTGAGGTTTCCTTTGTCAATAGAAATGGATGCAAAAAATAGAGTGTAACGGAGCCATTTCAACTGTCTGGTGTATGAGTACACACAGGGCCCGGTTACATGCTGAGAGTTATTGATAGAAGCCAGTTGCACAGTGACATGCAAGTACCGGCAGTGTGGTTAGCTACCAGCTGTCAGAGTAACTACATTCTGAGCGCTAGGAAGAGGATCTATTCATGGGAGCAATGATTGACGAGTCTATGCCTCGCCAATGATTAGAAGGCCAGCCAGAGTGAAGCTCTGAGTGCTCGGCGATCCTCTACATCCTCTGAGCATGATAAGTCCGCCGGTAGTGGCAGGGACTATGCCTGGGAAAGTCTACAATAAGTAAAGAGCTCTACAGCAATGATTAAGCTTACGCCTGAGCGGTAGCTCATTCATGCAGGTCCCGGTTGTGCGACAATCAAGACTGCAGGTGTTACAAAGGCTTTGACTAAGGGTGGTTGCCTTCGGAACCGGAAGCACCCGCTAACGCTTAGAGAGAAGCGGGGTAGCGGTGGTATTGCTTCCCTTCCGCTAGAAGGGATCACCAGAACTTAGTAAGGGAGTAGGAGCAGGGAATGGAATCCTTTGGAGTATAAGTACTCAGGATCCTTCCCGCCCAACTATCCGATTTCCTGATTTCTATCTTGCACGGCCAAATCCTTTCTCTCGGATTCTAGCGATACGAGGAAAGGCTGTCCCCGTTACATTGAGTTTGTATGGAATGATTATTAGAGCTACATTTTCTTGTATGCTCATAACGTACCATACCAAAAAGCCTAGGTTAGACTCGGGACGAGTCTACCGGAGGGAGGAGTAGTGTAACAGGGCCACAGTAGGGCTGTTACAAAAATACCTGTTCTACCAGTCAAGCCATACGGCCCTAGGTTAACCGCAGCTGGTTCTTCATCGATGGGTGAAGAGAAGGGCAGATGAGCCCCTACCTCTATTGGTATAGAGGGTAGAGATCCTGGCGAGCAAGAAGTCTTACAAGTCAAGCTAGACGACTGGACCAAAACTAGAGCAGCAGGACGAGCAGACCAAATAAGGAAGGGTAACCCCAAATAAAAGTTACCCTACCTTGGCATTCAACCTTTGAGGCGCAATAACTTTGCAGCCGATGCCCGGAAAATATGCTTTACCACGTCAGAAAGGATCCTGGCGATGCTCCGGTCCATTTGGGGTGGTTGAATGAACGCATTGCGGAGTTGAGGAAACACTGCAAAATAAACACGTTTTAGACCCCCAAAAATAACCCCCGGAGCGTCGAACCGCCGGAACCCTCCTGTTTCAGCCCGGTGCATCTTTGGGGGGAGTAAGAGTGCGACCCAAACTACCAAAGCAAACCTTTGCTTTAAAAACACCCAAATCTATTCTAAATACTCTGAATAAGCAATTGCTGTCTGGTCGGCTGTTTCCTCTAGTTCCTAGGATCCCGACCCTTTTCTTGGCAAGGATTGCGAGATTTGACTCGGACGAAAATTCGTCCGCGGTGTGGTAGCAACTCTTCTCCTCCCCCCTGATAGAAAATAGGTGGTGCCCCCAGATTATTTGAAAGGCGGACGGCCAGTGAAAAAAGGAAAGAGGTAATGAAGGAAGGGGCGCCGAACTTCCATAAAGGAACTCGGTTGCCCCAGCTTGGTTTCGGGGGGATCAGGGAGTCTTTACCAGCGAGGAGCCCCCTTAAAGTTATTAAGTTTCTAGACTACAAATAACGATCAAACAAATGAAACTCTATCTTTCCATCGAACGAGCCGAAAGGATAGCTTGTCGAATTCCTTTCTGCCTATCTACCTGATCGAAGTCACGGTCGCGCCCCTTCAAGGCACCCCCGTTACACAACGTGTCGGTGGACATGGTGCAGGTTCGACTCTATCTCGCCCATTGATGCTTTTTAACATGTAAGTATTAGTGGCTAACGATTCAGAGTGGAACTCGACCGGGCGCGAAAGTAATACGTAAACAAGGTCAAGGGAGAGCAGCACCCACTTCAGCACCCAGCCAGAATGCATCCCAGAGAGCACTCCCGGCATCCCAGAGAGCACCCCCAACACCCTCACAGTCTAGGCCCTCTGCACCTGTTTATGCTCATGAGTATACCTCTTCTACGCGCCATATCGATTTTTCCTCGATGCGCTCTCGATACGGGGAGTCGTCCCCCACTTACCGGACATATCGTTCTTCACCGCCTAGCGAGGTAATTGGCGAGAACTCTGTGAGCAGTCGTCAGATTCCTTCAAGCCAACTTCACGGTCAAGGTAGATCGCGAAGAGTCTACGAAATCGAGTACCTTTCCTCATCTAGGGGGGGGACGAGAGTACTCCGATGCCGGAAAGCGAGGGTATTTTGATTCCGGGAAGCGAGGTTAGTATTCCGGAGGACACTCACGACGTCTTTGAGAACACTGGCGACATTCCTTCGAGCCAATTGACTCAGAGGTCTGTGGTCCCTAACTCTAGGAGTGCAAATGTGCTGTCAGTGCAGGCTCAGAGGATTGAGAAGGAGTGTAGCGTGTTAATCGGGGAGCATACTCTTCTACATGAGCCCTTTCCACCTGCAGCAAGACTTTCGGTACTGGTAGTGAGCATGTGGGCAACTGCTAGTCGCCGAGTGCGGTGTAGAGTAGACCTTGATGAGGTCGTTATTAAACAGGTGAGTGCCCCCAAAAGGATTACGAGTGCTCTGGAAGCATAATTGAGAATGATAGGTCAGAAGTCTGCACTCCCGTGTCCGTTCCCACTTGATGCACGAGGTGAAAGGGCGCCTGGCGGACTCTACGATATACGGGCTTGGAAATTTTGTGGGGCCTGAGGCGAGGGCGGCTCAAGTGGAATACCTTTTGAAGAATGATCGTTTCTTGAGCCCCCAACAGCATTACGAGGTATGATGCCAGTGGATGCCCAGAGAGCACTCGGGATAGCCGGTAACAGATTCTAGACCTACCGACTGCGCTTCCTGGCTCCGGAAATTATCGATATATTGTATTTTAAATACTTCGATGGGGTAAGAATGCGAGGGGTTAGGGATCCCGAATTTCTAGAGCGGATAACCCCTACCCTTATTTGCCTGATATCGACGGCGATCTGGCACGGCATTCGGGCGTGGTCAACAGGGAGTTACGTGAAGCCTGATAATTTTCAGTCGCAGAATGAGAGTGTTGTGAGTAAGTATGGCCCGATGCCCTCATTGATATGGCGAGTGCCTTGGGAGCAATGACGGATGCTCCTAGGGCTATACGGGATTGCCAAGCTGACATCCAAACACGAGTAGAAACGTTCAACAGCATGAGCAACACTTGGAAGGGGAGAAGTAAACAGAACCAGGAGGCAACCTTGGAGGTAATCAAAGATAACCTTCGAGAAAAGGTATGATACTTCTAGATGCCGGTAATGCGAGTGGTATTCTAAATGCTAACCCTAATAGATACGAGATAAAAAAGGGGTAACGATTGAGATTATACCAGAGGAGGGTTTTAGCGAGGACGATGAAGCTCTGGCTGCGGATCTTGCCGCATTCCGAGATGCTCGGAGAACACCCACGAGTGCTCCAGGAGGTCGGGTTGATTCCGACAGCGCCCAGGACGAAGTGATTAATGCCCGACTTCGCGGCATTGACACCGAAGAGGAGGGGGAGGAGGAAGAAGAAGAGCTGGAATTACCTGTAGCGGGGGATTACGAAGGGGGGGGGAGGAGGATGTGTAGAACAATCACGAGTGCTAAGGGAGATAGTGGGGGATTTCTTCTGATTCGTATATTGTATTAGGGTTAGTTAGGGTGTTAAATGGCGTATTGTATTTAGTATTAGGCGGAGGATCACGGTGTTGAATACACCAATTCTCAAAGTGCAGTCGCGAGTGCTCTGGAGACAGTAGAGATCGTCGTGCGAGTGATGTTTTTGTAATCTCATGGGGGAATTGTGAATACCAGAGGCCGGAACGGCGGAGAGGTGTATGCCTAGAGAGAACGGGGCGCCGACATGTAGGAATCGGTACGTCGGGCATGAGCCAGATTTCAAAGCACCCCATCCGGCAACGTCAGGGGGAGTCAGGGCAATCATTCTATCCCCAGAGCCCGCTGGAGCAGTGAAGAGTGCTCCAGGAGCAGTCAGGATATCCAACCATGCAACTGGCGTTCTCTGGCGGGTAGAGTGACGTCCTAGTTACACCGGGCGCTATTATTTAGTGTCGGGGCCCGTTGTGCGGACTAGTGTGCGTTGGGGCGGAATAATGTGCGCCAGACCTCGCCAGGAGCACTGGCGGTATCTCTGGAGAGGTAGTTTACCTACCGAGCGCCCTGAGCGCCCTGAGCGCCCCGGGCGTCTGGCGAAGGCTACAGGTTTGCTGATGTACCCGAACTACTTCATCGAAGAAGATCGATTACCACTGGCATCTGCTAACCCTAGTGAATCTTTGTTGATAACACAGCTTGCGCTGGGGCCCATATCACTGGTAGACTAAGGAGATTCCTACTCGACATTAACTGAAAACCTTTTGGAGACTTCTGCCTTCATAGCTGTTGGCCGAACTCTGAGCTCTGCATAGTGTACTCTTATGGTCTGGTATGCATCCCTCGCACATTGCTTCCATATATAGATACTCTTACTATTACCCAGAATGGAGTTATTCTAACAGTTGATAGCTAGCTACTCTGTCAGTACTTGAATGTCACTCTTAAACTAGCTTCCAAAAATAGCTCTCAAAATGTTACCAGTCCCTGTATGTACACATACATGAAACAGTTGAAGTGTCTCTATTACAGGTTGGACCCTGGCCAAGTGGAGGATTTCGTCTGCTATTACCACGTTATTTCTTCATGTTCGAGTGAAGAACTTCTTTTTGTCTTTCTCTTCTATTTTTCTTTCCCACTTCCTGTTTCTCTCTTTTCCATTTATTCAGGGTTTGTTCAGACTAGACCTCAATTTCCTTCATTTCTCTACTACGATTTGGCCGAGGCATGTGTGTTTCTTTCTTATAATTCAACCCCACCGTGACGTTCGGGCGCAAGCAATAATAATTATAAATACAATATACAAAATAGATTCATGTCCTCAATAGCTTACAATGTAGAGGCCTTGCAGTTGTTAGCTAACTACACTGCCGGTACCATCATTCCATAAGCTACTAGTTTTCTCTGATATCGTTCAGCACGTAACGGGCCCTGTGTGTACTCATACACAAGACAGCTGAAATGGCTCCGTTACAACTGCTTCTCAATACAGACAAAGGAATGGGAACATATGTTTACTTTGAAATTGACAAATGACCTTACTGTACCTTCCTTTTCGTTTTACAAAGAGATGGACTTCGCATTTGGATTCCTTGCTCAATTTAGGTCTTAGAACAATCTATGAACTCATGTAACGATTGGGTGGTTGATTTCTATACCCGCCTCGTGAATGTACTTGCAGGGGGATTGGTCGAGGATGATAGGATATCACTCTCTATCTTATGACTATCCCTTAGACACATGAATGCATTAGCGTGACCTACCTTAGAAACGATTTACTGTAATAAAGCAGCAACTTGTGAAGTTTTTGGTATCTCTGAACTGTATTCGAAAGACCGATAAATGCAGCAAACTGCTTACCCGGACCTTTTCTCAGCCAAATTTGAGAATACATGACCGCCAACCCGCCCTAATGCATGAGAGAGATTCTCCAAGTGTCTTATGTCCAAGGGATACTTCAAGGTGTTACTAAGCGCAGCGCAGGTGACCTAGATCGTCACACGAATCCCTGACTAAGTGATAATATCTGGTCACCTGACTGTATGATCATCGCGTCTGCCCTTCCGTGGACTTCAAGCCCTTCACTCCCCAATACTACTGATTTATTGAGAACAGTACCTGAGGCTCCTAAGTTCTTTTGCTATTTTACTCACCTGAAGACCACCACCCCTCTCCAACCCCTTTCTCACTTACTTGACCATACATGACATATCGAACCCAAATCCTTCAATCGTAACTCACCGATCCATTCCAAATATTTTGAGCACTCCCAAACTCTGTCCTTATCAGCATGCCGGCTCGTTCCTTACCTAGGAAACGCCGGCTGGTAATCGACTCCTCTGAAGATCAGCCTGCATCCCGGCAACTGAAGTCTCCACGAAGATCTTCTCCTCCGGCATCCCGCACAAAGCGCTCGGTCCCCAACACGGCCCATGGCTCCTCTCAAGTCTTGAATCGTAGAGCGCTGTTCTCATCTCAGTCCAAACGAGAAACACCCAGATCAACTCAAGCTAGCTCGATAAACAACAAGACTACTGAGAACCCTAAACTTAAACAAATACAATCCCCTCTAAGTGATGTCTCCGCGAAGACTAAACCGCTTCAATCTCTATTGTCCTCTTCATCAAACCCACCGACTAGATTACTACCTTCCTCTCAACACGAGGATCTCAATGACCTGATCGAAGATTGTTTTTCTGACACCGATACAGCATTAGGCAATGTAGGCGACACTGAAGTGTCGAGGAGGGGCACCACTTCCCAGAGAACCCAACCCACATCAGAAACCAAAGGTCACAGTCGTGAGCCATCCATAGGCACCGAAGGTCTTCGATCTAAGCAACGAAGGGAGGCCCCGGGTGCTAGCAGAGGAGGCATTCGAGAACTAAAAAATACCAAAACTCTGAATATAACCCCACTTAGCGTTGTCAAGACCAAAACTGTTGGCATTCATACCGTTGGTGCAGCAGCCCTTCTACCATCAGCAGTACTGGTGCTAATCGTAAACATGCAGCGATTAATCCTCGTCCTTGGCCGGAACGCTTTGCACCACAGTCGGCCGATAATCTTGCTGTAAACCCAAGGAAGGTTTCTGAAGTTCGATCATGGCTTAGCCATGTATTTGATGGCTTTTCTAGACAGAGATTGTTAGTACTGAAGGGCTCAGCGGGTGTTGGGAAGACTGCCACGATCAACGCCTTATCAAAGGAGCTGGGATTCACAGTGCTGGAATGGGGCAATCCTAGCAATGCCGTTCGCTATCGAGAAGAGGGAGAATTCGGCGTAAGACTGACAGGTATTTTCGAGGAATTTGTAGGAAGGGCATCAAAATTCGGAAGCCTGGAGTTAGTTTCAACCTCGTCAAGCTTTACTGGAACCGAACCGGAAAAGCAATCGCTTCCTAATGGCGATATCAAAAGGGTCATATTAATTGAAGATTTTCCAAACACGCTTTTTACATCCTCTCAAGCACCTTTGGCTTCCTTTAGGCACTCGATCAAGTCATTTCTTGCTGCCCCTGTTCCAGCGCATGCTGCACTACCTCCTTTGATACTTGTAATATCCGAAAGTGCCACTGTTGCCGGACCTGGTGCCTTTACTGCCCATCGTCTATTATCCCCCGAAATCCTTCGCCATCCGCTTGTCACCTCTATCGCCTTCAACAAAATTGCTCCTACATTTATGCTCAAAGCTCTCTCCAACGTATTAACTCAAGAATCATTTGACTCTGGACGCAAGCTTCGACCTAGCAAGCCCTTAATGCAGGCATTGGCAACTAGTGGAGACGTCAGAAGTGCAATCATGAGCCTAGAATTCCTGGCAATAAATGGAGAATTAGGTGCATTTTCTGAGGAGGTGACATTTAGGTCCAAGCACAGACAAAAGCTGGGGGATGGTGATCTCACAGATCTTGAGCGAAGAATATTGACGGGCGTTACTCAGAGAGAATCAAGTTTTGGGATTTTTCATGCTGTTGGGAAAGTAGTTCATAATAAGAGTAAGTAAGGATTTGTAATGTTATCAATATCCACGACCCCAGGCTAATAGGTTAGCTAGGATATGGAGACGACACGGAGGATGTTTACGTCGCACCTCCGCCAAAACCATTTTTGAATATTCATCCATACAACCCCAGAGCCAGTAGAGTAGACATCAACAATTTAATTGACGAAGCGGGTACCGATCCTCAGACTTTGATATCTGCCCTACACGAGAACTATCTCGGTTCTTGCAATTTTCTTGGCGGCTTTTCACGACAGGCCCACTCTCTCGAAGATCTTCTCGACTGTGTCAACCACTGCATAGGGGATTTAAGTGACAGTGATATTTTAACATCATCGCGACCATATCACAAGAATCTCGGTGCGTGGGGTGCGAGTGGTAACCATGAAGCATTTGACGGCTTTGTAGGTACTACGGGGATAAGACAAGACGACATCTCCTTCCAGGTCGCAGTTCGAGGCCTAACTATTGCATTACCATCACCTGTCAAACGGGATTCTAAGGACAACAAAATGTTTTATCCTACGAGTCTCAAATTATGGAAAACTAAGGAGGAAATTGAAGGAGTGGTGGACCTAGTTGTTGATAAGCTTTTCCGACTCGATGGATATGATAACCTTGGGGCTCTCGGAACTGGAAAAGTAGATTTTGTTTTGGAAACATTACCGTACCTCAAGGCGATTATGAGGGGACAACAAAGGAAAGCGGCCGAGAAGAGTTCATTTGGCATGAAATTGTTCGAGATTGCCGGTAGATCAGGCGGGGGGCTCATGCGAGATTTAGAGAAGGTTACTGTTTTGAAAGGCATCGGTGGGCCAAGCGATGATTTGCCTGATGAAGAACCAAGCGAAGCACTAGACGAACTAGAAGTTGCTGAAGAAGGAAGGACGGGGCTTATGACTTCCTCTCAGGAAATTGCCGATGGTAGGAATCAGAAGGATGAGGGAGCTACCGAACAATTGGACGCAGTGACGATCGAAAGCTTGATATTGTCTGATGACGATATTGTGGATGATTGGTAGGTATGTTGTGTAATGTACCCTGCTCGGGCTTATAAGCATTCAGGGCACTTCAATTCGCGCTCCCATCTTCATGCCCAGGGACTCTCCACCTGTGTTGGATTGTACTATATTCAAACTCAAGTACTGATATTAAGATTTAATTCGGATAGAGGTCGTATTTTTCATAGGGCGCTGCTGCCCACCATTTTATATAAATGCGGTCATCCATGAACAGGGCCTGCAAGGTAATGAGTGATAAATCATGATGCAGACTATGTAGAGTCTTATACGTTTTCCAACATATAGTGTAGATTTGGCGCTCCCCCTCCCCTTCCACCCCCGGGGGTTACCACATAATCCCCATAAGACTCTAGAAACTTGGAATAGCAGTAAACGTAAAGTATTTGATACAACAGCATTTATCGCATTCCATCTGGTATAGATAATATAAGATTTACGGGTTCGTTCGAAAGCTACCCAAAGCATCGTTGCAACATGGCAAATCATAACCCCAAACACAATTATAAGAAATCTTCCCCATTGCAACAACCACAACCATCCACAAGGATCTAGCTCGTAACCTCTTCACCCCGGATTGGAACAATGCCACAACGTTACTTGAAAATATGAAAATATTACTATTTCACTATTGGATAGGTGAGATACACATAAGATGATGATTATGGTTGCCATAAGCATTCCTTCGAAAGAAGCCTAACCAGTGTCGAAAATTCAAGAGTGAGCATGTAAGATTGTTCACGAATAGGTGGAATTGATAGTTTTCCCTTCGTTTGTCGATGGTGCCCACCGCACAATAGAAACTCGTAATTTTGGTGAAATAATAATTGATAAGAAAGCTAAGAGATCTGTGACCAAAGGCCACTCTCTTGGCACTAACTTCCGTGCGGCAGCATTTGTCGTCAGACAAAGGGATAGAAGTGCCTATATACATATTGTTGGGGTAATTAAGGCGGTTTTTAGGCCTAATATAATAATAACCACAGCATGAAAGCCTTAAGCTACCAATAGTTATGTGCGAGCTCTAACATTAACGTGTTGGGAGAAAAAAAATAGGAATTTGTGCGCGTGATATATCATGAAGGCGATAGCTTAGAACGAGTGATAGGCTATGTCTACGTCGGATTCGCTTATCTAATCAAAAGACATAAGTTTCACTGATTCATTTTTGCCTCGAAGTACTGAGTTATAAGTACAATACCATTTATAATCATCTCACTTGCAGGTTAGCACTTTCTCACTCATATCAACCCTTTATAATTACAAACCAAGGGCCCGTTCGGACAACCTTAGATTATTTCTTCGGATTATTGGACAGACTGGATTATCAGGTAGCGAAAATGATAATCATAGTACTCATAATAAGTGGATAATCTACATGTCCAGATAGCGTTGAAATAGCATTAGGCTCTCAGGATATCTGTGTTGTGTGGGAATAATTACCTCCGAAGGTGATAGTTTTCTTGGCGGATTATTAGGATAATCGGGAGTTCCGAATGTTGGATTATTCAATTACACGAACAGCATAGATTATTGTGATAATCCAAAAAGTCGATAATCCGTCAGATTATCGCCAATAATCTAGATTATTGGGTTGTCCGAACGGGCCCCAAATTTGCAGCCGTTCGCACATTTGTAAACGGAGGGACCCTACTTTGAGTTCAGTGCAGGCTTGGCGTCTTGGCATCAATTGTGGCCATGTATCCATGGAATACCACGTTTGCCTAATTCTGGGCGGGTCTTACCGAGCCATGAGATTCTAAAATGCGGGAAGTGATTTCACGTAGTGGATTGGGCATTAGGAATTCTATTACAGGATAAAGAAAAGGTGGTGTACATACGTCTAGCCAAGTAGTAACAGAAGTACGTTAAGCTTTATTTAGGGGCGCTTAAGTAGCTTAGGAACAAGATCAATATCGATCTATCACAACATTTTCTTGTGACTCTTTCCTGGTCATGAGGTCCACCACGGTACACCCTTCATGTAGATCCTATACTCAAACTGTCTATTTGTCTATTTTTACCAACCAGATCGCAAAAGTAAAGAATCTCGGTGATCTTTCCTAAAACTCTAGTAGACGCCAAGAAATGTCTCAGTGGCGTTAATTCCATTAATATCATTGCCAGCATCCAAGTTCGCGGCATATCTTGGAAGACACAGTGAAAGAACATTTGCCCTCTAGATATCCTTTGTTGTGCGGTTTGAAGTTGTTTTCCTGGATCTATGGCTGGGGATATTAATGTCGAGTGATACTTGATGATCACGCTACGACTATCCGGGTGTTACCCTCTCTAATGAGCTCCAATGGTCCGGCGACGGCGCTGCCCACTATATAACACGGGAATTAATTTTTATGTGGGATTTAAGAGTGATAACAGGATCTGTTAGTAAGGCCACAAAAAATTTGTTTCATTTTTTTGGGGGAAGCATTTTCGCCAGACGAAGGGATAAGATGAACAATCATAAGCGACCTCCACAATAGATAAACTGCTAGCTCAATAGACAAATTTGTAAAAGCAGCCCAACAAAACCCATCAAGAGCATGTCGCTTTAAAATGAAAGAAAAAAAAACACGTTAGAAACTACTCTTTCCCACCAGCCATTCTCTATGGCCCCCACGGTGTAAATCCCTCGCGGGTTTGGAGTGGCTTAGCAATGCATGTTTGGTGGTACAAATGATGTTTCGCACTGGTGACTGATCTATATAGACTTAAGAGCGTGTCTAGTGTCAACATATCTGTATATCTACATGTAGTAAAGAATCAACTAACTCGAGCCGATGGCATCAAGGTTACATCGTATCTACTATGTGTAATCAACTACCGCAATTATAACTACCATCGCTAGATTATACCAAAATCAAGGAAATCGTGAATTTGGTCCGCGCGCGTTACTGGAATAAAACAGATCACGTTTCAGGACGTTAATAATACATCCTACCTAAAAACCTATGTGACATGGCAGCTGTTTTGGATAATGGGCTTCTTGAATGTCATAACTTGTACGTACTAAAGGGGAACCGCGTAGGCGCACATAATTATATATAGCTTAGACCAATACAGTCCTGGGTGTTACAATTATACGTTGTTACAAGTCATTGCCGGCCTTCGGCCGGAGAGGATAATCCATCATATATTATATTTTAGTGCAATTCTGTATGAGAATATAGCCCCAGGAAGGGTATACTCAAAACTTTATATTAATGTAGAAGGATCTAATTAAAAATTAGCAAAAATAACCTTTTGATTTTTGATTTTACCTGCATTCATGTTGGTCTATTAATACTTTATCAGCAAAAAATCATTTGCTAATTCTAACGGCTCGGTTCTGGATTCAGGAACAACTTTGAATACGGCAGAGTTGGGACAGGTTTGAGGATGGAATTGGAGGAGGATCTCCGAGCAGAAGATAATACCAAAATCTACTAATTATGGAGAGAAACAAAAATCAATTTTATCACGATTATATCGTAGTACCGAGAAAAGCAAATATTGATAATGTGATACTATCATCATGATATCAAGTAGAGCAAAAATCAATACTCTGTAATATCATATAAAGAAAAACAAAAATTAATATAATTATAACTATATTGCTCTCAAAAAGGAAAATCAATTCAATCATGATTATATTGTCACAAAAAAATCAAAAATCAATACTATTATATTCTACCGAGAAAATCAAAAACCAATACCATGATATCACCTCAAGAAAAGCAAAAAAAATCAATGTGTTAGCAACTCAAAAAAAAGCAATCTTAATCACCAACTTCTCAAACCTAGCCAATCAAAATCTTAAATAACACATTGCATATCGGTATATCTATATACTTATAAGATATCAATTGACCAAGCCAGCTGCAGGTCTAGATCGAGGGTCAACGCTCTAGCTCTATGCCTATTTATTCTTGAGATCAACATTATAGAATGGAGAAAGCAGGAATATCATATATCTAACGTATTTACGGAATGAGACACTACTACTACATGCATATGTACTATCCATATATATATATCTCTGCATCACTACACCCTATCGACGGTATAGCCCCAGACGTAGTTCACGATACAACCTTTACCCTCGCTGTGAATCCCGAGACTGGGAGAATGTGCCAAATTTTATTGCCAGTTTCCTTCGGCATAATGAAAACCTCACATATATCGCTAAATCGTATCAAATGCCCAGAACTCGCCAGCACCTACATAGGCAGTCATGGTTCTAGTTCTGCACATTCACGCCCAGGTACAATCAATTTAGCAATGTCTCATCTTATCTACATAATCAAAATATTCTACATTGACTCACCTAGCGCGCTCCATAATTCGATTTGATTCGATTTGGACCCCTAAATACAATCCAATCCAATCATCAGTTGCCCGCCTTAACTTAAAACCATGATTTGATTTGACATTAATCGCAGGAAATCGGTTCGGGTCCAAATCATACTCCCTGCACTGGAAGGACTCTTTTACTAGATTAAGATCCACATATTTCCGGACACTAGCTTTTCCTTGAAAGGTATCTCAGACCGATACATGATTTTGTGTATGCTTAGAGTCAATTTGGTAATCAGTTTCACTGGGCTAAGTCGAAACCATGATTCGATTGAGGGTTGAATCAAATCCAAATCAAATCAGCGAATCCATTTTCGAACCATGATTTGTAAATCATGGTGAACATTATACTCACCATATATTCATAATAAGGTTAACGAGTTTCTTTCCTGGTTACTTAGGTGTGAGGGTTGTGTGATATGGCACGTATCTATAACACATAAACTATTAGGAAAATTATCCATTCGGTGCCCCTTAAGGAAGTAATCTTAGATAAAGTGCTGCACATTAAGTTATCACTCATGAAACTCTTATTTTTGTTTGTTGTCTTGTGTGATTATTTTGACTTTTGTGGTGCATCCCTGACCAATACATGTATACAGCTGCGAGCGTCGTTACTGTTTTCATTATAGCTTCATGAAGCCACCTGGATTCGGACTTCTTGAAATCAGCACCATCTCCACGTTAACACGACAGAAGGTTTAACCGTGTTTCTAGAAGCAATTGTTGAAGGCCGTGGTGAAACTAAGGAGCAGGGACATACCGGCATTAGAAGCAGGGACAGCCTCCTACATCAGCGCACAACAGTTCCAGAACCTGGTTTGGGCAAAAGCTGAGCGATGAGGCCATCAAGAGGATGTAACGTATGGAGCTGTTGGAATAGAGTTGCTTTGTACTCATGTACACAAGTTGCCAACCAGCCTAAATAATTATATAAGGGTGTAATGTTCATAGCAACTTGTTTGCCGGTTGGAGCTAGTCCATGCTTCATGGATTCTCACTTGCTATCTGATCACAACTGAGACAGGTTACGTACTACATGTATCTCTACATGTACGCAACCCGCAGTTTCCGTGAGTACATGAAGTGCTCCCTAGGCTACAATGTAATTCTAGACTGTTTGTCGCCACCACGCCAGTCCCGTGACTCAAAATAATGGCAACTACATGTACTCGAGGCAGGTAAAAAGTATAGTACCGGATAATGCACTTCTTGTTCAGGTCTCTCTTTTGGCAGAGGTCCATATCTAATATCATCCTCGAGAGAAAAGAACGTCCTGCATTACCCGTGGCCGCGGATACAGTCGCTCACCTACTGACGGCGGATCCTGTCTGATGGTTCTGTTTGCAGTAATTTGCCCTTGGCGTCCAAAACCTAACTGACCGCCATTAGACAGGATCCGCCTTCACTCCGTGAGTGACTGTACATCTCTTTTCCTGCTCCAGTACTCTAGAACGGCATGGATACAGGGACATAGGTGTATGTATGCCGTGTATGGTAGAGTGCATGTGTAGTAGAGTAGGTACATGTATGTAGAGTATGTACATGTAGGTATCACATACATACATGTACTCCACCTGATCATGTCTCGATCTTCCTTCTTTCCGCCTTAGTCCTCAATCTACAGCTATCCCATTCCAGGACGTACGCACATAGATGTATATGCACCTGATAACGGGTTGATAAATGCGGCCCAACGTTACCACCCTATCATGAATGACGCTTTGAACTCAAATCAATGGGGGATCAACAACTGTATATTCTTTGAGGTATTTTGATGAATTAGAGCTGCCATGTAGGCATTAATATGCCTGTGTGACACCTTAGTACTGATATCGCTAGGCATGCGCTTGGTAGATGTCGATGCATCTATGAGCGTGTGTGGAAATCGTACGTCCCCTAGGTGAAACTAAAAAAAATCCCGGTGTTTGCAACGGGAGTGACCGAGACAGATTTGCGTACAACATGTACCTACATGGATTGCAACATTTTGGCATAGACAGACTCCTCACTCGCGTACATAGCGGAATCGAATGGGTCTCACTGTCAATATGTATGTCCTCTAACTACGTGTACATGCCCTTTATCTTTGTTTTTGTCTTGAACTACCCCAAGTGCACAGATATCCACTCTGCATCCGCTTGTACTCACGTCGCCTCATCGAGTACTCCTTCTACCTATGGAACTTAAATGTTCATCCAGCCTCCGCCGTGTTTTATTGGCGGTTCCCTCTCCCCAGTACCTCCTACATGTGCTTCTAGAACCAAGGGTGAATCCCCGACATACCAAGGCATGAGGAATGGAAGGGGAAGAAGATTGAACACGTTTTTACCATACGCAACTAGCACCCGCATTTCACATTTGCTGTTGCCTCATTTCAAGGATGTCTCGCAGCGGCGCGTCCTTCCCTCCTTTCTTTCTTTCTTTCCTTCCGTCGCACACTTCCAGAAGGGTTTCACCACCCCACCCCTGGAACATTGGCTGAAAGCCATCATCCATCCTCATTGATTGTGACAGCTGCAAGAAAGCGCAATGTCTCGGATTTGGCAGAGCAAGGGTAAAAGAAATGAAAATCCCTAGGAACAGAAGCAAACAATAAAAGCATCCGGTTTGGTCGTTACCCCATCATGTGCTTCTAGAGGAAGGGAAACGGCCGTCCCAGGCCTCATCTAGATTAATCCGGTGGCTCGTCCCTATACATAGAAACTCAATAGTGTTGAATTGATTCGGGCCGTTATCCTCTTACAAAAATAACCTTAAAGGTGTGCGACGTTTTACAGTAAGCACAGTGCAACCTTTAAATCATGAAGAGACTAGGGAAATTATTAATGTTATTGGCAAGAATTCAGTGGTTAGCTTGAGTGGCGATAATCATGCAAAGTGATTCACATTGATTTGGTCGTCATTGATATCGTCTTTGTCGTCGTTCTGGACTGCATATGTACCTAGAGTACGTCGCAACTGTGGTTGCCTTCTGCGCCGAGAGCATCCTTGAAGCTGTTATGCGAATTACCTCCTCTACCTCCACGCACGTACACTCCTCACAGTTAGTCCAATCCCTCAGTGTCAGGCATACGAGGTGGTTAGACGGATGTTTCATTTCCGAGGTTCACATCCAGTAAGCATATCAGAGCCAGGATCATCACACGTTGCAGATGGAAAGTTGTTCTAGAAGGGCTGTAGAAGAAAGGGGTGCGCTAGAAGAGCATCGTTGTGAAACAGTGGAGAACATTTTGAGTGCTGACTTACCCAAAGCTTGAATGTTTTTGTTTTCTTTAGGCAGTTCCAGGAAGGAAACCTTCCTAAGAAACAAGTGGGTTAGGTATGTGCATGTAACTAACCTAGATCTGTTTTTTGACTCTCATTGACCTTCCTTTTCTACTCCGATGTTGCAAGTGGTTTCGTAGCTAGCTTGGTAGTTACACTACAACTCTTACCAACATCCTGGATGCGAGTTTGTCGAGTATGGAGAGTATGTATCATACTCGATTCTCTTACTCTCATCCTCTCGGATGGAAGGGCCCCGGAAATTCTGGAATATCCCGAGCACCGAAAAAGCAAGCTGCTAATTGTTTGATACATACAGCGTATCTAGAGTAGAGCTGAAGTTGGGAACGCCTCCGAGTAGTAGATTTTTATTACTATTTTCATCTCTACACCACATGGTTTTTGCACCGTTTAATTTCGGGGGACAGGGTAAAGGGCTGGGAGTCTGCCTTTCGTACCTGCTTAAGTCCTGGTCGATGTTGCGATGTCCCATTTCTACCCACCGGGCATTAAACTAATGCTCTGCTATCTTCGGTGAATTTCCATGATACTCAGCCCGTCTGTAATCCCGGATTCTAGTAAAACCTCCCAGATCGATAATCGATTACCGGAAGATCTGGATATCATGTGTACGAGTGGTGTGTGTGTGAGTGGGTTCGTTTCGGATTCTTCCTTTACCTTCTGAGTATCGATCGTATCTAGACCCATCTTCACATGGCGTCACACACTGCGGCTGTCGTGCGTGTCTCGTTTGCACGAGCCACGCTCATGCTGGTGACGAAAGAGGAGGGGTGGTGATGGACAAGGTTTTTTTTCTTCTTTCTCGCATGTCCTTGTTATCGCTTCAAGCCCGAAGTGAACTTGTGCGGTGTGTGGATGCGGGGAATGTCAGGTTATCCTCAGCCACTGCGAGGTGAAAGGTGGTGGGGAAATTTCCTTTTCGTGTTGTAGCCGCCCAGGCTTTTCTTGAGTCCTCAGCCTCTGCCACCGACTCTGGCAATTCGTTCGCTAATTTAACCACGGAATAGCATGCAAGGAACTCGCACAACACAGCCGTGGTCAGTGTCAAGTTCTTGGTAGCGATACTGGAAGCTTCGCATATCCGCATGGTAGTTAGAGGCGGACGTAGGGAGGATGCTATGCTGTTCCGGGTTTGGGTTGAGGAGCCATTTCTTTTCTTTGCAAGAGAAGATTTTCGAAACAGCTACATCATGTTACTATTATTACGATCTTTATACCGTTTCATAACAGTAGATGCATGGCTTTGCAACACAGAATTCCGATCTTTTAACTAACGCGTGAGCTATATTATTGTATTTACATGTATTTGTCCTTTCGCAATGGCCCGGGAGGACTTTCTGGTCTGGCCCGGGGACGATCCCATATTTTTTTCTCTAGACATTGATCGAAATAGAACGCAGACATCGGATATGGACAGCAAAGTACCTACTCTACTGTTGTGTAGAATGGTAGCTAGCTGGCTAGTGCGCATATTCGCCGCAAAGAATTAGGCGCTGCCGCTTGATTGACCGCCGCTTCTTCCCGACAGCTTGGAACGCATGAACTAGAGACTGGGGAAGCTAGGGAAGCGGGAGGAGTGGATGGGTGGTTGGGTTCCAAGCCCGTGAGAGAAAACCCGCGGCCCTTGATGACTGGTTTTTTGTTGTTTCTCGCATGTGTTTCTTAATCCGTGGGGCGGGGAGGGAAGCGTATGCGTGTGTTACAATCATTACTTGAAAACGTTAAACAAGATCCCGGAGTGGAGCGCAGCCATGGTACGGTGCGGACTGTCACTTAGCAGGTGAGTTTGAACAAGGGGGTTCGATATGTTTCAGCGTTCCATCCGTAATGTCAGTCAACCGAGGCTCTTTACAATTCGTGATCTCCCATGATACTATATCTATCTACTTATCTATCATGATCATACTTGGATCCATGGACTTAATCCAGGTAAATGAGTGGGTATTACGAGCATTGGACTCATGGGCAGCACGTACATGTAGTATTAACCGTGCGGATGCAAGTACAGGATAATTGAGTGTGTAACTTACATGTAGAAGAGTAGGTAAGCAGCAATTCTCCAATTCTCATAGGTACATGTACTATGTAATGTAGGCACTTTATCATTGAATCGTCGATCCCTCATGGCAGATGTCAGTAGGACTCAACCTCAGTCAAATTTAGTAATGCTAGTCGGACGGAGACTGAATGATTACCTATTGGGGCTCTACTCATGTATGAGAGTAATAATACGGCCCAATCAGTTCAGCACGGTATCGATCATGTAGAGTTGAGCAGAACTCAAATGTAGATGTGACGGGTGCAGATCACGATCAGGTGTTGAGGCTCTGCGCAGGGATCCCGTGTCCATGCATGAGTTGGTGACTATTAACCCGCAGCAACACGCAGCACACACGCAACAGCGGGGTGCACATCGTGGCTTATGAGTCTTTCGCTTGCCTCCCGTGGGGGACTCTATCACTAAGCAGTAGCAACCAGCACCAGCACCAGCACCACCTCGACTAGCTCCGGTATGTACAGGCCCCACAATCACTATTCACCCATCTTTGTTTGTGTTCCCATCCGACTTCACCCCTCCTCCCCTCGCCATTTGGTTCCCTCTCCGCGCCATATATCTGTTCATACATCATGTACCGCCCTCTTGGGTAATGCACCCTATACATTGAGAAGGACTACTTGAGTCCATGTTCTACTATCCCCAGACCGAATTAGGGAATTTTTTTTATATAGATATCATCTATCTTTATATCATGATATCAACACATTATCCGAGAATCTACCCCGTCCATTGCATGTGTAAATAGGTTCCGCTGCCGGGTTTGGCAGTTTAATTCTAGCGGCTTCTGCGGTAAATGGCTTGTGTTGGGTCGCGTTAAAATAAGGAGCGCTTTTGACTCGCGCAATCCTGTAACCCATAGCCGCTTCAAACTAAAAAAACAAAAAATAAAAATCAAGAAGAGATATCGAGCCCCGGGGGGGCACACGATTCACTGGGACAATTTCAACGACAGTGTGGTAAGTAGGCACAGGGGCAGAAAGTATTCTCTACCCATACCCACCAAAAAAGCTGCTCGGTATCACGGAGGTGTTGGTTACTTGTGGATCTTGGCCATAAGAAAAGGGCGTTTTGAGAACAGATGGCAAGCCCGAAAGCCGTGAAACGCACGCCTCTACCGGACGTTTGACTACCTTCTGTTGATTTGTTTGCAGCAACGGCCTTCAAGTTTTTCGCTTTCGGGGCTCTTTTGGATGACAGCATCCTCTAGTCCCTTCACCTGGGAGAACTAATGATATGCGCTGCGCTGCCCCAGCCTGGACGGGGGATGTTATTGGGCCAACTGCAAGACAGGGGTAGTCGCTAGGCAACAGCCCCACTGCACGTTACAATATGGGAAGCTGTGCGCCTAGGAAGGTTGAACTGCCCTCCACAGAAGCAGTCTCCCATCGCTCTCTTTCACGAAGCCTCCTCAGAGCGGGCTCAGTCAGAACCCAATTCACCCATTGCGCATATTGCAGAGGGAGTCGCCCGAATTGCCGAATCATCATTGGCCAAACTTCCCCTTACCTTTTTCCCTTCCTTCTTGCTACTTACTTACTTGGTTCATGACATGTATGATGGCATCTCCAACCGGAGCCCCATTTGGCTGGTTTCCCCCATTCTTATTTCATCTCATTGCCCCCTCTATTCAATGTGATTTTCCGTTCTTTAAAATAGTCGGGAAGCAAGCAATATCATATCATATATCAGTTGTGTTGCGTCCTATACAATATTTCTGAATCCAAGAGGTTGCTGTGCAAGCGAGTGATCTGTCTGTCTGTTCTTGGTGTTAAAGAGAGTCAGTACCCATTTTTATCAGCCTTGCTCTCCCGGCCGCCGCCATCCCTACATACATACTTACCTACACGAGAATTCTATTTTTCTATTTTTTTCTTTCTTTCTTTCTTTTCATCTTTCCCTCTTTAACCTTCAGCTCCCTTCGGCGACGAGTAAAAAAAAGGCAAAAAGGAAAGATCGACCAACAGGGAAAAATCGGGGGTCATCATCGATATCCATCACTTACGGCCGCAACTTTTTATTCGGTTTCAGTTACTTGCTACTACCGAATCATCCACACCAAACTGGGATACCCATACAAATTCACAGAGCCTCAATTATTACTAGCCGCAGGTCAGCTATAACCAACCCTCATCCACCGTTACTACTTAGCGAGCCAAAGGACCCTCCATCGAAGACCAAAAAAAATAATCATTCTCGATCTTTGGAAAATTCGCCAAAGCATTACGACTCTTTTTTCAGAAAAGCAATTTTCCCTCATTAACCCCTACAACCCTCCCTCTGTGACTCGAACAGCTCCTACATCCTATACGTAAGGAATCTCTTAGCTATACGCCAGTTTCAGTAATGGGATTCCCAAATACACGACAGCAAAGCAGAAAGTCAAGAGGAGTAAAAGGCCAGGAGGACACCAGGTATGTGTTTATGTCTTGCTGTTTCTTTGCTCCACTTTAGATCCGTTATTGCTGTTTGTTGCGCACACAACCCACGCAATCCGTATACTCAACGGTGCGCACTCACGTACGTGCACACTTGTATATCGTCACCCCGCCCATGACCCACCCCCACTCGTTCTTCGGAGAGGGGAAGAGGAGCCTTTCTGTTCTTTTTGATGTTTTTACGAACTATTTTGTTTCGAAGTTCGCACGTTTTATCCTTTATTTATTCACTTGGTGGTTGTCACTAGCTACAGTACAAGTAGCTGACAGGATCCTCTACAAATTAGTAGAAAGACATTATCCTCACACCCTAGGTCTACTATAGTAGCTCCTGGACCCTCAACAACATCACAGTGTGTTTCTCCTTCCCTATATCCCATTATACCAATTCTACCGACTGGCTACCCATCGAGCATGTGTTTGATCAATCTATTTCACTTGATCTGTTTTTCCACTCCCATTTCATGATGGCTTGGCTCTTCGCACTTCGCACAGCCCTACTTACCTACTACTCTTTTTGCCCCAAGAACATAAATAAGCTAACACAGCCTTCCTGCAGCGAGCAAAAGAAAGCTTACCGGCAACAAGATTTCGACATGTCCACTCCTCGCAGTGCATCGCCCGTTCCACGATTAGCTCTGCAGATACCAGACCAGCACCCAGCCATAGCTTCCACAATGAAGCTACACAAGCGGCATACCGTGCCATATCCATCTCCAAGTTCGTCTCCTAATATTTCTCCGCCCGCGCCGGCTAGATCATACACACATCCGGTTGGAAAGGACATCGAAAAACATCAACAGAGATACATGAACCGCATGCAGTCCAAGCTGGAACCGCATCTCAAGACTCTTGACCAAGCCCAGAGAATGTCTGAGGAACCCCCAAAGGAATCCGGACCAGAAGACGAACCAGTGCCTACCTTTTTCATCAGCCCTGGTGCTAGCAATTATCCCGATGACAATGACATGTTACATGAGGAATTCGTTGCCATTGGTGACTTAGAAGACCAAGACCTGGATTACATTATGAGGGCTTCTGGATTTCAAGCAGCAGAGTATATGCCGGACCCAGAGGAACCCATCCCGGAGACTGTTCAGAAACCCCTAGTTACTGTGGACAGTCCAAGCGAACACCAACAGATGTTGCTACATCCCCAGTCAGCAACTACTCAGGGACTTCTTGTTACTCCGGCAGTACAGGGTCCAATCAGCGACTCTGGGGTTGGGTCTACCATGGGTAGTCCTGGAACGCTTGCCTCAAACTACGCCAATGCAGGACTACAAAGTTTTGCTACCGATGGGTCGGTAACAAGGGCGCTTTCAGGGCATGCAAGGAAAATTTCGGCTACTTCTTCACTAGAGACTGAAGCTGGCCTAGGGAATGGGAGCCTTATGGGCCGACCAAGTCTCGTCCCCGAGTCCGGCTCGTCTTACGCAGTGGCTTCTTGCCAAGAGCTCACTCCACCGAGCTCGGCAACTCTCTCTCCGAAATCTTTTCTTGCTACTCAACCAGAGTTAAGTAGGGCAATGATGGACCTCGAAAGTATCCACGCGATCGAGAGGCATTTAATTAGCCCCATGATGGATAACCTTGAGTTTGTTGGATTAAAGAAGGTCCTCTCCTGTGCGAAGGAGAGAATGTATCAAGGGAAAATTCGGTGTCTCAGAGATGTGGAGAAATACATCACGAATATGGTTAATGTAGGTACATCCCTAATGCACTCCTTTTTGGCAGGGTTCACCGCTAACTATCCGGTGCAGAATATGAGTCCAAACACTCCGCCGGAAAACTTCTTCAATGCTCTCTTTAATGGGGTTCAGAATGCCTACCCTGATGTTCTTGAGAAAGATCGTGTTCGGGAGAAAGACATTCCCTACACAAAAAATTATTTTTTGGATCAGCTTGCCCTAGTATCAGGAGGCGCTATGCATTATTCCAATGCCCAACAGCGAGTGTCTAAGCGAAGGTTATCAGCTGATGCCGAGGAATCTGTCACTAAAAGACCAGCGATCAATCCTACCAGTTTCAACTCACAAGGGCCGTTTATCAAGCCAGTTGCGAAGCTCAGGCAAAACAATACATCCAAACAACAACTTGAAATTCTTACTCAGGTTCCTCCTGAGGTCTACAATTCCTGCCAATTGGTTGGTCATCCTCAGATTCATATAGGCAACAATTCTACTTTTCAATTTGACGAGAACACGAAAAACACCATTGCTCAAAGTCAATCCTGCGATGTTCGGGCGTATTATCAGCCTACTATATCGCAGCCATGGCAACCTAGTGATCAATTGGCAATGACTGCTACCATGATAAACCATGGCGGATATTCCCCAGCAACCCTGCAGACACCTTTAACCGCCGCCTCTACCCTTGCCTTAGGTGGTTTCGCAACGTCTCCATCAGAACCCACTTCTGCGATTAGTGCTGGTTCTCCGCTTCACTCTTCACCAATTTCCCGAGCCAATTCCAAGGAACCTGCCAACTATTCCTGTGAATTTTGCCAAAAGACCTTCCCCCGTCCTTGCGACCTGACGAAACATCGCAAGACACATGACCGTCCTTTCAAATGCGACGACGTAAATTGCAAATACCACACTGAAGGATTTCCTACCAACAAGGAGAAGGAGCGTCACCAAAATGACATTCACGCCTTAAATTCAAAAGAGTGGAAATGCCAATTCGCCCCTTGCACATACAAATCAAAGCGTGAGAGCAATTGCAAACAACACATGGAGAAAGCGCACCAGTACATCTACAAGCGAATGAAGAGGAATCCGCGGAGGAGAGATCAGGGAGTACCGGTTACCCCGACAAGGAGAAAGAAGAACACATCTATTGCAAATGAGTCACAGTCTTCGACGCCGGTCATGCCGAATGAGAATCTCGAGATTTCCCAGGCTTCACAACCCGGCGACTTTCCTTTATTCCTTGATAATTACTTGGATCCCAGCCAGCTTCCAGGAAATGATTACCCGTGGGCATCTCCTATGACAAATACCACCGATTATGATCAAAGCCCCCTATCCATAGTTCCAAATAACTTTGAGGATTATCGTGGTGGATCAAGAACAAATCCTATGATGACCGGCGATTGGGTTATGTTTGACGGTGTCGATAACTCTGTACATCAGTATCGCGGCATCTCGGACTTTCAACACAACTTTCATCCTACATTCGACATCGTAAACGAATCTGCATGGAACATTGATAGCGACACTGTTGATTGATGATGAAACTCGAACGATTGGCGTATTGAATCGGCAATTATAAAACCCAAATAGTTGCGCTGCGGGAGGAAAAAACAAAGACACTGCTCGAGACATATCATTCGAAAGCCCAGTGTCCGACTGCAGGGAGTCCTCTCCTTGGTCTCGCACTGGACTTTCTATTGCGGCCCAAGCGGTGCCATTGAGCGTGTGGGTTCGCGCTCAGCGGTTCCGCTTCGGGTCGCAAGGGGATGAGTATAATATTGAAAAAAACACTTGACTCCGGAAGGGTGCAGACCCCATATGGAGCGCTTGTTTTTTTCTACTAGTGCGTATACTCATCTCCAAACCTAGGAGGTGGTGGTGGTGGTGGTGGTGGTAGTGGTGGGTGGTGGCACGGTGGTGTGGCTTGGGATGAGGAAATGTTGTTGGCGGTCTCCCATCTTTATCTTTTTTTTTTCTTTTTTTTTTTTACCTCACATCTCATATATCTCATCGGATCTGTTGGGTGGCTGTCCTACTTTTTGGTTGGGTTGTTCGAATTTTTTCCTTGCTAAAATTTTGTATATTTCATGCTATGATGAGACTTGTGTTTACGATGGCAATGATGGACGAGTGGCGGTCTTTTTCTTATCCCTTTTCAGGACTATCATGTCACTGCATGTTCTTGTAATATAATAGGTAGAAGGAAAGAAACACGAAGACACACAAAGAAATAAAAAGGTCACACTTCTATTCAGAGATCTACCATTTCCTGTGACGTACAAAACTGCCGGTGTTGATCCCATGTTTTCAGCTACGTTGGCCATCGGAGTTGAACCCGCGAAAGAAAGAAAGAAAGAATAGAGGGAGGAGGCGGTGCACCTGTCTATAGATTCGATCAGAATCTGGGGTGCCTTAAGAAAATATGTTGAATCTCAGCTGAAGAACGTTGAAGCTAAGTTTGCGTCATCAGCACAGTCAGAGTGAATTGAGTGTCTCGCGTGCTGATTGACTGGGGATCCCTGAAATGCAAATACTTGGCGTTTTAAAAAAGCTTAATTTTGAGCCTCAATGCTGTCAAGACACCACTCGCGAGCACGCAGTTGCTATTTTGGTCACGTGGCAAATTTCATAAGATCTCAAGGCAACAACCATGCACAACACCAAAAACAGATGTTTCAAAAGGATCTCGATTTACTACTTGTTTTCATAAACCCAAAAGCCAACCCAAGGAAGCACCGAGGTTCACATATAAATTTCTGCCATAATAGATGCCGTGGACTCAGTCAATGGTTGGGCAAAAATCTTATCTGCATAACACGTACATAGCTTAGTGGCCATCTCCTTCTGTCCCCCGACATACCTGCCAACCCATTGAGGCCAATTGCTCTGCGTGCCTTGCATCTAAGCATCTGTGACTGATTGACAGAATTTAAACCTGTCTAATACAACGAATAATTCCCTCATCCCCGAGGCTTTGCGCCAGCTAGTCCAGGGGAAGGCAAAGGTATTGGATAGTACTAGCAGGACGGTTTTAAATAAACGGGTATATTATACCCACTATACCAAGGTTACTCGCACATGAACCTACTATGTAACTACATCTTAGAAGTATCTCATAAGCTTATTTGTCACGAGAGCAGGAACATATGGGCGTCTTGGAATGACAAAAAATTTCGATCGACGATTTCTCGACAAGGATACTAAAAGATTTTACCACTCAAGCCGGTATTCGCACGATAGACGTGGGCTTGAAATTTAAAATACCTCCAACCGAACTTGGGGGCTAGCCTTGGCATTCTGAAAATTACAAATTATCTTGATATCTGCGCCATAAAATTTCACAGCGAGGTTCTGTGCTTGAAGCGAATGTGGTTTTCACATGATTCAAATTTCGAAGGATATGAAACGTCCCATGGATGTTTACGCAGGACGTTCTCAATTCCCCTTTAGGTCACAGGGCTCACGTCAAAAAAGAAAATAAGAACTGACTGGCACATGCCTTATGTACTCCCGAACTCACCGCAATCTATGCAAAAAGAAAGAAAAAAAAAGCAGGGTTCAGAAATGTATATAAGGTAGTTAATCTGCTTTCTCTTATTCTGGTTACAAGCCTTACTTGAGGCATAGGTTCCATATATCGGTATTGTACATACCTACATACATATGCGTATTGTGCATACATAGATACATGTATACGATGTATACATTGCATCTTCAGAAGTGGAACTACTAATACATGTGGCTATATACACATGTATAGCAATAATCTAACTACCTTAGAAGAAATGGCTCGAGATGCAAAAGTGAAGCATTAATATTTTAGTCAGCGAGGATTCGTGGATCCTTAAGTGTAGACGCGGAAAATCATTGATCCTCCTCGCTTCTCGCACCCGTGCCTTAGACAGGGTGTACGCCTGCATAACTGCATGTGTCAGGCAAGCATGGATGGCATCCCCATAGCACTCCACATCCTGTCGTTCTGGATCATCATCTCCACAGATGCCCCGCGCCGGCATGCATCCATCGATAAGAAGCCTATCCAAGCGAGCGCTATTAACTCGAAAATCGATTTATGTACATAATAATCCTCCACCCATCCATGCACAAAGTATGTACTACTCATACGCCGTTGATAATTCAAATTGCGGGGAAGTCCTCGATCCCGATATTTCTGTTCGGTCACATTTTCAACTTGGCGAGAAGTTTTCCACATACCTCGGGCGTGGGGGTGATGCCGATGTTGATGGAGATAACTCATCGAACTGGCATCATTGAGCATAAGGAAGGTCCGAACGTCAAGTATTTCCCTCATCTAAAAGATTTATGGTCCTATTTGAACTGGTATGCTTATTTTTCAAAACGTATTTTAGGAAAATCCCTTAGCAACAAAGCAGGCTTTTAACAATGAGCGGACAAAATATGGAGGCTGATCTAGCTCGAGATGCAGTTGATCTGACCTATGCGACGGCGTGATCCATCGAGACAGTTATAGATCCGATAATTCATCCAACATGGGGTACAAACTTTGCGCAAAGTAACAGAGAGATGGGTAGTTTACTGATCATTTCACAACGGTAGTTCGTCAACCTTGCGTCTTTCAAGGAGGACCTTTAAGTCAAATAAATTGATGGATCTTTTTTACATTCATGCGGCTTTAAGCGCGCTATATTTTTCCCAGAAACAACATATTAAGCTTAATACTTCAATATTGTCGGGAAAGGCTTGTTTGGTAGAATACTAAGGGCACGGGTCGCAACAGTACCAGAGAATGCAAACAAGGAAATTTCCCAGGGGGTCACTCTTATGAAGTCAAGACAAACAAAAACACAAACGCTTGGTTTCATTGAACGACGGGCCTCCAATTGCAAAGGAATGGGTACAACCGGTCTACAATGCTGAAAAGACAAACAACTAAAACAAAGGTCAGCAAGGGCATTAGAGATTACTAAGAAGAGAATTCTCACATTGTTCGTAGCTGCAATAGCAATCGAATCCTCAAATGGATGCCAGCTCATGTGTAAGATTTTCTTGTTGAAATCAATTTGGTCTGCATCTGTTTCCTTCCTCATTCTTCCTCCAGGACCGGAACCGGCAGCAGGACTTCCTGCTCTCGAACCCCCCTTCTTTCCACCGTTAATGGGAGTAGGCACACCCACCTTTTTAGCCTTGAAGGCACTCTTATCTGCCTGCAACACCACCTCGACTTCTTTCTCAGGGTCGCTAGGATAAATCATAAAGTTATTGTTGTAGGACCCGGTCATGACATTCTTGCCATCCCCTGAAAACACAACCTCAAATTTGTCGAAGATAGAGTCGTTCTCATAAGTGTCACAGAGTCGTGGTCTGAGGTGCTCATGGATCGGAATAGTCTTGACGGGCTTGTTCTCCATGTTTATATCCCAGATCTTCACGGTGAGGTAATCACGCGAGAGGATATATCGGCCATCAGAGGAAAAACGAACGTCGGATATGGAGGAAATTATCTCAGAGAAGAAGGAACGGGAAGATGGGTCTTCTTCTTGTTCGAATACTATGTTCAAGATATCCTATTAGCTTTATCGTTTCATCAATATCAGAAGCTCAAAGCTTACACTTCACATGTTGATCGCAAAGCGCGCTTTCTCTCATATCAGCCAGCTTTATGGTCCCTTTGCTGCTGGCATACATGAACCAGTTACAATATTGCGGATGAAACTCTGCTGCGGTGATCACCTCGGTCAGTTCCTCCATATTCGCTGGTTTTATATCAACGATATTGAAGCTCTGGTCTTGGATGTTTAGGTTCCATAGGTTAATCCTCAGGTCATCACTGGAAATGAAGGTCTCTCCATCAGAATTCACAGAGATACTGTTGATATGATACGCATGAGCATTTGCATAGGTCCTCCTGGGAACTGCAGCAACAACCGTATCATGGTGAGTGAGCCTTGGTAGTCTTAGGGCGGTAGAATTATTGAAAATCGGAGGTGGCTGTTGGAGATGATGCCGGATACCCCCAACAGCAGTAGTTGCACCATCATGCGAGAGGTTATTCTCGGCGACAACCTTGAGAGACTTCTCAAACACCTTCCAAAGTTTAATAGTCTTGTCGTTTGTCGACAGCAGGAAGTGCGAAGCATTCTGCCGCTTACACCATTTGATCTTGTTGATCTTTTCTTCGATTTCGAGGGATTTTAGGTAGTCGAACTCGGGTTCATGGGATTGAAATTCAGTATGGAATTTATATTCACATGTTTTCTTCTGTATCGTTGGAACATATCCCAGGTTAGCGAGTCGAAAACCAAAAGATCGGCCAGTAAGATTGTAACAAATGGTTTACAGGGATATAGGAACTTACCGTTTCGTTTCTCTCGAATAATACCACCCTGCCACCTTTATCACCTGTTGCTAGATAGTTACCGGTGTGATCAAACTCGACGGTTGATATTATATCAGCTGAAAAGGTTTCATAAACGTTAGCTTATGAACAATCGTGTATGGAATGGGCAATCAGCCAGATTAAAACTACCTTCTGTGATATCCTCTACGTCTCCCTTGTCACCAAAGCACCTAAATTGTCACCAATGATTAGAGAGAGTTCCAATCCGAGTGAATCAAAGAACAGTGTTATGATATCAGCGGGGAAGTGGGGTCACAACCCCTGCCCCGCTCCAAAAATAGGTACATGTAGCTAGCAAATCATTAATTAACAGAGCAAGACGTACTGTGTAAACTTCCAGGTCGGAGATGCTGTCTCCCCGTCGACCATGATGGCTGCAGGTTGAAGAGGAGGGAGAATATAGGGGGGGAGGTATGGGGGGGGAAGGTGTGAGGAAGGATAGGTTGAGTGGGAAGATTGGTGAGATTGCCCAGGTGATAGCGAGGCCGGGATTGCTTATTCTAGCGGCGGCGTTGTAGAATTCCGTCTGGCTGGTGCGGAGTAATATCCGACGTTAGTCGTTGTTGAAATAAAGATGCCGTGGAGCAACGTCGTTAAGTTCACTTGGATGGATGGATGGATGGGGTGGGGTGGGAAGCAAAGGGAGGAGACCAAGGGAGGGGTTTGTTGAGTTCCAACTGTAAGTGCAGCGTGAAAGACGTGAAATAGCACAGACAATAAAAAGATAAGAACAAGCGGCGGCGGTAAATGGAGGGGGGCGGGCTCTAGGCCTATTCGTTTCTTTTTGGAAGAGGGGAGATAATCTGTGGGGGAAGAAGGAAGGATGGGTTTGCG
Source organism: Morchella importuna (assembly GCF_003444635.1). Classification (NCBI taxonomy): domain Eukaryota; kingdom Fungi; phylum Ascomycota; class Pezizomycetes; order Pezizales; family Morchellaceae; genus Morchella; species Morchella importuna. Next base: position 476,301 of record NW_025763398.1, on the reverse strand, counting down.
GATCGGGTAGCTGGTGGTGAGGAGGAAGAAGGTGGAAGCGGAAGCGGAGGTGGTATGTAGTGGCAGTGACGGTGCAGTGGCAGTGCCCGTGTCATGTAGTGGGAGGGATGGCTTGATGCGGACTGACAACTGCTGAAGCAGTGAGAGGGGGGGGGAGTACTTGATAGGTACCCGACAAGAATTAATTGGATTGTATTTACCTTGTCTTGTCTTGCTTGCGATGGGTGGAGTGATGATAATCCAAACTATCAAAGAAATTGCTGGCAGTACAGAGGTAAGTTGTTGTCCGAGCCTTATTACTTCGTGACAGCGCAGCACAACAGTGGTTAGATGGCAGAGCGGGCGACGGTGAGAAACAGAGATGACAACGACGACGTCAATGATAACACCGTATTGAGGTAGCCTTTGGTGGGGGAACAAACGGTTCGGTTGATCTGATACGGAGTGGGGTGCTTAGTCACCCAAGGACAAGCCCCTCGTCAACTCCCATGAGATCACCGTGTAACGAAAAAAATACTTTACTTCATGTAGGTACGTGTAGCTTCTATGGGTACTACTATTCAAGTCACCGCTGAATCCCTTGACTTAGTTGTTTCTTTTTGCATATGGCATTGTCATTCAAGTACCCTCGTGGTAAATTCCCGTATGTAGAGATATGCGGACCTGGAAAACAAAGGCTCGCCAAAGTATGTATGTACCCTGACTTCGGCAATCTCATGATGCTTCCGCTTTCCCCTGGTGTTCCGATTTCGGGAAGGTTTCTTCCGATTAAGAGGCTCTGAGCGATAGCTCTCCGTATCCTCGGTTCTTCAAAGCAAAATCCCAGATATGCATCAACATTTGCATGTGCATCTACTGATCTTTAGGCTACATGTAAGCACTCATAGCCATTTTAGAATTTGATTCTTGCTCCCCTCGCAGACACTATCTTTACGACTAAGTACTTACAATAAAGACTAAGCTCCTCGAATATCTCAATGTCCTCGGAAAATACCAAAAGCCAGTATACCCAACCAACAGAAAAAACCGATCCTATACCGGACTCGACTCCCGACGTAGTAGACCCCCCAGCTGGTGGCGCCTTCTCGAATATCTCAGCCTCAGCATCGGATCTTCTTTCTTCCATCACTGGCCCTTCTTCTGCCTCTTTAATTACTGACTCGCTTGCTTCCTCATCATACCTGGCTTCTACAAAGTCAAATAATCAAGAACGTCGACCCCACAGTACCTATACAGACCCCTCTACCTCAGCTGGAGGCCTCTCTACCGATCATCATCCTCCTTCACTAGCTTTTACTCCTATATCCACTGCTACTACAAGTGGAACCGGCGGATTTCGAAGCCAGCAGCCGCACCAACCTTATTCTGTAGAGGGTGAATTCGCCTCTTTCAAAAGACAGCCCTTCCCGCAGCTTCATGAGAGCCAACAGATCCCTTTAGACTCCGGCATAAATGGCTTTACGCATACTACAGAGCTAGAATCGGATGGCCATGACGTTGTTTCTCTCCTCTCACAACCCCTCACCTCAGAAATATACTCCCCAGACCTAGATCTTCAGGGAATGAAGTTAACAAATCCAACAATCCGCCTATTCGTAGCCTGTGATGATCCTGTCGAGTTTCTCTCCACTCTGGACGTGTATACGGAAGAGGTTTGGGGGAATGCTGTAGAAGTGGTACGGCAAGCTAGGGAAGAAATTATGGCCGATAAAAAGGGGAAGCAAAAGCAAGGTATCCATGGGAGAGCTGCGACTGAGAGATTAAGAATGATTTGGGGCCATCTAAAGGGCACACCTGTGTAATCTGTGGTATTTTGGTTTATCTCTGCACATCTCAGTTAAAGTGTGGCAAAGGGAAATATTAACGGAACTCGCCGCCTGGCCTACATACATGCTTTACTGATCTGATGTCTCAATTTACCGCTTCCGATTATTTCTCGTTGCAGGTACCGAGGAATGTATGAAGAACGGTTCATCAGGGCGAAAGCTCACAAAGCACGAAACGGGACCCAAGAATGATATTATTCTGGATAAAACTTCTTCAGGTCTTTGAGCATTTTACCGAATACTTCCCGGTTTTCCATAGGCTATAACACCTATTTTCTGCACGTAAGATATGAGTAATTCGCAAGGAAAGTAATTTACGGTCCCGGGAACCAGGTGAAGAGGAAGGTTGTCTCAATTAATTACCCCAAATCAAGGATGGGTTAACGTTTTCGACCCAGTACTGTGTCAGACCTAGAAGTGTGTCGCATGGCAACGGCACCAAAACCAGACACAAAGCCCCCAAAAAGAAAGAAGACCCCATAACACCATAATAGAGGATAATCCATCTGGAAACCATCCTAATCCGTGTGCTTTTAAATGGAATTCATTTGTTAAAAATCTGGCAGTAAATATCTCAAGAGATGGTGGAGATAGCTTTGGCAACAGAAATCCCCATACAAATTTGTATGGGATTGACACTCTTCTATGTCTGACACAGAACCCGGTCTAAAACGTTACCGCTTGGATTTCTTCCATTCAATGTTTGTGGGATTCCCCCACTTTGGGTCTTGGTCCTCGCTCTGCACATGTCATCTGCACACTTCTAAAAACGACTTTCAATGAGTGATGGTATATGATGCGCAGCATGCACACTGCAACAGGCATGGCGCACAGTCGCGATACTAATTTAGGGCCGCTAATCCTATTGGGCCCAACCCTATACTCACATATTTTCGTAATTGATGATCATCAGGGTTCACACGCTGCATATCCTTATCAATTATTACTGTTACTTTTTTAACGGCGCAAGCACTTCATGTAGCATTCATGCATGGCGTTTGCATGAAGTGGTGGCTACTGATAGAGTATCTGAAAGTCGGAGCTTCTCCTACTACATGTACCTATATACCAAAAACATCTTATCTGTGAGAATATGCCCGTGTTCGGTTCGAAGTTGCGGTGAAGCCTAATATTTTGTGAAATCTCAAGATAAGGATTAATTGCAAGTTAAGTACGTGGTTTTGGGTGAACTATTGACGGCCTGGGTGTTTTCCTCCATGAGCCACAGATCATTACCTCACTTGTTAACCTTTAGTAGCCAGCAATGTAAAAACATCGGCAAGCTATCCGATCGGTATTTACAGCAACAATTCCAATGGTAATTACTAGACTGCTAAGAAGAGGGCGCAGGCGTAGGTTTCGGCGTTAACCAACGACATCTGTGTGCTGTAGGTTTTAGTGGTGTTGTGGAGTAGCTGTTGTGGAGTAGCTGTGTGTGTCGAGTGATCAACTGTGCTTTCCGACTGGCTGTGGATTTCCCAAAAAGGTTGACTCATGAGATGAGACAAAAATTGTTCGCTGCTCATTGGAACAATAGACCACAACAACGTTGATAGCAGCTACCCAGGTGCCTACAAAAACAACACTCAAGTAAAATTTCGATTAACAAACATTAAACGCATATACTTTGAAATTTTTCTTGATGCATTCAAAAGGAAACAATAAAAGCTATCTGAAAGTCGTGGTTAATATGTGTCAATGGAAATGCAAGACATATCCGTTTGCTCAGTGGGGGGATACATGAAAGCAACCACCGCAGATTCGAATATTTTATGGTAGACGAAAGAGCGCCCAACTGTAGGTCCTGCACGCGTTTTGATTCCTAGCGCGCATCCCTTGGAGGTTCCGGGTAGTGATCCCGCTTGCAAACAGACGCAATTACTAGAGGTTTTCGTACCTGTTTTTTTTCTTCGATTTAGGGCTGACAAAAAGTGCTAGAGAAACGGTTTGGACGCTAGCACATTGATCATTCTTGTTGGTATCACCGCTTTACTTTTTATCCTGCGGATAGTTTGCGGAAACTTGTTTGCTATCATTAGATTAAGCTGGCTTCGAGATATTGCTGCAGTCTCATTCGTACGTAAAGTCATCCAGACACGGAAATGCTTTCATACTATGCCAACTATATGCAACTCAGGCTGGACCGGCAAGCTAAAAGTAGAAGAAAAAAAACTTCGGAAGAAAACTCCTCTGACAGACAAGGGTTTAGAGACTCCAAAAGCTCCAGCCAAGTTCAAATTGCAAGCCCAATGGAAAACGGGGTATAATAAGTCTCAGCTATCAACAGATGATTCCTTTTTTGAGCCAGGGCCGATTGTAAAGTGGGCGTTTGTGAATCGGCAACCAACCCGGGCCCGCTGGGATTATCAACGCATAAAAAAATTCGTTCCTGCTTTCTCGTAAGTGGCCTTGTTCGGAAGACCACACTATTGAGCAACTTGCATTTTCAGCTCACAAGCAAAGAAGGCTGCGGAAATTAATTGTTTTCTTCCCACGCTGATATTTTCAGATATTTCGGTAAAAAGAGAGTTTTCTAATAGGTTGCCAGAGCCGCATGACATTGTATTTTCTCCATGTAGTCCATATCAAAATTCCCGCCGGTAATGATAAATGATGCAATTAAATACTTATCATTTCAACCGTTCTTCCGTGTGTGGTAGGGTAAGCCAGCGGCCCGCATGGCGGCCCTGGTAACGGTTTCGGCCTCTTGATTGGGCCGCATCTCTCACTAGCGCCGCGAGAATTGATCACCGCCCTGCACTGATTTTCGTAGCCCGCATTCGCTGGAAGATAGGTTGAGTACTTTAGATCTAACAGCCGGACAGACAGATGCTATGTATGTAGAAACAAACGACGACAAAAGGAGGTACTGTTCCTAGAAGCTTCCTATGGGTATTATTTTCGGTAATCATCCGTGTACCGGATAATAGGCAGGCATCATACGCATGCACTTTGCTGTTGAAAGCCTATGAGCGCGTCGAAGAAGCTGTTTTAGTAGGAAACGGCTAACTTGAGCAGCAACTATCACAACACCACACACGATAAGGAATTAAATAATTCTCGTTTGCAATATGGAAGTGTGTGCTCAATTCGCATGCCCCCCAGATTTATGCATCAGCAATTCCTTCAGGTTGGGCAGCTGCAGGAGTTTTAACCACCGACGTTGAATTTGCCTCTCTGGGCCCAGTTTAATTCCACGCCACTACGAGCGGGCACACCAGATAAACCCTGCGTTTCCAGCTACTTTTGCAGGTACTCCAGTAAAGCAGGCCCGTGCCTATATCTCCAGAAGCAAACATGCAGTCCAGTTCTATACGAGAAGCAGGTTCGTACGACATTGTATCTTCGGCCCCTCTCTGTCTACAGTTAATATTTTGTCATTTTTTCTTTGCTCCTCTCACCTACATAACATAGCTAGGAAAAAAAATTTGAAAATAAAAATTTGTGCATGCAAATAGGCAAGCTAGGTCCCTGAGCCATACATACAGCCCCAAAAGATATATTAGGGTGCAAAGCTTGGATCCATTCTTGGACTCTTGCATCACTCTGCATAGAGTGATAATTAGTGATTGGGTTTTTGACTGTAAACGGTATCCATCGTACCGAGCGAGTCTCTCGTCCTCTCAAATATCAGAATCATCATCGATATCGTGGATCTCGCGGCGGGTATCAGCAGTCGTCCCAACGTGAGCAATAGAGATCGTTTTAGATGATGGAAGACTGGGGGTTCTCATCGACAGATACGTAGGTATCGACAGTGTAGTTTGATGTTGAACGTATGTATGTACCAATCGTCAGTGGTATTATTGGATGTCTCGCCCCACAAAAATGTGAGCTGCCGAGGTCGCCTACCTATGTCTGGATTGGAATTAAGAAGCTACTGTACGTACGTACATGACTGTAAGCCTAAGATTGATGTGCAGCGAATACTGAACGGGTCTGAGGCTTGACGTATCGTGGAGGTGGTGGGGGACACAAGGTTATTGGTGATGCGTTGTTCGCTGAGAACGGTGGCAGCAGAGCAACCTCCACCCTTGCTGCTTGGCTTGGATCCGGGGAAAAGAATCTCCATGCTCCACCGTGACATGACGTCCAGAGTCCCCGAACTTGGCATGTAGATCCTCCTTTGAGGATCAGTTTGATTTAAAAATCCGACGAGATTATCATAACAAGCGAGTGTTCCGGGGGGGGGAAATGTCTGTAATTCTTTTTCGTTTACATTCAATGTGTCAAGTCCTCATGATGTGACAGTGCTACCCGTAAACACAGTGAGAAATCGAGACTATTGGTCCGTACTGCCCATTCAGTTGACCGCGATTCCTCGACTCGATGTAAGCAAGAATGGATGTTATGAGGCGTTACTGTTTTTCACTAGCTCTGGAGGTTTGTCTTTTTTGCGTATATGCAGGTAGGCGTGATGCGTGTGTATCTATTCTACTCTAGGGCAGCGTTTTAGGGCAGCGTTTCATCTATTTGCTGATCGCCCATGGCCGAGACCGTGGGAACCTCAAATCGTAAGTAATTCGCTATTCTGGGTACTTCTCTACTCTAACCTCGTACTCAACTGCAGAGTTCATCCATGCAACTGCGGGTCAGTTGACAACACAGCAACAAACTATTCTTTTCTCGTGTAAATCCCACCAGGTCTTTTGCTCCTCCGTTACTTTCTCGGACTACATGCTAGGTAATTCATGTTAATTAGTGAGAAATCCCGACCATTGATAGCAATGTGGACGCAGCGAAGAGCCGGTGACGGCCACGTCTCTCCTGTCAACGCGGCTTCCGACGGCCATTACGTGCGCCTCGAGCGGCTTTGTGCCATCCAGCCTCTCTCTTATTTTTGTAGAAATTATGAGGGCAGACAGAGCGTGTGGTATTTCCTATATTTCTCCTCCCATAAGTCTTGCGAGCGAATAGGTACAACCCGTATGTAAGAAGCCCCTCCACAAATATTTTTTTCTTCACTTGAGTATCTCTCATCTGTTCAGAAGCGATTTGTTTCGTTGGGAGATATTTCTGTACTCGAATTTTATTTTTCTTTAATCACGGAAAAAAAAAGGAAGTAGAAGACGGAAGACCTAGGTAGGAATCTACGTCAAAAAAGAAAGTGTACTGTAAGTACATTTTTTCCACGCACACACCATAGGGTCATTCTCCACAAGCACGATATCTGCATAAGCAGTTATCCTATCCTACAGATTGTACTACCAAAAGATCTGCCTTTCTTACCTCTACGAATTATTTTCTGAGGGCGCCCACCCCCTACCTACCCACCATCTGCCTCTTCTCTTTATCCCGTTCCGTTTCCAATATATGATATCTCCATCTTGAATTATTTGTGGTTTGTGGATTTCTCCGAATCATCATGCTCCGTCGTCCCATGTTTCCCGTAAAAGTTATTTTCATATAAACCCCCGCGGGCTCCCCCATTTCCATATCGCCCTCCTAATCCTCACGGCGGCCATCGTCTTCCAGGGCATCTTTCACATCACACCATCTGAAGGCGCAGAATATTGCCCTTCTGGTGCATTTTGTAATAAACATTTCTTTTTCTTTTTTCCTTCTTTCTGTCCTGTGCTTTTAGTTCGAGTTATTAATTTTCTAGTCGGAACATTGATTGATCCCTTACTGACAGTTTTTAATTGCATGTTCAGGCAAGAAGGTACCCCACACCCCGCCCTTGCAAAAAAGTCTGTCTGTTTGGAGCTCCTGGCCCGCTCGGTATGTCCGTATCTCTAGCAAAACAATTGCTTCTTTCTTTTCCATCACACCAGCTTCCCCGCTCCTGAGATCTGTTCATATTGCAATGCCTCTATTGTCTAAGGGCCACCATCGTGGGTATATAGACTGACTTTGACGACCCTCTCTTTTAGCTTTTTGCCACGATACAGAGCTTCCATCATTACAACATCTCATTCAGAGTAAAGCATTTGATTATAAGATTTTTTTGTCTTATTACCGTCTTGTAAGTTGAGGCTTGTTCAAATATCTCGAGATATCCCTTTATCACTCCATTCCCATCCTACTTCTCTCTCTATATACCCTCCATTCGCAGCCCCAAAACCCTCAACATAATCATTGAACTAACAAAAGCTTCACAGAATATATATTAGTACTGTGAACAGTTGAACTCAGATATCTCCTGAGGTTGACAAAATCTTTAATATGGCGTCTACATCTGTTGTATCCATCCCTACACCACCTGGTTCCATCGACGAACCAACCCACCACCACCGGGAGCGCATGCCCAGGGCCCCAGAACCCCCACTTGACGCACCGACTTCTCCTCTCCCCTCAGACAATCTTGCACCTCTCCCAGAGCCAGTAAGAATGATGAAGTCCGGTTCAAGATCACCCACAGGCCCATATTCTCCACGGTACACACATCATGGACAATATCCCCCAACACCCCCTCATCAGACCACACCTCCAAGCACAAATTCATATCCCTCATATTACCAGCACCACCAGCAGCTCCCCCACGTCTCAAATTACCAGCCTCCTAGACCTATCCAGATCCCCCAAGAATATCCTCAGAGACGCCAAGATGACAGATATGGTGGTCAATACCCTCCAACAGCCCCAAACTCTGCCCATCTCCAGCAGCCACAAACCCGTAGACCCTCATTTGCGCACGGATACCGCGGCGGCAGTGAGCTTGTCCGTCGGATAAGTAGCCAGGGATATGCAAGCCATGCACCTAGTGAGATGGGACACCCCCGCCAAGACATGTACCCATTTGAGGATGCCATTGATGATGGTCCGATCTACGGTGGCCGTCATTCACCACCGCTAAGTGGTTTCAACTCAGCGGACCCACATAGCAACCTCGATGGTATCATTCAGAGGGCTCAAGGCGCTGTTTCCTCACTCACCCTTTCCATTCCCAGCTTGCAACAACTGTGTGATCGGTACAATGCTGTCAATGATGAGCTCCAACGCTACTACCAAATTGCCTCAGATCAGGACAAAGATATCGAAGAGCTACAGGCAAAGGAAAGGCAGCTAGAGGCTCTCAAGGAGAACATGGAGCAGAACCTTCAAATGAACACCGCCGAGATCAATCGCCTGAAACTTAAAATTACCGACTTGGAGTCCGAAGTCAAGAGGCTGAATGCCTCCATCGAGAGCAAGGACAAGGAGAGAATCCTGTTCGAGCAGAAGTTCAACCAAGAGCGAGAAGCCCTCGAGCAGGAATTCCAGAAGTGGAAGGAGGAGACCCTTGCCGCTCATGACAACGAGAAGACTACAATGGTTGAGGGCCACGATGCCGAGAAGAGGACTATGGAGGAGACCTTTGAGGCGGAGAAGAAGGCTCTCGAGGAGAACCATGGAAGCCTGACAAAGGACCTTGAGGATTCTCACGCAGACAAAGTCCAGGAGATCCAATCGCTCCATGAGTTGAAGGTCAAGGAGCTTGAAGAGCTCCATGCAGCCATGGTAAAGGACTTGGAAGAGAACCACGCAGCCAAGGTCAAGGCCGTCGAGGAGGCGTTTGCCATGGAAAAGGAGGAAATGCAAGAAGACTTTGCGACTGAAAAGCTCGGAATGGAGGATGCCTTTTCCACTGAGAAGATCGGTATGGAGGATGCGTTCTCCGCTGAGAAAATGAATATGGAGGAGGCGTTTGCCAATGAGAAGGCAATTATGGAGGAGGTATTTGCGACCGAGAAGGCTAGCATGGAGGATACCTTTGCTACCGAGAAAGCTACCATGGAGGACTCATTCGCTGCCGAGAAGTCGGGAATGCAAGACGAGTGGGCCACCGAGAAGTCAGGCATGCATGAATCATTCGCCTCAGAAAAAGCCGACATGGAAGACGCCTTTTCGGCAGAGAAGCAGCGGATCGAGGCTGAATTCGAGGCCGAGAAGAACAAGATCACCCAGGACTTCGCATCACAGAAGCAATCTATCGAGGAGGACTTCGCATCGCAAAAGAAGGCCGCCGAGGAGGAATTCGCTGCCCAAAAAGCCCAACTCCACGAGGACTTCGAAGGCGAAAAGACTGCCATGATTAGCACTTTCGAGGCCGCAAAGATGGAATGGGGTGAGGAGAAGGAGAAGATCATCTCTGACTTCAAGGACGAGAAGACCAGATTGGACGAGATCATCAAGAACCTCGAAGACGACAAGCAGATGCTTGAGGGTTGTAAGATCGAGCTTGAGGCCGATAAGGCTGGCCTTGAAGGAGAGAAAGCTATCCTGCTCGACGAAAAGTCAACTCTTCTCGATGAAAAGTCAACTCTTCTCGGTGAGAAGGCCGCGCTCCAGGATGAGAAGACCGGACTCGAAGGAGCTGTTGCCAGTCTCGAGGATAAGACTGCAACTCTTGAGGGCGACAAAGAAGTTCTCATCTCCGAGAAGGAAAGGGCAAGGCTCGAATGGGAAAGTGAGAAGGCCAAGCTTAAGGAAATGATCGAGCAGCTCGAGAGTGTCAAGAACAATCTTTTGAACGACAACACAAAACTTGTCGAGACACTCAAGGGAGTCGCTGAAGAGGAAGAGGGCGCAGAAATCAGATCTCGCGGAGATTGTTTCTAGTAAGTAACCTTGTTTGATAACGGCGAGTGATAATCGATGAAGCAACTTTAGCTAACACTCAACTAGCATTGATGCCTTCCAGAAGCTCGCCAGAGATATTATTGACATCTCCGGGGAGTTCTCCAACTTGCCCATCTCACCTCCCAGCAAGGTGCTCGCCGAGCTTCCTTCCGGGCTTCCCTCAATGCTCGGAAACAGCGATGCCTCCCGTCTGATCCGCATGGCATATGTTCAACACATCATCTCCAAGTACCTTTGCCACCGTATTTTCCAGCCATTCCTTTTCTCCCTTGGAAAGCGCTACGACAAAGCCGACACCTTCTTCCAATCCATGTCCAACCAGCTTCGCGAGAAGTCCACGCGCAAGGAGGCCGTCTGGCGTCACTACACTCTCCTCGCAGGTTACACCGCCTCCAACGCCAAGAAGAATGCCGGTGTCGCTGCAACAAGCGTAATCGAGGAGATTTCAGGCTATGTCAGACCCTTCGCGGACCAGAAGAACATGGACGTCATTATTTCGGGAATCACTCGCATTGTCAAGTTCGCCGTTGAGACTTGGAGATACGCCCGCATGGAGCGCGAGATCATCACTGCATCGATGAGCACCGATGACACAGACTGCAGCTCATGGGAGACCCACAATTACGCAAGACAGAGCCCATACTTTGAGAATGTCATGCTCGCATCCCAGCTCAAGTCTGCCGCGCAGGGACGTGTTATGATCCTTCCGCTCCTGCCCGTGTTTTCTCGTGAGGGTACACTGCCCACTCTTCACCGCCCGCTTGCAGTACTCGATAGTGGGCTCGTCTTCTCAAAGGGGACTGCTCTCTACACCGACTGTCTTCCCGTGCTTCACCGAAGGTGGGAGCTTAACCTGATGCAATTGCCAATCCCCATGATGCTCAAAGACCACTTGGCCCAGTTGGAAGAGAGCCGCGTTGTTGAGGAGGTAGTGGAAGAGGAGGTCAAGGCTGCCGAGACTGTAGAGGCTGAGGAGATCCACACTGCTAAGGAGGAGGTCCCGGAGCCCGTCCAGATGGAGGAGGTGGTCGAGAAGGCGATTGAAGAAGAGTTGAAGGAGGCGGGGGTGACTGTTGAGGTTGCCGAGTCTACTGATCTCGAGGCATTGGCCGAAGTCGAAGCCGCTCCAATTGAGGTTGTTGAGGCTGAAGTTGAGTGCCCTGTCGTTGATATCGTTGCCGAGGAGGTTGTCTCTGAGGTTATCGCCGAAGAGGTCGTCCCCGAGGTTGTTGAGGTTGTTGAGGTTGCCCAGGAGGAGGTCGTTGTTGAGGCTGTTGAGGCCGTCGAAGCTGTTGATGCTGTTGATGCTGTTGATGTTGTTGATGCTGTTGAGGCTGTTGAGGCTGTTGAGGCTGTTGGGGCTGTTGGGGCAATTGAGGCAGTTGAGGTGGTCGAGGTGGTCGAGGAGGTCGAGGCAGTCGAGGCAGTCGAGGCAGTTGAGGTCGTTGAGGAAGTTGAGGAAGTTGAGGAAGTTGAGGAAGTTGAGGAAGTTGAGGAAGTTGAGGAGTATAAAGTCTGTGAAGACGAGGTTGCTGTGCATGGTAAGTCTAATAATGATCCTAGCTTCTCTAGCACCCAAACTAACCATTTATAGAAGTTGAAGCCACTGAGGCCGAGGCCATGATTGAGGAAATGTTGAACTCCGAGCATGTCTTGACTGAGGAGGCCATTGTTGAGGAGATCCCGACAGAAGAGGTTGCAGAGATCATTGCACCAGTCGATGCCGCCATTGAGATCGAAGAGGAGACCAAGCTTGACGTCGTCGTTGCCGAAGAGGAAGAAATCCCAATGACCCACGAGTCAGAAGAGACAATGGTTGAGTCTGTCATCGGGGGTGTTGACATTGAGAAGGAGGCGGAGCACATTGTTGAGGAGCACATCTTCGAGGAGCACATTGTCGAGGAGCACATGGCCGCCCCAGCAGAAGAGCACATCATTGAAGAAGCCGCCGAAGAGACCATCCACGAGCATGTCGAAACCCACTTCGAGGAGCCTCTCCCGGAGCACAAGATTGTCGACGAGGTCGTTGAGGAGATCGCCTCCGAGATTGACGCTGTCGCCGAAGTCGTCGAACCCGAACACTCTGACATCGTCGTCGAAGAGGAGGCTTTCGTCGAGATCAAGAAGTCGTCTAAGAAGAGCAAGCTCCCCAAGAAGTCCGGTTCCAGGAAGGCGAAGAAATAGCATGGTGCGAGACCTAGGCTTTTTTTAGCTTGTAATGCGGGGGATTCACCTTCTTCTGAGCGGTGGCGCATGGTTTCCTTTTCTCTTTTTCTTTCTATCTCAATGGGTTTGTTTTTTGCACTGGAAAAGCCAAAGGCCTCTCACACTTTGTGAATTAGGAGATTGCGGAGTTTTTTTGTACTGTCTGTCATTTTTTCGTTTTGGGAGTTATTTTTTCTTTTATTTTTTTATTGATTATGCCGGAGCAATGGGTTTGTTTATTGGTAGCATCAGTTTAGCGGGTGCATAAAAAGAAGTTTGTGTTTTTTTGTGTTTTTTTGTTTCTCGTTTTTAGTTTTTTATTTCAAGGTTTTTTTTTTTTTTTTTTTTTTTTTTTTTTTTAGTGCGCCAGATCTGTTATTTGCTCTTCACTCTTGATGTATCATTAATATCTTTTGTCTTTTGCGCTATGAAAATGTTTATGTTATGGTCATGTGGTTCATGTTTTATGTATATAATTTCATTTTATATCTCAAACACTTTTGTTCAGTTCATCTTGATCGCGATCCAATTGGCCGGCCCACTTGTAATTGTTTCTCGGAAAACGAGAGCTCGTTGTGACGGCGGTGGTATGGACCGACCGGGGGCACCTGTGAACCTATGGTATGGCAGTAGTAGCCTTCTAGATCTACAGCGAGTGATAAGACACACGCAAGTGTCCTACATGAGAAACCCTGCCTACACAGACCCTGTCCCCCCCCCTATATAACATGGATCCCGCTATAGCACGAATCACACGCTATCACTCGCCCACGCCCTAACCACATCCACATTTTCTAATAATACATGTACTAATAGTAACAAACCACTACTATCCATCCAGCTAGCCTCCCCGGCAGACTACACTAGACCCCACTCTTCTACTAAAAAAACTGGCTACTTTAACGGAACAAATATTATTAGCCACACTAATCCGGATGCGGTAGGTGAGTGCGTCCACGCTAGCCGAGAACGGTTGGTAGAGGGCGTCATGGGATGTCACTCGACCCCTTCTTCTTCCGCGGACGGGGGCGAGGGGATTCGGTACATGTAGTTAGGGGCAGGAGGAGGAGGGAGTGGGAGGGGGAGATGTTGACAGTTGTTATTAGAACTGCTGGGTGGCGATTATTACATGTAGCAGTACAGTAGGGGCAGGGTGGATGGCCATAGGACGTTACCTACCTAGCCTCTTCTATGTACAACTCTAATTACCACAAACGAAACAAACACAATCCACCAATCACAACCGACCAACCAGATGCCTCCCCTTGAGGTGCGAAAGGGTGCCTAGAGTTTCATAACTCCACATCTAACGAGATGCCGCAGACCCCTGTGCGTGCGTGCGTGCGTGCGTTGGTGATATCGCGCGTGGTTTGACTGAGTGTTAATTTATGCATAACGTAGCACTGAGCTAGCTAGCTAGCCGATAAGTCCCCCGCCGGATCTAATTTCGCCCCTCCAGGCACTGCGAACCAAGCACAGGCCCATCGCGAACGTGAGTGTTCGCTTAAGCTGTCAGTCAAGTGGTTGCGGGGAGGAGAGCGATGGCGGGGTTGATTCGACGGCGGCGGGAAATTGTCTTAGTGCAGGGGGGGTCGCATGCAGGTACGATCGGCCGTTGCTAACCTCCACCACCGCGACCAAGACTTTTGCGATGCCCAATGGCAACGGCGGATGAGGCAGCCCCCGTAAGCGCGACAAGGTGGAGGGTGCGAGGTTTGTGAATAGTTCGGGGGTTAAGGTTGCGAGGCTGGGGAGTCTGTGATATTGCGGGTGTGGGGCGGCGTGTTTGGAGGTGCGTGGGGGGGGGTAATGATTGGGTGGTGGGTTTAGGTGGGGGATATTAAGGTTATGAGAATGTGTTTTTTTTCTTTGCCCCTCTCGCTTGCGGGTTCCGGATGGAAGCTTGTTATATCGGAGATGATTATTGGGCTTGAGAGAAGGGGGAGGAAGGGGAATGCTATAAAGAGGGCGGTGGGAATCCGATATCTTTTCTCCCAACGTCCTTCAGCGCCATTGCATTCCTTCGACCGGATTCATCTTTGTAGCTCCATCTACTAATCAGCTCTTCAGCTCGAGTCTCTCGTTATAACCCACTGTCTTTCCTTTTCTCAAGTAGTTGCTAGTAACAATGGTCTTCATCCCACTCACCGCCCTCCTCTCCTCTCTCCTCCTCTCCTCCTTCGCCCACGCCGCCCCACAAGGCCTCGACACCGGCGCCGGTACCCCCGCCACGGACCCTCCCGCCGGCGTCGACATCTCCGAGATCCCCCCAGCCCCCGTCGGCTCCACGCCCGTCTCCGCCATCGAAGACGCCTTCAAGTCCCTCCGCGCCGCCAAGCACGCCGATACCTTCAGCACTCTCGCTGCCGTCAAGACCACGCGAAACGAGCTCCTTGAGAAGAAGACCTGCGCACCCGTCATCGTCATCTTCGCCCGTGGCACGACCGAGCCGGGCAATGTTGGTGATGACGTCGGCCCGTACTTCTTTGACGCACTGGCGGCACTGAAGCCTGGAAAGGTCGCGGTGCAGGGCGTGAATAACTATCCGGCGGATGTGTGGGGGTATCTAGGTGGTGGGTCAGACACGGGGGCGGCCGACATGGCGGCGTCGGTTGCGAAGGCGGCGACGCAGTGCCCGGGGTCGAAGATTGTACTTTCGGGATTCAGGTAGGCGCCTTCCTTTGTGTATATAAATATGAATATCTAGTTAACTTAACGGGTGTATAGTCAAGGAGCACAGGTTGTGCATAAGGCTGCGAAGCGTATACCGTCTGCGCTGTATGCAAATGTGGGTGCCATTGTGCTCTTTGGTGACCCAAACAACGGCGATTCGTTCCCAGGTAGCTTGAACGCAAATGTGAAGACTTTCTGCCACTTTGGGGACTTGATCTGTCTTGGGTGGCCCGTACCTCTCCCACCGCATCTGAATTATGAGGATGATGCGGGTGCAGCGGCGCAGTTTGTGGTTGGGCGTATTGCGGTTTAGACTTGTGCCGGCCGGGGCTTGAAGGAGAGACGCAGATGATGTATGGCATCGGTGGTTATATGTAGTTATTACTGGTGGGGGGATATTTGGGGATCAATAATGTTTTTGATAATTAATGATATGAGGTGTGGTCCGAGTGACCTTTTGTGATCCAAGTGATTAAATATGTTTCAGCACAAGCTCCGCCTGTAGGTGAGGCTGTTCCACTGAGACACCCAGCCCAAGTTAACGTTGATCGGATACAAACACACTGTGAAAGATCGATCTCAATCAAAGCGCTACCCGTAGAGACAAAGCGCTACCTGCAGAGAAACAGCATGGACGGTTTCCCGTAGCGCACTGGCCTGGCGCTACACAGACAGGCGGGCGTTAATGTTGTTGCATGTGGCAGATGTTAAAGCTGAAACATGCAGCATAACAAGCTAAACGAAAACTGGAATGTCCTCTCCATGATGTCAGGAGACGAGAAGTAGACCGTAATCATAGAGCCCGTATGTTGTACTCGTAGAAACCTCCTGAATACGCACCACACAGGGTTTATGCACATATATCGAAAACTATCAATATACAATTTACTGACGGTTGCCGCAAGCCTACATGTAGTTAGCTAGGTTTCGGCGTTAAAACCCCCCAACTAGCAGTTTTTCGACTTCACAGGCCATAACAGAAACACCGTGTTTGGCTGTAGAATGTCAGGGAGACCCCCGAAACCACTTCTGCCAAAAGGATGGACTCCATGAATCAAATTGGGCAAGGGTTTGCTGGCCAGGAAAAGTAAAGATCATCAACAATTTACTAGGAATATCTAAAGACAATATCTTGGCAGCCAAGTGACCGATCCTGATGCAAAACCTTGTAGATGTGAATAGATAACCATAACAGAGAGGATTTAGAGGTAGCCTCAACAAGTGATCGACATTAAGTCCAGTTGGCTAACATGAAGGGTGGTGTGTTTTTTTCCAGGGAAAAGTAAGTAAAGTATGGAATTGAAAAATTCGTCAAGTATTTTGGAGATGGAAACAGAGGATTACATACAGAAAAACAGGGTAATAGAATCTTTGTTTCCAGAAAGGTCTCTGTCATCTTCGCTCCGGGATTTAGTTATTGTGGGTGGGGTGATACTGGCTGGAGGTTTTGTTCTCCTCGGTTATAGAAAGAAAATACGTGATGAATGTTTGTGAATTTTGGCCGGTAACTGGAAATGAGGGTTTTCACATCTCAAGTGTACGGTATGTATTGAGTACAAATAGTCGATTGTTGGATCTTAAGAAAGGTTTTGAAGGGGAAGATAATGTTTTTTGTGTGTGGAGACACGGATAACTGTTTATCAGGCCGCGAATTTATAAAAGACGGAAAGAGAATCGAATTATATGATTGAATTAAAGAAGTAACAAGAGAAGAAGGAACAAGCTCCTTTTATAACTAACAAAATCGTGATAAACACATATCATCAAGACAACCAAACTCGTTGTCTTGACATTTTAGTAATAACAGATAGCAATGACTGCAAAACAATAACTTCAACTCTTCTACCCACTTTGCGAGGTTTGCAATCACGCTTTGCCCAGCGTGTCCGTATGGTTCAAATTAACGTGACCTGATATGTGGAGATCGAATAGCTGTCATTAAGGACTACTCGCTTACCTGGCGAGAATTGAAAATGTATAACTCAATCACTCTTCTCGGATGTTCTCCTCTTCCCACCCATAGACTCTTCCCCCTCCTAGACACTTCTTCCTGAGGAATTCACTTTGAGTGGGTGGTTTTCGCCTTCTGCATTAGGCCTAATGCCACGGCGAAGATGCGAGTGATATTTCATGAAACTCCAACTGGCGGGACGTTTGACCCATCATCTACTTCAGGATGCCCACCAACAAGTACTAACTCACTGAAATATATCTCAAATTAGCTCCGGCGGCATATACCCCATCATCTAAATCGTCCTCGGCCCGTAATGCTGGGCGCGGGAGTAAGTTTACTGTATAATAACTAGGGAGATTAGATCTAGATCTCATTACACACATTTGCGCAAGCTTTCTATGGATCTCGGTTTCTTGGCCCACTTCTGCTAGGGTTATAGATCTGGGTCTGGGCACTGTAGGTCTGCCTGTGCTCTTTCTCCCAGGTTCTCCCCCAAACCTGAGAATTCTAGCCTCGTCTATTTAAATACATGTAGTCAAGACCCTCTCCATTCATCATTATCATTGCTCGACAAAAACCACTTTGCGTATCGTAGCTAACGAACCCTGACAATTATCTTTTTTCTTACTTCAAAGCCCCCTTATTTCAACCAGACGTCATCTCATTGCTCTTCCTCCCGATTGCTTGTCCAGTCAATCTTCCCCTCCGCTTGTCATCCTGAACCACCACCGTTCATCTGACTCAGACAATAGCAAACAAACAAAAAACAGCGAAACAAAAATAGCCTCCGATAACGACACATCGAAAATTCGCCATGTCCACAAATCTAGCCGCAATAGATTCTTTCCTCACCGCAACAATCCTCTCACAAACTCCTCTCACATACTCTGTCAACATTGCCCTATACAGCTATCTCACAACCCACACCTCAGATCTCGCACTTTTTCTCACCTCCCACAGAGAAATATACTTCAGTCGCTTCGAATACTACACCAACCGTCTCACAACCTTCATCCAAGCTATTACCCCTCATGCGCTTTCGAGCAGCGCTCAAGCTTCCTCCTCCAGCAGTACCCAGCCAAAATCGAAAGGGTCAGGGTTCACAGCAGGTGCTCAAACGGTACTTCCAATTCCAGAAACATTTATCACAAACCTCATCCATCCCCTCTTTAAGTCAGCCTCCTCCTCTGTGGATGAAAGTCATTTTTTCTGTAGTATAGAATTCTTGGATCTTATTACGGCAGTGCTGGAACTCTACATCCCACAAGCTTTGAATTCAAAAGCATCTCTGAAGCCACTCAGTTCAGTTCTAGAATTTCTGTTATATATTCCTGACGCGACGCCCAGCGTCGGGTTACTCGAGCGCCTCATCTCCTCAAAGGCAGGCGGAGACGTGCTGAAGAAGCTGATGGCATCGAAGAGTACCGTGGCAAAGGTTTTCAATTCTCGACTGCTAGAGTTCTATACGTGCCGTGTCACTCTACTAGTGGGATCGTGTTTGGTATCCCACGGTACGAGTGTCGAGGGCGCTCTATCAGACTGGGTAGAGATTGTAATCCTCAAATCGGTGCTAGAGGACTTTGAGAAGCAGCTGGAGGCACATAATCTACGCCCCACACGCATAACTGGAGATCCAAAGAAGGCTCTAAAAAAGCAGATGAAAGCTGCACAACAACTCCCAAATCTAGAAAACATGCGTGCGCTAAAACCAAAAACGGCAGCCGATCTAAGAAGCCAAAACATCTTCTCCGCCCTAGCAGTGGAGGAACTAGCTGAAGAGCTATCGACACGGTTACCGCCGCAAGGTCAGGTTATCGAGATACCAAGACCGCAGCTAGATGAACACTCCTTTACCACGCTTCGGAGGCTGTTGGGCAATAATGTAAAATCGCCGCAGTCAGTTCCGGATGTACAGGAAGCGTTGAAGACGCTGAAAACACTGATAACTTTCCAGACACTGGAAAAGATCTTTGGGAGTTTTCCGTGTGCTTCGTGTTGTAAAGTGTGCGCCGGGGATGTGGTAAGAGGAAAAGGTTTCTATGATGTGGAGCCGGGAATTAGGCTTCCGGAAAGGAGCAACGTAGAACGTAGTACTGTCGCCCCGGAGATAGTCTATCATATAGGCGGGAGTTTGGCAGACAAAGAAAAACTCAAGGACGGAAAGAGCAAAAGCAGTAAAAGCAAGGGAAAAGAAAAAGTCAAAAAACCCGAAGAACTAAGCCAGGCCGAAAAAGCCGATGAAGCAAAATCACCCCCACCACCGGAATTATCAGGAGGTCAAGAGCTATAGAACATCCTCCACGCCGAAGATGAAAACTCCGAATCTAGAACCTATGATCCCTCTTCCATGTTTCCACAACTAGCGGGGCCATGGCGAGTGATACTTTCAACACAAGCAATGAAGGATCTATTGGGGACGCAGCACGATGGGACATTCCAAATGGTCAAGAAGATACTGGAGGAGCTAGCAACTGGATATTGGAATCGCCGTAGTTTGACAAGGCCGCAATTACTCGGGGGAACAAGCGCTGGTTCTGGTACTGTAACTTATGTTCCCCCTAGCGACCATGGGGCAAGGAAGGAAGGCGAAAAGAACGAAGATACAGAGCCCGAATGGATCTTGGAAGAATGGAAAGGTAATGGCGGTGAGCGTGCAGTTTTGAAATTATATAAAGCTGTCTACGGTAAGAACTATAGAGTTCTGTGGGGCGTCGAGGGCGCCTGGGACGAGCTGGAGGGCGGCTGGCTACAGATAATCAAGATATGGAGGATAGGCGATCATAAAGAGATTTTGGAGAGTATTCCCACCGTTCTCAAGGCGCATAAAGGATACAGCAATAACTACATTCGAGGATGTAAGTTGAGGCAACAAGAGACGGGAAAGGGGAAAACTTTACGTCACTTACCCGCAAGGTTCGTGCTGAGCGAGGATACCCTAAAACGGGAGCAATTTGGAGCTACAGTAACCGACTCGGGCGCGAATAAACTATCAAGGGAGGAAGCTCTGAGTTTACACGAAGCTCTTACTACCGGTAAGTTTTATACACTAAACGAGCAAATGTTTGAGAGTATTCGGGCATCTAAAAAATGCGGAGCGCTGCCGGAATTTGCATTCGACGTGAGCGAGGAAGAGACGGAGATAGTCAGGTGGTGGAAAAGCTCTGTGTTGATTTTGGGACGCAGCGGAACTAGAAAGACGACTTGTTTGGTTTTCAAGTTGCTGGCCGGCTATCTTACACGGACGGGCGCTGGGTTAGAGCCGAGACAGGTAGGATCATCAACCATCACTCGGTCCATAATGAGGTAATACTAACACGTGATTGCCTCACCCAATGTTTGGGCGGCGGAGTTTTGTTTAGATATTCCTTACCAGAAGTCCGATACTTGCAGGAAAGATTGCAAGGTATATAAGACGACTAATCGACTCTCAGCTCGGGAGATTGGATAACCCACTACTGGAAGTTGAGCAAAATGACACAGGCACCCACGTGATTCAGGAAAGCACAGACCATCATCATGACGATGCAGATAGAAATCTTTTTACCATTGAAAAAGATAGTTGGCCCCTCATATGCACTTTTGATCAATTTTGTGGACTATTAGAAAATACGCTCAAGTACGCATTTTGAATCGACATCTAAGTATAGCTATGGCTAATCTATTTTACAGGATTTCTGATCGCACCGACTTTGCACCAGTCAATTCGGCAGAAATACAGTTAAACTGGGAGCACCGCAGAGTTGACTTTTCAAAGTTTAAGCGAGCCTATTGGCCATCGCTCCCGTTAAACTTAAGGAAGGGAATCTCAGTCGAACTGGTATTCGCCGAAATGATGGCGGTAATTAAGGGCGGAAACTACGCTTCTGACTTTCTCCCGTTAACAAAGCAAAGCTATCTGAAACTTTCCTCTCGACTAGCGCCCACTTTTTTGGAAGGTAGTAAAGAGCGCGAGAGTGTTTGGAAAATGTACGAGTTATATGAGAACCGCCGGCGAGGCCTAGCGGAGTGGGATGATTTGGATAGATGTAAAGATATACGTATGGGTCTGAATAAGGATCGTGAGCTTTTGGAACGGCTGCAAACCGTTATTGGGGAATGCTATGTGGATGAAGTCCAAGATCTCCGTGTTGGGGAGGTCGAAATTTTGTTGCGGGTGGTAGGAAACCCAAGAGGGGTACATCTGGCTGGTGACACCGCGCAGTGTATAAGTCGCGATTCTACTTTCCGGTTCCAAGACGTTAAGGCACTATTCTTTCAACTTTTTGGGTCAATGGTCATTAAAGGAGGGCATGGGTCTTCAAAAACAGCTGAAGAGAGTTTGGAGAAACCGAGGTTGTTCTTGTTGGCAAAGAATTATAGGAGCCACCAAGGGATTTTAGCTTTGGCAAGTAGTGTGGTTGATATTCTCTGGAAAGGTAACTCGAATGCCCTAGAAATTTTGTGTGAGTCCAGCTGACACGGTTTTTTGTAGTGTTCCCTGATGTGATAGATAAACTGCAGCCAGAAGTCGGCAACTACTTGGGTCCGAAACCAAAGCTATTCAGTAAGTACACCTTCAAAGAGAAGATGGACCAGCCCCGGTAGTCTCAGTGATTTCTAAAAAAAGCTAATATTAACCTTTTGTAGTTGGATTTTCGTCGGATATGTTTTCCAAGAAACTATTTGGCGCAGTCGATGTGGTGGAAAATATCGCGGAGTTCGGTGCAGAGCAGGTCATTCTGGTCCGTGATGATGAAGCAAGAAAAACTCTGCGGGACGAGATTGGTACGATTAATCTTATCCTCACAATTGTAGAGAGCAAGGGGATGGAGTTTGATGACGTTCTCCTTTTCAACTACTTCTCTGGAAGCCCAGCGGGTCCAAGCTTCAGAGCTTTGGTCTCCATGGAGGAGGATTTAAAAACCAAACAAGGGACAGGACTCTTAGGGTTTGACAGAAGAAAGCATGCTGTCCTCTCGGCGGAATTGAGAGGGCTGTATGTCGCTATTACTAGACCACGAGCCAGGCTCTGGCTAATTGAAGAACATGATGAAAATATAACGGTGATGGCGAGGCTCTGGAGTAAAGGCCCTGACGGTGGGCTAGTGGATATTGTTCTCAGGGGTGATAAAAATGTAAGTGGGGCCAGATGTGCTTCTAGGAATCAACCGAGTTTGAGCTTGCTGATTAAATTTTTTTGTGTGCGTCGCGACAGGCCGCGGATATGATGAGGGAAATGAGACAAGGCAAAAGCAATACGCCGGCTGACTGGTACCGGAAGGGCCTTGAATTCTTGGAGAAAAGGCTTTGGCATCCTGTTCGTATATTCATTATATCCGTTTAACCTCCCTACCCCCAAAATGTTCCTTATACTAATTTTGTGGATTGCAGGCCTTGAAATGTTTTCAGAGTGCTGGAGACTCAATAGGACAGGGTCTCTCTAAAGCACACATCTTGGAGCAGAAAGCAATTGACATTTGTTACAGAGAATCTGCCGAGTCTGTGCTATTATTCAAACAGGCTGGCACGCTTTTCCGTGAATCAAACCATCCAAAACAAGCATCCAAATGTTTCGCCACCATTCACGACTGGAAATCAGCAGCTGAGGTTTGGAGCAGTACTGATCACGGTCGTGCTGCTTCCTTTTATTGTAGGGCGTCTCTTTTTAAGGAAGCAGCAGAACAATACCATCTTTGTGGTAACTTCGAAATGGCAGCGGCAGCATATAGTGAAGGGCAATATTTCGTCGACCTACTGCAATACCTCATTGATCATGGTCATAAAATGAAGCCTGTGAACTTTCGCAGGCTTTCCAGACTCGTTAACGTGTTATTTAGAAGCCAAAAGGATGCTGACAAAGACTTGAAACTTATGGCAATAACACTACTGGGTTCAGACTCCGAGAAGGAGGCCTTTTTAATCCAGTATGAGATGACCCGTGAACTAATACAGCACTATATAGCGACAAAGCAATTCATGAAGGCCATTAGTACATGCCTGAGCTTGGGGGATTATGCTCAAGCTATTCAGATCATCGAGTTTAGGGTTTTGGGCAATAATCTCGATATTGACCTATTGGATGAGATTTTCGGCTGGGCCGACTAGACGCCTACAACATTCAGTTGCCGACTTCCTGAGATGCAAAGGTTCAGATATAACTAAGAATCGCCCTTCCATACTGAGTACCCAAAAGTCCTTTGCCAGAGAACAGACGAAGAACAATTGGAGAGTGTTGGAGAGATTCGTCATGAGTCAATTTCAGGAGCGGAGAGTTTCCGCAGACGAAACCAAGTGGAATGGCATTGGCGAAGATTTACAATTGACCGCCGATTTGCTGGTAAGATAAAATCCTTTACTGCCTTTTCCTTAGAATATTATGACCACCGCTCACCATTCGATTCTAGATTGTCGCCAATGGTGACTATTTCGGAGTCCAATGTGACCCCAGGGAGTTCCCATTCCAATCCTTCGCAAGGTGTGCCGAGGTCTTGAAGAAGGCCAATAAGGATGGCCGTTTCCCACCTGCGGTAGTAAGGTTCTACAGTGTCTCCTACATAAAAGAAGACCCCTCCAGGCGTGCATGGGTGCTGCCACAAAGCCCACTTTTACCAAACGAGCAGGCTATCATGATGTCCCATGATTCAGTTTTTGAAGCGCTCAATAGACAGCTTTCCGACGACATGGCCAGGAGTGTCTATTCACTGCTGGATAATGCGATTGAAGTTCTGAAAAAGGAGTCATTGTGCGAGGAGTTTATCCTCTGGGGCAGCTGTGCGTTCCAAGCGGAGAACAGCTGCCATAGTACCCATTCATTACTGTCCCGGGATATTTCCCTGTCAAGACTCGAAGCATGTCCCTCTATCCACTGGTTTTCTAATGGTATATTTACTAACTATATCGTTACTTAGTTGTTAAACTCGTCGCTGGAGATGGCCCTATGTCTGACGTTTCCATTCCAGCAAAGACTATTTGGAGATGTAGCTTATGCAATTAGGTATAGAGGGACAGGTTGGTCTTATGATAACCCTGTTTATGAGCGATTTTGTTGACGCGAGGAACAGTTCGTACTTGGCTTGAGCAGTTGCTCATTACAACCACTTTTGTGTCGGAATTCATAACACACCCCTTAATTAATATAGGGTCTCTATATTCAAATCCGCGGGACTCCGAGAGGGGTGTGCGTAACGCACTTGAGGAGTTACTCTACCACCGCATTACCCGCTGGAAAGTAAATGATATGTCGTTTTCGCTCCTTTTACAACAGGTGGACCTGGCCGATGCTTTAAGTAAGCGCAGTCCATGATATTCTGATGGAATTAAAATGCTGACTGGTTATTCTCAGATATCGGTGAAATCTTTGGGCGAAATATTATCAGCCGAATCGATTGGGGTCGTTTGAACCCGGTAAAAACGAAGCCGTTTGGTTATTTCTGGGATATCCTACGCCTTCGCAGTGCCTTGAGGGGAGGAGATTTGGCGCTTGCGATTGAGTTGATGTGGCATATACATCCTATGCAGTTAGGCCTGGATTCTCCGGAGGTACAATATTTCCATGGCGTGATAGGTTTCTGGGAGCAGTGCTGTGCATTCCTTATTTGTGTTCCCCCTCCTCCTAAACCCAGCTAAAAGGCTTTTAGTCACCCTTACTGCTTGTAGATGGTGAATACTAAGACTGATTACTCTCTTAGATTGTTATATCATCATCCGACGAGTTTCTTATCAAAGATAATTGGCGTAAGATCCATCTCAAATATTTCTTCCCATGTCTAGTAGCATTTGATGCCCTGCCCCTTAACGAGTGCAGAGAGATCACAGAAGCCGCGAAAACCATTCTAGCGACTATTGCCAGGTACGTACTTGGATCACTTCAAAAGATCCAATCGTGCAGATACGCAACGCTCCGGATGACATGGAATAAACGCCCAGATATCTTGATTAGACGCGTGCTGGATATGCTTGCAATATGTTTGTGCAATATGCAACAGTATGCTGGAAACAAGATCAGGCCGGGTCCAGAGAACGAGTTCCTAACGGGCATTATACAAGCATGGAACTTTTGGTGCCATAAAAAGACCATCAATGCGCAGGAATCTGAGCTTGACATCAACAAGTTCATGGTCATCTTTGCGGACGCGTTCAGTAGTTCGTACAGCGGCATTGAAATTTTGGCCCTGTACCAGAAATCAAGTTTGCGACAGCCTTATAGCAAATTCCGAATTATGCGGACTACTTGGAAGGTAAAAAGGGGCCAATTCCAATCCCTTTCGTCGTTCAATAAGCGTTCCAGCGAGCAGAAACATCCTCAGGCAAAGGCGTTCAAGCACGAAAGGGTGGAGAGCGGGAACACTGATGATGGTGACCAAGCGGCGCTCACAAAGGCAGAGATCATAGCTGCGTCAATGATTCGGTCGTTCTGGAAGAAGTACTGGCCAATATTGGTGAAGAGGAGAGAATTCGAGAAGACGGATGAGGGAATGGCCACAAAGGTGATGGACGGCCTCTGCAAGACACTGCGAGATACTGTTGACGAGGTATTGCCGAAGAAAAGGTTGAGGTGCGCTCTACTCCACGAGCTGGGGTGCCTGTTTTCGTCAAACTTGTTCAAGCCGAGCACAGCCTCGACAACACGCTATCGGAGTTGATAGTGAAAATGAAAGCAGAGGATCTCAAGTGGAATGAGAGAGAGATGCTGGATGAAAATTACCAGAGTCTGCGCCAGTCGAGGGCAGATATGGTGGATGTGAAGGCCCTTGTTTTGCACGAGGAGGTCGTGGCCTGCCCGGTGGAGGAGTTGAGATACAGATTGACCGAAGCAGAGGCCCTAGCGACGCAAATAGATAAATCAGTGGGGGATATTATGGGGGAGATCACGAGGATCGAGGATCAAGTTGCCGGGAGAAGAGCTTCAGATTCACTGAAAACACCCGGAGAGCAGGAGCGATTGAAATGAAGAGAAGAGTTTTAGGGGCGATCATCATTTTTTTTCCCTCTCCCCCTCTTCGCAATTCTACAAGTACACTTTTTTCTTCACCATCACACGGAAATGGCAATCTAACCTGGATATCGCACAATT
This sequence comes from Morchella importuna, assembly GCF_003444635.1. NCBI lineage: Eukaryota > Fungi > Ascomycota > Pezizomycetes > Pezizales > Morchellaceae > Morchella > Morchella importuna. The sequence continues at coordinate 450,029 of NW_025763398.1, read as the reverse complement.
GCTTTCTAGTGTTGAGGGTTTTTTTCCTTTGGTACATACATGTACGCATTTTGTAGTTAGCATGAAATATTAGCGCTATAGGAATTAAATGAAGTCTATTTTACCTTGACTAGTTAAGTTTATGTATCGCGACTGTCTGCATTAGTCGCGTAGGCACTTTACTCTACAGGAGTCTAGCCCTTTAATTGTAGACTGTGGCACTCTCTGCGTAGAGTAACTGCTCCACAACTCCACACTCTTCTTGCTCGTTCCATGACTCGTGGGGAGAGTAGAGGCTAGACCGTGTAGACCGTGCAACATCACTCGGTGAACTTTGGGCCACAATGCTAATAATTACTACGTTGGGCATGGCCGCGTTACAAAGCAACTACACGAGTAATCAATTCCCATTCCTGTACACAGCGTGACAGCACTCTACTCTATCTACTCTAGGTACTGGTATCTACTCTTGTGCTCGTTCAGTACGTACCTACCGCACTCGGAAGGGATGTACTCGCACACATTCGAGTACGCTGCCAGTGCTTATCACCTCTCTATTTGTCTGGCTGATAGATCGGGTAGGCCTGAGCGCGCGACCCACGCACAGCACACACTCTAAGTTTATTATTAACTAGAGTAACTTAGTAGACGTACGTACAGACCCGGGGGCATGGATACGCTTCAGGTCAATCAGTCCACCCCTTGCTAAGCACTCTGCGCTGCACTGCACTGCACTGACGTAGATAGCTAGGGGAAACCCTAAACCGTGTAATCGGACTTATATAACTTGTGTCACCTACATTATTATACCGTATCATTCAATATGGCGATCATCGAACGATATATACTGTGTATGTCAGTAGGGCTAACGTTATGCAGCACTGTACTCTACTCCACAGTACAGCGCTGGCCATGGACAGACAGATAGGTAGAGTAGATTGCTTTGCTCTGCTCTACGCTTCCTAGTTAGTTGAAGTTTGGAGTGCAGTTGACAGGTACGTACATACGTCTTCTTGCTTCCTTCCCTTGATTGCTTGCTTGCTATATAATACGAGAGTGCTGCCAGCCAGTCAGCCAGCTAGCTGCGGGTGAGACGTCCGTACGCTTTTTTTCCGTATTTTTCGTTTTTTTTCCTGGCGTATGGCTCGAGAAGCTATGGTGGGTAGGTGTGTAAACTTCGGCGTTTGCAGCCAATCAATCTATAGGAATTAGGAGATCTACCCCCATAATGGTACTAGCGCCTAGCCTGACGGTGGGATTTTCTCTAATTCCCATACAAAAAAAGTTCCTCTGAAGTTGACACACCCACCCCCTATGCCTTCTCGCGCCATATCTTATTCCACTTATTTATTTGAAACGAGCGCTAGTGCTGACGGTAGACGCATATATTCTAGACGCGGTGCAGTGCGGTACGGTGCGGTTGCCGTCTATATTTCTGCGCTGCGATTACAGAGGTATATACCGGGGGGAGTACACGCTATAGTACAAGCTACATGTAGGATGTAAGCATGTAATGTAGGTACCGACTGGCATGGAGGAAGATGCACCGGTGACATTCATGATTGATGATGAAACACGGACCAACCTCGGCCGAGAGTGTAGAGGGGGAGGGGAGGGTAGACCGCATTCCAATTGTCAATTGTTCTTCTTATTCTGCACTTTATATTTAATTGTGGTTTTATGAGTGAAGAATGGGTCGAGATCTTCCAGCTAGCTTGGGGGGGGCTGGACAACGAAAAAAGCGAGAGCGAAAAGTCAGAAAATAGATCAATCTAGAAAATATGTCGAAAAAGCAAAAGAAAGCCAAAAAAAAAATCAACGGCACATGTAGAATTCTTCGAATTCCTCATGTACAGGCTTCTTTCGTTTCGTGATTTCAGCGATCAGGGTTTGTGGAGAGCTAGAGACGAGTGATCATGTATGTACTGTCCGGATTGTACATCATGTCGTACGTAGTACTCTACTTTTGTCGGCCCTTCACTGAGTAAATTGCATTATATTCATGTACAAGTTTTTATTATTATTCCTACCCGCGGAAACCAAGGGTTCTTGATCATCAGCATCATTCATCCCAGCATCTAGACCATTACTATCGCAGCACCCCGAATTCACCACCAGCAGCAGCATCGCAGCACCCCGACATAAAAACCATCCCGACAGAAACCACAACCGCCCGCCCCAAGGGGCCAAGTGCGGCAAAGAAATATAGTCATGAGGCTCAATCAATCCCCCCCCCCCCCACCCCCGGGGGCCCAGCATGAAGATCATCAAACCTAAGCATAAAAAAAAGCCGCACTAGTCCTCTATCGCAAGTACATATACTCAGAAATGTACTGCGCCTCGATGATGATATGATGGGCTCTTCCGTAAGGAAAGACACCCGCCGCCTCGGTAATTTAGAGTGACCAGGGGGAGGAGTGCATTCAGCCTCATTAACAGCCTCAATTCTAGATGCGACTTCATCAGTTCGCTAATGCGCTGCGGCGCTGGAGAGCCTCTGTAGTTGGCGCTCTCTGTTTATTGACTACTATGGGTAGTGGTAAATGTAGTGGTACATTGCTGAAGCTATCTAGCTATCTAGAGTAGAGCTATATATCTTGATATGATGCTTTGCGCAGTGTGCAGCACCAGCACTCGCTTGCTGCGTCATGACCCCTCACCCGCCGCTTCGTTCCCTCCCACTACCCCTCCTCTCACGCTCTTACGCACTTCCAATCGGAAGAAACAAGACTGCACTGATAAAACACATGAACCCATGGGAGGAGGAGGAGGAGGAGGAGGCTCAAAGCATGCGCAGTCAGCAACACTATCGGCAAGGATATCAATTATCTTATTTCTCTTCCTTTCCCTTCCCTTGTTTTCCTCCTCTCGCAATCGTGCATCGAGGCTGAGAATTAGAGGACAGAGGGGTCGTCTACAAGCTGCACCGCATGGACCCGGCCCTTTCGGGGAATATCTTGATCCTCGACTGGGGGGGCGCCGGGGGAGAGGCAGATATGATCAATCGCAGCATTCTTTCCATTATCCCTATCCCTGTCCCTGTCCCTGTCTCTCTATACCATACCTCTCTGTTGTTGACAAGGAAGGGGAAAAAGCTACCTACCTAGCTAGATAGATAGCTAGGACCGGCATTGATCGCATAACGCCGAAACACCTCCCACCACCACCGAGCGGATCCATGGATGGGTTAGGGTTCATGTCTACATACCCGCATATGTTTAATTGTCATCAACCGAAACACCTCGCGCGGGAACTCAAAAATTCCCAAAAGCAAAAAAAGCACACATAAAGCAGGGACCCGGGCGGGGGTGGAGCGGCTGCTGAGAGGTCTCGTGAACACGGGCAGGCCGTCTATGTACGGGCAGAGAGAGCAGCGGAAGGAGAACGGTGGACAGACGCAGCAGACATGTGCACACACCAATAACCAACATGGACATACATATGGAGAGAGGAAAACCCGGGACCTTGACTGCGGAACCGGAAGGCAAAAAGAGCACGCTAGCCCCCACGGGAGGAGTGGTCGGGTTAGGGTAACAGATCGCTCCCCGGGGGGAGAATGGAGATCATGGGTTTTTTTTTTTGCCCTAGTAATCAAGGAATACAAGATTATTTTTTTTTACGACTCTAGCTCTGAGTATTTCGGCCAAGCGGAGGAGAGGAGGGGGGAGGAGAGAGTGAGTTGTTTCCATCTGATATCGATACCTGGATCATCATCATCCACTAGCTCACTCGGGGTTCGTATAATACATCATTAACCCTCTTTCTGTAGTACAGTAAGACCTACGTAAAGTAAAAGTAAAGTATGCGAATCGTCAAGTACGAGTGTTTATCATGAGCATTGGAATGAAGGACGTACGGAGGAGGGGATCTACGTATCGCAGCAACGAACTACGTAATCACGATACTCTTTCTCTGCTCTGGGCCTGCTCTGGTCTATCGACCTCTCTCAAGTTCTTTCTCTCTCATTCTCACGATGCATGAGCACGAGCAACTGGCACACAGGGCTTCCCACCACCCACAACCACAATTACGATACCGAAGCCCACCCTCCCTCACCTCCCTCAACTCAGTTCCCCAATGAGTAAAAAAGTAAAAAATAAATAACGGCGCACCCTCCAAAAACATTTCCAGAAACTCCATCCACACACACCAACCCTTCTAGAAGCTCAAAAAATAAAATAAAAAAGGTACCCATAGACAAAAACTAGAGTACGGTAGGTAGCTGTCCTGTCCGTCCGTTCGGGCCGCGGGAGAGCGGGAAAGGCTTAATCGGTTTTGCCCAATTGTGACAGATGTACGTACACGTACGGACGGACGGACGATAAGGCGTTTTAAATTTCTTTTATGATGTATGGCAATTGTAACTTCTATGTCTATCTGGATGACTGAGTGAGTGGGTGAGTGAGCAAGGCTTTGGAGCTAGCTGGTTCTGCTTGGTGGGTTTGCGATTAAGCTTTTCTGCGATGTTTCTTATACCTTCTACATGAGTACGTGTAGAGTACCTAAATACTACATACATTACTACACAGCTGTCACCTTCAATTCTACTAGCATGCGCAGTGATGACGATGACTGTCTAAAAGTGAGTGACTACGAGCAAGAAAGTGAGTAAATCCGTCAGTCAGTAAGAGAAAAAGAACAAACCCCGTGCAGACGACGGCAGCACTCACTCTTTCTCCAAAGTGGCATGCGTTGAGTTGTCAGTCAACTCAACAGACAGCATGTACCTCCCTCTGCTTGCAATTGCTCTGCCTGCTCTTCTCTACATACATCCTCCGCCGAAGCCTTCGCACCCAACAAACACTCGATCCCCCCCACAAAGACGGTTCGCCGAGCCGACGCTGCCTGCACCCAACCTCACTCGAAGCGTGTTCGTTTCGATTCCCCCCCCCCCCCCCCCCCCCAAAGCAAGCAACCCCAGAGACTGTTGGACAGCTGCGCGAGTGACAGACAGAGAAAGAGAAAAGAGAGAGAGAGAGAGAGAGCTCGACCCAATCACATGGACCTTCCTATCCCAGAATCCATCCACACTCGATGAGCTTCCACCCTTCTCCTGTTGCTGTTGCTGCTATGCAATGCGCTGCACGGGTACTCTACCTTGAGTATTCAATTCCAATTCCACACACAACAACCAGACAGGACAGTCCCACCAGATTCTGGATCTCAAAACCCAAAAGTGGTCAGTGCGTCTGTGATTATCTCTCTTTCCGTTTACCATGTACCGTACTCTACCCTATCTTGTCCTATCCTAACCTCAATCTGATCGATGGGACGGATGATGGGAAATGCACATGTTTCCCTAGAGCAGGTATGTATCCTTTTCCCTCCCCTCACTCCTTTCCATCCTTTCCATCCCACCATCCCACCTGCCGTCCGACAGTTTTTTCTTTCTTTTTTCCCTCTCCTTCCACCTACCACTCCTATCATAGCTGCTGCTCAAGAGTAGAGTACCATGTTTCGACGAGCCGTGGCTGGGGGTACGGTGCGCTCGCGCGCGTGCGGGATTACGCCATGGATGTAATAAGAAGCACGAGTAAACACATGCACCTCACCTACCTACCCTACCTACATCCAGCTCCCAACAGACAGACAGCAACAAGCAACAGCTGCGCAGGTGTCAGTCAATTGATGCTCTCCCTCCCCCAACGCTCTCTGGTGGATCAATGGATCAATGGTCAATGGTCAATGGTCAATGGGTTGTTTTTCGCCAAGCGGTGGAGCAGGATGGGATGGTACCGGACGGAAGCCGTCATCCTTCCAATCATGCCCGTAATCCGCAAGGTGAGGTGGGTTACGCTCACTCACTCACTCATTCTCAAAAGGACAGAGGACAGCAACCGCGCGCGCGCGCGCCCACTTGCTGTTTTGCTTCATCACTAATCCCAACAATACAACACCATTGGGGGAGAGTGAGTGAGTGAGGGTGAAGGAGACAAGAGAGTGTGTGAAGAAGTGAGATACCATGTAACCGTCTATGTAGCAAGTCTAGCTACTGTAGCTACATACATAGAACCCCCCCCATGGCCATGCAACAGCTGGCTTGCAATGCAATTATTTGTGATAAGATAACGAGAAGGAAATACAATAAAAGGCTCTAGCTCTAGCACTCGAAGTACTCTTACTCAGTACCCTGTAAAAAAAAAACATGATAGCTGATCGGTAGATCAAAGTAAACGAAACCTTTACACCCGACGTTGGCATGGAACCCTTAAACAGTAACTAACCCCTCTCAAAGCTAACCGATTTCCGTCTGATCTGTGTCTTGCGCTAAAACCCTGTAAAGATAAAAATAAAAAACCTGTACTAAACCAAAAAGGTCAAAATATTTAACTCCAGAATCCCGTCTTTCCTATCTTAATAACCAAACCAAACCAAACCAAAACGAGCCAAAAATAAAAAAAAATAAAAAATAAATTCGAACCACGCTGTACAAACTCCAACCCACCCGTAGAAAAGGAAAGAAAAAAAATGAAAACAAAGAAAAAAGGTCCCAATCAACCCACGAAAAAATAACAAAGGAAATAAGAAAAGAAAGAAAAAAAATCCGTATAAAATAGTCCGTAAACCCAGTAATCCTTGACGCTTCCAACCTCTGAACTATTGCCCTGACATTTGGGTGTCAGGCTTCTCATATTTTCCATTGTCTGCCATCTGACTCCTCCAAGCATTGGCCTCTGCCTCATCAACTCCAGGTGGCATGGTATGCATACGCTTGAGATGATCCTTAAGGTTATCGCGTCTTGCAAACTCCTTTCGAAAGCTCGAGCAGTTGGGATCCAGACATCTCCAGTAGAAACCAGGAATCTTGTGCACCGATTTCTCATGTCGTTCTCGATCGTTTGGGGTTGCGAATCCTTCGGTGCGCGAGCAATTATCGAATCTGCAACGATACATCTTTTGGTGCTTTTGTTGGTGCTTCCTACAACACAAATAACAATCAGCGCCTTTTGTTCGCTGTCTATACGTCAACCAAGTGGGGCTGTGCTTACGTGAATTGCTCAGTAGTGGGGAACTTCTGTGTACAATGTGGGCAATGGATGGCATTGGCGAGCTGATTGGAATTGAGCGTCTCAATCCCCCCATGCCTCAATTGAATTGGAAGAGCAGCCCCTGACTCATATGGTGGTGCATAAACCGACGGAGCTCTATATACATTTGCTGAAGAATCGTAGGGCGTATACGAAGTGGGGTATGGTGCTCCAGAAGATGACTGTTGGGACGAAGTAAGATCAGGTGTCGCTGTAGTCAACCAGGCCGTTCGAGGCCATTGAGAGGCGGCTTCTCGGTGCTCATCCTGAACTCTGCTTTGATGTGGTGGTGAATTTTGACTGTATTCGCTCTCACCATTGAAGGACGAACGGAGTGGTTCCCCCCTCTGAGAAATACCTCCTTGTATCATTCGTTCATCATAGCTGGCTGCCCTGGTGCCATCTGCATGGGGTGACGGTGTACCATACGTCGAGGGATACGGATGGTAACGGCTGCTGCTTCGTGGAATTCCACGGTTGTTAGACATATTTCGAGCTAGCAGGCCATAGTTTAGTATCTTCCTTGTAGCTATATGTGCAACTCAATCTCACAAAATACTTACAGCCAGATTGCTCCTTTTCGAGAGAAAAGGAAGCTGAAAAGTATGAACCTGGGCCGGCAGACTCATTTATTCCATACATTGGGGGATTATGTCCTCCTGATGGAGAAGTGCCCCTCGCTTTTGGTGTTGTCCTGTTGAGCTGAGTCTCCTGACCACTAGTTGAATATCGATATTCGGAGGCCAAAGACTCGGGTGAATACGGTATTCTTTGACTTGGGTCCGTATCTCGCATTCGTCCCAGTGGTAGACTATTATGAATACCACCTTGACCTTGGCCTTGTTGTGGTGGGTTGAACTTTGTATTGCCGCTGCTACAAGTGTAGCTCAAGTGATCGGAGGTTGGTGAAGAGGTTTCGGGGTCCCTCACGTAAAGAGGTGAGGGAAGGTAAGGTTTGTATTTCTCAGTAGTTGAATTATTTTCAGTTGTTGGTATGGTGGTAGTATCCATGGAATATGAGCCTGTGGTGGGTTGTGAAAATAGTCTGGACGAAATAGGATCGGACGTTTGGCACAGGAAGTTGTCAAGTGGAGAAGAAGGAGGAAATAGTGTAAAGTCAGACTTGATGTTGAAGTTTGATCTCTTTTCAAACCTCCTTGGGCTTCCTCTAGTATCGAGTGGTAGTAATAGTGGGTTGGATGGATTATGAACAGCCATGATGGTTTCGGAGGAGCGTGGGTACTTAAAAGTATTCGAGCTTTGGTAAAGGTCCATGAAATGCCTGCCGCCTTGTGGCTACTACTCCACACTTAATTTCCAAAGCTACAATGATGGGGATGCAGGCTGATTTCTTTTTTTCTTCTTCTTTTGCAGGGGGTTTGTTGATGAGGCTCACCGTAAGGTTCAGTTACCGAGTGTCAAGAGGGAAGAAGTAAAAGATCAGTAGGTATGTAATAGGACAGAATGGCTTTTTTCTTTCTGTGTGTATGGGGCGGCGGCGTGTAATTTATGTATGTCCTGCGGACCAGCAGCACAGATGGGACAGATTTGGCGAAATCGGGATTCCAGTATTTTTTGGAACTACGCACAGTATCTTACAGGTAAGTTACTCTAAAGTAAAAGATAAACTTAAAAAAAGAATCAATGAGTATATGAATAGGGAGGGATAATTGCAACGCGGGCAAGCAATTAGGGCCTAGGGATGAATGATATGGATATTGGTGGAGTGCCATCAGTGAGTTGGATGGAAGGGGCTGGTTCGCACACAAGGATGAGTGTATGTATGGGGGCCAACCTGTATGTTCTAGCCAGTGGGTCCAATGGTGGTCAAGCAATCCTGAGGAGAAGCAAAAAAAATCAAGTCACTAAAATCGACAGACGTTCTTTAATAGTTTGGGACCTTCCTCGTGGAGGGTTTGCATAAAAATTTGACTCGCTTAGATGAGGTTCGGCGGGAAGGCGTCAATGCCATGCAGATATGTGCGACGAGGCAAGAGGGGGAAGAGACACTGAGGGCTTCTTAAAGAATAATCAGCTAGTGTTAAGGTATGGCGGCAGCTACCTAGCTATGTTGAAGCCATGGCCGGGGAAGATGATCGATGGGAATTAGAAGTATGAGAAGAACTAGAAGGAGGGGTCTTGCTTGAATGGGTTGTGAATTGGAGGGGGGGGGGGGGGGGGGGGGAGGGTTGAGATTGTTTCAGGAATTGGGCGTTGGGGAGCAGCATAGTAATGGGAATATATGTTTCTAGCTAGCCAAGTACTTAGATACATGGGGACGTTCAATTCAGATCGCTCCAGATTTTGGGGGGCGATGGGAGTATAAAATTTGGTACCCTGCAGGTCGGCAGGCGGCTCATCGGTAAGGCCAGTCTGATTTACACAGTCTGAGGCTTTTAAATTTAACGGTATTGGGTACATACGGGTAGATAGTTAGTGGTTGCTTAACCAGGTGGTATGTAGAGTACGTTGATGTGTAGTAAGTACATATATGTGGAGTCAAACTGATAGTCATGATCTGGCTTCCCTATGAATCCCACGGTTGACTTAATTGATTGACGGATCATGAAGAATGGATGTACCATGGCACATCAAGATCCACCCATACTTACTTTCTCTCTACATACATACCTACACAGCTGCACATCTCTCAGCCCCATCAGAATACCATATGTCAATGCTCAAAGCGCATTGGCCAAGTAATAGCCATTCCCAGTATGTCTGGGTTATGGGTACACAAAAGAACTCGAAACCGTGTGGGGCATGAATCTTCGCTTGTCGAGAGCTAGGTACATCCTCTGAAAACATACTAGGAGAAGCAGTTTCTAACAATTCGGGAGTGGTTTCCCATACCTGACCATGTAAGAATGGGGCTCTGTGCAATCCATCACACAACGCACATATGGGCTATATTTGCAGCTCTCTCTCCACATATCTCGGCTCCGCATGCAAATTCAATCAGCCTCATCAGGTATCAAATCCGGGTGCACTGATACCTTGAGGAAGGAGGGAAGAAATCGGCATGGATGTCCCCATAATTTAGTGGTCCGTACTGAATTATTGCCATAGTGGACTGCAGATGCGGCTGTAATAGTTTTGGAGCCGCATGATATGTAGGGTGGTTTTTTCCTTGGAGAATCAAGCAGGCAGCGGGTCGGCGGTTAATTACAACCGTGTGCAAAAAATATTATGCGTTTCCGGAATCAAACATCAGATCCGACTAAAATATTCCGTTTCTGCCCAAGCATAAGGTTATGGAACGATCTGGAGTCATTTATCACCTTTAGTTCTGCGTGGTGCGGTCTCTTTCTTGTCTTCATGATCTTCGCAGGATCCAGGTGCTTGAGGATTACCGTTGAAGAGCAAAAGAGGGGAGTACGTTGGTACTGACATGGCCTATGCCTGTCTCCAAGTAGGTATGAGTATGACACCAGCACACAAGAAGAGTAAGCGCCAAAGCAAGGATTCAAATCTCAAATAGATTTCGGCCTGATCTCAACGTGTGTCTGCATTTCAGATCTGCAGTGGTGCGCGGTGATCAAGCGAGTCAGTCAGTGCCCACCGCGCGCTGCTGGTCTACTATTTATCAAGCGCCAGAGACGCCGCGGAAAAGAAAACAGCCGAGCACCCCTCGCTGATTCGCTGAGATTCAATTGAGGCACCAACTCCCTTAACAGGGTCTTCCAAGTTATGTAGTCATATTGCTGCTATAATTTTCACCCCATTGAGATTATTAGCAAGCACTCGGCTTCCGGTTCTTAATGATCCTCAGCGATCAGAAACATCATCCAAATAACACTGATATAATTAATAGGCGCCCTTCGCTTGTCTGGGGGATCACAGGGTACCGTCCCGCACTGAGACATGGTTTCTGGCAGGCCTGGAAAAAAGCAATAATCGAATCTTCGTATTTCGGCCCGTTATCGAATCCACAAATCGTGAATTTTCCGATGCTGGAATGAATTTCCTGTAAATTTAGTCTCGGACACTCCTTTCGATATCTCAGAGTTGAAACTCAGAAGTCTAGGGGACTCCCTGCGGTTTTGGACGTTACTCTACATTCTTCTGCTCAAGACGGAACACTACCGGCGGTGCTTACGGCCTGCCAAGCTATTGGGCGTCTGGTAACCCGATTGGTTCTCTACATTATGTAGTCACAAGATCAAAAACATAGATGTTTACAAGGTCTTGAAGAGCGATCAAGGATGGATACCAAGCTAGCGGTTTGCAAGCATTGCCATAACCTGGGGTTATGTGCCTTTGAGCTGTGCCACTCCTAAAAAAGTCCCTTTGTTCTTTAATTATTGAATTTTTGAGATTCTTTACATCCATGTGGTATATACATATGGTACTCAGACCGGCCAGCAGCTGATTAACGTGAGTCTCATGCGTGAGACCATGACAGAAGGTTTTGAAAAGGGCAATTTCGACATGTATGCAGATATGTAGGTACACCCAATCTTTGCCTCATGGCATACTCCTAGTACACGCATTGCTATTATTACATGTGGCTCGTAAATGCAAAAGCTTACTTGATGGACAGAAGACCGGTCTCTCGGCAATGAGACTGAAAAGCAATGAGCTAGATTGTTCTTATGTAGCCCTGCTGAACTAAGGCTAAAGTTACGTGGATTAAGAAATTTCCCTACAACCAATGTCAAATGAAATATATGCAAGTGTCTCCTCATCGCCAGTCACGGTCAATTCTCATGTATACACTAGCTAAGACAGTTAGTGGAAGCCGAGACCTTGAAAACTCTAGCGGAAGAGCAATATTTCTTAATTAATTATAGGTAAACTAAAAGGTCGTCTTATTGGAAGGGTGGCTTGACTGCCAATCAAAACCATTCAATCTGGCAAGGGCTGCTCGTAGTTTGTCCTGAGGTGTATTGGTAAAGATCCTGGCTGCGAGTTCTTTCCATGTACAGTACCTACACAATGTAGGTACCTAAACCCTACGTACATTTCCGAAGATCTGGCTTCCTTCAGCCTCAAGCCTTACTTTTTTATAGTTGACCAGAGAAACATTCGTGAGTTGACTTCCTTTTTATTTTCTTCTCTACACCCGTAGAATGTTGAATTCCACACCAGCGAGGCCCACACATCCGCGTCAAGCAGTTTCTAAGTCATCTTGTTCCGTGTCTTGGCGAGCACGAACAGGGTCCGTTTGTTTCGTGGTCATTCTGAAACATTTCTTGAGAGCTCAATGGGTAGACGACGGGGTTGCATAAAGCGCCATGCATCGGGAGCTCGGGAGAGGCTCGAAGCTCCGGCTATTGTGTCTCAATCAAAGCAAGAAGTTCAAGATTCACAAGGGGACTTTTCGGAGGGTTTGCAGATCTATAGCATAATGGCAGGAGATTGCGCTGTGGTAGGATTTGTTGAATTGAGATGTTGCGGTTGAAGACCCCCTTGAATCGCCCCTAGCATAGGACTACACTTGTGCGTTTTTTCTTTCAAATTCGTGTCATGTGAAAATTACGTTTGAGGTGCCGAATTACTACTTACAGTACTAAGAAGGCAGAGATTTTAGTCACGGATGGTGTAGAATTTCGGTATTCCCAGGTTCAACCGTAGCGAATGTCCAAATTAATAGAAACGTGTAGGTATGTATGTACATGTACTTACTGTATGCATGCATGCACTGGTAATGAAGGGCACAACCGACTTGGGTTGTTCTAGTAGCTTTACACCTGGCATCTCCTTTTAACCGGCAATTCGGCTCGGTATCTTCCCTTTCACTCATTCGTAACTTGTCTCACTGTGGAGTCCCTAGATGGGTAGTGGGATAAGAGAAAAATCAGAACTACTGTCTCAGAGTAAGGTCAAGCAATAAGGCATTTGATGTGGAGATTATAATTGATCAAAGCGCTCCGATCTCCGCATTTGAGAGTTTGCAAACCCTAACGTCTTCTATTGACTTTAGCTAACTAGCTACATGCAGCTACCGGCTCCAAAACCCTTTTGATATCAGCTGATCAGCTGGTCTAGGTTCCACAAACATTCCAAAAGAGTGGCAGTGAAAAAGTTCATGATGAGGTACGATTCAATTCTTAAGTAGTATAAACATTATCCCTTTACTGAACTATCATTCTTAACGGCAGTTCATCTTATGCATAAAATCAAGATTCACGGAATTTTCTTGACAATAAAGCCACCCTCGTTCTAACTAGGGCCGGCCCTGCTAACATGGACATCCATCTACTGGGAGCCTCTCTACTGGGTTATATGGACGAGGATGTATTACCCTCGATTAGCTCAGATATCTACGTAAGGCTGATTAGTCGGCCTGTGAAACTGCGAACTGCATTCAAGAACACAAACGCGCTCATTCTACGAAACCTGGTCCTGGAACTTAACGAACATCTAAAAATACGATATCGATTCCGTGTACTCTATCCAGCCGCTTATTGCCGATCATACATATAAGCACAGTTTATTACCGCGCAATACTTAACGCAACTTTAAGCGGGCAATTCTTCGGTAATTTAGCAAGGTTAGTTGATTTACGGAGTTAATCATGGAAGATCACTCGCATGCAATTGCCCGCATATTTCCTAGGTTTCTGCACTGCCAAGTGGATATAAGCAGTAAGAAATGTATACAGATACATTATAAGGTCACAAGACAACCTGGAATTGTAATTGAGGTTGTGGTTGTGCTAGTTTCGGTATATTAGGGGTCTTACCGCTAAGCCTCTGTTAATGAGAAAGACTATATATGAGGCTCGGGGGAAGGGGGGGAGAGGGGGGGATCTCTGTAGATATTGGTGTCAATCTAGCAAAAAGGTCACGCGGGGCAACGTAACAAAGCCTCACCAATTCACTACAACACTCTACAGACTCTAATTGACGGAACAAATGACCGAAAATTTATTCGGGGCCCTCACTATGGTTCTCTGAGCCTCGGGAGTACTCGAAGTCTATCGGTTACGAGGCTCTTCGGGATAAGAGCTTTGCTATGCGGACCGTTTACTAGATCGACACCCATATTTACGCGGTTTGGCTCTATTTATTGAATGTAGAGTATATAAGGCGGGTATTGCCATCCCCATAATATGCATAGTCACGTGCTCTTTAAATATCACAGAGGGTTGAGGGCTTTTAAAATATGCAGGGAATACACCTCATCTTGATAAACAGGCTGCGGTCTAAAGGTTTGGTAATCAGGGGGTAATGATAATATTAGCAGCTTCTTTGAATCCATGAAGACACGTGCAGTAGCTCTGTCATGAATTCTTGGCGTTAAGGGGCATACTTATGGCGGATATCCGTGATAAGACGCGCCGTAGGATAATCCTGAGTCCGGATACCTGCGAATCTTAATGAAAAAGAAAAGGAAATGATTGCAGAAATAGACACGATTCTACACGCCCGTTTATGAACCGCTAAAGGGATGGTCATAGCTTGTACAATTGCCCCCCCAAAAAGAAGAAAAAAGAAAAACGTATATATTGAGAGATGAGATAGTTAATATATAAAGCTTGATCATCCGGAGGTTGCGTATATTATAACATGCCATATTAACTCGGCATTATAACCAAGTGTAGTAGCCATCGTCAGCACTCTTTCGGATGCATCAATTATCTTTTTGATAACCCAATTCATATAATAAGTTAATGTACTTACAGCTCTCACATATATATCTCAATATATAAGAAGCTCGAATCCGTGAGACTGGGTCCCAAACGGCGGAACGTCAAGGCTCTAATCAGGCTCAAGCCTTATTTGAGACTGCTAAGTACTAGTAGTATAGTAATCATACTACTAGTTTTTGATTGATTGATTGGTTCCTTGGGTAGCTACATGTATATGTAACTTGTCTTAAACTAGACTTTGGCTAAACTTGGTATTCCTAATTCACCCAGCCCGGATTGGGCCTGGTTCGGGACAAGGCACTAGCCATGATGAAACTATTTCGTGTTGGGTAAAGTAAAGCACTGACACTACTACATGTACTAGAGTGATAGATCAATCATTGACATGTAGTTCAATAACCTACATAAATGCTTATAGAAAAGACCGTATTTAGCAAAACTGCACATTGTTTCCCAGTTCAGTTGAGGCTTAGGTACAGTTATTGTTCAAAAATGTTAGCGATCTGGCAGTATAATGCTTTCCCCTAAGAGATAAGAGCGGCCCAACTCCACCGGAACAGCTCCCGGAGCTAGAAATGAAATAATGAGTAGAATCTATTCACCGTAATAAAAGTCTACTTGCCCCCGGATATTAACACTGCTCTGATGGCTAGGCTATTCAACCCCACCATACTTACAATATTTGCTTTGGCGGCTCTATCCAATTTTTTGGTTTCTAGGATTAGTTACTTAACAATGTTCAGTAAGTAATGGTATTTCTAACACTGATATGTAATTGCATCCAACTCAACAATCTAGACTATATCATCAATTGTATGGTCCGTGGACTTAAATGTTATGTCCATTACATATAGTTATAAATCCTAACTAACTTAACTAGATGATATCAATTAGATGAAGGTATTTGTAAAAATATTAATTGACTGGATATCATTAGTATTATAAATTAACCACTAACACGTTTGTAGAGTGCCAGTACAACGGAATTGTAAATTTATAAATGGTGTGAATTATAATCATGAGCTATCACTCGCATAATGATTAAGCAGGCTTAAAATTGTAAGCCCGCAGCTGGGCCTCTACAATGATACAATGATGCGATACAAGTCAGGATGTCTACTTTCGAAGGCCTGTGGGATGATACTGTACCTTAACAGACCCACAGTTAATACGGTGTGGTTTCTTGCTCACTTTTCGGAGACTATAAATATCTGCAAGTACTAGCGTCCTTCGGTCTAGTTGGTATAATATGCATGTTGACTTCGGAGATAGATGTGGTAAAAACCTAATAAAACTGAACCAGAATAAAGTTATTATAAAGTTTATCCAACCATACAATCACAGCTGCAATTTGATATGTTAAGCGCGGGCTAGAGCGCGGGCTAGAGGTCGGTCTTGACTTACGTTAAACGGTAGGGCAGATATGCCACGTGGGTGTAGCATAGCATGTACGTAGCTGTGCATGTGAAGTTCCGGCCGTCCGCGCAGTAACGGAGAAAACGTCCAGTGTGCTTGCACTGAGCAGCGGCAGAAGGCCAAGTAAGCGTGTATGTGAGCTTTGGGTTGTTCCTGGGCATTCTGCAAGTGTGTCTCAATAGACGCGGCATCTTAGGGACAAATTTGTCATGCTTAGGGACAACCTTCTCGATCTCCGGAGTTTCAAACAAGGTATATAAACACATCTATATGCATACCCCATCGCAGTACTCCTATCTTGTACATGAGGGGTATCTAGATGCTTCTGCGCCGAAATCAACCTATACATACGTACATATGTATCTATATACATAAGTAATCTCATTAATCTGGCTGGAAGTTCAATAGGATAGTCCTTCGGAACTCCGCATGGGTGTTGTTTCAGCGCTTCGACTCCACAACCGCATGCTACATGTAGGCAGAACTTCGGTTTGCATAAAGGCTAACCTCGATTATGTGTTAGATGCACGAATTTAGGCCTCACAGATCCCCTTCACAGAGGCAAGGCCATATGTGCAGCCCGATTCATGGTTACTCTGCTCTAGAACAAATTTACATCAGTGTCTCTTACCCCTTACATCTCTCAGCTCTGGGATCAATTAGCCAATCGTGTCTAATTGCTTACCGCTTATTTAAGGTTCCAATAATCGATGTGGAGATGTGCACTTTATTCCCGGCCCTGCACACGAACGCAGTCCATGTACCCAGCCAGATATGTACATACATGTACAGACGTACACGAGTTCACAGATGCCTGCCTTCTCCCGTATCACATTGTTGGCTAAGCTACGCCACAGACTGAAAATTTTCATTCCCTGCATGTTTACTGTTCATCCAATATAATATATGAAGGAAGCACCACAGAATATTTGGAAAAAAAAGAATAGTTACTTAGTAGCCAGAGGCGTTAGATATCAAAGTCAGCGGTTACGTTACAATTATTACTTATTTCAAGTTCATACATATATACATAAACTGACATAAACTGTAACATGCAGATGGACATATTTCTGGGGTGCGTCAGAGCAACATGTTATGACTGAAATGCGGGAGAGACCATGTAGCCTTACCAACCTCTCTTTCAACACACACCCCGTTTCTTTACTGATCTTATCGACTCCTTAATGTCGTGTACTAACCCCTTTCCCCCCTATCTATAATGAAAAGTAGCTCTAAGCAGTGTAGGTAATGACCGGGGGTCCTAACGATTTATCTTGGAGTCGGGTCATAACGATTTTGATGAGACCGGGTCTTCGATCGGTCATAATGTAGGTCGTATCAGTACCAAGAAAGGCGATTCTATTAGAAAAAGATACAGACTTTTCTCAAGTTTTCCATAAATTGATGATACCACCCCGGAAGAGGATACGACCTAGGTCATTACCTTTTACGACCCATGGGTTCTCGACCGGGTCCTAACACTGCGGTCGTTACGGGTCGTGGGTCATTACCAACGCTGGTTCTAAGTGGGATTACTGACTACCAGAGGGTCTAGCAGGCTAAAAAGAAGAATCTCTTTGGCCAACTCCATCGGCAGCGGCTGCTTCCGGCTGGCTTTAATAAAACAAACGGAGATTCTGGAACCAAACGATAATGGCATAAATGTTTCTCCATAGGCGTATGATTTGGGGGAGTCTCAAGCTCTGATTGTATCGTTTTGAACCTTTGCCTAGCATATACAAATAATCGAAAATATCCACTTTTCATAAATTCAAACTTGACCATCATTAAACAATGTGGCCGGGAAAAAAACCCTTTATCCGTCCCAAATTCACCGGCGACCCCGTAGGCCTGCAGAAACAGCTGCGATTTATCCCCTCCGCTTTGGACTGTTATCACGATGCGCATTCTGATAATCACATCTTCTTGGGCTAAGCTCTTGACTGAAAGCCGTGTGGTGCACTTGGTCGCTGTTGGGGGCCTGATGAGGTTCGGCATTCATTAGGACACTGAGGAGCCAACGAGTCCAGCAAATCCAAATATACTACTCACAGTTGAAAACTGATAACTCGAGGCCTGGCCAGTGCTTTCAAATGCCATAGGCTCGCGATATCCGGCACGATTTCCGGAGGACCAAGTAGTAGTTTCGTAACTTGATTCAACGCCTGGATCATCCCAGGAAGTTTGGCGACTCTGTATCATGTGAGGAGCTATGCTGTCAGATGAAGTCGAGAATCCCCTAGGTGCCTCATAAAACTCAGATCCCCTTGGCTGCGAAGAGTAAAGTGCGTCCCCAGGGTTCAAATACTGTCGATCATAGCTTGTTGTGCCTGTGGAAAGAGCATTTGGATCTTGTTGGCCGTGAAAGGGAGAAATCGCCTCGTATGAGGCGCTGGGGCCTGTACTAAAACATGGCATAGGGGAGGGTCTACGACTTCCCGCTGAGTCCGCAATTGTGTTTTGGGCGTAAAGGTTGGGGGCACTGGAAACCCTCATTATGTGTGGGGGATAAACTGGCTCAGGCTGAGATACATATGGCGGATTCTGGTGAGTAGGAAACCCTTCAAGCTCCGTGAATTAGAATATGGCATAGAAGCTGGCTTGGGTATGAATCTTACCACTTTCAGACTGCCGAGAAGAGTGACTGGCTGACTGTGACGCATCCGCAGAAACTGCAGTGGGAATCTCATGTTCAGTGGTACTCTGAGTACGTCTGCGCCGGCCAGGAAGCTTTCCATTGTACTGTGAAATGATGTTGGCCGCATTGTCAACTTGCTCTTGACTCAGTTGGATTGCCCACAGTGCTTCATAAGTAGTCTTTCGGATACGATAGGATTCATCTTGCTCGACAAGTCGGTGAGGGCATTGACGAGTCCGTCTTGATGTCGAATTATCCTGAGGAACCTCTTTCAGATGACGAGTATAGAGTGACTTTCTCGTGTACACTCGTTTGCATCTATCACATTGGAAGGGAGAAAACGTCATGTGGTTTTCAATGAGATGGAATCTATAGAAGAATGTTGATGAGAGATAGATTCAAAAAAGAAAAACAAAAACAAAACCAAAAAAACACGCAGATTGGGTTTCAAACAAACCTGATGTCGGAGGGAAGTTTGAATGACTGTCCACAGACTTTTCCCCGTTCCTGGAACCTACAGATAAATCCACCATCAGGACCTGCGCGGGCAGGGGTGACAGTATGTTCGATTCCAGCCTTGGACTTCCTAGAGAAAGGTCGGGGACGATTGCCCATAAGACCTTGACCACTTGAGCTTCCACCACGATCGGAAGGCCCACTGTCAGGATTGTCTGACTGGGGACTATTGCTTCGAACTGTTTCTGGAAAGTTTGGCTCCATAGTGCTTGATGATTCGGTCATTTCATCAGGGCTCGAGTGGGATGCGGGTCCACCACCGAGTGTTAAAGTATAAGACGTGTCTGTATTGGTATCGTTGCTAAAGTGAAGTCCTTGGAGTGAATTACTGCGATCACATTTTGAATGGTAGCGGTCGTGGGCTCCAGTGGAGTAAGTGTTGTCATAACCCTTGAGCTGTTCCCATTTTTGGGATTTCTGTTGATCCATTGTGGCTTCAGGGGAGGCGGAATCTGAAAAGGCGTGATCTATGTCTTCGATCTCAGATTGCAAACGGGTCCCCTTTTCGACATTATGACGGGAAGCTAGGTCAGGGTGCTCGACCGGAAGTATGTGCTCCCATGGTGGGTCTTGAGGGCTGCTATTCATATGATGCCCCATGGTTTAGACACAGACGTCGTGTTTATAGGGTGTTTTGATAAAACGTGATATGGAGACATGAGTGTATACATACAAGGCAACATTTGTCTGGATTGATCTCCCCTACCCCGGTTATCAGACATTACTTTCTGAAAGAAGTTTTTTTAACTGATAAAAGATTTCCGGGAATATTTGAGGACTAGATTCTGGCGACCTGAGCGCTATATCTAGGTGAGTTAGTCCTTTCCCAACTGAAGATTTAGGGGGCATACTGTTTCGGATTATTATGTGCTTTTGTCACAGCGGCGACTGGCTTTCTGGCAAAACGGTAATTTTATTTTCGGAGTATATAAGGCGAAGGTTGTAACTATCTTCCTTTTTACCAGAAGACGAGAGTTCTAAAAGAGGATTTCATGGGAACGTTGGTGGGAATTTCGAATAAGGTATTGAAGATAGGATTCAAGAAAGCTTTTTAACATTACTTGACTCGGTTCAAGAACTACTTGAGCTCAAGGGCATTGCAGGGCTTCCATCACGGGGAGACTGCAGGTAGCAGAGCCTCAAAAGGTGTGCTTCTACGTTGATTGGCTCGTGGTCCCATGAAACGCTCGAACTTGCTAGTACCAGATACGCTCTAAATAATTAAATTTTTCCCCATGCGCGTCTGGGGCTGCGACTTGACCTAATTCGTCATTTTCTGATGCACAAGAGCCGCACTACACCCACCCTAGCGGCTAAAATTGCATTTGCTGGCGGCCGCCCAAAATCAAGCATTGCGGAGTGGACACTTGAAGCAGCAGATTGCATATATTCTTTGACTGACAAGTAGATTTTCCCGAATAAAAAACACCTACCGGGTAGTCCTGGGCTTCAGGTAGAGTGGGGGGTAAAGAATGACCTCGGGATACGCATAGCCATATCGGTATTATTTTTTAGGGCCAAAGAATTATCGATCATGATCATCAATGTTAAAAGAGTGCTTCCTATGCAGCACGTTGCGGACTGTTGTTGCCTTGCTCCTTAAAAAGTCACACGGGTTTCCGGGTACGTGCAGTCGATTTTTTTGTTAATAATTAAACTTATTTTCATAAACCCCAATGTATAATCTTCTCGAACTCGACGTTCCAAGGAAACCTACCTGAAACCGCAAAGTACCGTACATGGATTCATCGTAATTGCTGGTTGATGGGTTCCGATGCCTACGGTAACCCTATAAATAATACATTATACAGCGGCTCTTGGACGTCTTGGCAGTAACAGCCAGCTCCACGTATGTTCAGTTTGTACCTTTCTGTATAGTTACCAGCACCGGCCGATCCAGATATCTAGACAAACTCGCTACTTTTTACTTTTTGGGAGTTCCATAATCTCGGAAGCTATCCGATGGCGTGACATAACATGTGTGGCAATTGATTGCTGGGTGATGGTGTCTGTGTAGTGGAACCGGTAGTGGTTTGTGGTGGTACATGCGGCTCAAAATGTGGGTATTTCTTTGATGCGCTTCCGGGACACTTCAGCGGTGCATTGCTGATGAATCCGATCCTAGCACCGCAGGAAATTTTAAAGGCTGACTGGATCCTCATCCTCCTCCTCGAGCCTCTCTTCTTCGATGTACATACCTATTACAAAGGTCACGAAGACTAATGGGCCGGCCGAGTTTCCGCGAAGTGAGGACGCAAAGATTATATCGTAGCCTTCTTTGAATGTAATTGCGGGCATTGGTCGACACACATGCATGTACTGCCTAAGGTTTATGTGTTGTGGTAAGACCTCGATAAAAATCTGCCAAACAACAGTACATGCCAATGTTTGGACCTGAGGTACTTACCAGATTATCAGTACAGAAGTGGGCTTTCTTCTATCAGTCGCTTAGGATATAACAGCATGTAGTTCCGATATTGGATGAGCTGTATGCGTCACACACCGGAGGTTGCGCGCCAAGACCTAACAATACTCGGAACGGTGATACAGGGTTCTCACGGAGGAGGCAGGCTTCTCGAAATGGTCTTTCAACATCGCGACACCATCAATAAGATTGGGCGAGATAAAGTTCTGGCCATGCGCAGCAAGTAGAGCACAGTAGGTAACTACATACCGGTAAACATAGTTTAGAGGCCGAATAAAATACTGCAATCACATTCTACAAGGTAGATACATACCGTATGTATTCATTCAACTCCCCGCGGAAGTGTATCTGGGTACATATGTCCAATTGCAAGAGAACCTGCAAAAGGGCAATGATCATAATATCAAAACCGACAGATATGACCCAACCAGTAGAGGCTGTTTGTAAATGAGTCATCGAGATCTTCGCATACGTGGACTCTCTGTGGAGTCATCTGGCCTTTATGTCTTTCAGCCTCATGAATCGATGTGATATTCTAGAGCTAGGGACCGCATCATATAAATTACATAACTCTGATTCAATGACAACTATCATGTTGGAAGGATCATTACCGTCTGATGTGACTTTAGAAAGTATAGTCCACTGAAGGTTCCTTCGTCAGAAGGAAAAACAAAAAGATAACCCCAGTAAAAATTCAGCCGGTGGGCTATGTGACCACGATGGATCGTGTCTAACCCAAATTTATGATACGAATATCCGGATATCTAAGACAAGAGGCCATAACTATGGAGCCTTGTAGGTACAGAGTAGAGCTAGTAGGCCAGCTGGAGGAAAAAGAAAAAGAGCGTGACGGGGGTTGGTTATATCCGTCAACCGAAGACTTCTAACACAAGAACAAAAAAGACAGCCGCAAACAGGGGTATCGTACCTGTACTTTTTTTCCCATCATTCACCGTTATCAGGGTGACATTCAGTAATCTTCGTCGTAGGGCTCGGTTACATACTACCCTAGCTACAAACGTGGTTATTGGATGGCACCGGGATCGTCAAAACGAAGACCGGCCAGTAGCCGTTTTGGTTAATAGTTGAGGGCTTTACCTTAGCCGAAATCAACCACATGTGTATGAGTTTATATAGGCGAATCCATCGGCGCACTATCGGCGTTTAATACCGGTATATCAATTTAAAATAAGCTCCGGATCTTGTACTCCTCGAGACCTTAAAGGTTTTAGTATATGTGCCAATCGAATCGCTGATACCGATAGAGGCAGTCCCGACCCGTTCATTCCGCCCTCCATCCGACTCTCCCCCCTAGAACCAGGGCCAGGTATAAGCTCAACATATAATTTAGTAGTTAATATTAGCGAGCGGGAAGCGTATTGAAGTATGTACTTGCCTTAATATGCCCCTGGATTTGGTTGTCTTCCGAGTTCTGAGGGCTTTGATCTTGCATGCAATATATCCGTTCAAACTTTGACTAGTATGGGTACGTACTCCCAGTCCAGTATAATATAAGAGAATACAATAAACCCATGGTAAATATGGCACTCCCCAGAGAAACAAGCCATGAACTATCGACTTGGTCAAGGCCAGTTCCAACAAGTATCAGAAAAAGCAAGTCGGAAGAATTATGTACTAGATTGAAGTACTGTATATAGTCTCAGAGACCCTTACGTATATACCTTAGCTGCCTGGCTAAAATTCAATGATATATCATGGATCTATAGAATAACATCAATTACCCTAGGCTTTATCTTCAACACTGACGACTATATGTGCTCGAATGATGGATAATGTTCGGAATGGTGGCAAGAGCACGATAGCTATGATAATTTGGCCATAAGTACTCCTCTGATCGGACCCATTGCCAAAATATCTTTCGGAGTTCCGGTGTGAATGCACCCATGGATATATGTATTCAATCCTGAGCTGCTTGTTTAGGTTGCGTTATCCCTCCAGGCCGCAGACAATTATGGAGAGCAGTACTCCAAATTGTGATTCTATGAGGCCTCGCACCGGGAACTGCAATGAACAGAATTGGCAAATGTGGGATGAGGTTGGCGTGTAACGGGTGAGATGTTTAGTGTTCCCCGCATTTTTGCTCACAACATGGCATTCTGAAGGTGTCACTCCCGGATGATGTTAGTTTAAGCCTTTACCGTGGAACATAACACAGAAAAATGGAAGTATAGATGTAGCATACGTAACATTCTGACAGACCGCGGCTGTTAGTTTCTCGCCGTTGAAGTTCGGCAGGTTTTTCGAGCTGAAAGTAGCTAGCCTGAGTGTGGGGGTAAAGGAAACACACCGTCCAGACCATGGGAGAAGCATCGGGCTGTTCCAAACTCCTACAACGTTACACACATAAATCTCAGAGGCAAACACCACGTTGGCTAGGATAATTATGCTACCTTCACCGGAGGTTGAGCAACATATTAACTCTCCCGGTACTACTACCGGTAATGGAAATAGTTCCATAGTCACATGTATGCTATGGGATGAAGTAAGCATATTTGTCACCGCTTCTCTTGGAGGCTTCAACCTCTTTACTCATTCCATCTACAACTCCATCCCCACTCATCCCTGTCATCCTCGAGGATTGACCCCTTCCCTCTTCTCAAGGGTGTGCATGTAGCAGGCCTTATAGACACAAGTCCCTCAATATCGCAAAGAATCTTTCACATCTAGATTTCCTGCGTCATTAGGTATCATAGTTCCATCATGCGCAGTTCGAGCTGGGTACCTACATAACCACGGTGCGCATAGTGTCGTATGTAGGCACGTATGTAGACACAGCACGCCAGAAAGACCCCCCTCTTCCAACCGTTATACATATATATCAAGATCTACAGAGACTTTTGTCAATGAGTCTTCTCACTGATTCACGACCTAAGGAGCCTCCACAGACATCTATCCCAGAAGCTCAAGGAACTTGAAAACGGCGGCAACATGGGTTGTGTTCGTCCCTAAATCAATAGCAAACTGTATCAAAATGTACTTTACTTGATACAAATTTACTTTAGAACTACTACAGTGTAGCAGATAATGGAGTTAGTACACCGAGATCAACATTTGCCACGACATTTTATGGCAATTTATGTCTCCGGCAGAATTCCGCATACGCCTAGAACAAAGACCACATCTTGAGAAATCAGATCTTAATAGTGACGATATTTCTGTGGGAAACGGAGGTAACCCATAAGATTCAAGCTATAAGATGGGTATAGTCGAAACAGAAAGCTTTTGGGAGAATGCTACGGCTGCAACAACCTCTCGTTCGAGTACGGATGGAAACGATTTGAGCCTCATTTACGCCCAATACCATAGACAGTGAGGGGTACCTAGCTACACTTTCTTTAGCAGGTATTATCAGAGCGTAGATCTTCAGGTATGCTTTAGGCAAAGTCGGCCCCTGGTAAATGGACCCTCTTCGTTGACCGCAGTCATCGCCCACTAATCAGGCAGCAAGTTTAATCACATGATGGTGACACAGTGATATCACTAGGCTAAGACTTACCTATAGTTTATCTGGAATTGATTGACAGCTGTACTATGCGAAGAACCTAGAATAGCTATCTTAATCATGAACTATCACTCGGGTATCACCCGCTCTAATTTTTCTTTCTTTTCGAATTTAGCTGTGGCTGGTCGTTGAAAGAGATAGATACTTGGGTTAGTTATTTACTAGTTAATCGGATCTTTTGATTTTATCATGGTTAACAAGACAAAAAAAAACCCCTACAGATATATTATGATTCCGCACTCCTTGGGCTCTATTATAAAGTGACCCTTTCATACAACCTAGAAAGAATCACAAGGGAATAATTACCAAGATACTAGTAACATGGCATAGTCATACCTAATATTTAGTAAACAGGTATACCGCAAAATCTGAGTTCGGGTGGACGGTTGCCAAGAGGACAGCTTTGCAGAGGAGCTGAAAAATACCACCCTTAAAGGAAGAGATCAGAGCCTTTTACAACAGGATTACAGCCAACACCGCTCTTGGCAACCGTCCGAACGAACTGAGATTTTGCGGTAGTAGTTACCCCCGGTAGTTTATTTGCCTGCGTCCACCAGGTGTTCTGGGACATATAAGACATTCGAGAAGCTTCTTAATGACCCAAACCGAATTATTTCCTGAATCTGAGCAAGCAACATTTTGGTAATAATCTGAATATTTATTTTAATATTTGGGTAAAAAGCCCCTGCTTTCCCACGAATTTCGCCCCAAAATAACCAACTTGAAAACGCCGTACGTTATAGACATAAGAGAAGGGGAGAGACCCACGAAATACATAAGCACATATGATCCGAAGAACGAAATAAAATCGAAAGAAAGTCAAAGTCGAAAGATGGGGAATGAAAGCATGGAATAATGAGATGAAATACCACCAAACTTAAAACTTGAATCCAGCAAGAAATGGCCCAACACTGCGGAATCCAGGGCTTTGTATAACAACTCTTTGCGGAATGTTTCTAGCGCCCAATGATAATCCCTGATTCATGTTGGGAAAATCATTTCCTGTCATCTGAGGTCCTTCGTCCATAGGTTCCGTCATGTATGATGACTCTCTATTACTGATATCATTCTGCATCTGATATAACTCTGACTCGAACTCTATCGGGCTAGTGTTGTGATTCAAAAAATCTAGAGGTGGTTCATGTTGAGTGACAGTAATTTTCGGTACTTCCATAGTCCCAATATTTGACTCCTGCACGAAATTATTTGAAGGTAATGACGTAAAATAAACCGGCGGCGCGCTTTTTCGGCGAGTGTGTAGCGGATTAAACTGGTTTTGATCGCCTTCCTGTTGCCAGATTGGGCTCAGTTGGTGTCCATGTATTGTTTGGTTGGAGTAATTTTGCGGGGTCTGTGGGCTCAAACCTTCGAGGGTAGAGTCTGAATCCTCCCGCAAAATGTGAGCCTGATGAAGACTCTCTGAGCGCTGTCGAACGGCCATAACGGGTCTTTGCTCTAGTTCCACGCGCAATGGCGCTGTGTATTTTAAACAACCTCCTGAACCATCCATTTCGCTATCCGATGTGTTGTCAGGACTTGAGCAGCTTCCCTCTGATTCTGAGCTGCTGCTCCTCTCCTGGTTGTTGATATTTTGTGCATTTACGTCTGTATTCATGTTGTAAGCCCCTCAACTGGTCTTCTGTCCTATTACTCGAAAACAGTCAAGACCGTGAGGTAACTAACCATTGACTTCCTTTTCGTATTCATCAAATATGCGGATCATCTCCTGAGTACTCTTTGCTGTCTCTATTTGCTGATCGCGACGGAACTCGGCACTTTGCTCGTATGTTGACACGGCGGTCTTGCATTTGGTTTTGCGCTGCTCGCAGTGAATAGCTCTTGTCTTCTCACGGCCAAACCCTTCACCGCAGTTTATGCACTTGAAAGGTTTAAGCCACCGCCAGACATGTTCCCTAAAGATTTGGCATAGGTTAACTAAAATACTAAGGAAAAGCAAGACCTCGGGGGTGGATATCATGTAATTATATGAGAAAATGGGTAAATAAAAGTTATATATACTTTAATTTGCGAGGGTTTGGGAAGGTCTTGTTTGCGCAGTCTGCATGATCGGGGGCATGTTTGTTCCGAGCATAATATGGGCAAGTGAATGATGATGTCCTATCTATTTTGGCCATTTTAGTGATATCGTCGTATTGATCAACACCGTCGAGCTGTCTTTTGCTCGGCCGGGAACTCAAAATAGGGTGCTGCGAAGATGGGAATATGTTTTGTGCTCGAAGTTGGTAGGCGTCCCCACTTCCAATGCAATTGAATGTCGTTGAAGGTGGTGAAAACACAGTTGTCTCTGGACTTGTAACTTCTACTTTCGGTACAGGACCGACCCCCCCCACACTCAGAGGAGGAGCCCATCGGTTGGTGAGAGGAGTTGGTGGGCCTCCCAAAAGGGCAGATCCCTCAATTGTTTTCTTCAACCCGATACCGCACCATCGCTGAAGGATATTCTGGAGATCGACTGCTAGGTGGTTTCTTGCAAGGCCCTTCTCGAACTCGCTGGGCTTGAGCTGCTCCGTCAAGGCAATTTTCTCAAGGATGTTGTCGACAAGCTCGCAACGATTTCGGTCGCATCGCAGGTCCACAATGTTCAATTTCCAGTTTTGATTTTCAACAAATTTCTCAAGTTTATGTTTCTGGTAGAGCCATGGAGGTCGAGTGGCTTCGGAAAGCATACTGAAGTATGTGTTTACGGAAAGGTGTTGAGAGTATATAAGCTTAGAGAGATGGATAGATATTGAAGCACCGATTGACTTTATTCCACTCGACCAACATTTAGTTAGTATTATTGTTGTCTTCTCTCTCCTTGTATCTTGGAGGTGGTAAACATAAGGGTCTTACTACTATGTATTTAAGGTGGGTTGGGGTGAGATATCCTTTAGTGAGATTGGCCCTGACCTGACTATCTGTGTTGCCTCGCTAGATAGCGACTAGTATGATATAGCTGTAGTGTATGTACGCTTGTTGCCTTGAAGCTTACTAGATCATCCGTCGCTGCAGCACTCGGTTGATTTAAGCTTTGGGAAATTGTTCGAAGCCCCGAGGATTGGGCTGGGCAGACTTTATGTGCTGGGAGCCTAAACGCTAGCTGTGTCTACCTAGACATATTCCTGCGAAGTTATAGAGTTCGCATGGTTGGGGGGTGTGTGTTCGTGTTCGCGAACAGTCATCGATTGGGTCATGGTGGTTGCCTCGCGCCCGCTGCATGAATCATGATCACCAAAATTAAACCCATCGAACAAGGCTTGAATAAAAGTACATATACACAGGACTCAGTTTATGTGAACATATGATCGGGCGAAGCATTAGATGTCTCAATCTAATTGCTCACGAGGCTATCGTCCAATTTGAGAGGGTTCAATGGGGCTGACACTGTTGGCATGGCTCACGAGTGGGCGGGTTGTACTGGGGCTTGGACAACCCATCGCGGCTGCTTGACAACCACAGCCTCGTTTGTCTACATGCTCCACTCAGCCTCTCTGTGTTGGAGATCTTCGCGTGCACTGAGAGATTAATAAATAGAACCCGCTATATTAGCACGCCAGGCTGGTTGTATGGGCTGAGAAGAAGAAAATAGGAAGCCGTAGTTAGCTAGGCTTGCAACGCATGGAAGACGTGGGTGTTGGTTGAACCTTTGAATTTGCGGTGAGAAGAATTCAACCCATGCATGTTAGGTCATAATCTCAGTGTATATATACATACCATGACGATGGCCGGTTGATTGTGAAGGTCGTCCTAGTTTTATTAGGCGCTCCATGTGCAACTGTCAAATTTATGCGCGCTCATGTGAAGAAAGAAGACTCGTTATGTAACACAAAACGATGGAAATAAACAAAAGAGTATGAAAACATGATTGAAAAAATGGTGAAAAAAGGGATACAATATTTATATTTAAGTTTTGTGGAGGAGGAAGAAATTTTACATGAGAAAAAATTAATTTCTTCGTTTCGAAGCGTGTTGCAACTGAGGATAACCCGTTAAGCAATATCAGTTTTGAATGTTTTCTTAGCGCGTAGTAGAGAGGGTATATCAACCGAGAAACGAGCCAAGTTTTTGGCCAACCAAGTCACGATGAGTTCAAAAGTAAATTAGCTGCCAAATTTCTAATATAGGCGTCTGAATCGCCGACCTTTTGAGGTGCACTGCGACAAAATACATCAGACCCAATGTTAGAATTGAGTAGATCAGGAATGTGTGGACTTACCTCTCCTCTGGTGGTGGTAGTGGTGGTGATAGGCTCTTTTCCCTGTCATGATCCCTATCACCAGGCCTAAGAAGCATCACAGGCAGTGTCGGGTTAGAATCGGTCGGAGGATCGGGAGGTGGAGGACGGACTGGAGGTTGGGAAGGACGTTTCTCAGGCTCCGGGGAGTGAAGCCGTTCGGGCCCCCGAGCGGGAAGCCGTTCAGGTCCCGGGGATGGAAGCCGTTCAGGCCCCAAAGAGGGAAGCCGTTCAGGCCCCGAGGAGGGAAGCCGTTCAGGCCCCGGGGTAGCTGTTCCACGAGCATTGGGCGTGGGAGATGAAGATGTTGGGCTCGCAACTTCGGCTTCGGAGATCTTATTAGAGGGCTGACGTAGCTGTAGAGAAGGCGAATCCCTCTTGGATTCGTCCTCGATCTCAACCTTATTATCCTCATCTCGGCGCCCTGACAATTTCTTCTGATCTTCCACAAGCTCTGCCTCCCCAACATCAAGCATCTCCTGATCCCTAGACTCCGACTCTGGTTCTGATGGATGGCCTGGATGAATGATCTTCTCGTGCGCCTTGAGTTCGCGCATTCTCTTGAAGCTTTTTGTACATGATCCAAGCCTACAGGCAAAGTCCTTTGCGGGTAAATGTGTGTGTTCATGGTCTCTATGGTTGAAATATTGCCGTTAGAACGCATACTTCCATTTCACAGCCATCGTATTCTACTAGCCAGAGTCATGTACTCACTTCAACTTCGAAGGGTACTGGAAGCTTTTCCCACATCCTTCAAAGGGGCAAATATGGGCGCCGGCGCGGGGCTGACCTGAGCGATGGGAGCCGCGGCCTCTACGCGAACGAAAGTTCCCATTAATCGAAACTGCCCCTCTTCCGGGCGACGGGCCTGGGCTGTTTGTATTCCTCTGATGAAGGATGGGCCCACCATTATTGCCATTCAATGTAGTTCCCGTACCTCGGCCGGTGCTAACACTAGTGCTTGAGCTTGCTGCTGTGTATTGCGATTGCGAGGGCAATGTAGGCAGCGTTGTCGCAGGTGGGCTATTATGTTTCTTGTACTGTGCTGGTGGTGAACGTCCAACATTCATATTGCTGCCGGCGAGCGTGGGATTAAAAGGCTCGTCGAAGGGCCTGGCCTCCTTCCAACTGACTATTGGAGTGTTGCCCATGGACCTCTTCATTCTCTCGATTCTCTCCTCCAAGATTTTGTTGAGCTCTACTGTCGCAATTTCCAGGGCGCGTCCCTTATACTGTGGTTCGTGTGCCGCCTGAGGAAACTTATCTCTATAAGCTGCCTTGAGAGCACAGTCGAGCTTTTCGCAAGACCACGAAAGTGGTGGGTGAAACGCAAGACCTCCAGGGTTCAATTCTTTTTCTATAGCTGCGATAACTTCTTTGCTCAACCAGAGATATTCGTTCTCGTCCCGTTGTGCCATTCTGGTAAACCTAGATTCAGTCAACTCATGACGAGGCGTGAGAGGGGGGGGGGGGGGTAAACTGGGCAGGGTGGGGGGAGGCTCAACTCAAGTAGGGAAAAGCTTGGTCCTAGAGGCACTGGGGAAATTGATTTTCTTTAATGAATACTTACATATATATAGGATACGTGGTGACCCACACGGCTAGCGATATTAGTATCTGTCGTACGTTCGCGAAAGGCTAACCCGGTTGGTTCAGTATTCTATACTTAAACCATACTGTAGCTCTGTTCTTTCTTTCTTTCCACCGAAACTATTGAGTAAGACGCGGGGCCGTGAGAGTGAATGAAGTGGGATGGGGGCGGGCTTGTCGAAGATTTGTGTCATGATGTATTGGGCAAGGGTTATCCGCAAACTACACCAAAGAACATGTACGTGCTTGATCAACGTACGCAGAGACAAAAGTAACCTAAAACACAGCGCATACGATGGCACACGTCTATATAATCGTATAACGCCAGTATATACACGCAATATAATTAATTAGGGATACATGACTAACAGTCGGAAAATAAAAATAAAAGAAACGAATGTCTATAAATGATCAGTACCCCCGCCCTCGTCAAGCTCCTTTCCTCAGCTTCATGATCTACTTTATGTTACACTAGTACTATCAAAACGGATAAATGTCTTGCAGGATCGGCTAACCTTTCTAGGCATTCAACCTGTCCCACACGGATCGATCGGGGTACATGTAGCAAAGAGCCTCAAAAACCTATGTATTACGAACTTCACCACCATACCGCATACTAAACAAATAGAACAAGACATGTAGTTTTCGCCCATATTCAGGTAGTTCAAGGCCTCTTTATCTTCTGCATACGTTTCGATCTATGAGACGCTGGCTGATCAATATAATGAGCGATTTCTCAATATTCCAACCTAACTAGCTAGATTCTTGATCATAAAACCCAAGTGTTTCCCCCCCTCCCTTAACCTTCTAATCGTTCGTATTAAGGCACATGTCATAAATTAATCCTCAGTGAGCAACGGATAGGAGACCCCAAAGTGTTCTTGGTGGCATTCAGTCAATGACCTATCACAACATTTAGAGCTTCGTTTCCAAGCCGCGCGATCTTGCAGCCAATTAATGCATTTGTTTAATTCTTCACACGTATAGGTAGAATATATTGTTTTCTTATGTGCTGCATGTCTTATGTATTGCATGTCTTATATATTGCTATTTGTTCTCTCTTTTTTTTTCCTCCCCCTTCCGTAGACGTTAATGCCGTCGCTTGAGCTCCTACAACTTCAACCCGGTACTTGTACTGGTATTAAGCATATAATTACTTACCACAGGCACAAGGTTACCCACCAAACCAAGTCAAAAGGCTTACCCACCCCATCCCCTCTGTGTTCAAGGTACGGGTGGTTAGCCATAGTGGGCAGTAGTATTACTACATCAAGATTTCATTTGTTGCTAATGCTGCTCTGGGTATCACTAGCACCTCTCTAGATCTAGCCGTGAAGCGTTGTGACCTGTATCAACCTCTTCCGGGGGTCCTGGTTTCCTGCTTGGGGCGATCGCCAGTGCTGAAAAGCAGTGAAAATTCCAACAGTTTAAGGGATCTCGTTCGCGCTCAGTCATATTTTTTTCTTGATTTTAATTCCAACTACATAAGTGATGATACCCAATCTTCCCCGATTTACCGCCATCATAATGCGCAACTGCTCATGATCAAGTTTTTCTGCGACGTTCCAGGCAACGAAATGCTCTCATTGACGGGCTCATATGGAACCGGCAGCGGTCCCGCGCGCGCATCCCAAAAAGACTTAACCGAAGATTGAAATGCGGGTTAGTGATTCCAGAGAGAATTGGGATTGATTACTGATTTGATTTGTAGATACATGTACATATGTACTCCGGGCAGGTAAGAAGAACCTGAAAATGACTTTTGATGGTAACGACCTCTGATTCGCGGCTGGCGAAACGCTACACCAAATTGAACCCCTGCTTGCAGCTTGCATTTTCAAGCTCTTATTGCCTGCCCCAGTAAACTACATGTATGTGCCATACTCATTACTCGTATTTCTCTGACGTTTGTGGACGCGACTGATATTGCATGCCATACAAAAATACGCCAAGCTCATGATTTTGGGTGTATGCAATAATGGCCCAGTTAAAAAACGTCAGTGAAATACTAGTATTTGTTGGTGTTTCCGGACTGGACTGGGTCTGCATACCATCAAATCATGCACGATTCTCGTTCAATGCACGCCCAGTTCAGTTCGGAAATGCCAAAAAATAAGGATAAGCAGCCGATAGATGCTCGGGTACTTCGCCTAGGATCGAAGAGTACATGTAGTTGCTTGCAAGAAATTGCGGGTTGGCTTTCCAATTTGGAAAAAAAAGCTTGTCAAGTTTACGGCTTCGTTCATGAATTCATAACCAACATTGTAACCCCATTAACTAGCAGTATTATATGATAGGGGGTAGGTAAACTTCTGCGTTTTAAGGAATTGGAAGATGCTATCACAACGGTGCTAGTGCCTAGGCTAACGGCGCCATACATGTAGGTACATGTCGGCCACGTCGTGGACTTCAAGCGTTGTAATATTGCCACCACTATGATCATATGAATCAAATAATTAATGTGTTTAACGATAGCCTGTAGAACTAAATGTAAAGTCATTGGGCACGTAAACATTTTTTTCCCCTCCTTCTTTTCATCACGCCCAGTTATCCACATGCATACGTAAGCCTTTTTCCAAAACCATTTCTTTCTTTCTTTCTTTTCTTTTTTCTTCATTTTTTTTTCAATCACTGAATGGATACCGGTGGTTAAATCACACAAATAAAAAATCTGCACATAGCGGGGGTTTGGCTCGAGAAATCGCAAAAATTGAGACTTCGATCGAGTGGTAATTGTGATAAAGCACATAATTATAACAACACCTTTTTCAATCCAAGCACCCGGTATAGTGCGTGACAATTCCAATAAAGGCACTATTTAGGCCATTAGTAGTCACGTTGGTGAGTCCTGCCATATAAAGTGACTCATAATTACATGGTAATATATAAATGTCGATCACATTTGCCAAAACGTGGATTTTGCCCAGAAGGCAATAGCACTCTTAGATATCCGGTAAGTAAAGTATTGTCGTTCACGGGGTATTGGTGGATACTGGGTATTGACGAAGTGCAGGTAAAAATTGGCTTTGCTGTCTCTTTTCTGCCCTGTCCGCCATCCCCCGTGAGCGGCAGTAATTATCCCTATGGTAAATAGACCCTTTGCGCTAATGGATCCGGAGTCTTTTTTGACAGACTTAGCATTAATTAGCCAAGGAATTATAGATCCAGCCTTGCATTTGACTCCCAGAGAGTTGGTAAATCGCCTAATTAGACTTCCACTCCTTCTATTCTTTGTAGAATGACCAAATGATGACCTTTTTTTAAGAGGATTCTTTCATGATAAAATTCAGATGTAACTACACCTTTTATCAAATTCTCAATGATTTAGCTAAGGTGTTGGTGGTAGAAGAAAATTATTTACTTTGAGGTTGAATTTCCTCTCTCACCAAAAGGTGGATAATGCTGATCGGTGGCAAGCAACATCTGGCTCTATTTCTTATCTTCGAAAATCAACGAAAATCCATATAACGCTAAGAGACAAGGAAGCTGGATGCATCCAGCGCAAAGGGTCTAATATGAACTCGGGTCTGAGAAAACCTGACTTATGGGAAACAAGTGTGAATGGACACATTCCCGTAAGCAGTAGAGCTAGAGGATGGTTTTCGAATAAACCGGGTTCCCGTAAGCATAAGGTGATTGCTAGGATTCCTAAAGATCTGATTTCTATAAATTTGTAAAGATCTAATCAGTCCCTAATACAAATAGGGCATCGTGAAGCAGTAGAAGTGTATCTATTGAATAGACCCCCACCTCCGAGAGGGGGGGTCTATATATAACAAACAAATAGCCCCCCCGGCCGTTCTATTCGACAGAATCTCAAAAGGCGGTCTATTCGGCAATAGAGCAAGTTCTATCGCTTACGGGAAAGACTATATCAAGGGCCAATGACCAAAATTCGCAATGGTGCTGTCAGAACAAAAGATTTAAGGGCATTCGCTTAATCTTTATATCTAGTATCTCAAAACGTTAAGTTTCAACGGCCAATTTGATGTGGAGCCTCCTACTGGCTAAAGGAGCTTCTGAAAGATATAATATACCCTTTAGATCATGCTCTAGTAGCTAGGGAAGCTTTTAGGTGGATTGATTGGGTTTGGGTTTGTTAGGTTTGAACCAATAACCCAACCCGCGTTCATATATATATTCACACTTGAAAATGGGCATTTCCGGGGTGATTGTTAAATCCGATGTATCAATCAGAGTACTAGGATGTGCTTGCATACGTATATATCCATGTATATCTCGTAATGAGCAAATTCCAGGGGAGATCTATAGTGCTCTGAATAGATGTAACCAACCCTGCGTGACAAGACATATGTAGTGGTGAACCCTTCAATGCAATCGCCCAGCGTAGCAGAGCTCGACTCCAGGTTCTAGGTACGTTATCGATTAACCAGCATCTAGCTTATCGGAATTATAATATATTACCACGGGCATGTATTCCACCCCTTACACTTACTAGCACATACACTCGATCAATCACCGCGCACCAGCGCCAAGCCTACGTCATTAACGCGTCTCCTCGAAAATGTCCGTATGCTACGCGCTCCTTACAACCTCACTCAATTGCAAGCTGCCAACCTCCATACACACGCAGATATTACAGAAACGATGGCGACCACCCCCGTCCCGAGCCATATCACTCTTTATGAATTCGCCCAAGTGCTTTCTCGGTATCCCGCTACCATGAGCGCTCTCTCAGAGACGAATTCTGCGCCAAAACTGGCCAAACCAGACGAATCGTCAGAACTGAGCTCTGAGGAGCTCGACCTTTGGAGACTCAACACACTTCCCGAGGTTGTCAAGGCCAGAAGTAAACCCTGTTTGATGAAAGAGGAACTCCAGAAGCTACTTGGTTGTAAAATGTTTGTTCCCCCACAGCTCCTCACCTACATCTTCTCGATACAAAGGCTAAGAAGAACCCATAGGGCACGTGGGAAACGTCGTCAAGCCCTCCCAAAACTCATCTCTAGTAACGATCCCTCCACTGTGACCGCAGCAACCACTGCAGCATTCGATCACCTCCTCGGCGTACCGTCCCCGCCCACTACCGCGCATATCATCGCCTCGTTAAAGGAGCTCACTGATCCCCTCAAAGGAGTCGGGCCCGCTACAGCTTCCTACATCCTAGCCATTATGGCTCCAGATACCGTACCGCCGTTCTCAGATGAAGCGTACCGCTGGATTTTGCACTCTCCTGGTCGCGAGGGTTGGGGTAAGAAGATCAAATATGACGCAAAGGAATACAGGACCTACGTGGAAGGAGTTAAGGCACTCGTGGAAAGACTCGGGGGCGATGTTACTGCAGGCGAAGTTGAGAAGGTGGGATTTGTCCTGGGAAAAGAGGGCGCTGAATTTCGCAGCACCCCCGGCCCGGCGGGGGCCACTGGTCTAAGTGGGGTGGATGCGCTCGATGCAGCATTAGGGCTGGAAGGCGGGCAGAAAACAACAACTCCGACTATTCCAGCTGCTCCGGCGGCCCCGGTTACGGAGTCAACGGTTACGGGGTCAACGGTTACGGGGAAAAGAAAGGCAGATGAAAATCGGGATTCTGAGGATGATGCAGAGCCTTCTGAGCCTAGGCCAGTACAGAGGAGGAGGGCGCCGGCACCAAAGCGAGAAAGAGGGCGGTAAATGGGCTGGGTCTTTACGAGGACTCATTAGTGGTGCTGTGCACTTCCTTGGGTTCAGACCGCTAAAAACATAATTTCTTTACACTTACCCTTAATACTTTGTAAAAAAGGATGCTACAACCCTAGCCCATTCGTGTTTTAGCTACATAAATACTTTCGTTTCGGTACGCTTGCCTCTAGAACCTATACTATACTGTAATTGTAATCCAGAAGTACCTACATACATCATGGATACATCATACCTGTAACTGTCGTGGTCAGGTAAAAGCAACAATGAGGGGGAAGGTGGTGTACCGGATTACAATTGATTGATTGATTGGTTAATAATTCATGAAGTAACCGGATCACGCTTGATCAATCTTCCCGGATAATTTCATAAGGCCTCGCCGGCCTTGCAAAACACGAGCAGACATGACACGTATTTGGTGAATCACCCAAGCACCTAATTATATTACCCAAGATAGATGCACCATGTTTCTTAGCTCCGCATACACGTATACCTCCAAGAACAAGTAATCTTCGTTACATAAGAGTACAGGAAGCACATATATGTACTTATACATAATAATCTGCAGTCAGGTTCAATTAAGTTTTATATCATGTATGCGCGTTTGTGCGCACCGACCAAATTATTGGTCAAGAGAGTACGTAGTGGGTTAGGTGTGCCTATAAACGTTAACTACATGTAGCGTGCCAAACATATCGATCATTTCCCATAGAGTATTGCCAAGCCATACTAACTAACAAAGCTACCAAAAATAAATCTTACATGTGCCGTGGTGTTGTGTGGCCTAGTGCTAATGGGACGAGCTGGGTACATGTAGTTTGACTCTGTCAATTGGACATTTGTTCAATTCCTCACCATGTCGCCAGAGCACTAGTGGCCATATATATATATTCTGCCCGATATATATCGCGAAATTCCTCAGTTCACGAACTGGGGGCCCGGTTCAGTGAGTTTTCAATGTTTTGATCTGCTCATGAGAAATACAATACCAGAAAGGGGTAGAAATTCACTACCGTATTCCAGCCAATACGCTAGTGATGCTGTATTGATACGGTATCGATATGGTATTCTACTTACGAAACTGGTTTAAACGAGTATTCTTGACTCAATACCGTAGCCCCACGGTAGCAATTTTACCCTCATTTCCGACACTGTACCATACGAAGTTTGAACGGATTGCCCTGTTCAGCAAACCCATAGGGTGTCAAAGACTTTTAGCGGTGAACAGTACAGACAAGGAACCCACCTACCCGTTAGCCTTCAATTGGACTGATATTATATTCATCCACCCAACGCCTATACTCAACTGTTTATTTTGAGGGGGCCCTCTAAAAAAAAAAGTATGCTTTCCTTTCATTGATACTTAGTCGCCCTGAGAACTTCCGTTAGTTCGTTACTACCATGATCAATATCCCGGAGGGCACGTAACTAGCGGCGCTAGCCCTCCAGTTGCGAAAATAAATGCTGTTCGTTTTTAATTTTTCTTAATTCTTTTTAATTTTTCTGTAGAAGTGTTCCGTATACGTATAATATGTACATGATACGTACGCGTAAGGTTAATCCTAGGCCTATTATTATATGGTTGATCAGCTCACGCGCTTTAAGCACGAAATATCACTCACTCTGTTAGCGCTGTATCGATTATACTATGTTTTTTTTTTTTGTTTAATTCATTAATTGCATGCAACCTTACAGAATATCGATTATACTACATAAGATAATCGTTTATAATGTATTGAATTTATGGAGTCTCAACTGTAACATATATGGCCGTAGAGAATGACACTTAATGTGTGCTACTATCGAGTATCGAACGCCCATATCGAATATGCTACTATACAATCGGACATGTTATTGTCTAAAATGATATATGTATATACTATAGCTAACTATCGGGATTCCGCTGTATATATAGTAGAATATTTAGTTCCCTATCCTTATCATATTATTAGATACCGAGAGCTGCCAACATCCACATGTCAGTGTTGCTTTCGGATTAAAAGTATATAGATGAGAGTAGCATTTATATTTAGTAGAAGCGCATGTGCAATAATATTTGTGGACTAGCTTATAAAAGGAGACATCATTAACAAAAAAACGGCCACTGAAAAGGCATATCAACCAACACCATAATATATGTTGACATTAGGTGCAATATATATACTCATAAAATCGGGCTATCCCTCCTCCTTTCCTGGTTAACCGTTCGTTACGTGAATTACTACAAGTAAGAAAATCTTCACGATTGCCATTTTTTTTACACCCGATGTCGAAGAAATGAACACATTGACAAGCACAGATGATTCAAGGAGAAGGAAAAAAAGAAAACCACTACTCTTCTTAATCGTGTGGACACACACATATATATATGGTGTAATACGTTCGAAAAGCTATACAAATTACTTAGTATCAGTCTTCATCATCATCGCTGCACATAGGCTTTTGTGCGTAGTAGATATGCCTAATCAAGGTTAGTCAAAGGTTAATTTATTAAACCGCATCATGGGGGAAGGGTATTGCTCACTGTCGAGAATAAGAATGAATCTTCCTGCTCTTCGCATCTACTTTCGCCAGGGCAATCAATGCGTTGACTTCATCCACCTCCATGTCCATTACTCTTGTCAACAGAGCCATACCAAAGGCCGTAAAGCCTTCATCAGCTGTCATGTATAAGAATGCGCCCATCTCTTTCTGCAACTTGTCCGCAGGCCACGTTCCGAACGGAACCTTCATGACCTGGTGGTGGGCAGATTCGAATCCAGCCTCCACAAGGATTGGTTTGAGATTGGCGGCGATTTTGAATTCCCGTCCTAGCTTGGTGGCGGCCTGATTACATAGATCGTAGTACTTGTAGATGGAGCTGCTCTTGGGAAGACTGTCATCGTCACTGTGGAGGAAGAATTCGTATTCTGCGAGTTCGATCCAGCCGCCGGGCTTGGTACATCTACGAATATCAATCAGCAAGCTGCTATCACTAAATGATGGAGATGAAAGCGAACCTGTAAGCTTCTCTTATAAGCTTAGGCCAATCTTTAATTGCTCCGTTCAGGTGGCGTATATGGATTAGGTCGAAAGAATTCCTTGCAAATGTCCAATCGGCCTCCGCATCATCGATTTGGAATTGAACGTTTGGAGGGACCCTGTTAATCTAATTAACAAAATTTGGTTGATTTCTTTCTGGGAAGACCTAACATACCAACTTGGCTGAATAGGACTCAAATCTGTCCCGATGACTTCGGCGTTTGGGTACTTCCTATTATCAATTCCTGGGGTTAGTCGAATAACTTGTAATAGCTCCAGAAGGTGGTCTACTTACTCGGCGACATCAATTGCCCAGATACCTGTTCCAGTACCGATATCCAAGATTCTCTGAGGTTCTTCTACTGGCGCTAAGTGAAGCTTGTTCTTATATAGCAACACATAAATATGGTGTAGAATATCTAATCTACATACCAGCATCACATGTTAGTATGTGTACAGCAGGGCCAGAAAGAGAGCGAAATCAAATACCTTTCTTGCTCGGTTTCGTCATTAGGGAAGACATATTTGCCTTCCTTGTAGGCGTGATATCTGCGGCCGTTTTCGTAGCGATATCTAATTGCGAATAATTAGTAAGCTATAAAGTTTCTGTCGTAGGTCTCAACAAAGAACAGTTGAGCTCTTGTAATCGCGCGACAGTACTGTATCTTTCGCTACGGTTGTAGAGGATTGTCATACTCATAGATAGAGGAAGTCAATGAATCTGTGGAATACTCGCTCCTAGAGGCAGGTTAGATAGTACAATAAGCCGTCATTAGAAGTTTCGTGCACTCACGATCCTGTTCCATATTCAGATCCGGAACCGGAATCATCATTACACTGTCCAGAGACCAGTTGGTTAGATCTACAAATCGCGCATAAAACCTAAAGGGCTTCAACTCACTGCAGGGTCAAGTTCGATCACGTCCTGAACCGATTCAAACTGATCTTCTTCTTCTGCTGCTGCTGCTCCTGACATGGCTGATGTATATGGGGGAAATGATCTGGGGGAAATATTGTACCCAAAAGCTGAGATGAACTAACAGCGGGTAGGCAGATAGTATGTGGGTATTCATAGCTTATATATATATATCACCAGTGAGCACCTGGTTCATGTATCTGTACCCGGTATTCCGAAATTCTTTCGAGTAGTCCCGTACACCCCCTACCCCTCTGCTTGGCTCCTTCAGGGTAAAGAATCGGTACGGGCCGAGGACCTAACTAGATACAGCAAAGTCTGTTTGAACATCTCACCCTCGCATACCAAAACTAGCTAGCATTAGAAGTTAAAGATTAAAATCCCATCACTCGACCCTGCAGGATGATATGGTGGGTTGGGAATGTCGGTTGCCAACTTCCCTGTAGACCAAGACTAAGATGCTTTTTTCTCCGCGGGCTGAAGAATAAGAAATATTAATCTGTTTTTATAATAATCCATGTAGGTAATTGACAGGAACAACTAGAACGTTGGGCCTCCCGCCATCACCCGCTGTTACCACTAATTGACAACCCAGAAAGGTACACTTCGAGGGGTCATGTCGCCCAAGGCACTGGAACAGTGGATGGTGATGATGGTGATGATGATTACGATGATCCAAAGGGGCCACTTTTAAATCTCTCACCTCCCATTCCCCCGCACCATCTCCTGCGAGTGTAGAGTTTCGCCGAGCACATATCACATTTACATTTGAGTCAAAGCGTGGGTACTATACTCTACATCCCATCTGTTCTAGACCGAGGTTAGTGTAGGTACATACAGTCGGGAACAGCCATACCCGAATATATGAAAGGTTTCTTCAGACCGATTGGACAATGAGGCGTAAAGATATCTCTATCTATCTACAAGAAGCA
The DNA here is from genome assembly GCF_003444635.1 of Morchella importuna. Lineage (NCBI taxonomy): Eukaryota > Fungi > Ascomycota > Pezizomycetes > Pezizales > Morchellaceae > Morchella > Morchella importuna. Next base: position 408,577 of record NW_025763398.1, on the reverse strand, counting down.
GCGCCAGAAAACATTACATATGAGGCTCAGTAAGCCAAAGGGTGCAAATCAAGCTGGGCAGGCATTTATCTCATCTTTGGAACCAACATGGCCGGCGACCACCTTCATCGATGGGCTAGCAAAATTTAAAACTGTGATGGTCAAAATAGAAATAATATGTACATGATAGGGGCGCTTTCATTGATTGATATGTGAGCATGGTACATGTAGGTAGAATAGAGTAGCTACTCTACTCTACGTACTCTACATGTATGTAGCTGGGGTAGGTACATACTCTACACACTCTGGTCTAGAGCAGAACGCCTTGGAAGAGGAAAAAAGAATAATCGACGATGTATGTACTCTTCATTCCATAACCTTTCCGGACCGTATGGACTGTGAATACTTCGAGTGGTGCTCTAGATACTCTCCTCAATGGAGATTTGTCTACTTGAGTCTTGACTGAGGCTTTCAACCACATGTATGTAATCAGATGCTGTGTGCACCGCCAGCCAGTGGCACGAGAGCGCCCGACTGAGGCACAGGTGCATGAACTATTGAATCGTTCCATTAGTAATGTCCCACATGAACGTTCCGAGAAGTGGTCTCCTGGGATTTAGAAATTAGGCGAGCTTGCGCGCCATGCTGCGCACTAGTCCGTCCTTGGCAACTGAATTTTGGCGAGTTGCCGCGTGGACTTAAATGGGGGGAAACAGCCTCTTACCTCGCGGGGGCTAAAACACAGGCAATCAAAGGTCTGTATCAAGTAGGTACTGTAGGTACAACGTGCCCAAAAGATATGAATTCTAGTTTTCTTTCTAGCCAATTAAGCTATACCCCCAAAAAAGAAAATCCCATATAATAGGTATAGGAAAACATCGCGATCGTGAATTGTGAATGTTACCAACTCCACAAGCGACCGACCTACATGTAGATCAATCAAAAGGAACACGTTACATGCATACATGTATGTCTATACCAGCATATCATATATGCACCTGTTCAAGTACCCATGGCCTGAACTTCCACCTGCCTCGTTCATATTTAATCCTTACGGAAAAATCTAGGGTTGGCACTCCTTGTGGAGAGTAGAGTATATATTCTTCCAGTAGAGTTCTCTTTCGCCAGCTACGCGTAGTTCTCTACTCTAAGCTCCCTCTCCTCAAATACGCACACCAGGCGCGCATAATTCACTGTCCCTATCAGACTTTCAGCCTTCCTGATGACCAAGGCTTTACGTCCCACCCGCTAAAATTTTAGCCTAGTTGAATGCATCGTCGAGTTGCCAAAATTGGTGCGCAATTGAACTATCTATAGCGAGATATCGTTCTTGTACATCCCATGACAATAACTATAATGATGACCGTGAGGGATTCGTTTGTCGTTACCACTCTAAACGTGAGTCTTATGGCGAATTAGGTGAAGCTACATATATATGTAGTTTGAAGATGTCGCTAAGGGAGGGCTGCGTGTGTTTAGAGTTAACGATTGATTCTCGAATCATCAGATATTTGAGGAACTGTGCTTACGTTGAATCGTACATCATCTGTATTTAATTATGGTTCTTCACAGACTCTCGGAAGTCGGGGGTGATGCATAAAATCAGAGAACAAAAGAAAAGATAGAAACAAATACACAAACGAATGGGTATATATATGGTCTGGCCTTGAAAAAAAAAATGAATAGAGACCGTAAGATGATTAGTAGTAGATAAACAAGTAGCCTTTCTCATAAGATATAAATCTTGTCAAACATGAAGACATGAAAAGGAAAGGCCCAAAACCCATAGAAGTACAACAGCACAAGTACAAACAAAGAAAAACTCAGGACATGAGTATCAATCATACCAAAAAATAACGAAATAAAAAGTGACCGATTAAAATGGTGTAAGGTTTTAATGAAAAAAGAATTTGAAGAGCAGAGTTTGTATTTCTCATCCAATAGCCATGAAAGCGGAGGAGGGAATGAAAATTGGGTCCAGACCGTCATCACATGTGGTAGGTCAGTTTTGAGACTACCCTGGTGATTTACCAAGGATATGTACATATATTCAGATGATGATCATTTATGGGCCGGACTCGGAGGCAGGATGGCAGTAGTGTTCAGTGTGGCGAGAAATCTAGAAGGTAGGGCTCAATAGAATGCTGACTTGTTTTTCGATTTTTGAGTACCGACCACCGGCAGATTTCCCACATGAAAAGTTTGAACATTAGATTGCATTGATGTGTCGGTAATTGGTTGATGTGGGAGAACCAGGCGGCGTACCATAACGCGACCGGCGGATGGTACAATTATCAAGCCTCAGTCGAACTAGGAAAATGAAAAAGTATTGCAGTCCCAGTAGGCTAAAGGATCTAATGACCATCCCTCCGGTCTTTGAGGGCTTAAATTTTGGTACGCGGATCCATAATTTGCGGAATGGGAATTTGGGCTCTGTGATATATAACCTAAAGAATAATTTGGATGCTGGCCGAAATTTTGAGTAGGTTGCCGGGTATCTAGCGGCGAGCTATTAACTGAGTTGCCATCAACAAGACTAGAGGTTGAAGCTGTAGCATCCAGTTCGTAGTTGTTGTTGTAGTTATGCTGACTGCCAGCTCTCGGCGCCGTAGGAGAGTTCTGAAATGATTGATTCCGTAACTTTGTAATCTTTTTCTTTTCGCAGGCGCCAGGAGTGTTGAGATGTCTTTTGAGGGAGCTGTCTCGCCCAAAAAGCGAATCACAAACATGACATTTGCATTTAGTCTTGCTATGAACGGCTTGATGACTCCTAAGGAATGTATTAACATCAGATAAAAAGATCGAACAAACAATAAAGCAGGCAGGTAGTACTTACTTTAGCCGCGCCTCAAATGGAAATACTTCGTCGCAGTCGGGGCATTTATGCTGCTTTTTAGCTTCCCGACGAGCCGATTTTACGCTACCTGCGCTCGTACTATGCACCCGATTCAGAGTACCTGCTCCTGTTGTAGACAGTCCTTTGCCATTATTTCCGGGAGATGCACGACGTTTACTTTGTCGCGGTTTTGTAGAGCCATCAATATAACTCGAACATCCACGCGGCTTGATAGTATTTGCATGTATATGTTGGTCCGTTACCCCAGTAGTCGACATAGCCTTTGAAACGAGCCCTCTCCTTGGGTCCAAGAACGCCGTTCCTCCTTGCGTGATAATCCTGTGTGTAGACTCCATTCTCTGCTCCAGAAAAGCATCGCCATTCTGCTCCCTTGATCTCTCTGACACGCGCATACCCAGGTCTGCTCCCCAACCAAATCCCTCCGCGCCTACGACTTTAGCGGCCTGTTGGATGAGATTCTTAGAGGTTGAAGCTCCCATATCATCCCCGTGGTTATCCTTTTGAGTTAGCCCAGGTGCCCAGGGCCCATCCCTCGGATCTTCGTTTACGAATCGGCCCATCACCGAGTAGCCTGGATTAAAGTCGTCATACGTGTTATAGTTGAGGTAGTTCTCGATACACTTTGAGATCTCTTGCACTAATGATGCGCGAGCTTCGGACGGTAGAAAGTACCGATCGACAAAAGGTACACTTTCGATATTCTGGTCGTCGAAATTGAATGTGGTGCTTAGGTTTGCGATTAGAGGCTTCATTAGGGGTTTGATGAAATCGGCGTGCTGCTGCAATGACTCCGGCAATGTTTGTAGTCGGGAAGCGGTACAACTTTCGCTCGCCATGATGGATTGCTCTTTGTGTCAATCTCGATCGTTTATACTATTACAGATATTTGTATTAGCATCATAGCGGCAATATTACTAGCACTGGTACTCGGATAGGCGGGTATATTTAGAGAGCTAGCACTTACAAAAGTAAATACCAGCGCTTGCGATCGCGTACTGAGCGAACAAAAGGGTATAAGGTCTTATTTTGACAAAAGATGCCTCCCAGAACAAAAGTGGATAATAGCTGCGCAAAACGTCGGAGTATGGTAAAACGGGCAACCAAATAAGCCCGTATGAAAAGCAACACAGATACAGTCGTGGGATAAGACGTAGCTACAGGGTCGTAGTTGACTATCGTATCGACTTTCAAGCCGAGTTCAAGTAAAAAATGGAGGGCCGGACGTCGATAACTTATAGGGTATGCGCCAACGGTGCGTAATGTGCGAATTCGCACCAGGAGCGCAGTGCGAAGTTGATTATTTTGCTAGAGTCGAAGTCGAAATGTTGCTGCAGAGAGCAGGTCCCGGGCAGACTTGAATAGCTTTATGGTTTTCATAACCATAAACATGCGCAGGATTTCTCTTAGTTAGGGATGGAGGAGCTAGAGGGGGACGATAAGCTTCTGTCTGCTCCTTTTCGCTGCTGGTGGTACATCAGCCTACCTTGGTTCAATTAGGTCAGACTTTTTTGGACCTTCATATGAGTGCGACATGGATTCCGAATCGCAATTGAACCAATCATCTTTTGTGGCTCTGTGGCCCATTTGTGAATTTATGTATGCGCCCACAATAGCATTATACCGTGTACATACGCAGATGGATGATGGAACGGCCTCATCTTTCAGCACTGAGTTTCATTTCACAGCAACGTTTCGCCTTCCGAGGCCTGGGCATCAAAATCAGTTGTAGCAACACAATCGCTCGAGCTGATACCTGATAAACTGACGATAGTGCCTATCTAGGTGTAGGTACTCAGATGAAATAAAACCATAATGTTTAGTTTAGCAAGTCGATTGAACTCCGGTCGTTGATCCCCTCTACACCATCAGCCAGAAAATACCATTGTATCAGCAATTGATGCTTTTTCTTCTTTTCTGTATGCACTCTCCATACTTACATACGTCTGAGTTTTACAACCTGGCACCCATAATTATGTATCCCTTTAGTTGCTATGCTGTTTCACTGCTTTATGGATCCACTTTGATGCAGTAAGTACAAGTAGCTAAGTTGTGAGCGGGGGCTGTGCTGCTGTTGCTGTTACGTTCCTGTGGTGGTGAACGATGACCTGGCTCAAATTGCAAAAACGAAGTTGAGAAGAGGAGGCTGAGAATATGGCTGCACCTACCTACAGTAGTCATCTTTCCATGAATTGTGACCCAGATCATGTCCGTACACCCTCTGTCCTTGCTAGCGCCTTTCGACCAGATGAGTTCATGAGACCCAAACTGAGTGAAGCTGCTTCAGATCCGATCGGACCACTGGTATTTGCCCGTTCATGAACCATTTCTCAGCCCCAAACTAGATGTGACTTTCTGTTTGAACACCCTCAAACGGGCATACAATGGAGAGGTATCAAAACAGCCTCATCCGTCATCGTCCCTACCGGCTAGGAGAACCTGTTTAGAGATTGTTCATCATAATCAAAAAAGCCATCATATTAACAAAGTACATTAACAAAGTACAGTTATACGCTGTATGGATCGTACAGAGACCCGTGAACAGACGGACAATATCAGCCTTGAGGTTGAAGCCTATTCCAACGTCTTCGTGTTGTTAGCTAGACAGCGCAGGCACTGCGCTGCGTAGCTCACCGGCTAATTGCATCCGACTTAGATGTAGGTAGAGTACGGTGTGGTACTCTGCTTGCATTACTCTATGATTTTAAGCCTCAAGGATGAATTACCCGTCGTGAGCGTCTTAATTCTGGTGATCACGTACCGTGTAGAGTAGGTTTTACACACTCCACAAAACCAGTCAGATCAACAACTCCAACCCAGCCCATACTCTGCGTCTCTGCACTACTGCTGCTGATATCACACATGCACCTCCACAATATCCATAGGCTCGTTCCCCTCCCCTTCCCTCACTACTCTGTCCATTAATTGCTGGACTTGCCACCATCTGGGGTAGCGAAAGATTACCACACGATTGAATGACTACATGTACATATTAAGAACCTTATTTACGCGAATGGATGTTCGCCTGTCCCCAGCGCCTGTTCGAACGCTTACGACGATTCTGTCATCCAAAAATAAGCTTTGTCTTCTGGAAGGCCTCAAAACCAAACGATACATTGATAAATATTACATATAATATCTATTCTAGATTGCATGATCATTGAATGAACCTTGGCTAGCTGAACGAACCCCCCTGGGCTCCCCCCGGAAGCAGAGTTATCATACTTCTTGGCAATTGGAGGACGTTGGGAAATTAAGTCTATCTTCTAATCTTTTGAAAATCGTCGAAACGCCGGGTGAGGACGTTGCTTGTTCGAAGTACCTACATACATAAGCACGAGATACAAATTGCACTAGATTCAGAAGAAGTGTGCTTAGACAGCAGGTATTCTGTAGCGGCCGGAGGGATTTCAGAGGGATCTGAACCCGCCTAGACTGTATAATAATGAGTAGGATAACTCAGTGAGACATAACTGACTTGAGTATGTAGAGTAGATTCTAACCACATATATCTGATCACTGAGTTACATAACGAATAGAAGAGCTCCCCACAAGGCTCTGTTCCTCCATCCATCTTGCCTTATTCATCTGCATTTCCGGGGCAGTTAGATTCTAAATGGCCCCGAGGCTCACTCGTCTAGACGGGGGAAACTACGTGCAATCTAATCCACTGTCTAAGTACTTAGAGACGTAGGGTAGGTACAAACTCAATGTAGATGTTAAACCCAGTATGTACTGGACATTGACAGGTGATTTCTTATAGGGCTTGAATGAAGTATGTAGATACATGTATGTATGTAGGTACGTATACCTGGATTTTAAATTTTACTATTGTCTGTACCACGGTTAATGCACCATTAAGAGTCAGCGGCCAGCTCCGGAGGCTCTCCGTTCCGTTGAACGTGCAAGCTTTGACATACATCCAATAAACCTATTGCAATCAATAACAAGACATCGTTACGGAGGCTCTCCGCTTCGATTCTTGCACTCCTATCAGTCATCGGCTCAGCAATTGAGTTGCACTGCTGCTTCCCAACTAGCCATAGTAGAAAGATATCCTAATCGGGTACCCTAATAATCTAGGCTACATGATTCTTTTGTGAGTGCAATATAAGAATGATGATTTCATCATAAATAGGGACTTGGTGGTTCAATTACGCTGTCAATTTCGAATATTCAACAGAAGAAAAGTAAGTCACAATAAGAATCTCAAAACCCACCTGTTCCACATTCCAATGAAGCGCCGCAGGGCGTGCATACGCGCAGAATAATGATACAGGATTCCCCATGGTAGTTAGCGTCGGCGAGAGCTCACGGAGCCTTACTTGAGAATAGTTGTTTTGTAGACACATGTCTTTCTTACCGCATTCCCCAAAACACCCCCGATGCATTGATACTTTAATTACGTCTCTACACTGGCATACCTTGACCTGTCCGCTCTTCCAGCAGCGTGAGGTACAAGGTTATTCTGCAGCACTGCATGTCCTCTACTCGGAGCCATGAAATCGATTAGGGACCGAGTATCTAGGTAGTGCAGTACTGTGCAAGGCGTCCACTCCAGAATAAGAGATTTGAAGACTTCCTCTCTTGCGTCTTGCATGGGGGCTTAAAAAAAACCCACTACCCTACATCCTTAGAAACTATTCATCGACGGCATCAATAGATATAATAAAGGTTTCGCGTTTTTGACGTCCTTTTCCCTTCTGATGAATCAAGTGCCGTAGATCTACTTGACAAGTCAGGGGTGGTCGTGCCGCACCAGCAGCGCCTCATCGGGCACCTTGTCTTAATTCAAACCCTAGATCTCTTATCCCTTTCCCTGGTAAGAAGGACGGATACCACCGGAGGATAACCGCTCAACGCACAGAGAGGTTTCTAGTTCTTAGAGTACTTACATGTCTTAGTACGCTAGGACCGCGTAGCCTTGTCTTCTAGAATCGGTAAATTAAAGTGAATCAGAAGGTTTGGTTTCCGTTGGAATGCCACATGGCTATCTGGGGTGAGAGCATATGTAGGGCTAATTATCCCCACATTTATCATATGGAGTCTCTTGATACTCCTCGAAGAGTGATCATCGCGATTATGAGGTTGGTAGGCTGGCTACATGTAGTTCGCATAGACCAAAGGATTCTTGCACCCTTGAGGAGAGATCTAGGGTCAATGAACTACCAAGTGCCCAATGAAGCAGTCAGCGGGAACGGCGTCTGTGAGCCCAGATGATATTTCTCGCTGAGTACAACCCTAGCGTTCTCCCCAATGCTATCCATGTCAACAATTTAGTATTGAAGTACCGCGAGGCTGTATCAATCAGTAGCTACAGTTGGCAGATGCATCATGTTTTATATACCCACCCACTTGTTATTCGTATACAGAAGTCGCCTTGATCCTGCACGTGATTGTCTACGGAAGCTTCGGTTCCCCTGCATTGCATCACTACGGATATAACCTTGTAGGTTATCAACATGTAAAATTTTATCATGGAATCTAACTCATATCATATAGTTAGATCCTGAAGTTATACGCCTCGTACAGGGTTCTTAGCTTCACTCTCCAACAGAAAAGAAGATGTGTCGAAGAATGATAGGAAAGTAGCCTAAATAGGGTTTTCACCACGACCAGGAGAGAAAAGAAGGCTACGCTAAGAAATTTCTCAGCCTTTTTTTGTGTCTATAATCTTATGTACTATCTAAATAGCTCCAAAATTAATCTCGATCAAAAGCGTTGATCGTTCGATGTATTTATGTAGTCATGAAATATCACTCGATCCAGTCTACCATCTTGGCGCGCCTTGTTTTTAACCCATCGATTGCGCTTTTGGCACGCCTAATTGGCTGGTTCTAGCACTGCGTAAGCTAGAGTACCGAGTTACTCAAGAAGAGTAAGGACTTGAAACAGCTAGCTGCGAGAGGGAGTAAATCTAAATTTACCCTATACATTCATTCTCAAATCTTAACCCTGTATGGGACGCCAGTAATTCCGGAAATTTAGCGTCCATGATCTAATCGTATCTTGCGATTTATACCATAAACAATAGTGGTAAAGGTATCCAACGTCAGGTCTGTACATTTAGCTCTGTTTAACAAACTATTACGCCTAGAGTTAGTTGGAAATACTCGAAATAATATGTGTATAGTATAGGCAAATTCGAGATACCTGAATCCTAGTTATTCGATGTTTCCATGTCTGAGATGCCGCGCTGACTTGCATGGTTTCACACAGCCATGTGGCTTTCTCTGCATGAACCGGTTTTGAACCACAGTTCACGGACATGTTTCTGTTGACATTCCCCAAACCTCTCTGATGTGCGTGCTTAATCTCAGGGATCTTTCCACGTTTTTGGAAGGATCATCCAGCCGTGTTCTGCGTAACGCGCAAAAGGGGCTTGGACCTGAGAGGCTAATATTTTAGTAACCTTCATCTCGGACGCTTGAAAAACTTTCTGAAGGGACACATGAGTATGCACAACGACTGATTGAGAGGTTCGCCGTGAACATGGTAGCCTATTTGTTTACCGGTGGTTAGTGGGTGGTCGAACCGAATGGCGAGCAATTTTGTGTGGTATATTGAAGTACCTGGATTTAACTCTAGTTGGTAAGCAGTACTGCATGCACAGCCCGGGTTCGATATATTGCCTTTCTGGATATTTCAACCCCGGGAAAACCTGGAGTAAGAATGCGGGGCACACGCCTATGACCTTGTTTGTACTCTAGGCTGACATAAAAATCGAACGTAATTCCCGGTTAATGGGGAGAAGATGAGGCCCGTATCGCTCTATCTCGAGCGTGGAGATAGAGAGAGGCGAGCCTTGTCTAGGAGTGAAATAGATTCCGAGTCCATTCAAAGGGGATTTAATTTTTCGGTACATTTGAGGTTTAACTGGGAAAGAGAAGCACGTACCGTCCTGTTAGGTAGAACTAGTCCCTAACTTCTGAACGGCTCAGATCAGTGCGTAGCGCATAGCGCCTTACCCAATCCCACATGTTCTAGAAAAGACCCAAAACGTGGCAGCAACGTGAGCAACTCTCTCAACCTTGAACCCTGTCAACCACGTGGAAAGGAGCATGATGCTGTACGACCATTGAACCTGAGCCAGCGTCTAAAGCTGTCGAGAAATATTATTGAGGGATATGTTTGAACCCCCCACCCGCCTCAGGATATCATCATAAACTGCAATTTTATATGCTCTTGATACCTTGCTCACTGCAGTCATCATTGGACACCCAAATTCCAACTGCCGGTTATCTCTTATAGAATAGAGAAATTTTGTTTGTGAATACGTACGCACACATGCCAAAAAGCTTAAAGATTCAGCCGGCCGGGTCTATTGAAGATTTGACTTTGCATGTAGAATCATAGATCGTGAATTGAAGCAGGTTTAAGCTCACATTGACGTATTCTTATAGTAGGAGTATACATTCAGTGCCGTATAGAGGTAGCGACATGTCGTAGTATAGAAAGAAAAAAACAAGAAAAAAACACATGCATACACATGTGCGTAGTATAACACAAATACACTTGTAGATTAAAATATGCAGATATAAGTAAAGAAACAAAACCAGAACTAAGAGTAACCACGCGCGCGAACCAAATATTTTTCATCTAGATATCGATATATATCTATATAAGAACAACTCAGCTACCTATGCTTCATTGGTTAGCGCCTTAATCCATTTGCCCAAGCTGTTTAACAGTGTGCAGCCTGTATATATGTGGTTTTGAAAAACATACCATATGCCTAATCATTCGCGTGCATAGGACCTCGAATATACCACTACACCCTCTTCGTTTGGTGTTTGCCCAAGATATCTTCTCATAGTTTCAGGCATCGAGTTTAATCTTTGCGGAACTTTCGTCGTGTTTTGGTTTTCCCGGAAATTGTTTTTCTCCATATCGCCGTTGTTTTCAGTGATTCCGTTTTCTGAATGGAGGTCGGCGTGAGATGTGTGCTCTTCGGACATTCCTGTAGATAGCTTCCGGCTGGTTAGTACAGAATAGTAAAGAAAAACATTGGGTTGTTTATGCCACAACCTCCTGTTATCGCGTGATAGGTACTGGGTTACGTACCGATTGCTGCTGCTGTAGTATATATTGATATAGTTATATCGTTCCTACAGTTAAACTTTAATTTTCCAAGAACGAACACCTCAAATAAGGCAGCACACTATATATACGCGGGTCAGTCACACGAAGAGGTGGGTAGTACTGATTGATACAATTGCGGGCTGGCCGTTGGTATGCAGGTAAGCACTGCCTGCGGGGGGGAGGGGGTTGTAAGTGCACGTTTTGGTGTAAAAAAGGATATTCATATCGATGAATCAATTTTGCTCTTTTCCCCTAATTTTGTGCGCAGGTTGTTGGATACTGCATCGCAAGGTGTAATGGGTTAGCTTCAATGAGAATTGCCCTAATCTAGACTGTAAACATTACCTTAGATAGGCAGCTTAGCTACGGCGCTGATAGAGGACCAGAGTATATAAGAAGAGAAAAGATAGAAGGCAGCCGCATTCTTCAATTGATGTATGGGGGGAAGTTTTACAACCTGTTACATATAGCTGGCTAGGCAATATAAGTTCCGGTCTATCGACCAATCGATCAAATGGTCGGCCATGATCCATGAAACGGGCCCGCCTGGTGAATGTCTCACCATATAGTTCCCTGCATATAGTTAAGTTCAATTGAGTTGGTTACTCGCCGTGAGCTTAAGACTGACAAGGGACTTTGGGCCCATGGGGTACAAAGATGATCCATGAATAGTGAATGGATGAACGTCGGTTATTGACAAGCTACTAGCTGCTGGGGCGCTGACTGTCGAAGGTGAAGAGACAGCTGCTTTGCTGACGTGACCCGATTCTATATATCCCTTAGTTATCCTAAGATATGGGGCAGTGGGGCAGCGCATTGCTGACCAGAACTGAAGTCCTAACGCCAGTAAAGCGGGACAGATTTACTGTCTGTATGTATACTGTAAAATTTAGACAAAACATTTATATGCAGTTTGGTCCAAAGTGCATATACTACATGTAACCTATAACTCAATCTACATATACATAATCAATGAATTAAACAAAAACAAAAAAATCTACATATACATGTAGTCCACCATATATACGGACACGGTGATCGTGATACCGGAAAAACATATCAGTTATACTCTCAACAATATTGAGTACGCCCATGTAACTTAGGAAGTACATACATGTGTACTCCAAGCTGTTATATGTACCGGAAGGGCCACCTTAAGAAGACACATATTGTATATTGTATTTGCGTTATTAGCCACTTTTAAGCGTTGGGATCTGCAGTTAGAAACGTCACCAACAATATCAAGCAAGCCCTAACATATATTACTTGAGATTCAAACGTCTTCATTAATATAATCGATCCAGCATTGACATCTCTCTGACTCCGTCGTACCTCTTCGATTCACTCCTATTATATATTACTTGCTCTATTTATAACATTCAGTAAAGCTTAGCGAAATGGGCCCACAAGGAGCGGCAAATATATCTCAGGGTGCTGAAACGCTCGACATCCAATCTGGATTATAGCAAGGCTTATTTCTAGCCACGTGCACGGATATAAAGACCTCGGTGTCACCCTAAAAGGAAACATTGGGAAGGCTATGAAGATCTAGATCTTGCTTATACATTTCATAAGTTATAAAGCTCTTGGTATTTTCCATAAAGCTCAACAGACATATGTGTATTCTGGATCGATGAAGTTAACTAATGTATAAAATGATGTAGTACTAGTTGACATAAGAAATGCGGTAGTCTCAGAAGACTGGAATCCCTCTGAAAGCAATCGAGTACAGAACCCTGCAAAGGAAGAAAGAAACGAGCGAGTACAGTCAACACTACAAAGCAAATGCCGAGCTAGAGTCTAAAACAGATTTATGCCAAACAGCTGTTGAAGATCAGTCGTAGGATCGAATTAACTCCAACTCTACCCCCAGGGCTTCTCCGTTTAAACAATGGATTAACATGAAAAGACTGCTCTGGATCCAACCAGGAATATTAGACAAAGAAGGAGAAAATGCAACATGTCAAAAGTGAATATTAAAGAAATAAATAATCAGCAAACAATCCGTACCAGTAACGCCCAAAGACAAGCGCTTTAAACCATGCTCCACGTCAGTACTTACGCTTCAACCTCTTCACCTGGCGGAAGCCGTGGCCATGTTGCGGATGGTCTATGGCCGTTCCGTATTCCGTCGTTGTTTTGTGATGACCTCATTGGATTATACAGCCCTGGCCTTTGTGGCCTTGCTTCTCTCTGTGAGCTCTTCCTCTTGATAGACTTTAAGTCTTTGATATCCTTCTCGACTATTCCATAGAGATCGTCCAACAGCTTACATCTCTCCCAGTCCTTCAATTGCCAGCAAAAATTCCTCGTCAATTGAATCAACGCCAAAAGATCTCTGTCTGACTTTACTTTCTCTTTCTTGAATGCATGCTGTATCTCATCCACAGGTGAGATATCACCATTAAAAGACTCGATCCTCGACACCATGTCCCTCTGCAACCCTCGGGCATCGCTAATTCGCCGAAGAAGGTGTGTCCAGTGCGGTAGACTGAGGTCGGTGGGGCTTGTAATTTCCTCGCGTTTGGCAGTTATACAGAGCGGCTTTGAACTCCTATCATTGATGGTATCGAGGTGTGACTTGTGCAGTTTGTAAAACGTGAACGCGGCCTCAATACAACACTTCTGTAGGTGCTCGAAATACTTGATTTGCTGGTCCTTTTCGAGGTGCGCCTCTTGTTGGGGTTCCTTTGTCGGCGCGGCACTCGATTCTGCCTCGATATCTCCATCGGAATCATCCTCGGACTCGCTTTCAATGTTTGGAAGAAACTCCCGTCCTACCACAATCTCACTGGTTGGGGACATCTGGGGGGCAGCCGGAACGCTACGGTCCACCGAGATTGTCCCAATCTCGTGTCGAATCCCCGGACTGTTGATGCCTCGAGAAGAAGAAGAAGTCGATTCGGGACCGGCTTGAAATCCAAACCCTGCATTCCAACCGAGCCAGAATCCGTTCCTTTGCTCTCTGGCGCCCAATCTATCACGTATCCTATCAAGAGATTGCACTATCTGGGCGTGTTCAGCAGCACTAGGTGAGAGCGATTGATGCTCCAGCAGATCCCCTAGCATGTTCAATTGCCCAAGCACATGTGCCAACACCGCTGTTTGCAGCGACTCTCCAACACCATTGATATCCACGCCTCCATTATCACGGGGACTCAGCAGCGCACTCGCCTGCCTGCCTAACGTCCCTCCACCGGAAATCTGGGTCAAGAAGTCGCCGAGGTCAAGATTCACACCCATATTCAGGCAGGGCCTTACATCCTTCTTCAAATTCTTCGGTGGCACCGGGAGCCAGGTCATCTTCAATGATTCTTCCGACTTGTGGTGCTTTATAACATGCTTCAGAGCTTTCTCACGTTTCCTGAAGGCGCAAACCTCTACTTCGCAGTACCAGATCCGGTGCGTCGCTTGGTGCCGGATAAAGGCGTCGATGCTGGAGGCGGCGAATTTCTCGGCGCATTTGGTGAAAGCGCAGTGGTAGCGTCTGGTTGGGGTACGGCAAACCTTGGTGTGTTCTCTGATCGGACAATGGGGGAAATGTCAACACATCTGACCGAAAGCACCAATGCTACTACCAGAACTACTAGATGTAACTACATGGATGGGTGTAGCTAGCTAGTAGCTACCAATATAGGCCGGATCCGAGCTAGCTATCTAAACTCTTGATTGGGAAACGTACCTGTATAAACCATCATCCGAGAAATAGCTTCCACAATCTTCCCGAAAACATCGGAGTGGGCTTAATGGTTCGGCGGCGGCGGCGGAGGAGGTGGTGGTGGCTTGAAGGGCGCCGCTGGTGTCGTCTACTGGCGGGGAGGAGCCATTCGCAATCTATATGGGGCATCAATTCAGGCGCCCCTCCAGAACCATTGACCACTTATAACTTACCACCGCGTTTGACTTGTGCCTTCCGGTCTGGATCAACGGGAAGGTTGGGAACTTGTCAAGACTCCAACGTGTAGCTGGATGAGGTGCACATGGTCAGTACGACGGGTAGCTGCAGAATTCAAGTCAAAGGGGGGAGGGGTTTGGATTTACTAACTCATATTGCGCGCGTTATAAGATTGAGACTATACTACGCTGGCGGAGTTCGTCGGGTACACGTATGGAGATGATCGAGGAGAAAGAAGAGAATAATGAGAATGAGCCCGTTTCCATCGTCAATGGCAAAGTAAGGAAGGATAATAGGCATATGTATGTTGGGGCGACGACCAGGCGGCGCCGCACAAAAGAAAAAAATCCTTGTTGGATTTCTAATAATATGCTGAGGCTCTGTTCAAGGCGCTTGGAGAAGATTGCCTGTGGATTCATCTCGCGGTCTACTGTACTGTGCATGCAGATGTGATTATGTTATCTCGAGCACGGTACTGGGTGTTAACTTTTTAAATTTTACTGCTTGCTCTAATAACAACGGTTCTACATATTAATATTGCATGTAGGTAGCTACACTCTACTCAGCATTCTCACGATGTCCATGGCCAATAACGCGGAAATTTCTTGAGTTTAGGCAAGCATGACCCTGGCCCCATCTGCCTTTGATCTTTCAGCTATCCAGCGTTCGCTCTCTATGGGTGGATCTAATGCGGTTTATAGGGGAACCTTTGTTGACACTTCATGAGCATGAGCTTACTCTACATTTACCGTATTATATTTACCTAGGACGTACTCGACTCTTTTTATTCGATCCTGGGAATTACTACCGCCACCCGCATTGTATTGATGATCGTTAATTTTACCTGCAGTTTGTTTCTCGATAATTCTATGTCGCTCTCAACAAACAAACAATCGCACCTCCGACCCCTCGACCCCTCGACCCCCCGGCTCGCCGTACCGGACATAGGCGACAGGCAAAGAGCGGGCTAGAGGAGGAAGGTGATCAACCTAGGTCTCAATTGTGTGTATTATTTACATCGCACATTATCTGCTAAAACCCCAGGTAGCAATCGAGGTAATTAAATCTAATGCAATAGGTAAACTGACCCCAAAACCCGGTCAAGGGCTCCCATTTTAGCCAGCAGTGGTCTAGAATTAGGATGAAGGAGTTCTCCAGGCATACCCATATCGAAATCCTCGACCAGGCGGAGCATTACCCATTTTTTCCCTTTCCTTTCCTTTCCTCCTTCCCGCATTCGCTTACCACTAGAACGTGCGGCGGGACATGCGGATTAAGCTTAAGCTCATGCCAAACAATTAACTATTCGGTTGAAGTGGAGGAAAGAAAAAATCCATGTTGACCGATACAGCCAACCCATCCATCCATCCATCCATCCATCCCAACCCACTTCACTCCGCGAGCACCTGACTTGACTCCCAGACACCGGCTCCGGCGCCTCGATCCTCCTCTATCCTTATTTTTTTCATTATGCCGCTGCTTCCGCTGGCTGACATGTCGACCTTGCATGGTGCTGACATAAACTTATTCATGCTCTATTCTAGCTAGCTAGCTCTGGACGTCTTCTCTGGCTGCCCCCGTGCTGTGATTGGACAAAGGGCGGAAATTGCGCTTGTGGGCGAGTGATTGCCTGTGAAGCCGCTAGCACTAGCACTAGCACGTAGAGTAGAGTAGCTCAGTAGATGGGGCGACGACGAGACCAAGACGCCACCGGGGATGGTCATGTAGGGTAGCAGGTTGGGAGGGTTGGGATGTAGATAACCGCAGTACCAAAACGGGTGTGGATTCATTACGGGATTGCCGTTAGTGCGCTACTACACTTACATACATGTAGTAATGTAACAAGATCGAATACAGTACTGGTATAACGGTACTTCCTTTGCAAATAACGCCGGTTTAACTCCGTGCTCTGTACTAAATTCCGCAGTCCTGTACTGGTAGTGATTTCGTAAGTTACATGGTACTGGTGTGATTGTGATACGAGAGCTCGAGGCCGAGGCTGTAGTGATCGGTATATACCGGTGTCTTTGCGATTTTGTGTGTTCTATTTCAATTGTAATATCGTACGTAAAGTATAATGTAGGATGTAGGTACAATGTATGTTCGATATATAAATACACGTTGGAGCACTGCTTAGACCCTAAAATTATATCGGAAACGGGGCTGAGGGCTATGTATATAGCATTGCGGTGAGGAAACGTTTAAAACGTTACAAGTATTTTCTGATATGGTGGCCAGCTTAATTCACATCTTTACCCCACGTACGTATTCGTTCGTTCAATCATTCATCCATTAATTCATCCATTCATCTATTCGTCCACTCACTCCTCACTCATTCTCACAACATACATGTAGCGTATTTGCACTATATTTACCATATATCCCATATCACAATATATACCCACCTGTACCGAGGATTTCGATTGATTGATTTGGCAATCTTCAGTTTCGTCTTGTCTCATCCCGCAAATCAAAATCAAGATCAACAGTACACCCTGCCCTGCCTCGATCCCAGGTGTACCCTAGCTGCGCTTCCCCATGCACCTTCTTTTTGAAAATTCCTCCCCTCCCCAGTAGGTACCTCTTTCTGACGTTCCTCATGTGCTAGGACCCCTCTCTCTCTCTCTCTCCCTCCCTCCCTCCCTCTCATCTGAACCTGCCTACCTACATCATACATGTAAGAGTGCACACACCGTACCCCCGATCCGAGATATCGCATCTCTGTCTCCCCCAGATCCTCCCCGCAAAAAAAAAAAAAAAAAAAGGTGAAACTAAACCTAATGTAATTAACTGAGACATGAATGCACCGACCCTCTTCTTCCTCCTCCTGCTCCTCCCCCGCATTTTTCTACGCCGTAAAGTATGTAGGTAGATGTAAATATACTTTTGCGCTGCACTAGTGCACCGCCACCCAACTGGCTGGCTGCTACATATAAATTATGGGAAGTGTATGTATTTACTCTATATTGGTACTGCAGTAAAATACTGGGCAGTTCAGATACGAAGGGAAATAGGTACAGAGGGAAGTGTTTTGTGTTTAGTGCATCATATCATAATATGCCCTTTTGGAGAAACTCCCCGGCCGGCCCGGCCGGTGGATGCCTGCCTACCTGCCTGCCTGCTTTCTGAAGTGAAGTGAGTGCTCAACTGGGTTTTTCAAAGGCTGGCTGGGCGATTATGACATTGGTCAAGACAGCCTGATCAAGCCACGTGAGCGGGACTGTCTGTCTGTCTGCACTGTATGACAATGGCCGGGCGTCGGGTCGATCGGGGCTCCGATTCGAATTTCGGGAGTGTCAACTTTTGTTTGTGAAACTGTATCATAGCAGAGCGGGTAAAGGAGTAGTTCTTATGTAATACTACAAGTAGATAGCTACGATACACAGACCGGCCGACAAGATCACTGTGATATGATATGATATGATATGAGTATATGAGTATGAGTCGACTTATACCTAGCTGGGTGCTCTAGAGAATCTAACTACGTAGGCTATAGTGCAATGTTGCATCAGGTAGAGCAGGTAGAGCAGGTAGAGAGAGAGCATTTTTCATAGCCTTGGACAACAACAAGACGAGACGAGAGGATCGAGAAGAGGGCATGTCATAATGTAGGTACGATGGGGCCATGGATGGGGATGGATGCACAATACTTCTGTAGCTAACTACATAACTACCTTGCAATAGTTACCTTGTCCATTGCCATTGTCCACCCGGAGGACAAGCCGTTTGATGATTTACAACAGCGACGGTGACAGTGACATGTGCGGAGGGAGGAGCACGGTACATACATGCCACAAAGGCAATGTCTAGTACTCAACCTGGTCCCTTGATCTGTCATATCTCCATCTGGAGGGGCCCGGCCGTGCCCGGTTTCTTAGATGTATCGCGGGGGGGTGGGAGTTGGAACTTCTGGCTCTTGTCTTAATTGTGCTTGTGCAACGATACTTCCTTCTACTTCTGAGAAAGGTACAGACAGACAGACACAGATACGTAACTTGCCGGATGGGATAGGATAGGATATGATGGGGAAATCCTGCCTCTTTCAAGATCACTGCTTCACTTCGACACCCCTCTCAGCAAGAGCCAGATCAAGTACAGAACCAGCTACGTAGCCATCGCCAACTTCCAAACCCACACCTTTTGTTCCAGAAGGCCCGGCGCCATGGTCCGGCTTGGGGGTGAGGAGGGGTCGGACGGAGGGAGGGGTGTGTGTGTGTGTGTGTGTGTGTGGAGGGGTAGAATAGCTACATACTTCTCGATGGGAGGGGGTGTAGAGCAGAAGCAGAAGCAGAGGGAGGGGGCCGGGCGGTACAGTGACAGCTCCTACTCTAGCGAGTAGAACCACCACCATGATGTGCTGGCACTTTAGTTCAGTCAGTCAAGTCAGTTCAGTTTCCAGCCTCATGCTCACCCATGAATGGTTAGAGTGCTCTACTCTACTCTAGCTGGCTGGCTGGCTGGTAGTTAAACCCGGGGAAGGGAAGGGTGCGGTGCATATGTATGCATGCGGGTGCGGATGCGGAGCTGCGCTATGCGCACATGCTCCCGCGCGCGCGCGCGCAAGCAGAGACTGTTCTTGATTTTGATTTGGTTTGGTTTCTGGTTTCTGGTTTTCTGTTTTCTGTTTTCTGTTTCTGTTTCGGCGGTGGTGGTGCCGGTGGTGCAATTGGGTGGGTGGATTAGCTGGGTGGGATGGCGAGAAACCTACTCTAGGTTGGATCGTGCAT
Organism: Morchella importuna; assembly: GCF_003444635.1. Classification (NCBI taxonomy): domain Eukaryota; kingdom Fungi; phylum Ascomycota; class Pezizomycetes; order Pezizales; family Morchellaceae; genus Morchella; species Morchella importuna. Next base: position 389,040 of record NW_025763398.1, on the reverse strand, counting down.
GGCAGGCAGGTCTACTCTAGAGTACTTGTATGTAGATGTAGATGTATGTAGCTAGCTGCCTACATTGTATGTACATACATACATTTTTCACACAGGTAATTGTCAAGCAGAAACGAAATGGTTCGCGGTTTACACCTCCGCTGAGTGTGTTCTTTTCTACATAACCCTCCTCATATCTCATTTTGCATTTTGCGTAATATGTATCCCGATTGAGGGTGAGCGGCGTTCCTGTTTGGGGGACAGAACAGAAAAGAGAAGCTAGGAAGAAGAAGCAGCAAGGCAGAATTGAGTTTCTGGTTCTGGTGATGCGCGCGTGGACCAACGCAGACAGAGATCGGGCATCGTGAGTGAGTGAGTGAGTGAGTGAGGGTGAGGGTGTGAGTGGGAGCTACATACCTTGGTGAGCGTGAGTGTGAGTGAGGCTCTAGTTCGAGACTGGGAGTGTGCGAAGAGAACGGTGCACCGGCAGAGAGAGCAGGGAAGTTAGAGGAGAGGAGAGGAGAGGAAATGAGTACGAGTACCGAGTACTACATACATCCAGTTACAGACAGCGGGAGCGTTACTCCATGTACCTGCCAGAGAACGGCCATAGTACTCCTCCACAGACATATAGCTAAATACAACAATTAGTGCACTTCCACTCCCATCCGTGAGTTGGACAGCTGCAATCCTCCACGGGCCCATAGACGAACGAATTGACCGCGCGGGTAGGGCTCTTAGCTCTCTACATGAGCTACATGAGCTACATGTAGCTCTACTACTAAGAGTATTAGCTACAGTACATATATCCACAAGTAGTTAGAGCGCTCATGGCATGGTTACTCTACTTGGCCTGCTCTACAACGAACATGTAAATGTAACCTCTACCTCTACCCACTTACGTCCCTCCATCTCACCTCCTCAACTCGAAAGGTCCCTGTATGACATTTGTCAATCCAGGATATCCCATGTTCCTTTGCGGTCCCATTGGCAATGGAGTGAGCAAGGTGAGCAGTGAGTGAGTGAGTGAGTGAGTGAGTAAATGAGTGAGTCGTATCCCTCCATCCACCCTTTCCACCACCCTTCCAGCCAGCTAGCTAGCTACTCTCGTAACCCTCTCTCCCTCCATTCTCCAAACAAGAAATTCAAACCCCCCCCCCAAAAAAAAAAAAAACCCCCCAGGGCAAAACACCCCTCCCTACCACCCCATTCGCCCATCCCCGCTCCTCCTCCCCTCCACCCTCCCTTCGTCGTCCTTCGAGCCCTCCGCCTTCTTTGCGCCTACCAGGCGGAACACACACCGAACGGCCGTCCCGCCCAATCAGCCCATGCCAGCAGTGTCCGCCTCGATCCACTGGCTGCCTGCCCGTGCATGGTGATTGGCCGCGGAATATAGGTACTGTACTCCAGCGTCGTCGTCGTGGTGGTGGTGGTTGTACGACCACCACCACCACCACCACACATAGAGTACACATACACATACACATACACATACACATACACATACACCCAGGTGCGCAGTAGGTTACAGGACGCACAGGTTTTTTTCTTTCTTTCTTTCTTTGCTTTAGCCAGGGAAGGGACTAGGAGGAGGCCCGTCATATCTGTCACTGCACTGGGCTGGGCCGGGCTGGGGGCATGATGGCGGAAAGCAGAGCGGGCAAGCAAGCAGGCATGGCATGGCATGGCAGGCAGGCAGGCAGGCAATCTAGAGGTAGGCTGACAAAAAGGTGTACTTACGTCTTGTCTTGGGAGGAGTGAAAGTGTAGCCCATGCTAGCTAGTATGAGAGAGTGCAGAGGTGCAGAGAGAGTAGGTAGTGCCAGTTGCCAGTGCCAGTTGCCAGTGCAGTTGAGAGACGTCGTCGTCGAACGTCGAACCTCTGAGAGAGAGAGGCTTCAACTTTTGGGCCCTCTTACTCTCACCACCCCACCCCCACCACCGCCCATACCAGCAAACTACCACACACACATAAAAACTGTTTGAGGGTTTTTTTTTACTTTTTGGGAAATCCCTTGGAGGGCTGGCTGGCCTGTTTGAGACGCTTCTTATTTATTCTCCGAGATTTGTTCATAAAGTTGGTTTTTTTTGGTGGCATACTTTCTTCCTACTTGACTACTGCTACGCTACTACTACTACTACTACGACGTACTACTACTACTACGTATACTACTACTACTACTATCTACTACTATCTTACTATTACTAGCTATACTGCATACACACGTACCATACCTGGCTTATATATTTGCTTCTACTTCTTCTACTTCTTCTACTTCTACTTCTACTTCTGCTTCTTCTGCTTCTTCTGCTTCTCTTCTACTTCTGCTTCTATACTACTTCTGCTTCTATACTACCTATACTACTCTTTCTTCCATACTATATCCACTCTCTCTGTTGCTTGCTTGCAACGACAACAGAACACGACTGCCACTCACAACTACGTATACCACTACACTCCCCACTACCGCTGCCCGCTATCTATCTATTATTACCCCACAACGGCTCGACTCTGTCTTATCTTCATTCCTTTCGAACCCACCGATCCATCGCCAACAACCACGAACGGCGCCTACCAGCCTACATAGCTTCCTTCTTTTGATTTGCCCTCCATACATAGCATCCCGTCTAGCTCGTTCCCCTCCTTCCTTCCTTCCTTCCTTCCTTCCCCCCCGCTTACTATACTACTACTGCTGCTGCTGCTGCTGCTACTACTATATACCGAATATATATTTCAAGAGCTAGAGTTCTTCTCCCTTCTCTTTTTTCTCCCCCCAGCTCGTCAGGTAAAGATTGCGTCGAGCTCATAACCCCGAAAGTGTTGGTTGCTCCCAAGTTCCTTATCGTGTTCAATCCCACCTATCTATCTACCTGCCTGCCTGCCTGCCTGACCTGCCCCGCCATTGCCCTGGGGGGACGTCGTTGCTGTACCCCTCCAGATCATCCTCCCTTCCACCTGCCCAACCCAGCTGCCCAACTCTACCCCAGCCCGGCTTCCCACCCACTGTCACCGCTACCACCGCTTCCTTGCAAGAATCACCGGCTGACGGGAAATTAGTAGAAAACTACATAGCTATCTATAAAGAAAATCAAATCAAAGTCAAAGAACCAACTTCTACTACTACTACTACTACAACGAACCAATTAAAAAGAAAATCCTCTTAATTTACAAAAAAGAGAGAGATCAATATTTTAGTGAAAACACATTAGATTTCTCCCTTGTAGCTGGCTGGTTCAGGTACTACTAGAAGACTAAAAATCTAAAAAAAAAAAAAAAAAAAAAAAAAACCAATTACAACCTCCGGGGTGGGAAAAAAACAATTATCACCCCGTATCAAGCTTCACAGCTACACACACATACATACATACACATTGCCAGCTAGCTAGCTAGCAGCTATTATTTTTCTACACAGCGGCAGCAGCATCAGCAGCAGCACCGTTATCAGCATAAACCAACAACTCCCCTCATCCTCGGAAAAACGGACGGGCCCTTCGGATGGCATCTCCACACGTAAACTCGATTCTAGAAGTAGATCAAGTAGACGCGGAAGACGCCAGCCAGCGCCAACTACGGGAGTTTGCAGAGTTCCAGAAACTCAACCCCAGCCTCGACACTGATGAAGTCGTAAAGAGCTTCCTCAGCGCCCAGCAACAGCAACAGCAACAGCAACAGCTGCAGTCCCCAATAGATTTTAACACAATCCAGCGGAGCTCAGCGATCCAGATAGGCGGCGGCGGTGGTGGTGGTATGAATATTAATGGTAGCGGTGGCTTTAGGCCAGAATCGTGTCCGCAGACATCGAATCTCCCACCACTTGGTGGGGCTGGGGGCCAGCGGATGGTGCGAGGAAACTCGGTATGATTCTCCCTTGCTTTTTATTTTTATTTATCTCTCCATACACATAAGGCTTGAAGAGAGTGTTGGCGGTGGTCCTTCGGTGTAATATTATGAGAAATCAGGCGCTGAGTGTATATCTACTATTCCCCGTCCACAGACCAACCCGCAGCACAACAGCCTTCAGCATAGCTTCGCCCTCCGCGCCGGCCGCTCCCCCACGCAATTCGTCAACACGGTGCCCGTCACACCGGCGGACCCACCGCAACCACAGCCACTCACACAGTACACCTCGGCCCCCAGCACTGCACCCACCTACCAAGTCCTGCACTCTCTCGGCCTCGACCTCGACACCGGCGCCGCCCTCCAGGAGTACCTCTACCAGAACGATGACCCGTTCCCGCTGGCCCTGCGCCCCGAAAGCTTCAGCGGGTCCCGCTCCAACAAGGGCTACCCCGCACTCACCATCAACCCGTTCAGCGCGCCGCAGATGCGGTCGCAGCCGTCGTCGCAGCTCTCGTCGAGCTACACGGAGGACTCTGTGTTCCCGGACCTGGACCTGAGCCCGCAGAACAACAAGCACACGCGCAGCTTCTCGCACGGCTCCGCCGAGTCTGAGCGCTTCGTATTTGGCCAGCACGAGATGAGCCGGCAGGGCAGCGGGGCGAGCGGGTGCGATGCGGGCTTCTCCATGCTGAGGGTCCAGTCGTCGACGGGGAGTATGGGTGGCGACATTTTCCCTGATGATATGGATATGGGGGATCTGTTGTGCGGCGTGGGGGGGTTTGCGGGGGCGTGCGGGGACCTGGGGAGGGTGGAGGGGCAGGTGGTGTTGAAGAGGTCGTCGGAGGAGCTGGATGGTGGGTTGGCGGGGCTGACGGATTACTATTCGCAGGGTTCGCCGGGGCTGAAGAAACAGAGGAGGGTTAAGGAGGAGGATGTGAAGGAGGAGGCGTCCGCGGCGGTGAAGCAGGAGCTGAAGAATTGCGAAGAGATGGAGAAGAAGCTTGTAGCTGAGATACTACAGCGTCCTCCTCCCGTGCCGCCGACTCCTCAGTCTACGTCCGACACTACCACTACTATTACTACTACTACTATGGATGCCAAACAGCAAGTGCCAAAGCCAGAGTCGCAAAAGCCCTCAAGCCCCGTCTCCCCAGTCCGGCCAAAGAGCACCACCACTGCCTCCCGCCCGCTCCCAACCATCAAGCCCGGGAAGAACCCAAACACGCCACCGGCCGTCAGCGCCACGACGAAATCCACCTATGTCCGCCCCCCGCACCCACGCGTCTTCTGCAACAAATGCGCGGCCCATCCTGAGGGCTTCCGCGGTGACCATGAGTTACGTCGTCACACCGACAGAGAGCACGCCTTGACCAGAAAGATGTATGTCATCAACGACATCTCAAAGGGGAAGACACTCCTTGCCAAGTGCAAAGCCTGCCAGAGCGGGAAGAAGTACGGCGTGGACTATAATGCCGCTGCGCACCTGAGGAGACAGCACTTCAAGCCCAAGGTGCGGGGTGGCAAGAATGGCAAGAAGGCGGCTGCGGCTGCGGCTGCGGCCGCATCAGTGGGTGCGCTGGAGCAGCATGCAGTGCCCGAGATGGCGGAGCTGAGGAAGTGGATGATTGAGGTGAATGTGGAGGTGCCGCGGGATAAGACCTCATATAGCAAGCGGGGAAGAGACAACGCTGCCGGCGCCGCTTCAGCTGCGGCCTGTCAGGACGAGGGTGATAGCAGCGAAGATAACGAGGACGATGACGGCGGCGAGGGTCAAGCCGCCGCCGCCGCCGCCGCCGCCGATAATCAGCTAAACGCGATGGACTCGTTGATGCAGGGCATGCCACTGGGCGGCGTCAACCACCACCACCACCAAACCCCCAATGACGGTTTCTCGTGGGCCTCGTGGGACAATACCGCCAACTTCACATATGCGGACCCGAAGATCATGCAGCACTTTACCCACCAGTTTGGTATCCAGACATCTGCTGGCGCGGGCTCGATCCCTCTCACCATTGCGGGCGGGTTCAACCAGCACGCGGCGGTACACAACAGCTTGCTGCCAATGCATCAGGCCATGATGATGATGCATAGTGACCCGCAGCAGATGCAGCAGCAGCAGCAGCAGCAACTGCCCTATTTTGGGCATGAGGTGGATACTAGCGCCTTTGGAGAGTGCATGGCTGCCGGGGCTGGGATTGGGGCTGTTGGGGTTGGGTCAAAGTTCTCGGAGCTGGGGCAGCTGTTTCCAGGGATTAATGTGGAGGTTGGGCATGATGTTTGATGTTTGAGGCCTTTAGGGAGGTGGGGGCGCGGAATTCGATTCGTTTTTATATAGTTTATTTTTTTATTTTTTATTATATTGTTTCTTTTCCTTTTTTATTTTTCAAGTTTTTTGATGCCTCATGCTTGGATGGTTAGAGAGGGAGCGCAGGTCATTAAAGAGTGGGGTGGTGGGAGTTTATGCTTACTTGCAATTGATTTGGTAGCTCCCATGACTGGCTGGCTGGCTATGGTATTATTTTTATTTTTTTATTTCCTTCCTTTGCTTCCGATTCTAGTCTAGTATTTAGCAAGCCAGGCGTTTATTTGCAATTGTTGTCGTTTCTTCTTTTTATTATTATTATTATTATTATCTTTTTATTTTTATACTTGTGTTTAGGAGTTTGAAACCGGAGTTTACGATGTGGATTTTTTTTTCTTTTTTTTTTTTCTCTTTCAATGGAGGACTGGTGTTTGTTGAGTTTGCTGCTTTAGCTTTAGCTTGTGGTTTTTGTTTTTTCCCATTTTTGTTCGCTCTGCTTCTATGTTTGGGTTGGTATATTGCTTTTTTTTTGTTATCATCTTCTTCTTGTCGATTTTATATATTGCTTAGCTCTGGTGAATGTTGTATTACTGTTTGTGCTGCCTTTGATGTTGCCATGTTTCTATCTGTATGTGTGTGGATGTGTGGATGTGTGGATGTATGAATTTGAATACATGTGTCATGCTTTACTTCCACCTTACCTCCTGTGTGTGATGAATGGTTCGTGGAGTAGCGCTCCCTCCTTGATGAACGGGGAATCGATTGGTAGTTATGTAGTTACATGTAGCTTGTGTTAACATGTAGCTTGTGTTAACATGAGAAGCTAGATGGCTACATATACATGTAGTCACATACCGGAAATATGTCGACAAATCCGAGTGACATCCCATGATCCCAACCGACCCGACCTGTGCAAACATTCATGTCAGGATGGTCATTACCGGGAAACGGTACGGGGCTTCTGGCCGATCACGATGCGCGATACACGGTGATCTTCCTCTCGCCACAAAGCTGCATAAACGGAACAGACATGTGCAAGCACCACCCATAAAGGCAGTGTATAAAAATAAAGATCGCTCGCAGATCATCTACATCACTTCTACTCTAGTCCTACACACAATTGTAATCACGCCACCCACCCCTCACCAGCCAACTGCCCTCTAAAGCTTCGCTGGCACCAAAGTCTTTGGCTTATTCCTGTCACTGCTGACAATGATCGCTAGCTGGTTCGCAATGGCGACCAAGTTCTTATCCTCGTCATAGATGTCCACCATGACGTCCATGCGGCCGTTACGGATCTCGCGCGACTCGATGCGGCAGAACAGCCACTTCCACCCCTCCGCCGGCGGGGGGCGCTTCACCTCGATCTTCAGCGAGAGCGTCGGGTACCAGTGCGTCCGGGAGGTCTCTTTGTAGTTCTCCGGTATCGGGAGGAACTACCCACCGCGGGTCAGTTTAAACTAAAGGGACGCGGTAGAGGGATGGGGGACGCGGGGACGCGGGGACAACTACCATATCGCTCAAGAACCCCAGCGCAGGCATATCCATTCTCCCCCCATCCCTAAAACACACCCACTGCTCCCTCACGCTCGGCGACCCTTCAAGGCTACCATACTTGCGTGTCCCCGCCGCCGGCACCGCATATACCAGCTTCCTCGATACCGGCCTCACATCCACCCGCGGATCGCTCGCGTTCGGCGCCTGCACACACTCTGTCTCCCGATCCGGAATGCCTCGCTGCGGCAGCGTGGACGCGGTCGGCAGCGTGGGGCCGGTCTGCAAGGTCTCGAGATTCGTGAAGGGGATTAGGCCCTCGAAGCAGAGCCGTGCGCCGCCGTTCTGCGTGAGCGTGGCGCGGAGGAAGCTATACTGCCGGCCGGTCTTGACGGGCGTGATGGCGATGCGCGCGGCGCCGGGGGTGCACGAGTTGAAGAAGGTGCAGGATATGTGGATTGCGTGGGGCTGGTTGAGGGGTGCGAGGGCTGGGTGGGTGGTGATGTGTTTGTGGGCGGTCCTGAGGAGGAGGGCGGTGAGGTAGCCGCCGTGGGGGACTGTGAGGGGGTGTTAGTGTGAGGGGTGGGCGGTGGAGGTGGGAGTCTGCGTACCGAAGCCAATGCACCAGTCGCGCTTGAGGTCAGCGGTATAGACGCCGGAGTTCGGAGGGAGGCTGTTATCGGTGTCGGCGGCGGGCGTGATGGTGGTTGCATCGGCAAAGCTGGAGTACTGGAAACCGGGTGGGAAGGTGGGCTTGTTCTTCCATTCGGCCATTGTGGGGATATATTGAGCTGAGGAGAGGAGAGGAGAGGAGAGGAGATGTCGTGAAGTATCGTGAGAGTTCGTGGGAATTCTGGAGTTGGCTTCAAGCTGCCTCGGGAAGCTCCATATTCAGAGCTTCAGTCGCTTGTAGCTGGAGCTGTGTTGTGCCGAGGTCGCGATCACATGATGAAGATGCTGTCAGGGATTACTATCGATACGGATGCTGAGACACATTGTCGATATTTGCTATCTCCAATTCTGGTGCAGAACGGAAAAGAGGTCTGAGGTAAGAGAGGGGTAGAGAACATCGATTGGCTTGCCGATGAACAGCCCCCGTGCTAACCTTTTAAGGTCGCGCCTGAAAGAACCTCTACAAACTATGTTTATACCAAGTTTTCGTGTGAAAGCGGCCTCCGAGGCAGAGAAGATAAGGTGTATGAAGTAAAGAGACGGGCCCATAGGACCATAACAGTTTGAGCGAACAATAGATACAGTCGTTCGCGGGGTGAAGACGGGCACTGGATGTTGACGGACAGGGGGTTTCAACGAATAGGAATCGTCAAAAAGAATTATTTGTGAAGCTTGGCATACACAGGGTCCTTGCTCGTCAGCACCCAGTGTCCGTCTTCACCCCGTGAACGACTGTATTCCGAGTATATAACTTATAATCGTCCATAAGGGTTATACTCCAGAATTTAAACAGTCCAAGGGCCACTAGTGAGTGTACTGTGACAGATATTCGAAGTAAACAGAAGCTTTAAACATGAAACTGGTCACGTAGTATTCTCCGCGACACCGTTCAAGAAGAGACTAAGGCCCAGTCTTGTCTTGTCTCGTCCTGTCAAATAAGGGCGCCGGTATTGTCTTGTCTTACCTATTCTAAATTAATCAGTCTTGAGAAATCGAGTGAGTAGTTGAGAGCCATTAACTGTTCAAATTCTGCCTGATAAACGTTGCAGGCTGGCTCTCGTATCTCCTAGAGTCTTGTCCAGAACCTGCATACGAAAATTCAAACCGATGATGAACGCGGACGTAGCAATACATGTAGAGGTATTGATGATGGATGATCTTCTAAGAGTGACAGAGCTAGAGAGAGGTATTGATGATGGATGACCAAGGAGTGACAGAGAGAAACTACATAACATGTAATCCAAGTGCCTGCTCCTGCTATGTTTCCCTTTTGCCCCAGTTGACCACCTATTCCGAAAGCTTGCCAAGCGCCACGCACTACAATGTGTAACAAACATACAGTTGACTAGATCATTTTATCCCTAATATCTACTTTATGCCACTGGTTTATCTTGGTAGATTTCAAGACCAAAACCATTTATTATCGAGCTTCCCTAGAGAAGAGTCCCGAGACAAGCCTCCAAGACTTCTCGTCTCATGGTCGTGGAGAACACTACATGGTGACGGCGACTAGTGCTACTCATACATAGCCTTCAAGAATAATAATATCGCTCGAGAGTAGATAAACTAATTTAGTGATTAACCCCATAGACACTATACCCGTGCCCACGATGCTCCCAACAAAGCCCGTTATGACTATACTCTACTAGTAGGCCACTACTAATAATGCTACCAACCGATCATTGGCCGGCGCGCCGTGGGTCTTGGCATCAAACAATTGCCAGTGTTGTGGCACTAGTGTTAGTGTAGCTTCGTACCAAGCCGAGTGGCTAACAGCAGGCCTCGAGGACAGTATGTACTCTTTCAGAGATTGTTACCTCCGAGTCCGTAACTTGGGATTATTCCATCACGAATTTTGGGTGAGAAAAAACCTCCCTGTTTTCGATATCCGTCATTAGAGTCAGCCGTGCAGCTGCACTATTGTTCCAGTCCATGAAGAATCGAGACCATGGCCAGTGATCTACTCCATGATGCAGTTACTCTGTTCTGTTCTAGCCCTTTAGGCCTCAGTTCTGTATTGATTCAAATCAATCCTAACATCTCTTCGCATGCACACTCCAAACCCGGCCATGTCCAGGTCCAGGTCCAAATTACGGGTATCAATCTACAAAGCTACCTAGTATTCAATCGATCAATCAAATCTATCAATCTTCATCTCACTACGAGTCGCAAGATTCACACCAGGGCGCAGAAAAATTCCCCGAAAGAGGAAAAAAAAATCATAATCGCAATGCCTGCCCGGGTTAGTTGGCGGCCGGCAATATCACACACCCACACACGAAACAACCTTATAATTCGATCTTCCAGTGGGGTTTTTATTTGGAAACGAAACAAACGAAACGCAACTGCCGACAGGACGGAAAAAGTACTCCAAGGGGAGAGAGAGAGGTAGTGGGAGAAGTGACTTTTCCCGTGTGCACTGCCACCGGGAGGGTTGGAGGGGAAGGAGGGGGAGGAGGGTGTAAGCCACTGAGCTGTTCGCGGAGGGTGCTCCGTGGGTGCTCGTTTGACATGGAGGAGGAAGAATGAATGGATGAATAGAGGGACGGGGAAACCGAAGATGCTGTGGTTGGGGAGAGAGGACCAGGTATGTATGTAGGAAGGTATCTGGGGTAGGAGATATCGATACGGGGGGGGGGGGTCTGTGTCATGTGTGTGGGATGGTCAACTTATGTGGTGGTTGTGGCAGTGGGGCAGTGTACAGTCATATCTATGCGATAAGGTGTGCGCATTTATGTAGGTACATACGGTGGTTCCTTGACTCTCTCTATCTCTACTCTGAGTATCTTCTATCTGGTGCCGGGAGAGCTTATGTAGGGGTTGAGGGGGGGGGAGATGATTCTCAGGTACACTCGATCCCCCCTTTCTTCTAGAAGCCCGGGCATTTGCGTGAGGGGTACATACAGCAGCAGCATTACAGCGAGATGAGTTACGTTTAGGTACAAGTGCTTACTCCATCCCTAGATCCGTGAGTCTGGTGAGTGAGATGGATGGGGAATTGTACCTTTCGAGAGATGGTGGGTGGTGGTGGTGGTAACGGCGCAGTGAGGGAGGTGTGACGTGACGAGCGTTTCACAAGGCGGCCTTCTGTGGGCTTGTGCTACATACACCACTGCTCCTCTGTCTATGAGTCGGCTCAGCAGAAATGGATGGGTGTATGTGGTACTCTACTCGTACACTCAACTCACTCACTCTGCGAGTCCACCCAGTCTGCGGTCTCGAGAGCAGCACATGCAGGCCATCAAAGGCGGGAAAGAAAGAAGGCTGCGATTGTTCACGATATGGACTCACTCCATGTGTTGTATGCATTGGAATCTCCCCATCGTGACATGTGTCTGTCTGCTGCGATGGATGATGGATGATGACTGATGAATTGATTTCAATGAAGATGAGGACGATGGAGACAAAGATGAGTTATCTATAGACACTAACCACAGGCACTCACTCTACTTCGTCTCTAACAGGGAGACTCGATGGGTAAACAAACAGGCTCCAGAGTAGAGGAGTAAGTAGACTAACGCTTTACCGTCTGGTCGCTCGCCTAAATACAGCATCCGCGCCTAACTACTAACTAAGAGGGAAGACGGGAACGGCGGGCGAGCGGGCGCGAAGGGGTAGAAAGGGTTCAGGGACCTCTGGGTGATGATGATGATGATGGTGGAAGGGGTCCTAAAGGGAAAAGGGAGCCTTCTTACTGGCTGCTGGTGAAAGGTTCGAAGGTTAAGGTCCCCACTTCACCTTAAGCAGTTAATCTCCACGTTGATTTGCATGTCATCATGCATATTATCAAACCCTTCCCCCTCCAGACCCCGGCATGCTTGCTGTATATATCGGAAAGGGGAAATAAAAGGTAAATAATGACCCTTAATATCACTTTCTATGGGAATACTCGTGCAGAGCCGCATTGAATTAAGGGCTTTTTGTCCCCAATTGAGTGCAACGTGCGATTGTCAATTGTGTTGCACGAGTGGTGATTGTTAGGCATGTTGTAATGCCCAGCCATTCCGATATGCTCTCAGCCCCTCCCCCAAATATCATCGAGGTTTAGGTTCTCACAACCTAACTCTCTCCCAAAAGGTCTCTCTCTCTCAAGGCAGACAGGCTAGACATCTCGACTCTCTCGCCAGTTCTCTACCCTCTTGGCCACACGCAAATCTCGTACCAATCTACGCGAATCCGATTAGGATTTTACAAATCTGGCCATCACCACCTCCAACCTCCACCCACCAACGCATACACTCCAATAGGATTCACCTACAGAGGGCCCCAAAATCTCGCTTCCTTACTCAACACCCCCCCCCCCCCCTTTCCAGCTCCCGTCTTCCCCCATCCTGTTTTAATTCTGTTCTTTGCGCCTTGTGCACAGAGCAGATTATCATTAGTGATTCGACAATTGGCACAGCTTCAACCTTCCTTGCACATTACCAATTACGACAGACCCGAGAATACGGTGCTACCCTATTGTCTAAAAAAGATAGTGGTGCAAGAAAAAAAAATAAAAAAAAAGCGGTAAAGCTTAACCTAGCCCTAAAGATCTCCCAAGAGGCCTTTGCATACTACTGCCACCACTACTACTACTTACTGACGGCTATTACCATATCGTATGTATGTACCTCCAAACAACCGTCCTTCTAGAAACTTGTCCAAGAAAGCCCTGCTAATATCCCGTGTGTGCCTGACAGACAGGAATAAGTTCCTTGCCCGATTTGTACCCACGCATTAACTTATACCCTGCGATTACATACTCACAATCCTGCGACTGACTGACTCCCGCATTGTGGACCCACTAAAAACCACAACCCCACAACCAACCACCACCACCACCAACTAACTACCACTCTGTCACCTCACCTCACATTACACACTACACTCCCGTCCGCAGCTCTGTCACAAAAACAAAACGAAACAGAGAGAGAGAAAAAAGCTCCCATTCCATTTTAAGGTTGAAATATACACTTTGCCGTCGCAAAGGGTAAAAATATATATACAGCACCGCCGCCTACGAGAGCTACTGCGCCCAGCTTCCCAAAACCAATTCGGTCAATCATTTATACTACTACTTACTACTGAGAACTACTACTACTGCCTACAATAATCGACTGGCTCTCCCGATCAGTTGACTGGCTCTCCCTCTCCCCCCACTTCGTTTATTTATACCTACTTGGTCGCCTCACCTGGGTTGCTCGAAAAGAAGGCACCTGTGCAAGTCTGCCCTCTCCGCGACTGCCTCTCCTCCTGTTACATACAAAGCTTTTTGCCAATTTTTTTATACCTCTCCTCCCAGAAAGGAAAAAGAGAGAAAGAGAAATAAAAAATACTTCTTTATTTATTCGTGTCAATCAAAAACCAACCAATCAATCAATAGAAGGCCGGGCCAAAAAAATTCGCACAGATTATTACTATTAATTTACATTTGAGTGGAGAGAGAGAGAGAGAGAGAGAGACCGACGGCCGGCGGGAGCGGGAATGAACTTTGAGTGGCGATAGCCATTTGTCTTTTTTGTTTGTGTTTTTACAGCGGCGGGCGGCGACAAATTACAGTCTTTGAGAGAGAGGCCCGGAGAAGAAATACGACACATTTTAGAGAGAAATAGGGACATTTAGTGAACGGGACTTTATTTGATTTTTTTTGATTTTTCTCTCTTACGTTTCTGTGCACCTGGGTGAGCATGCGAGCTCTTTCTACTTCACAATTATATGCGCGAACTGCCCTCCTACTCCCCCACCCCCACCCCCACCCCCACCCCCAATTCCCCCAAACCTCCCTATTTCATCCGATCCCATGTCCTTTTTTGCCCACATTTACTTTACCTAGCCGTGGTTTGATGGTCTCTGGTCCCGGTTCCGGTACCTGTCACTAGCCCAACCGCCGAGGACATGGAGCCCCTCCTTCCTACATTGGCCTGCACGAGGATAAGAGCTGGGACGTTTATTCGATGTTGGCACCCTCGTACTACCTGGTCTATTTTTCATTTTTGTCCAATCAATTCCATTCCTCGGAATTGCTGGGCATTCTTGTTCTCCCCTTGGATAGCTCTCGTACAGCCCTTGTTGCAGTATACCCTCTCCCTTATTCATTTGTGCTCTTTTGGGCCGCATGTTGAATCATATACATCTATACCCCCTCTCTCGGTGGCCCATATCCAATCCTTCCATCATCTAGCTGGCGAATCAGAGAAGAGCAGGTTGAGGAATGCCAGCTGACAATCCCGCGATTCTAGGCACCAGAAGAACCTGATCTAGATTGGACCATATCATTATCAGGCCCGGGACCTTTCACAACGCTCCGCCATGACCACCTCCACCACCTCCACCCCTTCACCAAAGACGCGAAAATCAAAAATGAACCCCTTCACAACCTCTGCGTCCCCGCCATCACGGCCCACATTCGATAGCTCCCTCTTCTCCATGGATGCTTCAGGGTCACCATCACTTTCACAACCCTACCAGCCCACTATACCGGCTGTGAGGAACAATAATAGCAGGTTACCCAACGGCAAACGACCCGCGTCGCCGTCGTCGCTTCATCCTGATCATTCACTACTGACTAATTCTCCCTCCACGTTATCGGCCACCTCACCGATCACAAACAGTAGCTTTTACAATAACATGGGCTTCTCGCGTGGACCCGGGTCTCACTACTCGCCAAACCCGAGCTACTATGACCATAGTACTGGCGGGCGTCACAGTCTGGAAGATGAGTCGCCAACACTCATGGATAGGTTCACAACGACGCCAAACTTTGACGACGTAGAGATGCCGCCGCTGGCGGACGATGACGTGTATGAGCTCGATGATGGACTATCAGGGACCGCCTACTCGACGCCGGCAACTGGCGTTGGTGGTAGGCGCATGACGTTTCCCCCAAGCCCCAGGCCTACTATTTCGCCAAGCCCTGGTATTGGAAGTAGTGGGAATGAGGACGTGCAGATCAAGGTGGAACAATTCACCCCCTCAGGGCCTGTGAAGGGGCTGGGTGTGCATATCCAGCATCCAACACCAATCTCACATGCGTCCTCTGCGTCCTCTAGTAATCCTGTTGTGAAGTCACCGCCGCCAGTGGTAGATCTCACTGTCGATAAGCGTGGTGAAGATGGAGCATGGAAACGCGGATATGATCCGGAAATGCGCGCTGCGCTGGGTGTGGGTGAAGATGCTGCAGAAATCCCTAGCCTGAATGAGCAGACAATCAACCAGCAGCGAGAGTTCAAAGCTTTGGAGATTCAAGACTGGCTGAGGAAGAACGGTGACATATCCGGAAAGAATGGGAAGGAGGGAAAGCCTGGTGGTTTGACGGTGAAGGCTCCAAAGAGGGGCAGGGCGAAAAGTTTTTCGGATTTCAGGAACAAGAGCTTGTCGGCCAAGGGTGCAGAGGAGGAAGAAATTGTGAAGGTTGGAGAGAGTAGCGCCGGGGCGATCACAGGTGTACTGATTATAGATGACGATGATATCAGGCCAGGGGAATATGACTATGAAGATGATGACAGCTCGAATGGATCTCTGTCCAACGATGGATCCCTCGATGATGATGACGAGTCAATGAATACGTCTGAAGCACCCCCAACTGAAGAGGCCTTGAAGAGAACGGAGAAAGAGCAAGAGGAAGAGCAGATGCGGATTGACAATGATCCTGCTCTGCTTCCGAATCCAAAGCAGTTCTACTCTGCGCGTCCATGGATTGATACCGTCGGGCATATACCCAGTGGCACAAATGCGGCCGCTATGAAATGCCAGCCCCACACTGCGAATGCGGCGATAACACGATTTCGCGAGTATGCGCAGAACATTGAGACTGCATCAAGGGTCGCCACATTCGGCAGCGAGACATCGAAAAACCGAAGACTCAGTGCTAGCGATGTGGACCGAATTGCTGCAGACGGTGGATTGCTAAAGAGGTTGAGCTTCAGAAACAAAGAGAAGGGTCAAGATAAGGATGGATCATCACCTCCTGGACACTCAAGAAGGCCCAGTCTCATGCAATCACTCATGAGAACAAGTCTCAAGAGAGGGCACAGTAACGCCAGCGACAAACTGAGAGAAAATAACACAGAGGTTGCCGAGATCGAAGCTGAAAAAGAGACCTTGGTTGGAGATGCAGCTAGTTTTGGCAGAAAGAGAGGTGATTCTGTTGCCTCTTCTGCGTCCACTGCTAGTTTCGCTCCCGTGAAAACGCGCACATCATGGTCAAAGCCTGGGACTCTGAAAGTTGACACGAGTGTCCATGGCGCAATTGTGAGCATGGCGGGCATGACGGCGGGCATCGGCCAGAGCTCTGGGCACACCGCCAGTACAGCAAAGTCTGCCAGTCCTACGCCGGCCGAGAAACGAACCACTGGGCTGAGCGTGGGAAGCCATGTAATGCAACAACTCCGTCGGGCTCGGAGCAAGAGCGAGCTTGCCACAGGCTCAAGGCTCCATAAAAGCAACAAACCCTCCTTTGGTATTGTCAGTATGCTCGGCCAGTATGGCGGGCCACCATTACTGCCCATCAAGTCTCCTGTTGCGTCTGGCACTGATAGCGCCCCCGACAGTACTCTGAAACCCCGATTTACCTTTGGCGAGGAGACAAGTAAGCGAGGACTTGCAGCGGCAAATCAAGCATTACTGAGCCCTCCTGATCCGCATAGACATGACGGGTATGATGATAGTGAGGATGAAGTTATGGATGACACCTTGAATAGACCCCCACAGGCACCGCCTCCCGGGCAAAGACAGCAGAAATTAGACATCACACCAAACGTAGAGGGCTTCACAGCCCATATCAAGTCTAAGACACCGGAATTGCATCACAAGTTGGTCGAACGGATCGTGTACGAACAGGGAAAGCGGTACAAGAAATTGGTTGAACACAGGCAAAAGCATCTTGCGGCGATCAAGAATGGTGGCAAGTGTGGTAACAATGCGAAATGTAGAGGTAAAGTTGGTTCTATTGGTGCGGGAGGACAAGAAGAGAACAATGGACACAAAAGAAATATCTCTGCAGGCAGTCCTGAAGGCGAAGGTAGGCTCACAAATCTATCCTGTAATCTCATTTGAAGCTGGGACTCATAAAGTATAGCATATTCATCCGATGAGACTGCCGGCGACCACTCTCCCACAGAAGGCAAAGTGGCCGCAACGCAATTCCCTTCTGGAGTTCCCCAGCCTCCTGTCTCTCGATTGCCAGCTGAATTTGAATGTCCCATCTGTTTCAAGGTCAAAAAGTTCACAAAGCCCTCTGATTGGACCAAGCACGTCCACGAAGACGTCCACCCCTTTACCTGCACGTTTACTGAATGCACCGAGCCAAAATCCTTCAAGCGCAAGGCCGATTGGGTTCGCCATGAGAATGAACGCCACAGACATCTCGAATGGTGGACATGCAACATACCTGATTGTACACATACCTGTTACCGTAAGGATAACTTCGTTCAGCACTTGGTTCGTGAACACAAGATGGCAGAGCCCAAGATCAAAGCTCAGAAAGCAGCCGCAAAAGCCGCCGGAAAGTCGACGGGGAAGAAGGGAAAGGCGGCCAAGGCCGTCGCGGGAGCGGATGGGGCGCCGACACAAGAAGATTTTGATAAGGTGTGGCAGATTGTTGACGACTGTCACCAGCAGACACTGAAGCTCCCGACGGAAGAAAAATGCAGGTTCTGTGGGGTGACCTGTGCCACATGGAAGAAATTGACCGTGCACCTGGCTAGACACATGGAGCAAATCTCACTCCCGGTCCTGGATCTGATTACGGATGATGCCGTAGTGCCGCCGAGCACAAGGGGTTCTGGTAAGCAGGCGCCCACTAGAAGCGCAAATACTGCCCCAGTCGCGCCGATGCCGAAGGCTCAGCATCTATCAACCGATATGGATATCGACTCTATTGGTGGTGGAGACGCATCAGGTCGACATCATACGGTGGGTGTGCAATACGAGGATGACATCCAATATGCAGGCGGGAACACAAATTATGGTTCACATCACACCCCTCCGCGAAGCTCGCCGCACATACCAATGGATAATCGTTTCAACGTGTCGACACCCCCACAAGGTGGCCTCCAGTACTCCACACCCGGAAGTCTGGGGTTCGGTCCGGATGGTATCCAAAACATGCAAAATGTCTCAGGACTACATCCCATGCTCAATCAATTCGAGTACGCCGGGAACGATATGTATCCTAGTCCTTCGTCTATGACAGGAGGACGCGCACCGTCGATCAATAGTGGATATTCACCGTCTCCAACATATTCACAGCGTCCACCACCGCACAGTCCGGCGAGTCAGCGAATGGGCCCTGTAATGTCGGGACAGCAACATCTACAAGTGCAGCAGCAGCAGCAGCAGCCACAACAACAACAGAGCTATTTTGCCTATGCTTCTGGACAGCTCCCTGCAAATTCCGGGCTTGGGCAAATGCATACTCAGACGGTGGCTACAGCGAATAGCTTGATCGAGAACCACGGGCAGTACGGGTATTACCCCGGTGGGGAAATCCCAATGGCCTTGGTGGGGGTAGCCATGGCACCTTTAGATGAGGATTACGGTTTTATCCACTAAGGTGGGTATATCTCTGCGTGAACCGTAACTTCTAGATTTGAGGTGTTTTTGTTTTTCGTTTACTTGATATCTTTTCTTCGTGTTGGTTATCGATTTCCTTTTAAGGGTCTATGAAGGGACGGACTTTTTTCTTTCTTTCTCCTTTGCATTTTCTATGTGTTCTTGTCCTATATTTGAATTGGGTGATATCGTGTCGAGTCCTCGCCCAGAGATCTTAATGATCAAGCTAGGAGAGAGTTGGCTGGATAAAAAAAGAGGGTGGTACTTTATTGATTAGGAAAGATTTGGTGATAAGAGTGCAGCATGTGCCCAGTCTGTAGATCGATCGATCTGTTCCCGCACTTCCCCTCTATTTCATATCGTTTGTCTTGTTGTGCTCGTTAGCGTCAATCCTTCGCCTTTCCTTTGGTTTTTTTTTTTACGATGCGTTATGAAGGGGTATTTGGATCTGAATTTTGCAGGAGTTCTTTTCTTTAATTTATATTATGACATGCTTACATATCTGAGACTCCCTCTCGGCTCGCCATGAACAACACTGCTTGAAGTTGAAGTTACTCGACCATCCGTCCTTCTTATGAGCACCTATCTATTAGTTTCTAAACTGTGTGGAGCCGTAATTCGATTTTTGAAGTTAAGGGGACCGTGCAAGAGCCAATGTATGTAGGTACATACATGTACACATCTGTGCTCAAGCCCTGCTTAGACCGTAGCGGCTACCTGCTAGCTAGGGCCTCTTCATACATGGGGAAAAATTTTTCCATTGAGACACGATAACTAGAGTAGATGATGGGCAATAGCTAGACCATGGGACTACTCCATTGAAGGCTACATGCAGATGCACTGAGAACAAAATTTGGTTAGTGACTGGTCGCAATTATCACAAGGGGGGTGCAGGATGCCGTTGTACCTGGGCAGACGGTGTTGCTAGAAATGATGACAGTAAATTTATAGGGATGTTTCAGTGTTGGTTATGATGATAGTTCACGTGGTGATGATGATGGCGATGATGATGTGTCGTAGTTTAGATACTCGTGTTTACTTTTCGAGAAAATGATCAGAGTCATGAAAGAGCACTCGTCCAAGCTCCATCGTATAATCGATGGCAAAGGTCCAGAACTGAACCGAATGTGTGCAAAACGCAACCACTCTCAGCTTGCGCACCTACATGACGAAAAAGTAATATCATGTAGGTGTTTCCTACCGCGATTTGAGAACACGGTTACCTCAAGCAACGTCATCAATATCATTCCAGCTATGCTTTCTCCACATCCATCACTCAACTCACTGAAAACTTTTTCTAGATAAACACTCGTCTTATATCTAGCTGTTAAGTGAGATTAGTTCGTCACAAACGAATTTCCAGTTGGCACTCTTACCTTCAGTCACCAAGTATACGTATGTGTGTCTAATATCGCCTTGGCCAAAAAGATCTCAACGCTCCATGGAATATAAGCTGATGCGCTAGAGACCGGATTCATTTCGCTGCTATTCCCAGTGCCACTCTGGCTCTTTATGACGATTTGAAAGGAGGGGATTGGAGGATGCTTGGAACTCAAACCGTATATTCCTTCCTGGAAGGTAACTACACTAATGACCGAGTGAGAAAGCATGCAATTGGCCCTATACCGACACGAGAGTATCGAATATCTCCCCCCGCTCAGATAACATCTGATCTTAAGAGTGTCCGAGGCCAGATATTTCTATTTTGGAAACCTCACCCGCGGCATACCTGAATACGCATCCCGCATGCCCAAACCTGACTACTCCATAACTCCTAGTCATGCTTACTGGGTAGATTGGAAATCAAGTTACCCTAACCCTGGAGGAAAGGTTACATCGAGTGCCGATAATGATCCCTGCCCGGAGTCTGAACAAACCATGTAATCAGCTGGCTAATCCTACAAATATGATTGTGATATTCCAGCTGATCAATTCTAGACTTGGGGAATTAGGTATGATAGCCGCCGAAATGTCGAACACACCCCCATATGGGCCGGTTACCTCCGGCGGTTAACTAGATCTAGAGGCGGCCATCCTGATCATGCGTTGCGGTGGCTTTTTCTCGTGACAACAGGGGATATGTAGTTTAGTAGATACTGAAAACCGAAAAGAAATAACCTGGAATATGTGAAGAGTGAAGGGGAAAGGCACAAGGTGGTTGGTGAGTACTCAATAGAAAAAGTCAGTGCTTTTGTATCTGTCTGATTAATGTAAGCAGTGGTTGAACGCATCACAACACATATGTGCGCAATAGGTTCTTTTTGATCCATCCAACAGGCTGTTTCCAAGCATTCCGTTTCCCTTCCTGCGTACCTCCACACTGGTGTGGACCTGCCCTGCAAGACTCAAACAAATTTTATTTGGGGGTGCTCGGGTCTTTATGGGACGGGAGGGCGGGTCAAGGGGAATTTTTTTTTTTTTGATTTGCAAGGCGAGCCAGGCGGAAGGGAGGTACGCATAGGTGCGACGTTGGGATATTTCCTGAGACTGCTGCCTTGCCAGGGCGTCCAATGGTTTTGCGACTATGGGCTGCGACTCAGAGTGTGTATGCGTCCACGCCGAGAGCTTGATCCCACCGCATGGGGGTAGTAATCGCGGGACCAGACAGCACTCTATGAAGGAGACCCTTCTTGGGTACGTTAACGATATACCTATTTCTCACTCTTCTCATACAACCACCTTACCAACTATCTACTACCCTAACCACTTACCTGGTTTGAACTTGAACTGGACTGGGGGGGGCGGCGACGACGTATGATACAATACAAACCACACCTACCCACCGTACAATATTAACGACTGACTGACTGCTCGGTAGTAAGTTTCGGCTGCAAAGAAACTTGTATAATTCTTTGACCAGGCACTTTCCAGCTTTCCATTGGGAGAGTTGAAGACTGTAATGTACGTAGGGTAGATCGGTGGTATAGTTATCTACAGTCTACGGACATGATCTTTGTAGAATCACCCCGAGCCGTCCCTTGATCTGAGCTTGCAAGACAGAAGACAGAGAGCCTTCTTTCACAACCCCCCCCCCCCCTCACCTTCACACACAACCCCCCTCCTTTCGTCACTTCGCGCTTCCCCTCGCGCAGTATCGGCTTTGCCCCCCCCCCCCCCCCGGCGCCGTCGCGTTTAGGTTCCCCACTTGTAAGTTCCCTCTACTTGGCTTTGGGTGTTAGTATTGAAACAGGGAAAGTGCTGACCACACCGATCGTGCGCAACGGATTTAGGGGACTAGCTCCAAATCGAACTCTCCCTCCCCAAACGTACTCCCACCAAGGATTTACTTAGTGAACTTCCACCATCGAGTCTTAGATATCAACACCTAGGGTTGTTTACACCTGTACCGCAATTAAGGTAAGCAAGTGTTCCATTATAATTGGTTATCATTACATTCATAAAGTTGGAGTGTGGCTTTTCTTACCCGTATTTATCGACATTTCCTTGTGTTCGTTTTTGATTTCAATATTGATGTCAATCTATTTTCAGTCTTGCGCACGCAGCAGAAACTAGCGACTTGCCTCTTCTCTCTCTTTCCCACTCTTTCCATTCGTTCCCATCTCTGTGCTCATTTAATGTTCTCCCTTTCATACCCCCAAGTTCAAGACGTCCCATGGCTAACCGCTGTTACAGTGAGGTGCTTAATATTGTATGCATTATTAAAATAGCACAACATCAACTATGCCGCCTCATTATCCTGTAGAGAATAGGATGGAGCGAGATAATTTCAACATGCCTGCGTCGCCGGTGGGCTATTACCCACACTACCACCGCCGACCAGAGTACAACATACTCCCCTCAATCGAATCCATGTTTGGGCGTGAACTCGGCCGTCCCGGCGGCCCAATACCCCCACCAACTACACCTAGTGGATTGAGTCCTCCGCCGCACTCCGGCTACTCGCCGGAGTCCCCCACTGCCATGAGGGCGCCAGGAGGAGCCCCTGCAATGTCGCAGTATCTATCAGATCATAAGAACGACCCATGGGGGACATACAAGCAGGGTCATCCTCCATCGGTACAATACCCAGGGACCCACAACCACCACCAAACCATCGAATATCAGCAGCAGACTTCACAACGCTCACCAAGTAATAATGGCGAATTCCCAGACTATATCCGCCGCGCGGCCAGTTGGGATAGTGAATATATTAACCGTAATAGATCATTGGACCGTTCTACCCAGCCTATCAGCCCGACAACAGAGACGACCATGGACACGCATAGTAATTTTGAATCCGGAACTGAGATATACTCGGAGGACCCGGGTGAAATGTCGGAGATCAATAGTGGGATGGGTGATACGCAGAGTCAGGCGGGGAGTACAGTTTCAGGGTTGCATATGTCGAGGCAGTTTTCTTGCAAGACATGCAAATCCACGTTTAAATGCGATTCATTACGACGGTAAGAGCAAACAGCCCGTCTGTCAAGTCAATTAGAAAAAGAAATCATGGAGAAAGAAAGAATCACTGGGAGGAAAAAAAGCATAAAAAGCCCCCTCTCCCCCCTTCCCCTCCCCAGCCCAGAAAAGAGTAGACTAGATGTAGCTCAATCAGGTGTATGCGATCTTTTTTTTGCGCACCGTTGAGATTTTCATGCCTACTTCAATGGGGCAGGGCTGCATCTAGTCTAACTGCACATAGAAAAACACAAGAAATGGAGAGGAAAGAAAGAAATAAATAAATGAGTGGCAGTACATAGCTGATTCTGCGTCTTTCCGGGCTATTGGCCTTTTTCCCGTCGGTTGGTTTTTGAAGGAAACATGAGATGAAGCATACAAAACCATTCAAGTGTCAATTTCCGGATTGCAAGCGGAAAGGTCAGGGCTTTACGTCAATGAACGACCGAGATCGGCACATGAATTCCGTCCATAAGAGGCACCTCAGCCGACCAGCTGTGGGGTACGATTGTTGCTATGATCATTGTCGCGACAATGGAAAGATCTTCTGGAGATTGGATAACTTCAGGAATCACTTGAAGAAAAAACATGATCCAAAAGGCTCAAAAGATGCGATGGAGGATTTCTTGAAGAGGTATGTGATTTACACGTTCTTTCGTTACTTCCTTTAAGTTTTGCACTGCAAGTATCGTCCCAGAGAGAAGTGCGTACGAATTGGATTCAACATCAATCAACGGCCGAGTCTATGGATATAAACTCACATACCTTTTACCGGGGTTGATGTTGATTCCACTTGGTATGCATTTTTTATGCGCTAGATTTGAAATCATCCCCGTGTCCTTGATATGCGTAGTTACGGAACGAACAATCGTTCTGTAATTTACCTATTCTTATCTTTTGTTTTCCATTTTCAAGGGCGGAAGCGGAATGCCGTCGGATCCAACCCGCTGGAGGTGATGGTTCTTCCATGGCCATCTCTATAGACACCCGGTCCGAGCCCGAATGTTCCAGCAATCGCGCAATGGAAAGTCCCGGTCCCGCCATGTCTATAGATTTTGCACGGCCAACACGAAGAACGCGACCTCTACCACAGGTTCCCCCCTTCAACAATTCCGGCGCGTGGGAATCTGCATCCGAATCTGGAATGGCACACGCACCAATATCCCCGGTTTCAAGAGGGCCTCACCCTGATGTTGGATCCGATGCCGGTGACCGGATGGAGATTGATGAGATACCGGTGACCACGTCCCAGCCTATGGACGAGGAGCCTTTATTGGATACTGCCAGGATCAATGGCAACCACTACCATAGCCACCCGGTTTCTAATGCGCCCCCAGAGAGACAAGATCAAGGTAGGGAGAGCTACGCTAAAGCCGAAGCCAGACTTAAAAGACACCAACAACTGGAGGAAATGCATGAGAAGATTAAAGAAGTTCGCATATTGCTTGCTGAATATAACGAACTGTGCAATGAAGACCTAGAAGATCAATGGGGCATTGGGAATAGATATGAGCTCATTGCTATTCCATTTTCCGCCAGTGATGACTCGGACAATACCATACCTTATAACCATGGGGTCCATTATGAACCATCTCCTCAAAACATCAGTCTAGGAAGGTTCCTCACACAGGACCCGGCGGAGGAGTCACCAATGTCTAGGCTTTTATCATCTGGCGGGACAGCATCGACGCCGTCTTCAACAACGGCCCAGGCTGATACTCGGCAATTAGTTTCTCCACCTATATCAGTTGCTTCACCGCCGCATGCAGCAGCAACAGCAGGGGAGGTTCATCCTCAGCATCCGCACCACCAACAACAGCAACAGGGGCAGCACAACCCTATTGTGATACCGGATGATGAGCCAATGAATCCACCAGTACGGTCTCCTAAGGTAGCGCAGCGTGGCTCGATTTCACAGCAGAA
Source organism: Morchella importuna (assembly GCF_003444635.1). NCBI lineage: Eukaryota > Fungi > Ascomycota > Pezizomycetes > Pezizales > Morchellaceae > Morchella > Morchella importuna. The sequence goes on along the minus strand of NW_025763398.1, from coordinate 363,899 downwards.
GAATGGGCCTCCAGGTGGTACTCAATCCACACATACGTTACTTCCGCAAAACGGAAAAAGCACAGTTTGTCCAGAATGTGATAAGGTATTTGCAATGCCTAGTAAACTCAAGTAAGACCTCCCAGCTTTGATTTCCCCACTATCCAACTGGCGCGCACATAAAGGTAAGCAAATGAAAAATCTAACAGACAATTGTGATTTTCTTCTGAACAGGAAACATATGAAACGACACTCTCGTCCATACGCTTGTACCTTCCGTGGTTGTGGGAAACTTTTTGGTAGTAAGAACGACTGGAAACGTCATGAGAACAGTCAACATTTTCAACTAGAGTTATGGAAATGTGGGGTGCTCCCCCCTAATACAGGCGCTCTATGTGGGAAACTTTCGTTCCGACGAGAATCACATACCACCCATTTGCGTAGCGTCCATGGTATCACAGATAAGAATGAAATCACAGCCAAAACTAACGAGGCGCATATTGGGAGGAACAACTTCAAAACCTTCTGGTGTGGATTCTGCCCCACATTTCCAGACCAACCAGAACCTAGAGGTCTGGTTGTGCAACTAGAGAAGAAAGGGCTCGGTGGATGGGACGAGAGATTTGATCACTTGGGCAAGCATTTTATCGATGAAGGCCTGAAGATTGGTAAATACAAATTTCACGACGACGACGATCAATACGGCCCCTCTCACGATAGCGGCTCAGAGGACGAGGAGGAGGAAGAGATGACAGTGGGTGAACCGTCAGTAGTGGGGAGCCGATCGCAGCCAACTGGGGGAGATGAAGTACTGGATGATTTTGGCGCAACTAATGTAAAGAAGCTCGTTGCGTGTACGGCGCCAGACGGGGAAAAGATGGGCATCGAAATGGCAAAGGAGGAGCTTGGCGACCCTGCCACCAAAACTCAATTGCAACAAAAACCAAAGTCTAGTAGTAGATCCAGTATGAACTGGTATTGTGTATGATCCCTCGTTCCCATCATTAACCTATATTATCCCACAGCGTAGTACTAATTTATGGCCTTTATTTCATTTAGTGTCAGCCTTGTTCAGATGGTCCTTACGTAGTAGGTCTTCAAGAATCCTGCGTCTCATGCGAACACCAGATATGTTCCAAATGTCACCGGGAGCGAGCTGGAGAGGAGGTAGAGTGAGTTGACCAATTGGTGATTCGTGTACAATGATTGTGTATTTTTGGTCCTGTCTTTCATCTTTTTAAATTTCTTTTGTAGGGGGGTTTTGGAGTTGGTACGGTTTGAGTTAAAAATTTAAACGGAGGAGGAGTAAGGGGCGAGAGGTGGATCTGAAACGAAAAACCACATTTAATTGAGTTGTTGAGTTGGGTTGAACCCTGGACAATGGGAGAGCATGCACGAAACCTTTCTTTTTTTTGTAAAATTTATATATTGGGGGGTTTTGAGACCGTCTCTGTGTGTGTGTGTAGTGGGGGAAGGGGAAGAAAAAAAAGTGATATGTTGGCCGGGGAACGAAAGATAAGGTGGGGGTGGGACAAGGGTGTAGGGAGGGGAGGGTTTGAACATAGCCGCGGGAGATCGCCATCATAGGCAGATGGGCACTCTGGCCTGACGTCATGCATGCAATGTACCTACAATATTGGGAGCGAAATCGCGATCGAACGTTTTCAGGCGTCCTGGCGAACCGAAAGACGACTAAGTTCACAGCCTATCACTCGGCGAGTACTCCTTACCTGGTACACTCACTCACGGGGTGAAGGCGGATCCTGTCGGATGGTGGTCAGGGACTTGAGCCCAATAACAGAATTAACTTCAGGGCGCCAAGGCTAAACTACTGCAAACATGATCATTAGACAGGATCCGCCGTCACTAGGTGAGCGAGTGTAGGTGCTTGTGGGAAACGTTCCCAGATTAAGCAGCATGCCTTCTGGGAGGGAAGTTGGTATAGAAATTGTGCGCACATATGACTGAGGGTGCCAACACGTACTTTAGATCACTAAAATAAGGTCACAGTAGCCGGTGCTCTACTGCAAACCCGGGTTTGTGCAATAACAACATAAACGTGGATACCCGTGTGTAGAGAATGGCTTGAACGTATATAGTACCCTCCACAGACATTCAAAGAGGTTGTAAATATCTATGGATACAACTAAGCATGTCAAGCTGCAGGCCATTTCGGAAACGCGGGTATTGCTTGAAACGAGTACAGGATATGGGCCTTGTGACAGCAACTTGATTCTGTGATTGTGAAGTACAAATTTAAAGGGAACAGCACCCAACAAGCCATTGATTTCTGTATGTAACTAATTCCATTGAGTGGGGGATTGGGGGGTGGTGGTGTAGTTTCTGCCTACGTAAAAAACCGCATTCACACCTACTAGCATATCTGTTGGATGATTGGCGTCTGTAGCGTGGCGGCTCAAGTTCCATACTCAGTCAGTGTACGGTTTGATCACATTGGCTGGTGCCCCGGGGGGGTAGAGTAGCTGGCGCGGGCCGAGGAAAAGACACGCCAGGTGCATCTTCCGGGGTTTCAATTAGGTAGTTTCCCGTAGGAATTGATCGATGGGTCGTTGTTGTTGCTGTTGTTGCTGTTGTTGTTTTTATTGACTCGGTCATGATGAAGGGTTGCATAGTTGCATGGTTGCATAGTTGCATGGTTTTCTCTGTAGGTACGTGTTCTAGACAACGTAGATGTACCTACATACATGTATTGTAGTTGCTCGCCAACTGCTTTAGTTTCTTGATCTCTGCTGCGACGCTTAGTTTAATTAAAGCGGAGATAAGGTGATCACTAGATAGTTGTAACATGATCATGTCCAAATATCGCATGATCAGCCGTGCGGCCATACGTGTGTGGACAAGGCGCATTCTGCCCGCATCCCACAAAGGATTGTGTGTATGGGCGTGCACCTCTCGGGCCGAGAGCCTCAAGCCTCCCACGTAGGAGCCATAACCGGTATTTCCACATCCAACCTCCCGAAGACAGTTCACAGCTCGATATCCCTTCGGTATCCTTACTCTTAGCTGCCTACATATATGAAAAAGTGGTCAGCTACATACCCACGCAGTACGGCTCAGCAAACCAAACACGAGGGACGTCCTGATCACACGCAAGGCTAAAATCTGTAGATCAGTAGTGGCCAACCAAAAAAACCCTTGAATTCAGCTCGCCCATCCAAAGCACCGCTCTGCTCGATTCCAAGCAATAGATCAATGTGTAACTCAAACTCAATTGGGAATTACATGTAGTTCTGTCATTTGCGACCTCGCTCACCCGACCTTCGCCTCTGATCTCTATCTCTGTGAAACCTCGCCAGTTATATACGAAGCTATATGCAATGCTAGGTGATAGGTCTCGGTACTACATGTAGGTATGATGTAGAGTAGGCATATCCCTCACCTACGTGATTGAGTGCATCAATTGTTCCAATGGTTGAGTTGAGACAAGGCTACCAGTGAACCCTAACCCTGGCCAATGTCTCGAACAGGCATGTACCTACTTACATGTAATAATGGTGATCCTCTGGCCTAGCTGCCAGTAGTGAGTCTAGAGTAACTAAACCCAGTACGCGTCTTGAGACCTAATGTCATGAGCCCCATAACACCAGCTATGGTCTTATGGTTTGGCAACACATAAAATCGCTATTATTATATAGCTTTAGACCTTGTAACATTATCATCACAATACTATTACACCGTGCAGTCTTCGCACTAAAAACACCACTCCCGTGTCTTGGTGATCATGACCATAGTGGGGTGATACCTAATGTCATGAGGGCGTCATGCTACGTGTCCTTGGCCCTGGAGTAGATAGCGCGTGCCTTATTTAAGACTTGAGGGTCTACGGTCCTCAGCTAATACAAGCACTTGTAGTTACTATCAAATTACAAGGCGAAGCCATGTATATCCAAACCTCCACAAACACCCAGTTGGATGATAACATCGGCCTCAAAATCGCAATCGAGGAGGCCAAAAAGAGTCTCACCGAGAATGGTGTTCCAGTATGTGCCGCTAGTCATATCAAACAAACAATTGAGAGGAAGCTAACATCGGAAACATGTTGGCGCAGCGTTAATTTCCTCGACGGGGGAGGTGTTGGCTCGTTCTCATAATCTGGCGTGGCAGAAGATGTCCCCTATATTCCATGTAATACTACTACTATTGTTACAACCCCTCCGGAGATGATCATGTTTGAAGCTCACGCCGTTTCGACAGGCCGAAATGGCAACCTTTGACGCTGCGGGGCACGTTTCGAAAGCAGGCTATCGCCATGCAACGTTATATACGACACTGACGCCCTGCGATATGTGTACCGGAGCGATTCTATGGTTTGGTGTGGGGAGGGTTGTAATGGGAGAGGCCAGGTCTGTTGGTGGCGGAGGTCATGATATATTGAGGGGTCGAGGGGTGGAAGTGGTGGACATGGACAGTGAGGAGTGCTATGAGATGCTGCAGAAGTTTATGAAGGATCATCCAGATAGGTGGAAAAATCCTTCCAAAATTGCTTGCAATTGAGAGGGAGGATAGCTGCTGGTTATTGGGTATCTATTCCGTGTAATGTACACACATGGCGCCGAATACTTTACACTGCAATCTTAGAGTGATTTTCCGCGGAGGAGCAGTTGGTGTTGGTATCGGGATAGTGACATAATATTCCCTAGCAGGGAGATTATGGCAACGAGTTCCAATCCTTGCCATCAATTGATGGACACTAAACTGTTTAAAAGAATCTTGGCATAAAATGCATGTAGCTACATGGCTTATCACTCGGCTTTCTCCCGCTAGTCCATTTTCCACCCTTGGCACAATGATTGATTCGTGTATCCACCACCCTTGGCAAAGGACATCTACTTCAAACGTGATTACAAGAGGCTCCTATCTGTCTACCCATTCATCTTCAGCTGGACCGTAGCTTATACGACAGCTTCCAATGCTCATAGAAGGGCTGGGTTTCAACTGTAAACCATCCATCCGAATACCCAGTGAACTCGTCGTCCCACCGGTTGGGGTTGGAACTTCGATACCCATCTTTCACAATATGCCTCGCCTGTTTAGCTCCCATCGAAACCAGATGGGGTATTATTTTTGTGATGCCGAAATAAGTATCACCTGCATAGGTTAGTCTTCTAATGATTCTTCTTTTCGGGTGCGTGCGAAAAATACTCACGGCTTATGCCCTCGTCGCCAAAAACTACAAAGGTCAGTTCGTAAAGCCCCAAAAATAAGCGGAAAAGTTGGCATTGACTCACCAGTGTCATCATTTCTGAACCTCAGCCCAAATGCCGCGCCCCTCTCACTCGCCGCATCCCGCTCATCACGAGTGAAGTAGTCTGCGAGGGTCTCTAGGTACGAACGCCTGATCTGCTCACCACTTGTCAACGCCCAGTCAAGGGAAGTGATACGTCCACCAGTGATCGTATTGGGATCCATGCCAAGCTCAAGGAGGTACTTGACACATTCAAACTTTCCCAGTTTGATGGCCGCAAAAAAAGCACTATACTCTTTACCGAACACTCGTGTTACCGAGGAATTGGCCATCTGGAGCTTCTCGGCGTCGCTATAGCCCTCTAGGAGTCGTTTAAGGAGATAGGTTGTCTCGGCGTCCGTGAGTATGGGGTTGTAGGAGAGGATAAAGAGGAAGTCTCTGTCCGCCCCGTAATGAACACGTGCGCCATATTGGAGCAAGATCCCCGAAAGCTCGACAGGTTGCCCCGGGTGCCTGCTTGAGATTGCGAGTTGTAATGGGGTGGTCCCTCTTTTATCAAGAGCGTTAATATCTGCCGGAGGATCATGAGTAACTAAAAATCGGATCCTCTCTTCGAATTTAGATTTTTCCAGGGTTTTGGAGGATTTAACAACATAATGAGGAATCGTCTCCTCCAGGAATCCAGCTTTTATATTGATATCTTCCATGCGGTCTACTAGCTGTTGAAATAATGCCATGAAGCCTTGCGGGTATGCTAAGGATTTATCGTCAATGGGAGCCCAGAGATGTATAGGGAGTTCATGACTAGAATTCTCGAAATTTACATTGGCACCCGCTTCTAGTAATGCCAGGGAAACCACACAATTCTGGGCGATCGAGGCGTCTAAGAGGGGCGTATCCCCCAGTTTTCCATGCGGACCAGATCTTCGGCGATCCAGATCGCAGCCAGCTCTGAGGAGTGCGAGGACGCATTCCCGGACCTTGGCAAGATTATTTTCATAAGTGCCATTATAGATCCAGGCATCAAAGCCCTCCCAGAATTTATAAAACTGGCTACAACCCGTGTAAGTCAAGGCCATTGTATGGAACGCATTGTGTCCCTGATCGCTGACTGCAGTTGCGCTTGCTCCTTTGTTGAGGAGGTATTGGACGATTTTGCTGTCACCTCGTCGCGCTGCCATAGCTAGTGCTGTATGTGCAGCAGGGTAGATTTTGGAGTCGCGAGCATTGATATCAGCGCCAAGCTTGAGAAGAGAGTCAATAGCGGTGGTACAGCGTGTTGAAGCTGCCCAGTGGAGAGGTGTACCAAAAGGCCAGTGAAATGGGAAGTGTATGAAGGGTGGATGTGTAGGCTCTTCTGTTACCGAAACATTCTTGCACACAATGGCCCCGACGTCAGCTTTACCTTTGGATACGAGGAGTTGTGCCATTTTATCTATATGCTGCTCCTCAAAGTTGAAGAGCCAATGCAACGGCGATATTTCGTATGGTGTAGAGGCAATAGATGCATCCGCCCCCAACGAAATAAGCATTTCCACGGCTGCATGATGACCGGCGAGACAGGCTTTATGTAGTGGTGTTTCACCTCTATCGTTTTTGGAATTCACAGCAGCTCTCCGCTCCTCCACTAGATACTTGATGACCTCTGGCTTGTCAAACATGGCTGCAAAATGTAGCGCCTTATTCCCATTGAGGTCCTGCAGAGATTCTACTCCACCTTCGCACATTAACCGCGCCATGTCGATATCCAAACTCGAAAACCGATGCGCAGTTTGATGCGAGGCTTCGGCGTTGTAGCCTCCTGCTTTACGGAATACCACTCGAGCCTCGAGGAGAAGGGCCGGGTTGAGCTCTGCGAGATCCTCTGTGGCAACCAATGACCCAGTGGAAACAGAATTAAAGAGCCAAGTTTCCAGCAGCTGTTTGTCCGCAATGGCGCTAATAGAAAGTTCTTGTGCCTCGTAAAGTCTCTTTATGATGGCTTGGGCCGGAATACATGATCCTTTCGCTGCTTCACTCATGTATTCTATAGCTCGTCTAAATCCGAGATTGATTCCTGGTGTAGAGGATACGAATGCTATGGCCATCCCAAAGAGCGTTTCACCGGAGAATCGTGGGCCGTTGTCCTTTTTGGTGTCTTGGTAATCTTTTTCGAGCTGTTTTAAAAGTTCCAGGGATTGGAATCCTATCCAGTAAAGGACACCTTTGTTGGTCTCATTTGTTTTCCTTCCTATAATATGTGTACGCTTTCCGTTTTGTTTTGTGGTCGTTTCTCTTGTAGCGATCCTGTGGTGGAATCAGACGGATGAATAGGATATTAGAGGTGGAATGGAAGCCCGTACCAATCGTTATATCCCTTACTATCGTCCGCTAATAGTTTAGAGCTAATATTCACCCGGTCTTGCGGTTTCACCCCAAGCATTGCTCTACAAAGACTCAATAATTTACTTCGTAAGGATTTCGGAAATTTCCGATCTTCATGTCCCCAGATTAAACCCATGGCCTTCTCACACGGCGATTCCTCGTCTTCCTGCCCCTCGACTTGTTCGAATTGAAATGGTGGCCGCCCACGGGTCAGTAGAATGGAAAGCACTACAAGACAATACGAGAACCCGTCGCATCTGGAAAGTAGTTCTGGTGAGAAATCCCCGTGTATATCTTTATCATACACACCCGCTTCTGGCGGTGCCCACCCAGGGGTCCCTCGATATGAAGCAAAACTTAAACTAGCAGGATTTTCTATCGAGATACAGATCCCGAAATCGCTTAACTTGCCTAGGTATGGCACCCTGGGATTATCCTGCCGAAATACAAGCACATTGTCCGGCTTAACATCACCATGAACGATTCCTTCGTTATGCAGCGCCTCTAGGCCATCTGCAATATCGAGGCACATGTGATGTCTAATATTTATCTCGAGATGCCCTGGTACAGATGCCATATTATCCCCCCGCAAGAAGTTAGACAGTGAAGTTAACGCCCTCTCCATGAACAACACTGGAAGCAGCAGCTCAGGTGTTTGGTAGTCATAGCCCCAAGATATCAGATCGACGATATTACGATGCTCTCGTAGCGGCGGATGGCAGAGTGCCAGTATCTCCAACTCCAGAGTGCGGAAATGGGCAAAAGTCTGCTGGGACTTCGATAGGCTTGCCGGTGCGTTGTAGTGATTGACTCGCTTCAAGACAGTGTCCTCATGGGTATGGTCCACGAACACTGTAAATTGAGCACCTTTGCCGATGATAGTTCCCACTCGGTCTAGGTTTCCGCCGACTAGATGTTTAGGCCCGTCGACACCCATATCTGCGAGTATAGAGGTGAAATCGGAGAGTGTGGTCATGAACCGGTGTGAGTTACCGTTCCGGGTTGAGAGAATGGCCATATCGAGGATACTGCTGTCGGGTGTATGGTGCCCGCCATCGAAACTAGTGCCGGAGGTGTAGGTATCGGAGACTACGAACCAATCTTCTTCTGCTCCTCTTCGTCTTTGCACTCCTTTTGGGGAGGGGTGGGGAAGATTGTTAGGGCCATTCTTGTTTACAGACGGATGTTTAGTTATGAGGTTCCCCAGAAATCTTGGAGAATTAAAAGATATCTTCTCACCTCCAAAGTTAAGTTCCCAATATTGAACCAGTCAGACTCAGCATCGCCCCCAACAGGTGATGTGTCGGTGCTGGCCTCATGAAGGAGATTCTCAGCAGAGTTCTCAATTGAGGCATTAAGTTGATATTGATCATCGTTAGTCTCGAATACCAGGGGAAAACATTCGACGTTTGTGTCACCAAGGTTTTCCGACATTGATTGTCTTTTTTTTGGCTATGGTACCTCGATGCCGTGGGTTTTAGAGTTTTTTGTGGTTTATCTGATTTTCCCCGCGATGAATACATATTATCCACCCACGCGTGGGGGCAACATACGCATGTATGTACAGCGACAAGTAATAAGTGATGGAACGCTCTGAGAGTACAAACACTTAATGTTGGTGGCGTTTTACCACAACAGGTATCGCTGTGCTCCATCACTTATTACCTACCGCCGCACGCACATGCACCTACAGCACCCTATTGCGGCTAACTAGGTAGAGGGTGAGTCAATAAGATACGGGTGATGTACTCAAGGCACTTTCACCCACAGTCACACATACATATGATATACTTAATTATAAGATCTTTAGGTTACACCGCATATAACTTATGGTTGGGGACCAGGCAACTGTCCGGGTTTTCCCTCGCCTTTACAGGACCAGTGATCAGAACGACACGATTTTCCCATGCACCCTTCCTATTTAGTCAGTATCTCGTCCACGCCGACGTAGGTGTCCTGCTACCGCAGCAAGTTTTAGAAGAAAGAAGAAATATGCATATCAGATCAAATGTATGTTCTTCAGCCAAAATTCTTCACCGGCGCCGTTTCTATTTTTCGTCCCAACCCCTCCCATAGCAAGCCTATTTAAATTTTGTTAAGTACCAAGTAGGTCCCCTAGCCACAAGTGTCCTCGCTAGTTGAGCGATCCTTCCGTAGACAAGTATAGCTTTTTTATAATATCCAGCTAGACCAAGCGATGGACATCGTCGGTTTCTCCATAACTGTCTTCCGCGAGACCTACAACCTTGCCCTCTTCGTCTATGAAGTAGTGCAGGATGTCCGCGAATACGATAGCGACAAAGACCATATCAGGCAAAAACTCCAGCACGAGATATTCTTTCTCGACGCCTTCAATAAATTCTTCCTCGACGCAGAATCGGGCGGTATCATCCACGACCCAAACCTTCCCGCCGCATACCCACTCCGTATCTTGACCATCCTACAGAACTTGCGGGACTGCCTAGGGGCGTATAATAAACTAGCGCTGAAGCACTATCCGCCGTATCAACGACTGATACTTGATGGCGATGGTGTGGAGGAGCATAGTGGCGCTGATGGGCCATCGGCGCTAGGGGATTCTAGCAAGAAAGAGAGAGATTTTGATTTTGATAAGACGGGTTTCAGAGCGAAAGTGAGGAGCTTGAGTCTGCGTGCGTGGGATTGGTCGTTGTTTGACAAGAGAAAACTTGAAGAGGTGGTTACACAATTCAGAGAATGGTGCGAGAAGTTAAAAGAGATCATGCAGTTCTCCATGCTCTTTGCTATCCGTTTTAAAGATCCTGCGGCGCTGAAGGACTTCCAGAACAGCGATACGGCAAAGAAAACCGGTCTCGAGCATGTGGCTCAGCGGCAGTTTTTGAACAGGTTCAAGACAATCGAAGAAGCATCGCCATTGAAAGGCAAACTTATCGAAACTCCGGGCAGCACCAAGGGTTCATCCACGAAGCTTATGCGCTTGGTTGCCGGGAGTGAACAGCCATATGGGACGCCTGTTGCGGTCGAATACAAAGCATATGGCGCACCACCAGCCACTGACGATACAACGCGGCAGAACTTACTCAAAGTAAAGTCAAACATCAGAATGTTAGCGACAGTACTTCTAAATTCTGCCTTCGTGGAAGGGGAAGGTCGGACTCCAAGTGCCTCTTCTTTCAATGCACCGGTTTTGAACGCATTCCAATGTATCGGATATATCGACGAGCCTGAAAATAGTCGCATGGCGTTTGTGTTCAGGCTCCCACCACAAGCAGCAAACCTCGGGGGTCTGCAGACACTGCACGCATTTATAGAAGAGGTAGACCCACGCAAGAAAAAACCCGTGAACATTCTCTCCCTCGAACAAAGATTTGCCATCGCCCATAACCTCTGTAAGACGGTTCTGAATCTACACGGCTCCGGATGGGTGCACAAAAGTATTCGAAGCACGAATGTAATATTGCTTCCTGGGCCACCTCCTAATTTGAAGCTCGTACCTTATGTAACTGGGTTCGAATTCTCACGCCCCGTTATGGCCGCCACGGAGGTTGGCTTCGACTTTGATCTTGATCGCAACCTCTACCGTCACCCCTCAAGGCAAGGATATCCAACGGCTACCTTTACCAAACTACACGACCTATACGCGCTCGGCGTGGTACTCCTGGAAATCGGTACATGGAAGACAGTTACGGGGCGACTGAGGCCGGGATTTGAACAAGCAAAGAAGTTTGGAAAGGTTCCGTCGCCAGAGTATGTTAGGCAAACTCTTATCAAGATTGCAAATGACGAGCTGCCGCCTGTCATGGGGGGAAGGTATGCGAAAGCGGTGGTGAAATGTTTGGAGGGTGATTTTGGGGTCGTGGGAGTTGATGCACAGGTGAGAGAATTGGGGCTGGCGTTTAGGGAGCAAGTGGTAGATGTGATGGTAGATGGGCTGAAGCTGTGATATAGTTGTTGCTTAGTCGCTGGCTTGAGCACCGCAAGTTGAGATCAATTGTAAATATCGGTTTATGGTGTAAAAACAAGCCTAAGTCTAAATACTAAGTGGGTATAGCAGTACACACCTTAGCTTCAGGCATCAGTGGTCGGTACTAAGAATATTGTTGTGATATGACGAATATTGAATGAGTACTTACACGTGGATTAGAGTTGTTATCTGGCTATGTCTATAAAGCTAACGGGAATGTATTGACCTCACTAAATATACTAGTATCGTAATGTTTACATGCACGTCGGATTACAGATGCATTCATCAATTGCAATTGGGCATACATGCTCATATTCACAAAGATACTACAAGAGACCCTTTTTAACGAGCAGTACTACATATAATTTACCAAACGACTCTGTCATGGGCCTACTTGGTAATTGGTGGGAGACAATGCAGTGAAAAAAAACTGAAATTACAACTTGTTAACCTATTTACATGTAGTCACCCCCCCTTCCTTCACTGCCAATATTACTTATTTGTTTTGTTTAGAATGGCATAAAACAACAATGAGATTCTTAGACCGTTGAGCATTCGATTTCCCTAAAAGGATCGTTACTCCAATATATCCATTCACGAAATATCACTCGATTACTAGCCCGTAAATTATAAATGGTAATGATGCTTTTATCGACTTTTTATTTCATAAAAAAACAATAGGCAACATCTAGTTGGAAAATATTGGCGTAAATCGCTGTCATCTTTAAACTGTCAAGGTATGATTATGCGACTCTTGTCCCGGTTGTTGGTGGGATAGACTGATAGATGGCAAAATCCAACGTGTGTAGTGGGGGCTGGCCATGGGGTTAAGGCACTCTCTGTTGTTATATACCAGACACCCAGTGCCTAGTGAAAATCTGTCGGTAAAAGCCTAGGGATAAAAGTAATTACAAGGACGTTGGAGAATGGCGCTTGACCTGGTAAGGAAATGGAATCTATTTCTTTGAAATAACCACATACTGAATTCAAATATCGTGTTAGACCGCATGGCCGGTCATGAGAATAAATAAATTAATCTTCAAATCGGCAACATTGACATTAGTGCAATGATTTTGATGCTTTTCCTCTCACTAATAGAAACAGTGCCACTATAGCTAGCCGAACAGTCTGATTATATGCTACGTTATATGAATATGTTAAATTTAGGGCCGCCGGCACTAGTCGAATATATACAGAAAATTAAACCAGGATGTTAAAATGGTCATTTACCCTATATAAATTAATACTGGGTACTAAACATTACTTGCGCACTGTTCATAATCCGAATGCTACAGTGAAAACAGATGTTTTCCTAGGCTTGGATGCCATATTCCAATGAATCATGAATCAGTTAGTCTATCAACAGGGTTCTGCGATGGGTCTCGAGTGATATCTCATGATGCCAGCATATCCGCTCATTGGTGGTAAATGTTCGTTCCGTATCGTTCACATAGTTGGAGATAGCAACATAACTAACGAAGTGCTATACTACATATAAGTACGTATATGTAGGTACTACAGGGCATTTATTGATGAGTCAAGTAAGGGTTAAACACTATTAAATTGCGCACGTAAAGTTTCTAAAATTAAAAGGAGTTTCATCGACTCTGACCAAATGATATCCTGGACCTGTTTGAATACGATAAAAATGTGATCAGGGTCTAAGTACAGTAATACTTAATACAAGTACTAATGACGAAGTTATGTTATTATATTTATGTTTTAATATAAACTTTTTTAGGCATTTCTAAAAAAAAAAAAGAAGAAGGGACGCTGTAAATAGTGCTACAGAATCAATTCTATAGCTATAGTCCTCATAATTAGTTAAATATTTATGTGAATACTACTTAGACTAAGACCACGATCGTATAAAGATAAATCTACAGACTGAGCCCGGATGATTTATGTAACTCTACTGGGCTAAATCAAATAGCTTGTAGCCTAGCTTCAAATAGCGGGCTTTTGCTCCCAGATGGCATAGGAACATAGGTTTCAGCTAATGCGCGTAGCGTGGCAATGTGTTGCAACCCAACATTAGTGGTGGAAATCTACATGATGTATCGTATCTCGTATTAGATGAAAAATGTTTGACAATATGGATAAATCCCAGCCTTAGAAATGGTCTTAACCCTTTTGGTAAAACAAATTGTGTTGGCTGTGATCGTCTATTATTTTGACGATAAGGCGAGTGATAAAATATGATTATTGACCCATCGTTTCAACATCGAGCATGCGCATGCTGTGCTTTTGATCCGCTAAAACTCGTAGAACAATTGCCAAAAACGCCTCGGATGTGTTAGACCACTGATTTTTTGTTTGTTTGAGTGTAAAAGCAAGGTAAGTTTTAAAACAAGTATGCATATCCTGCCCTCCACTAATTCAATGAATATTGGTGGCAGGGTGCAGGATACGTGACCACGTCGTATAACATTCATTCAGTGTCGGGAATGTTCTGGTTCACCAATAGTTACCTATTGGACTAATCCATGTATTCCTTTACGTACTAGCTTTATCGCCCACTGGTGCATCGTTTTGTAGGCCTTTGACAGCTGGTATAAAAAATGAAAATTGAGCATATATCAGTTCTCGGGCCAATTTCATTTCGTTTAGTTATTTTCCTTGTGAAAACTAAAGGCACTATCGGTCGTGAGGATTTCCATAGGAGTCAACTCAGCTGTGGTTTCTTTCTTTTCTTCTGACACAAAAGATGAAGGAAGCAAGTTAGCGTTAGTTTACCAAAGCGTCGACTTTGATTACCGCCAAAACTCGAAAAATTGGCTATCTCCGGCCAGGGATTATCGCTCGAGTGATTGGTTGAATGGCATCGATCTGCATCAGAAGTTTCCCACACAAGTAATTTTGATCTCTGGAAGCTAGCCAATTTTTCGAGTTATGGCGGTACTCTATAAAAAAAAATGTGGATTTGATACTTTCAGCTCAATGGGCACCGTACCCGGTCCAATATCTCCCCACCATTTTTTGAGACACCAACAGCACTGAAACGAAAGGAAAATGATGCTGAGCGAGTTCGAACTAAAGTAAAACTGTTGGTGAACATATTCGATCGTGGGATACTTTTGCACGTCGTCTGTATCTGAGAATCGGGTAAAGCCTTTAAATTGACGAATGTAATACACGACCTTTTGCAGATGCTTTGATCCTGCTAGATGTTGGTAGAACTTGCAGTAAAAGAGGCGGACCACTGCGGCACGCTAGTCTGTAGGTAATGTACACTGGGTCAGCTTTGGACACAATATAGATAGAAAATTTAATGCCAAATCCTAATTCATGTCGAATGCTAGCGTGGAGAGCAGAAGGACGTCATGTTAAAACCAGTGGCAGGAAGTCTAGCCCGTGAGCAAAAACAGAGGCGTGAAGCCGGAATTTATATTCCGATCCTGCAGATGAGACAAGTAACAAGAGTATGCCTGTGGGTATATATCTGCTTATCGCCATTAGCCCGAGTAATATTTTGGTGTCCGATCAATGTATGAGGGGTGAAAGCTCCTCATGTAAGTTCACAAGGTGCATATAGCAACTGGAGGTCGCCGGGGGGCCCTAATGATTCACTGGATGCACGCTATATAACGGCTTTTCCAAATGCAGCTATAATAAGCTATGTTGCATATACTCGATACAGCAAAACCCATACAGATCATTAACTACCACAGAAATACTTACCAGCTGCAGCATATGAACCAGAAAATGTGGAGAGCCAAAATAAGGGTTATAATTATGTGTATGGTAAAACAGCGCCACTCCATAGAAATAACTCTTAGCTATACTCTAACACTCAAATTTTTCGGTCTATATGCAGGTAAAAAGTATGAGTTTATCCTCCCAGGACCATCCCACCTATAGAAATTATCGGCTGGAGGCCATACAGAACGCGCTCTTTTAGTTCAATGCACACTGCATGATCGCCGCAGGTTAGTAATGACTTATTAAATGAGAATTTGGAGGCTTCAAGCCATTCTGAAGAAGAAAATATATGATCCGGTTCTAAAGCTGTAAAAAGTAGGATAAATACCGATGTCGACAAGGTTCCATACGCCTTCAAAGCCTCGTACATATATGCATCTGATTGAACCTAGAGCTTCTGCTAGAACACCAATATGCCTGATGCTTCCATTCGAGCCTGAGCTAGACCCGGGACGGAGAAAAGAACGATATATACTTCTCCCCGGCCTCGTGGTTTCTTAATATTTATGGGTTGAACCGCTATCATATACCATGTTAATTGTTTTATTACAACACCCAAAAGTGAGAGTACGAGTAAAGAAAATGATTCTCGTCGATAAACTTACGGAGATAGTTAATATAGTTAGTACTTACTCATTTGTTAAAAAAAAAAGAAAACGGAAAAGGCCTAAAATGACACAGTTTTCGGTATACGTGCTTTGCAATAACACATGGTGCAAAAAGGGTGTCAGATCTATTCGACCTTATTCTACTACAAGAAAAAGAAAGAAAGAACAAAGCGTTGATCTATAAAACTACAAAAGGTACTGCAGCGACTTATTTAGACATTTGCGACTGCTACCCCCATCCCTGGTTTGAACCCTGGACCTTATGTGTGATTGGTTGTATCCTGGGTACTCTCGGTGTCGACGAGCAGTCTATCCACTAGATACTGTGCCCGAGGTGATACTTGAGCTAGCTTGGCAGTGTGCCAAGGTGAAGATCGAACTTGAACCCGACCCTTCGATATTACATATCATTGCTCAGCCAATACGTATATTAATTGATGTATTCGTTTTGGATTATACTGAACTGTGTCATCTTGCATTCATGTGTTATTGTAGAGCACGTCTACCGGGTCTGTGTCATTTTGGACCTTTTCCGTAAAAAAAAAAAAAAAATGAAAGACGTCAATTCTAACTTTGCCATTCTTCAAAGTGACATCCGCAAGTGTCAAATTTGGACGGAGTTACTTCAATTGCCCGGCTGGAAATGGTGTAAAAAGAATACAAAATACAGCCTACGCATTTCATATCCCGTCATGTCACTGTATATCACAGATAATGTGAGGAATTAATTATTAGATCTTTAGGGTTACCCCAATCACATCTTGTGCCGCTAGCTCCCTGTGGGGGGGGGGGGGGGGACGTCAATTTTGCCTTTTGCAACCGTAAATTTTAAAGTGTCAATTATGGGAATTGACGGTTAGAACCGCAAATTTCAAGAATTTACAAATTCTGGGGCTCCGAAATGGCAACCAGGGCTGTTAATTTTGGATTGCGGCGGGGCGGCGTGCTCTGAGATATACCAGGAGGATCAAAAGTACCCAGTTTTGGGTATGAGTTTTCAGTTCCAACAGCGTGTTTCACAAGCAGCGTGATGAATTGTCTGGTTTTCGGGGTTATTCTGTCATACCGTTAACCAGATCGATTTTGGCCACTGAGGGGAACTGTCAATTTTGCCTCCCGAAACTGTCAAGTGTCAATAGTTGAAATTGACGGTCATTTTACTAGAGTGATGATAGGGTGCACGTGGGCTGTAAGTATATATCGTACCTATAAGTTTACATCATCAGTCCCACCGATAATTTTTGAGCCGCATCACATGACACGTCATACGCCATCGCGGAAATCGCGAAAACACAATCTCCAAACACATCCGTGAATCAACGCGTCCCACCACTCAACTATAATGGATTCTTCTCCCTTCTCTCGAACTCCAAGTAGAAATCCTTCTGCTCGTGGCCCCGGGAACCAAACACTCGGCTCACCAGCAAGTCGAGGAGGACAGAGAGCTCCGAATCGAACCTTGTTCGCAAATCAACGGGTGGTGAGTGATCCTTCCTGTACCCTTAAGACATTTACTAAACTACTGCCGAGTGATGTGTAGAGTGATGGACGGCGGACTCCAGTAGAGCAGAGCTACACCCTCCCTCCGCCGCCTCCTGAACTTTCGCAACCTCCGCAAACAACCCAGCAGCGGTCATACCTGCCAGTGGGAGTGACCACAAAAGCAGGTACTTTCTCGTCCCAAGGTTTCACTCTGTGGGCCTTTCATCACTGACTAGGAGTAGATTTGTCAAACGAGGGAATTCGGGCCGATCTAAACTCAGTGCGTTATGAGCTTTCCACGCTACAGGAGGAGCGAGAGTTGGAAAAAATTCGACACGAAAAAGAAATACGGGAGTTGCAGTCAAAACTTGAGGAGCGGAGTAAGAAATCAGATGTCGGTTTTTCTTTCTGGTAAGAGGCGATGTGGTATCTTATGGGAACTGATGCATGGGGCAGATTAGCGAAGCAGACAAACGGTATTTGTTCGATAAGCAAAAAGATCTTTCAGAGAAACTACAGAAGGTCAGGGACCAGGCTGCAAGTCACAAGGTATATATTTCGCTTCAGCAAAATGTTTATGTCGATATGATTGTTTTACTAACGATATAATTTATCCTATAGCAAGATCTGGAGCGACAGATTCGAATGCTCAAAGCCGAAAATACTTCGTTGAAAGAAACGGTCTGCGAAAAGGACGAGGATACACAAAGTCAGGACCGTAAATACCGGCAACAAGTGGCCGACCTGAAGTCTCGGAATGAAGCCTTGGTGAAAATGAATAAAGAAATGGGCGAGGAATTAGAAGCGAAAAGCCTCGATCTACAACAAACTCAGACGTCTCTAAGCACGAAGGAAGCGGAGTTGGGTAATCTAGAAACGGAATTATTGAAAGCTAGAGCACAGACGGGGGATCTGGACACATTGAAGATTTTAAAAAAGGAACTTTCAGGTGAGTTCAGTAACAACCTTATTTATGTACAGACCCATTGACAATAAAAAGAACAAGTGACACATATCAAAACACTCGAAGTCACCAACCGAAAACAAACACAAGAGTTAAAACAGTTACGGGATCACAACAAGTCAATCGAAATCCTAGAGGAAGAGAAACAGGCACTTGAGTCGAAGGTTCGGATGATGGATACTCTCCGCCACGAGATATCGGAGGCCCAGCTTCGTGTCTCCATCTTGCAAGACGAGCGGAATTCTTGGAGTAGCTACTTTGAGTCTGAAGGCCTTGAATTCGACTCTCCAGAGGCCCTTGCCAGAGCATTGGTCCACGAGCGGGTTGAAAAGGCCGCTTTAATCGAGAAAGCAGGACGTACCAACCCAGAAATAACAGAGAAAGAGGAGGCTATTCAACGTCTCGAGTCAGAGCTGAGCATCATAAGTAGAGAGTTGGAGAAAACAAAAGAAGATTTGGCGAAGGATTCAAGGGTGAGGCAAAGGCTGGAAAGGCAACGCGCGCTAGCTATGAAGGAAGCACAGTTTCTAAGGGATCAGCTGAAGAGTTTCTCGACGGAGGAGAAAATGTATATGGAAGGAAATTTCGATGAACAAAAGACTAAGCGCATTGAAGAGCTGGAAGTGCTGCTAGAGACATATAAAAAGGAAAATGAAAGTTTGCTTGCGGATGTTGTAAAGAAAGAGGGGGTAGCAAGGGATGAGTTCAACCCTAGAAAGAGATCGAGGGAGGATGATGAGGACGAGAACAAGAGGATCGGAGAAATGATGAGAAAGAATAGACAGTTACAAGAGGGTACCATGCCTTCC
Organism: Morchella importuna; assembly: GCF_003444635.1. NCBI lineage: Eukaryota > Fungi > Ascomycota > Pezizomycetes > Pezizales > Morchellaceae > Morchella > Morchella importuna. The sequence goes on along the minus strand of NW_025763398.1, from coordinate 344,842 downwards.
CAACCACACCCAATATCTTTGGTTTCTTCTTTCTGACTGTTTTTTTTATAGATATTACACAACTCCAACAATCTTTGGAGGTGTCAAAGAAAGAAATTGAATCGCTCAACATCCGTCTAGCCTCTGCATCATCCACCTCCACTCGTATCCTCCAATTGAAGGATAATCCCACCTCCCGCGAGGAGGCAATCAAAACAGAGACGCTCATAGCTCTTCGCGAAGAAAATGCTGCGCTGTTGGCACAGCTCGAGGACCGCCTTGAAACTCTACCCAGCAACAATAATAAAGTAGTACCATTACGCACTCTTGAAAATGCGCGAAAAGAGATACAGGCGATGGAAAAGACCGTTGCGGATAAGGAGAAAAGGATGCTAAGACTGAAAGAAATTTGGGCAGCAAAATCGATGGAGTTTCGCGAAGCAGTATTTTCACTACTTGGATGGAAGTTGGATTTCTTGCCTAATGGTAGGGTTAAGGTTACGCATATGTTTGCAGGTAACTCTGATGAACAAAGCATCGAGTTTGATGGAGAGAAAGGTAAGCTAAACGTGTTTCGCGAGAAATGCTGTCTTCCAAAGGCTGTAAAACCGGTAGATCCTGTGACCTACCGAGCCGGAGGATGGACTGCTGGAGGAGTATTGACATGTTTAAAAACACTAACTTCTTAATCACAATAGGTACGATGAAGGTCTCTGGTGGGCCTAATAGTATGTTCCGTAGGGAGATCAAAAACCAGTGCACATTTTGGATGGCAAGAAATAGCATCCCGTGTCTACTCTCGAGTATTCTTATCGAGCAATACGAAAAAACTACCCGCGCACAGATGTGAGATCACATTATCGGTAATTTCTTGCGATAAAATACGATAAGTTTAAAGCGACAATTCCGATTCTCCCTACATTTAGCTATTGAGGATGTAGAAAATTTGGCGTTGGAAATCAGCCGGTATATGCGGTGGTGTGGCAGGCAGGTACTAATTCCATGTGGTTTATAATTTTCCTTTAGGCGCGGGGTTTTGCTTCTTTCTTTATTTCTTTCTGTTAATTATCCTTATGTGTAAACTACGGCTACTCTCATAATGCGCATTTAGAAAGTCCATCGGAATACTACGGGAGTTTAAGGATTGGATTTCCTACGACAAAGTTTGCTGTTGACATGTGCCGTGCCTAGAGTTTGAGTAGAATCGATAGGGCTGGGTAGAGACATACAACAATGTCCGTTCGCTTACCGCCATCAACTTTGGCAGGCTCTATAGATCGAGAAATATTTCGGTTGAATACCCACATTGCATATCGGGCGGCATGGTTCGTGAGACGTCTTTTTCTATTTTTTATTTTTTATTTTTTTTTCGGGGGCCGAAACTGGCCATGCATGATTCTCAAAACAAGTCTGTCAAGAAACTGCCTTGAACGCAGCCGCTGCATGCTCGCAAAACCAGGTCTTGTTTTTACAAGTAAGATGCCGCGCGTGTGTATGTGTTCCTGCGTTCAAAACCAACGATCATTTATAGAATGGGGAGATAATCGGCTGGTATATGCACATCCCACAAGTCCTTGATGTCGACAGCTTCATAATCAAGCCCGCGCATGTCTGTCTGTCTAGTCATAGCGGATTAATCACCACTTCTCAAAATTGTTGGCAAGACCGAATTGACATACCTGATGCCTGATTGGACAGACCCCGAGTTATCGATTGAGCCTTGGAAAGATACGCCCTATATAAGCAAATTGTTGGTATGATATCATGATGATCTCTGCAAGCTTTACTCTATGCTCAATATTCAATGGCGATAATATAGCATTGCGATTTCGAGTACTTTTCATGAATTTAGTCATATTCGGGCTAGTTGAGGTTTCAAGGGAATTAAATAATGCCTCCCTATTTTGTAAAAGAACTTAATGTAATTGTGAGACTTCCTGCGCTTGGGAGTGGGGCGAGAGGATACGAGCATGCTCCGTGCTTAGTCGGCCAAGATATAACGCGCGGCAGACAGAAGGAGGTAAATATTCGTCTTTAGTATGCTGGAAGCCCAAAGGGTCGCGGGTATTAGCCGGCCAGGACGGAGATAAACGGGATATACGCGGAGCACCACATATTTATATATCCACGGTTTCCCACACCACGGCTCCAGTTTGGCGGTTCCAGAAAGAAAGGAAGAAGGAGACCTACCGGCATTATCTAATGCTTTGACCCGAGAGCTAGGCTTATGTAAAATGGTCGGTGAGCTTTGTGCTGTCGTGCATGCAGACCCGCAAGTGCAATCTGGTTTTTGCAGCACGGCAATACTCTATTGCGATATGCCGGTTTTGCTACCAGTAAGCATCTGCCGCTCTAGATGGTGGGTTAGGTGCAACCCAAGTATATATCAAGTCATAAAACCTATGTACATGTACACTAGATCAGCTCATTTTCTGTGTCATGAACCCAAATCGATTATATACATGAATAAATTTAGCAAGATCAAATCCCACAAACCTGTAGATTACAATTGCCGGACTCGATTTTGAGTGACGTGGTCCGTGAGATAAAACCAAAAACGGGAGAAAGAAAGAAAGAAAAAAGCAGGCGACCGTAACAACCATATTGTCAGCTCTTCAATCTCTTCTTGGGGTTATAAGTTCTTATGTGCCTGGTTATATTGAATATTCACGTCTCAGCGTCAGTCTCAAATTAATTTAAGTGCCCCTGGGCACCTGCTAGTTTCGTTGTACAGCGGCCCTCCCGCAACATGCTACTGCGCCGAGCGCTGAGATTTGACACCGATTTCCGCTGATAGCTATTATAATTTTGGACAACGCCTGCTGGCATTATGTTTTGTGCTTTGAGTACATGCATCTATCCTGGCATTGAATTTGCGAGGTTTTCGAAAGACTGGTAGTAGCATATGTATATATTCGAGGTGTATATATAATAGATCATTCAAAATTTAAACTACGCTTTGTATACTAATTACTCTCAGTAGAATTGCCTGGCTCTATCAATGGAAAACTCCACGATTCGTACCGACGGATCGTGTTTTATGTACAGACTGGCGTCAGCTGATAAACCTCACTGCTCGTGGCAGTATGAAGATGAGAGGGCAATTTATATGGATGGTGTGCGTTTTGTCTTTCTGAGTTCTGCTTGATCCCGCTGAACTCCTCTTCCGCTCTCTATAGTCACTCGTTTTAAGGGGCAGCTGTTTATGGAAGGTAGCGTTCATATACGCCGGGAAATCGTTTTTCTGCAGGTCCCGAAACATGACCTGAAGCTACAGGAAGTTGATGCGCCAGAGTTATAAGCCAAATAACTTATTTTATGGCAATATTTCTGTGCGCACATCTGGTAAATATCGAAAAACACGTACTCGCCAAGGGGCGGAATTTAGGGTAGAGCAAATACGACGAGTGACGAACCATGATCTAGGTTTCCGGCAAGCAGCAGATACATGTAAATGCTACAAGTGCTACTTTTCATACCACAATACCCTTGAATACGGAAAAGCAAGCATAGTGGTTATGCAAACCCATAGTGTTTCCGGTTTAATGTGGTCATGGCTTCCTATAGATCTGCCTGCAATGGACGACGGGCCGGCTACACACCCCGCAACAAATTATAAATTTGTCTGCTATCTACGGGAAGCCGCGCTATTAATCGGCAATTATAGATCGGGACTACTTGAGAATTACTATGAAGCAACCAAGAAACAGAGACTTCAGGCCTGAAAAATTGGGCGCTGTTCACAAAATATAGAAACTTAGAGTCGTGGAATTATTGACTTGGTACTGCGATAGTACTAGTATATGCATACCTGGTTGTATGAAATTAAATAAGGTAGAGTCAACACAATGAACTACTCCATGTGCCCGATTATCTAGAATATTTCCATAAAATGGAAATAAAAGGATGGATGTAGTTTCCCTCTACAGCAGGGACTTAGATACGCCCCTGCATATATACCACGAGATTCCCCGAGATCCCGTTCCGTCGTGTGCATAATGTTTACCCAAAGGTAAGGTGACCGATGTCATATATGACGGAAGGAGCTGGAGTGAAACATACATTCAGTTGGAAGAGCTCCTTCTTTTCGGTCGCTCGGTGGATACAGTAGAGAAATTGTATATTCACGATGACCAATAGAAATAGGTGAATGCACGTGTGGTTGGTAGACACTTTGCCTTTGATTTCTGCCTCAACGCCTTCGAATTTCAATCGTAGCTAAAAGGTTTCAGTGATGATGAAGCCGCATTATCTGTTCTCCCTCCCTGCTCTGGCCATCTCCGAGAACTCTTTAGTAACGGCGACTTTTCAGACCTTTCGTTGCCGTGCACAGGGAAAACATATTTCTATGACGCGAATAAGTGCGTCAACAATTGTGAGACTTGTCATTCCTTAATATTTCCCACTCATAATTCAGTCCAGTTAAAATTCTAGATTCCGCGGAGGAAATTAGACACTAGTCCATAATGTTATACGATACCCGGATAACGTAAAGCCCAATCCCGAATACCTGGCTGTTAGAGGTCCCTTTGCGCAAAGTCCCCCAGCCCTGGTTCTGGGCCGATTGAAATCGATCGGCACCAATCAGTTGGATGGAACCTATGGAGGAGCAGCTGAACTATGTAGTTTGATGATTTTCAACCCTATATATTTCGAGAAGTCTCGGAGTAATAATCCGGAGCTGGTGCAATCCTGGATCTCATGTCTGAGATCAGCCTCGTAGATTAAATCTTATACACCCGGCGACAAGAAGGCTAGCAATATAATATCACATCATGTCTTTGACCTCCTCTCGCTTTGAACCTATGAGCTTCCATTCATTTGGGGTTGGCCTCGGAGTATTTACCGCGTGCACACCTTTCTTTTCACTTTGCTTTTTTGTTAGTAAATCATGACATAGGTAACAGACGCTCGGGTGGAGGAGGGGTAGAGATAGAGGGGGTGGGCTTACGGTAGGCTTTCTCTTCAGCTACTTCTGAACATTGACAAGGGACTGTGCACCAGCTTCGACTTTGCTATGATCCCCAACGCTCAGATCACACACCCAGCTGTGGCACAGATAACGTTTTTAATGATCCCAAAGATCAGGCCCATTTGTCTGGCTGAGACCCGATAGACTCAATGCCTTGGATATGTCGATCGATTCAACCCTCACGGAATTCGAAGTCTGGGGTGGAGGGGATGCATATGGATGCCCCCCACTATGGAGACCTAGCTAGCTAGCAGGTGGTGGTGGCTTATAGGTCTAGGCGAGAAAGGACTCTAACGATTAATGTTGCGACATCAATTGCATGGCGTAGCTCGAGCTCGAGTACATGTAGTGGACATGCGGGATCTTCTCTTCCTTGGAATTAGACGGTCAGAGTGATGTCTAGCTAGAGCAGAGGTGCAGCTAGCGGTAGCTATGAGGCGGTTCACTCGCTTGTTTCTGTATCTAGCTAGGGTATCTTGGATAGACACATCCCCAGTACACGGACACTTACCAACAGATTGGTTTACATCCTCCGCGCAGCAGTCGAGACCTGTAACTCGTGGATCTATTTCCAAACTGTGCCTATTGCCTATAACGTGCAGTGTACGCATATGTGCACATTTGAAGAAGAAACATCAAGCAAGATAAGACTAGAAAGAGGGAAAACTGCTGCTTACTACTGCCAAACCTGGCCACCAAGCTGGCAATTCTTGCACGGTTTTCTCATTAGTTGTTCAATTGGTCGTAGCCCGGCGGCCTCGGTCCTTCTTCTGCCGAATCTTTCGACGAGAGCATCTTGATCATCATACTGTGCAATGTGGCATAGAGGATTTTTATCCCTCAGGATAAAATGTAAAGTCAACTTAAATCGAAAAGATAGTATATATGCTCTGGAACTCTACATACTAATGCTCACTCATATGCATCCGTGCGTATGTACCTCAAGCTCCGACTTGAGCCGCATTAATAGCCATCTGTGTGACACTTATCACGCGATCTACAAGCAGTGCTTCCTATGGGGGAGTCCCTGCCTTTCTTTCATTATCTTTTTCTTTTCTTTGCTACGTTGCCCTGCATTAAGATGAATTGACCTGCATCACGGTTTATCACTCTCACAGCTTATGTGCCAATGATGGCAAGATGGTTACTACCTAACCTCAACATAGGAGTTAGTATGGTGTACACACATGTACTTTAGCTATTTATTTTAGTGGTACGGCTAGTAGCAGGATGAAATGCATTGTTCATGCTTGCTCGATTCTTGAGTTTCGCTTCTAACAAGAAGCAATATTTCACCCTGTATGTTCCCGAGGAATTAAAGTATCAGATCTTTTCTTTGGTTCAGTGGAGTATCCGTAGCGTATATTCAACAGTATGTGTTTTCTGATCCAGGGCAGATCCTCCACGGAGTCGGGGCAATATCCGCCCTCCTTCGGGTGCCAGTTGGTTGCATAGAAGCACCCATACCTACATGCTACTCTATGTATTTTGATATGAGGGGGTAGAAGAAAGCAGCTGGAAATAGGATGAACACGCAATACTCCTAGTGTCACGAGAGGTGAGTCCTGATTTGTTCTGCTTGTCTTACTTCTCGTGAGGTCACTTTGGTGGCTCGCACCCCCAATTTGTATTCCATGGCCACCACTTGTAATTGGCCCAACAACGTTGATACGGCATCTCCTAAAGGGCGAGCCGGCAAAATAGGCTTATGGCGCTTCCCAGTTACCGGGCTACTATAAACGTTCATGGACCTCTCAAACCGTAGAGCTTGAGATACTATGTTTCTCCACACAGCGGCTTTTGGGGAACGTCTTGGCGGCAAGCAACCCGAGACAAAGCCGCTGTTTCAGTAACCAATGTATGAAGTATGTATATACGCACATGGGAATCCTCAACGCCGATGAACTTCACACCGTTGTGCCGAACTCGCCACTAACGTATGCAGTTCAGAATTCAACAACATTCTATACGTGGCTCAGGCTGGGAGGGCTGCTAGGTGGAACTGACCTTTGTAATGATACACATATGTCGGAATCGATATTCATCAGACGGTAGTCTTCACGATCAATAACCAATAAAGTTTAAACCCCGAGAGGTAAAATTAAAATCGCTACTCAGTTGAACCAATGGTTTCCTCAGGGCTTTCCGAGTTTCAAAATTCATCTAATTTTTGGGCCTAAGGCGGTTACCTGTCCAACCACCAAGGCTAAGACTATCAGCTCTAACCCATATATTAATTACAATTTTCTTATATTCAGTGCATAAAGTCGCACTTTTGTGAATTATGTTTCCATACAGAAGAGTCTGAATCAAAATCCAGCACGTAATCTTGCGGCGACATTTAAAGTATGTACTCAGTTTACTGGGGGGGGGGGGGGGGGGGTGGACAGTGTAAAATTGGTTAATTGATTGAACTAAAATTCGGGGTCAGACTAATAGCAAGGTTGAGTTTTAAAGATTTATAATTATGCTTTATGAGCAGCAATGAGTTTATCTGGCATACAATCGGGAAAGATGGCAAATGAATTTGCATCATCCACTCACCAAGCATCCCATTAGTCCATAAGGCGTGATAAAAGCGACGCGCAGTCCAAAGCCCTATAGTAAGGGTCGGAGGGATACCGGTCACAACGCCCCCCCCCCCCCCCCCTCTCCCCTCCCCCCCCCCCTCTCTCCCCTCCCCCCCCCGATTTTTCCAAGGGAGTGAGGCAGGCTCTGCGACGCCCAATTTAGCCTAGACGGGAACACACGTACATGATAGGCCTATGTGGGATATGCTTAAGAAATTGATGTCTGGCCGAACAAAAGCAAACTTGCCGAACAAAAGCAAACTTGCCGTATAAAATGTCACGTGTTTAACTGTACCGAATAGATCTGTTCCCAGTGGAAAATCCTAACGGGATCCAAATCTCCTAATGGCCAGACCCAATCTCAGTGATAGACTCTTGGTTTCATGAGTGGTAACGATAACGATGGATGGGTGGTATTGTTTTGTAGTAGTGTAAAGAATAAGTAGGAAGCTAGAGGTACGTATGATAAGGTCCATGTTAATCACATAACTCGCAATATAATACCATACTCGAATGTTCTCAATGCATCTTAAGAATGTCGATTAATAGTAGCTAAAGATTTACTTGGCGAAAGCCAAGCCGTGTACGTCTTATATTTATGAGATTCTATGTAGAGTAGATGAACAGCACTAATATCAGCATGAAGTGCATGCCAAGAGTGACTTTGGGGTGGAAGATGACGGCATATTTTGGAAGCACGAGGGTATCTATGTCAGTGGGCCAGGTCACGAGGTGGGGGTCGTATCTGGTTTACCTTGATGCAGATCTAGAAAGCTTGGATACAAGGCTTCTTGTAAAATTGTCTCGTGCGAAAAGGGAGATAGAACAAAGAATATGACATTGAGACCAATAGAATTATGATTACTGTCAAACATCAACTCGACTGAACACTTGGAATTACAAGTACGTTCGTCAAGACCTGAATCCAGTCCTCCAACCGTACCTGCCTACCTACCTTGCTCCCTATGCATACATGTAGTTAGTATTGGACGCCTGTCTCCTTTCGAAGATCTCAAGCGAAGGGAATGAAAAAAGCAAATCAAGAACAAAGTATAACGTGTCCTCGGGCTTTCAAGTCCTGGCGGGGCCAAGTAGACGTCTCTTAATTCGGGCCTTTCCATGTCGAGATGATACTAAGTATGTAGAGCAACACCCAGCTTTCAGCATTCAAAGAGAGCTACAGGGATACAAACTGTGATTTTGCTAACAAATTCCCTCTCTAAACTACAGTCTAGCGTTATTGTATTACAGGGAGTTTTGATAGGTGTTGCAGCTGTACTATGCAATTACAAGGGTTCAGCCCAGCCCAGCTAGAAGATCATGCCGAGAACTCGGTTGCCTCAGCCGGCCGAGTCCCTACTATACGGTCCCTCCCTGTAATGTTTTAAACTGCATGTCCTAGTTCAATGAGCAGTCGATCCCAACTTGCCTCATATTCCTGGGCTAATTGGTACCCAATTGATGTCGCGAGCTTCTAGCTAGCGGCCCAGTGAGCTGCATCGCATGAATTGCTAAAATCCTTCTCAGCTAACTTTTCATCACAGGGCAATCCCTCAATGAATATGCTAGTACATATAACGCCTGAGCGCGGCACATATCTTACGGAAACACCACAACCATCCGTGCTGCAAAGTTGCGTACGTATGTTAAGAGTATATGAGGAGGGATCCTTACTGTTAGGCTGGCGCGAAAATATCTATAACCATAGACCTGTCGAGATGGAGAACTTGCCATACCGTATTTCTGGCCCTTGTTATACGTATATACATGGTGCATATACTCGACTACACAATGCGTAGTTAGAGTGAAGATATCAAGTCCGCGAGGCCGCACAAATGTGGTAATGAACCTGGGTTTAAGGATATGAGTATAGTCCTTTCCACTTTTCACCAAAATTTCGGGCGCAATCTGTTTGTCTAAAAGGCAGCGCAATTTTATCAAGACCTTCCGAAAATCTACGAAGTAGTTATTTTTTTATTCGATATGAATCCGTTTCAGCGCCATTTGAAATGCAAAAACGGCGATATTTCTCAATTCTTAGTAGTGACTCAATCTTAAATGCCTTCGGTTTGGTTAGATTGGCGCAGACGATCTTTTGTTTATTTCGCGGTACCGGGTGCTAGGGAACATGTACTTAGCTTGCGGAGAACGTACATACTTGTACATACATATGTACCCAGCAGCCTAGATTATCGCACATGGAAAGCCTAGTCGAATAGCGATCACAACCTATCTCGGACTTTTTCAGGTGGATCCGATATGCATACCATCCCTTCGGCAAAACGGATATATATGCGTGAATGCGGAATGATGATTTCTGTGGAGCCTTAAGTCAGTCTTCGTTTAAACTAGCCTGTTTTATGAAAACATTCTGCCATGTCCAATATCATAGACCTGAAGAAAAATATGAGTAGAAATGTATTTCCCTGAGCCCACGGAAGAGGCCGTACAGAAAAAGAGATACCGCCATGTTTCTTCTAAGACTATTGTTTTAGTGTCTCTAACAATTCAAGCTGAAGTTTCTTCTTCACAATCAAAGCGTTCCAAGCCTAAGAACCGCTCCAATCAAAATAGATGAGAATGCCATCAAGGCGTCAATATTGCAATATGACCCGAACCCGTGCGCCAGGGACGTTGGCTATTTCTTTTTTAGAAACTCACCGGGCATCCAAGTGAAATATTCCAGATACTTTTAACTAACTCATGTCGACACGCGCACTTATGTATGTTCCCAACATTTATCATGACATAGTGATCATGATCCTTGCACAGAAGCCACCCACATATACTGGAGTGGACCCAGCATCCAGACTTTGGGGGAATATGTAGTTAAGCGTCGCCAGTTGTTGATCCCTGCATTCCGGTACCGAGAGAAAAGGTGAATGCTGCATGACGATAGATAGTAAATCAGGTACGGAATTGAATTAAATGTTGGCCGCTTTGATGAAATGGATGGAGCGCATGGACGATTATCTGTCCCCTCACACATATTATGCAGGTGGCATTAAGATCAAATAAAACTCCGAGTCCGGATCGATTGCCATAAGAGCTCTGTGCTTTCGATCGAGAGGTTAGTACATACTATTCCTGCTGCAATCCGGTGATTCTTGACTCCCACGCTCGCTCAGACAGCATGTCATATACCAATTTACTTATTTCTTTCACCCAAGTAATCAAGGTAAACCTACTCACAGCAGCCAATAGCTTTTCAGGTTGACTTAGCCATCTGGAAATAATAAATTATAATGTCATATAATGTATTAGCAAGAAGAAGAAAATAACGTATAGCTCTTCCCTATTCTAGCCAGAAACTAGTAAATGCTAGTGTAGTATGGGTCAGCTTGAATTAACGTGAATACGCTCGAAAGTATGTCGAAGCGTTTTGCCTTCGACTCGAAATCCATTTAAGATGCCCCTCAAATGCCCTTCTCACCATCAACATCAACACTTCAATTAGCTTTGTCAGCCAGTAAAAAAAAAAAAGATATTACCATCATCCATTAATCAGATCAATAAAGTCGATTTGACTTTTCGAAATATATCGCCAAAAGTCTACCCAGGCCTTGCGGACCAGCATCATAGAAATGTGTCAATCAATCTCAACCTTAACCTCCATTGATGCCACCTCAGTTCCCCTTGAAGTTAAAGATTATGTTCAAAGGGATCCATCCTTCGCTGCCAATGTCAACCAAACCTCCTTCGACGCTGCAGAGGGGTTTCAGAGAGACCCATTCTGCACTTTCATTGGTGCAATCCCAGCATCTTTCATCATTAAAGAGGCTACCCAGGTGGAGATGGGATTTCTTTACCCCATTGTGCCATTCCTTGACTTTGATCCAATCATCAAAACGGTGCCTGTAAGTTTGTAAAACACCCATTTTTATTGGGTGTTGGTTTTAATTTTCCATTGGCAGGTTCCTGGTGTCAAATGCCCTACATGCGAGTTGGCAGGTGTCGAAAGCTGGGTGATTAGAGGGAAGGTCTGTTCCAAGTGTGGGACGCCATGTCAATGAGTGGTATATTGCCATGCAGCCCTCACTGGATGATCTGGGATTTCGTAGGGCGATGGTGATGAATTGTGGACATGCTAGGAGTTTTGGACTGCGTTGAATTTCGGGATATGAATTGCAAGAATTGTTTTGGTTTATTTGGATTTTGCTTATTTAAGATGAGTGGTTTTAAGATGGATCCAGATGTTATAGCAAAGTTGGAGGATTATGCAGTCATGGAAGTAACAAATTGGGAATGATATACTTTTCTTAATTTCTGGTGCCATTCAAACATCAAATCAGTGACTATGGTAAAAATGCAGAACTTATGGACAAGGGAATAAAAGAAGGAATTGGAGAGGGGCGTTACGAGTGTAAAAAGAAACAAGAGAGTATAACTATAGAGCCTGGAAATGTTTATGGATAATGGTTAAATCAGTATCGAATTAGATTCGGTGGGATAGTTGAAAGCTTCTTAATCAGGGATTGTGTAGTTAAGGAAGCCCTAGAATGTTCCTTATAATACACGTGAGCGCTGATGAAATAATCTTACAGGCAGGGGAGCTGAGCTTATGTAACGATGAATATGGGTGAGGTGTTCGTCTCAAACCAGTTCAAGTCTGATTTAGTCTCGCTGTTATATCTTCAATGGCATTAGAGTGGGGTATATCTGGGTCCTATGTATAGGTTTATATTACTGACGCCTGGTTCTAGACAAGATTAGTGATTAAATTAGCCACCCGGCGTATCATAGAAGATTCGGGATAGGAGAACGAGCTTTCATATAGAAAGTCAGTATTGGAGGCCGCAATCGTTTGAGTAAGGTATCTTAGCATGGAGATTTCCGTTGAAGATAGGATGGAACTTCACACATTGTGAGATATTGCATCGGTATTGGAGGTTGGTTCATCGCTCGGCACAATGCCCTAAAATGGTGTTCATATTATATTACTCAAGAGTATGGATATAGTGTGATTAACTGGGGACCCGGGATAATGTAATGTCCTGTACCAAGCTTCTATGCGGTCGGTCAGAGGAATGGAGGACATATGTCTTTCTACAAGAAGTGCCACAATTATCCCCTTAAATTCGCAGCCTCTATACCAAGATTGCGTCAAGACTGTGCCTAAAAAGTGACAGGCCCAGAGGTTTTGATAACTTTATCCTAATATAGTATCCGCATGAAGTCCGTATTAGGGATTCGACTGGACCAACCACTCCATGGACGCAGGGGATACATCTTACTCAGCGGTTGTCCGAGATGCTTCCTTGTATATATGATGTGGGCTATACTAATTAATAATATGAGTTCACCCACTGAATAAATGCGCGTATATAGGGCAAAATAGCTCTAGAGCTCGCAGATGTACTGGAGTGGCGGTATAGTGGTTAGAAACAGTTCGCCATAGTCAGAAACATGCCAGAAAGATTCGATTGTTCGAACTCAATTGTTGCTACAAAGATCCAGTGAGATGTAAATATAATCGGTGATTTCTGATAATTAGATAGGCACTATCCGAACTCAACGACTTTATTAGAAAACTAACCTTGCCTAAAAGAGTTATTCTTCAGAACTTGACTCCCTCATAAAATACTAAATCGTCAATGCTACCACCATTAGCCCGGTATACAAGGTATTCATGTTTTGTACTGAAGATAGAAATTATCTCTAACCAAGGCTAGTTGATATTAATGGCCTTAGAAGAGTTATTAGACATAGACTAAGCTTGCTATTTCTGAATGTAGGGCCGGGAATTGATTCGTGAAATAACTTTTAGATATGATAACAATCAGTTCTATAGAAAAATGTAAAAATCAAACTCCAGGGTAATTAGAAGCTGACCTTCATTCATGACCTTCATTCACGACCTAGATAAATGGCATTCAATGCGTTTAAATGGGTCAATTTTGAGCCATTGGAATATGAGAGAGAATTTTTCGATTTTCCTTGTTTATCTTACTCTACCAGGGGGAATTCGCTCAATCCAGTTCGCCAATATTCAGGTATTCTTATGGTTATCGAGATGATTTTTTTGTTTAATTGGTTATCGAGATGAGATTAAAGTAGAGGAGGTGTGCGGGATATGAATTGAGCGTAAAGATATAGAGATATATTTTCGATGCTCGGCCGTGTCTTTTAGTTGATTTTTATTGTAGAGTTCTATGATATCTTCAATTCATATCCCTTGAACGCTCGCTCGTGGTTGAAAGAGTTCTGCCTAAGTCCTTGAGTAACTTTTATGTAAAAAGGCTATGTCGACGACTGGTGAGTAAGACTTAAGTGTTTCTCTAACATAATAACTTCGCTGTAAATTATTATTTAAACCTGACGAGCTAGAAAGGGCGAATTAAGTAGATTTTAGGCAGAGGCGGTATATCTGTGAGTCAAAACGTCAGCTCGGCCTGCTATTTCTTTTATTATTATTATTGTTCTTATTATTACTTAACTTCGAGGGATCTATCACTTCTGAGATTGAAATAGTTAGCTATCAATCACTATTAACATTCTTTGATACAAGTGAGGGTCGAGTTTTGCATTTTAAGTCAGCGGAGAACCTAAACTATCAGTCCCTACATAATAGCAGGGTATACAGTACCTAGATTATCACAAAGACTCGGCGTAGTCAAACGGATGCCCTGGCACTTCTAATTTATCACCCGGGAATGGGTAGATCATTCAATGTTATGGGAAAGTTATTATCAATAAGATTAAGATAGAAAAAGGTCCTCGGTGGAAAGTGCTATCGCAATGTTGGCACCTGTGATTAAATATTATTTTGATCGATCTTTTAAAGTGGATGAAAACAAGAAAGAATATAACAATGGAGAGTCCTAAAGGTATAGCGTATGATCAGTCAGTAGGTACATACAGTAACTAAATATCGATGGCCATATTCATGGTTAAAAATGGTTTTTCACCGCAACGCCGAAATCAGGTACCTCTCGCGGTCAGTTGATTCGCCCTGGCCCGCATGGTAGACGAACCAAAAATCTCTTCAGCCGCCAAATTGGGTTCCTATCAATCGGGTTCAGTTTTAGTTCCCATTCGGCGCTGAAATGACCCACCAAAATAGCTCTCTCACCGCTCGGGAAAACACGATCAAAAACAAGGCTCCTAACTGGCTTTTAAGCCCATCAAGAACCATCAGGGCCAGAAAAAGTACCGAGATGTACGATAGGATGAATTTGTCTCTGCGGCCGTGTCAGGGTTTCCAGGTGCCGAAACCGGAGGCCAAGAAGAGGATTGTTGTCGAAACTGCATAATATATGTATCTCCTAGTCTAGTCGATTTGAGCATTCTCAATAGGCCCAGACTCGATTATGTTTCAACACTGTTGCTCTTTGTGAATGGGGATTGGCAACCAAGAAATTAACCTGAGTATTACAAATTCAAGTCGTACACCGCTCTGATATGGAGATATCCTTCGTCTATCTGTAATGATTGTGATGTCATGCTTGGTGTTGATTATGTTGTGTGATGCTTCAGAATACTCGTGGGTGCTCAGGGGTCCGGAATTGCTCATGGTAACCAATCAAAATGCTAGATTTACAAGTCATCAATCTCGAGCTATGTAATCTTTGGTGTATTCTCGTAGGCTTGATTTGCCTAGCTTATCGTGTAGATTAGTCTTTCGTCCCATCTTCGGTCTAACTGATCACACCTTCACCATGGAATTCAGTATAACCCACAGCCGGAAATTTCATTGTAAAACCACTGCGGTTTACTTTCTGAATCCAATCATGGAATCCGATCGCTCTCCTCAAAACTATCCATGTGCGAAATTCATGTGGTGGAATTACCCCATAAAAGATTATAGGGCAGTGTTGTTCCTCGCATCGGATTGGCGATTTCTCGTGACAGGTGGCTTTCAAGTGATCGAATAATCATAATAATATATGACAATAATAGACAATTGTAGGATGGAAGGAGAGAAGAGTGAAGATATAAGGAAGAATATGTCTTACCAGGAAAGAAGCGATGGTGGGTCATATCAGGCAGCCGCTCTTTGTCTGGTGGCTATGTTCTTTTAGGACCTCTTTTTGCCTGATGTTTATTACCGGTGCCCGATTCACATTGCAGGTGTAGAGACGGCCATAAATGTAATTAGTACATGTATGGACCTATATGTAGTTTCTAAAATCAAAACTAAATGGTGAGATAGTGACGATAAGGTGGAGATAAAGAATAAAGTAAGGGGAAATATTTGAACTGATATTTAGGCGAACGTGATTTAGCGATGTACCTATACTACATGCGCATGTAATGTGGGGCCGCTCGTGCACACACACATGCATAGAACCCGAAAAACGTAAGAGTATAGACATGTATCACTTATATCCCTTCTATTCTACACTTCATACAAGGGTTTGGATTTGTGCACCCCAATATATGCGTGGAACACATGGGCATTACTGGATCTAAGGAGTTTGTGTGGGGGGACAGAAGCCAGGCCTGAGAGAGAGGTTCATTTATGTGCATTTATCCACAGCGATTTCTATAAGTTCACCATTACTTAACATTTGATTCTGGATTACGCGAAACATCTATTCACGAGTTAACGGGCACCTAAAGTCCCTTACCTATAACTGCATGTACATGTACATATACTTAATGTACATACACGTATGTACGCGCCAGTATTTGTAAGACATTCCAGAAGATCTCTAATGTCTATACCTCCAATTGATATTCATGCTTTTGTTGTTTGTGAATTAAGGTGAAATACCTCATAGATCTACAAGTATATGTATGATGTACATATGTCCTTCTTAGATGCTGCATTAATTCAAGCCTAAAGTACATAAAAACAAAGCGTAGAGTTCTCATACATACATGTAGATGTAAGTCGTGCCATGCTTACATACATGTACATATGTCCGCCTGACCTTTTCTGTTGACTTTCTAAGAGAGTTATGAGAATTAGAAACTATACGTAAGTACATGTACATGTATGTACAATTGATGTATGACCATGATGTATTCACTTTCTCAGCTACATGTACCCCTAAATATAGTGATACGGTAGCATTGGACAGCAAATATACACCAAAGTGTATGATCGTGAAGGGCACCCTATCATATCATAAAAATAAGCCTGAATTCGTGGTGGCGATTTCTGTTTGAGAAGTTACATAGAATTTATACAACTTCAACTGCTGTGACTTCCTACTGATGCTGGGGCGGTGTAGGAGCTGCAGCATAAACTAGTAAAGATAAACGAAAAAATAGTATGGTAGGGCTGCCGAAGGAAGCCTCTGTCATAGATAACCGTCAGCCCGCAACTCTTGCTCCTATCCGTTATTTCATCTCGTGCTGCTACTTCTCGATCACTAAGACCCATTCACCATCCACCATCCACCATCCGCCATCCACCATCCACCGTCCACTTTCATCAACCATCCATCACCATCCACCATCTATCATAATCTGGTTTCATTCCAACATCTTTGGTGTATTCACCATTAGAGACTGGCTATCAACCTAATCTTCTCTTAGTATCTCTTACCAATTCTGCATCAAATAAGTCTACAAGATGCCGCTCTGGTATCATCCCCCACCTGTCCTTGTCGAGGAGGGAGGACCTTCTGTGTAAGTTATCCATCATTGTCTGATTTTCCGGATTTAACTGATGGGATTTCTATTGATAGTCATGGAGGACCTGTCAATCCACCTTTGTACTACCACCCTCCTCCAATCTGTATTGATCCCTCCGAGGACGCTGTTATCCCACCAAATGGACCCATTGGGTCCACGCCTCCTCCTGTTCCTGCTTTTCATGGAACATTTCCTTCTCAAGGCCCAGGTATCTTAACCGGGACATCTTCTAGTGGTGGTTCAGCTTTCCCAATAATTCCCGGAATGTATCCTGTGCCTTTTCAGGGGGATATGTCTAGCTATACCGGATTTAAATCTGCCGAAGAATCCAAACCCGGGATGGTACCACAACCTGTTCCAAGGGTTGGCACTCCAGGCAGCCTCAGCACAAGTCCGCGCCGATTCAGAGAACGAGTCTACTACTATGATGATGAAGCCAATGAAGTCCACGTTTCCGACCCGGAAACATCTTCCAGGCATCACACAAATCTTGAACAGTTGAATGCTCCAGCTCACGCAAATCCACCTCAGGACAATTCACCTCACGGTAGTCAATCCCAACAATATAAAGCATACTACATCGACGAAAATACTGGCAAAAGAATCACCATTTCGCCGAACATACCTCGAGCAAAGCATAGATCTCGTCGCCTTGAACTCACCAGGGAAGGCAGCGGAGAGTTTGAAGTCAAGCTTTGGCATGAGGGAGGTGATCACACATGCAAGAAGAAAGTTCGAGTTGTTAGTGGACCGGGTGGTGTTGATGATGTTGATATTGACCTCAGCGACTGCCGGATTTGTCAGGGTCAAGAACCTCATGAGCCCTCCACAAGCACCAAGGAGGATGAGCAGCAGAAAAAACGGCTAGAGGAACAGAAATTGAAAGATAAGATCCGTCAGGAGGAATATGCAAAGATAAAGGCCGATGAAAAACTAAAACTTGAAATTCGCAGGGAATTGCAACTTGAAGATGCACAACGCCAGGAATCAGCGCGGTTACAAAAGCTCGAAGCCGAAAAGCGGGCCAATGAGAAGGAAGCCGAGCGTCGGGTAGCTGCAGAGGCCGAGAAAGAGCGGATCAAAAATCTCCTTGAAACCGAATTGAAGAAACGTAATGAGGTTCACCTAGCTGAGCTTGAAGCTGAGAAGGAGCGTCGTCTTCAAATGGAACGTATCCTAAGAGAGGAAGTCAAACAACACCAACTTGCTGTAGAGATGCAAAGGGTGAGAAACGATCAGTTAGTCAAGATCGAGGAAGAGCGAAGAAGGGAGCAAGAAGATAAAACCAGGGAGGAGGCTAAACAACGAGAGATTCTCATTCAAGCCGAACAGGAAAAGATACGCCGCGAGATTTCCGCTGAGTTTGAAAAGAGGGAACGAATCCGGCTCGCAGAAGTTGAGGCGGAAAAGAAGAAAATTGAGGCGGAGGCACGAAAACTCCAAGAGGAAACCAAGAATTTACAATTATCAATGGAGATTGAAAGGGAAAGACTCGCTAATCTAGCAAAACTTGCGGCCGAAGAGAAGAGAAAAATTGAGCAACAAAAGGAGGTCGCAGAAATTGCCCGTCAATCTAGACTCGATCTGCTCGATCAGGAGCGCCGTCACATGATCGAAGAGATTAATAGAAACAAGTCAGAGCAGGATCGGATTCGGGCGGAGGAGTGGGAGAAGATTCGGGCGGAGGAGATAAAGCGAATGAGAGAAGAAATTAGGAAAGAACTCAGCGAGCAGGAGGCTCGAAGAACCGCAGATGAACAAGTCAAAATTGAAACCCTTAGACTCCATCAACTCGAATCGGATCGTAACAAGTTAAATGAGCAGATTCGCATTCAGCTGGAAGCTAGTAAGGAGGAGGTCAAAAAACAAGTTCGCAACGAACTCGAAAAAGAGGAGGAGATGAGATCCATACGTCTTCAGGCTGAATACGCCGCTTTGAAGGCAAGAGCGGAGGCCGAAGCTCGCTCCAAAGAACAAGCTCAGCTACGCTCTCTTGCCGAAGCGCAGGAAAAGAAGCGGATTGAGGACAAAATTGCTCATGAGGAGGGTATAAAGCGACATCAGCGTGAGCAATCTGAAGCGGCAATGAGAAAACATGCTCAGGCTCAGGCAATGGCACTAGAACAGGAGCGACTCAAAAAATTATACGAAGCGGAAGCTGCGAAAGCAGCCACCATGACCGCAGCAGCCGCTGAGGAGAATGAGATGAGAAGAATCATTAGAGCGGAGATTAAGGAGGATATGAGGAAGTCACGTGGGCAGAATGAGGCACAGACAGAGGGGGTTTTAGGAATGACGAGCAGGTTGCTGACGCACAGGAACAGGGTGCAGGTGCGTTGGGATACGGAGGATTAAGAAAGGACAGGATCTGTCCGGCTACCCAACTAGAAGAGTTTACTTACGGCGGGCAACAGTTACAGAAATCAATCACCATGTTACACCCTATTTTTTGGTTTGGAAAATGGGGTTACATTATCACTACGCATACGGAGGTATAACTACATGAGTACTAGATAATAGATAATGGAAATAGATTGCGCTGAACAAAAGTCTCCTCTTCTATGAACCTGAGGTTACACAAGTGCGTTTCTTGATGGTTAAATCAATTAATAGCAGGTTTTATACTCATGAAATGTCACTCGACTAACTTAACTATCACTGTGACAAACGTTTATGTAATAGAGTAAAAGCAAAAGTTAACGTGTATTATTAACTTGTTAGTGAGGTGTACAAGAGATCAACCTTCATTAGAGAGTAATGGCGCTAATTGCGCACTGCTCTAAATCCGAACCATAGATGTACCTACTCCACATATAGCACATACATCTGGCGCTGCTGTCATCTTTGATTACCTGCGCGCTTGTCTCGGACTATCATTTCATCTCCATTCCCAGTTCTACTTCGGGCCTATAGATACATTGGCGGCGCACACCTTTCAACGCACCCGCAAACTCCGCCGGGGGGGGGGGGGGGGTTTCCCTCGACACCTGCGATCTAAATCCTTCTTTTTCTCCTTCATCCTGGTATGAATAGCCGAAAAAATGGTACGGAACTCGCCATCTAGAGTTTACCTCTAACCCCTCGCTTTTTGCACACTTCTTAATTGACCTGCCTTAGCCCGATCCAGATACAAATAGCTAGATCTGTACTCTGCATCTCAACCGCAACCGCTCGTCATAAGTCTCATCTCGTGGCCAGGAAAGAAACAGTGCTGTTTGTTTGGGTGCATTTCTCATGCACATGTGTAGAGTAGTTCACCCAAATAAATGCACTGTTTCATAGTCCCGTCTAGTGCAGCTGCAGCTGTGATGGGCCTGAGATGGGATCGATGCTTATTCGTATACATTGGATGCACTATCATTAATGCCAATACTAATAAATCTGGTCCATCACAACTCCATGTGCCCCCATGTTTGAAACAACGTGTTGTTTCGTAGCACTAGACCACATGCAGATGCAGGGCACGGAAGGGCATCCAGTGAGTGATACCCCAAGATGCACATTCACAGTCCTCCACCCAACCCCGTCCTGATAAAATATGTTTGGGCGGCGGAGAGAAAGATCATCACCAAAGGGCACTTTGCCCTTTCCTTAACGTACCAGGGGGAAAGAGAAACCAAAATCAAAAAGCTAGTGAGGCGTATCGCGAAGTAACCTGCAGGAGCCGTAACCACGCCCGAGGAGTGCACAGCCATCTTGTTGTCCATCTGTCTGCCTTGCAACCTGGGGCCGGCCGTACAAGAGGATGGAGATGGATGTCAGGATAGCAGGAGTAGCAGGCTCTCATTACATGTAAACTTACATCCATGCTGGCTAGTTGGCTATCCGTTGGCTTCCTGGCTTCGTGCCTCCTCTTTTGCACTGCATATATCAGATCAGATCAGATCAAGATAATTGACCAAGATCCCCCATAGCCAGGATCAATGCTTCTGGTTCTAATAGCAGCCACGCAATGTGGCATGAAAAGGTACAGCCAGGACAGCGTACACCTCCCAGCTAGTAGTCTCATGATCAGTGTAGGTACAGTTATCTAGACATTTATTTTAATCATTAAATCGTGTACAACATTCGCCTCCTATAGCCAATGAAACCATCGTGAACTCTATCTCTTCTGTCGTGGTGTATAAATAAGATAAAAAGAAAACAACTATAAAAATGAACAATATGTAAAAAAAAAAAAAAAAATGAAAAGAAAAAGACGCCATTCCATATAAACTCACTCCGATTCCCTCAAATAGCCTTACCCTTATTTTTTTTCTTTTTCATCCCGACCATTTTCAGTATATAACACGTATCAACAAGTGTTCGAGGAAGTCAGTAAATAAAATAAAGAAAACAAAATAAAATCATTTCCCACCCAAAGTCCGTTATGCTGAAATTCATGATCAAAACAAAAAACGTAAAGAAAGAAATAGCAAAAAAGCAGAAAACCAAGAAAAAACTCCAGCGCCTCAAATGTGATTTTTCATGAAAATAAACCTGACTCTAATCCTCATACTCACCCTCTGCATCCTCGTTGTCGTCGTAACCCTCATTCCCAAGATCAATAGTGGATGGTCCATATTGGCTATTTCTCCTCCTCTCTTCTCCCTCAATCGAATCTTTTCCATGACACAGAAGCTTATAACCCCCTTCCTCGGTCTTCTCAACAATCTTCTCTTCAAGGGCCCATTGGATGAGGCCCTTGTCCATCACCCATGTCTTAGTATCGATATCCTTGTAGTTATTCTTCTCGTAATGCTTTCCCACATGTTCCATTCTTGCATCCCAGCTACCGGGTCCTGAGAATTCCTCGTCACAGTATCCGCATATGCTCCTCTCGGGAGGAGCACGACGTTCCTTGCGGCAACGGTCCTGAATCTGAGGAATCTCATGTCCGAGCCAACGTTTATTAATCTCGGATGCGTTCTTAGGGCTGTTGGTGTCCTTGGGCCCGTGCATGCGTTTAAGGTGTTGTCCAAATAGGTCTTTTCTATTGAAGTATGCCTTACGATCTGCACAATTGGGGTAGTCGCAGCGCCAGTAGTGGAGCTGTAGGTGCTGTGAGAAGACGTGGCGCTTCCACTCATTCTTTGACCCGAATGTTTGCTCGCAGTTTGCAAAGTGGAATGTACAGAGGAAGGGTCTGGTGTGCTTGGTTTGCATGTGTTTCCTATATATCATTGTCAGCGGGTCTATCAAATGGGAAGGATAGTAGGATTTAATTACCGGAAGTCAGAATTGTGCCTAAATGACTTGCCTGGATGTTCTGGGCAGAACTGTCGCTCCTTGGTCTTCTTTCCCGCACCTCTTCCTTTGTGGTTCTTCCCATTTGCGTTAGTGGTTGCGTCAGGATGAGGCTTCATCAACTCTGCCCGAGCCTTATTCGATAGTTGTGAGTTTGTAGAACCACTTCTTGATCGACGGCGCTCCCGCCTCGCTTCTAGCACTGCCACCGTACGTGGAGAAGAGGCTTGAGGCGAGACTTTGGAAGTTGGTGAAGAACAGGACATATCCATTGGACCAGGGATGTAATCTTGGTACATATCCCAGGAACTAGCGCTTCCATGATCACTATGCTCGTGTCCGTTGACATATATTCCTGGTATGCTATTGCTATGTGGTCTTCGGATCAAGTCTTCTCTATCATCATTTTCGTCTTCTACCGGGCTTATCTGTATATTCTTCAAGCTGACAAACGAAGCATCTTGGCTGAGACGGTGGTGGCCAAGTGGAGAAGAATTGTTGATATCCGTATTAGATTCGACCGAGTAATCAGAGTGCCTTCTCCAGGGGTCGTTGGCATTTATCCCTGGCGAAGAAGGTGATGTACAGCCTCCGGAATCCCTGCGCGAATAGCTCGATTGGTCGTCGTAGCTGACTCCTTGAAAGCGTTGTTCATCTATGGATCCAGTGCTACTAGGGGAAAACGGATATTCATATCTAGAGCTGCCTGCCGACGGAGCGTAGTCATCGTAGATTGATCTCTGCCCCCAGCTTGTTGCGATGGAAAGGTGTGAGGTATGGGGAGTAACGTATCCAGCGGTATTATTGATGCCCACTAAGGGCCTGGGGGGGTTGTTGTCGGTCATGAACCGTGCAAGTGGTGAGGTTATATCTGTGGATGTATCCTGAGGGAGCCTTAACTCGGCTAACTCTTGAACTCTTTCCTCAAGTCCTGTGGGGGCCGGGTGATTGAAATCCCAAGTACCAAATTTATCCTCACTCATGTGGACAGGCGGGAAAGCTCTATTTAGAAGTAATTGATCAGGCTGATAAATATCATGATCGCCCTCAGTTGAGTGGAGTAGGCTTTCCATGGAAGGCTGGCCAAGATTATCTCCCATTGTTGACGGAGGTTTTCCGAACTTAATACTATAGTGCAAGCATGTCAGACTTAGGTTCTCTTAAGAGTTTTTGATATCGAACTTGTCGCCCTACAAGAGAACTTGCACTTCTTCTGTAGCTGCAGGGTAGAAACCCAGCCCGATTGAATCTGCCTTGGTGCAACAGGAATATGTAGAGCATTGCTCGTGAAGATTGAAGAGAAAGACGGGACGGGCAAAGCTTGTTCGGAAAGAAGTCCTGGAACCAATATAACATATTTACAAACCTTTTAAATGTTTTTCAGGGCAGTGATATCTTTGCCTATGGTTGATGAACGGACAACCTAGATGATGGTAGAGATGTCAGAATAGCCATTGGATGTATGGAAATAACCAGATAAACATGGTGGAAATTGACTAACCGAATTGCCTGAGGCTTGATATATGTGCGTATGATGTTGATACACTGTATGCTCCACAAGGCTTGTTTCCGAGTAGGTTTATCTTGGAAATATAGAGGCGGTGCGGGAGCTTGTTATATAAACTTGACAATTCTGCAAAAAGTAGAACTTAGGTGCAGAATAGGAATATAGAGAATCTCGAATATATTTTGGGCTGTGTAGATGGTTGGTCGAGAGGGGGGGACAAGGCAGCTTTGTACCGTCTTTAGCTCAAACCACTTGCATTATAATGCCTTCCTTAATTGACGCGAAGTTGGGCGCGCGCTCTGGTTCGCATAGTTATCGAACACTGCCCCAAACTAAGCGGGGGGGAGGGTGATTCTGAAGAGCCTCAATTTTTTTTAATTGAATGTTACGTCTATCGCCGTTTCTTAGCTATGTTTTTTTTCTGCCCACAGTTGCAAGGGTGTGAAGCCAGGAATTGTGGTTGGCTAAGATTCTGCATTGGTGCGCAGAGAGTATTTCGCACCATTCTCTCACATATCTACCTGCAGGTCGGAAACGATGCGCACGAACCAAACTCTCTGGAGAAGAGTATGCATGTACGTATGGTACATGCATACATATTATCAACAGATTGAATATTTCTTCAACGATGGATGTCTTTCCTTTCATAGCACTGACATATCTGAGCCGTGAGAGATTGGCTCAGTATAGATGTAGTATCAAGCTATGGAAGATCCCCGATATCTGAAGACTCTCTTGCACCCTGGTAACTGCAGACATGTAGTATCGAAAAGCCAGTCATAGGTCTCTCCCGTTACGGGCGAAACCTGTCCATTCCGGGTGGCTGCTGCGAGTTGTGAACAGGTGAGAGTCGAAGAGGTTTCTCCTTTCGAATAGTGCATAGAGTAGAGAGCACCTTGAGTACTCAGGCTCAGGCTCAGGCACACACCACCACCACCACCACCAGGCACACACCACTCTGTCTGTGACTAGGCAACAGCGGCGCGGCAAGAGGTACGTACTTGAATACATACCCGAGTACATGTCAGTACATGTATGTAAGTAAGTAGGGATCTCACTAACCTATTCAGTCATGTTCTATAGAAGAATTGCAGTAGTGAACAATAGAGTAGGATAGCAATATTTGGTTAGCTGTTTATTTCATCTGTGTGGTGTTTCTACATCTTCCTTTTCCCCACTGTAACACATCGGGCCGATAGTCGATAATCATAGGACCGCTAGGTGTACCTACATCCTTCTGTAACACGAGGGATCCGGCGGCTACGTCGAAAGCACATGTATGTAGGTACATACTCTACATGTACTTCTGTAAGCTGTTTACTCTCCGCCATGCTTCATCTGCAGAGCCTCATGATCAGCCTTTCGCCCAACAGACGGACTCGGCACCCCTGTCTCGGCTTTCTTCGCCCTGGGCGTCCGTCCCGGGATTTCGTGTAACTGTGACACCACAATGTGTACTACATCCCGCCAAAGCAATGCCTACTCGTGTGGTAGCACCCACTCCAATACCTATCACTTTTCTCAATTCATCCACAAACTCACAATTTCTTCTACTGTGATTGGCTGTGAGTCCCTTCAATTATAATCTTGGTCGATAGGTCGGCTTAATAAGCCTGCGCACGATACCTAGCCCCTCATTACCAAAGTCGGGAATCCTACTGTAAATACCTACGTATCACAGCACTTACAACTGCCGTACCTTACTGGTCCAAAAGGGGATCAAAAGTAGGTGGGAACACCTTGCGCCTCTAGGGCTACAGCATTCTAGAATAGAGCAGCACAGCAGTAAACTTATGGAATTAGCCTTATCTGCGGACAACTATGTAACTGCAATCCAATTGTCAATATATGCAAATATTGACGGATAGATAACACAGCCGGAACACATACACATTGTTGATCGTTTAGCTCTCGTACTCAAAAGCCCTTCTTGTTGACGGACGGAGGCCGAGAGGCATGTCATGTTGGCAAAAGAGGCTGAGTCGAAGGGGAGGATGGAGAACGCCCGTCTCGTCTAGGACAATGCAGTCTCGGGCGCTAGCTCCTCAAGCCTGGGGCTGAACCAATCAGATGCTTCTTAGGCCTGGTTCAAATTTTCAAGTCGAGATGAAACAACAGCATAACACACCGGCGACTCCCGGGAAAGCAACAGGAAGACGTTAGATTTACATGAGCTGCTTTAATCTTTAATCTAGCGACTACATACATACATGACTGAATACCCAAGCCGGTCCAGTTGTCAATCTGTTTCGGAAATTAATTAATTCAATAACTAAGATATGCATTTCATCAGGTACAGATAGGTACAAGTTCCAATCGATGTCCTTGGAAGTTCTCATACCGCATACATTCAACATGGAGTCACCCCCAGACCCAGTTGAGCCTCGAAGTGGGGAAGTCAAGAGTAATAGCTGGCCTGTTCAAGTATGCATAAACCCTCTATTTTGCAGAGCAACCGCCGCACAACCATTCTAGAAGCCGCCAATCAAGGTAACCAGCCATGATAGTCGAAAAGAAGATTTGATGATTAGTTTTGACATTAGTATTTTGTTTTTGTCGTGCGGGAGGGGGTTAGAATTGCATGGTTCTGAATCTGGGGCGGTATTTCCATGTCTGGTTGGCTTCGAGCCGGCCCGACGTGATCTTGAGAAGTTTTGTGCGCACCTGCAATGGACAACAAACTACTTGTGCGCACCACGAGCTCGAGCCAAACAATTGGTATTAATTACGAGGCACACAAACCGGGTTCTGGATCTATAGAGTAAGTTTGCTGTGCATGATTCCGAATTGAGAACTATGGCACTGTTCAGGATCCGTTGATTAATTGAGGCTCTTTAGGGCGAACCATTTGCACTGACCTAGCTGTGGGGAACATGAGATGGGTGCAGAAACATGAATCATTCGGTCGGTTAGAAGCTCGATTAGTCTCACAATGGCTTTCTTAGAATGTTAACATGGATCACAATCTCGAGAGATGTTAAGCATGATCCATCACTCGAGAGGCGACACTTCCTGACTCAAATAATAAGACCGGCTGGCAACGGATGCATTTTCTCCCACACTTTTAGGAACATCGTGTTCATGAGATAACATGCGGTCATTCCCGCTCTATAATAATTCACAAATTGGAGAGTGATCCTACCATTCTCTTACTAAATTTTCTTGAGGACAGCCCTACTAACTACATATGATGCAGAGAAGCAAAAGGGGAGAATTACATATTGCGATGGTATTGGCACCTACAAAACCCCCACTCATACAATGCCAGTCCGCCTTATTTTTTGATACCCTGCGCAATTGTATCTCACATGGATAAAATCTAGCTCTCATTGCAGCAGAATCACTGCATGTGAAGTTGTGTGTGCAGGAAGAGGTGGCATATGCGCAAATTTTTGTTGGTTCAAAACTGTGGATATACGTGTTCTTGAATTGGAATGCAAGAGCTAGAGGCACGAGGAAAGGAACGATCTATCAGACGCATGTCATGATTCTATGGTATGGTGTCCTACTCTTTGTCGTTTACCTTTGACATTTTCGATGGCATTCAAATATCGCACTAGTACTGCATGTGTCTATATGGCGCGCATGTACCTACATGATATTTAGTTAAAACCCCCGCCAAATTGCAAAAAAGCGCTTTAATTGGCCACAAAGCGGTTGATTTTTTTTCAGAGGCAGTTTTGTTGCAAAGGTGCAATTGATAGATGAACCGAATTAGCTTCTAATATTCACGATTTTCAGCTATGGGGGGTAGTGATTGGTTTTTATATTACCGGGGGCTAGAAGCTCGAGCGTAACCTAATTTGGAAAAAATCTCCCTTATCAAATCTGTTGTCAAAACGGAACCCACGGCCCTACTAATGCTTGTGTGATGCTTTTATCCCGCTCAATTCTAGGATACCAACTCTGGCCCAAGAGTTTTCTAATCGAGTACGAATCAATTTTATCATGGAATTGAGCAGAGTATACAATTCCTAATATAAAGTAAGAAAACTCTTTTTATGTCGTTATACAACGCTAGAAGTTATGAAGGATATGAAAACCAAGTACCTTAGTTTCTCAAAACAAAAGGGGCTTGGCGGAGCAGCAGATGGACCTTGCATCCCGCCCATTGCGGTGAGGGCAGATATGAAACAGGGTTAGGGTTACGAGTAGCACCCTTAGTAAAAATGTGCGCAATATACAGGAAATGTGGGTCCACACGAATTGAAAACGTTTTCAAATCCAGGGTTGTGCGTAGTGTATATTCTCTCTAGATCGGAGTATCTGGTTATTAATGGCATCGATCCTGGGACGCACCTAAGTAAGTCGTCGATAATTCCCTGTCATATATATTGTATTGGAGTACTGTAGGGAGTAGTAGCGCTTCAACTTTTGAAGCTCTCAGAAGGAATAAAAAGTTGTGGAGATCATTGTCAGGCACCACATCATCTGGCATGAAACTTATGTAGTATGCTGGAAGTAAGTGATCTTTGCATGAGCGTCACAGAAAAAAGCCCTCGATCGTAAATAATCAAGATCTTGACATTAGTATACCCGAAGGGTTGGAACAGTCCCAGGAAACTTCTGTGGCAAATACTATGAAGCTTAGATCTGCACCAGGCCATCGCTGTATATAAGTCGCAGTCAGATTATAACGCCAATTAAATTAGAACTTGTAAATTAAGATGGGCCGGCGTTGAATGCGGAGGGGCCGAAACGGGGGAGCGTGGTTATGGAGAAGTCAGAGGCACAGCTGAAAGCACTGAGAGCTCAAGGGAGGAGTTGAGAAGGAAAGAGGATTACATGCATCCCTTAGCTGCAGTCATTAGCGTTGATCGGGTTAGGGTTTTTACATCTCTTGGCGTCGACTCCCAGAACCGACCCCGGCTGAGCCAAAAAGTGATAATGACCATCTAAGAGAGATATCGAGTCTCTTTGGAAATTCGATCAGCCTTTACCAAGCAGTAGCTTGTAAAAATAACCACGCCGACAATCACACACACCGCCAAATGGATCGTATTGCCAGGTTACAAAAACAACTGCGCACCCCAGATATACATACCAACAGTATCATTTTCACACAACACGATCCTCAATCCTCTTCCTTCAAACAAAGTCCAAAATTCCAATTCCATAACTCTCTAGTCCCATGGATGTACTATAGTCTTCTCCATATATATCTATTGTGTTTGCTAAAAGCCTGATGGTCGTTGGTTGTCGTTGGGTGCGTATGTAGTTGTTTTCGCAACTCGATAATAGATACTTAGGGTCCATGAAATGCAAATCTTTTATCGAGACGGGATCTAAAGTGTGGTCCACGAGGACGAGCGTCCTTGTGTCCTTGCCTCGAGGACAGGTCCTCGATGATACGCAAGGACAGTGGTCCAAAAGGACAAGGAACCTCGAGGACAATATCTGACCTCGCCTCGAGGACTTCCAAGGACAATTCTTGGCTATAATACACACTTAATATGCCCTAATCGGATGAGGTCATGAATAAAGTATACCTTCATTTTGAGAAATATCACCTTTTTAGTTTCCCGGGTCATGCTTTATCGTCCTCGAGGTACCTCGAGGACAGACAAGGACAGAGGTCAACGAGGACGAGGCACCTCGAGGACACCCCCAAACCTTGCCTCGAGCGTCCTCATGGACCACACTAGGGATCTAGATTTGGATATCTGGCAAATAGCGGACCCTTATACGTCATGCGTATGTATCTAGAGGACACGTTAGCTAGATAAAATGTACATGTATCTACATCACAGGTCCTCCTACTCATAATTACATGTAATCTACTATACTGCCTGTGACTACTAGGGATCTGATCCCCAATCAACATTGCTGGTACATGATGCTCTTTGTAAATCTTCTCTTCTTCCTCTCTTTCCCCCCTAAAATCTTAGGTTTGTCTCTGGCTCAACCTAGGCGTTTCAAATACGGCGAAGGGATAATAACGATCTTTTGCGTATCTCGCAAAGCCTCGTGAGGGTGTTTATAAGCAGCATACAGAACTTCGAAGACTAACCTGGATTTAGAGATTATCATCGAGAGAACGGCGATGGGAGGACGGAAAATTCGTAGTATGCTTGTGGATTCATTTCATTATGAGCTGGTATATAGGGCGTATGCATACATTCCCGTACCACTAAATGTGTGTGCTCCCAGGGATCGATCTGGGAGTAAACGGTGTTTATTGATGATGAGAGAGGTAGGTTGATATGCCGAATTTGTCGTCGCGCTATATTCACTCAAGATTGATCATGGTGATAGAATCAGCCTTCAGTGAACTTCTGAAGGCACACCCCCGCCCTTTGAAAAGGGTGGTTATTTATTATACCTTGGGCCACTGTTGTAAGTAGGTTCGATCTAAGAGCCATTAACCTCTGCAAAGATGTATAATTATGCTTACAGATATTTCCAGGCTAGAAAGTAAATGACAACTAAGCCATCTTAGTGAGTCTTCTCGAACTATACATGTACATTGAAACCTCTCACCCCCATCCCCGCTAAAACAGGTTCTATACAGGCTACAACTACAAGACCCACATTTCTCAATTCATGTACATCTGAAAGATTATTTCAACTACATATCTACATCAGTAATCAGCAGCCACGCGAGCCCCCCCCCCCCCCCCCCCCGCATCAATCAAAATCTATCTCTTTTGCTCGCCCCACCACGTAGTCTCTTGTCTTCACCTGGCCCACCGGCTTTACTACTGGTGTATCCCACTTCCCCACCTGAGCTAGTACCTACGAATCCAAGTTTTTCCGCCATTCCTCAGCCTCCGGAGAACGGTGCATCTATTCCCGGAAACGATTGTCCCCGGAATTGGCGGAAATACTGAAGTAATGCTCGCCTTTACAGACATCCTGGCATGCACGCAATAGTCCACCACGGTCGACGGATTGTGTGGTAATATGTGAAGGCTTGGCGAGCCTGCCCCACGGCGATCTACTCGCCCGAACTTACGGATGCAACGCAGGGGTTTCTTTATTGAGACTGTAGTATGTTGATGCACCCAGGCGTTTTGAGGCGTGTTGAAGTATTTTACTAACACTAAAATTAGCATACAAGAACCATTGACATATCCGCTCCAATTCTCTCGCGCTAGGACAGATCGCCAAGACCCCACGAGTGATTTCGTATGAATGGTTGCACAAACAATCACTCGCAATCACCGGTTGTCACTCGTCTTCCGGTAACCGGCGCTAGTTTAGCTCAAAGTGTGTTTCATGATGCACATTTAGCTTAGGATTTACATTTTTTTTCATCACCTCCTACACCCAAAATTCTTAGTTATCGCAACAAGACTATTGTAAATAAGTGGGACGATGTAGTTGCCTAGACTACCGATAACTACCTACAAGTACCGACTTCCGCTAATTCCTAGGAGCACACTATACCAGAACCCCGCGATCATCGTCGTCGCAACTTCACGAACTAAGAACACTACTGGTGTAACTGTAGCTACAGTGACGTAAGGTATAATCCGTCGCTTCTAGGTGAAATCCAGGAATATGGCTTGTATTTATGGGGCAACAAAGAAAAGGGAAAAAATAACCTCATCTTCTAGAGGGGGCCAGGATGAACTGTATTGATACAATCGAATTCTCCACCCCCGATCACTTTACGAGTTTAGGTTCCACGAGGAGGGCTATTCTAAAACCTATAAGCGGCTACTACCTGGAGAAAGAGTAGAAGGAATATTCCGGAGAGAAGTGCAGAATTAGTGAGTCATGTCAAATTCACATGTTTTCTCTGTTCTGTATCGCCCCATAAATAAATTTAGTTCCCAACCTATCCGTGTCTAAATTTCATAAAACTGAAACTGGGTAGTGGGTAGTACACTCATGTACAGCCGCATTCGAAAAGTACTGGCACCCTACTATATTGAGTCGTTCATGAATTGTGGCCCACCAACAACCATGGCACTCGCGCATACTCAACTTATTGATAGGTATGACCGCAATAGAGACATTGCAGCTCTCTCTGGCAATTGTCTCGAATATGAGAATTGAAAAGCAGAAAGGACTGCCTCGTGAGTTTGGCTCGGAGGTGCCAATACTTTTCAAATGCGGCTGTACACCTCACCCGCCGGGTACCTACGACTTGATCAGCGCTCCTACGTCAGGGCGGCAGTATACCTTCCTTCAGTCCCGTATTCATGGACAATAGATTTTCCCTCACTGATACTATTTTTATACCCTAAAGCTCTGTATCCTCGGTCACTTTGCATTCATTCCTAATGAATCCAGATCTAGGCAGGTATATTCCTATCATATCGCGAATTCCAAACGCTTTGCATTTCTTATATATACATTTACATCATAAACATATCTCCGCTTAAGGTCTAAGCCCGGATATCTTGAACCGACAACTTCACAACCTCCTCAGGCCTCAAGTACCCCAACCCCACCTGTAGATGGGCTGTACCATCAGCGCTCAGCTCAACCTCACCCACAGGGCCCCACTTCGCCTCAATCTTCTCCGCAATCTCCCTCAGCCCAAACTTGACCATGGCATACTCCAGTGCCCTCTGCGCCGAGTCCAGCGAGCCAACAATCCACGCGTGGTGTCCGCTGCTGGCCTCGCCGACAAAGTGTAACCTACTGTCCGCAGTCGGACGAGTGAGGAAGGGGTATAGGCTCTCGAACTGACCGGGCCCGAACAGCGCGAAGGCACCGGAGGTGTACGGATCGTGGTACCAGTCAAAGGCGTGGTGTGTCTGGTACTGCTCGCAAAGAAACTCGTACGTGATGCCGCTGGCGGCGTGGAGTCGGGCGAGGTCGCGGAGGATCAAGTTGATCAGCGTACCCTCCCCTGTTGGTGAGTCCTGGCTGATGAGACTGGCAATGCGCTGTGCGTCCTGCGCCCAGGTGTAGGATGCAAGCAGCACTGTGGGTGCTGAGTGGTCATCTTCGAGGTTGTAGGAGGGGTAGACGCAAGTTCGGAGCGGGAGGTCGCTGGAGGCGGCGCCGCCCTGAGTGATACCACACCTCGTGATCCACCAGGCGGTTTTGAAGCGGATGCCGACTTTGCAGCTGGCGTCATAATGCAGGGCGCGGATGGCGTCCTTTTGCGCTGGGTGAAGTTCGGCACCGGTCAGGTCGATCCGCGCGGCGCAGGCGAGGGTCGTGGTGTTGAAGACGGTGTCGTATTCACGGGTTTCAGTCTTCCCAAGCGGACTGACCATGTCGACGAGCATTTTATTCTTGTCGTTGTTGCCAAAGCAGTCGCGCTCGAGGGCGATACGGGTCACGGAGGTGTACATTTCGGGCTGGGTTTGGATCTTCTTGAGTAAGGCCTCGGTCACCTTTTTGGTGCCGCCTTCGATGCAGAACCAGTCGACATCATCGTCAAACTCAAAGTCGAGGGAGTCAATGACTGTTTCGGAGAAAGCTTGATCAAAAAGACCGCTTGACCTAGAATTGTGGACATGATTATTAGTGTGTGAGGCGGGCACAACTAGTGGTGGTGGACATACGTCTGGCCCGTCTCTAACCATTGAATTGTATGGAAGTCCAGGCCTGTTTGACCAGCGTACTCGAATACAGTTCGGAGATACTCTCGGGTGGAGTACTTGTCTGCTTCTTCTTTGAGCTTTTTGAAACCAGCTTCAAAATCAACCTTCATCGGGCCTTTGTATGGCTCTAGTGCCTGGCGCATAACTTCAGTGACTCCATCTCGTACTGCCCTATCATCAAATATTAGTGACTGTTTTATGAAAACATAGCTCTATATAGGCACAATGATATGAATACTCACTGATCCATCACCACACCCCCACTCTCTGAACTAATCTTGTAATGATCAAAATCTTCATCAGACCCTGGGCCCAAGATATCGTTGTACATTGCAGGGTTCCCGGTCCCACTCAAGTAGTAAGGTATAAGTGGAACTTCAAGTTCCTCGAAAAGCCGGAATGTTCTAGTTTGCGAAATTAGTAAGATTGTATCTCAACAGGTTGTGTATTTGCGGCTCACCTATCCATCAATGGGATTTTTGGATACCGCATCGCCCCGATGTCATAGTAGTCATGCGGTGCATCCGAGAAGGTTTTGGTGTACATTCGCCCACCGGCCCTACCTGATGCCTCTATGAGATCATATTGAATTCCGAGCTCGGTGAGGCATTGGGCAAGAAAAAGTCCGGCAACACCGGCTCCGACAATGCAGAATTTGAGAGATTTCGGATCGGTAGGAGTTAGAGACCTTGGAGTTTTGTCATGGGGGAGGTGGTGAATGTCGGATAGAGTATCATCGCGGCCATCTCCAAGAATGGGCATGCTACGTCCAGGTGAACCAATCTGTCTACGCTTGGTGAGCTCCTTAAAAATCGTCTCACGGACGAGCTGGCGAGAGTATTTGGCTCTCCAGCTAATTTGGGGGGTTTTGGTAGAGGGCGTCATGATGGGTTGAGATGTCAATGAGAATGTGCAATTGAAGTATTGTTCAAATGTGCAATTGAGGTATCATTGAACGACTTTTTCGGCCCTTTATATAGAAAATCTTAAAATCTTATTAAAGTCAGAATTAAGAGATTTTATCCATAGATCTAGATGCGATATCCGCGTGGAGCTGATCATGATCGCCATGGGTTGAAGCATAATGCGAGATATTTTAGCTTTCAGCTGAAGATATTAGAAGTTCGAGATGATTATACCGGTTTGAGGAGCAGAAGGCGCCTGTATCACCATCGCCAGTCGGAAAGAAGAATGGCTGCATTGTAGATCACTCGACTAAGACCGGGGCACTAAACCTGTTTCGGATGCCAATAGTAATGATTAGTAACCAGAAAGATGGGGATCACCAGTCGTGAGACAAGTCGAGAAGAGAGTGGAGAAGAGGAGGAGGAGGAGGAGGAGGAGCAGGAGGAGGAGAGATGAGCCGATGAGATTGGAATTAATAGCCACTCTCTCTGGTTTCGTTGTCAAATTTCAATTTTGTAGAAGCCATTTGCAATTTTCAATTAACACGCTTCACTAATAAAAATTATGAGCACCCCAGTACGCGTATCACCAAAGTTGATCAATTGATACGTAGCATCATGAAACATGCGCATGTGTCCCAATCAAGTAGCAATTCCGAATACCGATTCTTCCACAGGCCATGCAAAGCAGATCCGCCTAGGGAAACAACTTCAGCTCGAAAAGAATGTTTCCTTGGTGCGGGGAAGGGGGTGGAGATCTCCGGACAATCGCCAACACCCAACGTTACACCGCTCGACACTAGCTAAGTCATTGTACCCAGCTGCATATAAGCTTGACTCGCTATCCCTGGAAGAGAGCACAAGGCTTACGCATATCACTACCAGCTAGCTAGTTGTGCATCTTGATTAAACCCGATAACTTAAAATTCCCAACCTGAGCACTCTACACGAGGATGATGATGGTGGTGCTGATTGTGTTGTTGGTATTTGTTTCAAATTAGTGAAGCGCGTGGTTTCTCTTCCCCGCATCGACAGCGCCTCGCAGCTACAGCTATCCCGCAATCATCCCGCATTGCATGCGTGAGACTGGAGCTCACCCCCATCTCGCCGCTTCATCGAATAAAAGATTTTCGAGTGTGGGTAGAGTCTATAATTGGATTCTTGGAGCCTGTCGTAGTCGAGTGACAGCCCATGAGTTGAAACAAACGCATTCTTCGAAACCCTAACCCATCTCTGACCTTTAATACCAAGACCGTGTCGTTCTATCTGGTTTCCCCCGCCGCTGAGTACTTCGTGCGGCCACCAAAAACAAATTTAGTGAAGCACATGTACTTGTAGACACGTATACGTAGTCGATATAAACAGAACGCATACCGAACCTTTATTCATATACTTTGTGTGTATGTGCGGTTCAGAACGAACACGTACTATGAACTTAGGGACACCTCACAATATTTACATGTACATGTATGCTATTCCGTCTACTTATAAATCCATGTACTTACATCTCCCTCTTCTACCCCCCCCCCCCCCCCCAAATCTCATCAAGCATTGCTGGTCTAGACGACTCAGGCCCCACACCGGAATTCGAAACCAGCTCTTTGAATTCATCGATTCTTCTACCGGGCTATTGGAAGATGGATTCTTCTATCGAGAAACCAGACATCTACACCTTCTTGGAGAATTTTGTAACGCTGGAGCAAGTTATTGTCTTGATGATGATATATCGTGTCCTCAGAGTGGTGAGTAATATCGGTCGATGATTCAAACATATACTTTAGCTAACAACGAATAAGGTACAAAGCCCCCATAAGTTTCCACCCTCTGCAGGGCCGGGCATGAGGAACTCTTAAGGATTCTACAACATCTACTATCAACCGCAGAGCAGCGGAAGTGTATTAACGACCGACTCAATGATGCCCAAGCAATCAGTCGGGGTAAGAATTCCTGCCTATCCCGTTGTTATATCAACTTTTGGACTATTCCCATGATTCCCAAAACCATCAATTGATGTCCCTGTCCCCACTATGCCTTCTTTCCGCTGATAACATAAAGTCTTCGAACTTGTCCAATTTTATGTGTTGGTTTTCTGGTACTCTCTCATAGAAAATGCACTAGGAAACCGGCAGATGTTATATGTCAGTTTATATCCGCCTTCTATTCCCATTTCCCCCTTACTAACAATGTTTCAGCTAGAATTCACTGCTTTTCCGCCCGTTTACTCGGTCCATTCAGAGGAAAACCGCCAAGAGTCTCGTTTGATTGGGTTTTCGGGTTAGTTTGTCTTCAACAACTCCTCCTAATAACAATAACATAGCTAAGGGGATCTATCAAACAAAGTCTAAGCTGGCAGCCACGATGACCCAACAAATATATATCACATCGATGGAGCAAGAACGTTTCTCAATCTCATCAATGGATTTACTCCTGACAAAACGAAAGTTTATAGCTGGCCCCCAAAACTCGATAAACCCATGATTGCAAAGAGTGATTTTGTGTTCATGGAGGTGCCACCCTCCCACAAATCATCTCTGCTGTTCTCGGGGTCCAAAACGTGATTTCCTTCAAACCAACGTCGGCAATTTGCTTACATTCTTGTGGGGTGGGTGTACTGAGATTTATTGATATCGGAATCCTCTTTATATAGGTTCTTGTAGGGCGGATGTACTGAAAACTACCATCACTTACTTTCCTGGGAGTTTTGGGCCACCGCTGGCTTCTTCCTCTGGCGGGACAGGCGTATCCTCCCTCGAGGGCGACATAACTTTTGACAGGATTCTGTCTTTATCACCCCTGATGTCATCAACGAACCGCCCACGCCTGACATAACGTTCGACGTGACCTCTATCTACGACGTGGAACATCTCCCGTAGTTGGCGGGCAGAACGCCTTTCATCGAGATGTCAATGAGGGGGATGGTATTTGTGTATGTCTTGCTGAGTGATATAAGTCTCCACGATTTTGTGTTGAAGCTAATTTTGTATGAGGATAGTTACTAAATAGAACTATAACGGTATATGATAAAACAGAGTGACAATGCAAACTATAAAATACACTAGGGGTATTCACTTCTTCAAATATGTGCTCT
This sequence comes from Morchella importuna, assembly GCF_003444635.1. Taxonomy (NCBI): domain Eukaryota; kingdom Fungi; phylum Ascomycota; class Pezizomycetes; order Pezizales; family Morchellaceae; genus Morchella; species Morchella importuna. The sequence goes on along the minus strand of NW_025763398.1, from coordinate 307,501 downwards.
TATAGGCATGTGCTTATATGGACCGCTTAAAATAATCAGCAGTCGCGTGTTCTGAGGGGTGTGGGGGGAGAAAATAAGCAGCACCAACCTACAATATACCGTCAAAATTGGCCTCCAGTAACGATTTTGGCATATATATGCCTTATTCTGTGTAGAAGCATTAAATTTACATTATTATTATCAAAAGTTTCAAGCCTTTACACCAGATCTCCCCTATTCATCAAATAAGGCTTGAAAATCAGAGTTTTACTAGTATATCAAGTATCTATATTTTAGTTTAGTCTCCACTTCTGACTTTAGAATTCCTCTTTTAGATTGTAACTGCTTCTGGCGGTATAATCGAAGCATGGCTAGAAACGATAAAGTTTAATCAATCGGGAGGTGGAATCGAGTGATATATCATGACCGCTCTTAATTATTTGAACTTACTACAACAAAGCCGGCTCATAACGCTTCTACTTGCCATTTATACCTGAATCAATCGGGCAGAAACAGTTTATGACCCATGAGATCCCACCAACCCGGCCATACAAACCCATTTACCATCCAAATAGCAAAGCCCTACCAGCACCATCTCCGCTTCCTCCCCCACTTCACAAGCACCCCATAAAGCAATCACCAACAACATCTAAATCACCCGAACAAACAACTAGTCCTTCGTTCAAGATAGAAATTCATTCTACGGTATCTCACTAACTATGCCCATGAAAAAGAAAGAAAGAAAACCCCAGCCCAGCACAACCTAGTAGAGCCTCTTTGTAACCTTAATCAAGATATGCCCATTGGAGCGGTCCCCCTGGTTATTGAACAGGCTCAAGAACCTGTATCCCTCCTGCAGTCGGTCCAGCCTAATGCACGCCCACGCCGCCAAGTCGTCGCGGCCGAACTCCTCGTCATGAACCTTGAATCTGTTTTTTCAGTTAGCTATCTATCTATGCCCGTCACTAGAGGATGATTTTTCTTTCCGCGTGGGAAGAAGAAGAAGAGTGGGATGCTTACCTGACAAATCCAAGCTTATCAACCACATTCCTCACGTTTGAAAACACGACCTTCTCGCCGCCCCACGAACACGACGTGCCCCTCTTCGCCTTCGTCTTCCCCTTCGGGCCCGACGCCTCCTCGACGTGGAGCTCCACCTTCACATACGGCTTGAAGCCCTTCTCCGTATCGTCATCCTCGGGCATCGGCAGCTCCGCCGCCGCTAAAAACTCGATTGTGAGATCCAGCGTCTTCTTCACGGGCCCCTCGACATCGCCGGGTCTGTAGCCCTTGGGCTTGAGCACGTAGCCGCCCTCGCCGGCAAACATGCCCTCGTTGAGCATCATGCCCTGGTCGCACTTCTGCCAGTTGAGTGCCACGAGCTGGCAGCCGCGGCGCCAGAAGGTGGTGGGGTCGCCGTTGGAGGAGGAGAAGCGCAGGCCGAAGGGGTAGACGCGCATGAGGTATTCCTTGTTGTGGAGGAAGATGTGGTCGGCGTGCTGCTGGTGGAGGGTGGCGAAGACCTTTTCGGAGAAGGAGTAGCAGTGGTTGGGGATTTGGGAGGTGCTGTGCAGGAAGGGGTTGGGCTCCTTGGAGGGGAAGTGGTGTGCGGAGCAGTAGATGCCGAGCTCGGAGAGGGTGCGGGTGACTTTGGTCTTGGGTGGTTTGGCTTTGTTGGCTTTTCGGGCGATTTCCTCGAGTTCTGATTCGGAGGAAGAGGAGGAGGAGGAGCGGCGGGTAGGGGCGCGGCGTACTTGACGGGGGATGGAGTCGGTTCTGGTTCTGGGAAGTGCTGGCGGGGGCGGGGGGAGATATTTTGCCTAGATATCATCATCAGTTAGCTGGGAACTGTACCTCTATCCAGAGCGTTTGTCATATAAAACAAGAACACACCTTAACCAGAATCTTCCTGCGCAGCTCCATAGGACTTGGCATGCGCGTCACCTCCTCCGGCTTGATTCCCTGCACCAACATATCCCTCCATTCTTCCTTCATGATCTTCACCATCTTCTCCTGCTGCTCTGGCCCCGCATGACACTCCAACGAGATGATGACCGGGCCCTCCCCCGCACCACCCTCCCAACAGGTTCCTTCCCCTGAAAACGAGTACTTTGCAACCGCCTTACAGACATCGCGGAACGAGATCTCCTTGGTGAGCGTATATCCATGAAACACCTCTGGCTCGCCATCATCGCCATCCCACACATCAATCTCGATGCAGCGGCACCCACGCCTCAGAACTGACTTGTACCCGTCCGTCGTCGACGTGCCATACAGCTGGTGGCCGGTAAGATAAGTGTTGTGCGACGAGCTGATAAAGTACGCACTCAACGGCTGGTTCCAATCCTTCGTCTTTGGGTCCGGCAGCGCAAGCGCGTTGTTCGTCGGCGCTGAAAAGTACGCCACAAACTCGTCAAACGTGATGTTCGAGTTGTCCGCTAGCAACTTCTCAGCGGACGCTGTCTGCGAGGGGTGGAAGATGTGGGAGACGAAGCCGGCAAAGCCTGTTTGGTTGTTGCCGGGGTCGTTTCCGGAGCGGTCATCGTAGAGTTTGACTTTTTGGGTGTTTGTGAGGAAGGCTTTGAAGTTGGCCACGGGGAGGGTGTCGGTTTTTGTGAGGGTGCCAAAGATCTTGCGGAGCTCGGCCAGGAAGATGGGGGATTTGATGCGGATGGGACTGGAGGAGGCGCCTAGGCTTCCTACACCACCGCCGGCGCCTGATGATGATGTTGTGAGATCGGCCATTTCTTTTTATCTTCCCGAAGAGTGATGCAATTGTAGTGCTGGAAGATGTAGAGATGGCGGAGTAGATGATAATATGGAAGGGATGGATGTAAGCGGGGTACCAGTCAAGACTTTATATCAGGGATACTTTCGAGATAGTTGCTGGGCACACACAGCTCGCTCAGCTGTGATGCGCAGTGTTGTTATGCTGTGCCGTGCTGTCTGTGCTGTCTGTCGGGGGTTCGCTGGTAAAGAATTAACCAGAGACCACAGCATCCACCATCGTATCTCTCTCTCTCTCTTTCTAAGTTAAACCTGCGCATGCCGTAGTTGTGTGTATCATGTACTGGCACCCCTTTTCCACAATCTGCCTGTCTATCTCTGCGCCCCCCAGCCTCCACGATCCTTGTTTTGGACAAATGCAAATCCTGAGACTTACATTATGTATAGCTACCTCGACACCAGTGGCTTGATTCCCTTCCTCAGCTGAGGTCTTAAGCACCCAGCTAGCTAGCTGTTTGGCCAGCGAAAGCGAGAGAGCGGGGTGTTCCGTCATAGCTACATAATATAACTGCCAGCCTGAAGTGCATATATCTTGTTCCTATCGTCTATCGTTGCAAATCTCCCTTCTCTTCTGCGGATCGCGTTGGTTGAGGACCGTTGGAACCTAACCTTGCTTGGCGCCTTGACAGGCTGCGGGGTTCTTAGCGGGGCCGCGTAATTGAGGCTCTTTGCAACGTGCATGGTTGCGGGGGGAACTGTTCTTCTCTCTCTCTCTCTCTCTCTCTTCATCCTCAGAGGGAGCATGCGCAGCAGATCATGAATAGTGATTGATTGATGGGGATTGTATCGTCATCTTTGTCCGCTGTCATATATGCAGATGTTTATCGGTTTTTGTTTCCTGTCTGGCCTGGCTTCGCGAGATCTACAGACACCCTGTTCTCTCGACGCGTCACTCGATCCCGTGCCACGTGAATGCGCTGATAATAGTAGCTGTATTACTAATATTTCCCTATTACTACCTATTAGTAGGGTATTCAGAGTTAGGATAGCAATAGCTATGTCAAACAGCCTCTTCTTCTCCCCAGAGCTGAGAACGTCGCTGAAGGGGTGAGCAAGAGAGACCTTCACTACCCCCCCAAAATCACAATCCCAGCTCTGATCTACCTGGGACAAAAGCTTGTCGCCTCCCCAGTCATCATGGAGCATCACTCGCCCTTGCTCCCGGCTAGCGCTGTTTTTCCCCCCTGGCTCGTTGTTTCACTCGGATGCCATCATTAACCATGCTGGCGAGGATTTGGTGCTTGTATATTCCCTGTTATCAGTGTACTCTTCGCCTCAGTTGTCAAGATGGCTCCGATGTGGTATTAAGACTTAATAGGTAATGGGATGGATGTTTCTACGACGAAGAGGGATGAAAGCTGATCTCCTTGTGCAGACAAAGGTGACACGTTTAGCTAGGTTGGGCTGTGGACACCGTTGCTAAGACCACCTTGCATGAAGCCCATGGATTAGAAACGCAGTGTGGGGCATTCGAGCTATTATTCTATTGTGGCAGCTACTTGATTGAACCCTCTCCCAGCAAGGATAGGTACCGACTACTGCGCCCAAAAAGTCCCCCCTTTTAAAGTCTAGATCTTGCATATCAGTACTACACCTCCAACCATCATCGAAGGCCGCGCTGTACCTAATCCCTCTAACACTCTCTCACTCCCAGCATATCTCCCACTACACAGCCCCACCGGCACCTCTTCTCCCTATACAATGCCGCTACCACCACCACCACCACCACCACCACTACTACTACTACCATTCCTCTCGCATTTCCTCCCCCAAACACACATCCACCGCCGCCCAGCACCGCCCCCGCACGCCATATGCATCGTCCCCCTAAACCGCATCCTTTTTAGAATGCCGGAGTACCCGTGGGGCTTGGTGTACCACAGTACTATGGCGCTGCGGCCGGGATATGCTGCGAGCGCTAGCTATAGCTCGAGGGGAGTGGTGTCGAGGTCGAGGATTCTGCTGGCGATTATGTTTTTTTGAACGCGATGAGAACTTTTTTTTTAATCTTTTTTTGGTTTTTCGATTTGGTGTTTGTAATGGGGGTATAAAGATAGATTGTTTAGAACGGGCTTAAAGGATGGTTTGGGTTGGACTAGAGGGAGTTTGGGAGATATGAGATTCTAGATATGGCCATGAGCTTATGTACATGTAGGCAGCTCTTCTTCTTCTTCTTCTTCTTAATGATCCGGACTGCATGAGCGGAGGTTTAACTTACTGTTAATTAAGTCTAGTTGTAATGATTCCAAAGCTAGATGTTTTTTATAATTGAAGAATTAGTAATATACACCCATATTTCGAGTTCTAATATTCATAGCTATAGTGAATACTGGCTGAGCCATATAATCATCATCTTTACCTCTTTTACTACCTCTAAACGCCTTTCCAACTCACAAAAGAGGACCCCTCTAGTGTAGTCGACGAGACGAGTTAACTCGAGTCCTCGACTCGATCGAGCCCAAAGCTCGAGCAGCTACCCTCACGAGTCGGGTTTGCTCGAGCTTTTTCTGCTGCTCAACTTGAAACGTTCGAGTCTTTTGAGTGTTATCTCTCTGAATATCCCCGCCTGAAAACCATAGATATGCCCATATTACCCTTCCGCTGCACTCAACCCTAACCCTAACAACATATGTTTGTACAGAGAGAGCTAGAATGACAGCTTCTAAAAGTTCTATCTGGAACCACTGAAAAGCCCGAGCTCAGCTCGAGCTACTCGAGCTTTTACAAGTCGAGACAAGCCGAGCAACTCCTATCACGAGTCAAGTCAAGCTTTTCCTCCTGCTCGTCGACCGCACTAGACCCCTCTCTGTGCAGTAAGATGCCATCTGTGATGGATGAAGACAGCGTATACGTATAAAGACAGCTATGTAGCCTAAACCAGGCAAGAGACACATAGCTAGAACCAGTAACTGCTGCATGTATAAATACTTAAGCAGAAAGAGCACCGAGACTCGGACAGACAATACCAACAACATCCAGATCTCTATATATTTATGCTTACACGCCCGACCTGCGCAACTGTTCCAAATTCTAAATCATCACACCAACCCCTCCAATACTCGGTGCGTGCGCGTGCAATTACATGTACTAATATAATGGGACGGGAACCGGAGGTGAGTCGGCTCCCAAATGTCAATACTATGTGAGAAGGACGAAACAGACGAAGCATGGCTTCAAAAGCCAACACCGCTATATCGAATTGCAAAGAAGCCCTCACAACCAAAACTTCGACATTCTACTACCCATCCGCCGGGTGTGGGGGTAATTGAATCATCTCACGTACATACATACCCTATATACACTAAGCCCCATAGCCGCACATTAACATCGATCAACAGTAAACAATATCATCAATTAGCCCCGCCATCCATCTACTACGAGAACTAGTTTAACATCAATTGCAACATCCCTCCTCCTACCTCATCACTACTTCAACTTACACCATCTACACACCATCGCTATCATCCCTATATCATCAACAGCTACGCACAATGGAAAACACCAAAAACAGCACATTCCACTATGGCTACCGCCTCGCAATCGAGCACGTCCGCGCCTCCATGTATCGAGCCCTCAACCCCTCCATCACCTTGTACATGACCGTCGTGCTCGACCACGTCCTCAACGACTTTGAGTACCAGCTGCACGACAGACCCGCAGGCGGTGATGGTACGCCTGGAGCGCCTGGAGCTTCTCCTGGAGTTGTTGCACAGGCCCTGGTTGGGGCCGCCGCACAGCCCGCCAATGTTACCCCTACTAGCAGCGAGCTCGGTGGGAGGGCTTGGTATGAGCCTAGGCGTATTGAACCCGCCAAACCTGTTGCTCCCGCCAACTCCGCTGCTTCTACCAAGGTCGCCGCCTTCAAGACCGCCCCCGCCGGGCTTACAACTCCTACAAATCCCACCCCCGTCAACTTCAACGTCTCCACGCCATCATCATACGCCGCAGGTACTAAAACTACAGCCGCCTCTAAGCCTGGCCCTATCGTACTATCCCCGGCCTCCGCACCTTCCACCCCCACCCCCACCCCCACCCCCTCCAACGCCTTCACCGACGGTACTGCCACTTTCGTACCGCTCTCTGCCGCCGAATACGCCGTGGCAAACAAGTTGATCAAAAACCACGCCGGCAGTATCCTTCTCCCCAGGCCGCGTCTCCGCCCCATCACCATGCGGGTTCACAAGCCAATCAAGATCACCCGCCCCCTGAATCTTGAGGCCGTCCTTGCGCAATCGAGGGGCGTAAAAGCTAACTATGAGTGTGGGCCGTGCGCGAAGGGGAATGGGCCATTTACCGAGTGTGTCATTGTGCCGGGGATGCTCCGCTCTAGCTGTAGCAACTGCCATTATAACAATGCGAGCCAGAGGTGTACTTTTAGGACTGGTAAGTGGAGATCCCCCCCCCGGTGTTATGTATTTAATTTTGTGGTGCTGACTGGTGCATGTAGCTCTTGGAACACCCGTTTCAACGGACATGATTCCTGCCGAGTATATAAATGCTGATGCAGGTTTCCCAGCTGCGCAAAAGGTCTTGGAAGATGATGACGCGGAGCCGAACAAGAAGCGGAAGCTTAACCACGAGCCGTCGGAGTTTGTGAAATAGAGAACGACGAATGAACATGCTGTTTTTTTTCGTCCGGTGTCTCTGGTTCGCACTGTACTATCCTTCCCTAACTCTTTTGTAATTACATACAGGGCTTTCTGCAACTATAGTATGCAGATAGTGATTAAAATTAATCCTTGCATTTGGTTTGCAAGTATATATTATGCACCTGTATATGAAACGCTTTACACTCACTGCCTATAGCTAGCAGTGTAAGCTCTGTAAACGCTATATTGCAGGTGCAAATAGACATTGAGTATGTGCAAGCTGAGCATTCCGCTCAAGAATCAAGACACATCTCTACAATCCCCTTGCACTACTTACTTTCCACAGTTCGAGTCTTGCACCCCCAACAACCACCAGCCATGAGTATAAACCCCATTGTAAACCAAACCCCACCATGCAAACCCCATATACCGAGTGCAAACACCCGCACAGCACCAAAACCGCACACCCCACCAATCCCCCCATCATTGCACCCCTTTACACCCACCGCAGCAGAGTGTCGTTGTTTACACAGCTCTACTCTACTTACATAATCCTACTAAACAGCAGCTAATGACTAATCCACATCCACACCCCTAACCCACTACCAGCGACCACGTGACACCGCGATACCAAGCCATGACTTCATCGTCCCAGCACGTGCAGCGGGGTCTAAACCTCTAAACCGCCACCAGAGCTCTCAGAACAGCAGAAACATATCTCACCACCACATCACAGCTAGCTATCCAAAGCTCACCACCATGTGCGGAAGGTAACCCGCCCCCAGTACCCCACTATCCGCCCCCCTCCCACCCTCAGCATTCCCCCGCGCCCCCCCCTGCCCCCAGTACCCCGCCCCCAGTACCCCACTATCCGCCCCCCCCCCACCCTCAGCATTCCCCCGCGCCCCCCTGCCCCCAGTAGCCCCACACCACCCCTCCCCCAGCATTCCTCCCCCACAACACACAACTAACAAACCAGCACAGATACGCGCTCGCCTACCCACCCGCGGACCTCGCGCAGCGCCTGATCCAGGACGGCCTCCCCGTGGACGAGGAGCCGCTCGCGCGCGAGGTGCGCAGCGGGTACAATGTTGCGCCGGGGAGCCATCAGCCTGTGTATCGTGCGCTCCCCGAGGAGGGGAGGTGGATGGTGCGGGGGAGAAGAGGGGTGAGAAGGGAGGGGGGGGACGAGGTATGGGTTGACGGCGATGCGGTGGGTTAGTGGCTTTTTCTGTGTGTGTGTTTGAGTGCTGGAGAGAAGGGGAGGGGTGCGGAGGTGTGTGGGTTCTGGGTAGTTCACGCGGAACCTGTGTGGAGGCTGATATTCGGCCGGTAGTCTCCACACAAGGACATCACACCTCCATAGCTTCTCCCCAAAGCTCCTCTTCACCACTCTCCTCCACCACCCCTTCCTCCCCTCTCCGTCTGCCATACTCCAACTAACACCCGCAGGCCTAATCCCCTCCTGGTCCTGGCCCATCACCACCACCACCTCCACAAACACCACCCCCACGCCCCCCACTCCCATCCTCACAACCATCAACTGCCGCGACACCACCCTCCGCCACTCCATCGGCCTCTGGAGCACCCTCAAGCACACCCAGCGCTGCCTCATCCCCGCGCAGGGCTTCTACGAATGGCAGAAACCCACCTCCGGGCAGCAGCGCCTCCCGCACTACATCCAGCGGCGCGACCGGCGCCTCGTGTACTTTGCCGGCCTCTGGGAGTCCTACACCCCCCCCGGTGGTGGTGGCACGCCGTACTACTCATACACGATCGTGACGACGGCGGCGGCGCCGGCGATGCGCTTCCTGCATGAGCGCATGCCGGTGGTGGTGGAGGCGGGGTCGGAGGAGATGCGGCTGTGGCTGGCGCCGGGGGAGAGGTGGGGGGAGGGGCTGCAGGGCGTGTGTGTGCCGTGGGGCGGGGAGTTGGAGGTGTATAGGGTGGCCATGGAGGTTGGGAATGTGAAGAGGGATGAGAGCTGGTTTGTGCAGCCGGTTGGGGGGTTGAAGGGGGGATTGAGAGCTTTTTTGGAAGGAAGGGGAAGGGGAAGGGGAAGGAGGAGGAGGAGGCTGACGAGGGTGAAGCTACGGAGGGTGCTTTGGTGGTAGGGGAGAAGGTGGAGAAGGATTCGGATATGAAGGCTGGGGAAGAGGGTAAGCACCTCATGCCCAAGAACGACCTGGAAGACACCAAGGATATCAATATTAAGCAAGAGGCGGACCTCAAAACTGAAATCCCCATCGACGACGACGGATGGGAGACCTGGCCAGAGGCCTTTAAAACCGAGCACAACCCCGAAGAAGAATGGGAAACCTGGCCAGAAGAGGAATTCAAAGACGAAGCCTCCAGTGCCACTAATCCCCCAGAGCCCGCCTCAGGCACCCTCAAAAACAACGCCCCAAACACCACCACCACCACCACCACCACCACAGCAGCGCTCAAGCGGGAATACGATGCCAGTGATGTCTTGTCGCCGCCGGCAAAGGTGGCAAAGACGGGTGAGACGCCGCCGTGGGTGAGGTCTGCCACGAGTAATGCTGCGAACCGGAGGGTGGTGGTGGTGGTGCTGGTAGGAGGATGGGGAAGGGCGTGAAGGATGGGACGCCGATGATTACCAATTTCTTCAAGAAATGAAGGGTATTTGGGGGCCGGAAATGGCATTGTGGTGGGGATGGGGGGACTTGATGTTTATAGTTTGCTAGTAACTGTAATATATATTTCACAGGAACCGGGGCAGTACTGTAGTTGATCAATTGACCCAACTACTAACTCCCACAAGACGATACTTATAAAAAAATGATTTCTACCACATACACGTTCGTATGTGTATAAAGAAGCCGCTGATAATTAATGCGAAAAAAGGTCTAGAATAGCACGGTTTCTGGTAGACACACTGTACTCTAGCTACAATAACACATGATACAAGACGACACAGCTCGCTATGATTTGTACAAAACAAATAAATATAGGGCTAGATGGCTGAGCATTTCATCTTGGCACACTGCCAAGCTCAGATATCAGTTCCAGCACAGAATCCACTATGGGCGGGTGGTCTAGTGGATAGACTGCCCGTCGACACCGAGCATACCCAGGATACAACCAATACACACATAAGGTCCTGGGTTCAAATCAGGGGTGGGGTAGTAGTCGCAAATTTCTCAATAAGTCGCTACAGTACCTTTTGCGGTTTTGTTGATAGAAGCTTTTATTCTTTCTTTTCTTCCTCCTCTTATATAATAAAATAAATTAGAAAACGCTATTTTGATGTTTGACCTCTTTAGGGGATCCGGAGGAAGGGGTCAGTAGTGGGGCCGGGAATCGACCTTATTGCTAACTTTACCCAACTGTCTTTGTTCTCTCGGCGTCAGGTCGATCGGGTAGACAATAAACTGTAGTATTTTGCATCATGTGTTATTACAGAGCACGTATACCGGAAACTGTATAATTTTAGACCTTTTTCCCTAATTAATATTCCTAGGGAGGGAGCACGGGGCGAGTGATGGTTGGTGAAGTAGAGTACACACTCTTGCTATATCCAGCCCTGTTTCATCGGGATAGTCATTTCCACTTACTTTCTTACATTTCTTCAGGGAAGAGAGAGTGTCAGTAAGATTTCCCCCATCGCTGTGATGGCGCTAATCACAATATATCACTCGACATTTTCGCTTTACGTACATAGCTACTTGAATCTGTGTGAGCTGACTACGTAGGCCTAAGCCCCAGTTACCTTCATCATCGAGGCGCAAAGAGACACTGTCAGCTTACATACCCATATGGCCGGATTGGAGCCGCCCAGGGAGCTGTGGCTACATAGTGATCTGGCAGCCAATAAGCGTTCATCTTTTTTTTTTTTTGCAGTTTTTATGTTTGTCAGGCCAGTTTTAATCTGGCAGTACGAGTAAGACTCACGGTGTTTTCATCTAGTGGAACGATACAAAATACCATCCATCCATCGATGCATCCATCAATGAATCAGGAATCAATCTTGGCAAGTTCGATCATATCATACGCCCACCCCTCGGACACGACGGTACTGATATCTTGCATAGATTCCTCTTTACAGAAACCTTAATCAACAGATATATATCGAATGATTCCTTTCTGATAAGAAGGAACCCGGACATGTAGTACCAAGTACCAAACTACATACGATACAGCTAGCAGCCAAGTGTCCATGCAGCCCGATCTGAATCTGAATCTGAAGCCCTAGAACCGTCCGAAGTACCCCCTCCAAAACTGTTAAACTACCTTCCGTTCTTGTATCGATTTGGGACGATATGATCTATCTACGATCGAGATGTTAAAGTCCAGAGCTAGAGACGAGGCGAAGGCTTGAGAATAAACTATGCAAGTCTACCTTGCCTTGATTTTGCGCTCTTAGGAGCACAAAACTCTATTAGTGGTAAGCGCATACTTGGACAAGAGTCTGAGCTGGAACATTCTTTAATCGAGTCTTACAAGCCCCCGGCCGTGTGCTCCTTCACATATCACGACGCTCCATCACATCATATCACGCTCAGAGTAAGCCAAGCCTTTCGGCATGCACACCAGTATTTTTCTAGGAGACAAAATTTACACCAATCTCGAGACACCAAGAACGAAAATAGTCCATTATTGGGAAAGATTCGCAATAAACATACAACTAATTCGGGAAATCTGGAGATAACAGGATTGCGCGTTATCAGAATTAGACGGAGCCAATCCTCACTCATTGTTAGACCAGGGTTTCATTAGCTACAATAACAAGCGAGGTAACAGAGAAAATTGTGATAGTGACGGGGTTTTGGCGGCTGCGTTGCTCTTATTTGATACATGGTTGAGAGCAGCTTTTCTTGGTATAAACGTTCGAAGATCGAGAGTTTCACCAATACATGTATGTTGTCTCCATGGTGGGCCACCCTCGGGGCGAGACATCTGTTACTTCATTAGATTCTTAGTTTATCTACATTTGTTTCTGTTGGTTATTCCCTCATCGCGGATTCTTAATTTCTTGTGGTGAACTCCGATCAACAGGGAAATCGTCAGATGCTGAAAAAGAGGACAATAAAACCGAGCTCCAGCTACTAAATTTCCGGTACATGATCCCTTAAAACCCTTCGATGTGGCTATGGTCGTAGTTGTTAATATATTCACTTGTAGAATAAATAAATATATACTATTATATCACATACACATAGAATCTATTCCCGAGTAATCTCTGTGGAGATGTGCTTGCAGTAGGGCTACTGCGCGCACCGCCAATATAATCCTCCGCGGCGGATGCATAAATCTCGGCGAATGGGGTCACTTATCCAGTCGTTAGTGACGCCATCCAGGGACTAAAACGTATATACTCCTAAAAGATCGACACGATCCTGGGGCAGGGCCCTATACCGTCCACGAGGGGCCTTGTCGTAATTGACATTCCCGCTCCGTCGTGCGCCATATTTCCCCGATTTCCCCTGTCAATCGTCTCTTGAGAGGAAGGATATACACAATATAGAGTTGATTTCCGTAGATCTCCAGGGACTTAATTCGCGACTTGTACCGCGTAGCCGGATCTTCGAAGCGGGGATATATATTTACCCTGCCAATGATCATATGCGCACATATGCAGATGTCCCTTCTAGAGTAAGTAGACCAAAATAAAACTCTTAGAAGGTCTCCGTCAAAAGAGGTAAATGATGCCCAAAAATCGCAGTACTTTATTATAGGGCATATCAATTTGGAATCGGCCTGCCCCCCGCGGCAAGAGGGACTGTCGGGTCGGCGCTTTCGTGGCCCCAGAGGTGAAAGTCTTCGCCAGTCCGGCAGAACAAATCGGTAGATATTTTGCAAAAACTATGAAATAAGCGGTTGGTCTTCGGGAACCCGCCGCACCGCTAAGTTAACCCTTTTGGCACACAGCGGGTGATTCGCCCAGATTCCCAGGGATTTGTTTCGCCCTACGTTTTGTTTGGCTCGATGTTCGAAATGGAGATAAACTTATCCAGGCTACACAGTAGGTCAATCAATGTTCCATCTAGATTACAATACCAGATTAGATCTCAAATACTCTAGGTGAATGAAACATACTGCGTGAACCCCCAAGATGCGAGTGATTGATTCCCTATGCATAAATCTCACACGCAAATCGCGATATCTACCGTGATCTCACCGCAGTACTAATCGTTTCCCGAGGCTCAACGCTCCGATTGCCTCTTAACTCCCGAAATCCACTAAGCATCGGCAAGACTTCCGAGTGAGAATCCATGATTACTGGTATAGCACATATGGTGTCGATCCCCGCGCTAAAACCGGCAATCCTGTCGATCCTTTCCTGAAAACTGGCCCAATGGTTAAGCGGAACGGAAGCCGTACGCCCGGCCGAGACAACACACGGAATAACCTAAAAGAATAATCTTAAAGGGTTCCAGACGCTAGCAGCCCAGTCGTGTCGCTACCTGCTCACCGTTCGTTCGTTCGGTTGCCTTGGCGGGAGGCAATTAAAAAAGACGCATCCCCGTGCATCTGGTCGGAGATTTCCAGAGTGACAGGTTTGGCGGTTGTGATACGCGCGTCTTTGCTGGATCTGATGCGCAGCACACGTCTGTCACGCTATCAATTCCCTGATCCAGAATGCAGGGCATTCTGGAAGGTATCATCGATCATCACTCTTGTTATTTCCCGCAATATAGTCCGCTTTCGAACAAAGATCGTTCTTGCATGGGACGTTTTAAACTGCACTGCACACGGGAAAAACACACCGTAGAAGCCCTAGCCCTGAATCTATTGAGAGATGATTGTCATCTCGCACCAAGTTCCCTGGCATTGCTTGCCGTATGCAACTACCTAGAATAGGTTCCTAGAGCACTCGAAGATGTAAATCCTATAGTAGAGACAAGATGTTTATCTACTTCCTATAATCGAAGGCGCTGAATGTTCATTTGTCCCGCCCAGCTAGTATTCCCAGCTATATTCTCACCTGTTAGCATTGGCAAGCCGCCGTGGAACAGTCAAAAGGGGCAATATACCCGAATTCAGGCTTGTGACTCGTCCTCACAACTACCATTGACGGATACCCACCACCCCTAAGTAAACGAATAAACTTCCTCATAAACCTTCCCAAAACTCTTTTCACCGGGAGAAGACCTTGCGGCTCCCACTTAAGGCTGACCAACTAGCAACGACTCCAAGTGTAATAGTTGTTCACCTTGAGGTACCTTGAATCTGTATTATAATCATTGTCCTCGTTCCCAAAGCAACTGCATCCCGAGAAACACATCGGAGACAGCATTGAAACCTTAAAGTCCTACTGGACTTCCGATTTGCTGAGGTTCACGACTAATCACTCGCCACGGAAATCTAAATCCAAGCTATATTTCTAGATGAGACCTGCCAAGAGAATCAAGAAGTAAAAAGTAGAGTATGTGTCTAAGGAAGAAAATTCGTCACGCGCTTCTCACGATTTTGGGATAGCCCCGATGCGATGCGGGTGCATAGGGTGCAGCAAACCTAATGCATAGCGTGGAAACTCAGGACACTACTCAGGATTAGCTGGGTCTCCCATTAGATACTCTAAGGATCATGAGGGATATGTAAATTACGAGTGTCACTATTTCATTCAGCATTAGGTAGTGCCGACGGTGATAAGAATGGGGTAGGTAGAGCAACCTTTAAACCGTGCTGTCACCAGCTGAGTGAAAGACCATCACGAGAACCTCTCCTGCAGTTGGGATTAGGAATCGAAAACCTGGGGCTACATACCACTTGTCGCAAGCGATCTCGTGTGATCTCCAGACCCAAGAAGACAACAGTATGAGTACATTCGGCGACAGAAATCCAAAGACCCTGCGTTCGGGAGTAGGCACATAACTACTAGTCACACCATTATATTATAACTAAACAGGAGGCGCCGACGGGGCGAGGATCGGGGGGTTGGTACCGTGGTAAACGCGTTGGGTTGCGTGGGATGCGGCGGCGCAACTGACAACGCAGTCGGAGGCCGAGGATTCTGTAACGAGTTCCCCGACAAATCATGCTACAATTGCAATTACCATAGCGAGAAAACCCCGTACACAGGTTACAAGTACCGTATGAGTACTAGATACATACCTCAAGAGAAGGCCAGTTAGTTGGTGAGAGTTATTAATTGGGTTAGTTAGGGTTAATTTGGTTATTGTATCCTTTCCAGCCTCGATCCATACGCGTCACGAGATGCACACTATATGCCCGTCTTATATCGTGACAAAAAACAAATTGTGATCCAAAAGTCGAAGAAATCGGTTTTCTATTAGTAGCTAGAAGGGTAGCCTCCTGGCGTAGGTAATCCACGGTAACAATCCATAGTCGTGCTATGTGTGTTTCCATCGGAAGAAACAACTCTTTGGATTCTGGACATCTTCACACCCCATAGCTAATTATTGGTCCTTGCAAAACGAAGGGAGCTTCTTTACCACATTATACGTTCCACGACCCATGAGGTTCACCATGCCGCGGGAAAGGGAAAAAAAGCAAAAACTGTTCCTTAACAAGGAAAACACTCGATGAGGACACCAAGATCCCGATCCACGATCCCCATGCACCCCGCACAATACGAATTTTTCTTTTCCCCGGACTTTTATGCAGCCCCAAAACTCTGATTTTTTGTATTGTCTGTATAGAGAATATGGAATGTGGTATGTTCTCCATCTAGATCGAAGTAGGAAATGAGACTTTCGCAAGGAGTAAAGCGGTCGTGAGAAGCACATGACTGACTGTATGTGCTTGCTTGCCTTTACATATCATATCATGTAACGTAGTTGTGGTTCACATGGTGGCTAGAAATCCGTTGTGTAACTGCTATTTGGAGTAGGTGCTCGAGGTGTGTATGCGGTATGCCGGCCTTCCAATGGGATGAAGGTAGGTAATAATACTCGCGACCAGCAACAAGAACCCGAATATGCAGCTGCAAGTCTTTGCTGTATTTTTGACTTCTACTCCAATGGAAGTTGCAGGTTAGGACGTGCATTTTCGGGTTCTTGTTGCTGGTCGCGAGTACATAATAAGCGATCGAACGGGTGAAGGGCGACAGCATGGCCCACATACCTAGATCCACGGATTCTTGCAGAAATCGAGAGTGAAACAAGAAGAATAATTTCGGAGGTCCTGATGAAAGTGAGCCGATAATGCTTTGCAGAATTGTGTGTAAAGTGTGTTGGTAAAAACTACCATCTTCGGTGGCGTAGTGTCGTACGGCTAGCTGCCGGACCGATATTCTGGGAACGGTTTGAGATAAGCGACTGCACAAGCTTTCTTGGTAAGTGATGTCTAACCTTAAAACCAAATTTGATCGGCCCGCACCACCCAAGACATGGAGTGGTGGCATGGCACTGAGCCTCATCGTCATCGTCATCGTGCCTTGTAAACTTCAACTCATGAAAACCAACACAGAGCGAGAGCGTACAATTATCATTGCCAGTCGCATGAATGCTGGGCTATATCATACCTTGCAATATATTATCAATTCTGACTGATCAACCAATTCCCCGACTGAGACAAGCCCATCTCGAGCACCTACCCGGGGGAGCAGCGTGAGGCAAATCTGTAAGTACGTGCGGTTAGACGGGTACGCACATGTCGATCACATTGGTAACGAAGTGAGAGACTCGCCTAACTATTGCAGGTAAATCCCGGGGCAAGAAGGATCCAGCCTAGAATCCTTGGTGGCAGTTTTCTCTACTCCATGGCATTGACAACGATGGTTTCTCCGTTGCGAAACCGAATAGAGACGCTCGTCACTCGGATTATTAGAGTAGCCCCGAGGTCGTGATCAAGATGAAGGAAGACTTGTGATTGGTGGCAGGCATGCCCTCTGGTGGTTCTATTTATAGTAGCGTGGATACATGTATGTAGGTATCCTTTGTGATGTACCTCCAATGCATCGTGTCCTCAACATTGTTCTACAAATTGTTTCTCGGCCCCTCATGCTTGCTTG
Source organism: Morchella importuna (assembly GCF_003444635.1). Lineage (NCBI taxonomy): Eukaryota > Fungi > Ascomycota > Pezizomycetes > Pezizales > Morchellaceae > Morchella > Morchella importuna. The sequence continues at coordinate 290,206 of NW_025763398.1, read as the reverse complement.
AACCTGTACCACTGTTCTGCTCTAGAGTATGTAGGTTCATACATACTCCAGCCACCCACGATACCGATACCGTGTTTTTACTCTCCCAGCTACAGTGCATGCATGCATGCACTCAATCTATTCTCCAGAATTCTTGGCCGCCTGATGTATGTATCATAGTGGAGGTATGTATCAATGGGCAGTTGAACGGTGGTGTTACTGAAGCTTTCAGAAATGCCAACGCTAATCTATCTTCTAATCAACCAGACCAGATAGCTTGCCGTGTTCTGTAACGTTACTACTGTCCGCCGCAACTCAGATGCCGGGGGGATTTTGTGGTAGCTCCATTATTCTACAAAGGACCGGTAATGATATTAAAAAGCTCATTATTAAATTCCCTTGTAGAGGCCTGGTACATCGATCTCGATTGCTAGCGAGGGATTGCACGCTTTTTGCCAACTGCAATGGGCTGATTGATGCCTACATGCCCCTGGCGTTACTTTCAGTCAGGTCATCGGAGCTCGGTGTGAGGAAGGAACCTCCCTCGGCACACTCGACTTCTCGGGGAAACGGAGTTACCCCGGACAAACAGATGAGAGCTCATCCGACTTTTACCGCGGCGGTCAGCTGAACAGACCGCACCGGTATGCGTTTTCCCGTGCCTCCCTCCGTACTTTGTTTCAAAGCTTCATCCCCCCCTTCTGCTACATGCTAGCTAATAGATAGTGGGGAAACTCCCAACGGTCCATTTCGCAACTCTGTTGAAAGGGTATCCGCGTATCATGGGAAGGAAGAGTCATGGTCAAACATACCCCTCCTTCGTTGCTCCTCTCAAAATGTGTCACACCAGCCTCAAATCTGGGTACTCGCACAACTAATTCCTATGATTCATGAAAGCACCAAAAACAAAGTAATACACGAGTCAAATTCCGATAATCCTGATAGCTAATCAGCTACAACTAAACCAACTAGTTTGTCATTCACAGGCAGGAAGTTGCCACACTCGCAGCCCTAGATTGGGCATCGCATGCTTTTCTCAATTTAATATGCACCCTATCCATAGGTTTCTGATATCACAAATTCACAGCAAGAGTAGGGGATTTGTTACATGCACAACATAATCCCGGTGCCAACTAGATTATCTGCATGTTGTACCTGACGTCTGCATGTAATTTCAAGATAGGCAAAGTTCCTGCTGCGAACGCATGGAAGGGCAGTGGGATGTGTTTCTTGAATGAGTGCAGTGGCTACTGAAAAATCTGAATTTGGATAACAGCTGGCGCTGGGTCATTGGTAATTTTTTAATTTCCTCACCTTGCTTCTGGGACATTCTGGTAAGTGTTGGAATGAATGAGTTTTAAACTCAACACTGTGGCTGCCACGAATACCCTTAGGAAAGTACTAGCGTTATTATCCGAGGGAATTAATTCTTTTTCCTCCTCCTCCACCTCATCCTTCTTCCCCGGTATCTCCACAATTGCGGAGTAACCACGAATTTAGCGGGAGCCTCTAGGCGGCTTTTTGAAATCAATTCTGCCCCCGTGAGCAATTGCGAAACGAAAAAAAAAAGAGAGAAAAAAGAACTCACTATCGATAGCGAAGCGAGATACGTCATCTATTCTGTTTTTTCAAACGGCAGTTGTTTCCTTTCTACTTTTGTGGATTCTTTCTGTACCTACATTAGTCTCTATCATAAATTATAAAAATACATACGAGAATAATTATTATATAGATAAAAATAAGTTTATCCCGCGCTGCCGGTTTCCCTCCGGTTGAGAAGATCCGACAGCCCCGCCGGTTCCACAGACAAGTGTCGGACCGAACCGAGACCACGATGATCCATTTAGGTTCCGGACGGGAGGGTTCTTGCTTTCGTTATCTCACATGTCAGATTTTTTTTTATATAAACCAGACAAAGGACTGCAGCTGTACTCTAGATACAGCTCCACCTAGGTCATACTTTGCGTCATGTATCAACACATCTCTTGCGTAGTGTTGAGATCCGATTATGAACGTCAAGCATCGATAAGACGAGACCCGGTTCCAAGGGCGCAAGTTGTCTTTAGAATTTAGAATTTTGGGAGCGTTTTCCTGCCGGTGACATCTGAATGAAATAAGATGACAGAATAAGCGTCAATCCCCTGGTGAAGAAGGAAGGAAGGGAGAGGGGGGGGGGGAGGGGGAGAGGCCGGTTAAACGTCCAGGATTGTGCGTGTATCATGTAGGTTAATGAAAATCTTTCTTATTGTTCATGGTGCCTATCGAGCATATCTTACGCCCAAGAACGTGTAGACTACATGTAGGTACTCTATTCTGTCATTAACATGTCACCAGTAGGAAAATCCCAAAACCACAAGAATTCCAAAGTCAACTTGCGCCTTGAAGTTTTTGGCAACGAATGCAGCCTCCCATCGATAAGGATAGAGGGCAGCAACCTGCTGCAAGTTGCAAATCAAATGAGTTTTGAAGGCCTAGGAGCTGTGCAAGGCAGAGCTAGAGCAGTATCTACATAGAGCACCTGTGGTGTGGTGAGCGCCACGGTGTTCAGGCCGATCAATCCCTAACATGGCGGCGTCGTTCTTCTTTTTTCTTGAGGGTGTGGTCGAGCCTGTCTGTGCGCTTGGCGTGCATGCAAAAATAGATTGCATGCGTCCGAGTTTTCGCGTTCGCCTGCCCTTTTTCACTCTCTTGAACCACCCATGGCGAAAAGCGAAGGGGGAAAACTCCATAACGGCCTGGACCAGTGCTTGCTCCGTAATTTTTTGCGTGGCGTGGGGGAGGAAGGAGGAGGGGATATTGCGGACACGGAACTGAAGAGGTCGAGGTTTGCTTGCAGTGTTCTGTAGTAGCTAGAGTAGTGTACTAGGTGCTTGTATCTAAGCTACCCCCAAGTTCCACTACTGCTTACAAGTATCAAGACATGGGGAAGAACGAGGAGATTGGGGTATCGGAGGCTCCCGTTTAAGTGCTTTCTTTTCTTCTTCTCGACACTTCTTCCTTAATTCTATGGCTCGAGAAGCTATGGGGGGTAGGTGTGTAAACTTCGGCTTTTTTAAAGAATCAGCCAATCAAACTTAGAGAAATTGGCCATAATGGTACTAGCGCCTAGACTAACCCTAGCATTTTCTCAGATTCCCATACAAACGAAATTCCTCTGAAGTCGCCCTCTAGGCCTTCTCGCGCCATAGGTGTTGGGGTTGAGTGAGTAACTCTGCAGACGAACCAAGAGTCCGTATCCAACCACCTCGAGAAAGAGATCTTTGACGAATTTCTTCTCGTTAGAAAGACAGCACATATGTCGCTGCTGCTGTTGAGGCAGGCAAACAAGCAAAATGTGCAGTAGCGGGGGGTAATGTGGGAAGTACGATATGTAAGGCAAGTGATTGTGGGGTGACCGGCAACGACCAACGACAAACGACCAGGACCGAGTGAGACAACAAGCATTGGCTGCAGGCGCACGGGCACAGTGAGAAAAGGATTAGATTTGATTGATCCGTCCGCCCTCCGTTTCTGCTTCCTTCCCCAACTGCTTCCTTTATTTCTTCTTTCCCAACTGGGATCTTTGAGATGGGATGGGATGTGGTGGAGCGTTGCATTGCAGCAAGCAGCGCAGCGAGATATGAGATGGGGTGTAGCGCGTGACTTGGTGCCTGTTTTAACTCCCGGGGGGGGGGGGGGGGGGGAGGAACATCGTGCTTATGTACCTACATACATTGCATAAAAACTATGTTTCCCCGTTATTTTCATTTTCTTCCGTTTCCAATCATTGATATCTACCCAGCATTACCGGGGGAATATGAAATAGGATATATGTATAACAGGTACAACGACATACGGTAACATTCCTGTGTGTGATAACTGCTGCTGCTGTGTGTCGAGTACAGTAGGTACATACTGGGCTCAGTATAGCACTACTAGATGTAGAGTAGTAGTACTCCACGACAGCTGTTTAAATTCGGAACGTGTTCGTATCGCCGAGTCAACCGCCAGTGGCACCAGTGTGGAGAATCCAATCGAGATGAAAGAGAAATGTTAAGGGGCGGGAGTGGGAGACTGCCTAGGACGGACGGACAGTTAATTCACATTGTGGAGAGGCTTCTCGTCTCCTAGGCATGTCGTAGCGTTGATGAGTATGATCTGTGGTCCTGTGGAGTGGACTGGACATGGGGGAGCTTAGTATATCGCTTAGTGCTCCCAACCTAGACTAGGCAGAAGACCGGCCTGGTTGCTCTAATGCCGTGTTGCAGTCAGGGCGCAATTGGCTGCGTTACTCTCCCATGCTGCTGGTTGCCGGTAGAGTGCCATTCAGTAGTCAAGTAGTCCTGTAGACGAGACTCTGGACTCGCACCTGCTGGATTTAACGACTCGTCTACGGATTACAAGTACATACATGTAGAGGTACTCACTCTGGAGTACTTGACTTCTGTGCTCAATATGCGTGTGCTCACATGTACCTAAAGTAAAGTTCCGCGAGGCCTATAATTGGATCATATATGGCCCAATTCCAGTTCCAGCAATGAAAAGACCCGACCCGTGCGGAGAGAACTGCAATTGAGTTGCCTAGGTGTAGGACAATCAACGTGAAAAGGCAATACACGGACGGGAGTTGTGATGCAGAAGGGACAGCGAAAGCTTTGTTGAATTTTCAACACAGCTGAGTGAGAAGACATGAGGTATCAATTCGTCTGCAAAAAGAATCACAAGAGGAATCAGTAAGGTAAGGGAGTCTTGAAGTGTTTGGTGTTGTATGTCTAGATCGAAGTCTACAGCTACGGGATAACGTTCCTCCTGTCTCCGTAATTGAGAACTAGAGTAGCAGATCTTGCTTGTCATCTGCTCTCTGGCGTCTTCTCAAATCACCTCTTGCTCGGTAGGATTGCTCATCAACCTCCATCTTTCTCTCTTCTTTCTCACTGTGCTCCTTCTCTCCCTTCTGTTATATCCCCACTCCTTTCCGGGGAAAAGAACTCAATTGCAATTGCTCACACCCCTGAACTATCATTATCGCTATTGTTACTGTAACTGGCCCTACTTTTACGCCACTCGTTCGCCGCCCCGCTGAACTGTGTCCAAATATTGCCATCATCTTTTAGCTGCAATTGTGGGGAGCATTGTCCATCAGTCAGCTAGACAGACGCAATAGCCCCTCCTCTTTGAAGGCCAAAACAGCGTTTGTGCCCATCTTCCTCCCTTTGCATAATCCATCTCCATTCTTCACTTCTGCCCGGCCCCCTTGCTTTTGAAACCCCATTGCTCTAGATTTCTCCCATTCGCTCTACAATTCTCAACAGCCGAGAACGTTCGCCGTTCTTCGAATTGATAGATTTGCTTCCCCACTGTTCGCTGCCAGCGGGCAACCACTTCCCGGAGATACCCATAAACTCGAATAACATCCCATTGCCTCATTCACCGGCAGAAATCGTTATCCAGCCTATCCGGTACTCGATATTATATTTTAAAAAAGCAAAAAAATAACATCCTGGAGGTTTGCAGCCGAACAGAGAGCAAAAAAAAGACCGTCATAAAAGTCGAACAAAGAGGCCACACTCCACGCCCACAGGGTTGCACACACACACACACAGCAGCCCTCACACCACACACAACCCACCACACACACACTGCATAACGCTCTCCAAAGCTACCGGCCGGGATTTGCACAGCGGCTCTTTATCCATCCTTCTTTGAAAAGACGTGCGTGAAAGTGTGTCGGATAAGAAACCGACAGCAGGAAAAAAAAAAACTAAATAATTCAAACCGCACGGAAAAAGTAGGAGTATTTCTTCTCGAGAAATAGTCTAGGGGTGGTAGCCAACGTGTCACAGGAATTTTTTCAACTGCGTAAAACAAAAAAAAAAAAACCGGATCCCCTCCTCTTCTTCTCGATCCCCTTATTACTGCTTCTTGCATCCCCCCCGCAACGGAGAAAAGCACCAGCAAAAAGTATTCGAATCGAACTGATCGAGATTTGAGGAAAACGGAACTGGACTACAAACGATTTAACACCAGGGGCAACATCAAGCAAAGAACCTGGAAACCTCCCCACACATATTTCTGCCCAGTTACCAAAGCCTGAATTAGGATAGACACCTTTGGCAGGGCTTAGGGCACTCCTCCATATCCATTCGTCGGTTCCCATAGGTCAGCAACGAGTAGTACTCGTAAACTTCCTTGCCAGATACAAACGGTCATACGGCTCCACCAAGAAAACCGGGACACACTTCGTGGGGAGCGGCGTCATCCGTCAGTTCGATTGGACCTGCTCCGTAAAGATACCCGTTTCTATTTGGCTGTAAAGTATTTTTTGCAAACAAACGGTATGCCTTGCCTCCCATTACGCGAGCTCATTTCGTCATTCCAGAGTCTCAGTTTTTAATCCCTTCTACCTACACATGATCTTTCCTTCCTTTTTCTTCACAACTCGCACAAAATTTGTTTCTGACGTGGTGTGATCGAAAGTAGATTCTCTTGGAATTTATTTTTGCTTTTTGTTTCATTTTTTCTTCAAGTAGCTCCCCGTGTCACCTCGTGGTACTTAGTCCTTGCCTTCCCCGGATTTACCTTGTCTTATCTGCGTCTCCTCCAACCCCCCGTCCCACAACTCCGACTCATCGTCCATCGGAACGGAGAAATCTACTTTCATAAATAACAATCCGCGAATCTATCTCATCTACCTCGCCAGATACCCCCCCATTATTATTACAACAAACTACCACAGCAATAATCCTCCTCAACGAGGTCCCACCGTCGAAATGGGACTCAACCCACTACAGAATGCTGCCCCTCGGCAGCAAATCCCAAACGAAGCTCCAAGCTTCTTCTCCCCATTCTTTGAGCAACCATCAGCTGCCGGAACATCTGGTAGGCTCTCCGTATGGCAGCCGCCACCTGTGGAGACAGCCCCTCGGTCGAAAGCTCCCAACAACAGGCCATTGCAGCCCCCCCAAATTCCCACCGTCGGTGCCACAACCCATACTACTCGCTTGACCATTCACTCAAGGAACACCAGCGCAGATGATGGGAGGAAGAAACTCTACGAGCCAAAGGAGAAGAAGAGCATGGACGAGATCATGTGGCTGGGTTCTGTGACTGGATTCCTTCCCCCAATCCCTCCCCCAACGAGAGTTGAAGCTTCTCTCCGGAGCAAGCTGGTTAGAAAACCGGAGGACAAAACAAGTCAGGCCAGTGCCCTTACCCAGGCTACCCGAAAGAGACTACTCGAGGCAGGAAAATCAGAGGAAGAGAAGGCGGCAGAGGCAAAAAAGATAGCAGATGAGGCCGCAAGGGAAAAGAGGCTACTAGAGTGGGCAACCAAAAAGAATGTGGCGCCAAAGAGGGTTTCAGTGGAAGAGAAGAAGACTACACCCGCAGTGATTCCCTTGCCCCAGCCTGTAGAAACGACCTCGAAATCAACTGCTACGGGCGGTGTACGAGCATCAGGAAGACGCGGTAAGGTATTCATGCCAGTACCTCAGCCGATCGAAACCATCAAGAGGAGCAACCGACCAAACTCAAACCATCGCCCCAACCTGCCTGACAATGTTTCGTCGTACGCTCCCAGCAATCCCATCCTTCCTCAGCCAATTGAGACGACGAAGCGCAGTCACCGCCCTGAGAAGCCCCCGGTTAAGAACAAGAAGAGCGAGGAGGAGACTTTATGGATGGGTCTACCCCAGCCCGTTGAAACTGTGCGGAGGAGCAACAGGAGAAGTCCTCTGAGCAAGGACGACGAGGGTGCTGAGGTAGGTAAGAGAGCACAGGTATCGCCAAAGCACTCGGCCCGACACTCGACCATCTCGCCGAAGGGGACAATGTTCTCCCCACAGCCCGTGGATGTCAACAAAAAAACCAACAGACCCGACTCCATCCAACTTCCGCAGCCCATGGAAGTTACCAGGAGGTCAAACCGGCCCATGGCACCCCCGATCCAGAAGCCGGATGGACCTCCTACACCCACTACCTCCTTTTTTGGTCCCATGACACCGACCCAAGCGCCATCATCACCGCTGCCCGTACCTTTCGAGAGCACCAGACGCTCACACCGTCCCATCTCGGGTAGACCCCTGGTACCTCAACCGATCGAGACCTCCCGCAGGTCAAACCGCGTCAGGGTTCCACTACCGGAGATGCAGATTGACGCAAACCAGCAACAGCCCCTGCCGAATGAGTTGCCACAGCCTGTCTCGGTTTCAAGATGGACTAACCGCGAAAAAGCTGGCGCGAGACATCTCCGAAGAACAAGCACCGACAAGCCTGACACTCCCGGACTGTATAACACCGCCCCATTCGTACGGGACAGAGAAAGAGAAAGACGGTTGGTCAAGAAGACCTGGGTTCGGCCTATCGATCACGTGTCGCATCTTCACGAACCGATTGACTCTGCCCCGCCAAGTCCAATGGTCAGCCCTCAAAGCTCTAGATGTCCCAGCTTGAGCTCATCACCAACATCATCGGCCGCGAGCTCGACATGGGATGTCGCTTCCAAGGTCAGCAAAGCATCGCGCAGTCACGATAGGCGAGAGTCACTGGATGAAGGTTTTGCTGGATATATTCTTGGGTTGGAGCGGGGGTTGAAGAAGAACGGTGCACTGGGGACTGCTGGGCGCGAGCGGGAGAGGGCCAAAGAAGAGTCAGAATACCCCTTCCCCATCGTCACGGAGGATGTAAACAAGCACGACGATAAGAGGATCCGAACCGAGGCTAGCGACCCTGGCCCATCCACCGGAGCCCGAAGCGAAAGCTCCGAGACCATCCGCCCAAGGTTGACAGCTATCAACACAGACCCTGGCATGCTCGAAACTAAGCAGACAGAAGAGGAGCAGGACTATCCGATATGTCACTCACCTGTTTACTCGCGCTTTAAGGTACCCGTCCCGGAGCCTGAGCCACTTTTCCTCGACCATGAACGCGAGGAGAAACCGCACAAGGGCTTCAACAACACACGCATTTCTACTGAAGATCTTGCGATGGCAAAGCCGATCGGTATTGCGGCCAACAAAGGAAACGCCCAGCTCCCAACTCCCCCGGATTCTCTTGAATCGACAACATCGAAAATGCTCTCACCCACATCAGCTTTGGCAATTGCCGGGGGTCCTCAAACTGCACCTGCTCGCGTTTCATATGCGCCTATGTCTCCGTCGCCAGGTTACACTGTTGCCTCACTGCCACCAGCGAAGAAGCATGACAATGTCGATGCTGCCGAGGTTGCTGAAGAACTCGTCTACGGTGTCATGCGATATCTCAGCTTGGAATTTGAGAACGTGGGACGAAAGTATGACGACGAACTTTCGCTGTACACTGGTCTGTCTAAGGAGTTGGTTAGGAAAGATCGCAAGTTTGCGGTCAAAAAATACGTGGAGAGATGGGTCAGGGAGAACCCAGAAATCGAATGTGGTGAAAAGAAGAAGGGTGGTTTGTGGTAAACGGTGACCACTGAGCAGCGGGGGTTTAACTTTCTTATGTTCGCCGAACAAATAATTCATAGTATGGGCGTGTACTTTTTTTTTTCCACTCCTTTTTCATTTTATTTGTCAATTCAACTTTACGTCTTATCTGTTCTTGAAGGGATCAAATATCTCTAGGGGTCATGGTTTCATTGTTGGGTTCTTGGGTCTTTTTCTTATTGTGCAGTTTTCTACGGCTTTTCCTTAAATGGTTCATATGGGGTTTGTTGATTGATTGGCGGCATCGCGGGGTTACTTGTTTTGCTACTTTTACATAGTGTATTTCGTTCAAGAAGCGCGTGCGGAACTGAGTTGACGGGTTTGGGCTGTCTTTGATGGAAAGGGAGGTTCATCATTCTTGTGCTTTTGGTTCACGGTTTTTTCTTTTCACGACGGTGAAATCTTTTTCGTTCTTCTTTTTCATACGGAATTTCCTTTCTTGTGCAGCCTAGGGGTTTTTCTTGTTCATTTCTTATGTTCTGCAAACGGTTGCGTTCCAGTTTTTTGTTCTATTGTCAGGTGGATGAGGGGGATTTACATACATATGTTTATTATATCAAATCTGCACACTATCTGCATAAAATTTGTCTTGCATGTTTCATCCACTTCGCCCTACTGCACTGGTATATGTATTCGCGTTTTAATTTCATTTATCTTTCGGGAAAGGGACGGCATGGATTAGGGTTCAAGTTCATGTTCATGAACGACGGCAGGGGATGGGGACAAGGGATGGATTCGGTAACTGGGGGGTACACGATAATGAATACCCAGGGATAATAGAGAATGTCGTGCGCGGGGGAAAGGAGGGGGGGGGGGGTGAGGGGCGGAGAATGGGAGGAAAAGAGGCATATAATTTGCACAATACCGGAGCGGGTTTATGGGCCGACTTAGAGGTTTGTATGGTTGGGGGTTGGGATGGAATATCTATTTATTTTTCTTAATTTGGTATCTGTTTGAAATCATTTTTTTTTGTAACACGCGCTTTTTGCTCTTAATATAATAATTGATGTTACGAGTTTCGAGTTCGGGGAGATCATTTGTGTCGCGTGTGCGCCGGGTTGAGAGAAATGTTGGAAGGATGTAGATTTGAATTTCGGAAACTGCCAGAACCAAAAAAAAAAAAAACTGGTTTAGCTCCCCGAGCTCCATAAATGCATCGTCGAATAAACCGAGTGATACAATCTGATCCCAAACACAAAATTCTCCGATCCCGTATTCGTTATCCATCGTGATATGAGTCATGCAGCCCTGCCTTGGCGCGAAAGCTATTCATGTCGCGTCACTCGCAATATCAACCGAGCCAGAATAAGCCGAACGGAAACGACTACCGATATTATTTTTGATGGACAGGGTGGACGAGAAAGGCGGGAACACATGCTGGCTGCGCGCGTGGATGAATATCATCTAGAAAAATATAGGAGGGTTGTTTACTTTAAGCGGTGAGTGGTGGCATATGCAGGAAAGATGGGCGCATGGGATGGAGATGGCGGGGTGTGGTAGGTGGGATAAGGTGGGATACGAGGGAGGGGTGATAGTTACACAAGTATAACCAATGCCTAGTAGCCTCACGGGATGTGTATCCTACTCTTAGTTACACTCTTCGAGGACTTGATAAGGAGGTGGCGATATGTGTAGTCCCCGGAATGATACCTTATCAGTTACTGGGCACGAGAAGCAAACCTAGCTTCTTTTGGCGTACCTGGGCGGTGTCGATATCTACCTATAGTTATATTAAAATCACATACCGTCCTAGAAAATTCCAAGCTTGTATATCTCCACCTAAGGATTGAGCTGGAGGCACATAAAACTCAACGTATCACCTGAAAGAAAACCTCCATAACTCCACAGGCATATTTCCAGTTTTAGGTGAGTATGACGCAATTTTCAGCATTTGATATCGCGCCATTTGAAATAAACTTCAAACTAAGTTAAGAACCCTCATCTCTCCCAGTACCTCTCCTAACCTCTCCAGAAAAGGCCCTGTTGTTATAACTGCCTGGCCACTAGCTGGAGGAACCGGAAGTTGTACAAGCTCTTTCAGTACCTGGACTTTCCCAGCTACTTTTAAGTAGGGGTCCATCAACGCCCGCAAGTACCATAGCGGAACTTCCGCAGTGTAGAAATATACCGCGGCTAGTGTGGGATGCGGCGTGATAAGATGCACCTTCACCACCATAAGCTTACCCACAAACTAGTTAATATTGAGTGGGGGTGGTGTACCTTTAGTATCTTAGGAGGGGTCAGGCTGGACCTACAAAACCAAGAATGCTGTTCCTGAGCGATAGCAAGCACAGCAGCAACATTATACGGGTCTACAACTTCGAGTTTGAAGTCGAGTTTAACCACAGTTTGTTTTAGCAACCACTCAATGTCGGTACCCGCACGGGTGTTTGTAAAGTTCTGGCGGAGAGTATATATGGTCCCTGGGCAATTGTATATGAGGAATGGGAAGCCTTTTCGAGTACGTATAACCAGCTCGGGGTGAATCTGCATAACATGGTTTAAGAATGTGAAGAGCGGGCTTGGAGGCTTAGGGCGTTGACTGTATTCACCAAATTTATTCAGTCTATTAGTTTGAAGCACCGATATGTGAGTGGAGGGGAATAGTAAGTAACTTGGATTTGTTGTTTACTCTTGTGAATAGAATCTGAATGGTCTAGGTTTTAGTGCTTTCTGGAATGAATTGATTGTACGGGCGATAAATGAGGCCAAATAAGTTTCAAGGAGATTGATATCCTGGAGTATATATCTGAGATCTCGGGATCCTATGAACCCATGGCCCACTATGGTGGGCCTTCCATCCTTTCGGGGATTCTCGGCGGTCTCCACGATGGCAGTAGAGATGGATATGTGAAATGCGTCTAGGTGGTCAAGGCGCCAGAGTAGTGGATGTACCCATATTGGAGTTCGTGTCGTTACGCGGAGGGGGTCTATGAGTGACATTCGAAGAGATCTGAATTCGGGTATCTGGCGTTGACGATGCTAGGGTTGACACTCGACGTTCGTTACTACCACATATGTGGCGTGTGGCGTGTGGCTAAGCCAAGAGTCACCTGCCATTAGGCCTTGTAGATCTAATAAATAGGCACTGAGTAGTGAGAAGTCATCAATTCTAAACCGACAGTGGTGGTAGTGTCGTATCAGCATAGAGCTACTCACATCTCGTACGATTTAGGAGGGAAGAGCAAAAAGGCATTCTGACAAACTTCGGGGATCTGGTTAGTCTATCGATTCGGCGGTTTAAGTCGTTAAGATACATGTACATGTAGTTAGACTTTAATAGTTTTGAAATTTGAGAATGAGTTCATGGAGTAACGATGAAGTGACTGGATGGAAGGGAATGCCTGGATGCTGGTAGAGAAGAGAGGAGGGGAAAGAAGAGACGTATGCGTATCTACGGTTCCCGGCCTAGTACCTATAACAGACCATAATAAAGAAGACGCAGTAGTACATGCATGCTCTTAATTCTTTTGACATACATATCAAGAATGAGTAAGTTGCATACATGTAAGCTCATAGCGGCCCGCTGCATGTACTTCCACTGTTGTTCCCCATTTTATGAGATACAATTCTAAGAAGCCATAGAGCGATCATCGTTCAATTGATCGAATCATTTGTTCCTTTGAATTCTCTAATAGAATCATGTATCTCCATGTACTTGGTGGTTGCACAGGTATTATAACCCATTTCTCCGTTTTAACTTGAAATTTTTACTATACTATATGTATTGGTTCTATGCCGGCTATGTCTATTTTTACATGTAGTTAATTGGTAGTGAGCTCCGGCTGTGTAAGAGGTTCCTTCCAGACTTTGCTGTTTTTTTTTTATACGAGATACATGTATATACCTAAACCATAGATAGTACATCGGTAATTAAAGTAGCCCAGCGAATTCTCGGCCAATAAAACGTATCCTAAATATGTACCTTCGAATTTACCGATCGGACAGTACATGAAGACACTGTGGGCGGTGTTGCAATATAGAGCTCAATTAATTATTAGACTATTATTTTCATAGTACACCAGCGATACAAGTTCTCCGTGGCGCAATTGGTTAGCGCGTCCGACTGTTACTGTTACAGTTTCATCGGGAGGTTGGAAGTTCAAGCCTTCCCGGGGAAGCCTTTTTTGTTTCTACGTGGCATCGGCGCCAAGATTTTATTATTGCCCAGGAACCAGGACTAGGGTTGCAACTTGGGAGGTAAGGGACTAGTTTACGTAATGATGCTAACAATTAATTGGGCCTGGATAGAATTACAGGCATAATTATATGGCTGTCAAGGTCGTGATAGTTCTAATGATGGTGGAAGCGATCCCTCCGGAAACATTATCTTCACGCTATACCTACCCAATCTGAGTTTTAGCATCAGACAAGTCGTCTTGCCTACAATTTTGTGGGTGGATATAATAGTGGCATACTCGTACTATCCTCGAGTCATTGAGTATCACTCGTAGAAACAGTATCGGAACCCTTGGCGTACCCTATCTTATTATGGTCATCTTTATACCCTAGATACGGGGTATCTTGAGCCCATATTATGAGCATAAGTGGGGTTTTGAAGTGGCAATGAGATCCGGCTTAGAACAGTCCGCAGTAGTTAAAGCTTTAACTGAAAAACGTGCTATACACTAGCCTGACCTGAACTTGTAACCTTTCATGTGCGATGTATGTAGTAAGCTCTGGCTCCACCGGGGTTATGTTTCATGGTTTTCCAGTGCTACTTGGTATGTGTATCGGTTGAGGAGCGTCGTTGCGCCCCCTTTAGCACTAGAATGCCTGGAATTTCTAAGTCAATCTTCGGGGATGGAGACGGCTTCTCACTGTCAAGTTTAAATCTGTTTTGAGAGGCCTAACGAGCTTCTTGAGAACATGCGTTTGGTTTGGAGTTTTGGAAAATAGCTTACGAGACAATAAATAGTTTCGTTTACTCTGGGTAGTATGATCTTGGGTAAGAATAGAGAAAGCCGTGTTAAACCTAAATACACCTAACCCTGGCGCCAAGAATGCATATTTCAAGTTCTGGAGCCATACTACAATTAAGTTTTGACGTAGAGTGTCCTGCTACGGTGTAACGGAGATTCTCTGGTGATAGATATCCGTGAATCTATCTGGTTTGTATTTAATTAGCATACAGCTAGCCCGATGACATATGCGAGGAGGCACCAGAGCCTTGGTTGAAGCCTGGTTTCACATGGGAGGAAATGATATATCTTTCGTCCGTCTTTTTTTTGGGGGGGGTAACTGAACGTACTTGTTTGGATGTGTTACACTTATGACATGCCTAGATCTCTTTTGAGTTTCGATATATTAACTCCCGGGTTGTCTGTAAACAGAATGTAATTTATATTGTCTGTGTAATCGAAAAGCATAACTCTTTCCGCTTGGTCCTTCCAGGAGTGTATGGAGTACCGTGACACCAATCGTGAAATTTCAACCTAAACTCGGCTGGACCAAAGAAAGTGGTCTAAGTGACAATGTGGTCTGTTGATCAACTTTCAAACTTCCCTCCGAACTAGTTGGTCGGATGAGGTGCGCACATGCTCCAGTAAAGGATACCAATGCCTAGGTCATATCGCGCTGATTGTTTCTGCACATATAACTTTATTAGTTACTCTGATTCTGCGAATATGAAATCTCGAAGCACATCTGGGCTCTGTTACATCACAGATCACGAGGCTGATACGCACACACACACAAAGACAGATACGTATGTACGAGTGAGGCTTTCGATGGCCGATTATCGAATGAGGATGTCTCTTACTTACTCGTTTACCACGAAAAGAACTAGAAAATGCAGTTGCTCAGGGCAAGGATTATTTGTATGGGGTAGCGGTGATCTCTCATACAAATCATTACTGTTTCCGTCACTTGCATTTTTTGGTTCTTACCCTGGTATACGAGTAGAAGATTGAATGGATGGACAGCTCGATCGACCAACCACCCACGAGGGATTCAGAACGGAGGGGAGTTCTACCTTGAGGTCCGTGTAATGGGGATGAGATCAACGATGGCATACACGTTATCAGGCCAGGGACAGCTGTACTCTATATAATGTTCGCAAAATTACGTTGACCGTTGAATGCCGGGGAACGATGTGCCAATAGAAGGACTACGTGCGGAAACCGGCAGTCCCTATTTATGAAACGATTCTGTTTGATTGGTGGACCCGAGAGCTGAGAAAGACGAAAGGAGCAGCATCTATCAGAACAGGGATTAATGCCATGTTCTGCCGCGGCTGACGTTTTGACACGATATAAGGCTGCAACTGTAGGTTCAGATAATACATGTATACATGTTACGTATACTGCAGCTAAGATACATGTATGTATTTACACACTCTACTCTACAAAAATGTCTCGTTCAAATGCAAGCTCTTTTCGCCAGCGGCGGAAATTATAGCTTGTATCATAAAATATCACTCGGATTGTGCAGTTTTTTTTGTTTAATTCATTAATTGCATGGATTGTGCAGTTAAGCAACGTGTGTATATACGGCTCTTTAGAGGACAGCAAGACCGGACACGTCATGGGGAAGTGCTGTCCAATTTGACGTGTGATGTATAACTATAATGATAGCTGCCTGTATATCTCGTATCATATTGATCAACGCAATTTGTTTCT
Organism: Morchella importuna; assembly: GCF_003444635.1. Lineage (NCBI taxonomy): Eukaryota > Fungi > Ascomycota > Pezizomycetes > Pezizales > Morchellaceae > Morchella > Morchella importuna. The sequence goes on along the minus strand of NW_025763398.1, from coordinate 274,167 downwards.
CGCTCTTTTACTGCCATGTTACAGCGTAATAGGAAGATACGACAGAGGCCGACCAGTAGCGAGAGCAAGGCTATCCTGAGTGTCTGTGATAGAGGTGAAATCGTTCTCGGTATTTAAGGGGATTCGGCAGTGAAGGAGGTGAGGGGGGTTCGGCCCACTGAGGGAAGGGACCCTCAGGACTGGATGTCACGAACATCTACTTTAGACAAACCACGCGGGGCTTCAGCTCATCATCATCAAACCAAATATATACCTCATCAGAAAGAATATCATTACTTGACGAAGGTCCAGATATATCTCCTGCGCCCACGTACATACGCCCCATAACATCGGCTGTAGCCCCCGTCTTTGGTTCGCAGGCGGGGTTCGGCAGTTTTTGATAGAGGGCCGTGAACTTTCTGGGAGATAATGTAGTGCAGTAAACCGGCCCAGGCGGTATACTTACCACGAAAAGAACCAGAAAATGCAGTTGCTCAGGGCAAGGATTATTTGTATGGAGTGGCGGTGATCTCTCATACAAATAATCCCTGTTTCCGTCACTTGCATTTTCTGGTTCTTTTCGTGGTAAACGAGTAGATAAAATCTCAACGCTTGGTTAGTAAGGCCTCATGACTGACCTACTGCAAAGTCTCAGTTCGTTCGGACGGTTGCCAAGAGGACGACTTTGCAGAGGAGCCGAAAAATATCACCCTTAAAGGAAGAAATCAGAGCCTTTTACAGCAGGACAAAAGCCAACACCGCTCTTGGCAACGAACAGAGATTTTGCGGTATATATAACTATATAGCGATGACTATGACAGTTTATAGGATACCGGTTAACCCCGCTTTTATATCCAATCGTTATCGCAGCTGAGATGGTTGGGGTGCATGGGTAGAACAAACTCGAAGCTACTGCTTCTTTGCAGGCCGTATTCGTCGGCAATCCTAGTATTGAACCGAACCATTAAAACCCATGAACGCAAATCATTAACGGATATTATTCATGACATCCCAAGGCATCACCGCCCCCGATACTCAATGGACGGATATAAGCATTTACCAGGTTTCTATTACAGCCTCCCCCCTTCACCGACTGCCCCGCGGGGTCGGTAAAACTGCATCAACCTGACGCGGTTTATGACTCATCACCAGATGCTAGGTCACAATTGACTGACGAGGCGCATTTGGCGTGCTTGATCTATGGTAACGTTACTGCCTCGTGCACTTGTGGTGGCGCACTGTGGCTTACGCACAACCTGAACTCTAGGGTAGCTGTGATAACATGTCAATCATACTTAAACGGTAATAAGTAGTAGTACTCTAGTGTAGGTACTCACTCGGCGGATCCTGTCAGGGATTTGGGACCAATAGTAAAACCCTGGGACGCCAAGGCTAAGTTGGTGCAAACGCGGTGAGTGTAAGTAACAAGATCCCCTGGTCGTCACAATACAGTCTTTTTTTTTTGTACTGGCACATCCTGTATTACACTAGCAAATTTATCCTTTCTTACCCAGTACCTCCTTACAATGTAGTGGTCAAAACAATAAACAATAACATATAGGTGTGATAAAAATTTAAAACTCCGAGAGAACACCAAACCATAGATAAAACATATTCCAAATAACAAGAAACAGAAAGCCCCCACGTTATAAAAATAAAACCAAGGAAAAAGAATGAACACACAGTTTGCCATCACATATTAGGGTAGCAAATAAAAAAGAAATATTTAGTATGTAGTCGGAAAGTAAAGGAAAAACACCCACCATGAGAGCATGTTGTACCAAGGGCCATTTTGACGCTCAGAATGGAGGGGTATATAAAAGGGAAAGGGAATATGCAACAAGTCGAAACATTTCCAATTTTTTAGTCGCTTCCCTCGATATTCTGCGCTAGGGTACCATCGACAGGGTAGAACCACGAAGCCAGACAAATTATCAAATACAACGCCACTAAGAGGACACCTTCAAGGTAATTTGATTTTCCATCCTATTCCCTACTGTTAGAAAAAAACGCCACCACTACATGGAGAGGGGTGTTAGAACATACCTGTATCAGATAGTTTACCAATAATATCGCGATAAACAAGATCATAACCTGGAACCCGTCAAAGTACAGGGTCATCTCATCAATACCCATGATCCATCCCAGAACCACAATAAATGGAATAACAAGTAGTGCAATCTGCATGCTACTCCCTACAGCGACACCAATGCTCAGATCCATCTTATCCTTAACCGCAACAGTAACCGCTGTAGCATGCTCCGCCGCGTTTCCAACAATTGGTAGAAGAATCAATCCGACAAAGACTCTAGAGATGCCCGCAGAGGTCACGACATGGTCGATCGAGTCCACCAGGCATTCCGCGCAGATTGCGACCAGTACTGTCGAGCTTACAAGGAGGATGGCCGCCGCCCAGAGCGAGAGCTCTGCCGCCTCCGGTTTATCTTCAACAGTCGGCTTCGGCTTCCCCATTACAACCCCATGGCTGGTGTTTGCGGAAGACTCAACGAGTGTCTTGACAGGATCGACAGCCTTGTTACGCTTGGGAGCTTTGGGGGAGGGTTCGTTGTAGAGATTGGTATGTGATCTGAGCTGGAAGAAGAGATATGCCCCATACACAAGGAGGAGTATGATTGCTGTTCCACGGGAAAGCTCGGTGATGCCGACATCGCCGGCGGTAGAGGCAAGGTGGAAGGCGGTAGGGACGATCAAAGAGCCAACAGCGAGGGCGAGAAGGGAAGAGGCTGTTTGGGCGACGGTAGTGTTAAAGTTCTGTTCAACGCGGTTGAAACCACCGGCGACGAATGCCATGCCGAGCACTAGAAGTCTGTCGTTGGAAAAAGAAAATTAGCTAAATGTCCGAAACGGGCGTAGCTGGGTCTGCGGCTTACAAGTTACTTAAAATACTTCCGATCAGAGAGGTTTGTACAATAACAATCTCATGTTTGGTCAATGCAATGATCGAAACGATAAGTTCAACAGCGTTCCTAAAATTCCGTCTCCGTAAGTTTCCATTGTTCCAAGCTATAGAAAGTCGAAATATAGGGCTGGGGGGAAATATACCCAAAACTCGCGTTCAGCAGGCCTCCTGTCACTTCACCAAAATATAGCGCAATCTCTTCTGTACCATATGATAACAACGCCGCTAGAGGTATGATAGCTATGAAATTCAATACAAATACAACAGTCCTATAAATCATAAAATTAGCTCATGATTGAGAGAAAACGCAAGAAAGGAAGAAGAAAAGCTTACGCATTTACACCAGCGAAGTGTGTCGCAATACCCGCGGGGGCAAATATCAATAACACATTAATCCAGCTGTTGAAAAGTGCCGCCCTCATCTGTCCCCAAATAGTCTTATGCTCTCTCTCCTCCTTCTCTGTATAATGTTTATAATTTTCATCATCAGGAGAAGCGCTTCTCCCCTCCTCCATACTGACGGTGTTTGTTCTATGGACTGTTGGTGCTTGCGAGCTAAAAGGTGTCTCGTTCTCAGGGGGCGATGTCATGGTGGGATTCGTTTCGTGGTCTGAATGCGGAGGCACGATGCTTTCTGTTGACTGTGAGACGTTATTTCTTCTGGCCATCATTTTGCGGCGTCGGTGTTGGCGGATTCTGCAGAAAGGGTTGAGATTGTCGGAGTCTGCAAGGCTGGAAGCTGATCGTTTGACTCGGTCTGTATTGCAAAGGGGATGGACTTTAGTACTAATGGCTCGGGATATGACTTGCCGCGCATATACGATGCTAGTGGCTAGCTAACCGGGGGCTGTGCACAAAAGTGGAGATAAATGATGGAGGAGAGAAGGTAGCACACTCACGCATATTTATTTATTTTACTAACACTAGGTAACGTTAAAGAAGGCTTGGAAAATGGAATGTAGTCAAAGATTCCCTGCAGGCGTGGGGAAGATAAGTAATAAGAGTATTTGGAAGTGTGAATATGTGCTCGTAGAATAATCGCAGAAAATTGGGGCTCTCAATTCTCTTATGTGCTAAATTGCGGGAGGAGTCTAGCAGGGATCAGCTATCACCAAATCAAGCTGAGGCGCCCAGTGCTTGGAAGCGGTTGCCCAGTGTTGCCCAGTGCTAGGCATTGCTTGTTTTCACTGCATCTAATCCCCGCCAGTAACTGTGCCCCTTTCCCTTCAAGACAGAATGCAAGACACCAGGGCGTCATTTTCTTTTTTTCGCTAGGGATCTTGAACTTTCGAAAGGGCACACACGCTTCGTCAACACACTTCCTATTCTTCCTACTCTTCCTCTTCATCCTCTTCCTTCCCCTTCTCACACCTGTAAAAAGAGGTACAGTCGATCGCGCCTCCGCTATGGTGGAACTCAGCATGCCGGACCTCTTACTGTCCCGTACAGAATTCTCAGAAAATTCTATTTTTCCTACTACAAAATCAATTTGCTATCCAGGGTTCCTTTGGAGTGTTCACTATTTACGAGATATGGTAAATCGTGGCCGTCCGGCATAGCGAGGTGCGTGACGTCAGCACCTCAAGCGTAACTCGCGCAAGAAAGGAAAGATATCGTGCCTGGCCGCAGTTAGATCTTGCTTTTGCCCCGACGTAACGATGTTTCTCACTCCTGATTTTGCTCTGCATAATAGTGGTATGTATATTACCTGGGTCACCTATCTATGCAATAGCCGCGAGACTTTAGTGGCTATTCCAGCACACACGTAGTTTTGCATCACTCCACTCTATCTGAACCTAGATCAATGTCAAGGATTGCTTGCGTCCCACTTTACAGCACAATCAACAACACGACACCCCCGACTTCGATATCAATTCACATAAATTCAATATCGCGCCCCCTCCCCGCCCCGCTCTCGAAAGGAATAACTCTAGGCCCCAAAGCGTGACAATTCCGAAGGTTGCACTCTCCGCCCTAGGTTGGCTACTTTTCTAGGTAGTTAGTTCTCCGAGCATTGCCCAATTGTTAGCCACGGGTGCATAATGTCAAATAGAGGCAGTTCGCGCGCGCCAGTTAAGAATTTACCAGGAGTGAGAACTTCGCCGACAGTAATTTGTGTTGTTCGGAGGGCTAAGTGTCGATCGATCCCTGCCCGTCAGAGAAGGTCCCTGCACCCACCCGCCGTCAGCTGGTCCGAGCGGGGGTATTTGGGTTCCTTACATGATGTATTTGTCTAGACAATTGCCTAGAGCAATGGCTGTACATGTCTGGATAGACCCTAAATGATCATTGAAGGGGAGTATCGCTTCTTCTCACCTTATTTCATCGGCTTACCTAGTCGATGAAGACATTCTCAAAGTGATCATCAGGGCGGCAGTGCATAAGCCCCAAACCGTACTGTAACGTCCCGGGAAATCGGAAATCTCATCGCGAACTCGACATTAAAACAGACGTAAGCCATCGTGTTTGTCCAGCCGCATGGGAGCCATGGTGAAAGGCTTCGTACGTTCTCCGAGATGGTATGAACCGCAGCAGCGCTGATGCTGGGCCCTCATTCGGCATCATTTATGCACATCATTCCGGCCTGGTAGCCGATCGAGTGACTTGCTGTGATCTGCGTCGCTTGGACATGGCAATTTCAGGGGTGTACCTTGCGTGGAAGGGAAAGCGATTTTTCCGGAAGCTATGGAGCGCTGTGAAATCGGAGGATTGAGCTGGTAGGCTCTGCGTTGCATTTTGGAGATGAGTTGTACGCAAAATCATGACATGGTAAGACAAAATACCTTCCCACTCCATCCCACCGCTTGTATTTGGACTAGAATCATGAGCTGAAAGTAACAGTTGCTTCCGGCACATCCGGTTTGGTTAGAATCGAATCTTCAGTCTAGGTCTAACCAAAATATTTCAACTGCTATTCGTGGTCGTGGCGGTTACCCTATGGTCTGCTAGCACTACCATAGGTATAACTTCTGGATAGAATTAGGCGGATACGCAGCATAGGAGACGATATCCTTGTAATTGTTTCAAACAGCAGGGAGCGGTTAGAATCTGATGGCGGCGATCATTTACCCCCCCCAAACCATTTGCGGGGGTGGGCGTTGGCCATAGGTTTATGTAAAACCTAACGGTAGAGCATAACGTCAGGCGGACGCGAATATGAGAAGACGCGATGAGACGTGGCATTGAAAGTGTGAGAGATCAACTGGTTCTCGCTGGACATGAGCGATTACTATCCATGTACAGTACCGTATCCATGTCAGTCAGAATCTCTAGTGTAGATAGCTGAAACGCGGAGAGATCATCAACTATACGAACCATGTGTATAATATGAATTCGTGGATTACCGTAATTGGCCTCGAAGAACAACGGTATTGTGTCTTCCGGTGTTTTGTTTCAAGCACGGCACTAACTTCGGATGTATTCGTCAATATTATATTACCTAGGATGGCTGTGCGATTTTTAGAAAGGTTTTCTCGGTTGTGAAGCGAAAGTCGGCGGCCAAATCCTCCGACCTATACGTACAGGACTATCAGCTCGGAGCAAGCTGACTGCGTGATACCGCGAATTTGAAATCTTGGAACAATGAAGAAAAGATCTAAGCCATCTAAATCATCAGCATCAGCAGCATATATTCCCAGGCTCTCGATGCATATGTAATCAATGTTTTAAGATGTCGGGATTGTAATTATCTTAGAAAGAGATGCGATATTTCATTGAATATTGCAGTACCATCATCAAACATCACTCGCACCCGCCGGTTTTTTATATTGACCAATTGATTGGTTTTCATCCATTGCCAGTTTTCCATGTCGTGAAATGATGGGCTGATGAGACGAGTCAGAAGGGAAGTTGTGTATGAAAATTCTTTATTTCTATGTCTAAAGCTAGTGGAGAGCTATGTTGTCTTAAATGAGATGCCGCTAGATCTATAGAGGCCACCTATTGATTATCGTGACCTTACTACGCAAAATGCCACATAGCCGATATCCCATACTTGATATCCTAATGGCTGGAGTATCAATATGCGCTCCGTTTCATTTTCGAGCACCTGAGCCATCTCAAAACACGTTCCCACTTTTGATCAAGGTAAGTTATAACCAAGATTCCTTGGATCATTGATTTTTCTGGCCCCGAGAGCTCCAGCTTATTCATTGCATAGTCGCGTTACAAAGAGCTAACCACCTAGTCTCCATCGGGTCTCTAAGGTCTTCGAATATATCCTGGTACTCGGGCATCTATTGGCTAGTTTCTTGGATCTGGGTATATCGAATACATCCTGACTCGTAGCTAGTCATTACCGGTACTTTTCAGGGAAGACCAGCTATGGGCCGGAACGACTATTCGGCAAGATTTAAAAGAACGAATGAGTGAGGAACACAGCTAGTCACACAAGACATCAAAGCTTTCTCTTCAAGCTGAGATTAGGAGGCGTATTTAAGACAAGATTGTAACTGTAACGTGATGCAATAGCACGATCGAAGCAGGGAGCTGAAGACAAAGAAAGTCGTGGTCCTCATAATATCATCGTAGTTTTCTTTAATTGAAATATTTACAATTCTTAGATGAACTAGAAGGAGTTGCCACACACTTCGAATTTTAATGTTTACAACCGTATCGTGTTCCCTCCCGTTCGTGCAACTTCTTCCACGCTAGGGTTAAAACAATATCTAGATATTGATTCAGAAATAAGAATACCGCCATAAAAATTAAAATTAACGGAAAAGCTCTGAGGTAACACTTTTCGGTATGAATATTGAAGGGTTAGGGGTTCTGCTTCATCTTGGCACACAGCCAAGCTTAAATATCAGTTCCAGCACAGAATCAACTATGGGCCGGTGGTCTAGTGGATAGACTGCCCGTCGACACCGAGAGTACCCAGGATACAACCACACACACATAAGGTCCTGGGTCCAAACCAGGGGTGCGGGTAGCATTCGCAAATGTCTTAATAAGTCGGGGCAGTACCTTTTGTAGTTTTGGAGAGCGAACCTTTTGTTCTTTCTTTTTCTTCTTTTCCTGGCCGCCTTTGTACTCTCGGCGCGTAATCTTGTATTATGTGCTATTGCAGAGCACATATATCGAAAACGGTGTCATTTTGGACCTTTTCCTTAAAATTAAAAACCTGCCCTAATTGCAAGATCGGTCAACAAAAACTCACCTTGACATGTCATACCACCGGTTTATGAGGCCATGTTCTCCCGTTCTCTTTTCCTCTCAATGTGTCTGATACACTTACAACCGCAAGACTGTTCCCCAAATATATATTCCTTTATTCCGGGAAGTATTTGCCAATAATTAACCCCGAGAACTAGGGTTAGGGTTACTTAATGTTAGTTAAAAAGAGAATTTTTTCTTCTTTTCTCTCTTATTCTCTTGTGTGAATGTTTCTTGAAGCATGTGGGCCAAGGGGTAAAGGTGGCTTTTTAAGTTATCTTTTATATGCATTATCACATGCGCCTAGCGCCTTATATGCAGATCCCAACGCCCTCTGTGGTGTACAGCGGTAATAATCCGCTACAGGTAAATCTCGAGGTATCTGCAATCTTTACTTTTTATTAACATATGGATTAAAAACTGTATTAAGAATACACTAATGGCGCCGAGAATAAATCAAGAATAACATATAATCCCGTCATTGCATGGCTTCGAACTTTACTCTCTCTCTCACTTCAATCGTGACGGAGGATATCTAAATGGTAAAAAGGGATTTATTTTCTCCTCTACCGGTTATAATGTGGTACGTTCTAAGAAATTGCACATCAGTGAGCTAGGTTGCTACAAAGAGGAAACAAAGACAATTGTCCGGCACTTAGACCGAGATATATACGGAGAAGTCAATGACAGGGATAAAGCCCTATCCAAATATTAGGAATTTTAGGGTTTGTAAGGTATCAACCGAGGTTAATTGATTCGGCTATTTCTAGATCTTATTAGTAGTGATATATTTATAGAACGCTGTAGCAAGTTGCAAGATATCCACACTGACGAGTTTCGAGCCCAAGAAACAGGGACCACAGCGGCTGTGACAAGACCCGCGCTGCTTCTCGGAACATATATAACCCTCTCCAATCGCCACTAAGGGCGCTCCGGCATCGCCGTGCGGTGCAGCATATATATTTCAGAATCATGAATTGATCTATTACCGCCGTCTTCCCGCACCTGGAAAACTACCAGAACAGCAGTAAGTAGAAATCGAGAGACTACATCGAATCGAGTCTACCGGTGAAAAGAGAAGCCGCTGACAGCGTACAGCCGGGACAATACGGTGTTCTCAGCGCTTTATGCCGCTCTCGCCTGGCGGACTTTATGCGCGGTGTATGGACATTGGGGATTGCAGACTCGGGCCGATGCATATCTAAGTGAGTCCGGGATGTAAAGACCTAAACACGGAACTTGGTTAGGTTGGGGGGTTAAAGAGTATGTATAGAAGGGGGAATCGATTGCAATTGATTATGGGAGGATGAAGTGTTGCGGTACATATAGAGTACACTGCCGACAGTATATACACTTTTGCCCTCGCTGTAAATCTGTAACTATGAGGAAAATTAACGGGGGATCTTGTGTTTAGCGAGTGGCTCTTAGCTCAGATCTTTAATCACGCCTCTTATGAGCGAGTACGTACTAGCGTTCTAAAAACTAAAAAAAACTCCCGGCCGAATTACCATGCATACAGCTGGCTCAAAACCAAAATCCCCAAACCCCCCAAACCGCCCGCACCAGGCAAAGCATACATACATCCCGTAAAGACACATACGCAGCGCACCTACGCAGCACGCATTTCCCTCGCCTCTGGGCCCTACTTCACGCCCACGCTTCGCACCCGCCCCCAGGCCATGGGACCGTGCTCAGACATACGCGGCACGTGGGAGGAGCTAAGAATGGGGGTCCGTGCCCACCACACCAATATATCCTGGACGACATGTCAATGATCGTGTGCGCGGATATGGGCGACGGTCGCTGGGGTGGTGGGAACATTGGAGAAAGGGCTCTAGAGGTGATTTCAGGCCAGATGAACCCCGGCGGGAGGAGGCGGGGTTGGATTTCGGCCGAATTGGTCACGTTTATATTATATTAATTTTGAAGGCGGGCATGCACGGTGGAGAAGAAGAAGAACAAGAAGAAAAAAAGACTACGAAATGAGAACTAGAATCCTAATATCTATTCTTTGTCCTATCGGACTCCAGTCTTTCCCCTTATCGATCTAGATCTATCTACCCCCCGGCTGCGCACCACCACCACCCACACGCCTACAATTCGCCACCCCCAAGCGGCCCACAAACCACCTCCCAGGCACACAGCCCATATCCCACTCCAACCCCACCACCTCCATCTGCGCATTCCTCACCACCTTCAACAACTCATGTCTCCTAGCCGGCCGAAACACCATAATCTCAAGCCACCTGCGGAACGAGAGGTTAAACCCGGGCATATAGTAGTAATACTCCCCGCGCGGATGATGGAGCTGATAGAACCACGACGGCGTCTTTACGCCCTCCGCCCAGACGGCGATGGGCGACTCGAAGCTGGCCTTGGTGACGATGAAGGTGGTTCTGTAGCGCGAGGCGACAACGTAGAAAGGGGAGCGCTGCTTGAAGGCGGCGGAGACGCCGCGCGCGCGGTGCGTGCGCATGATGGCCCAGCCGGTGAGGAGGAGGGTCTCGTAGTTTGTGGTGAGGAGGTAGAATTCGGAGGTGATGGTGGGGATGAGTGGGGCTTTGAGGATCGCGTCGCGGAGAAGGGCGAGGAGGCGGTGGGTGGTGGGGTGGGTGGGGCACTGGGGGTGGGTGAAGAGGAGGAGGAGGGTGTAGAGATAGCCGATCCTGTACTGGGCGAGGAGTGGGAAGACGAACATTCCGTTGGGGGTGTTGATGGCGCCGGATCGGAAGAGGGAGAGGTCGAACTCGGGGTCGGAGTCATCGTCGCTATCAAAGTTAACAGATTCATTTTCAGAATACTCGCTGCCACTGGCGGTCTCTTTCGCGGAACTATTAAATTTTGGTAGTTGTTGTTGTTAATACACAAATCTGGAACAGTTCTCATTACATGTAGTGCTAGGATGGATGAGCTCACAGCTGGTCTACAGCAGCGTCATTCCGCCCATCGCCCCCACCACCTTCACCGATCAACAAGTTTCTCATTTTTTATTTTGATAATATCACTAGCGTATACGTAGGGATAAAATCTACACTACACGTAGATATCGAATTGATTAGTAAGGGGGGAGGGCTAATGATTATATTGATGACAAGTTCTGCTTACAGGTTATGAGATAACGTAAGGATACGTCCACGTGAACTGGTAAAAGTGTAAAAAAAAAGAAAGAAATGTTGATGATATTGATGCGGGAAGAAACGAGGAAAGACGGGAAGAAGCGAGGGAGGACGGGGGCGGGGGTGGTGGTGGTGGTGGTGGTGGTGGTGGTGGGGCGTTGTTAGGACTAAGCCCTACATGTTGTTAGCTAGCGAGTGACTGACAGCACGGGCCGTCTTCGCAGGTGGAAAAAAGCTTATTTTGCGCACTGCCCTGGATGTGATCAGTCAAGCAGAGCGAACCTTGCTGCTTTGCCTGGGCCTGGCTGCCTCGCGTTTGCTCAGGGGGCTCTAGCCTCAAGCACCCTCTCTGTTAGGTTATCCTTACATGTAGCCATTGAAGGCCAGAAAGCGCGAGATGCCACACCAGAAGAAAGCTCTGTCAGGACACGCGTATACATTTGTGAGTTTCATCGTGTAACTGGACTTTGCGGTGAATGGCGAGAACGTGGCAAGATACTCGACCACCTGTTAGTTCCATCCAGGGACAATAAACCCCCGCCCATCAATGGCCTCTCCCGTGGTCCAAGAGGAAGGACGGCCATGAAAGAAGAGAGTAGCGGGATCCACAAGCTTGATCGAGGCGAGTAGAGGTAACTGGCCGGAGATGTCTCTCTCTGCCTTTCGGTAGGTATATATCGTGGCATACTTGGCGAAAGCCCGACTGATCAGGGGACATTTCCCAGGAGGCACGGTATGCAGCTATTTATATTCATATATGCAAACGTTTCTTGATCATCATGCTAACCACGTTGCTTTGTCCCGTCTATACATGCATATGGGCGGGTGCCATTCCCGAAGGTGTATATGTCCCTGTTGGAGGGAAACAAGACATGCGTCAAGGATGCTCAAGGCAAACAAGGCAAACAAGGCAAATATACCCCATTTATAGGGTATTCCGGATCGACATAAGCTCTCTTACAGGTCGCGTGCACAACGCTACTCCGAGACACCGGCAACGGGTAAGAGACCAATATTCCTTCCATAAGACTGTTAGTGATCGAGCTTTATGTAACATAGTACAGGTAACCGCCTCGCCCGGAAGAGTTCCCTATATGATATCCGCTAATAGCTTCGTACAACCCCGTGTCCTGTACTGTCTCAAGAGGCGGTACCTTTTTTGACTACTAGGTCACCATCACCGCCGTATTGAGCTTCATATCATCTTATACCACTGCACGTAAGAGTGGGTGAGCCGTTTTGTTCGACGAGGGCTTCACGATAGTTACATCTCGATCGCGAGCCTGCAGTACACACAATTCAACCAGAGCTTTTACCGCCCAAGGAATAAATCATCGCCAAGGGCGCGAGGCGGACAAAAGAGTTCATCGGAACACAGGTCTCTGATAGTTTCCGAAGTTGTACCGCTATAAAAGCGGGAACCGCCGGCGATGTTTCCGCGCTCTCGACATGATGGTAGATATCTCGAAATTCGGTGTTACCTCTCCTATTCGATCAACTTCAGCCCGGGGCTTAAGCTGACGACCTATCTGAAGCAGAGTTAGCCTCGACCATCCACAGGTACAACCGAGCTGATCACGGTGGCTTGACTCACGGCAGTGGATATGTACTTCTGGCCTATCGAAGCTCTCCACACGACAAGGCGAAAATCGCCACAATCGTTAACAAATACGTGGTGGTTATCGTCGTAAAATGATATTTAATGGAAGTTGTTCTTTGTCGAGCATGCTGCAGACGTTGCAGAGTTGGCTATCTCCATTGCAGTTACTATCAGAGGTCCGTGCGCAATGGGGAATCATATCTGCCCCTTGCCGAGCTTCAGTCTTGGGGAGTGTGCTGGCATTGGCATCGAGATTTTCTATTTATATAACAGAGCTGAAGAACCAACACGGTCTGGATATTTAAATATTATTTTATGGTTTGTAAACGAAAGCTAATAAATGAATGAATATCGTAACTCGCTAACAAAAAAAAAAAAAAAATCAGAGTCTATCGAAGAAAGCCTCGAAATGGCTACATAAAACGACCACAGAAACGAAATCTAAATCAACAAACCAAAACAGAATATGCAAGAATATTACTCGGTTCTTTCTCAAGGCCCTCGAAGCTTTCAATTAGATACCACGATACCTTTATTCTTCCACGTATCCACTCCCGGGCCGCACTCCACCGCAATAAATCTCCCCACATCAGACCTCTGGACGGTCCACGCGCCCTCAAGGCTCTCTCCCGCTCTCACCTTTCCCTTCACTGGCCCATCGACCAAAAAGCTCGGTCTCACGATCACGACATTTCCCAACTTAACCTCCCCTGGGGTCGGATTAAAGTCGACATGTTGGATCCCCGCATACGAGTTGACCAGCCGCTCCATATCCTCTTTATCTGCATGCGGCTCCTTGAGAAGCCAACTATACATCGGCTTCATCGCAAACGGGAGTTCCCTGTGGCCCTTGGGCCCAATACCGCTGGAGGAGATGACAACGAGTCGCGGCTGGGTGGACGGGTCTGGGTAAACGCGGATAAAGACTGGGAGGAAGACGTTGATAGTGCGGGAGCAGATTTGCGGAGGTTCGAGCTTGGGCGAGAGCGGGTTTTTGAAGCTTGGTCGACCACCTTTATACACTGTTAGTAGCTATCATTTCAAGGGAACTTGATAGATAATGATACTGACCTAGACTGAAAAGTACAAAACCAACACCATCTCCGGCGGTGGTGAAGAGTCGCTCAACATCTTGTTCGGAGAATGCATCGCCCTGGACAACAGTTATGAGCTCCGTTTTGGGACTGCGGGCTTCTAAGGTTTTGGAGAAAGCGGCTTCATTTCGTGCGAGGACGTAGCAGGAGTGGCCCATATCGACAAGGTTGAGGAGGGTCTCAAGACCACATCCACGAGTTGCACCGAGGAGAACACACTTAACCATGATGAAGTTTCTAGGAGTTTATCGGTAATGTTCAGAGAACTAAAGAGAGGATTTTCAAGAAAAAAAGAGTTTATGGATATGAAAAGCGCTGATCGTGTGGGTTAGGGTTCGTCTGCTGGCTTGAGCTCTGGAACTTCAGAAACGAGATACCCATGACCTCAAATATCTTTATATCCCAGATCTATCTACCCCCCAGCCTTAACGAGCTCTTTTTTTTTACTCTAGTTCTATCATAAACGCAACAACAGAATCCACCGTCGGAGTAATTTTTGCTCCCCCAAATACATCACACGCAACAAGCAAACGCGTCAGGTCTGCCCGGTGCGGTGTCGAATTCGTCCGTAGTAACACACATGGCGCTCGATTTACCCGATTGGCGACGATAAGCAGCAGGGATGGCCAAAACTACATGTGCCGTGGCGCATGCGCGCGCCACGTGGCCTACACAGCCACAGCGAGTGATTGGGTGTGAATGATGGCTTGGGGGCCGAGTGATTAGTTGTGACCTACGCGTATCGGACGGGGTTTAATGGGGTGGTGGTGGTGGGGTTGGTTTGGTTGTTTTAGTTGGCGGATGCGATGTCGGGACTATCAACTTCTGCTGGTATACTACTGCGGTGATGTCCTGGGTGTATCCCGCGGGGGTGCATATTATGCTCTACCAATACCTACCCTATCGGCAGTTTCCACCCCTCTATCAATACCTCCACTACTATACATACAGCACTCCCGAAGGCTGAATTACAGGAGACCATCACCAACCCCTAGGCATAAATTCCATATCCACATCCAACACCCCCTCAGCAAAAAGAAAAAAAAAAGATTACCGGAGAAATACAACGGTAAAGGTCTATGGAACAGCGTAGACCAAGATTACAACCCGAGACACCAGAAAAATCCGGGAATTATATCCGCAGCTGCGGAGAGACTCATTTGCTAATCCTACGATGCATTGGGTAGATAACATAGGGAGGAAGATGTTGAGACAATAGCCCGGTAGGGTGGGCTATAGTTGCGAGTCTAGTAGCTCTTCTCAGTGGCACAGCTGGTTTGTACCCCCCCGGGTATTGAGTTCCATCCCAAAGAGCGCACAACCGGGAGTATTTGTAAAATGATAGAGCTAAGTATTGATTTCTCGAGACCGAGACCGCTTTGACTTAACCTCAAGATTATTAATATAGTGACAAAAATATTTCCAGCTGGTTCTGTCCGGTTCGCTGGTTACTTTCCATTTTAAAAATAACATGGGGGTAAAAAGAAAAAGATGTTTGGGTTGGATTCTCTAGGGAATCGAACCTACTAACCTGCTGCCGCCATGAGCTTTTTAAAAAAGCTAGAAGGATTAATTTCTAGGGGATATCGTAAATGTAAATTTAACTTCCATAAGTAGCTTGGGTAGGTATGGTGTGTACCATACATACCATACAAAGGAAGAGGTACAGCTAGAACTAACGAGAAGATTATGATTCATATATAAGAAGACTGTCCCTTAACATATAAAGGAATCTCTGAAAACTTTTAAATTTACTCCTCGGTTGCCTTCCGGAACGAATATATTTTTCTAAGGATACAATTAGGTGGCATCAACAAAAAAGAAAAGAAAAGAAGAAAACTCAATAACGTTGCCCTGTTTTTACATATTAACCGGCCTAATACCCAGCTCACACCTGGCACAGAACCATACACCCCTCCTATCATTTCGTCTTCTTTCCGTCTCAACCCCGTCTCTCTCCTTCTCATCCGCAACTTCAATCTCCCCCGGTCTCTGTACAATAGTTGGCCTAATCAGCATCTCGCCATCTTGACATTCTGCGCACAAAACAGCACCGCATCGCACCCCTTTACCGCCTTTACCGCCGTTTGCTGCATCTCCAGGCACGTCGGCAAGGCCCCGGTAAAGAAACTCATCAACCTGGTACTCAGAATCCTTTTCGACGGTCCAAATAGCGCCACACACCAGTTCTCCAGGGCCATTTGTAGGTCTGTTGATGCAGGAGACACAAAACCGTTTCCCACAACCAGCGTAACAGCTCCGATATTCCGGTTCTTGAATAATGTATTTAGGGCCTCCGGGTTCGTAGAGATCTTCCTCGTAACCAAGACAGCCGGCACATGTACCGATTCCGCAGCGTGCGCACTGTTCCCAGATTCGAGTTTCACACATGCGCCTGAAGGGGTCGCCATAGTCGTCTGAGGTTGCTTTAGGAGGTTCTGAAAGGGAAGGAGCAGGAGCAGGGATTCCGCTAACGTTCCGAGAGGTGCTTTTGAGGGAGGAAAGAACCTCGGACATGATGTTACTATAGGAGCTCATTGGTTCATATGTTCCCCTGAAAACCTCGGGAATATGGTCAGCGCCGGTTTGTTTATCAATATTATTGATGTCCAGAAGTGTGGAATGGACGTCTGCGTCTGGCACTCCAGTGGATTCATCCACCGAATGTAAGTTTGATGGCTCAGGCTCCGGTTCATCCACCCCACCCCAGCCCACATATGCACCAATTTCCCATTCGTCGATTCTGCCAACTACTCCAAAGCAATCTTTCTCCATCTCAGGAGTCCAACCGTCTGTAGTATAAAGACTTGAAGAAATTGTGGTTCCAGATGGGCCGTGACATCCGTAGCAAAGTGAACCGTGACAATCGATACAAGTCAAATGAGATTTTTCGCTGTCCTCACAATCGATGCAGTATGGTCCATGTCTTGATTGAGAGCAAGTCCATTTCAAGTGATTAGGACCAGGAGGATCGGCAGCAAGGGGGTTGAGAGGCGCCGTGGGAGGATTCGAATTCATTTTGAATGTGCAGGATGGACAGAAGAAGCTAAGGTCAACAGTCAGAAAGATGAAAGTTAACTTATAAGTGCGTTGGCAGACGCCTGAAAGGAGATAGCATTAGGAAGGAGGGCGGGAAAGTACCTGTTGCAACCAGCGCATGTCATCTCCCTTACACAATCCGTACAACATGACCCAACAGCAAGTCGTCCAACGCCGATAGCTGGACCAAGCTGTATACCGCCATACTCTTTGATTTCTCCTCCACCCCTAAGTGTTTCGGGACTAAGTTCATCTTCCCACAAACCGCAGTTTTGACAAACTGTCCCACCCTCATTTCTCCTAGCACCAATCTCAGCCACACAATGCGTGTGCATGCTGCCGGTACTTTCAGGTACAGGAAGGCTATAAGGAACCACTCTCCCTGTTTGCTGATCAACTACCAACACTCGAGCACTCCTTAGGACACCGTAATGAGTACTATTACTCGACAAATGTGGACGCCCATAAACAAATGAATAGCAATTCTGTCGACTAGCACACAAGGCTATATCCGTTTTGATTGAGAGAAACTTTGCGACCATCATAAATGCAATGAGAGGATGGGGTTCCCCCAATGGCAGCTTTGGTGAATACCAAGGCGCGTCGGGATTATCTTTTCTTTTACGCTTGAAGTCTTGATATTGAATTTGTATAGTTCGTACCATCTGATTTATGTTCATAGCACGCTGATGGTTGACCAAGTTCATCGGTGGTAAGAGCTTTAGGGTATTCTGTAAATGGAATCTTAAGGGAATAACGTTTGCAAATAGGCTTGCCTTAGGAACCCATTCTTCAGGAATTTGGAGGTCCACACACGGAGGATCATCTTCATGTGGTTCTAGTGTCTCTAAAGGCTCGGGGTGACGAATAAAATCAAACTCAGTCGTAGGTGTATTTCCAGAACCCCAGATCTGGCAAAGTATTAACCAAACCTATTCTTTAAATTGATATGAGATTGGAGACTTACGTGTAACCATTGAAGAGCAAGTGGGCGGGATTTATCGGTAGCTTCCAGAAGCCATTCAGACCACATGTAACATTCGAGGTTTTTGCAGTTTTTGACAGATAGACCCCGGAGTGTACATTCTAGCTGCGGAAGCAGGGACTTCGTATATTCAGTCTCAACACCAGTTCCATCAAGAACTAATGTTGTCAGGCCCCGTCCTACTGGTATGCTTTGAAGTGTCCAATAAAGATGTCTCGACATAAAACTAGGGATGTATTTTGGATTGATTCTTTTTCTCTTTAACATTTGCACCTGGGCTGTCCCAATATCTGTACCAATGAATAATCGATTTAACCTCGGCGAATCTTTGATAAAAGGATGTAAGAACACGGCCAGAAGTAATTTCCGTTCGTTCCGCGTAATCCTCACCCGTCTCAGCTCTGCAAAATCATCTACCGCAACCTCCCAAGGGAAGCCTTCATCGAAGACCTTAAGGGCATCCTTTCTTCCTTTCAGGACCGTCCATCTTTCACCCTCTTGATCTGAAACCAAAAATAAATTCAGGAAGAATCTCTTTTGGTGGTGAAGATAAAAGCGTGTAGTGCGAGACGTACAACACAAACAGAGCAGGGCTGGCGTCGTGAGTGTTTCAATAAGAGTAGTAAGAATTGGACTGTGTGCAAAGAGAAGTTCGAGAGGTGAATGGCCAACTGGGTAGAGGAAACCCTGTGGTTTCAAGTTTAGGGCAACTGGCGGACGTCCTTGTCTCGTTCTTCCTCTAGCAAGATCATCGAGGGGCGTTAGTTCAGTAATGATTTCCTCAGACTCAACACCTCCGGATACACAGTCCGCACTGAGAGGAAAATCCATGACTTGAACGAGGAGTCGATGCTGAGTAGAGTGTCTAGAAGGACATGTGCCAGCTATGAATAAAGATACATGTAGTTCCCAATCTAACAGGGGTACCATGATCACATGTACTCTTGGGAAAGCGGCAAGAAGAGAGATTGTGGTCCCTCTGGACACAACCAGGTTTTCCCATACACTTTCCCCCTTCCTGTTTGGGCTATGGGCACCTTACAGTGCTTCCCCGAATAACATTTCATTTCGGGATGTATGTGCATGTAGTTAATATGTATTATGGTTTCACCCAGATCTCTAAAACCAGGGTTAGGGTCGTTTACGGAGTTAGATTATTCGGAAGAGGCCTAGGATGACACAGTTTTCGGTAGACGTGCTCTACAATCACACATGAATGCAAGATGACACAGTCCGGTATATTCCAAAACGAATACATCAATTAGTATACGTATTGGCTGAGCAATGATAATATCGAGAGGTCGGGTTCAAGTTCGATCTTCATCTTGGAACACTGCCAAGCTAGCTCAAGTATCACCTCGGGCACAGCATTCACTATGGGCGGGCGGTCTAGTGGATAGACCGCCCGTTAACACCGAGAGTACCCAGGATACAACCAATCACACATAAGGTCCTGGGTTCAAACCAGGGGTGGGGGTAGCAGTCGCAAATGTCTCAATAAGTCGGTGCAGTACCTTTTGTAGTTTTGTACCTTTTGTAGTTTTATAGAATACTTTGTTCTTTTTTTTCTTCTCTTTTTTTACTTGTGGTGACAGCAAACTGTGTCTTTTTGCATCATGTGTTATCTCGGAGCACGTATATCGAAAACTGTGTCATTTTAGGCCTTTTCCGTAGATTATTTTATATTTTACCATACCCTGAACGTTAACTGCATATACTCTTGATCCGTGTATGTTATCGGTAGTAAGTTGAAATTTATTGGACTCAGCATCTCCACATCCTCCGTATACATGTTACTTCTAAAACGATCCAATGTAAAGTAGTACTTAGGAACACTGGGAAGTGCAAACGTACGCATAGAGCATTTTATATCTACTAAACTGGGCAACACCAAAAACAAATGCTGCCTGGGAGCTTGATACAAGGGCTACTCCAATCCCTACAAGGGGCGTAGCACATACCATGTTTCCCCGGGGGTGATCCGAGAGTGGGGGAGACATAGAAATCGCTACAAAAAATAAGAAGAAAAAGGTAGGAAACGAAAAAATGATAAAGAAAGAATAATGGATGAGAAAAAGAGGGAAGACCGCCGCATTTCGAGTTAACCCTGGTGGGGTTTCTCGTCCAAACAGTCCCTCACTAATCAATTACTTGACTGATGCTCCAGCTCCTGATTTGCCGCCTCGGCGCGCAGTCTTACAGCATTCTGCAAGTCCGCGATTACCTTCCCTAACTTCCCACTACACCTTGTATTATAATTATCCTCATCTCCAAGGTCGTCATCACAGTTACTCTCGACCCAGGCTCTGGCGCGAGCCTCTTTCTGCTGATCCAACTCTTTCTGCTTTGCAGGCTCAGTATCCATCTCATTTTTCTCGTAGGACTTGCCACCACGCCCAAGTTTCTGATCCTCATCTTCAATACCTCTGTCGGTCGAATAGCCCTCCTCCGTTGTAAGGGAAGCAGCAGAACCTTTGCGCTGAGTCAGAACCCTGTGATTAAATCCCGCTTTGTCGATGCGATTGACAGTCTCATATTCCTCCCTTGAGGAGTAGTAGATACTAGAAGATTGGAAGCGCGGACTATTTTCTAGATTCGATGACACGGAGGGGTAGTGGAACCACGAAGGGGTGAGATTCTTTGCGGTAACCTTTGAAGAATCACATTGCTGCAGTGAAGCATGGTATAGCATTGGGTTGAAAGTAGGTTTGGCTTTTATACCCAGCAGCCCAGATACATGGCCGGTTTTGAATTTTGAGGGATCCACTGGTCCCGAGAAGAATTCGGAGGTCTTGGGCCCCAACTGGTCTCCGTAAGAAAACCCTCCATCGGCCGAGCTGTTCTTAAGCTTACCAAAGCTGGCCTTGTTTGAATTATAATAGGGATTCGGCTTTCTGGCTCCACTGGGGATATTTTTTTTTTTGCGGGCTTTGTGTGGGCTAGGTGGGAAACGCTCATTATTGTTCGCGTGGTGTGGCATGGCCTCTTGATCGCTGGTTTTTATTTTCGAGCTAAGGATAACTGTATCAATAGAGGTGCTCCGGCGACGCTTCGTAGAGCCATTGGCGGCCTCGGCGGGAATGTTCTGAGAAATCTCCATCTCAATATCCATCGTGTGTTTTCGTTCGTTGTCGCGGATTATTGCTCCAACCTTTCGCGGGATTCTGGGAAGGATCCGCCGGCTACCATTTGGGCTTGCACTAGTAATTCGATCGGGGGAGGAGCTTTGACTGCGCTCAGTGGATGAATCAGAGGGCGAAGGCGACAGAGCCCACATGGGTGGCATTATGTGCAGTATCGCTGCTACAGGCACAAAAGAGTGGTGTAAGCAAGAGGTGATGTACGTAAGGGGTCATGACATGATCAAAATTTATGTTTATTACCAGTGGGCTAACTTACTGGGTGATGGGGATGGATGTTCGTAGAGTATGGAGACAAAAAACGTCGTGAAAGTGGTTGTAAAACTGCGTGAAAACCGCAAAGAGATGATGAGCAGGGAAAGGGTTAGTAGGAGCGGATGTCCACATAACCACAAAAGACGCGGCCGGTCACATCATGACGGCACAAAAGCTTAGCTAGAAAGGATTGCCATATGTAGCTAGATTATCGCCTGCTATCTTAGTGACTAGACTAAAATCAGGCAACATCAGGACAAACAGCAAAATGTTTACGATCGAGAGTGTTGGATACTAAGGGTACCTTTAAATCCCCATTACTCTAGAAACTCTTGACTGCGCACACCCAACTGATGCTGCGCTTCGTTACCACGGTGAAATCTTATTTCACTTAAAATATTTGATGGCGATAAAGGCATAGCTACGAGTGATATCTTATGATTTCACCTTGTAGCCAATCACTTGATATCTTTTGACGTAATGATCAACATAAATATCAGTCTTAGATATGATATGAATCACTTCAACCAATAACATGAACCGTCATACTAAGTCGCTGATCTTGAACTCGTGTTGACCGTGTTCGATCAACAGCGCCTGATGGATTTCGAGGAACCAGAGCATGGTAAAACTGGTCAAGAAATTCAAAGGTACCGTTCATCTAACTCCACGTATTCTAGTAAGTGACTTGTACTTCCTTGCCTTGATTGAAGTGTCCATGATTCACTGACATTCTCGTCCCAAGAGGTCTTAACCAACTAACGTCTGTAGATCCTTCGAAATAACTATCCAATGACGTTCGTATCCAAGGAAAAGCCATTTCATATTAGCAGTATATATCAACGGTAAATATGAGCCCCAGAATAGTGTTTGTGTGGTCCTTTGCGTGTCAATTAATGGCGAACCAGTTTCACTGGCATGGCAAGTGTGGACTTATAATACAAGCCAATGAGAATATAAACCGCACGAGCCACGTAGGTTTAATTTTCACTGGCTGGCACTCATTCTCCTGGACGATCGTCTTCGTTTCTATTGGCCCGAAAATTACTGTATGGCATTTGGGTTCGTAGTAAAGCGTTGGGCTTTACATCAAGCCACTTCCATACCTGCAAGGCCCGGTTTCACTTCATTCTGTTTCAAGTGACTGGCCTCAATAGTTTGCGAATCGGACTACATAACCCCCGGTATACACAATCACAAAGAATAGTGACTCAAGGGTTCGAGGTAACTAGTCATATTCACAGCATCTGCATATATGTACTGGGTTCGACTTCAAACATAGGAATTTTACTCGCGATCCATTTACTGATTATATATAGCTTTCCATTTTAGGAGATCATATACGTTGCCACAACAGTGCTCATCACTATTAAGATAAGTGACCGTAGGTTATGATTACTATATGTATATCTTATGGGTATATATAGAGTCAGTTCTTGTGCTGTCGTGAAATAAGCCACCAAGTCTCACAGGTTTCACCGATATAGGTCCACCTTCCCGTACCCAAAAACGTTAATCACATGCAATTATATACACATGAAAGGGTTATTCGGGGCTGGAACAGGCTCTCTCGTGTGCACCCCGGGAGGGGCGGTCCGGGCGGATCTAGACACCTAAAACATATATCCATGGGACCACACCCCTTGGCCTGCATAACTACACGGGAGCCGGAGTAATCTAGGAAGTTACCATCTCCGACCACTTCTCCTGGCTGTCGGCAGCCTGTCGGTGTCTGTCGGCGTGGTCCACTGCCCCTTCCTCGAGAGACGAACAGTTTTAACCTCATCAGGAAGGAACATATGTATGTATTGACTAGTTATATATACACCTAGGTAAATTCTATGCTGTCCGTGTCAACCCGGCGTGCATTACCCCATAAGATCACATACTCGGCACTGGTAACATCTGTCCTCTCTTTCTCTCCCGCGGAACCTCCCCGCTGCCAATAAACCCCCTGTTCTTATCCTGTCTATGATCTAGCTTGATATTAATGTATGAAGCATCAAAGCGCACGATAAGGCATGTAATATCAATAAAGAGGCACTCAATGGCTATCCTACTGATTCGGAGTATTGATCTCCTCTCCTATCATCTGAGGGGGCACTGGACTGGGTTGGATTTGCTAGGCACTTCAAAGAAGGAGGAGCTCCCGTGCGCGATTGACCCGTAAGTGAAGGATAATGATGTTATCCATATATCCGGCGCCATCTTTAGTCTTGTGTTACGTACATGTAGTTTCAGTAAGGGGGGATTAAGCTAAAGGAAGTCCTGGGCACTGAAGTCCACAACTCTTCAACAAGGATCATTAGATCATCTTAGGCGGTGGTCTTTGGAGCTTTCTAATGCTCCCTCTGAGGCCTTCATGGACCTGATCATCCTAGAAAGCCTTATTACTGCGTAATGGTCTTGATTTTTCCTTCAGGCCGACCGATCCCCACGTTGTCGACTGATGTGATCTTTAAATTTACTCCTCGTGGTTTACAGCTCTATCCTCCTCAATCGTGCTTTGTGCACCACGTTGATTATAGATAGGCTGCGGATCATAGCCCACACTGTCAGTTGATTTCCACCAGGACCCTTCAGATCACTTTAAGAGGTTGGTACTGCCGGCCTTAGAGAACTCGAGAGAGAAGTAAGTGAGAAGCGTTTTTCGATCGGCGAAGCATATTAGTAGGACCCGAAGGCTATCACAGCCCCTGTCTCAGCCTTAAGACTAACTCTTGTAGCCTTGTGCATTGTGCATATATGTCGGGCATTCCCACAAGGTTAAGTTTTGTAGGATCAGCAGTGTTACTTTGACCACACGTAGTTCGCTAAACAAGGCACATTACTTCGAGACGGTAAACGTAGTACTGTAGAGCTCTTGCATAGGTGAAAACGTATCTGTCGGCTCCATATTTCCTGGGTTTGTTTTGACTCATCTTCCGTAAGGTCAATGAACGAGACCATGATATAGGTATATCCCAGTTAGATTCGAAGGTGACGCGCGCGCGGTGCGTACGGGCATTTGTACGGGCATTTGTACGCACCATTCCTGCACAAGCTGCATGGTATGGGGCTAATTTGGCTTGGCCAATCTTTGTTAGTATATCTTGAATGATCGACATGTAGGGTTAGATTTTTTTTGCTCACAGTACCTGTTGTTATCGATATGTAGATCCAAGGTGATTTTCAGGGCTTCGAGGCTATAGCTATGATAATATCACAACTAGCAAGCTAGCTAGCTTTGCGGCCGGCCGGATCAGGTGACTCAAGCACAACGATGCAGAAACTCGAAAGCCTGGAAGCCCACTATCCACTGATTCTGCGTTATCCCCGAACAGTGGAAAATACATCGAACTTCACGTTCCCTTCTTAGGTGGGGTTGTTTCCACATCCTTTTGATTCGTTCGTGGATTTGTTTTATAATTTATCGTTTACCCTGCCCAAAATCACGTGAGAGACTTATTCCTATGTATCAAAGGATATAAGAACAACGGGAGATTATAAATAGCGATTTCTAGCATCAATAGAAAGTATTTACAGCTTAATTTATAGCTAAGACCTCGTTATTGAAGTGGAGTTGAAGTATCAGTACCTTAGTGTTCAGCCTCACGGGCTCAGGCTTTCAGCCTCATGTACTCTCGCCCAAAACAGCTAGATGCGTGCGTCAAAAATAGACATGTCTCAAAAATACGAGTCCATAAGGAGGCTCTGTTCCCCTTCCGAGTGATTTCTTGACGTCGCTAGAGAGCGAGTGGCCGTGGGTTGCTTGAATTATTAGTTCTATTGTTACTGCTACCAAGTAGAATGCCGGGGAGCTTCTCATGTCACATTGGACTAGCTGATACCTGCATTACTTATTGAGACTGAATGTAGCTAACAATATGAACGCCTTACTACCCTACCTTGGTGTTTTGAGCCCTTGCGCACGGCCAGCTTCTATGACTAGATAACGGAAGGCCTAGGAATGTGATCAGTGGCTGAAATAGAAAAAAAAGAAAAAAAAAAACAAGGGAAGAAAAAGAGAAAAAGAGGGGTGCAGTGCAGTGTGGGGGTAAGATGTGGGGTGTGTGTGCGCCTCCTCATAGGATCATAGGATTTTCTGTGTCAGTGAATTCAGTGATTTCAACTTGGGTGGGGGTGTAGCAAGGCTTAATTAACAGGGGCTTGCTTATTTATGTTATATTCGGATGAACTGTAGTTTTAAGTTAATAATCGAGTCTCTAGACTACCGGGGAAGGCGGAAGAAAGTTTCAGTGGGTGAATAAATGGGGCTCAAAAGCCAAGTGCCGCTCTGGAATGCTCTTATTCACACATTATGTATGGCAATGCTCCACGTCCCGGCCCCGACGGCGCTTATAATTTTTCCTCTCACGAATCATATCTGCGTAGCGACCAACAAGGTGGGAAGTAAAAGTTTCCCGCCACCCAGATTCGTTTTGAGAGCAGCTACCGAAAGAGGATGTAGATCACTTGCGCCATTGCTGATAACAGGTGCCCCTTATATCTAGCTCCCATGATAATCATCGTCATCCATCAAGGGTTCAGGAAATTCTCCGGCGGGTATGCTAATCATATTATTCTCCATGTGGGGAAAGTTAAAGTTCAGCACCACTTGATGCGATGAATCACTTTCCCGCCGCAGCAATGATCATGAATAACGGAGAGAAATTCTGTGAATTCTGGGGGTTAAGGAACTAGAAGAAAAGACTGATAGGTGGTAACCAATACGGCCTACATCGTGCACAAGGGAAGCTTTATGATCACAGAGGGTCATTTGAGTTGGTCTGTATTTTATAGAAAACATGAATTTAAGAGAGGCCGGGCGGGTTCGCTTGATAATAAATGCTCAGATAAAAAAAATGAATGCCGCAGATGAGACAAAAAAAAATTCCCGGTTTCGCCTGCAATTCAAACTAGTGTGAAGATAGGAAAAGAGGAAAAATGATAGATAAAGGAAAACAAAAGAAAACAAAACCCATAGAACCGGCAATGCATCGCACTAAACAACAGGGGGGGGAAAAAATCCAAAGAGAAAAGGAGAATCGACATAGGAAATGTAACAAACGAAAATCAAAGGAGCGAGGAGTGTGTATGTCCTCCTCATAGAATTTGTTATAGGCCTTTCCCGTCCACGATGTAGAAGTCACTATGAGTACAGTGGAGCTCGACCTCTTCATCCTGGTCATGAGTTGGGGTTTTTGGAACGTCTACCCATGATGATAGAGTGCTGTGAGGGGAAGTTGGATTCGTAGCGTCACGACTCGGTGATTCAACGAAGCCAGTGTTGTAGAAACGAGGATTGGTCCTCGACAAAACAGAGTTGTTGGGTTCATTCAGAAAGCGATGGATGCCGATCTGTGCATATCCATCGTTAATGTCGCGCAGCTGCCTTTCGTTTAGATGATACGTTTCCAAAGCATCCATCATATTGCTTTGCTAGAGTGTTGATCTCTTTAGTATTCCTTCCCAGGACAAATCGGGAAGTGAAATTGCAGTTGAATCTTACCATTATAAGGGCTTCACGGTGAAACGCTAATCCTTGGTGCGACTTTGCACCTTTCAAACCCTTTGCTGCCTTTGACTCCATATTGTAGACATTTTTTCGCTTCAAAAGATTGGAGTGGAACGAGTTAGAATCCTGAGCCGTAAGTCTACCGATAGGAGTTTGAGGAATGCTGGTCTTAGAAGTTGGTGCGGTTCCCGAGCTGGAGTCGGCATTTTTGGGGTGAGGCATATTTTATATTGATGGCTGAGATAGTGGGTGAAGCTATGTGTAAGAGGAGTAGGAGTAATGAAATTTTGTAAACTTGGAATTAGTCTGGGAAGCGATAGACTAGGGAAGAGATTAGAAGATTTATAATGGTTTTGGTGGACGAAGGAGCTTTATATAGTCAACGAGAAAGCAGCTCTGATCGTGTGATATAGCACCTGATATTAGCAGTCCCATTGCAGGATACTACATATGTCTAATGGGCGAAGGGTCTGTGCGGTCAATTGTAATGGATACATGAGTTCACAGTATTCATTTGTGGTATGTAGCATACATGTATTCTTACGAGTTGTATCCAAGTCCGTAGGGTCCAGATATAGCCTAGCTATGTATACACTGATGATTGGTTCGCCACCGGTCAATATATTGGTAGGGTTTGATTGTTTCAAAGTGTTTCCTGGCTACTGATCATAGCTGCAAGTATGTTGTCAAGCCGACCATTACTACATGTATTACTTGAAACCAGTCTGTTCAAACCACTTGGTAGCAAACCGTTAGTCTCGCGGCTGGGTAAATAAGGTCTGGGGTAGCTTAGAACTGGCAGATCAGGTCAGTTGGGGTTAACCCTTCATAGTATTAGTAAGCAAGAATCAGACTATCATGGGCACAAAAATATACACAGAGGGTATCATTAGATATATTTCAATGTATCTATTATGTATTAGAAAATCACAGTGGTTAACGAGCACAAAGAATTAAATCCTACATAGATGTAGTGGATGATAGAATCCGCTAAGCACAGCTTAAGGAACCAAAGTGAAGTATTTTAAAGAGCTGTATTGATCTACATGTATATAGTTATTTATCTACATGTATGTAATTGTGGTTTTGGCTCCAATCCTATTGAAGTATCAACAAGACAAAGAAAAGTAGATTGATACATGCATACATCCATCAATCGCCTTAACCGCCAACGCTTTCACCTCGATAAATGGAATCAATATTTCATTCCTCCAATACCGCGTGTAGATAGGTTGAAGCTAGGGCTGGGTCTAATAAGTTTTCAGAGATTTGATATTAGGCCCCTTTTCAAGCTCAATCATCCTAAATGCAAGTGACATTAAAACCTTCTCCAGAGTAGGGGTAGAGTTGAATACTGAAATGTGAATTAAGGTTCTGGGTTATCTACTCCGATCAACGACGTTCTGTAGTAAACGTGTTCAGCGAATCCCTTCGTCAGGTCATAGCTTATGCCCATTTTTATTGAAGAGATTTGCAGTGCGTCTAGTTTTTTGGAGATCAGCGCAATACTTGACCTGGCTACATTTTGTTTATATGCGGTCCATGATATCACTTGCCTGCTCTTATTTTATTTTGACCTGCATCATTAATAAGTGGCCTGGTACTCGTGGATTTAGAGGTAGTTTCCGGCCGTATATAAAGCTAACCTAACTAAGGCAGATGCAAGGCAGTAATTAAATCGCTATAGGCCATAATATCAGACTACCACCTTGGCCTTTCTGGGTTATTAACTTTTTATAAAGTAGAAGCAAAAGTCAAAGGTTTACCAACTTCCTTCAGAATTCTCACCTTGGGGGTTATCGAGGAATATGGAATGAGGCTCGAGTGAGATGTCACATACGTGTCCTTTTAACTTTGCTTTTGCTAGCCTCGTAGGATGATGAGGCTCTGAAAGTCTTACACCAGCTCGTGTAGGTGCTGAGGTTACCCCCTGCATTAGCGTGAATTTAGTGTCACGTGACCAAGCGAATTGGAACCGTCCGGGTAAATTCCTACCCTCAAAATACGGTGCGGTATCAACCCTTTCCACAGAAAAACGTCCCCAATTGATCAACTCAGGTTCATAATGCTCAGGGATTGTTTGGTGGCGCCGTGCAGGTAAGGATGACCAGAAAATTGTTTGTGCATTCTGCAGAAGTTGATCCCATCCTGACTGGACGTCGCGATGGTAGAACACTTAGGTCCGACTCTTCGGGTTATTCCGCGCGCGGCCAGTCTATCGTTATGCGAAAGTCCGGTTCCCAGCCAAAATTCGTTTGGACTGTGCAGATGACTGTGAGAAACTCCTTTCAGGTGAAGGGATTTTTAATGTGAGAGAATACAGACTCGGCGAGAGTTGATGTCTGCACACCGTCAGAAAAATGGTAAAGTTATGTTTAAAAGTGCTGGAAAAGGACCTTTTTTGACGTCTATCGAACCAAACTTTTCCTGAGAGTGGGACTACGTGGTGAGTTTTCGTTGCAAACATCCAGTTATTCTGCGAAGAGGTAACAGGCAAACCTGTGGTTCATCTTCATTCAGTCTAGTCGTTTCTTTAATTAGTTAATGTTTATCTCTGCCTCGTGCTTGGTTCAAATTCTGGAAAACTATAAAGAAAAGAATATCGACTGTTAGACCTACCTAAGGAGAGAGATACTTCTTTTCGCGTCTCACTTACAAAATATCATCTAGCAGGTGTTCTATCAGTTCTGAACGATCATTCGGACGATGTTGAGTAGGATTTGACGCACTTGGTGATTTTTAATTGTCGATCCTTTTACCCTTGCTAGAGAGCAGTTCGGCTCGAGACCTCTATTGTCTTTGGTGAAAGTAACAGGTGAAATCCCTCTAGTCGTTGTATTGACCCTGTTTGGCGGTTTGTGTCCTATGCTAACAACTCCCATACGCAATGGGGTTGATGCACAGTAACATGCCAAGGAACGATATATCTCTGAGATCCTTTGGGAGCACCACTGTAACGCATGCAAAAGATGATGCTACCAAACAGGAGGTTTATTACTCCAGCGAGCTGGTGGGTTGTTGGATAAAAAGATGTGGCTATTGCCGTACCGTGATCATGTGGAAAAAGAAACTCCCCTACGATTGCTGTAATTGTTTGAGTTTTCCAGAGGGACGACTGTAAGGGATTTGTGCGAGGCGATAGCTCACACTTTTGAAGCTGACTGCATATCCTGCATCCCTGTTATGTTGGATCCTTGAGACGTGGTGGGTAAACCTAGCTTTCCAACGCGCCGAGTCCTATCACTATGGTCCTTCGATGTCTTGGAAAGAGATAGGGTGTGACGCGCCAGGTGCAATTGTGCGAAGGTTGGAAACAAGGCTGACGGCTGTGAGTTCTGTTTACTAATATAACAGCCGCTGCAACTAGCTCCATGGTTATAGGGTTATAGAGAAACACCCCGCATCTCATATTTGTACGTAATAAATCTCGGTCGGCAGCCTGATCGTTGACTCCGACCATAGGGTGTTCGAAAATATTCAAAATTTAAGCCAGCACATCTACTAGTAGACTTCAGGACCTATGCAAAAGTTAGATGGTAGTGTTTGCTCGTCAATAAAAAGAGAACACTGAGTACATGATGGAAGCCTTTGTAGATAAGGTGGTGAGGGGGTTTGTTAAGTATTGATCAAATTAGACAGATATCATATTTTCGTGTGTACGTGTCAGGTGTGTTAGGTAGAGGTTGTGATCGGCTTGGCGTGCGGCAGGATAGGGGTAGAAAAGACACTTTCGGTTCTTAGGTCGTGAACTCAGGTGCTAAAGAATACCATCTAAGCTAAATACCAGTGAGAACAGGTCCTTTGGATTATAAGAAGTATCTGACGTCTCCGGTCGGAGGCCTTGGCGATATATTACGCTGCTGGTTTGTCAGCTAATAATCATGATTGAATGAACCAATCAAAAACCTTGGCTCGCCCTGAACAACCAAATTAAAACCCAAAAACTCAAAACCGCCCCAAGGAAGAGGCTGGTTTCATGTTTGCACTATCATTAGCATGATTCAACAGAAACACGTTGTTCCATTCGAAGATGTACGACGTGAATAGGCAGAGTAGAAGACAACAAACTAGTATGTGGGATAAGCTGAGCCCATCGAAGAATTTCCCCTTGAATACAAGGTTGGCTCATCCTGCACAATCAATTATACTCCAAAGATTTCAGATCGTATTAGTGATTATCAAAGTCGCAAGTATCTCGGTGTAGTGGTCAAAGAAATCACACGAGAAAGGTAGGAGGAAGCCAATGCTATAAAGGCATCATAAAAGATACTTCGTATCCCAGCGGAGAGCTAGGACCGTGCCCCTTCATAAACTTTCCCTTGTTGAAGGGATTGTCCTAGAAGGTGTGTACGTATCATTGCCCAGATTTTAGCTCTAAGGCTGACGCTTAACACTCAGGAGTGCATTTTGTTCTGTTGCCCATTCTCTTCTCGCTCGATGGTGTTAGGAGTGATTTGTGCGTAATTTTGAAACGTTTCCTACCTCCTTACACTCGTGGCGGGAGAAGTACCTCAAAATATTCGCCACGCTCGTGGTTCAAAACTTAAGTCTCTTAATTCGTGTATACAACGTTTCAAGTTTGATGTGAAACTCGGCGGCCGTAATCTCGTATGTTCTGTACCTCTTTAGACGTTCTAACCGCGTATACAATCGTTATCTACGCGTTCAACTACTTGATCGAGTAGCCTGTCCGAGGTATCTCCACAGGAGTTATTTAGATGGAGTCCAGTTCCGATGTAAGCTTATTATATTCTGTCATCGCTTCCCCTTAAGTTCATGTATCCGCGGCGGGTAGGTGTTTGATGTAATTTAGGATTATTGGGTATCCATATATATTAGAAGGATGTATTAGTAAAGGCTTCATCTAGGAACGTTATCGTCTATACAAAATTCTGTGCTCCCAATTTTGGACCTATGACATGAATAATACCTCAGAACCAGTGGTGTTGACAATGATATAATATAGGAATAAACGATGCAAGTCTTCTTACCTAGTTCATGTAACAGGTCTTCCATTGTGGCTAGTAATCTTGTTCAAAGCGTTGCTCTGCAGTGCTGTTATGTGTTGATGAGACTCGGTTGGAATACTACACTATCAATGTTTAATGTTTATAGCGCAGGACATTTTCTGGTGAGAACTTAGGAAAGCTCTGTGAGAGTAACAAGTCGTATCTTTTGTCCCTCTGTCATCGGGCATAGATGATGATAATCAATGTTTTAGGACACAAAAACATGATTTAAGGACTTCATACAATTTCTCCCACACCCCAAGAGTTATGAAGTTGACCGATACATCATTCCCATGGGACGATGATCCTGAGATCTGGTATCCATTTCTGGCTCGTTTATACTTCAGACAGATGCCTCGTTTGTCTGTTACTGCTTATAATTTTAATAATTTCTAGATCTACGGTTAGCTTGGATATTCAATAAAATAGATTGTCTGTGTAGATATCGATACCTTACGAGTGAATAAATTATATGGTAATTTCACAGGCCTGCCAATACGAAAATCGTTCCGAACGATATTACAGGTTATAGAACGCGGAGGAGCAAAACGTTCTTGTTAGAGCGAAGTTGTATAATTGAGACATTCGCGAGCCTTAATCGTAGGTAGTCGTCTCCCCGCACCTAACCAACATGAGGTTCAGGTCGAGGCCTGTAATTTTGTGGCCGCCTTTAATTCTGTACGTACTGTGCTCTTGGCAACACGTGACGGGACTGCTACTTGCCTGCTAGCCAGTTGTATATATCCCGGTAGCGATCCAAAGCTCTGAACGATCATAACTTGTAAAGAATGTTGAAAAGATAGCTGGAGTTGGTCGCTTTTTATTACATTTGGAGTATCATGATTCTTGAGGTGGTTTTTATGCCGTACCCCCATTTAATTAAGTTCATGTGCGCAGTTGTGTTTCAAACCCTAGCAATTGATTTAACTGGATTAAATCTACGCAGGTGTGGCATGCCGATGGAATTTACCAGAACCAAAAGAACGATGCTTTATCTTTGAATCATTAAACCTTTGGCTGGCGGGCGAAGGTTCTTTTGATTTTAACCGCCAAAGGCGGCAGGAGACGGTACTATAGCCTGATTTTAATTGCGAGAATCCCCACATATATACGAACTTTTACGCGTTTAGTGGTGTGATAGCAAGTTTTCCCGCTTGAAAGGATCTATTTCTCACTCAGCAGTTAATATCAAGTATCTCAATTTTGATTTAAGCTAAATTGATGTGGATTGGGTATTCTGCCCGCTCAATATCAAAAGGAGGCCGGGCATACTCAAAACCCGCGGTGTTAGTTCTGTATTAATTACATGTAGGTGTTGGGGTACAAAATTTAGCGGTTTTCATAAATTATATGTACATACATCATGTACCGCTTCACAGCCTGTAGTTGTACATACATGTAAAGCAGCAATCATGCAAGGGTAATCACTAAAAAGGAATTTCGTCTCCCGTAAACCTAGAACAGTGGGGGTTCTTATCTCAAGGCTTGGTGATCCATATATGGAACGTTAAAGTCATTTTGAGGTGTGTGTGACGTTTGTTTTCTTCAAAGCTACAGGTACATGTGTCAGGCCAATTTAAAATTAGTTGAACGTAACGCGATTTGGGGATCGCGATACGAATAACCCATTTTATCTAATATGTACATTTATTCATAATTACATGTATATAAGGAGCAATTTCCACACATTTTGCTTTGTAGTTTTGTTTGAGTACGGTCTATGGGGTAAGTCGAGTTTTGGAATATCTCTGGTGATAGTTAATAAAGTTATGAAAATTTAAGTCCTAATGATAGACATATATTTAAGCTATTTAATTTCTACACGATTTTTCCTATGAATAGAGTTACTTAAGTATATGTAGTCTTGGAGTGGTGGGGAAGTAAGATGCATATATACTGGGGGCAGGAATAAAGAACCGCGTCTCTGGCACGCGTGCATGTTGAGTGTTAAGGTTCTGTCTGGAGGAATGGCAGCGTCGCAACCGCAATCCCCACCCCCACCAATTGTATTTTGGGTGGCGCAAGTCGGAATTTGGCCAAATTACGGTTTAGGTATCCAAACAGTCACCTTGGATGGCGTTTTAGGGATGGTTATAGTGTGGGTTTTGGTGGGGCATGCTTGTTGCAATGCAGTTGCAGATTGTAATTTGAAGTAAACAGAGAAAAAGTAGAATTTGCTAAATCATGATTCCCGAGCTCAGCGAACGGTGTATCCAAACAGTCGCCAAATCCCAATCGTGTCCAGGACCATGATCCGGGGCGTCGCAACCATGACTTGAGTGGCTTCCAGACGGAACAGAGATTTCGCAATTTGCGAAGACGAATAACCCTAGCCCTGTAGTGTTTCCTGGAAGTAATAGGTATTGCCAGGCCCCCCCACGCTTTACCTCCATGTACTGCGGGAGAACCCGTGATAACTCGACTGAGCGCGCTAGCTCGGCCAGTTATCAATGGTTTCTAATATTTGGAAACGGACTTTATATATGGCGCACGGTACTCGTGAGAGACAATGAATCGGTGGTGCTACGAGAAGGGTTTCTAGCAACCTTTAATCCTTCATCAATTAATTGTAGTAGTCATTGATCTTGCCCCCCCCCCAAATCAATATCGGAGACTGGTAAGGGATAGAAGAAATCAATTTAACTAATAGAGAAACGATATGGATGAAATAAAGATCAAAAGAACTTTGGTCATTGCCCTTGGACTAGTAGACCCTTTGGATGTGTATCTAGAGGCTTCGCTGAGGTATGTTTCTGGGATCCTTGCAAACAAATAGCTGGTGTTTAAAATGCTAGTACTATGGTGCCCACCGTCTTAAAGGTAACCAAAAGTGACAAAACGTCAATCGCGAATAACTTCACAACCAACAAACATAAAAGAAATCGGTATATACAATGAAAGTGTAGTAGGACTGATGAAATTTACTTTCATTGTACAGATTTTTGATATCTTTCCTAGTTGTGGAGTTACTGGGGCTTTGGATCGGCTGTTTTTGTATGTAAAAAGCGCCAAGACTGAGTACAGTGGAACAGTATTATACCCATTTATACCCCCCCTCGGAAGCGAATTGCAGCAAAGTGGCCCTCTCATTGGGCTGGAGCCATCTTGCAGCCACCACTGTTCCACTTCCAAATACCACTGTATCACCTTTAAGAGTGTTCGCACCATAGTATTAGCTAAGTAGCTATAGGCCAGTGTAGAGTATTCAATAACTTAACAAGCCTCACTGTATATTATATATATATTCTTTTCCATACAACACGTTTTGGAGCGAATCAGGAGTTAAATAGATTTTGTTAGAACCTACTTGATTCACGGACGATATCGGGCTCAGGCTCTGATGACAGAAACAAGCTCGAATTGTCCATGAAGATGATGTAGATGATGATTAGGAGAACAGAAGAGACGAGACTATAGGTTACAGGACTAGCTAGTTGGGACACAGTTTCTTCTTGTGACCTGGTTTGACCCGAGGCCTTGACATGGTTCCACGAACGCCTCACCTGCGCCACAACGTTAACCTCATGTTTATCCCTCGTGTAATGTGTAAATGATAACCCCCCCCCCAAAAAAAAAAAGTAAATATTTGTCTACTATTATGGTGATGGTAATGATAGCGCCACACTAAATATCGGATCCCCTGGGTCGTAACAGCCGATATTGTGGTCCTTTTGGACTAGTATTTTCTTCCGGTTTTTTCACCTAGAGGTGCGCCAAGCTCTTCCAACAAAGATTCTACTGCACAGGGACGTTCGGGGGAGGCCCCTTTTCTTTTGAGCCATCTGCAATAAGCATAGCGTCCGTGACTCTTGAGATACCGCAGTAATTCGTCTCAGCGGACACTCACATTGACGTTGAAATTACTTGTTCTGGTCATTTATCTTGAAAACGCGCTCATAATCCTGCCTCATACGCGCTGTAAAAGGCAACTTAGACGTCTATGTAACCGTCCGCTGAGAAGAATTACTGCGGTATTTCGAATTCCCACCGTTGTTGTAGGAACTTTATTACGACCGAAGGGATAACACATTGAGATTTGGACTGACCGTTCAAGGCATAGTTTATTAGATCAGTGCGTGGTGTCCGGGCCGGAGGTGTCGGCAAGTTTCGAAACCTACCCCCAGCTAGTTGGGAAACAGTGTTTCTACACTATCTGGATCGCTTATACATGGAGAACTCTTATAGGAGCTAATATAGTATACATGCGATTGGCACTGAATACCGAATAAGTACGCGAGCTCGAGGCCGGTCTCCTCAGCCTGATACTTGGAAAGACTGAAACGTGATGTCATCACACAGCATATTTTCTCATATGCCTTGGTCGGAAGGCTACACGCGCTCGCTGGGTGTGTACCAACCAGGAGGCGTACATATGTAGGTTAATCATAGAATATCACTCGTTGCAACTCCTCATTTAAAGTTGGTCATTGATCCGGCGCGAGCTTTATGGCGCTGACGGGGGGCAGTAGAATAGGAAGATCTAGGTGATGGCAAGACTGACATCATCAAACAACTTATATAATTACATCTACATCGATATTCATAAATTGATATATCACATTCACGCAGCACAGCCTCACTCGGGAGATTCCAGCGTCAATTATAATGCCTTGGCACTACATGCATAGCGCACAATCACATGTAGACAGCCTCAAAAAATAGCGCCTCGTCAGCCTTGAGAAGTTGCCACAACCTTCAGGGTTCGTAAATCATCGTGTAGCTCACTTCGCAAGCCGCCCTAATTCACCCGAGGCATGGCGCATTTCGTCATGGCATCCGCCTATCCAAGCCCCGGGCTCACGTTAATTAATTTGCCGAACGCTAACCGTCCCATGGTAATCACTGCGGAGAGGTACGTATATCTACAGTTATCCGCATCGATATAGACCTTCATCGATTAGTGGCACACGAGGGACAGGAGGCTCTAAGATTGCTTGTCTCAACTTCAATCAATTACATACATCACATTTTTCCATGATGACCTCGAAAGATGGAACTCATAATAACTTATAACTCTAACGAATAGAAGCAAGGAGTGTCCGGAAAGGTCTAAAAAAGGATAATTGTGGGCCCAACCAGCGTTACCACGAAGACTTAGAAAGAGGTTGGTAGAGGTTGGTGGACCTGCCGGGAATCAGGAAACTAGCTAGAACTCGAGTATTTTCCCAACCACAACGAAGCTTGCACCCTTGCTCAGCTTTCGAGTGGCCACGCAGACATTTTCGACCCCCACCTCAAACCTGGAGGAGGTTTGTGGAGCCACTTCAACGGCTTCTGGCTCGGAGGGATTGATCGGACTTTCGGCGTTGGATCCAACTGGGGATAAGCTAAAAATCGCGTTGTCTGGCTCTTCTAGGAACCGATGAAGGCCGGTGTAGCCAAGGCCATCATATAGGTCTCGCTGTTGCTTGTCAGTCAAGCCATAGTTCGCAACGAGTGCAATCTCCTTGCTTTGCTATTAACACAACCCATTTAGTTAGCCCTCATCTGTTTAGAAAGATTATAGACGACTGACAGCATGGACTGCATTGTGATGGAAATCTAGATTCTGGAAACGCCCAAGCATAGATTCCTTCTTCGTTGCATTGTAATCTGTATTCCGTTTCAAAAGCGCAAGGTGGAAGGATCGGTTTCTCTTCTTTCTAAGAATTCTAACGGTTTCGGCGAAGGGAGATAAACTTGTAGGGTTTGTACCTGGGTTTGACACCAGATCCCCGGCTGCTCCGTTGAATGGGAAGTGGTCGTTTGGTGTGATTGAGGTGGTCATCATCGATATCTACTCTATCTATAGGATGAAAGGAGATGAGAGTTGGGAAGAACAAAAGACAGGAAGAACACCTCTACTCGTGCTTCTTATAGTAGAAGGCCTGACCTCTTTCGGATCTTTAAGTCAGTGACCACCTATCAATATTCTAATACGTGGGTGCAATTTCTGCGGTGTACGGTCTCATTAGATCTGTGTTTGGAGCAGTAATGGCTTAATGATAATTCAAACCGCGATCTGTGTTGTCCATAATCCACCATCCATATTGCGTTGAGAGTGAGAAGAGGTACGTCATATTACAGAACATGAAGAAACACACACACCCCTATCTTGCTTGCGGCAGATGGTTTTACTCCAATGGTTAACCCTAACGCCTCTAACGTGTTGATCGGCGCTGCGGGTGGGCCGGAGGGTGGTGGTATATTGACAAATTATTTTCAATCTTGGAAGATTTTTTTTTCACAATATCGTACGTTTTGAAGTTTTAGGTTAGCGATCTTCAGGGCTAGAAAGCCCTGAATTGGAGTTCGATCTCAGGGCTGTGCTGTGTATTGGTTCCTTCGGTGCATGTGTTTTTGTCGCACGGTAGGGGCTTTTTTTGTTATTCACAAAAGTCGGCCGGAGGTTAACCGGCCTGTAAGTAGGGTAAATGATTCCAACCGAGTCATCCTTGAACATTTACCTTCATTATAAATGGAGGAATGGAACCAGGAGAAGACTTCATTGGAGGTTCTCGATCGGACTAAGTTCCAAGGTATTGGAATAAACCTGCATGCGACAGGCCGGAGACTTTGGACTATGTATTTGTGATTGGGCGGAGGTAGACAGGGATCAGAGGAAGTAGGCGGAGCTCCTGTCTATCAAGCCTGTGACTTGAATTTATGCCTGGTGTTTGATGACAAGACATTATGTGACCGTCCTGCCTACCATTAGGAGAATATTCTTAGTGTGATAGGCGGTTTAAGTTGATATATTCCGAGATTGGGATTTTCTCTTAATGATGGCGGCGAAAGAAATAGGAAGGGTGAATTTGGTGATTTAACCTCAAACGTCATTCGCCGAGAACACGGGTCTTAAAGCACTTGGAGTATTTTCATTGCAGGTTTCGAGTCTCGTAGAGCCAAAGATTGTCGCGTTGCCCCGAACTCTGCACTGTCTAGACTCCGCAACAAGGAGGAAGATCCCATTTCTACTCGGTAAATGTATCTGAGTCTTTGGCGATGTCTTATAGATGCCTGTACCCAATGGATTTATTAAGGTTACCAGTGGAGTCGCTCGCGGGTAACGATAGATGTTGGGTGTTGCATGACGGACATGCGTTTTTCATCGAATAGGAATCATCAAAAAGGATTGCTTCTAGCGCTTGGCATTTTCTCACCATGGGCCTCAGAGTCCGGTCCGTCGATCGTTAGTGACCGTCTTCGCCACGTAAATAGCGTTTCTTACTCCTTTATGTGAGGATATGGTACGTCGTTGACGTGTTGGCTCCGAACGGGGGAGGAAGGAGTAAGCTTAGTTAAGTGTCCGCCACATGTGGCGGAAAGGTGGCTTGAGTTTAGAATTAGGAGATATGTAAATTCCCTTTATGTAGTCTAGAGATGGATATAATGGGTTTTCCTGTTCGTCTTTGGGAGTAATAGAAGCATATATGTTCTGTATTGGCGATACGCCTAATTGTTGGGCACGGCCATCCTTATGTACCACAGAGGCAAATATGGCTTGGCATAGCTGTGTTGTTAGTATACGTAAGATGAAGAGTTACAGTATGTAAGAGAAGGGTTCAATAGTCTACTATAGGGCTTTGAGATTCTTCAGTTCTCCACATCCTTGGTTCCGCCTCATGGTTCGGGGCGATCAGACAATAGATAAACGTCGATCGCATGATATCCTTGTCCGGCAATCGTTTTGCTCATGCAAACTGCAATCGAATGAATTCAACCTCTGTGATATTTTATTTTGTTAAAGAAGGGAAAAAACAGTAGCAATTATTTGCGGTATGAGGTTTAGCTTACATTCTCAAGTGACGCCGATCAGGATAGGTAAGAAATGGAATTCAAACTCGGCCTAAGTAACGATCAAACGGTCGAAACCGCCGTTCAGTGTTTTCATCAAGTTGTCTGTAGAATCTGCATACGTAGGGTTGACTGGGTATATAATTCAACAATAACAGAGGGTCCTTTGTAGTGATATTCGTTGCTGTGCTCCACAAGTGGAACTAGGTCATTGGCATATATGTGGGCCGAACGCATTGCCGGACTCCCGAATCTCGCCTTGTTAGCGATATACACTTTATTGAATTCTCATACGGATGTAATTCGTTGTAGAAAAGATCTTCACGACTCCGGAGATATTCGGGAGGAGATATGTGCAAATTTGAATTGAAATAGGAAGATTGCGCATCTCGGAACTCATACTGAAATATCGTTTTGATCACTCGCTGGAACGGAGATAGCTAGGAATAGAAATATGAAATTCTCGAGGGCCTTAATTCGCTTGGAGCGTAAACAGTTGTGATTGATAGGGTCGGGATATTTAACATGAATTTTCTCCTTTATGAACATCTTTCCAGCTGCATCATAGTTTTTTCCGGAGCTGCTTCCAGTCCACTATATAAGAAAGCTATACATAGTTACTTTTAGTTAGAAAGATGAGCTATTGATGGGCGAACGATACCAGAGATGTATTCATTACCTAAATCCCAGTGCGCATACATGCGCACGTCTCGAGATCCAAAGCTACCGTACATGAAAAGAATCCAGTGAGCTTTCGTCCATACGAAGTCGATCGTAGCACTATCTGGTATATGTAACTGTGGTCTGGATTTTTATTTTGATTGATAGAAAGGTGATCTGTACGCCTCAAAACTATGTGATCCGCGGGAAGCAAGGCCGAAGTCCGAGAGTCCTACCGTTGAGGATGTAAAGAGCTTGGTTCATCCATGCTCATATGATCATGCGGGGAAGCAAGGAGTAGATACATGTATGCCAAGCTGACTGTTCCTAAGGAGCAATGATCTCTTTGGCCAGCTATCCGAGGGAGCGAAATAAGAAATGATTGGCGGTCTTGTTGGGTTAGGGTTTCTTGAATGATTTGTTGTTATCAGCCGTTTACATAAATAAACGCCCACCTATATATTTGAGAGCTCGGGAGAGGTTGGGTTATAGGCATGTATCTACATGTATGTATACATGATCATATGAGGTATTCTGGTCCCTCGGTCAGTACTCGTAAATTCATGACGTTTCCGGACACGACTGCTATTGCATACCATACAAAAAAGCGTCAAATCCACCCTTTTTGTATGCCATGCAATATTGGTCGTGTTCGGAAACGCTATGAAGCTACGAGTAGAAGAAAGTGTTAAAAATACTCTCAGCTCGGAAATCCTATCGACTGAGTGACAGGTATATAACTACAATTGAGACTTGAAACCTGAGTATTATACGTACTTGTATGCGAATAAGGTGCGCAGAGAATCACCGTTGTTCGGTCAATGCTTAGGGGATTCTCCGGGGTTATAGGTGGGGGGCCATTTGATGATGCTGAGGACTACTCTCATAGCCTGAAATAACACAACACGATATATGCATGACCTGCTCGGTTAGTAGACGATAAGTAACCTGATAGGAAGCAAGGAGAATGAGGTGTGGTAAGTTCATCTCAGCTCATATGAATCTCTAGAAATTCTGCCACGTCGCATTTACAGCTAGCTAGTTTAGGAAAAGGCTGAATGTCCCCATGACACCGCCGACTCCGTGCGCTTCCTCCTCTTATGATTATAGAGGTTTAAAAAGAGTAGGACATCTGACTCTCAAGAGGATAGAACGTGTGATTCATCTCACTCCCTCAAGCCTACCTATTTATGGACTTCAATATTCGAGCGCCTATCTTGCGGTGATCGTCTTGATTCTCGTCAAGAATGAAAGTAACAAGATCATCATCGGCATTACTATTTTTTTCAATATGCTCATCTTCGTGAGTGAGCTCCTAAGAATGTGCATCATTTTCGTCAAAAAAGGTATGACTGGCACCCCCGCCTTGTGTCCCAGTGTTTAAAAAGTAATTGAAGACTCGGACAATTCAGATCAAACTTAGCAAGGGCCAACCCTTCCAGTACTGCAGGCAATGCAAAGATTTACTAGTCGGGGAGGGAGGACAATTTCAGAAGCGGTGTCATCATTCAAGAACGGTTCATCAAGATCACTTGGGACACAAGAATACTTGAAAGCCGCCGATTGGAGCGCCAGAAAATATTTTAATTTAGCTAATATTACATCCAAATAGATAGGTTGGATGATAAATATTGATGAAAAAACAGAGGCGTCTGGTATATTAAATCCGATGATCGTATGAAAATACAAACATTTAGTAGGTAAACCACCGCTCACTGGGTGAAAAGACAGATCGAAGCGTTTAAACAACAAATCATATCTAATTATTGTTATGCTGATCCTATCTCTGCAGGAACTCAACTGAAACGCAAAAAAAAAAAAAAAACATGACGGTGGAAATGATGAAAAAACGAGGTAAACCGACAAGATTTGAAAGGAATTATGGCCCATTGTCTTGCAAACCCCGTCTTCATTTCCGGAACCTCCAATGGCATCTACGCATCCGGGTCCTCCGGATCGAATCTCTTGCCCGCAGAAGGAATCGGGGCGCTGATAGCAGTGGAATCTCCCTCGACTGTGATGACAGGCATAAATTTTTCTGCTGCAATCTTGTGGAAGACCATCCCCAAGCTTTGAGGAATGCCCTGCAAGTTCAAGTCCTCCTTCATGTACAGGACGACCTGGGTCCTCTTTGGCAACGTTCCTTTCCCCGGCTTGACACGGCCTCCACCGAGACCGACTTTGAAGAGTGCCTGATGGTGTAGGGCTCCCTGGTTTCCGGTGACCTCCGACTCGTAGTTAAATACAAGGCGTCTTGTTCCTTCCTGCTGGTACCCGGTAGCACTTTGTATCTCTCTGTAGCGATATCCGTCGGGCTTGGAGCGGTGTTCAATCTCTGGACTGTTGTTGTGCTCACTGAATTTGGCCGGAGAAAACTCCGCTGTGGCCTTGCTAATAAAACGTACTGATTTTGAGACTCGTGTGCCAGATGTACGGTTGTTGGGCCGTTTTAACGCCGAACTAATGCTTCGGGGGATCTTGGGAGGGGCACGATGAAGCCTTTGATATTGCCCAGCTAAAAGGGATGATAGAGAAGAGAGTGAAGAAGAGGACGAGACGGAAGCGGCATCGGCTGTTTTAGGAGGGGTGACAGGAGGAGCAGTTTCGGTGGCGAGAGAAGGCAAAGGAGGAAGAGAAGAAGCCACCGAAGTGGGAGTATCGTCACCGGGAGTGGGAGCAACGGCAGCTTCTGCTGACGCAGAGGCAGAAATCGGAGTAGCCGGATCAACAGAGGAGGTAAACGAGGTGGAATTTGGTGAGGATGACTTTTTGGTAGAGGTGGATGGCCGACCTCCTCGGGCAGGGCGGGTAGCACGAGTAGCGCGAGCAGCACGGCCACGACCACGGCCGCGGCCACGACCGGTGGAGGGAAGGGATGGAACAAAGGAAGGTGAAGAGGCAACGGTGACCCCGGACGATCTCCGGGCAGTAGAACGGGGATTTCGAGCCATTGAAAGGTATTTATCTGCGTATGTCTTAGTAAGAATTTTCAACATCACAGGCTATCATATTTTATCCATACAAGAATACTACAGTGATTATACTGAAGACGTTATCTGTAAATCGTATTAGAAACGATGCTAATGAAAGGGGGAGAACAGGTCAATGCTATACGAACTAGAGATAAGGTGGTTGCGTATGTTGTGGTTGTTGAACGTCCCTGGGAACAAATGTTTCTTGGAGATTGTGGGAGAACGTCTCAAATTCACTAGAAAGGGCAATTTCTGTTCCTCAGAGTGAGTACAGGCGCATAGGGCAAGAGGAGAGTGTGTAGTGGTAGTCGTTGGAATCGGAGAGTTGGAGCAAAGTTGATCCGGAGGTGCGTACTTGTTCGGTCTCGTTGCTCTTTGCAAAGACGTAAAGGTGTGATGAGCTTTGGGAGATAGAACAGACGGAAGAGTGACTGAGGAAGCTACAGAGTAGGATGGATCAATGGGAGAAGGACTGGTTGTGATTGAGAGTCTTGAGCGCGGAAGAGGGGGTGTGGTTGTGTGTTGTGTGATGGTGATTGCTGCTCTTTGTAGAGATTTCAGAGGGCTAAAGCTGGATGGTGGGGTTAGAGGAAATCTCTGTTAGGGCTTTCGTCCACAAAAGCTCACATTCTATGGCTGTTGTCCATGTGGGAACACCACCGACGATATTGGTAGGGCAAGATATCTAGTCTTGGCACACAGTGCTACACGATATTGTTTTCCTCGCTCTAGACCACGAAAAAAAGACTTATCATGGAGCTAAATAACGTCTAATGTTATCCTTGTGTAGGTTCGGAGGTGAGGGTGAAGGTCATTCTATCAGGCTACCTGATTCAAACGCATATAGGGCCGAATAAATCAGCATTGGGAAGGCTTTAAATCCGACTTCTACTGCATTGTCGCGCTCAACTTCTATAAGACCATCA
This sequence comes from Morchella importuna, assembly GCF_003444635.1. Lineage (NCBI taxonomy): Eukaryota > Fungi > Ascomycota > Pezizomycetes > Pezizales > Morchellaceae > Morchella > Morchella importuna. The sequence goes on along the minus strand of NW_025763398.1, from coordinate 230,045 downwards.
AAGGTTCATTCTTCTAGGATCCGCATTGATGAAATAACCCATTCCTGCTCTGACGGTCGAAAAAAAAGAGAAAAAAAGAAGGATAAATCGCACGACCATTACAGATTACCAGTAGACCCACCGCTAAACAAGTGTAAATGTCTCTTCCAACGTTGGTATAGAGGGAGCTGCAACTCCGGAAACACTGGTGGATTTTCAGTGGGGTGTATCAAGATGCGACTTGACTGCCGTGGTGATACAGATGCAGCTCCTCCTATTATTTTAAGCTTCATTTGCAATTAATATGGCACTTCTACATGTAGCGTTGCCCATTGACTCCCGAATCACATCACCTTTTCTGTATTACACCATATATATGCATGTATCTAATTATTACTTCGTTACTTCATTTTACCCGTAAGGCGGCAACATGCGTACCTCGCCAATATCATTTACGAGTGATACTCCATGAAGCAAACTCAATTTTGATGGATCGCTTATTAATTAGTTTGCTTGTCAAGTACTAAATTGTGTCTCCTCTAGATAAAGGGTAATTACATATACTAGTAAATGTTTTTAGAGTAAGATATAATAAGAAAATATATTTCTTCAATTGGGAGTCCTCGAAACCTGAACTGCAATGCTACTCTATTAATTTATCGCTTTCACTGATCATTAAAGGTAAAAGATATCAAATATTCAAGCTTCCCAACGCCCAAAATGTGCATTGTTCTGCGTAAACCCGGCCCTCTCAGATATCATAGATCGTCACTCGCACATTGCAAGGATATGATTTGGCTCAGCGACTCCAAAGATTCTAAATGTCTCGGACGTAGAACTCTATTTAGACTTTCGTACGTGCAATAGTGCCATGAACCTTAATGATCGACCGATATTTAAGGCTTTATGCAGGGCTAATAAGGTTTATTTATACGTCATGGTGCATTATCAGCCTCGCCGCCGACAGATATGATTACCTACACGAATGCCATTTAACCAGGAAAGGAGTGGTACCAGGCAATGAAAAATTTTCTTATTGCCGCCTAATGCCCAAAAACCTCTGTGCTTTCGCCTTCCCTGACGAGTACCCAAATTACATTTACAATCCTCCCTTCCCCCCAAATTGATATTCCTCCAAGCAAAAGCTCAACAACACGAACCCATACTCCCCCCAAAAGGTTCCACAACAAAACGCCAAAACTGCCACTAATCCTACATACCCTCAGCCCTCTGCACAAATCTCCCGGCATACACGCTCCCCCTCCACTTCACAACCCAGTCCCAAAAGAACGACCACTTCCTCCTCATCTCTCTTACAGTCATATCCACGCCCTTCTCACGCAACAGCGCCGCACACGCAGTGGGCCAGTCGTCGCGAATGAGCACCGCCCATGAGTGCGTGCGTACATAATCCACAATCCAGTTCAGCAGGACAATATCCACCCTCGAGAGTCCCTCGCGCCGGCTGTCAAGAACGACCATGATGCTGCCAGCGCGGTTGCGGTAGTAGAAACTATCGAACCCCTTCCCGCGTGGAAAAATCGAAGGGCCCGGACCAGTCCTGGGCTGGAATCTGTCCGGGGCCTTCTTGATGGCAATGCGATACTCTCCCTTCTCCTCCTCGCCGTCAGCAGGTATGACCTTCACGGCCTCCTCAAACCAGCCCAAGTCCGCGCCAGGCAGTAAGCCTCTCTGAACAGTCAGCGCCTCTGCCGTCCTCGCCCAGGCACGCCTGCTAAGCCATGGCTCGATAACAAGTCTCTGCCGCGCCCTGTTCTCTTCAAGCGCGATGCGCGAAGTGCATTCGACAAAGGCCCCAAAGGCCGGCGAGTGGAAGCCAGCGGAAGTGGTCGAGTTGACGGGGCGGAAGCCATGGACGGGGTGTCTTGAAGTGTAGGTCGGGAGCTTGAAGGTGGGAAGGTTTACGGTGAGAGTGGTATGGGTGCGGGGGGCGAGTTGGATGCGGGCAGTGTGCGTGAGGTAGAGCTGGGTGGAACGGGCCGAGCGGGTGGCCCGTGTTTCACCAGGGATAAAGGTTCCACCGGGAGTTCCAGAGGGAGTGAAAGTGGCAGGGGCGGAGGTGGGGGTGGCCGGAGTTGACGAGGTGGAACTTGAGGGCCCGGAGTCGGAGGTCTGAATTGTGTGTCGAAGCATCGTAGTGTGACAGGTAATGTACAGCTATTGATACACTAAGAAGGAGCAAACAGATACCAGTCTGCAGCTAATAGAACAGGACACTGGAGAGGTGTGAAAGCCGTTCGCTTGTTAGCTCTAGATTCATCAAGAGATGGATGATACGTGATGGAGTTCTTACCGCGTACTATGTGTGCTTGATATTACAATATTCCTGAGGAAATCGATAAGATGGAAGGTGGTTGGACGTCGGGTTGAGCTGAGCTTGGGGTGTTATATCTGGCCGGACATCTAGCTCCAGAGCATGTGCACGACGTGTCCACACACATGGAAGCTGATTTCTAGCAATAGGACCTCACTGCACCTGCTCTTTCACGATCTTTGACATTTAAGTAATTTTTCAACATGGAAAAACAACAGGATTACTGTCCCCTAGGGAAACAGAGATGTCTACAGATAGTCTTCTCTCACTATGATTCTTCGAGCTACGGATGAACCTTTTTTTTGCGCTGAAATGTGGAGAGTTAGGTACAAGCTGTGAGAGCTGGCGGGAGGGTATTAATTGGTATTCGGGAGATATGAATTTATTTATTCACACAATATGGGCTAGAATCCTCCTGCACGCCCAGCAGCTGTGCAAAATCGATTATAGCTCAGGGATGTCAGCTGCTTTAATTTCTGGGCTGATATTGGACGGTATAAATGAATCCCTGTATTGGATCATTCCTGTCAAAGGAATAAATGTGATTACTTCCATTCTATCTTTACAAGAATGTAGGACTCCGGTTATGCTAGCTCGCATTAGTCACCCTAGCTAAAGTTATCAAATCCGAAGCTACGTGTAGCTAACGGATAAAAATGACTCGAGAACAGACGAACAAGAAACAGAGGTACTATGAACTACAAACTGGAGAAAATAAAAGTATAAAATCTCAGAACTTCTCTACACCTCACACCGGCAGTGAAAATAAAACTAGACAATTTACCAGCGTGAACTCTGCCCCCATAGATCCATACAGCACCGCCATGTCCATGTTTCAACAAGATTGACTGTAAAAATTTGCCAACAGAGCCAGCTCTTTTTACACCGATACCCCTTTGAAAGGTCGTAGGGAAGTTTAAACGTAATTCCTCGTTTCTTCTGTAGACCATCAGCTGCGACCTGGAGTTAAAGCCCAGGACTTACCCCCACTATAAGAAAACGAGCAGCAGAAAGATCCATTCAGCGTTGAGTATCAATACAGATCAAGACACAGCACAATACCGATCCTATTTGTACACAGTGCGCGCAATATTCCCCTATCAAGGAAATGCCTTCCATTGTTTGGTAGACCAATCGTTTTTCGGACATGATTTTCTGCTCATTCAGTTAGCCTTTGATTCCGGTGACATGAATGGGAGCAGTGTTTACATACGTTTTCCACTCTCTGCGCTCTTTTATATCATCCCATCATGGTGTGAACTTCGAAAATTCTTATCGAAGATGGAGTGCCGATAGGAGACGATCAATGGGAGGATCTACACAAAGACGGGAGACCGACTGCATATCAACAAACCTGATTGTGGGCCGATATCACTGTGCTGGATAAAATGTAGCCTAACCCTAAAGAAACAAAAATATTATTCAATTTTCTATGAGGGAGATTAAAAAAACAAACTGTGGGCTAAGCCTAAACGAAGCATTCCCTTTCTATGGGTGAAGAAAACGGACCTCAAGGAAAGGTTCCTTTAATTTGCTGGCTCTCCACTTCTGATATTTTGAGTCTGTCCTTCCTCCTTCACAAAATAACACACGCTCGCTTTCATCCAATCTCAGCTGCTTTCGTTCTGTTCGAATACGTTCTCCCCACCAGGGGATCCTTCTTTTTTCTTTCCTTTCGTTTCTCGAAAGTGTCTGTCTTTCTTTTCTGTCTGGAACTTGGAGATTCCGATCCTGCCCAGGCCGTCAGCTTAAACCGGTGTAATTCTTCAGATTTGGGCGACCCTTACGTTCAATGTGGCGTGCATCTAACTCATCAGATAAAATGTCCGCGAACAAGATATCTGCCCATCCGCAATATATTCCTGCCCTCACAACAACAATGTCTCCAGAAATTTTCCAATTTCCCGCCCAATGCAGCAAAATCCCCGAATTCCCACGCCTACATGGTCCTGATAACCTTTCTCACTCTCCCGAAACTCCTCCTCGCTTCCTGGGCACCAACTACTCGATGACCTCGCTCCCGACTATAACTACTCAAGGCTGCCCCCATGAGCACAATATCCACCCAATCAGCTCCCAGGTCACCTCCATCGGCCGCATGGGCATGATTGGCCAACACTTCGACGCATACGGCCCTCTTTCCCCCGTTCACATTCACCAGCGTTCGACAAGCCTAGTAATCCCAACCAACAGCATCCGCCGCAAGAGGAACAATGACCATCTCAAAGAGACCTTCCGCCTTCCCTTCATGTTTGTGGAGAGCACTGACAGCATTCGAGACATTCCGGATCGACCAGCGACTCCCGAGCCACAAAGAGCCCGCTCCTTTCGGCTTAAGAGAACTGAGAGTGTGGTGTTCAGTGCGGCCAAAGGAGAGTCATGGAGTTCTGTACAGGAACGTCTCTCCCCCTGGGCTGCTAAGAGTCCGACTACTCCAGAGACTCCCGAGATGCGCCGTCCGACCAGTACTGCGAGTATGGATCCGTTGGAGTTCATCAAGTGGACTGATGAGCGTAAAGAGGGAACTAAAAGGGTACGAGCCAAACAGATTGCGGAAATGCGCGCTGCGGGTATCGTGTTTGAGGATCCAGCTTTATGTGACGACGAGGAGATCCTCTCCCCATCAAAGAGAGTGAGGCTCTCAATCGAAAACCAGGCCAAGAGCAGTGATGTCGATGTCGGTGACGAGTTGATGGAAGACGATGACGACGATAATATTGACGATTACAATCTAGAGCTTCAATGCAGCAGCTCCGACTCGGATGACGATCTGCTCGATCCATCTTCCTACCAGTGGGCAAAGGGCACCGATGCTGATGGCGCGGAGGAATTTCATGGGACGGTCGGTTACGAAGGAGATGATGAAGAGGGTGAACTCATGGAAGAGGAAGAGGAAGAGGAAAACGGCTGTAGAGAGCAGGGTCTAAATGTTGCCGCCGGACCGAATGTGTTGGAAGCTAGCGAAAGCCTCAACGCCGATCTCAAGGCCGTCGACGATGGATGCAACGCCTTCGCTGCTCTCACCTTGACCGACCCTTTGACTCTGGATCCACGCTCAATTAACAACAACGTCTTCAGTGCGGCCAACGATCAATGGCTGCTAGAAACGGTACCGCTATTTCAAGAAAAGCACAAAGGCATGGAGGCATGGGTTGAGATCCAAAAAGCGTACTTCATGGCGTCCCACAGTGTGTTGACTATTCCTTGTCTCCAAGGACGCTATGTTCTACTTCAAAACGGATCTCCTTTGATTCAGAGGAGCCGAGTATAGTAAAGCTAATGCCTGCTCTATACTGCCTGATAACACCAGTATGTTAAAACACCCTCTTATTCCAATTAATGTCTACTATTACTAATGGATAGTCTTAGATAATAGGAGTAAAAAAGTATTAATTCCACCGTCAACACATAACTATACCATAATCACAGCCAGGTTACGAATTGATTACACATCAACACTTGCCCCTCCTTGGAACTCGATGGTTATTCTACCCAATCTTCCTATCCGACTTGTCTTATTTGATGGGGGGGGGGGTGGGGGCTTCTATTTGCTTTTAAGCGGGGAGTCTCGGTTTTGTACGACGTTAATAAATGAAGTCTTTGTATCCTGGTATCACATTTAAGGCATTAGGGCTTTTTCCGGGAGTTGTTTAGTGTGATATTCCTCAAAAAAAAATGGTAGATATAATCAATATAAAGCTTATCACTTCTATGACTGTGCGAGAGAACTATCTAGGGTCTGATTTTCGAATCTTGGGAAACCGGGGGGCGGCGCGGGTAAGTGGTAGGGGAATATAGACGAATAGATCAATAAAGCTATATAGCTACTCATGGGTTCATTAAATGGTTGGAATTTTGAGTAGGGACTTGGTTGCAACGATATCCGACCATTTAGGGCCCGTTCGGACAACCTTAGATTATTTCGTCGGGTTATTGGACAGACTGGATTATCAGGCAGCGGAAGTGATAATCATAATACTCAAAATAAGTGGATAATCTACATGTCCGGATAACGTTAGCTCTCAGGATATCTGTGTTGTGTGGGAATAGTTACCTCCGAAGGTGATTGTTTTCTTGGCGGATTATTGGGATAATCAGGAGTTCCGAATGTTGGATTATTCAATTGCACGAACAGCATAGATTATTGTGATAATCCAAAAGTCGATAATCCGTCAGATTATCGCCAATAATCTAGATTATTGGGTTGTCCGAACGGGCCCTTAATGAACACCTGAGTATACTATGGGAGATATTGAGAATTGACTATAACTAGAAGACTGTTGCGACGAACTTCGTATATAATACATGTAAGCTCACATTTCTCCCACATTATATAAGAAAACGCAAACCGCGAACGGTATATGCTTTGCACAACATGGTTTAAATAGATAGCCGTAGACGTTTTGTTCTAGATCAGGTCCGGAGATGCATTAATTGGGTGGCATAGGCAATAATACACTAAAATGAGATAATGTAATTTGAACTTGTAGCAAGAACACCATTTTTATTCTCCCGCACCCTCAACTAAACGTACCCTATTTACAAGAGTCCGAACCAGCGTAAAACGTAAAGTAAATTCTACTGATAGTAAGCCGACCTCTTCCCCCCCCCCCCCCCCCTCCGGCCCGCAGCCCACGGGCTATGGCCATATCTGGCAGAGTATGTAGTAACAAGAACGAAATAAGAGTATAATAGCGGACAGAAAACGAAGTCGAAAGTCTTCAGAGCGTTTAGAGATTGAAACATAAAAGGGAAGGAAGTAGGGGAAGGCAACAAATAATCTTTGATAAATGAAACACATTTTTTTACCGGGGGGGGGGGGGGGAGACGCATCTTAGATAACTCAAGTGCGGGTCAATGAGACGATAGAAACCAGTGAGCAGTGAGTCGACTGCTCATAAAATAGAATCCTCCCAATGAAAACTGAAAACGAGATACCAGTATCCCGATTTATAAAACTCCAACACCTCAAATACCATATACACAAGGAGGTAATGAATGAAACATACGCTTATTCGCTTACATTTCCATCGATATTGTGTTGAGTATCATCAACGACGCCTGGAGTACCCCGACGACCGATATCGACGGTGATTTTGTTGCGCTTAGCTGGGTGGAGGACCTTTTCGTCATTGCAAGGCTCGGCGGTTCTTTTATTCTTAGAGGGATCGTAATGAGGGTCTGAGGCAAACCCTTCGAGGTCTTTGATTACACCTTCCAATCCTGCTATCTTCTCGTAAAGTTTTTTCATGTCACGAAGAAGACCTTCATTATTTCTCTTCATCATTCTAGTTCCTCTCTCAAGTGCCTCTCTCCTCCCGTTTGAGACAGAGAGCTTTGTCTTAAGAATTGCTATGTTCTTACGCAGCCTAGCAATAGTCTTTTCCTTATCCACAGGGTGGTCCTCCGTTTCGGCTGCCGTCGAAGCTGGTAAGATTGGATTGTTCTCGTTGGAGTTGGAGCCGGAGGGGATCGACATTGACTCGGAAGGTGCAGTATCCCTTTCCTTTGCGGTGGAGTTTTCCTCCATCCTCCTAGAATTGGGCGTCGAAGTAATCGGTTGTCTCCTTGAGGCGTTGAATTCCGATCTGACGCCAGATTTCTGTGCAATAGCCGTTGCCCGGCAAACCACTTTCTTACAAGAAGGAGGGGTCTTAATTATCTGGTTGAAGTTTTTTCTGAGAACCTCCCCGTCCTGTCGCCCATAGTCAAAATTCTCACACCCGGCATTGTACACACTGGCAACATTCACCCAGGAGGCCAGACTAGTCGGACGTATGGAGGTACAAGCCTCAAGCAGCTCTCTAATACATACTTCCCCCTCTTTGAATTTATAGGGAGGAGGATTAGGAGGACCGTCGCGGGGCTTGGCCTCAGCAATACGCCACGGGATTTCTGACGCCGGTTTAGCTACGGTGGGTGGCAAGAAGACAGTGGTATTAGTGAGGTGGCCAAGGATGGTCATTTCGCATTGTTGATACTTACGATTTGGAAGATCAAGCGAGGTGTCAAGAGTGGCAGGAGGAAATCTCCTTTCACCGGTAATGGTGAGGTTTTCGTTTTGTACTCCGTCCATTGTAATTAGAGCTTCGGGTACCGTTATCGTATGTAGTGGCGTAGATTGTGAGTTCGAGTGTTGTCGAGTGCGGAAAATCTGAGGTTGTGAATGTTGTTGTCTGATAGTGGGTGTTTTGTAAGAATTTATACTCAAATTCTTGGCATCTGGGCTTTGTAAGGGTGAGATAGGTGTCCTCAAGTTGTGTTATATGTTGTAAGCTTGTACGTCATATATCTAGGTCGAGGCTGGGACGTAGGCGGAAGTTGCGGCTATGAAGTCATAGCGACTGAACCTCGACCCCGGAGATCTAGACTCCACTACATGCCATCATTGCCATGTTTCTACTTCCGGATCCACAACATTATGACCAAACATCGGACTACGTTGCCTACGGACTTCCCACTATAGCACCCGCCACTACCTCTTATACCTCTATATAGAAGCCATAATAGTACATATAACAGTTACTCATTGGTCCCTCAGGAGTCACCCCTAGCCTGCTATTTAAGTTTGTACAGCAATATCCTCTGAATAGCTGAGCGAATCCAGTACCTTAGAACATCCGACCAGTTTCATGACATTTATTTGCAAGACTAGACTAAGAGAAGAAAGAAGAGAGAAAGAAAAAAGACGAAAATTTTACTCCTTGCACGACGAGCTATTCCAGATTCCCAGCTGGATCTTTCCTCCCCAAACGAAGCTTATGCAGAGAAGGAAAGAGAAACGAAGGAAAGAGAAACGAAGGCTCGAGCATATCACTATTTCAATCACCGTGTATCTATCAGCAAAATTGGCTCTCCACTATACTTCATGCTATCGGGAGAGTTTAAGGATAGGAATGCATCTCTGCAAGGCGGTACACAAATGAATGTAAGAAAGGGGGATGAAATGAAGCTTTAATATTCTACTCACAGGAGCACTATCACCCAGATTGGGGGCCATTGATCCCGCATCTAGCTATAGAGCTCTGATGATATCCTGGACTTCTTTACGATCCCATGCAGGGCATGGCAGTTGGGTCAAATTCTCAAGTATGATTTGGCCGATCGCTTCGGAAGTACCATGATCTTATTAACAAAGAGGTTAGTACTTATTTGAGAAGTAGGATGCTTATTAACTAACTTAGTTCCTCCCTGATCAAGGAGATGAGCCTCTGGTAGAGCGCAAGGTCACGCTTGTACATTGCGATTACGGCTTCCTTCTTCTCCACGTGTGGGCACGGAAGGATACGCCCTCCGTTTGATACGATTTGGTTGGCACGGAGAATGCGATAGTCGTCTCCGGCGAGGACTCGACCAAGGGTCACTGCAGCGACTGTGTAATTCCAGAGCGAGCGATGAAGTAAGTTAATGCCATTCGCCCAGTGGAGCAAGACATGGCCGTTGAGATTAGGGGCGATATCTACGTCCATCTCTGATCAAAAGGATAAGAAAGACGTAGGAGTTGATGTGAGAATTGAAACCGAAAGGCGAAGTCTTGGTTGATGATGGGATGAGGGAGCGGAGAAAGGAGGGAACGATGAGAGGAGCAAAATATTTATATACAGTGTTCCGCTAGACTGCGCTGAGATATATGTTGAGCCTATGCGTATCTACTCCTGCTTCTTCAAGGGTAAACATGGAGGGATCTTTCGCCATGGTAACATGCTCAGGACGACAAAGCATGCAGGATGTTGCCATGAATGCATCTATGCATGATCCTGCTGGTAGAATTGATACCGGAACAGAAATAGAGGTATCTTGATGGAGGAAGGAGTGTCGGTGAGGAATCTGGAGAGCAGATGAGGTTATTAAGAAGATTTTGTTCCTGTTGGTGAGGAGGTTTAAGGATAAGATAGAAACACAAAGATTACTGTGATAGCATATTACTTGGGAGCCTGATGACTAGAAGATACATCCAATAATATAAAATTAGAATACGATAAAACACAGAACAAGAATTGAGAAATAAAGAAATATTCCGTATTATACGTACTTCGTAGTGCACGAGCGATAGTGACTTCTTTGGCGTTGTCTTCGGGGTTGAAGTATTGCTTTTTCGTAAAAGCAATGATATTCCCCCCAATACATGTACCTACATGTACCTACATGTACATACATATAACCCCGACTTTTGGGAACGTCACCGCCAGCAACGGAAGCTTATGGTGATGATGTGTGATATCCGGCGCGTGCAAGTGATATGAAAAGCAATCGATATGTATGCATTTTGACGTACATGTAGTCTATCGGTCTCGCGTGAGCTAGGATTTCGGCAAAGAAAAACGCTCTACCGCAGTTATATGCTCCGGCAGACGTTGCGCCCAGCTATGTTGAAAGTCGCATAACCGTATTAGTTAAATGTAATAAATAGAGTTATATGAAGGCGGATTGACTTAAATCTCGATATGGCGCCCTCAGCCTCTGAGATATAGTTGTCAGTTACTGTTCCTATTTACGAATTAGAATTTCTCTAGGGATTGAACTAAGCTAGGAATCTGTACTCGCAATTGCACAACTGCATCAGAAATTCTCAATTGTCACAAGCCATGCAAGCCAAATAATTATGAAATTATAGCCGTGAAAATATATATCGAACCTGTATTGAAAGGAAAACGACCTTGTATATCCTGTTCGAAAATTAATTTCTGCTGTTTTACTAACACACAATACTTCAAACGTGAGTCTGTAAAGAAAGATGATTCTGAAATAGTTAATATTACATGTAGAAATATATCTGGTAGTAGCTAAGGAGAAATGTATAGAAATCAAACGTTTCCTCTACCATGCTGGGCCTATTTTATTCATATACTACCTCAAAATTCCCCAGTGCAAGAGTCCAAGTTCCAGATTCTCCAGACGCCAACTCCTTGCAATAGGTTGTACAATCATCCCCTATGAACCGCACACCAATCAGCCATGAATTAACACCATGAAACAAGACGATACTGACCAGCCTCATCCCACAAACACTGTTCGATCATCTGAAGCTGGGCCATCATATCGGCTAGCTGCAATTTCAAGCTCTCATGATCATTTTCGGCGTACTCTCGGAGGTTCTCCATTCTCAGTATACAATCCTGCTGTGCTTGATTGTTCTTCATCTTGAGATGATTAAGGTGCACGATCACGTGCGCGTTGTGGTTGGAATGAAATGGAATCGAAGAAAACACTAACCCGCAACGCTCACCCATCCTCGATAGCAAGCGTAGTGGGGAGTCCTTTGGGATCAAGGTGTGGGAACTCGTTCTACTCGATATTTCGTTAGACAATTCGTTCTAGTGGATATTGCGTTATGCGGCAGTAATGATACGCGGAGGATATGGAGGGGTAAAGGTGCAGAAGATAGTTGCAAACGAAATCTTACAGACAAAAATATGGAGATGTGCTTTACCGTTGTGGGAGTGGTTGTGTTGCACCACAGCCTTGGATCGACACCATTGCAGTCCAGACTTCTCAGCCTTGTTTTGAAAAACCGGGATTTGATATCCGGAGCCCTAACTAATCATACAATAGCCCGATCCGCGGCAAGGCTAGTGACATGTACTCGATCTAGAAGCGTGGTTGCGCATAGTGACAAATAGTGTCGAGAAACATTGCCATTTTGATATCATAGTAGGTATTCTCATTGGCTCGCTAAAGAGGGGACCGCGCGATGAAGGGAGAGATAGAAGCTGCGCGAAAGAATGAGGTCACGTTGCAGATTTATTTCTTTCTAGTGGCACATGCTGCATGTATGTTACCGTGGGGTCCGTTTGCTATAGCGAGTGAGAAGTCGTGTTTAAACCTCCGGCATGACCGGTAGGCTCGGGGAAACAAACATTATCACCGAGAGTGTTCCATATGAAATGCAGAGTGCACTATATGAGATGAAGCCGTGGGGTATTGAGGCTGGTTTTTCTTGGAGAGGAATGGGGACTGTGGTTTGAAAGGGTACCGGTCGAAAGAGTGATCACCAAGAATTGAGTGAATGCCCTGATGTGGACACCCGCGGAAGCGTACAGATTGTAAAAACTGGCTAGCAGCTTCCAGAGGTCAAAATTACTTATGCGGGAAACCTCTGCCATTCAACCAATCACTAGAGCGATGATCCCTAGCCGGAGATAGCCAATTTTTCAAGTTCGCAATCACGCCCACATCTACTCTACTCTAGGTCCACTTTCATCTCGCCGCCCAATGATACTTTCTTTCCTTTTGATGCATATGCGAAGTATAGATTGCCTATAGAAAACACTCCGCCTGAAGATCTGATATCACTCGTTTTCTGCCTCCTCCGCATTGATTTTACCCCCTCACCTTGTTTTTCTTTGCCGGAAAGCATCTTGATATCTTTCCCGCCTAAGCCATCTCTCCAGCCCCTGCTCCTCCCAAATATTAAATCTTCATTCACATTATTAAATAAAGAGCTGTCCTAGTTACAAGGCCGCATGGCAACCGTCTCGACGTTCTGACAGGACTACACCATCCACTACGCTTTTGAAATTGTTTTAAAAAAAACACAAGACCAACTAGACGAGAGTTTTCGCATCATTAATACCATCAAGTTATTCCTAGTTTCCTAGGCTCTACCCAGACAAACGAGCATTTTATGTTAAACTTCCACTTTTTCAGATGACTTTCTCTTGATCATAACAAGTAAATTTTCATAGTTTTGAAGACAAACACTAGACAAACTCATACTGTGATACCGCCACTCTTAATCTTATTACTCATCACATTTGCTATTATCTCCACCTTTACCTAGAGTCGTACACCCATATTTGCGTATGCATGTTGTAAAAAATAAATCTTATTGCCCCCCTCGCCCCCGCCACTCTTTTCTTATTATAGTATCAATTCTCATGTATAAAGCCACCACTCCCCAGAAATTGTTGTTTTGAAACCCCTTATACCCGTCAAAGAACATTTCTTCTATAAACTTGTGAAAATCTACACAGCGGATATGCAAGCCCAGGTTTCTCCCACCCCACCCACCCCACCCACCCCCGGGATATATTTCCCTGGCCTTTTCCCAATCAGCCTCTACTTTAACCATTCTTTTGGGGGCCTAATTGCATATCACTATCTCCTCCGAACTTAAGATTTCATCTTCTGTCATTATTCTTGTCATACCCCCCCCTCGGTATTCCGCGTTTAATGGGCGTATTAGAATCGATAGGCGTTCTACATTTAGTGGGAATTGTCTCTTTCCAATGTTGATGATGATTTTAATATCTAATTCTGAGAAAGGACAAAAACACATGAAGGCCTAAAAGCGAGGACAATGCCGGATACCTGAGAGGGCGATATTCCCAGCTCTGATGAGATCATCATATATCCGGATCTTCCGCAGGGACATTAATAAGTTTCACCGCCAAGTACGGCTATCAGGTATGTCAGCGCCGGCTGCAGGGCCTTGTCGGACAGCAAGCGTATTGATAGGGTACAACGCTACCCGGAACTTGAATTTAATGCAGGTACTCTACTGGATCACGGAGGAGTCTGATATCATCCCTGTATCCCTCCCACCCCCGCATGTCCAGGTTATGTCATGCAGTGATACTCATCACACACAAACTTGGAAGACTGGGTCTTGAATTATCAATTATTACTCAATTATCTAACTCGGGTATGTAGGGATAGATAGATCTCCGAGTATATGAGCGTAAAGATATGTCGTGGAGTCAACAGGCATACCTAATATGAGACATAGATCTGGGGGTTAAATCTTCTGGTGATCCATCCAACAAGAGAGGTATACAAAGATCTAGAGCGATGCTCTAGGCTCAGAGCCACCGTTACCGTCTTAGTAATGTCTTAGGAGTATCTCTTGGCGTCCTGCGAATGGAGGAATATTCCTCGCGATCGGCAACGGAATAAATCAGGATTCCAATTTCTTGGCATGGCATAGGAATATTCCTTCATTGATGGGGAGGAAGCCAAGCGATACTCCAAGTCATCGAGATTACTCAAATGTATGTACTTCATCGGTCCTAACTTGATATTCCGGTAGTTGATTAAAGCTGATATCAAGGTCGTGTGCTACTTAGGTAACTCGGTATACTATTTCAAGTTAGAGCTGCAATTTCAAAGGCATGGCAATACAGAACACTTTGGATTTATATACCATATATTTCGTTTTCCTCTTAGCGTGGAAGAGGTTCCCGTTTCTTACAGCCGTTTCTTCTCTTAACCTTTTTCCTTTCTAATATTATCTGGCTGCATAAATCTTCACACACATATACCGAGTCACCCATCAATTATATTTCCCATGGTACAGGTATAGTACCGGAATCCTGTTTGATAGTCTCTAACCCCACCGAGCAGGTAGCGCAAGACCTTGGGAGTCGTATTTGTATGTGAGTAAGTTAAGTTGACGCAGCCAGGTATTATGAAACAGGAAAATCGGAAGAAGAAACTGCTGCAAGAAACTTATACAGATCCAATCCAATTAGGAATAGCGCGTCTATTAATAAAATTCCCTACGACCGCTATCCTGATGCTATACCGCCAAAACTCGAAAAATTGGCTATCTCCGTCCAGGGACTACCCTTGAATAATTGGTTGGATGGCATCGATCTACATCAGAAGTATCCTATATAAGTAATTCTGATCTAGCCAATCTTTCGAGTTATGGCGGTATTCGATTCCAGGTCCATCCGATCGGCCATCTCATCTGGGGCACAACTCAAACCTGCTATTCCAAGCATTGTTTCGCAAACCATAGTCTCTTCCCGCCCAATTATAGGACTATTAAAGATTTCATAGGCCTGGGTCGGCTACCGGTAGAGGTCAGGTACAGTGGAGTCCCGATAGTAGCATTATTGATCCAAGCATGTTGTTAATAGCAGCACACGAAGAATCGTTCCGAACAATATGCTATTATCGAGGCTCCACCGTAACGCCGGTATCTCCCAGCTACCGGGAGGAGTTCTCGTGGTGGTTTCCATTCATCCAAAACCTGTTACTATAATCAACTTCAGAGTTTGTGGGCAAACTTGGCATGAACCGGAAAGCCTCTCTAGATACTCTTTCATTTAATGCTCGATTAGAGTAAGCACCAACTATTCAACCACAACGAAGATTGCGAACATCGCCCAATATACCATAGCTCTCTGAACCAACAACCGCAATTCACGGACTGCCTTTAGAGAACTCAAAGGAAAATCTACCGGGTAGCAGGATCGTCTAGATCATTGTTGAACAATGCGCATAGATGAATACTCCCGAGCACCTATATCGATCCGCGAATAAATCTAACTGGGTAGATTTTAGCATTAGCCAGGGAGTAATAAAAATCTATCCAGCTAGATTTGTCCCAGGCTGGCTCTCACCAGCTTTCGTCAAACCAGTTACCAGCTCTCTTCCTTTCTTTTCGTTCAAAGTCCCAGGTCCTTGATGGTTACGCCCATCTAGATTGAACCCTCTCCGTCCCTTCTCACCTCAACAAGATTTTAAAGGAAGATGAGCTTTTGGCCTCAGATTTGAACGAAAGAGGTGTGAGCCTGGCTGTAACAATCCCGAAATACTGCGGAATTCCTCCTCGTTGGATAATATTGGATCTATTCAGTCAAATTGGTTCGCCGGTGGGCCACATCTACCGCCACCCCACACCGGAGTATAAAATACCCACTGTGCCATCATTATAAGAAGGTAGAGACCCACACGAATCAGAGAGGGTAAGAGGTCTTTGCCGGAACGCCCTTTCGAAGAAGTCCAACACTCCACATACAACAAGCCAAGGGGTTTGGAGGGCTCGTGCTCAATGTTAGCCGCTTGCCTTCGTGGTATGTAGAGGTAATGGTTCGACGGTTTCCCTTTTGCCTAGCCGGCCCTTTGTTCCCTTTATATCAGCATTAAACTCACAAAACGACAAGGTTGAAACAACAGGGGAAAGATTACGCTGCATCGATTATGTACAAGGACAAATAATGTAGCTCTACCTATTCTAGATCACCCGCCTCCGTTAGGAATGGACCTGCTGGGTGGGTTCAGTTATAGCATTCGATTCCGGATTGAAGTCCTTACTCCTTCGACAAGAGATGATAGGAGCGGAGTATGAGCTGGTCTAAGCATCCATCTAACTATCTCAACGGAGGTTATACTATCGTAAGAACGGGAAGAAGAAAATGTGTTTATTCGTAACAGTTCTCTACTTACAGGCAGCTTCCCTAAGCGTCAATGGAGACACAGGAGACAGAAAGACTTGTTCTTCTGTGACAGATTGAGAGTTTCTACCACCACAGGGCGTAGGCAGTCTTCCCAGGCATGGCGCGCTGGGAGCTTGATGGGTTCCATTGCTGGGAGAAATGAGAGTTTACCGGGTAGTAGCATAGCAATGATGAATGACGTCGGAATCTGGGTTCTGCCTATGGTTTCTCAACGTCTTGACAGATGGTTGTCCTTGGCTAAACCTCATTGGGGGAAACGGGTGGACGTGGTATGTGAGGGGAAATTAGCAGTAGACTAAGAAACCTTGGTTACTCGTATAAGAGTGAAGACAGTATAAGTAGATGTAGTGTATAGGGCGTCAGAGCTAGAGGTAGTGTTTCTCGAATTAAAAATACGGAAATGATGTGGGGAGAGCCGCAGCATGACGAATGAGAGATATGAAGCGGCTCCGCTCCCTGCTAATATATACCCTAGCTACATGTGGTCAAATATATCACACTAACAAAAACATTATTTGATATTGTCGCCAAGAAATGTACTAAAACAGGAAGAGAGTATCATTGAGGACTTGTCGGGCAGTATTGAATTTAACGAAGAGAACAAACATGGGGAAAATTGATACACCTAACATGCACCAGGAAGCCAACCACAAGCGCATGATATCTAACACCATGTTTCCTCCCCATTCACCCCTCCTTAAACAAGATTCGAGATTTGTTCCCCTCTATCACGCTCACCCCCTCCCAAAGATCGATTTCCGAAGGCGGCAACTAAGCATCCCAAACATCAGTAACAGTACCAGACCACGCTCAGATAGACAGAGAACCTACCAAGCTCCACATCCCACAAACGATCATTCTCATCAACCAGTCTCCACGCCTCCGCAATCTTCCTCTGCAGATTCTTAGCCCACTCTATCACCAGCTTCTCACCCGAGCTCACGACATACGGTGCGTCCGGAACCCCATGGCGCCGTTCCACAATCTGTTTCATCACGTTCCGCCAATGCAACATGAAGAGAAGGGCTCGGGCAATGCGCAGTTCGCGCTGCAGGTCGCAGACGTCCGCCATGAGGTCGAAGCATTGGCTTTCGCAGTGCTCGAGGACGTGGGAGTTGTGGTTGGGGAGGTGCTCCGGTTGGGGGTTTGGTGAGAGGAGGCGCTCCGGTTCGGAATTTGGTGAAGGGTGGTACTCTGGTTCGGCGAGTGGGGAGCTCATTTTCGTTGGTGTTGGGGGAGTTGGTCTGTCTTTTGCGGCGCTGCGAGGACGTGTGGCTTGTTGCTGATTTTCGATCCGTATGAACGCAGTGGATGTTGGGTAAGGAAAGAATTTGTACAGACGCGAAGTTGGTTGGTTGGGAGGTAAAAGGTGTGCTTTGCTCTGAGCGGATTTTCTGCAATTGCGGATGGTGCGAACGCTCAAGAGTGACCACTCTTGCCATGACTTGATGCTAACTGTTCTCTAAAGCATAAACCAGACAACCTCAACAGCTTACAGAAAGGGGAAAATTCGAGTGGCATAACTCTACCTTACTCTCCTTGCCACCTAGAATATATCAACGTTCTACGCGACCTACCACAAAGGTGTCCATGGTGCGAGTGATCATCGGTGACCCAGGTTTGCACCACTATCATGCTTTTTTTTACAGCCCTATGGCTATGAGAGTTTCTAGCCTGCATTCCCCCACTTTCCCACTTACATAGCTCAAGATTTATAATACTATATGCTGTTTAACCAATTATTTATACGTAGCAGCGATAAACATTGGCGATATGGAATAATTTTCTTTTTAAAACCTCCCTTCCGCCTCCACCATCATCACTTGAACGCATTAGGAAAGATAATATAAAGTAAGGGCAACGCACTACACTCCAACTCGTCCCTGAATAAAATAAGGATTGGGAGAAAGGATATATTGATCTGTTACTTTGCGGTGAGGATTATTTAGGTTTGCACCGCGAGAAAGCTATATAAATACATTTGATGAATGGCAAATGGTAAAGTACAAGCAGAGTTTCTATAAGTTCTTGCGACATTCAGACCTTGCGTTCAAATGAGTCGGCAGTGCTGGCATCGGTGCTAATCCAGCAGCCATCCCCCGCTGGCTATTCGTGAGAGCCAAATCAATGCCATGTCCTAACCCTCCACCTGCTGAAGTTTCTCTCCTTAGGGATTTACATAACTTCCTCATAGCCTCAGAGGAGGATTCCTCCTGCCGAGTCCCGCCAAATCTCCTAGAAGAATCGATATGAATATAGCTTACTTTGTGTAGTGCACACCGCCGCTCTGCCGACGAGCCCACTGCGAAGGCTACAGCACACCGACAGAAACATTGCAGTAAGCAGATGGCCTGTCCTCTTAGGACCAGCCTATCTGGCATTATTCCGTCTACTGCTCTGGACGCCACGAAATAAAATTTTGAAGTGTCTCCTAACGCCAACAACTAAAAAGATATAAAACTAGAGTCGCGGTGCTTTGCTATGTTGTTCTTCTCTCTATCACTGCTATCCTATAACACCGGAACTGTCCTAGGTCGGCAGTTGTCCATACTGAAAATTTGTCTCGGAAGATAGAGGTCTGGGGAAGAGTTGTATTTCCTCTTGAACCGCGAATATCTGCATCCCGTCTTGATCGATTGGAGTATGCGGTCGTCAATATGATCTCCCCGCCCATCTTCCGGAATATGGCCCCTGCTGACACAAAACCCCTCAGTAGGTTGTCGAGCCCAGATGACAATCGGCGCGAAATGAACTCAACACAAGTTCGACCCCGAACGTTTATATCCCGACACCTCTACTAGTTAATAGCATAACAAATATTGTATAATATCTGCATATTATTAACAGTACACCCCCCGCCGCATAGTATGAACGACAGAGCAAGCCTAGACCCCCACATGATAATTTGTTTCCACCTAGGAGAAGACATGATAGCTAATTCTGAGTTGAAAATCGAGTTCTCACGTCGGCTGGCGCTCTAAAGATACCTTTGTTGTTCGGGCGAGTGGGGTTGTCTTAATGATGACAGTCGTAACTCGATATGCCGAATTGCCAATATCCGAGGGATTTCGTCCGGGGTATCAAAGGATTCGGCGCATTGAGTTCCGGCATATCGAGTTGCGACTATAATAGAAGCAGGGAGCAGATCAGGAGTGGGGGGGGGGGGGGGGACTGGTCGGTATTTATGCGTAAATGGTTCACTTTCTCTGGTACCGCCGAACCGGGCCGAGGGCCATGGTAATGCTAAGAATTTCTTTTAGGAATATTCTTCCAGAGGTGGTTAACTAGCATCGCTGCTCGGATACGCATGTTCGCGGTGAGAAATGTTGTTGCCTGGACCCTGGGCCCTGCGCTGTGGGGGTCTGCAGTAGCAGAAAGAGACAACACATCGCACGGGGGTCTTGGCAAGGCTAGCTCACTTGCACCGTAGAGAGAGCCTCTTCTCTTCCTTTCCACAACCCCAATCCTCGCACAAACCTCCGCCACGAAATACCACATATCTTTCTCAACTGCGACACGGCACGGCACGATGTGGCATGGAAAAGTTTGTTCTGACGCCGTTGGCTTCGGGGAGAACTTGTCCATGTTAGATTAGTTCGCCTTTGGCCGAAACGGAATTCTAGGAGCGCCTCAAGGAATAATTCCATGCAACATACCTCGACTGCAGTTTGCATTTGAACACCAACCTATAATAATAGCCATCGCAGACAAATGCCGCTCAGCAAGCCCAAGAAACACAGGGCAGGCAGCAGATCGAGGCTACAGGCCGCGGCTCCGGTGGTGTGACCAGGAAACCGCATTACCTCACCTTCGGCCATCGCCGAGTTACTCCAAAATAAGGCGATGTGCTTACAGTTTGCACGTTTAGGAGATAACCGGGTCCGGGTCCCGAAAGAAATACCGCTTTCCAATTATACCCCTTTGGCAAGCTGACGGATGATTTACCGCCAGTCGAATAATCAACCTGCGCGGCGCCGGGTCGATGGATCTCCGCGTTGCGCTGATCCGGAATACTACCGGCAGCCCGCATTCTCTACTCCTACGGAAAGCAACCCCCACTTCTCTAGTGTACCCTGTCCTGCACCTGCCCTGCCCATTCACCGGCGTTGACGGCTCTGATATGAGTGATCGATCGGGAAGGCTTCAAGAGACCCGAGGAGGAGGTGCGGCTCGAGGAGGTGCGGCTAGGGCAGGTGCGGCTAGGGGAGGGAGGACTAGGAGTGAAAGTTAAATTTTTTTTTTTTTTTTTGGGGGGGGGTAGCGCTGACAATTTAGACTCAAAAATGCTAGCGATGAGAATGGTCACTCTGGAAACGAACGGGCGTGTAGCACGGGAAGGAGGTCGAGGTCAACGTCTTTCTATCCCACCAGAGTTCGGACGTTGTCTCTGTGGGCATTCGGCGCAGTCCGTAGGATGATACTGGCCGGGGGTTCGTTATGTAGCACTGGCCTATAGCTATATCGAATAAGGTGTCAGGTAGCTTAGCATGAGATTGTAGATAATTACACCTTGTGTATAACCATAGATGTTTTCCCGGCATTCCCAGCCCAAACATTTTCTGACCTACTTATCTCATATCCCGTACAATGCTCAAAGCTACAACTACAAAGCTCGTAATTCTTTCCAGTATATAGTCGGTACCTCAGTTAAAATAGCTTTCCGTCAACTATGTTTCCGCTACAGAAGATACCAAGTATCCACCTTCATCTCACTCTCAAACCTCAGCAGTGACCCTATGCTGTTAGTCATGGAATATCACTCGAGTTCTAGGACCTCCGCCCGGCATTTCAAACGATACTAATATATCCCGAGCACCAAATAGGATGCTATCTTGGTGGGAGTATATCCCTTGAGGGGATAAATGTAGTTGGTGGTGGTTCCAGAAGAGGGAGGGAGAAGGTCACAAACGGTAACTTGTGGTCAAAAATAGGTCGCGGAGTGGGTTAGGTCCGCTAGAGGTTAAAGAATTCTAAACAGGCAAAGTTCATTACCGTCATTACAGACGAAGGGGTAAGCGATGGGAGAAGAGAGGCTAGTTCTCTATTCTCCAATTAAGTACAAAGTCCTTAATTTCCCATGATAACTGGGGTTGTTCTTCTAACACGTTGCGGCTCCTTTCTGCATTCGCTAGTGTCCTGTTTAGAACGATCACAAATCACGATCGAACAAAACTAATATAGACGGAGGCCCAAAACAGACAATATGTTAATATGATCTGCAAAGTACGAAAGACCTTAATATAGTGTGTGTGCGATACCTATCCTCTTCATCAGTCGGACACATCTTCGGTCACGCTTAGGCACATGTTTGTCCTTATCCAGCGCCACGCGCCACAACGTATGTCAAACCTCATACCGCTAACTATACCGAAAGTGCCTGATAACACGGAGGTAATGTTGCTACCAATTCTTGTGCGATTTAGGACGGTATAGTTCACCTAATGTTTATGAAATAAGCATTGGTGTATAGGAGAGATTACTGCTTTCCTTGCTCGCACAGCAGTCGTCAAATGTCATAGTCCGCTAAGCTTTTGTAAAGCGACTGCTCATCGGACCAGGGAGTTAGGGCCTTTCAAAACTCAGAACACCGCCGGTCATGTCTTCCCAGTACATGCTTGGGTTGGCGTGTGAATCTCACTCATGTAATTGTTTTTCTGGCACTTCTCTCAACAAAGAAATTGTTAGTCTAGTCATCTGTGTCTACTTACAGGTACCAGATTATAATTAAATTGATAGAAGGGTGCTTACAGAGGTAGAGCAAACCCGCATGTTCGTGGTCAACTGGATAATTCACATCTCCTATAGAGCTAGCAAACTACCAACCGTTCAGCACCATTTAATCTCTATGTGCGAACCTAATTATTCAATAAATTTCATGATGGAATAATTTACCTTTGAACCCTCACGCAGTGGGATCAAGCCCTTGCAAGACCTCCGAAGCTAGCTGGAAGCTGCAAGCCCTGCAGACCTACACCCACTGTATCCAACGTCATCAGTTGAACTGTCAAAGAAGGCGATATAAGACTGGAAATACTACACACCCCGAAATACCAAGGAATCGGCCGCCGCATCCCAGAAGCTCGTGCGACGCCTTCTGTTGAATGTCAGGATGTTCCAGTCGTGTCTAGACCCGAGCGAAAGAGTGTAGAACACTGAAACACCGCTATCCAGGAGGTGATAATGTAGAGGGCGAGGAGAGGATATTTCCCTCTCTATTTATACCGGCAGACAGCACACGTATGTTATGGGATCGTTGTAAGGTTGCTCGATATAGTACGGAACAACAAGGGAGAATACGGGTATCGAAAGCTGACCAAACTCCAAAAAGAAGGGGATTCGTGGCAGGTTTGAAACGGCCATGTATTTTATTGGCGGCTCCTGTAAGGTACTAACACTACATGTAAGGTTATTTGGAAGTCTGAATGACCCTATTATCCGGGAGCATGGTCTTGGAATGTCTCTTGTCTTCTGGAAGACGGTAGTGGGTGAGATCCTTTTCTCTTGATATGTTTCTCTTAATCGTTTCCCGGTATTATTAATTTCATATTCAGTGTTAAGGGGCGTATGCTGGAAGATTGTGGGTCCGCAGAGAAACCACTTGGCTCTTGAAAAGAAAACTTCTCATTTTATCACGTCTAATCTTGAATAGCCAAAGCATATATATATCTCGAATGCAGACATTATATATATGCCCACAAAGATATCAAACACATATATAATCATCCCTACAATATAAAACCCCAATCGAAGATGTCTAGCACCCAAGATAATACTAATACAAACATCGTTTCGCCGCAGATCTCCGTCCCTCTCGGGGTTCGTCTCTCTCCCCAACTCAACACTATAGCGCGCCTCGAAAAGCGCCGCAGCAAGCTCTATGAAGTTCGCGACAGCTCCCGAATTCAACTGCACCAAAACGAGAACGAGATCTACTACGGGCTACGTTTTCAGTGTCCTGAGATTATGCCTCCCCTTGAGCTGTTCATCCGGGCAGGGCTAAGGTGCTTCGAGGGCATAGATATAGGAGGTGCGATAAATAGGATGGATCCGGATGTGCGGTCTAGATTTACTGAGTGCCTGGTGAAGCATCGCACCTTGGCTATGTTCAAGCTGAGAGTAGATAAGAGAATGGCAGAGGTGCAAAGTCTTTTAGATGCGGCGAGGGCAGAAGCGGCAGATAGTGAGCAGAGTGGGCAGCGATATCGTGAGGCTGAATATTGCAACTTGAGTTGAGCTAGGTAGGTTTGATTGAGGTGTTTTATGAAGTTCGTGGCTGTGGACTTGACAAATAATTATGGGGACGTAAGAACCGAAAACCGTGTTAGGAGGGCATCTATTAGACTTAGCAATCACGAAAAGAAAAAAACATTGCAATTTGTGCGTAAAGATATCGGTCTTTTTAGAATAAATTTATATTTTTATGAAAGAACGAGCCCCCCCATGGAGGTAACAGCAGCAAAGGAAAGAAGGTGAACATGGGGTTGGACGTGGCCCAGCGGTATAGAACTCACACTCTGTACCGAACTCGTGAGCGTTCAACCCCCCTCCGGACCGGACGTAGAAAGATGTAGCAACCGAGGCCTAGGCAGCGTTGTGAACTTTTTTGTTTTGTTTTGTAAACTATTGATGTCGAGCGGTTTTTCTTTATTTATTATTATAATATTCGAGCAACAGCTATGTATTTGTGATATATAGGTATGACCGGGTACTTCAGAATAGGACCGGAACCACGCCCCCTATATAATATAGTAATTTTTCAGCTAGCACTACGTCTTTCAGAAGTGCCTTTGTTCACAATTGTCGGCCATAGTCACAAATCCATACGAACAATCCAGTATGTTCTCACCAAGCCGAATTAACAATTGTTCCTACTCAGCATTGTTCCTACGCAGCTAGCCAAACCAATCAGCAACCCGCATTTTATGTTATAGGAGATAATTCTGACATAATTATACTCCGTCCGGCGAGCGATTTCTTAAATTCTCAAGATGACCGAACTCCAAAAAGGCCCTATCAGATGTAACAAAGCAACATTCAAAATTCGAAGGATCTGGCTTATTTCATTATGCCAAGACACCTCCTTTATTCCACGGTAGCTCATGTCGTTCTAGAACCTAGAACACTCACTGATACTTCTACCACCTTGTTTTCATATCTGCCTTGCAAAGTGTCATTTTAATCCTAATAGCCCATGAAAACAATTTAACGCTCCAAAATTGGGAAAAACACCAAATTCAGCATATAATCCTTGAATGCATTTCCCCCTGTTCTGAAGTTGTGGTCTCTCCCTCCACGTTACCCGGCTTCCCCTGTTGGTTTCGAGTGATACTGCGTGAACAGAATGGGCCCAGCTTGGTTTCCGTCTCATGGTGTGAGAGATAGTTTTTGAATTCCCCGACGACCGTTTCAAAATCTCCTAAGCCCTTCTATTCAAAAACGATTCCGTGCTCACCAGCGGCTACTGAATGCGGTGTTTGGGGTTCTGTATCTCCCGCTCATCAATATAGCTGCGGGAGAGGTTGTCGGAGAGACCATTCAGAGGTTCTTATGCGCGAGTGAAAGGGACAAGCACTAGAAACATGTTCTCACAGAATTAGCAAAGATAACTATCGTTGATCAGAGAGGGTGCTCTACCGGGCGCGCAGATCACCGGTTGCGCAGTGGCAGAGCGCAGAGTGAGGCTCAAAAACCATCAAATCAGAGGAGTCCTGCACGTTGCACAGGAGTCTGAAATAGTGTAGCTCTCTCGAATCCGTACGTTGAGCTGTTGCTTCCCGACTTCTCGCGTCCGGAAAAGAAACCACAGTGTCGCTCACTGAAAATCGCCGTGTTGTCATTGTAAGGTTATCGAAGCTCAGAGGGAAAGAAAAAAAAAGGCACTTTAGGCGGCAACTTATGTAAGTTAGGCGCAAGGCAAAAAATGTAAGCCTCGACTTCCACTTCCTTCGATGTGCGTGGTGGTCATCTGAGGCTTGGCGCGGAGCCTCAGGATTAGGTGTGGGCCAAAAGCACCACCACAACCTCGCGAAAAGTCTTTCCATCCCGGCGGCGCTGTGGCCTTCGCATGGGAATATTCGCGAAGTCAGTAACAGCGGGTGTCAGGGGATAGGATCGGTGAAGAATAAATAAATAACATTGAAAACTTAATCGATCTCGTCAAGGGAATTTTCTGCATGTATTGTCGCAATTGTAATCTACATCTACCTACATGTAGGTAGCTCTTGTTCTAATCTCTGAACCGGCGCCTTCTTCTTAACTTTCGGGACAACATGCTGGCGAAAAGCTTGCATTGAGCTGCCGCATTCCCGAGTGGAGCCCAGTATTACTATATTCCTTCAGATTCGTTTCATGATGAAAATTGTGCTCGCGTGTATAAGATACGCGGCACTGTGGTTCGCCGCAGGCAACACCGACGACTCTAGGATGGTAATAACGACGGAAGCAAAACCGTCAGAATATCAGATGGAATAAAAATCGACCCTCAAAAATGACACAGGCGACTAAATCTAACCATCCCTTTAAAGAAAACACATTTTCAAGTCTCCCCCACACCCCAAAAGCTGGGGGGTTCAGATTCACAAACTATCACTCGCATGAGTGATAATCCCTGATCCAAACAACTACACCATCTCACTCCCCATCACCACAACCAAGAAGAATTTCGCAATTAAAGACGTGCTAAAGACATATCATGCTTCACTTAAAAATTATTTCTTTGCCATTTATCACTGTAAATACACTACTATAAAAACCACACAATGTACAAACCACATTTTTCAAAGGCCTGCCAAACCTCAAGCTAAGACACCCTTCTCACCCTCGAGGTATATCACGACATAATCGAGGGTCTTTCTTGGCGCTTAGTCGTTGAACTGGCTACATATTCTCACTTGCAGAGACTTCTCCTCGAAAAAAAAAACACACGCACGAAGAAAAGGTCTTCACTGACCCCCTTCAACCTTACCCGCTGCCGACATCGAGACCATGGATCCAGCTATTCATAGGGTCTTGTGATAGCAAGAGTAAGTCTTATCTCTTTCTCCTTTCGAAATCAAAAACTTAACTGATGGAAATACCAGACGGGGACAAGCCCAAAGTCAACAAGGTCCAAATGACCTGTCCTCCTCCCCAAACAAGCGGTGGTATTGCGGTGCCGCTGCCTTGGGGTTTATCCATCGCCTGCCTTCTCCTTCCTCTCCCCGCCTTTCGTGTGTCTGTGGGTCTGTTGATTCACCGCACACACAAGCTGCGAGCGGCAGCTGGGCGGCAGTCATAGAAGACTGGGTGCTGGGGGCATGGTAAGTTTTTTTCCCCATCAATTTCACCATATATTGTCTAGAATAATCATCTAATTTCGCTGCTCTCGATCAAGTCGTAGAACATATGGCCCTTGGCCTGTATGTAAATCGTTACTTTCACCTTACTAACTTTGAAACATCTTGCTAATTGCGTTTCTCCTCAAGCTACCAATCCAATCATGGAGGCTTCGGACCTTGTGGGGCCTGTGGTAGCTGTGGGTTCTCTTAGACGGATAGGACCCTAATACAACCTTGTGTATGTTATATTTCTTTTTCCATCGATCATCGATTATCTAGGACACTTATCTAATCCTCCTGCTCTCGATCCAGTGGTGGGGCGTGTAGCCATAGGCCTGTATGTAAGTCCCTGCTTTCACCTTAGTAACTTTGGAATGTTTCACTAATTTCGTTGCCCTTCAGGTCGCTTCTCCAATTATCGGAGGCTTCGGCTCTTGCGGGACCTGCGGTGCCTGTGGCTCCTGCGGGACCACGGTAACTGCGGGTCCTGTGGGACGGACCAGGCCCCAGCACATCCTCGAGTATGTTATATTCCATTTCCGGTGCTTTTCGGTTTCGTCTATTATTTGGCTGACCTTACTCTTCTTAGCCAGAATGGGGGTATATTTTGGCTCTCAAATGTATGTAAGTACATGTAACTCCTATCCTTGATTAATCATTTGGATTCTTTGACTAACCTTTCTACTCTGATTAGGTGCCGGGGCCTGGCAATCCCCGCTCACATAGTGGGCTGGGCTCCGCTCTGGCGCCATTGGCCTCTGCCCTCCCACGTTTTACCCCTCATTCCGTGCCTTTAGGCCGAGGGGTAAGCAGTTGACTGTGGGTACGTTGAATGTAAGTTGCTCTTCTCTCCTATCACTTTTAATACTTAGCTAACCTTCCGGCTCTCAAACAGGCCTTAGGCAGGCTTTCCAGTCACTGGTGAGCCGGGCCTCCGTCCATACGCCAGCGAGGGACGGTGGCACAACCCCCTCACATTCCGTGGTTGAGGAAACGCCATTATGCGACGCATAGACTGTGGGGTGGAGTGAGCGGGGGGCAGGGGTGCGGGTAGGGGGGCAAAAAGTAGGTACCTCTCCGGTATCTCCGTTCAACCTCCGCTAACCCACATATCTCAAATAGCAACAAAGACCCCCAAAAAGGTCCAAGCCACAAAGGCCATAAACATTGGCAATACCTGCCGGTGTGCCTCGGCTATCCTCTAAGAGAGACCAGTGTTGTCTATCCGGCACACCTACGGGTGTGGCGGTCAAGCGAAGGTTAGTTAGTAGTATATTTCTATTTTAACGTCACAACTTACTAAATGTTTGCCAGGGCATATCCGCCCGGTAGGGATGGCAGGTGAAGACAACGAGGACTCTCCTCGCGAGCGAGGGGGGCGCCTCGTTTGTCCTTGCATCCTGTAAAAAGGAGCTTTGGGCCGAGGACTTGTCCTCGAGCTCGTTGGGGCACTTAAAGCTGCTGCTGGTATGTTTCCATCTCCCATCCTTGTATCAGCAGGATTATCATTGACGCTCTATCACTTAGCAGGTGTTCCCTCAAGGACCACGGGCAGCCACACCAGCTCCCAAAGCTACCAGGGTATGTGCTTACAATTATCCTATCCCATGATCATTGTCATTTAAAAAAGAGAGGGGAAAAGAAAACTCACCAGTATATAATCACTGACAATCAGCTAGGTCGACCATCTCGTATTGGGCCTGTCAGATAGGCACCGGGGCCTCACAGTGGTGCGTACAAAATTGGGCCTGAAAGGCCCTCTCCGTCGTTGTTAATGTACTTCGCTCACACGGATATAGACCCTTTTGTAATCGGGCCGAGACGTATCGGCCCGATGAAACATATGCCTAGTGCTTCCTCCTTGCCGACCACGTCGTCTCCTTTCTCCTGAGCCAGGGAAGGGGTTGGCTTTAGCGTGGTGCCTGCCTTCGGTCGCGACGAGTGGGTTGCCCGACATCGACTCGGGGGCTGACACCGCGCCCTCCTGGCAGGCGCCGGCCCGCGCGCCATACCTGGTACTTCGGGCCCGCCGGCCCCACCGTTTCTTTCTCCGGGACCCGTGGAGCTGTCGGCTTCAGGGTGGTGTCCGCTATCGGTTGCGACCACTCGATTGCTGCGCATCGGGTCGGGGCTGACACCGGGCCCCCTGGCAAGCCCGGCTTGTGCACCTTGTCTGGTGCTTCGGGCTCGCCGACCGCTCGCAAACATGGACGACTAAGAGGTATCGGGCAGTGCCCGATATCTCTTCCATCCCCTCGAACCGCCGGCTGAGGAGCGGCTGATGCTTCACCGTCGTCGACCCTGCGGGCCTTTCCCGGTGATCATTTATGGTCCGGTTCGCGCCCGCATTTCCTCTCGCCCATCGGGCCTCCCTCCTTCCTCCTCTCTCAACCTCCCCACACCTGGCTCGAGAGCCCTCTCCATCATCATAATGGTGGATATCAAGCTCCGCCGCCAGCTATCAGACTTTGAGCGTGAGCTCAATACATCAATCCGGACCCTGCGCAAAGCCCACAACGGGAACAATAACCGTCTGCGCGGGCCCCACATGGCGCCGACGCCATCCTTCTCTGTGGGTGCGCCGGCAAGCCCTCGAAGGCTTAATGTGGCAGACTTGCTTGCCTGGCTTCGGAGGGGATTCGGTGCCCGTGATCGGGTGTGTGGGGGGTGTGATGGTTGGGGGTGCCTTTGCCCGCTACAGCGGGCAAAGATGAAATAAAATCTTTGTGTTTTTGCTCTTGGTTTTTCTGTTGTGACTTCCGCGTGATTTGTGATTTCTGTCGATGTGTTGTGCACTGACGTCCGAGAGCGATCCCTACATGTCATATGTCTTTTCCCGCTCTTAGCCCACCTCCTTGAGTTTTACCGCCTCGTAATGCATGTATTTCATGGCCCAATAAGGTCTTCAAACCCATTTGGCAATGCATTCGATTGAGAACGTGTTTAAATAGTGTTATTGTAGCAGTCCTCGTTATAAATAATAATCTATTGCAATTGCTTGAACCTTTTCCTATCGAAAATATAATCCTGATCTTCCGTTATGAATTATTATTTCCAGAGTGCCGCAAGATGAATATTTCTGAAAAGGAATTTGGTATTATCAGGCCTCTTTTTTTTTCCTCTTTTTTTTTGTTGTTATTAGTTCACCAATTGTATCGGGCCTCTGTCCGCAC
The DNA here is from genome assembly GCF_003444635.1 of Morchella importuna. Taxonomy (NCBI): domain Eukaryota; kingdom Fungi; phylum Ascomycota; class Pezizomycetes; order Pezizales; family Morchellaceae; genus Morchella; species Morchella importuna. Next base: position 200,056 of record NW_025763398.1, on the reverse strand, counting down.
CGCCCAGCAGAAGAACAAGTGCAAGACAAGACCCCTAAATACCATATAAGCTCTCGATAAATTAACCATAAAGCTACACATACACACGCACCACAAAACTAGACTCAATGATTGCCACAAGTGCAATCACAATCCCAACCTCGCCCCAGTATTCAAAACCACCTCAGCCCGCTAAAATCTAACACATCTCCCCGTCTAGCCCCGTCCCGTCTCCGTCATTCGCCCCAGCCAAGAATTCAGGGCATGCCCTAAGCCCGGTAAAAACACTCACCTTGGCTCAAACTTTGTAATTGCATTAATAGAACAGCATCGTACTCTCCTCGGCGCCCTCTCTGCCTTCCCTTCACATATATATTTACTAGGGAATATACTTGCATCGATCGAGGGGACTACATGTTTCATCCCAGCAGCAAATGTCTCCCTGATTGCGGTAGGCTTGCGGCATGCGGTGAAACATGTGCTCTACTGGAGCTGATGGTTTGGTTGTGGACGGTCTTGCTCTCTTCCGAGTTTTTTTCCACCGTTTCTAAGGTATGATCTTTGGTTCATTGCTGATATTGGGCAGTTTTGGTATGAACCTAGGTGTTGATGTGTTTTATCTCCTCGCATACTTCATTGTCGTCTACATGTCCTCTTCTGCTTTCTCTTCATCCGCACAGCAGACAAGCTTCAGATTCTACTATTTCTTTATTCCCTTTTAGCCTGATCTTCTGGTGTTGTGTCAAGTGAAGACAATGGGTGGTTCTGAAGCGACATTTTAGGTTCCATTATTCTGACATGGCCGGAGGAGGGGTGTTCTTGTTATATTCTTTCCGGTTCTAGCAGTCTTGAGTACGCCTTTTATAAATTATACAGATTCTCGAATATTCGCTAATATTGTACAGTAAGAATAATAATACAAGCCCGAACCACAAGCATATTACATCCAAAGCGGAACAATTTACGCATTAAACCAACTCCATCAAAGTACATGTATATAACCAGTACTTGGCTGCAACTTCCCATGGCAAACACTGTGTTGTCTTTTTGTTCATAATTGAACTTGATCTTTGTTTCGTTTCTGCATCTTTGTCGTCACCTTTCATCTTTTGTTCGCGCTCCGTTATCTTCTCCCCCGATCTTCCTTCCATCTCTTTCATTCGATCCTCCCGCCCGCTACTTTCTTTCTCTTCAGATCTTGTCGGAAATTGGAACTGGAATTGTTTGACAACAAAACTCACGATTACAACGAACGTGATCACAATAACAGAGCACTTCCATTTATGCCTTTCGACGGAAACAAACGCCTTTGAAAAGACTGAACTTGTACCTTTATTATAACATTCTTCTTCAATCATAACAAAGAACACATATCAATCTTCCGAAATGCCTCTCTCCCAGTTCTGTTGTAGGGTTATAGGTACATGAATTGCCTAATCATAGCGGATCACTCGTCCATAGCTTATCACTCAGGCTTGGCAGATTGCTATATACCACATACATATACATGTATCTCCGTCATACCATGTGTTCTTATTCGAATTAGATTGAAATAGCCAGATAATATATGTAGTTATGAAAGAAATGCTGATTATAATCCGTGGCTATTTGAAATATGATTTATTGATATTATGATCCAATATTCGTATTTATACCTGGGAGCCTGATCAGAGACTCCTCTGGAAACCTATCAGCTTGTAAAAACAAAACAAAAAAACAAGAGAACCCAGGAAAAGACCGAGTTCGAATGTCGAATTTTCTTCTATAAACTCCCACGGTTTCAATAACGATACCCACTAGGTTTCCACACTCGTGCCCGACATAGATCAGAAGAGAATCAATGGATTTTAATTCTAAGAAGGCACCGGCTCATTGTGCCCAGAAGAAGAGAAAAGTGGAAGGAAACTTAAACTTTGTCACGTTTTCTTATTTTTTCCTCGGTCTCATCTGTCCCTTTTCCTCTTCTCCATTCTTCTCCCATTCTTTTCTTTATAGACAAACAGCGTTCTCCTTTATATATCGGGGGTCCCGAGTCCTGACGGGTGGTGGTAGCCCGAGTTTAAGAAACGAAACTAAATCTCTTCTATATGAACAGTGAGCCAGGGCAGCAGTGGGCGTTGGAGTGGAAGGTGGTAATGGTATGCGAGAATTCCACAGCTCGATTTAGTACTAACGCTTATCAAATATACTGTACTGGTTTCCACTAGTTGCTGGTGTCGGCCCAAAGTCGGGAGGGACAGCACCCCAGGATCAGAAGAAAAAAATTGATATTGCCCCGGTTGGGATTCGAACCCAAGATCTCCTCACAGCTCTAAACCTACGTGCTGAGTTTTTGGTGTGTTAACCACTACACTACCAGGGCATGCCTTTTTCCGTGCTATAATTATGTTTGAACCCATATCCTCGAGCCCCCTTAGTAGGATTGGGCACTGTGTACGCAGAAGTGCTGTCTGCCGCAGTATTATACATCCCTTCTTACTAACTGGAGTCATTTCATGATTGCATGGCCATCTCAATTTATACTAATTTATACAATCAATTCGAACCAGGTTGAGAAATGAAATAAATCCTTACGTTTCTCTTTTCCCTGCTGCTCTGCCCTGGGACCTTCTTGACTTTGGAAGTACTTTCCCGGGCGGAGTAAAGAGAACAATCATTTTGTTGAAGGGCTGTTCCGGCATATATATTCTAGTACACCCTTAACATTGTATGTCGGGAGCCTGGATGCAGGACTAATCATTACCCGCCATTTGCGAAATTTCTTTTCGTGCTGACCTTTTATATATTAGGAAATTCTATATTAGGAAATTTGTGAAAGGTACCATAAGCCTCTCCTTTATGACCTGCGCATTCCCAGAATAATATATGTAAGCTGTAACAGAGTGCTCAGATTTCTAGTATTGTTTTGCATGGTACTCTTTCTTTACTCGATAAGTGCGAGGGGTAGGTTGTACTCCCGAAGCTTGTGTTGGATAATGTGGTCTACTCGAAAGATCTATAAAGAATTAGTAAAAGTATATTTAAGACCTTTTATATAAGTTTCCCCTCTATAATAGGTATATTCTAACTCTCTCGAAGGATAGACCTTTCCGTAGTAGTCTTGTAGTAGTGTAACGTGTATTGCATCAGGGTCCATATAGAAAATATATTCGTCGTACGCGGAGAAGCGTGGTTCTATTTCCCCCAAATATTAATTATTAAAGCTGTGGCGAACTAAGAATCTTGTAGCTCACAAAATAGCCCTCCACAACGGCCACAAATTCAGCACAAGATCTTAAGTTATAAATAATCCCCCACTCTTTATCGCCTTTGAAAGGATCACTATGGCAGCACCCCACCAGTACTTTCTTTTGGTGGGCTTGAATTGTGAAATCTATGATATTCAATGCATATATCATAAATTGCGGGGAGATGGGGGGTTGGTCCTTCTTAAGTCAAAGAACCTGTTGGTAGGGAAGAGATGTATCCAATGGCTGAGGTAGCCGGAGGCTGGTAACTCTATCAGAGACCCCCCGAAGAAGGTTAGGAGGGAATGTACGTATCTAGTTTTAGAGAATTACCTCTCAGGAAGATTATATTAGTAGTTAGGTAACGTATGTATACTTATTAAACTTTGGTGGAGAAATGCGAAGGAAATATCGATCATTACGACAGTGCGAAGATCTAAAGAATAACACCCCCCCCCCCGGGCCCCACCGTATGCTAAAGGCCATAGCCGCTCCAAGAGCTCTTAAAAAGACTCACCCGCCTATTAGTAATACTGTTATCATAATAATGCCTTAACCACGCACCTTTTCTTCGAATATCTATATGTAGAAAGAAAAACGAGTATGTAGCGGCTAACTTACTCTTTCCATTGGGGATTTCAATCTCCGGCTCCCACCAGGGGCCGGGTAGAGGATCATGCGGAGGATATGGTAATCTGATTGTCGTGGATGCCGGGCTCCCGGTATCCGATCTTAAACTTGTGGAGAAACCGTTATGAGCATTCGGGAGGTAAATCCCATAATGAGCCTCCTCAACTAAAAGACTGATGTAACATGATTTTCCCTAGTGAGATAATTCCCTTATATTTCTGCCGGGAACTCTATCTCCACAACAACAGTCAGTTTTCGTTTCGGCCTCTTAGAAATATTGGCTAATCCAGCCTCCCAATTCTCAATCAAAACTCTGATGACCTACCTGCTCGAATCCAGGGTGGGATATTAAAGATTGAAAGATATATTTAGTGATTATAACTTTGAATGCTCGAGCTCTTCTCTCAAAGTTTGTTCTCTATCCCTCAAGTAAGTGTCAGCGATACATATATTGTACATTGTAATTAAATTTAAACCCGAAGAATAAATTTTCATACGGTGACTTGAGGACATACGAGACGTCCTCGATGGAAATGAGGTTGGTCTTCATTAGTCTCAGATTATCATGACGGTGGGAATCGACTCCTCTTGCGGCTTTATGCCGGGAATGCACACGGGTGGTTCCTACTTTCTTTCTCACTCTCTTTCTCTTTTTTTCTTATTCCGAGGAATAAATAGTGCATTCGTCTATTTTATCAATCATAGTAAAGGTCTTGATCAAACGACGGTACTCGGGACACCAAAATTAGTGAGAATAAAGGTCATTATGGTTCTTGTTCGCACGTCCCAAGGTAGTGTGTTCTGGATGCCGGTATTGCTTTCAGATTCACTTGACGTTGTGTCGCATCGGATCATAAGTGACAAGTAGCGGTGGCGGGCGCAGTACTAACGAAACATTGGGTCTGTTAATTGTACGTTGGTTTGAACCTGAACAACTTTCTAGTCAACAGCAAGGTCACCACCTCTTTAGGGTCCTATCTCTCGCAACAACCCTCTCCTCACTCTTTCAATAAAACCCCTCTCTAGAAAAACACCCACTCCCTATCCGCTGTGTCCACAAGCGAGCCTTTCCTGTTTAAAGAGACACCAGTCGTGTAGCTCTCTCTACAACATTGTAGAGTGTCTGTCGACGTTGTCTCACTAAAAGCCCACTACCGACCCTCCTTCTCCCTCTCAACTCTTCTCACATCTTCCTGTCTCAACTAGTCTTCCAAACACTCCACAACCCTTCTTAATTTTCACCTCTAACTCACCCACACCTACTCTTTCCGGGCCACAGACCATATCGTACGTTGAAGTGCCACTACATACCCAGAGTTTATAAGAAAACACAAACAATTTACCATCCTTTCCCACACCATCGGAAGTCGCCCTCCCCTTTCCGCTCACGGACTTTGCCTTGAGATTACTCCAACAGCTTTTATTCACAGGCTTTTACCACGAAGCTTGTCACCAAGGCGCCCGCAAGGATACCCCACCCCGCGGGTACCGACATCTAGGCGTGCTCAAAAAAACAAAATCTAGAAATCCAGAGGTCTCTCAGTTGACAGGTAAAATGAACCGTAAACGTCGTCACGCCGGCAAAGGAGGTACGCATCGAATTTTCTACCACTCAGTCGCAGTCAATTTTTAACATTTTTTTCGATTAGCAACCCAGCCAAAGAAGAAGGCACGGCGGGGAAATATCATTTTAGTTGACCCCAGTGGTCCGCCTTCCTCTAGCGCTCAAACGGGCAGAACTGTCTCTGCTTCCATCAACACTCCCGCTCTCCCCATCACCCCTGCCGGCCATGCCGCTCCTGATGTCCCGGCAGGTTTGTCCGCTGAACAGCACGCATGGCTTGAATCTAATATCAACCTGGAGGGAAGCACCGCACCTTCATTTGTGTTAGTCATGCTCAGATTCAGACAACGGTTTCACATTCCGATTACCTTCGGTGGCGTCTGCAACAAATATTACTCCATGGTGTTTATGAACTGCGTAAATGAAACGCCAAGGCATCAGCGACCGGTCCCCACTGATAACTATCACTACCTTCGACTCCAGTACTTTGTGGCCTTTGAAGACCATGTTACAGTTCCTGGGGATGATGAGATGGAACAATCATACGTACGGGACGGATTTCCAAGCCCAGGTGAAGCGTGCTTCAATAAACCACCAACGAGAAGAATGCATCCGATTCACCCAAAGTACACATGCATCACACAAGTATTATGGGAAAACCGCTACACATGGAAGCAAATAATGTGGCTCTTTGGCGTCCAGGAGGATGAAGCGACGTTCAAAACTAATGACCGAATCTGGAATATTAACCGTCCGGGATTCTTGGAAAGATGGGCCAAGATTACATGATAGTCCTTTTATATGTTGTGCTGGACTGGCAGGAAAGTTATCATCGGTGCTGCACACAACTTTTTATATTTCGCTCGTTTTATAGTTACTACCTTCGTTTAGTTTAAGTCTCTCTTTATGAATAACTTCACGTATAACCGCTTTTAAAGTAGTGCACTTCCTACCTGTTCAACGTATATCAAATCCATCTATTTCGCATCGTTAACCTAGTAATGGACTTGATGGAGAGGTCCGTGGGATATGCTATTACTGCTTGACTTTTCTGTAAGTCTATATCTACTCAATGAATATGGAAGTGGAAAGTTGGTATACGTACATTCGCGCTACTTTAGCGGACAACTAAGAAACAATCTAGGGACGATATTAGGATGGCATACATGAACTTAGATGGCACTGGTATAGGTATATTAAGGCTACCTTGGTAGCTCCTCTCCTCTGAGGGTGGTCAGTGATCGCCCTGTTTCCCGGTCGTTTGGCAGATATTTGAAGAAATCGTTAGAAAACGTGGACTTTGTCAGTCGTACGATTCATAATAATGGGAGTCTATGGTTGTGTCATTTTAAGTTGGGAGTGATTTCCGGGCTGAAAGAAGTTGTCCGGTTTGACCGACAAGGTTGAGGCGAGGTTATAAGTGAGTGATGATGGTACTTCCTCACGTAAGCAAAGAGTGCCGCTAAAATCCAATGAATAGGTTGGAAAACTGTGAGGTGTAACGGCACCAAAGATATGTCCACGTGCAGGTCTTGGTATTGGGTAGTAGTTCGGCCTGGATTGCCCCACCTAGACAGTTTTTGCAGGCAGTGGATGTACTTGTATACACGTCAACAGCATGTTTCAGATCATAAAGTACATGTAATACGAGACATGAGTTCCACGATGTTAGTGAAAAAGATTAGATACATACTAGCACACACAGGTCAAGTCAAATTACTTTCACAATTGCGGGTATGATGTGCCCTCCCTTAAGAAAGTCAGTGTACAACTCACCCTGCAAAACTTCAAAAAAAGAAATTGCACTCTGCGCTTAAACCTTTTGTGGATGGGCTCATATATTTGCTTTTTAGAGTAAAACACGATTTGGTCTGAACAAATTCCAAATAGCAGTCATGTTTATAGGGAATCCTGTACTAAACACGAAATGTAAGTATAGTACAGCAAAATAGTTCATCGTGGCTTCCACCTAAACGGTACTTATCAGCTGTTCAGATACTTCAAACTCATACATTCATCCACCTATTCGAGGCATTCTCGACATTTTTCTTATTCTCATTCAATTACCATTTCAATCCTGTTCTAACTCAGTTATCAATATCAAATATAATTAAATTTAAAAACTTTTCTCTTATATTATTAACAGTTGATGAGAGCATTCGTTTTATATCCATCCAACGCCCGTCCATCTGGTTCTCAAGAACAATTGCAAAACCCGCTGCCTCAGGACATATAGTTATAGGTTCTAGCGACAATCAATCCTAATTTGGCAGAAATTGTATATGTATAGCCCCGCTTGTGGTCTGGTAGGAGATGTTTTTAATATGTTATTGAGCTGTTTCTTCCAGCTACCATAACTGCGTACACACTGGTCCAGCTATTACCGGGTATTAGGTTAGATACGTCGATAACTTGCCGCTTATATAGGTTTCTACGTACGCGGCAAAGGTAAACGTGATATTTCCACACCCCCCCCCCCCCCCCTCTCCTTTCCCGCTACCATTCCAGACTCAACCTAGGTACCGCGTCGAAGAGTTCCGCGTAATCCCATGAGACCCTTGCAAGAGGCTCTTTGATCATTCAGAACCGGAAGCTTAATATTTGGGACTCGGGATATTTTTCTAGTTCATCTCCCGAGAGACCTCAGAGAAAAAAGTCTACCTCCTCCCGAATTCAAAAAACCTTATATCCAGGGGCCGGTATTAAAATCCCCCCACCTCCCACTCGGCCTCTTACTGGGCATGTACAACCACATCCTTGTGGATACACGGCCTATACATCAACACTCCGCATATCATCCATCCGTGATGGTACAAGTTCCGAGCACGTATCCTAGAACCGGCTGGAGAGCCTGAAGGTACAGGGACCATACGTTTCCTCTTTGTCCCGTATATAAACCTCTTCCGTCGTCGTTCCCTCTTTGTTCTGCTCTTGCTTTCTGCGTTCTTCATCATATATCCCTCTTTTATCCTTATCCTTACCTCAACGGAGGTTAACCGGGAACTTTGCTCGCCTTACAACGTGTCTGAGAGAAGGAGCTCTGCCACCCACCATTCCTCCCCACGACCTTTCGGAATTTGGATTTCTTGTATTTCCATCCAGAAACAAAGGTCTTTTCTAGCCATTATTTTGAATGGCTATCCTTCGTTTTAATTTCATGGGAATACCTTGAATCTGAGCATATTCATGGGCTTTCCTGACAGAAAACAACATTGACTAAGGTCAGTCTATCGTTTGACATACTTCTAGAAGTCGGTATACATATATATGCGTAGCTGACATTTGGCTTGGTGGTAAAGCATTCTGCTGGGTCCTTGGCCAGCGAGATTTCTCACTGCCTGCCTTGGGGCACGATTTAGAAGATATATTTGTGAGCTTCTCTCAAAATTCACTCAAGTTACTTCGTCGTTGCTGATTTACCATGGTTCTAGTTTCTAAATCCGAAAGGGGAGAGTATGTTTCATCAATCTGGCTATCATTAATGGGTCCTTATTTTGCTGGTATTCGTATAGTGTATCTGAAAAAAAATGCCGTCCCTTTAAGCTATGGAGGACGTTCTGTCAGTTCTCTCTGACCGGCCCAAATCAAAGGTGGCTAGACTAACAGTTTATTCTCCAGAGAATCCCACCAACGCATCAACACTGGTTTGAAGAGGTTTATCAATATACACGCTTTCCTGACTGTTTTCTTTGGAAACTGCAAGTGTAAAGTATACCCCGCTATATTTATATCTTGGTACATTGCCTGACACCCTAAGCAGCTTGGAGCTAGAATAGTACTTTGGCTACTCCACTGTCATTACCACCCAGATATGGACCAATAACTACCCGTCGCCATATCCTCAGAGTCTAAGAAGCCCTGTAGAGGTTTCGGTTCAGGCAAGGCATTCCCCGGAGCCTACCCCTGATCCATAGAAATCTTTCGCAGATGCTGGACTGTATTTTCTCGCCTCCCCCTCTTCTTTTCAGTCCATGCGCACTGGACAAATATCATACCAAGAAGGAGACGATTTTGATACATAGCTGGATGATCCGGGGCTCCATCACCAACATCTGAGTGGCATCTATCGAGGCCCCTCCCTCTCTCTTCATCCTGGTGGTGTGGCGTTCTCCGCTGGTTTACTCTTACACGAGCGATACAACATAATCGAACAACTCTCTTCCCCCCGCCCTCCGGGCAAGGAAAAGAAGCCCCATGGGCCGAACCCCGCATTAGATATCTCAATCGAGGCTAATAGGGCTGAAGGAAATGGACATATTCTCCTCAATGATTCTTTAAGAAGTATGACCACCATTCCCCCCCGAGGTTATTCCCGATTCACCAAATCGATTTTCCACCGGACTTAGGGCTTTCAGCTAACATACTTCTAGATGCAGACAAGTAACCCCTCAGACTTTAGGCATAGGTGATCTATTCACCCTTAGGTATCCTCCTGTGAGGTTACTGCATCGTTATTTTACCAATCGGTACTCTGAATACCGACTCATCCTCGTCCCTGATCCCTTGTCGTTGTGGGTGTCAAACGTCTGGCACATCATTCGCCAACCGACGCCCCCAAACTCATTGGCCAATCGACGTCCCCAAACTTGATTGGAGGTCTGTCCTAGCTTGCTGAGCTGCCGTGCGGGGTGCCCCACCACCGCTATATGATATTTAGCGAGGCACATAGTGACCGTCCTTTCTCTGCTTGCCCTGATTTGCCGGGTTGCGGAGCAAGATTTGATGTTCGTTTCTTTCCCGCTTTCCTTGAACATTCCCTAGCCGAGGGCAAGTATTGGGGGCTATTTTCTCTGTTTTTGTTGGCGTCTTATTTTGTCCATTCTGTTTTTCTGTAAAGTGGTAGCGCTGCTTCACTGCCAGATGATATCGATATGTGTGATACCAAAGTGCACCCTTTCAGACATTTTTCTTCTTTTGCGGTGGGGGCTTGCAGAGAACATATCTAGAAGTTCTGTGCTAGGGCATCAATGCTATCCCCAAACCATTTCTTGATTGGCTGTTTACGTCGGAAGCAATCTAGTACTCTGCATTTCTTCGCGTGATCTGTGCCTTTTCATGCGTAATTAGAAAAACACTCCTTTGTATTAGTTTCTTACGACTTGACATCTGTGACAATCACTCTGATCTGCGTGTGAACGTGTGCTTGCTAAGCCTGGCCTTTATCTCCTTTCATGATCTTATGGAATATTTTGACTTACTATATTAGAGCTCGGTCCCGATCTGCGTGACGAATTAATCAATCCGGTGCTAACTCCATGCTTACCTCTATCGTGGAACAAACAACCGTATACGGCTCCATAGGAAAGTGGAGGAAACATGTGACTTTCTTGTAGTAATCATGGAAGATATCAAGGATGTGTTTTGTTTCGATGAAGCAGAGGAGACGAAAAAATATTTGATGGGGAAGGAGCAGAAAGAAGACATGTAAGGAACTGAACGCACGTAACTTCCGAACTGTATGATCCCTTTAATCCTTCTAAAGAGGGACGTGTCATCCTTGGCGGAATATACCCCAACCAGATTTCACTCTCTTCAGGGTAGCCACATCTTCCCGCCTTGCTAATTTCTTGGCAAGGAATCCCGCCAGGGGTATCAAGACTTGTTCGTTCACCAGATTGAATTGTGGATTAAAGTGAGGAAATACCTCTCTCCATATAATCAATACAGCCAGTATGTACAGTTCTAATGAAAGGGGAAAGGAGTTCTATACCACGGTTTCCGATGGGAAGTGACTCGGATACCATTCGGAAAAGGTCTGAAACGCTGAACCCAGGTACCATTGAGTGTGAATTGTCGTTTCCAACCAAAAGCCTCCCAGCTGTCCTATCAGTCAAAACATGCAAAGAAACGTATATGAACAATTTTCAGCCTGTTGAACTCTGCCCAGAATGTGCGAGGATAAACTGGAATCTCTTTTCCTAGCTAGACTCATATCACTTGGATGTCGTACGTACTGGACATAGGCTTTAGTATTATCATCCCGTACTAAACGTTGAAAAAACGGTGGAAGACTTTGATTATACGTTCGTTTGGGGTTATGCTTCAGGATAAAGAGGTCTACGCGATTTCTATCACTAAAAAAGAAAGCTTGCGATACATACTCTAAACGTTGAAGGGTGTCTACCCTTTATAGAAAGCCCTGAACCAAGCTTTTGCTGTAACTCGTTGTAGTGATAGTCCTCAGAATCTGTATATTTAACTTCTCATGGTATACCTACTCTAGTTAAAATTTCAACACTAGCTTTTTCTTGCGACCTCCGAGACCACCAGTCGCAAGGACATGTACATGAAATCATATAAGCCATGCAGAAGTGGTCCTTACATCTGCTCTTAGGATTTGTCGTCCCGGGTATAAACAATTTCTTCAAGTATCATTCATTAGCTCTCTTTCGTGCCATAAGGGGGAGACTATATTTACTAGGATAACAAAATGATAATCCGAGAAAACCGTTGAACGCTGGGTCATGGATTATCACTCGACGGAATTATTACGATAAAAATGAAAGTTCACTGGAATAGAACGCGCCAGGAAAGAGGTTTTCCTTGGAAGGGAAACCACCATCTACGTAAACCAGTCTATTTACCCGAAGAGTACCCCTGACCTCCTCTCGTCCCCTTGGCCAACCGGGAAATCGACCGAGGAACAACTTCAATTCTCAATGCCGTGTGGCCATTAGTTATAACGTACGTTATTGGTATTATACGACTTTTTTGCATGCAGCCGGTCCCTGTTATTGTGTGTCTTCATGCATGATATATGCACGTAACACCTGGACCGTTACCTCAGTTCCTATTCTGGTCTTGACGTCATTCCGTCGCTAAAGATAATTTTGATTCCCAGATTCTCCCATTTGTGCGTCCTATCGTTACCGCAAAAATATAATCGCCTATAAATAATATTCTCAAGTCGTAGAGCCCGCCTAGGCCCCTCACTTGGGGAAACACATCCCGCCCGCGGGGGACGCGGGTAGCTTGACCAACCAGACGCATCTTCTCCTCGCTGCATTAAATGTGATTGAACACATGCTCCGAAAAATCGCTGTGAATGGAATATTTCCTACAGGCTTAATTTTAACTATATCCAGTGAGTATACCCTCACAATATCAAACCTCGCTCTTGGCATATCACGAGTGATATCCCGTGATGCCCTCGACTGGTCGGTGATCACGTCCACACCAGCGCCATGCATTCTATGCGTGAACGATGAGTCTACGTATGTCATTAGGAACGCAGAAGTTCAACCAGTCTTATCCATCCGCTACAACTACCACTCCCCTCCCTCCCTTACTCTTCCCTCACTCCGTGTTCCTCACCACTGACATGCCTCCCTGCATGTACACCCCCGAAAGCACCATATTTTGTCCCACATCAACTCCAGGTGTGAAAATAGGGTATGAAGACGCTTCCTACGCCCCTTATGGGATGTACAGGAATGAAAGTTACTGTTTCGAGTCAGTCCCTGCCCACAAAACACAGAATTCTCACACGTATGACTCCCCCCCTCCCCTTCCCCTCACTCTCACCCGCCCAGGGAAATCAGTGAGCACTCCAACCTAACTGACCAACTGCTACTATAGACCTCCGTGGCCCAGCTCAGTCTATCTTCAGGATACATATGCCGCTCATTCGCCCGGTGTGTTGCTGGGCCATATGGTAGAGAAGATTCTTCCTGCACCGAAAGTCAGCGGCGGACTGCCCCGTCCGGCCACTGCAACCAAGAGGTTTAATGAACCCCTTTTGGACTTGCCCCCAGGGTACGCGCAATGGGCTCCATACACCATCATCCCAAGGTCGAATGAGCCTCGCATCTACTCACCCGAAGATCCGAAATATTGGATTCCCGAAGGGCAAGGTAGTGGTCCTGATGGACACATACATCTGGACGCTAGCACCCATACGACTTTCACAGCAAAGTCGAACGAGCCCCCCATCTACTTACCTAACTATCACCAGTCTTGGGTTCCCGAAGGCCAAGGGAAGGACAGTCCTGATAGCCGCAGGCATCTCGACCCCAGCACCTATAAACATGTCGCTTCGAAATTGAACGAGCCCAGCATTTACTCGTCCGGATACCCCCAATTTTACGTTCCCCAAATGAAAGGCAATGACAGCCCGGATAGACGCATTCATCTCGACGCCAGCGCCCACGAACGCAACCCTGATGTCTTTCACTATGTCCAGCCCTCGCCTAACCGTCTCCGGGATCCTCGGGGCCGCATGTTGCTCGACCACCTCCACGCTGCCGCTATGCGGACTGAAGAGAAGGAGGCTGCAACCAGATACCTCCCTATCTCTCCATTGACCCCGATATTCCCCAAGGATATCCCAAGTCTAGCATCTTCTGCCAAGGTTAATACTAATGTCGAGCCCAGAGCGGCCTTCGATCTCAGAGTAGATACGACAATTGACTCGAGGATCGTTGAGAGATTGAGCCGGCTCCTGGTGCCGAACTGTCCGCCGGAGTCGATGCTTGCGTGGGAGATACAGCGGCGGTGGAGGCGTGAGGTAGAGTCGGAGTTGACGATGCCAGAGATGATGCACCCAAGGCCCCGCCGGTGGTAGGTTTTATGACTGGTTTGGTTATGGGACATATCCATCCAGTATGTGAACCGGCTATGATGGTTATGCTCCCATCGTGGAGGGGTATTGGAAGGTGATCTGTTCGGTATTTGGAATGATCTTCCTCTATCATGAAAGTTTCGGGCTTTTATATGCTTTCAAGTGGTTGAGTTATGGCTTCTTTTTTTTTTTTTTTTTAGCTGCATATAGGTTTCATAAATGGGCATATGAGTAGCGGAAATGTCAACTATATACACCTGTATTAGCATCTTCTAGCTGATTCGGTGTTGGGAGAGTCGAACGACTGCGTGGGGTATATTCTTGTCTGATAGAAGTCATCCAAAGAATATAACCTGTTTCCCTGCCACCACGGAAAGTCCCCATGGATCGGATTGTGTTTGTCCATAATTCCGCAGTGGATAATACAAGATATAAAATCGGTTGTTGAGCAGCTGGCACGTAGAGTTGTAGTGGTAGGTGGGGGGTGATTGAGTACGGTCCGGCTAGTTCAGCTTGATTAGCATGGGATGCAATATTTGATCCCGGGAAAGAGAGGAAACAGAAAACAGCACCATCTTTAGCAAGGGAATTTAGTTACAGTTAGAACCACTAATCAAAGCTGTTATGTTGCAATTGTTTCGGTGAATTTCATAAACTTTCAGTCATCCCATACCTTACATAAACAAACCCTAACTTCGAGAAACCTGCGCTTTATCAAAATGTCTCATTTTATTAAGGTCTTACTTGATATATATAATCTATTAACATATTCAATTATAGGTTGTCGGCAATTTGAAAAGCTGCATGAATGTTCACGGTCACAAGTGTAAACTTTAGCTTCACAGGACATCACTCGAATGCCAAGACCCACGAAAATAAGTCCCTAAATTGTTTCTTCTCTCCATGTATACGCAGTAGAAATTGTGAAGATTATTATTAATGCTACGTATTATGTGCACTACATATGAGAGCACACGTAGTACATGAAAATTTCCCCACTTCACCCTGCCTCTCGGGACTCTCCTTCTCTTCATTCTCTTCTCTTCTCTTCTTCTCCTCTCCTTCTTCTCCTTCTTCTCCTCTCCGCTATCGTCCTGAGAAATATCGATAATTACCTGCTCCTTAAACTTCAATTTCTAAATTGTTCTGCGCCCTATCGCCGAGAGACAGCAAAAGCGGTAAGAATCCCAAGTTTACATGACTTCTTGCGCTCGGGTTAATTATTAACGTTAATTCTCCTTGTTGTGAAAAGATCTCGTTGACCTTCACCAATCCTAATACCATCGTCTTCATCACTTATTTGTCTACCTTATCAAGTAAGATAAAATGAGAAGAAACGTGTAAGTACTCCAAGATCCGTTGTGCATGACTTCTCGATGCTGATATTCGAGCAGGAGGATAGTCCCCACGTACGCCATGGCTAATGGATTTGATTACCTTGGTGGGGGGTATGACACCTCATCACTTAAAATTCTTGAACCCGGACTCTCACTGACCGCTACCAGATATGTTTTCTCGACCGCTGAGCCAGCTGGCTCCGTGCACTCTTTCACTTCGGACGCTACTCATGGCTCCAATTGTGAAGAATTGTTTGAGGACGATCTTCCACCAATGGCTGTTATCAGCCGTCTCTATGATGTGCTCGAAGAGCTCATGATGGTCATGAGAGCTCGCGGTAAGGCTGACTCGCAAAAGGAGGCTAAGCATACTCATGAATCTCCTCTTGCTAAGAACTTGACTCTGTTCGGGGAGATCACACCTTCCGCGAAGGCTGCTGAGGAGCGTTCGGGAATGGAAGGTTCCGTCCCTCAAAAGCTCAGTGTTGGATTTGAATTCGGGCAGAAAAAGCCGGTTACTTTCACCGCTGAGAAGTAGTCGGCGGATATGTTTTCTTGTATCTGTTCCTTGTTGGAAATGGTTTCAATTAGGATGTCATCATATTTGATATTTCCTGGGAGGCGTTTTTGTTTTCATTGAAAGCTCTCTGATCATAATCAAGCTTTGTAGATTTGTCAATCTAAAGCTACGACTTGAGGATATACAGGAGCTCTTGGCATAGACAGAATATGTCTGTGTTTAATATATTTTCTTGCTAGCCAGATTGCAGTGACTCGGAATGATTACTTTCATTCTCTTGCTTCTATTTCGGAGTATCAGAGGTGTTCCACAAGGAAGAAATCATGATGTTGAACGCTGCCGATGTTCCATATCTTCAGTAATAAGCTCGGTGGATATACTACATACATGTAGTACGCACTCATATTATTGATTTGCAAAGTGATTAGACGAGGTTGGAAGGTGACTGACTACCCGTGTCTTACGGCACGTGCATTATAAAGAAATCGCGACGTCCTGTTTGCTGGGGATCGCATGTGATTATGCGGATATGCTACCAGCATTTGAAGGAAGGGTTCGAAAATCCCCTGTAACCCTAACCCATGAGATATCCGTTATCTGTCTGCAACTGTGTACCACAGCACAGTGTCTAAGGTATTTACAAGTACCTGTCTATCTCCACTCCTCATGGGGCACCAATGCTTTCCGACCCTTCCTACCTCCTCATCTCATTCGGATTCCGGGCAGATATCGAATCGAAATGTGCTTGGGTAACTTTCAAAACGGAGACTTCTATCATGCAGCTCAGAGCACTCAGTGATTTTCCCTAGCTCGAGGCACCTCACTTCTCTCACGGGCCTTAATTCAGATAAACCCGCATCGACTCAGCTACAACACCGTCCAATGCCAGCTAAACAGCAACTTTGAGCTTTTGCACCCTTCTGATCACTCGGAGGCCCCCCGCTCTGGCTGTCATCCCGAATAGAGGAGATCTACACTGCCCCCACAAGCGAGAACCAGTGAAGGCTGCCAACTGTTCGTCCTTTGGTAAACTGGAACAGAAGCGCCATGCAGCAGAAACACACCTGATGATAAGAGCTCTCGCACTGGATAAGTATCAATTTTTTTTTATCGGACCCATGATAATCAGGGAAGATAGCCCTCTTTCGTAGCTCTCCCGCAGTCCGTGCACTGATACTCTACTGACACCAATACCTAGGTTCCATGTAGTACCAGGATTCCCGTAAATACGGTTACTGGTTCGGAGATACTCGGTCTTTGCATAGGGAGATTCGCTGTCTATGTTGGAGACTTCGGGACGCCGGGTTGAGGTGTCCATTGAGAAATAATTGCTTCGGGTGGGTAGAGTACATGTTCCTAATGTCGAGTTGTTGCTCCGAGATGTGGTTATTATACTGACCTGTCAAGTAGGGAACTACGTACGCTCGTTCGCCATGCGCACCGGAGCCTTCTTTCGCATGACCAGCACACGTTCTCTCACGAGCCTACAGACTCTCATTTCACAAGCCAACCTGAAACTCACCTCTAGTCTCAATTATCGTCATTACCGATCCCCGCACTTTCACGAGATCGGACGAAATTGGTCCCTGCACTTGTTGTCCCCCCTACATGAGACATCGTTTAAGGTACTCCATTCTCCCCCTTCCTTCTCTCTCTCTCTTTTTTCTTCACCCATTGGTGGTGGTTCCCCGCAGAGAGCTCAGGTACACATACACACGACAAAACTCTCACTAGCAGTCTTGGCAACTGTCTGTTGAGCCTCATGTCGACGGTACGTCATGGGTGCAACGCAACTAGACGTGGGCTTGTTCGTGTCATCTGATGTAGAAATTTTTTTTCCTCTCCCCTCCTGCGGGGTTGCAATGGAGAGTGGGTAGAATTGCTTTCGCGCCTTTTTTTTTTCTTGGGTCAATGATTTGACTAATATTGATTGTGTGTGGAGTGTATAGCTGAAGGTAGACACAGTTTTACAAAGGATAAATACGCCATATAGAGTGAGTTGAAATGGTGGGGGAGATGATAATAATAATAATAGTGTAATGATGAGGTGAGAATGATAATGCGCTGAGAAGAGTATAAAAAATCCCAACCGACCGACCGCCTGCTCCAAGAACAAAAGGAAGATGGAGAGAGCCAAAAAAACAAGAACCGAACCCGAACGCCTGAGCCCAAAAAGAAAGAAAAGCGCCAATCAAAGAAACCCAACCCGCCCAAGATGAGGATCCTGGTGAAGATCTACATAGTTCTATGTAGGGCCGGAGTTAGCACTAACAACGCTACCGAGCTCTCGCGGGAAAAATAAAAACCGGGCCTACCTCGAATCAACTCCGTTGAGGGTCAAAGTCAAAATATGAAAACATCCCCTCTGGTGCGTCTGGTATATCCGGCGTTGGCAGTCTGCTTATTCGCGGAGCCGGAGGAGGAGTGGGACCGCAGTAGGTATTTGTGGGTACGGGGTTGAGGAATAATGTTATTGAGAGCTGCTTCTGTGAGGTTCGTGGGTGGTAGAATAACATCCTCGAGGGAGGTGGAGGTGCTGTGAGACTTTGCGACATTGCTACTACGGGCTCTAAGTGTATCTCTCTGTGCTAGTGTTAGTTTTCCTGAAGCTACACAGACAGAGATAGGAGGGGCACATATAGCATACCTATCTATATACGTTCTACTTGCTGCCGAAGGAAGAAAGGAAAAAGAGAAACCACGAACGGAGGAGGAGGATTTCGGATTATGAGCTGAGGAGAGGTGGGGGTGTACAGTCTTTCGAAGGGAGGAACCGCCGAAGCTTTAAATGCTCCCAGAAAACACCCCGGTTTCCGGTCGTATCCATTATCCATGCGTGGTTACCACCACTCACTTCCACTCCCTCCGGGGCTGTCTATCTACCTACCACTCACTCACTACCTCATCCGCCTCCGCCGTCCGTCGTATCGAGGGGAAGGGGGGGGGGGGGGGGATAAGTTGACGTAAACGAAGAAGCAGAGGTGTGTGATTCCTAAGCGAAAACCAATTTATGGTTGTGTAGCCCCTCCCTCATCCCTACCTTACATTTACCTCCCCTGTCTCTGCCTGCCTGCCTGCCTGCCTAGAGCAAGTAAGTACCTGCTTGTCTACCTGCCTGCCTACTGCCTGCCTGCCTGCCTTCCCACCTCCCCGGCTGCCACCCCTGCCTCGGAAACCCGTGGGGTCGGCAACGCGTTCGCGTCGTAAGACTACAAGAGAGCCGCATTAAGGTTATCTCGCAGCCAGCCATACATATCCACCATACGATGAATTTGTAAGACTTCCAGAACGATCCAGGAAGGAAGCCCAGGTCAGTTCCTGGAGTTCCGTGTCCGCGCGCAGTGATTGGTTGGGAAAAGGGCAACGCAACCTACCAACCAACGTAACCGTGCAACGCAACCAAACCAATCCTGAGCGCTCGGGGTGAGGTGCCTGACGAATCAATCGAAGCGGAGTGGCCGTGTCGCTCGGTCGGTCGGCGCTCGGAGGCTTGCTCTCCGGCGGAGTGGCAGGCCGGCGCGACGATACGGTACGGTCGGCAGGTTGGTTTGGTTGGTTACACCGGGGGTGACTTATGGGAATGAATATGGATTGGGACCGGATGGGAATATGATCGAATAGGTAGATGGGGGATGGATGGATGGGATGGGCCGCCAATACGCAATGCCTTACGTTGATGTGCTTGTTTTTTTTCCCCCCCTTCGATTTCACTTCTCTCGTCCCTCGCTCACTATTTCCCCTTCCTCACTTCTCCAGCGAGATACACGTGCAAAAGTAGGTCTGTTTTGTGCGAGTGCAGTTCCGGGGGGTTGTGTAACGATCACCGTCGATCCCCACCGTCCTTAATGAACCCATCATCTCACAGTAAGTACCTACAATACCTACTCTACACAGCCAGTTTCCAGTTCGCGAATAGATTGGTAGTGCCCTGCCTATCGGAATATTCTCTGCTACAGTTATGCTGCTGCCTAGATCACTTAAACCTAGGGC
This sequence comes from Morchella importuna, assembly GCF_003444635.1. Taxonomy (NCBI): domain Eukaryota; kingdom Fungi; phylum Ascomycota; class Pezizomycetes; order Pezizales; family Morchellaceae; genus Morchella; species Morchella importuna. The sequence goes on along the minus strand of NW_025763398.1, from coordinate 180,249 downwards.
TGACAACAACGAGGATGAATTTGCCCCCCTTATCCCTTAAGTTCTACCTACTCTGCTACCTAACCAGCGCTGCCTCCAGATCAACACGACCTGAAATGAGCGCCCAGTGAAAACGTGGTCACGTGACCACCAATTTGTGGGTTCCGGATTATTCTCTTGACGACAATGAATGCGAGTTGGTGTAACGTGGGAGTGGAGCTTGTTTTTGGCAGACGGACACGTACTCGCGCTTTGCTCTGTGTATGGCTGGATGGATGGAGATGGATGGGGCGGGACGTAAGACGTGTGGTGGGGGGGTTGTGCTCGTAGAAGTACATGTAGGTAGGTAGGGTAGAGTATATGTAGCGTCGCTGTACCGTACCTGCGCTGGAAGTTGGAGTTGTGAAGTGCGTCATGTGATGTACTTCTGAACAGAGCTGCGTGTGGTTCTGGGGATGCGTCTACTCTACATACGTGGGCGAGGATAAGATCTATAGCTACTCTAGATCAGATCCGATACGCGCAGCATTGCAATTGGTCCGGACTTTGTGGGGATACGGCGCGGCGGCGCCAGCGGGTATAACGCGCTGTCTCCGGAGGTCCGGACTAGTCCGGGGGATATGATGCCCGCACGCACGAATGGGCGGCGATGGCATGGATATACGGGGCTCTTGTCATTGGCTACTACCTATAGCTACCTATCGAGCGATATGTATGCAGGTTAGGAGCTCTTGCCAGGAACAGCCAAGACGCAACCTGGTTATGCAATGCAGTTACGGATATGGATATGGATATGGATATGTATAGACGCCGTAGGGCTGACACCCCCCGGCCACTCTCAGTCATCTAAGATAAGAGAACGATAGCAAGACAGCGAGACGGCTTTGGAGCTAGCTTTGGAGCTAGAAGGTGGTGGATGTGATGTGGTGCGTTACTCGGACCCCCGGTGGGCAGCTGAGGGGAAGCTAAGGGTTCCGTACCGGGGACTTAAATATATCGATTGAAGGCTGAGAGACTTGTAATCACAGTAAGACGGGTAGGTCGGCGTGGGAGGATGGGTAGGAGGGGTGGAGGGGGGGAGGGGGTGGGTTGGTGGGTTGGTGGGTTTTCCGGGGGGGAGGGGGTGCCGTTGAGATATGGAGGTGGGAGATAGATCATAGATCTCTGGGAAGGTGAGGTGAGCTAGGTGTGTATGTGGGTTGGGTTGAGAGGGTGTGTTAAGACTGGGAGTATAGGAGACTACGGGGGCGGGGGTGGTGATGTGTGGTGGGATGGTGGGGTGGAAGTACCGTATTGCATTTGATTTACTGGTACAGCTCTCTAGAGAATTCTACGGGCGCCGTGTTAGTTCTGGAAGATCTTGTCTGGCATATTTAGGCCGTACGGCGCCGAGGCTGTAGCTACCGGACGTGGTACATGGTGTTTCCGGTGAAGCATATCGCAATTATATAAGAAAGCTCTCATAAGCTTATCTTTCTTGATCTGATCTGGGTAGCTATGTAGCTGTTTTATATACCGTGTCAGATGGGATGGGGATGTGGGGTTTACTATATGTGCTCTTTAATTGACACTTGTTCTTCCCGTAGGTTCTATCTGTCGATATTGGAGAGGTTGCATGTTGTCCATACTTGATGATACACATTCACTATCATAGCCCTCACTTCGTACAATCAGATCTAGACCATTTCTTAGCTAGCTACAGCCTGTGCGTCTCTCTATCTCCCAAAGAAAACAGCATTGACGAGCTGGACCTCTCTCTGGCTTTACTCGACCTCCATCTCCCTCCCGAATATATAGAGAAAAGCCAAACCTATCATAACCCCACCCTCTCGCAATTCCATCCACACCAAACCTCCAGCGCTCGCTCAGAGGGAACAAAAGTCTGTGGTTTGCTAACATTGAAGTACCTCTCTCTAAATTCCATCCGCCTAGCAAAATTTGGCCACCGCGGTGGTGGGTGGAGTTATGATGGATAGGTTTTTGCTGTATATGTATATGAACCCTCCTGCCTCAGAAGTTACATCCCAAAACCGGACTATTGCACTGCACTGGGTTTGTTAATAGAATCACTACTGCCATCAACGAGCTAGCTGGCCGTACATAATGTAAATACCACATCATGGTCATGATCGTGCCTTCCAATCCAATCCATTCCCATACCTAACCCCCCCCCCCCAGTATTTTTCTTTCTTTAAAAAAGTGAAAGGAAAGGGACCCCCATAGCCATAGCCAACCGAGCTGAATTAAACGCCGGAAATACAAAAAACCCACATGCACCCAGAATTGATAACGAAAGAAATAAAACATCACAAACGGAAGGAAAAGAAGCGCAGAGAATGGAAAGTTAAAAAGAAATAAAAGTAGAAAACAAATAAAACACCCACTACCCACTACCCACTACCCACTACCCACCCTCCCTACTGCTCCCCCCTCCACCATCCCCCCTCCGCCCCATCGCCTCTCTTCCGATGCCTCCCCTCAAACCTCCTCCCATCCGGATACGAGTCCTCCGGATAATGTCTCACACTCACGACCTTCGCCCAGCTCACCTTCTTCCGCTTCTTCCCCACCTTCTTCTCCTCATCTGGACCGAGGGGGCGCTTCAATGACGGCTTCATCGCAGTGGTCGTCTTTCCGGTCTCGTTCTTCTCTTTCGTCTTCATCTTTCCCGCCTTCTTCCCAGCGCCAGCCCCACTACCCTCCTCACCCTCCTCTTCCTCGCCATCAGAACAAGACCCACAGCTCGACCCACCACAGCTAGAGCTCGAGCTCGACGAGACGTCCTCATACAGCGGCCGCTCCACCATCAGCAGCAGGTACAGCGCGTGGTCCGAGATTGTGCGCTCGTGCGGGGTGGTGGTGCGCGGGGTGCTGCGGGGGCCGGGGGGAGGTCGGCGGCGTCGCGGTGGAGGTGGGTGTATTGCTGTGGAGCGGTGGGGGCGGTGGGGGAGGCCTGCATTTTTTGTGGACGGTGATGGGGGTTATGGCTGGGCTTGTGGTGGGTGGTGGTGGTGGTGTTGGTGGGATATATTTAGGACTGATGGGAGGGGAGGGTTAGGTATGACGGCAGGGTGGTGTGGTGGTGTTTGTTAAACGGTGATCCCGGGTATGTAGGCAGGGAAGCAGGTTTTGAGGTTGACGTTGAGGTGATTGTGGTTGGTTCGTTGGTTGCGAGGCATCGGGGTGGCTATTGGAGGAGTGCGCAGCGGTGCAGTCAGGTGCAGTCAGGTTGCGGTGGGATGGGTCAATGATTGCGGAGCCGCTATTTGTGGTGGTCGGCAACGGAGATGCGGATAGAGGTGGGATTGGAGAGGCTATATATGGAGATGTAATTATCATGGACAGGAGAGAAGTGAAAGAAAACAATACCATGGGCGAGGCACCTACTCTGGAGGGATAGGTAATGCGGTGGCTGTAAAAAGAAATGATCGATAGCTGTACTAGGGTGTAGCGAAAAGTGGTCAGAATCTGATAAGACAAATACACCTATTCACCGCAGCATTCACTTGTCAGATCCTGATCACTTACCCTCAACACCCGGTACATACATGGCTCATCACTCGGGTTGCGGTGGCAGGTATACAGTGTGGCTTTGGCTATCTGCGTTCTTTCACTTTGACCTTGACCTGCTTCTTCTTCGTTGGGGCAATGCTGTCATATGGGCTTGTCTACTATATATACTTTCATGGGCAGAGCTTGAGCGATTGAGATTTCCTTCTGTGATTCGTCTGGGAACAAAATCTACACTAAACTCCTGCTTCGCTCCAAACGCCCCAGTCCGCCATAAACCTTGCCTTACACCACTCACGGCGGTATTGTCTGTAATAAGGTACTAGCTAAAGAGGAGATATGAAAAGAGATAGGATAATACTGCCAATTGAACAGAGAGAAAAGACGAAACAAAAGATGCCTAATTCTACAAAATCCACCCCCACACCCCTCTCCTATTCACAAGGCACAGATTTAGCTCCCCGAGCCTCCGCAAGCCGTGCACTCCTACGACACTTTTTAACCAGCCCCACCACCACCACCTCCTCACCATCCCCCCTCTCTTGCAACCTCCTCTTCTTCCCGTCATCCCCCGCAGCAACTGCCGCCTCTATCTCCTCCACAACCCCGCCTCCATCCCCCTCTCCCTCTCCCTCTCCCACCCCCTCATCATCACCACCCCACCCCCCCTCCCCCGACGCCACCAGCGGCGACGACGCCCCCTCACGATACCCCCAATCGCCCCCACTACGCACCCCCCACCCGTCCCCGCCCCCCACCCCCGCATCCGGCGTCAGCACCAGGTACCGTGGCAGCACGGGCGACATCTGGTCTTCGCTGTCGCTTCCGGCGCTTTCTGAAGCGGGGGTGGGGGTATATGTTACGTCGTCCTCCCCTTCTCTTCCTTCCCGAGTAGTGGGGACATACTCACGACCACTCACACCGCCGCCACCATAACGGTCTTCCTCTTCTTCTTCTTCCTCCGCATCACACGCCCCACCAGCACCAACAACCTCCAACTCCAACACAACACCCGTCAAAAAGTCTCCCATCGCCGCCATGCGCCACGAGGCGTGCCGCTCGCAACCAAGATACGGGTCGCGGCGGAAGCGGATGATGCTATTGTCGCACACCTCGGCCTCCGAGAGGATCTCGAGGCGGTGGCGGAGGGTCGTGAAGAATTGGGAGACTGTCATTCCCGCTGGCTGGGGGCGGGTGGAGGTGGAGGTGGAGGTAGGTGTGAGGGGTGGGGGGAGGAGCGGTAGGAGGAGTGGGGCGGGGGGGAGGGGGGCGGGGAGCTGCGGATTGAGGGGGTGGGGTGGGGCATTGTGTATAGTTGTTGTATAGGGCGGGGGGTGTGCGGTGTGAGGGAGTGTTTGCAGCGGGGATTTGATCGAGGGGGTGAGGAGGTTATAAAGTACTCGAACACTGCAGTGCTTCTTGAGGAAGTGGCATTCTATTCCTTCCAATCCGTCCCCCCAGACACAATAGGTGATTTCATTTCTATTGACATTACCATAGCCATAGTCCTCACCCCGTACGCCATTGACATTGAACCCGCCAGATCTGACACCCATAGAATCATAACCAGGCTCTACACGCACAGTGCAATAACCAACCAACCCAATTACATACTCAGAGGGTTCTCGACTGTGTCGTATGGAGGCCACTCATGAACAATCACTCGGGCCAGCTGATAGTGGCAGGGTTAGGGTTGGTGGGGTTTTGTATTGGCTGTTAATTTGTTGTTCCTGGCAATGCGAATAGGAGGAGATTCGAAGCGTAGCCAACGGATGAATGGTGGACTGAGAGTGGTATGTTGTGCGTGGTATATATCGACGTGGGGTTTTGCAGTGGGGTGGTTTAGAACGGAGTTGGAAATAGGTATGTAGTACTGCTCTAGCTAGCTAGCTGGTTGGTTGGTTGGTTGAACTGAGAGGTAGATGTAGATAAAGTGCTTAGGATGGTAGGTAGGAAGGTAAGCCGGAGGGAACTCGAGGGTACGTTTCTGTCAGAATAACGGTACCTATATAACGCCACCGTCGTACTCCAAACTAGGAAAAATTGAATCGTTAACCCTCCCTGTCCTCGGTTTCTGGTTTGCTTTTAATGCTTCTCTTGATCGGCTTGGGGCTAGGTTATGGTGAGGTGTATGGTACACGTGGGGTGGAAGTAACGTTTGTGGCTCCTGGTTTCTGCGGTTGCGGAATGAATATTGAACCACGGCTCCTAGAATCGAAGCCAACTACTCATCCGCCTCTGCTCCTCAACCTCAGCAAACCCAGATACATATGTAGGACATAATCTTCCGACACACCACAACCATACGAAACGAGCTTAAAAAGCTTCCCACGCACCACCAGCCACCACGAAACCCCCTCCCCCCCCCCGGCGCGGTGGGGACAATATCTTTCAAGGTGGTATTTATAAAACGAGTGATATTTAATGATCGATCACCGGGAATCTTGATGTCAATCCGGTGAGTACAGCGGTGGGTAATAAGTCATCAGACGGAACGCCACCAAAATACGCGTTTGCAGGAAAAATTGTGGCTAGGTCGTCCGATGACTTATTACCCACCGCTGTACATATAGAAACGAGTAAGTCCTAGAGCTGATGTCCGTATCGGGATTTATAGCAAAGTGTTTCTCTCAAACTCCTGAGGATTAATAACAATAATGATGCAAGACGGAGGTGAAAAAAAAAAAAGCAGAAACCAACAGCTTCAAGTAAATGATATCCCCAGCCAGTTCTACACGGACTACGTACTAGTAATAAGCCGCCACTCATTGCACACACGACTTACCCAACCAGTCCATGCAGCAGGAGAGAGAAAAAAAAAAGGAAAGGCATGTCTCGACGACACTGGCTTCCCGCTAACGACATCGGCAGGATTTGAACCTACGCTCGCGAACGAAACAGATTTCTAATCTGTCGCCTTAACCACTCGGCCACGATGTCCTGTTTTGGGGGTGCCAGGATGGCTTCGAATCCGCGCTAGGCTAGGGTTCGGGGCTAGCTGAGGTTGGTCCGCGAATATTTGGCTAGGATCCTTGCGATTGTGTCTGGAACGAACTCTCCCTGGTTACTGGATCAGGTCCGTCCAGGTAGTCCTGCACTTCCGTACGGGGGTGTGAAGGAAGTTTCGTTTCTTGCCAAGGCGACTATGTACTACTAGCGCGTTGGCACGAGAGCTTAGTAAACTAATATAGCCGGAGTTTATCTAGAGACCAACGCCCGAATAACACATCAGGAAGCCCCATGTTAAATCACCGTAGTACCGTTTGCCGTTTTCTCTGGTAGAAACTACGGGTTCAAGTTTCAGGGCAAAGAGGAAGTGGGTCACTTTTAAGTGCGCTCACAAACCGTCACCCATGCACACCCACAGTGCTTACCAATTAGTTCACGATAACAGCCTTTTGAGTATTTGACAGTCATTTGAGTGCTTAAGAGTCCTTTTCTGTATGTACAAATAATCAAGCAAGCTTATTGACGCACACCATATATTTGGTAGCAACACCCAGGTTACTCATGACCCTAACTTTTCCACTTTGAAAGTTTCTTTTTCTTTGACAACTCGACAGGCTGCGGAACACCTGCTTCGCCGATGGTCGGTTATCCTTCGCTCATTGGGACGTCCTTTCAAGCCGTTACGCATTATCTATTGCCTCTATGAGTACTGAAGCAGACTTCAAAGTATCCTCTCATGAACAATAATCCCACTTCATTGTCTTTATTGCCGTAGCCGTTAGGGAGTTAAGACAATCAGTCAACCATCTTAAGCTTGGGCTAAATCCCCACCCCCGCTCTGTTATCCCATCCAGAAACTCAACTCTCATTTACCTTGCCTCCGACAACGTTAGCCGGGCTGGTGAAGGCGTACCGCTGGTCAACGGAAATATTGTCAGTGCATCCTTAGATGTACACAGAATAAATGCACCTTAGACTTTTGATGGGAAACGCGCAGGTACTGCTTGTCTTGACTGGATCACTGATGTTAGTACTTACTCTGGTTTATAGAAATTAAACAAGCTGATCATTCTTGTTTTAGTCAATAATGAACAGCAATACACAAGAAACATCCTAATCTGCGAAGGGTAACTGGCAATGCAATTGGTGGCTTGGGCGCTTCGTACTCGTCGAGTCGTTAGTGAAAAAGATAATTTTCAAGGAGGGAAAAGGTGATGAGTAATTTATGTGTTGCTACCAAATCTTATAAGTATATAGATATACCGATATGCAATGTGTTATTTAAAGGTTTTGATTGGCTAGGTTTGAGAAGTTGGTGATTAAGATTGCTTTTTTTGAGTTGCTAACACATTGATTTTTTTTTGATTGATATATTGATTTTTGCTTTTCTTGAGATGATATCATGATATTGATTTTTGATTTTCTCACTGGCAGTAGAATATAATAGTATTGATTTTTGCTTTTTTTGTGACAATATAATCATGATTGAATTGATTTTCCTTTTTTAGAGCAATATAGTTATAATTATATTAATTTTTGTTTTTCTTTACTAGTATACGATATCAGGGTATTGATTTTTGCTCTACTTGATACAATATCACATTATCAATATTTGCTTTCAAGTTTCTCAGTACGATATAATCATGATAACATTGATTTTTGTTTCTCTCTATAATTAGTAGATTTTGGTATTATCTTCCACTCGGGGATCCTCCTCAGATTCCATCCTTGAACCTGTTCCAACTCTGCCGTATTCAAAGTTGTTCCTGAATCCAGGCCCGAGCCGTTAAAATTAGCAAGAGATTTTGCTGATGAAGTATTAATAGACCAATGTGAATGCAGGTATACTTGAAATCAAAAATTAAAAGGTTATTTTTGTTAATTTTTCATTAGATCCTTCTACATTAATATAAAGTTTTGAGTATACCCTTCCTGGGGCTTCATTCTCATACAGAATTGCACTAAAATATAATATATGATGGATTATCCTCTCCGGCCGAAGGCCGGCAGCGACTTGTATGTAGTATACGTATGCATCAATAAACTTGCTTGATTATTTGTATATACAGAAAATGACTCAATTACTTAAAAAGTTGTGAACGAATTGGTGGTTTGTGACCACACCCATTAGTGACCCACTAAACCCTAGCCCTGAAAGCTAAGCCCGTATTTCCTACTGTAGTTAATCACTAGTTTTCGTACTATATCCCACGGCCACAACTACACCTCTCTGCAAGCTGCTGGCTGAGTACGGCGCAAAGAGAATAGGAGGCTTGCTACAATAGCACACCGACAGATCACACTGCATTAGGAGATCTGACCCGATTGCAGACCTGAATTGTTTACGCCAGCAGGGTACTAAAGACCCTCGACTGTTGTCCCCCACGGCGTCAAATGCGCCTCCGGCTTCTCTTAACTGAGCTGAATAGACCTACCCGGTTTCTATTCCCATATTCCTGCATAGCCACAGGCCCCCAGATCGTCGCCGACATGTATATCTAATTGTTGGATTATATATTAGATTCACTCATCGAACCTTGGGCCCAGAAGTCAGGAAGACGTGAAATCTGAGCAATAAAGTGAGCCAGAACCCTATTAACCCTATAGTCAGAGAGACTCACGCAGCGATAGAACTGGATTCCAGACCGAGTGATATTCTATGACCCGGAATTCATTTGACTTCAACGGTCTTTTCTGCCTGGCGCCGTCCGGAGATATAGAATCTTTGTTCTTAGCTAGGAACTACCGTTGAAAAGTGTTGTAATCCGCGGTATGCAGTTTCTCTGGGGCTGCACACCCAGCGGACTAAACTCCGTGGCTAGTTTGAGCCCAGCCGCCAGATACGCGAGGTGTATTCCCCAGACCCCAATACTCCTTTAGCACGGCGTCTAACTAATATCTACTAGGTACCACCCTCAGAAAGACTTCATGAAGTTCAACACAAGAAGGTTGAATACGTACCGATCTGGCCAATTGACGTTACACGATCTCAAAAAAGAACAGGAATTTACCCCGCATAACCGTGTCTTGCATGTGACCCCCTTCCTTAGAAGACGTTGTTATCTTTAGGTTTTGGGGGGATAATAAGATACAACGGGATCGTCGGAAAGCCGCATGAGGTTTCAGAATAGAGAAAGCTTTTGGATGTGAAGGGGATAGATTTATTGTTCCTAAAGAAAATTAAAAGAGTGAATCTACTTTGAAGTTGCTATTTACACCCCACCTTCCGTCGGGTTGCAGGATTTCCAATCCTTGTTAATATTCCCCGCCCCCCACTCTTGGTTTTATACAGGGCTGAGCCTGGGTGGGGCTGCCATAGCTCCACGGCGTCCCAGAAACCAACGCTTATTAGACTTGAAGCTCGATATTGATCTGGCCACGAGCTCTTCCCCGCTGCCGCATAGCTTCGGATCTCTCAGCTATCGTCGTCGGAGTCTCACGCGTTGTTCCATCATCTTTTTTCTGCCGGGTGTAGTACCGCTGCTCGAGTGGCACCGGTGTTGTCGACGAGGTAAATGAGCGCGCAGCGTATGTGGGAATGTATGGATTTGGTGTTGGCGGTGCCGGTTCTTCTAAGGCCCCTTGGCGGCGGAAGGAGCAGGGAAATGATAAGAAGGATAGTCGGGAGGATTTTTTCTGTAACGGTCATCTTAGATAGTGTTTAGATGAGAGACGAGGGGGAAGAAACCTTGAAATGCATCTTATCTTATCTGCTGGTTCTGGGGTCCAAATAGTTTTGTCTGAAAATCTTTGCGGCGAAGAGCTGATAATGACGGTAATTGAAGATGATTGCCAATAAATATCTCTTTGATTACCAGAACCTGGGGTCCCGGGGGAGAGATAGATCTAGTAATGATGACAGTAGTCGAAGAGGTGGATAAATATCTGGTTTCGAAAAGTTGAGGGGTGATGGAGTTATATGGAACTCCTTTATAAGAAGCATCTTTCATGACGTGCCCATACTTGAATGGAATGTAAGCCTCAAGTCTCAATAAGAGCGATGTGGCCCCCACGTCTCACTTCACCCACCTGACCAACGCTATGCACACCAGACAGACGCGATGAGAAACAAAAAGGCAAGGGTGATATGCAGGCTCAAACAATTATGATGTATCGGAGGTGCTGTTACCGATTGGTTGATCACCCACAAACCTACAGATGCGAGACCCAGCCGCGCATACATACATGTATCTACATATTTTCAGCACTACATGGCGATTTCCATCCGGGGATTTTGTTTCGTGATGCCGGCCGGAGATATCGAGTGGCTTGCTCAAGCTGAGACATGATCCTCGTCGCGCAAAAAGAAAACCTGCCGATAATGACGTCGTAGATCATTGATTCGCTTGATATCCAGAGCTTTTACCAAGCTGAACCAAAAATTAAACTAATAGAGATATATTCTAATAGGCATATTTAAATCTAAGGGGATCTATGAACACTTACTGTGTTCTTTATAACCAACAGCAAATGCTATCGACATTCGAATTTCCCAGCGATCGTAAATGAGTGACAGTCCCTTGCGCGTTAACTAGAACAACAAGGCCTTGCCTCCCACACATATCCCCATATGCAGATGGTCAGTATCTCTTATAGGTTTTCATGTTTTGAGTGGGAATGGTGCTTTAGAAAGAAATATGTGACATTATTTCCTTGTAGATACGGAGAATTAAAAACAGTATGACAAAAATGAAATGGTTCAATTTGAGGTATTTGGAGAGAACCAGTTCCCTTGGTAGATAGCATACGGTAACTGCAAAACCGAGTAAACTTTAATCGCTTTCGGGTGACCTATGATATATGATCCACGCTAGTTTGAACTACCCCACGTCGTCCCCAAGACAGGTAGCAAGGTCTTCGCATAAGACGTCCTCAGATTGAAAGTGGTCTTCTTCCGACTATTAGGTCCTCTTCTTACATTACTCCCACCCCCTACGCTACCAAAACTGGGCACGAGTAACTACTAGCAGACAATTGTACAAGCCAATGACTCGAATCCTAATCACCTCCGTTATCAGGAGCGCAATGCTAGCCCGAGCCTGGCTTTTCCCCCGGTTAAAAGCATTTGCTCATATTAAGCACTACCTTGGAAGGGCTGTTCTGCTATTATTGGGTGCTATCATCATAGAATATTAGTTAGGCTCCTTGAGGGGTTCACCCTTCGGATTCCATTGGACCTCATTAAATGATTTTGTTTCACCAGTGGAGTTCCTTGTTATGAGGGTATGTGAGTAGGATGTGTACTATTCCAGATGATGTAACGCGCTGGATTGACGGTAACCTTGTGCTTTGTGTGTGTCCAACATAAAAAAGGCCTTGAATTAGAATTTATGATATCAAATATCAGTACATCGTACTACGTCTGACCAAGGATATATTTTGCTGGACTAAGGGAAGATCTTCGGATTTCTGGTAGACACTGTGGTGTGAACTCCAATGTATATGTAAGAGATCTATCATCATCTAGTAGTAGATAACTTTAGAGCTATTAATATGCAATTAGTCTATATGATCGACTAGAAACTTGTATGATGACGGAAGGAAGACAAGTCGAAGGAGGTTTCTCATCAAAAAGGTCTCAGATTTGGTGCATATCCGACGTTCCCGATAATTATGGTTCTCTAGTTTCATGAGACCCCTCCAAATGCATAGTCCTGATGTGACATATAAGAAGCTTATACACGATCTTTTGGACTTAACTTAGGTTTCTTCAAACGAGAAGTACGGACACCCCTCTAACTCCCCGAGGTCTCGATAATAATAATCATGGTAAAAATAATAAAAAAGACCTTATCACAGTTACAATTGAAGGAGCAGATAAATTCTGTAATTCTCGGAAAATTCAACGGTGATTTCAGGCATAGGGTTAAATTAAACAAATGTTCGAGATCATCTCAGCTAAAAGCCGGTTTTTTCCTCCCTCCTGGCCAGTCACTTGCATGGCAGAAAAGAAAGAATAGGATCTGCCCTGGGGGGCAGTTGTGTGGAGATTATAAGGAGATGATCGCTAGCATCAGTTCCAGCCGCTCTGTCCCGTCCCGTTATTGGGTTTCTTCGATTGGTCGTGTGGGTTATAGCGCGGGACAACACGTTACTTGCAATTGTTTTTGTGAGAGTTTTAGTATATCTGCCGACAGAGACTCTTGCTACTGGCTGGAGTGTACCATAGTGACACAAGTACCTGTGTAAAACACTGCGCAACTTGACTGAACCGGTATTGGATTGGGCTGATGTATTCGAATGAAACAAGGAAAACTACTAGAAGTACCTTTCAAAGGCTAGGCCGGGCTCAGCCACAGCAGCTATGTTTCTTCCCCTCCCGCTAATTTCAAATTTCACAGGGTACATACCTGCTTTAAATCTATCTTTGTGGCAGAGGGTGAGTCGAAATATATTTGAAGAATTCACTGCCTCCTGAACGACACAATCTATAAACGTTCGCGAACTGACCCGAGGCGCTCCCGCAACGTTTATAATTATCTGCTACCCTACGAGTGATATTATATGACTTACCTTTCTGGGGGGGGGGAAATGAAAAAGGAAAAAGGTGAATAAAAAGAATAAAAAGAATAAAAAGAAAATAAATATTCTCGACTCTGTGTTGGGCGCCAAGTGGCTTGGGTGGCGTTAAAGTTGTCTTCTGGGCCTTGCTTAATTTGTACCAGGACAGACAGTGTCATCCACCGACTACTCGTCGCACTGCGATATTTCGCAGGGCATCGCCCACTGTGCCAACAAACGCCTCTTCCGCCTTCAACCACATCCGCAGCGGTGCGGCGGTACAGCATGATTGGATTCAGTTGATACTCTAATAGACGCGGTGTTGCACACATCCTCGAAACATGTTGGCAAATTCCGGATCTTCTTAAACTAGCAATCGTTCTAATTACTTACTGCAACCACAAACCCTGCAATGCGAGAGGCACCCACCTAAATACATACAGAGAACCTGAGGGTGGAGATAATAAATGGCTCACTCTCATCTGGGCTAGACACCCACAGCGCATGGTATTCTTCAGATCTACCCGCCATAAAGGTGAGAATCCACATAAGATCCTAGACAAAGGCGGTTAGCTTTATTCAGCAGAAGCGCCTTCCTAGCCCCATTAGTAAAAGGCTGGACTATTCCATATGTGACTTCTGGGCTCTTTTGCATACTGACTGGTGCTTACAGTTCGATGGCCCCATCTGAGGGTCATGCGATATGCAATTAATGAATTAAACAAAAAAAAAACGAGGGTCATGCGATTTTCTAAGGGAATCCGCCCAGACGCGAGTGACATGCCATGACCCGATTACTATCAAGATGCATAATCAAGGTCCAGGAATGACACGCCGCAGATCCGAGATCTTACCTTACGCTATTATAACTGTCAAGCTTAAGCCTCGGCTCCGCCGACCAGTGAGCGGTGGTGAATGTTTCAGCCCTGATTCGCCAATGCAGCCCCTGAAGATGAAACAACTCCTCCGCATTTCTCATCTGCTTGCAGCTTGGCATACCTACCTACTGTCAGTGAGATGAGATGAGATACGTACTACAAGATTAACTTTGGAATTTTTGGGAGGTGCTGACTGAAATATGGGTTCCAAAGCTTTTTTTGTAGGGCTTTATTTTACCGAGAGAGGCCTTACACGTGGTGGGGGTGGGGGTCTTGATCGGATGTTCACCTTGGAAGCTTTAATTTGTGTTAAGAGTGAAATTGCATTTTATGTGATTGTATCTGTGTGAGATTTTCTACTTGAAGCTTCGCTTAAAAGACGTTTTAGAAGAATAAGGTATATTTTGCGCTCTGACTGTAGATCTATCGTCAAGAACAATGCGGGAAAAATAAAAAGACCACCTCCCCCCCCCCCCATCCGTCGCGCTGCAGAAACTCCTGGTTATAAAATGACGAATGAAAAACATGGGAGTGCAGCTAGAAAAAGCAATTTACAAAATATGGTTGAAATACAGTCCAAGCTGAATTATTTGGACATATCCAGATGTTATATACACAAAACTTCATTAAACACAAAACCTGCTATGCTATCTAGTATAAAGTTTCGCACCCCCCTCTAAATTATGTCCCCTTCTATCTCTGCCATGCAGAGGACGGTCTTGAATTACTTGTCGGCAGCTCCTGTGCTCGCCCGGCGTTTAACCATTTTGCAAACGGTACCCCCGGCGGCAGCGGATGATAGGCTGCCTCCTGCTGAATCTGATTCTGCGATTTCCCAGTCCCTCCAAGTACGGTTGATACATCATCTGCATCGTCACTGTAGTCACTTTCCGTCCCGCTGGGGGCATAATTTCGTGGTTGCGCTCCTGGTGTTGGGTGGCCTGCTGGCCTTGGTACGGGTTTCCGGGGTGGTACTATTTTTGATGCCTTTGTTGCCGGGCTTCCGTATACTACTTTAGTTCCGGGATGGACCGCCGACAGGCGCTTTGCGAGTAGGTCGGAGAAATGTTTGGTATTACTATTATGGAATGAGCTGCGAGAGAGCCGGTCGAATGTTACGGCCTTTCTTGCGTATGGTATTATAGATGCGCGTTTTGGTCGAGATAATATCGGGCGCCCGGGCATGGGGGTGTCGCGCTCTGTTTTTGACGATGCAGCGCCTAGCATGGATCTTGCCGATTCTCCTTCCAGGTCTCTGTCTCTGATCATGTCATTAGCCATTGTGCCCCGCTCCCATGTTCTGAACCGAGACACCTACTCTTCATCTTCATAGCGACGACTCGCAAGAAAGTTGGCGGCCCAATATAGGAGTAATATTAACATAGCAAGACCACCGACAACACCAATTGTGATCGCGACAACTCTTGTATCACCGGATCGATGAGTTTCATCTGAATTCGCGCCCTCGGTCGGGGATGAATCTATATCTAAGGTTGGCGATGCATTTAGTGGGGTCGTAACTGTCACAACCACCATCGAGGGCCTCATAGTTGAGGTCACATGTGTCGTCACCAAAGGCCGTGTGGATGAACCATCGTCTGACACGCCAGTTGGTAGGGGAGTGGATATTGAATCCGAGATTGTGGTCGCTACCGAGCTTGGTTCGACCGTCACCGCCGGCGATACTATGTTGTTCATCCTGATTAGAACTAAAAATGAAAATTAAAGCTAGAGGGGAAGTATTTACTGCAAAACTCCCCGACACATGCTGATGTCGCTGCTGATACTTCTGCGTCTGACATTGTTCAAAGTTTTACCTCCAGCGAGACCCTCCCTTTTTAATACACGTGGGTTAATATTGTTGATAAGAAAAAGGAAAGAGCTATGGAAATATATTGAGCGCGTCTGGATTCTTT
Source organism: Morchella importuna (assembly GCF_003444635.1). NCBI lineage: Eukaryota > Fungi > Ascomycota > Pezizomycetes > Pezizales > Morchellaceae > Morchella > Morchella importuna. The sequence goes on along the minus strand of NW_025763398.1, from coordinate 164,516 downwards.
GATAGTACCATGTAATGTTCAAGAAAGCCTTCCAGTCAACAAACCTTTCCTCGATTTCTCTCGGGGACCCCGATAGAACTTATACTCTCCTGCCCCGCCCTTGCGGCGTGGACGATGAAAATCCATGTCTTGTATGGAAATGGTCGAAATGTTTGGCGACGGCGCAGTCTGACTGACAGAATAGGTATCTGAGAACTTGAAGCCTTGACAGTTTTATTGCTTTGCTTTACTCTGGGAGACTAAATTCGCATGAATAAGCGCTTAGGAGGCGGAGATCCCTGCGCCGATCTCTGTATGAGGTTGGCCAGGAGGCTCTTTTGCTATTTATGTCCCAGGAAGATTTCCCGGTGGGGTTGATACATACGAACCGCAGGTGGCACCCACCGACGACGGAACCATGAATCGCAAAGTATTGTGCAACATCACATCTTCGAAGCTGCCAATGTAAGATGTTTCCACTGTGAAGTTGATATCTTTCAGAGTGTATACCTGCACCTCCGTAACTATCGATCCCACGACCAGGGAAACTGAGAATGTTAATGACAGTTGACATTCCTTTTTGCGGGTTACCAGGAAACTGGTCCATTCGTGGTCCCTTCTCGGACCATAAGCGGCTGGGCGCAGGCTAAATATCCGGGCACTTTTCCAGAGAACCCAGTAACACCAACGATTTCTCACGCACCCCCAAAAATCATTTCTCACGATGATTTCGGGGAGCTACACAACAAACCAGATTATTGAAGATAACCTTCGGGTAATCGTTTCTATGTTGCAGAGCTCGAGGAAAAGCACAATTGTTTTTTTTTTAGTGCTTCTCCCAAGTTAAGGTGTTTTATGGCACCCTACTGCGGAAAAGTATAAAGTACGCTTCCAGTCCAAGTTATTTATTGTTGAACAAGCTTCTGTTGAATTTTGTTGCTATAAATAATTAAGCATTTGAGGGTTTGCTTGATCACCATAAACCTGTATCTAGATATATTCCACAAGAATGTCTACGAAAGCGTCCTCACCAAGTTATCCTCCACTAGGAATATTTTGACCGGGGTCGTAGCGAAGCGAAATTTGATTTCTGCCCTTTCTAGTTGGTTATTCCCCCAGCGCCTATGGAATTAGCAGGGGTACAAAAGCTTATGATCAAGTAGGGATAGTTACAATACAAATCCAGAAATATAGCAAAGATAGACAGAAAGGGGATAAATGATTGTAAATAATTTCCCTAAATTAAAGGATAAACGGCTGTGTATCTGTGCGGCCCATCGATCCATCAACCCCCCAGTCTCGGTCACGTTACACTACTTACATGTATGTAGGTGTATTATAGTACAATCATCGGGTAAATTAGTAAAGACCCTACGGTGAACTTTGATATTCTTGTCTCAAAGTTGGGGCCGGTTTGTGTCATAGCTTTAAAGGAATCGAGTACCCTTCAGCGTACGCAAACAAGGACAGATCCCTTGCAGAGAACTGTTGGATTGTCTAAATGGATACAATATGTTAATTTTGCACATCTCCTCCAACCATATCTGCTACACCTTGTGTGTTCGACTTACGCAAGACCGTTTTCGAAAAATTATGTGCGGAATTACCCAAATTCCACGTGACTAGATTCTATTGTTTGATGTTCAAACGACCCATCAATCGAGAGGAGTCCCGCGTGTCAAAACGACAGCCAGTGATAGGAGGACTGGGAATTTGTAGAGTTAGACACAAATTGTTTCACTATATAGTGACCAAATATGCATCCAAGAGCGAAATTAATGCGTGATTTTCTGCTGTGCCTCTTCTGGTTGCTGAGTCTTCATGCTGTATTTAGCTCCGAATGTGGGGTTTTATGCAGGAAAAATAACCCATCACGGAAAGCGTGGGAATTGAGATTTCGATGTACATATGGTCCCATTTGTGGTTTTATCAACCCTATGCTTTTGTGGGGTAGTTGGCGAAATTTTGGTGTTTTCGGTCTAGTCCCGGTCAACTCATGCATGGGCCGGGGGTATCAACGATGAAGCCAAAAGCGTCTTCTGCTATCAAAGTTGGCATCTTATAAATACATGTACCTAATTTACCTCTCTCAATGTCTATCCCGTTCCTAAGCTATTCTCTGCCAAACGAAGTCTTGGATGAAGAAAATAAAGGCGGCGACCAGGATGAGATTGGTATATAGAGGAAAGAGAAGCCGAGCCTGATAATGGCCTGACATCTGTGACGAAGAAGATTCGGAGTAGACGGGGAAGAGGAGCATGTAGGTACAGTACGATGCCAGCCGTGAGGGTCAGGCGCAGCGTCGCAACGCCCCCCGAACAATCACGGGTACCAGCACAGCAACCACAATTGATCCTTTGGAGAGCTGAATTTTTGTATAGTTGTTAAATAGTAGATAAATAACAATAATTTGACATTTAATATCTTGTGTACCAACCTGCCGTGAAAAGGTTGTGGAAATCTGGTTGCGCGCGGCGTTGCGACGCCGCGCCTGACCCTCACGACTGGCATCGTACTGTACATACATGTAGTTGGTAGATAGCACTCTAGGCTTTCCTTGGCCGGTTTACACCTAACCCTGAAGAATTCAAACTCATACATGCTCCGGATTTCATCCAGCTTCAAGTAGGTATTAAATAAATATCATTTAAGGGAATAAACTTAAATAGAATAATCCCACTCTCGATAGACTCAGACGCTTTCTTAGATTTTTCGGATAATCCTGTGGGCAATTAGGGTCACCCCACTAGCCCTTAGCACCACCCACACACAACATCTACGCGTAACCTCCACCACCCACAGACTAAGAGTCTAGTGCGAGACTATAGAGAATAATCTCATATGTAAGCATCACAGCTATATATGTGTGTAAATGACCATTGAGAACGCCACTGATGCGTACAGAATAGAGACTATCATCCAGTGTGGTCTACAAGAACGCTCGAGGCGAGGTTTGAGAGTATTCTCAAGATGCCTCATATTCCTTGTTGACACCTGTCCTTATCACCTCGACGTCAAACACTATTTTCTTCGAGAGAGAAAAGCGGTATTTACCGGGAATACGAGTATTATAAAGATACTTCTGATGATCAGGAGCCGTCTCTCGCTATAAGGATACGGTCGGGACCGAAAAAACTGCCGTTCCTATAAGGCGAGTACTATGACGATGCTTCCGATAATCAGGAGCCGTCTCTCGCTATAAGGATACGGTTGGGACCGAAAACCTGCGCCCCCATAAGGCGAGTACTATGAGATACACATCGAGAGTAAGCCTTTTAGTTAATCCCATTAGATGAATTATAGAAACTGTGTTGTTATCGAGATTTACGGATTCTAGGTTTCTACAGAGTTATTCTGCGGTTGAGTTCCTCAATGCAGCATATGTCGAGAGTAAGTCCCTTAAGTCATTTAATCCCATTAGATGAATTATAGAACCTGTGCTGATATCGAGATTTACGGATTCTAGGTTTCTACAGAGTTATTCTGTAGTTGCTTCCCTCAATGTAGATAATGCACATCGAGAGTAATTATCCTTAGTCCTATTAGATGAATTATAGAAATTGTGCTGATATCGAGATTTACGGATTCCAGGTTTCTACAGAGTTATTCTGCAGTTGCGTTCCTCAACGCAGCATATGTTGAGAGTATGTCTCCTTGGTCAATTGATTCCATTTTGTGAGTTACAGAAGGCATGCTAATATCGGGATTTACGAATTTAGGTTTCTACAGAGTTATTCTGCAGTTGTGTTCCTCAACGCAGCTTATGTCGAGAGTAAGTCTTATTAGTCAATTAATCCCATTAGACGAATTACAGAAACTATGCTAATATCGAGGTTTACAGATTTAGGTTCCTACAGAGTTATTCTGTAGTTGCGTTCCCTAATGCAACATATGTCGAATGGGATAAATTTGACAACTCACTGTTTGGCATGAGCTGAAAGGTATGTAAATAACTCAATTTTCCTTTTATGTTCTATATGAAACATGTTAACAGCTGACACCGACGCAGCCATCAAAAAATCTGACAGTCCTTCTTAGTATCTTGGATGGATGTCGTGTAGATGTATTACTACTACATGTAGCTCCCCGCAGCAGTTGTGGTAGCTCTTTTATGTGCCGGCGTTTGCCACCAATAATCGGTATATATACCTTATCATTCCTCTCTGACCTTCTCCGTCGAAACTAACCAAATCGTGTATAGAAGCCCTATGATATCCGCATCTTCGGTATCCACAGTAATGGCTATATATAGTACATTGGTGTATTCATTCTCTGTATTTTAGTCAATTACTGTATAGGAGGCATTTATAAGATTATTGAGCTAAATACACAAACAAAAATAAAATAAAAATCCTCGCGGGAATTTTATTTTCAAGATCATTAATCTCAAGATGGTCTATATGCGCTATTTTATTACTTCACGTTTTCATTCAAGAATTCTTGTGTCTTTCAAGTAAAAATAAAGATATCAAAGTCTCAAGAATATATAAACCTGAGGGTAACAATTCAAGATGGCGATTATCGTGCTTGAACAAATTATTTCCCATGGCCATAAAAGCCATATATCTTCCCCAAGGGTGATTAAAACTACTCACAAGCCTTGCTCGCTAATCGGTCCATCTAAAATCAAAGAAATTGACTACTTGCCCTACACAGCATATATACTACAGATCTCATGGACACCAAGTGCCTCGAAACAGGAACAATTAACTTCAAGGATATAACCATTGGTGTAGAGCTGGAGATGATTCTTTTCAAGCTACCACCCGCTATCAAATACATTCCATATGGTGAACTGGACTTTATCGCTAACGCTTTAGAGGACCTAGCCACCGAAATGGGTGTCATGCGCATCATAGACGGTGTAATGCCCCATGAACTAAAGAACTTCAAGTCCCAAGACACCTCTACCGGGGGAATGGCACAACGCGAGCACATAGAGCTCCACTTCCAGATCAAAGACGACATCTCCATCAAGCCCTTCCACCCAACCAACAAGAGCCTCCACGGCCGCGGCGTTGAGGTCTGCACCCCAATCCTCACCCAAGACAACTGGGAACAGACTCTCCGGTCCATGTGCACCGCCATCACCACCGCATGCGAACAATGCGGCGCCGCCATAAATTTCAACGACTCCTGCGGCCTCCATGTCCACATCGGCCTCGGCCGAGAATACACCCTTCGGGAACTGAAACAGCTCGCGAAAGCGATCGTCCTCTTTGAGCGCCAAATGGACTACCACCACCCGCGGCACCGCCGCCCCCCGCCGCCGAGTACACATAGGAGCAGCATGATCGCTTCTAACCTCGACAACCATGGCCTCAGATACCTTACTCCTGCACAAATGATCTGGCGGATCGACGACCAAACTGGTGTACACAGGGTGCTGCGTATTATCAACGGCGCCAATGACGGTAACTATACGAGTATATCCAGGTTCTACAAGTACAACCTGACATGTGCGCTGACGTACAAGACCGTCGAGTTCAGACAGGCGGCAGGCACAATTGACGCGGAGTGGATTGTTGCTTGGGTCAAGAACATATGTAGGTTTGTGACTGCGGCAGCGGCGACCGGGGATGTAACATGGTATGAGTGGGCTGAGAGCCTGGACAGTGTTGTTACTGATGCGGAACTCCGCAGCAGGTTTGGGATGCCAGAGGGTATTGAGACTGATGAGGCAGATGCTACAGTGGATGAAGAAGAAGGTGATGGTGATGAAGCTGAATATGAGGATGAAGAGGACGATATGAGTTTTGACTATGCTGACGAGTTTGAGCTCTTTACCATCGGTGGAGACGACAGCGACTCGGAATAGAGTTAGTTTTGAGGATAGTCTGGATAGTTCTAGAGAGACAGAGAATTTAGCGGAACAATAGATTATGAATTGATGACCTCAAGAGTTTTTCCAGAATGCAAACGCCGGACCCGCCAAGACCATGCATCGAGTGATACCATATGATACACTCAGGTTTAGGGTTATTTATCGAACCTCAAACCACGATTTGTAGAGAACGCCTGTGACTCAAACTTTGCAATACTGTGGATGCGAGTCAATGTCACAATCCCATGAAGCAGGTGTATATAAATTGGTATCTTCAGATCTCGTTATTTGTTCATAAGTATAATTCGTTTCCCCCCCAGCCAACCAACGCCGGTACTCCAAAAGCGCCTCCATGCCCCCAAAACAAAAGAAAAAAGACCGCCGCCCAGTAATACTACAACTAAGGAGTGGGAGAAAGTTGGATATAAAAACAAACACAAAACGCCGATATAAACAAAAACTCCTATAATGTAGTCCCAACCGCAGCGTCTATATGCTATCCACGCCCTTCAAACAAAACACAACATCCCCTTCAATGGCGCTGTTCCTACCTGCAAGATACCTCGTCCTCGGGCGTCCCCTATCCAACAATTCCTCCTCTGCCCACGCTCCCTCCAGCGCCGCCCAATCCAATCCCTCCTCTCCCTCCTCTCCTTCCTCCCCTTGCATCATCCCAACGAGAATATCGCCCTCCCGCTCCTCCTCAGTCCAGTAGTCGGCAATGACCTCCTCGACATCCACGCTCGATTCGGAAGACTCGGCACTGTAGATGCCCTCCCGCCAGTCGTCGGGCGACCCGCCGCCATAGCTCCCGTTGAGGATCATCTCGATCTCAAACTCGAGGCCACCGTTCCCGTACTGTTCCTGGTGGCCCTCGTTGAGGAACTGCTCCTCGTACATCTCGTCGACATCGAGTTCATCTTCGTAGCGCTCATCAACATCGCTGAGTGCGCAGCCTTCATCTTCGTCAAAACGGAACGCATCACCGACACTGCTGGCAAAGGAGGCACGCGCACCATAGTAGCTTGCAAGCCGCGGTGAGACCGGGTAGACGGGTGATAGCAGTGCTGTCTCACCGGGTAGCTTGGGTGATAGCATGGTGGTGGTTATGGGTTTTGCGGGTGATGAAGGTGGGGGTGGGGATGGCTCGCTGTTCACTACGGCGCCGTCTGGGTCTAGAATGCTTGCTCTAGCCTCTACGTTGAAAACGGAGTCTGAAGCAGGCCTTGAATGACTGGTGCTGGTACTGGTGCTGGTCGAGACAATATCTCCTGATTCGCTCCAGTTAAAGTTGTTGAACCACTCCACAAGGCCGTCGTTGAAGCATTCAAAGTCAACATCCAAGACTGGGCTAGACTCGCAGACCGGTTTTGTAGGGGGAGGAGAGTCAGGGACCTCAGGAAGCGGCATAAGTGCGTATATTTCTTTTCCTTCTGGTGTACCTGGCTTTGGCTGTTGCTGCCTTTGCTTTACCCTGCTATTCACAGCACTCGCCTTCACCCTCCTGCGCTTCTGTGGAACCGGTGCTATTATGACTGGCGCCGGAAATTCAACATCGCCCATCAGCTCCACTGGTGCAACCTCAACCTCACTGCCAACCAACTCAGCCATATACCCCACTGGTGTTGCAGTTGGTGTTGATACCCGCTGGGTAGGTCTCGCACGCTGTCTTTGAGCTCGGCTTTTTGCCGGTGTCGGTGGAGGAGGCGGCGTGCGCGGTGGCCGCTCAACCGAGTCGATTGTGATTCGGCGCGGCGCGATCCCGCTCGAGTTTTGGAGTGTTACAATATCCGGGTTGCTCCTGGCTGCGGGCTGCTTCTTGGTGTTTGGGTACATTGAGAGCACAGAGTCAAACATCTCACTTGTCTTGTTGCGAAGCTGTACCGGTGTTCCTTTTCGCGGGATAGGAGAAGATAGATGAATTGGTGGTGGGATTGTCCTACCAGTGCTGCCTCGGGGTGGTGGTAGTAATGGGCTATTTTCCGGTGATCTCCAAGGCCGTGCACGTGAGGGATATATTCCTGGTGACCCGATACCTGGCCAGAATATGTCATTTGGCGTCTCAGGAGCAATGAAGCTCGATGGTCTCTTTTGCCGGGAGTCCACAAGACGTCTCATCTCACCGGGTGAGACCAATGATGGCGCGGACGCGGACGGGTGGTGATTTCTGATGCGGCCTGGATGCGGTACTGAGCGGATTTCTGGTCCAGTACGTGATGATGTTGATGTTCCCCTGCTAATTGGAGACATGAATTTCTTTGATTTCGAGGTTAGACGTAGAAGCTTCCGCGTGGGTGGAGATGATGGTGGTATTGGAAGCCGCTTTTGAGTGTTATAAGTAGGAGTGAGAGGAGAGACCTGGTGTTGAAGGCCTGCAGAACGTTTTTCGACCATGAATTGTCGCATTTGTTGCTCTAGATCGAAAGGACGAGACTGCTGTTGTGGGGCTGGAGAAATAGGCCGTTTGGCGGTGCTAGTGAAGCTGTATTTGGTCATTGTGAATATCGTGTAGACGATCTACGCCGTGGATCGTGATAATTGATCAATTCAAGCACATGCAATAGGCTGAGAAGAATCAAGTGGTAAAAGAGCGATGAAGCTGTGCCGTTAAATCCTCCAAATATCAAAAGTAGGACTTTTCTTTTCTTCGAAACGAATGGACCCTGTACTATGAGGCGAATAGTACTCAGCTGTACAAACCCTCGCAGACCAGCCGAGATCAAACCAGAAGAGTGAGTGTCGAAACGAATGTGGAAATCAATCAAGATATGAAAAGGGAAAGAAAGGAAAAGAATAGACCCCCGTGACGGTGAGGTCGGGAGATTATGTACGGTAGAGACGGTATAGGAACGGAAGATCCAGATTATTGTGGGGAAAGTAACGGTGATAACCCACACCGACGGTGTGGGTGCAGGTTTGTCCTATGTGGACCACTCATGTTGGCTGCCTCTCACTCAGTACGGTGTTGTCGTGCCATGTTGATGGCGGGGGCCGAAGGATGGGTGTTTACCGACGGGTTCTAGAAATGGATGTTGTCAACCGATGGGTCACCGTCACAGGATGGGGAGTTTAATCGAAGATATGTACCTACATACAAAAACTGTATCCGTAGGACATGAGATACCCCTAGGCCTCTGAAACTCCGATAGGTAGATGTCCTGATCTTCGTGTGGTTCGTGCACTTGCAATTACTGAGACGGTTCTGGACAACGTTGTGACTCGACCACTCAACGTCCCTGTAACGAGGTATTATTAACCACGCACTAGGCCTGATTAGGCGGTAATTGTAAGCATTTCATGCGGAGCCGCAATCGGCATGCGACCAGGACCCCGACCGACGGTGGGTCATTGGCCGGAGCAGAGCGGCGGTGATCACTTTTGGCGGCGAATCTTCCTAACTGCCAACAGCGTTCGAGTTTTCTCATTGTTCTGATAAATAAGCTCAATAGCCAGCTAGATCAGCGATGCGACTTCGTTTAGGTGTTTCTTGCACCAATCATTTGGATCGCGGACGACACGCACATTAATTGACATTTTGAGCGTACGGCCGGCCTTCTCGCAGTAACACTATATGTATTGTGCACCAAAGGTAAACTTCCTATCTTGATATCACACCAGTCCTCCAATAGATTGGTATCAACAACCCCTCTTTAATCCCGGTGGGGTCTTGTGGCAGGGCTCGGTCTACCTACCGGGATGGACCTCAATCACGCCTACGGCACAGGACCAATCGAATTAATCTTCTTTACATCACCCGCGAAGAGAAAGAACATGTAGTGTAGCCACGCGATCCAATAAGCGTGCATCCCGAGAAGAAGCTTAATTCTGGGTTAATTCTGGGAAGAATATTCCGTTGTTTCGGGTTGGTGCAGGATGTACTCGCTGGTATCATGCACCGTCATTTTGGTGGGAAGATACTTGTAAGACTTGAAGGTAAGAAAATAAGGATAGATGAAATTTTGATTATCTTGATCTGTACAACTATTTCACGCCGTATTATTAGCCACGGTTATAATACTTAAAACTACATAACTGTATGCACCCTAGCTACTTACATGATGGGAAGGTCGGAACATCATCCTATCCCATGAACCGTAGAAGCCTGAGGTTCCAATTGGGTACTTTGCAACTCTAACCTCGATAAAAACACAAAAACGATATAATCCAGCCCTGTTCACTAATAACAAAGAAGCGGGAAAGTTTATCAACCGATCCCAATAAGAGCTCCTAATATAGTACTCACGAAGCTGGTGTTGCTGTGAATTTAAGAAAGGTCACTTTATTTCAAGTGGGGCCCAATCGGGTCCTTAACTCGGTTGCCACGGTTGATGGGATAATCAGACGAGGAAGTACTCGGTCTCAAAATCGATTTCAAACTCCCGGTCGCGGCATACATAATTCTAGTACATCATGGGTACAGTAAGTATATATAGGCTACCTCCGAATACATGTGGTTGAATTGTTTATGATCTTGGGACATGTATCGCAAGATTGATCAGCAACCTTGATGAAACAGATTCCGTCAACAATCCAATTAGACCAGTAATCATAGCCTTACTTTTTCCGGCTTTTTGTACAGCCAGATATATGACGTAGTGGGGTCCGGTCCTATTCAGGTATTCCAGGGCTCCTAATACCTAACAGAGTGTGTAGGAAACCCGAGTGATGATCCATGAACTCACCAGCTAGTTTAAAATGGATTAACTTCCAAGGAAATAAAAGTATCAATAATCAACTACGGAAACCTCCTAACTCACCTGCTTAGAGCTCTCATCACACCTATTCGATCCTCGCCATATCACAACATGACCCTGTTGCCAAGACATCCACGCCGCCGGCACCGCCTCAACCCCGGAATAGGAACAGAACCAACAGACTAGCAACCTATCCTCTACCGACGGTATCGATAGACCGCTTTCGAATATCTATGACATTTGATAGTTTGACTAGTGAGTGGATTTTTTTTCATTTCTATCATTATCCCTTCAATTTAGATATGGGTGAGTTTGAGGTGTCCTAGTTCATGGGCAATCACTCATCGGTGTTCATCGGTGTTTGAAATTTTTCTGATAGAGGCTGCGGCAAGACAGGCTGGTTGGTATTAGGTGGCCCATTCTTAGCTAATCGATCGACTGGCGGATGACCGTGGAGCGAGGATCGAACAAGACGGCGAAGTTAAACACCTAAGCCTAGCTCGTGTCCATGTGCCATGTGTAAGTAATCACTCCTTAAATTTCCTAATGGCAATAGATAAAGTTCGTAGGGCTATCTTTCTACCGTATCGGAACTGGAGTTTCCATTCTGGGCTTAAAAAATAATTCCCCCACCCACTCAAAGTGGGTTGCTAGCTTGCTTCGGTGGAGTTGACGCGAAGAACCTAAGATCAATAGTAAGGGGTGTAAGATATCCTGGAACGCAAGTCAGCGGCCCTCTTCTAATTGATTCTTGAAGCTGAGATTATGCGAACACCTACGCAATACCTGGTTGTTTGATGATAGATAACTTTCTAGAATACTCCCAAGTTCGCGTCAAACTGTCTAGAATGGGTGCTGGGGGAAATCTTGGCCTTTTGTTTGTTGATGACGATGGCTCTCTCTATCTTTTCACCGTATCCTCCAGCCTCATGCTACCAAAACTCTCACCTGGTTATGGAGGAACAGAGCTGTTGGAATGGAGTGGCGGACAACGCGCCGTCGCTGCTGTCTATGATTATTATTGGTATGGTTTGGAGACTTCTATCTACGTGTCGCCTCCGCCTAACACCATCCGTTCCAGGCAGATGTAACATCCACGAGCAGGCACCAGCATGCTGAAAAAATCCAGAAATGCAATTTTCTGGTTTCGGGCAAAGCCAGATTTATTCAACGAAAATACCGGTACTCAGTACTCTATTCATACCATACACACCGCGTTTTATGACAGCAGGAGAAGGGAGCCCGAGTAAGCTTAGCAAGGTAAAGATAATTCACATCTCGATACCAATGTGCACGCCGCACCTTTTTCTAACTACACACACCTAGTCTCCATGGCTGAACCATCGAGGGGCTGCAATGAAGAGAAATGTTTGTCATATGCGCGCTATCCTGAAGATCAATGAGGGGTTAATGGCGGATAGACGGGGTTATTATAAACTATCTCAACAGACGAGTTAGCGAGATTGGGGCTCCACATTTAGTACACGTCAGAAGTCATCGATAGATATAATAGACTCCCTACTCTACCTAGTTAGGATGAAAAATTCGTGCTGATAATTCCCAGTGAGCTACTGAATTCACCTCAAAGGCCGAAGATTGTTAAGAATAACACGCAATATCATCGGGACAATAAGTGGTTGAGCCCTCAATAAATCCTTTCGTCGGAAGATATCGCGTTTTGAAAACAGTTTAAAGCAAAGATGGTCTCTATGGAGTGTTCATTCCAAGTCATACTCAACAAGTTTTAATCTGTGCCAATTGGATTACAAAAACAGGGATTCAATTGTGTCTTTATTCGAAAACCAAGAATAGCGAAGAATACAGGTGGTTGTATCTTTTTGACTCGCATTTCGATGCAAGATATTGGTGCATCAATCGAGGATTACCGGCCAACGACACCCCAAACACTATCGCTAGGCATTCGACATAGATTATCTTACAAATGCGTGTCTCAAGCCGTCGTCGATATGGACAAGCCTGGAAAGATCACCCAATTGTTGAAGCCGAACCGCCCGACTAAAATTACTGGACCAGCAATTAGTCACTGTACCAATCATAGTATATCACTCGTCGATCTCTCCTTCAGAATAACCCCCCATTACTAACTTAAGTCACTAAGTCGAGTCATCATCATTGGAATCCAATGCTGCTTGTTTATGTTCTAGAAAATAAATCTCCACTATTTAACTACTACCAAAACAAATCAAAACTCAGAATAAACTCAGAAAATTTACAAACCAACCGAACCAGGGAATGATATATAGGATATCCAAAAATTCAAGAACGCCACCGTATTATAATTGTACCGAAAGAACTCCAGATACGCATAAAGGTCTTCAGTGAAAGTGTCAATACCGTTAGAGACGCATCAATTAGCACCTACTCTTACCGAGAAATATCAAGGGTCCGCCAGCGTTTTCTCTTCCGATCCATCATACCACTGCACATAGGTTTCACGCACATCCTCCTCCCATTTATGAACGAATCGCGCAATTGGTTGCTTCAACTCAACACTCTCCTCCTCTAGTCTCGAATACCATTCTTGAATTCCCTCATCACGAACATGAGCTATACGTTGCCACAGTGGAATCATGGTAGTAAACAGGAGCATGAAGATTGCATATACCAACCATCTCTGCCGACGAGTATCTGTTTCTTTCTGACGGCGGCTTATTTCTGCTGTCCAAGTATCGAAACCTAGTTGCCCCGGTTGATTTTCTCTCTTCATTGCTGCGGTGTAATTTAAGGGTGAGTGACCGCTGAACATCGCATGGGACTTTGCAGGATAGTTTAAGCTCGTTTTGGCAGGTGGCTTAAAGTCTAGTGAGTCTCCTCGAGCCCCTGACGGAAGTTTTGGACTGTAAAGAGCGTTTCTGATCCATTGTTCTGTGGTCGGGCCTTTGTTTAGTTCCTTGATTGGCTTGCCCGGATTCTTTCTATGCTCCTCTGCTGCTTTCATGTAAGATTCAATAATAGAATCCACTTTTGCCTGCTCTTTCTCATCTTCTGTCATCGGCACCGCTTTTTTAGGCTTCATACGTCCAACTGCTGCAATTGTCATGTCGAAATATTCACCCATTATCTCGGGAATGGTCCATGCTCTCCAGCCATCATTGGGATTAGTTGCAGGCCTGTCGGCTTTTCGTTTTGATGACCCAAAGTTTTCAATGTGTAAGTTTTCTGTCTCTCTGTATATAGGCGCTTCGATTTTGGCTTGTCTTCGGAATCCATATCGTGCATTTGGTCGTTGGGGACCCGTAGGACGTCTAGGGCTCTGAAAGCCACCGAAGTCGGTGATGCATTCACTAACACCATCCGAAGAATCCCCAGAGACCGATTCATCTTCCTCTTCCTGGCTAGAGGCGAATTCTGTTTCCTCCCGATGACTCTTGGGCCTATTCTGCATTCTCTCATATGCTCTTTGCCTGTTCCATTTTTCCAACTCTTGCTTTTGGGCGAATATTATTTTCTCAGCCTTGACCTTCACTATGGCTGCTGATTCGTCGGCGGTAAGGTCATTTGTGCCCAATGGCTTGTAGTCTTCATCTACACAAGCAAAACCTGCAACTTTCCATGGGAGCCATGACGCTAGGACTGCTCTATAACTACTTTCAGGAACCCCTTCATTTCCATTGTTTTCTAGAGGATACTTATCCTGAGGTGACTCCTGAGACCATGTGGCTAGGTGACGCTGGGTTTGCGTAGGTGCTGGGTTCTGGAGAGGAGATCTATACGGAAGAGGACTCCTTGGAGGAGGAGTCCTATATCTCGGATATCCAAAATTCCCAAAGCCGTCGTCCACAAGCGCCCCGTCCTCTCCTGGAATCCTTAGCTCCGTCAAGCCTTCCACTCCCGGCTCCTCAACATGTATCGCTCTGCGAGTCCATCTCGGCGGCGGCTGGTATCCCGCTGGCGCCACCGCGGGCGTCTGGTGGTATGCGTAGTTGAGCCAGCTGGGCTCGTCTCTGACCGTCGGGAGTGTTCTGTGGCCGCGTCGTGAAGATAGTGAACTCCTGTTTCGATTTCTGTCGGTGGGATCCCGGATGTGCGAGTTGAGGAGGGTAAAGTCTTCCCCTAGGGATTGGTCATCGGGGCTGTCGTCCCACCAGCCATCGGCGCCGAGTGCTGCGGCACGGGGACTGATGGGGGGGCGGGAGTCTATACTTTTGGCTAGTCGCTCAGCTGATAGATCCGCTGAGTCCTGCGTCTGTACAAAATCAACATCATAAGGTATACGGGCCGGAAGTAGTGGAGGCATGTATCCTGGTGTGCCTAGTGCCATCGGAGGTGGTGGAGGCGGTGGAGGTGGTGGCGGAGGTCCGTCTTTGGAATCATCTGCAGGACCATCCTTGGACCATCCTTGGGGCCATCCTTTAGTCCATCCTTGGGGCCGTCTTTTGGTCCATCTTTTGGCCCATCCTTTGGTCCATCCTTCGTGCCATCCTTTGGTCCATCTTTGGGGCCGTCTTTTGGACCATCTTTTGGACCATCCTTTGGACCATCCTTGGGGCCGTCTTTTGGACCATCTTTTGGACCATCTTTTGGACCATCCTTGGGGCCGTCTTTTGGACCATCTTTTGGACCATCTTTTGGACCATCTTTTAGTCCATCCTTGGGGCCATCCTTTAGTCCATCCTTAGGGCCGTCTTTTGGTCCATCCTTCGGGCCATCCTTTGGTCCATCTTTGGGGCCATCCTTCGGGCCATCCTTTGGACCATCTTTTGGACCATCCTTCGGCCCATCCTTAGGTCCATCTTTTGGTCCATCCTTGGGGCCATCCTTCGGTGGCGGAGCTCTCGCAGTTCTTTGTGCCCTCAACTCATTTCTGTACCCGGTTCTTAATGTCCTCTCAGCTGTTCTAGCAGCGATATGTTCGTTTCTCCCCCTACTATATGCAGCATATAGCTGTTCATTATTTTCCCATAATTCATATAGTCTCCGCTCACTTGAGAAACCGGCCCGCTCCTGGACAGCAGTATTCCTATCGTAGCATATCATATTTTGCGGGTCCTGAAGCGGCAGTGCGGCGAACGCCGGCCGCGGAGGCACCCCACGCCGCTGTGGAAAGGCATAGTTGTCTTCGATATTATCGTACGCATACTGGCTGTCCATATTCTCGCGCAGCTCTTGCGCCATGCCGCGTGTATGTATCTCGTTGTTACTGCGCACACAGCGCGTCACGGCGTAGCAGTTGTTGTAGGTGTCGATATCGATGTTGAGCTCTTCCTCATTGTCTGCGCGCGATGCGAGGATGTCGAAGTTTATGCGTTCTTGGGCGACTCGGGCTGCGTGGCCGGTAGTCCAGGCTGCTTGGAGGGCGATCAGGTTGGCTTCGTTTGGAATTGTGTCGGGGGTGCGGGGGCGGTAGAGGCCGTCTGTGGCGACAGAGTCGTCGGTTTGGTAGTGGTAACCTGAGGAGTAGGGGGTTGGACCAGGTCAGTATGTGTGCACTCAAGAACGGGTATTATTATATAATGTGTGAGCGATGTGTGTGAAGCTGCAGGTATACTCGAAGGTGTGCTTGGGTACCTGAGGGGCATGAGGGATAGCATCTGGAGGGGGAATGATATCTGGGCTAGGGTAATGATATCTAGGGGGTAATCTAGGGGGGGTAATGATAACAACGCAACATACCGTCAGCATCAGCAGTAGGATGCGGAACACTCCCATCATGCGCCCATGGCGCTCCATTTCTCATCCTTGCCGCTCCCACCGGCGGTACTATCGGACCTCTGACCCTCCCCGCATATGGATCGGGCGCCGCGCCCGCCGGCGGGGGTGGGGGGGCCGTCCAGAACAGAAACTCCTCCTCATAAGCATCATTCTGCAGCGAGAATACGGGCGACATAACCTCACTATCCTGCTCTGACATACTGGGCGCCTCCGGATCGGCCTGCGCCTCCGCGGGGTCGTCGTCCACCGGATCGTCGATATCGGCCCCGGGATCAAAGTCCGCGTCAGGATCATAAGCCGGCACCAGATCGAATGTGGCAGCTGCCGCATGCGTCCCACCCTCCATGTTGATATTCGCAGCGTGCAAGGGCTCCATCGGAAACCCGTAGATTGGTTCACCCCACTCATAGTCGTCCCTGCGCGCGGCTCTTACGTCTACACGGCGGCGGACTCGCACTGCGGGCGGAGGCCCGAGTGGAGCCGCCGGGAGCGCGTAGCCGATCACTGATACTGGAGAGGCACCGCCAACGTCCTCGCTGGCGGCATCACTGGCCCCATCTCCATCTGCCCCATCTGCCCCATCCGCAACAGGCCAGACCGGGGCGCCGGCGGGGGGGGCAGGCGCCAATGCGGCGGCGGGAGGGTATGTCGCAAGAGGAACACCGTCACCGGCTGCGTCTGCCATGCGTATCTCGAGCTCTAGTGGTACCGGTTGGCGTGTCATGTATCCCTGGACTATCAATCTCATGATAGTTCTTCTCGCTGCTGCCGCTGCCTCCTCGTCGTCGTCCGTTGCCGTCGCCGCTACCGCCGCACCCCGCAGTACCTGGTCGAGTGGATTCACCGGGAGCTCAACCCGCAGCCCCTTGATGCCTGCGGCTAGCCGAGCTCTGAGGCCACTTATAAGGACTCTCCTCTGCTCGTTCGTCTCGATGATGTTTGCGAGCTGTACGCTTGCTTGGGCCTGGGCACGGGCGTTGACGGCCAGGTTGTCGGAATTCATCTGCCGTGCGAGTGATGCGGCAAGTCGGGCGTTTTCAGCAGCCTCCGCTGGGGTCAGGGGTGGGGGCAATTCTGGTCCATATACCACCTCGCCCGTAAATCTCTCCCACCTGAACGGCCGATATCAGTTTCATATTCGGCATCACCAACCATCACTCGACTGAGGGGAGCGTTGTGCCCAAAGTCAATGATCGCAGGGAGAGAGTAATATTTGATCGAAGGGAGGGGGAAAGAGAAGGGAGAGCTCACAAAACCTCGACCCAATACAAGGCGCCGTAGGCCTCCATCGAGAAGAGAGCAAAAATCAACGGCGAAACCAGCAGATAGAAATCCCAGACCGTCCCGCTTTTAGAGATCAATCCATTCACGAACGACCCGTAATTTCCACCGCCCCAGGCCATGATTGCAATAAACGCAGTCAGCAAGGCAGCCACCCCCACCGCCCACAGCCCATTCTGCCCATAAAACCTCCACCCCCATCTTGCAAACCACAGAAAATTCAGCATCCCAGTCTTGCTCATCGACGTCACGAAGCCCCACCGCACAAACCTCAACGCCACAAGCTGGTACTTCCGATAATACGTCGGCGACATACCAATATACAGTATCACGGTCGACACCACGAGTAGGACCGAGAGCCCACCCAGGAACGGCAGCGCATCCTGTGTTGCGTACTGTATCTCCAGGATCACCACGTTGGTCCGCCGGTACTCCTGCACGAGCGGGCTCATCCACAGCAAAGTCAGATATAGCGCGGCGATGCATGGGACCGCGTTATTACCCATCCACCTCAGCATGGGCAGCGAGTCCCCCGACCACCCGCGTCGCTGCAGACCCCCAATGACCCAGAAGCCCTGCAGGCTGTAGAGTGCGATCAGGTAGTTGGTTGCCCGGGGGCCCCTGCCGCGGCCCGTCGCCCGGAATAAAAGATTCTGGAAGAGGTAGAAGCCGCTGAGCGTGGGGAAGGCGTGCACTAACAGGAAGGGGGCGAAGTAGATGGCGTTTGAGATGCGGAAGAGCTGGTCGACGAAATCGCCGCTTTGATACCAGTTGTAGGGCGTTGTGAAGGCCGAGGCGAATAACCAGATAGCTATTGTGCTGGCGTGCATCCCGGGCTAGCTAGTGGTGGCTGTGTCGGTGGTCCGACACTGGGATCATGGAGGGTTTTTTTTTGTTACCTTTTTATTTTCAAGGCCGTAGGGTGCGGTTTTTTGATATTGATCCCTCGGGTCTTAGTCTTTTGTTGATGTTGGCAGTCTGGTCGTCGTATGGAATCGAATCTCCAGAAACCCACCGGGATCCGAGTATCGAGATGAATTCAGGCGGAGTCGAGAGTCGGGAAGGGACAAAAAGACTAGTAAGTCAGTCAATCCAGTGGGGTCAGTGCGACTGCTGTTGTACTTGATCTCTTTTCTTACAAGGAAACCAAAAACCAAAATTAAAACCGCGGACAAAGGGGGGGAAGCGGGGCCTGTGTATGACCTCGAGGATCGAAGAGGACCGTGGAAAAGACGGGGAAAAATGGCTACTATGAGCTTCATTGTTAATGGTTTTCCCCATTAATGTTATTATCCTCCCCCCGGCTCCTAACGTAACTCCTAACCCAACTCAGAACCACACACACACACACTCGCACCCGCGCTGTCTCTCGAGTGGGAAATAAAATGGCATTGTATTGTCCGGCCCCCACGGTCAAAGAGAAACCTAAGCACATAAGTCTTTGTTTCCCCTCCTCCCCCCTCACCACCACCAAACAAAGGGAAGCCCACCCACCCACAAATAAAAAGCGCAGGAAACAAACCATTTATCCCACTCCAACCAGTCAGGGTATCCGCTAAACCCCAAACAATAAAAAAAAACATTATTATTATTACTACCACCACCTTTATTACTCATTCCGTACACAACACGCCGAATACTTCTCGACCTCCCAGGCCACAACCCCAGTCACAATCGGCCACACATCCTCCACCCACGCCCACCACTCCCTCCACCCCTCGCCCTCGCCTCCCGCTAGCTCCTTGCTCCCGTCCGCTCGCTTCTCGGTGTTTGGATATGCGCGTTTCAGCGCACACAGCCTGTC
This sequence comes from Morchella importuna, assembly GCF_003444635.1. Taxonomy (NCBI): domain Eukaryota; kingdom Fungi; phylum Ascomycota; class Pezizomycetes; order Pezizales; family Morchellaceae; genus Morchella; species Morchella importuna. The sequence goes on along the minus strand of NW_025763398.1, from coordinate 145,261 downwards.
ATCTGTCAGCAACCCACAACCACAACCACAACCACTACCTACCCCATTCCCACCACAACGGCTACCACCAGGGACAAAGAAAGGCTCACCGGTACTTAGTACAGTCGTCGCTCAACTCGCCATGGACATCCTCCTTCGTCTGGCGGTCGGGATCGCCGAGCGAGATGCGCGGCGGCAGACACACGTGGTCCGTGAAGCGCCATTCCTTCCCCTCCTGGGCGTGCAGCAGATGCAGCCCCGGGAAGGTGAGGTTCTTGGGCAGGATGTCGTAGCTGCCGCGCAGGTGCGGGTGGCTGGTGTTTGTGTAGGTTGCGTCGTAGCTGTGCGCGGGGGGAAGGTGTTAGTAGGGTTTCTTGTGAGCTGGTGAGGGTTTTTTTTTTGGTTTTTTTTTGGTTTTTTTTTGGGCTATGGGGAGGGATGAGATTTGTAGCTAATTGCGGGGATTGATAAATCTCGCTGGGCGCGCTGCACGGCGGATTGAGCTGGTGGCTCTGTTTCCAGCGATTTGATCATTTCCATGTGCACCAATCAAATCCCTGGAAACACGGCTAGCGCTACCTCCACCTCCGTCAAAGACCCTACTCTGCTACTATTTCAGCTTCTTTGACATCGCTGGTAGCACCTGCACCCATCCGGAAGATCAATTGCACCGATAAGCCCGCTATCTTATCAGATTCCAACTGATCCCCCCCCCCCCCCCAATCCGTACTAGCCCCCGCACTAACCGCCCGCCACGGAATAGCGCCCCACCAAAAAAAAAACCAGCGCCCCAATCATTACCCCCGCGAACACCAACCGCCAACCACCCGCCAACCAAAGCCAAAAGCCAGAAAAAGCCAAAACCAAAGAAAAGCACGTTACCTACGTCGACGACTTCAAATCCAGCCTAACCTCGCCCACCCTCCCCCTCGCCGCCACCGTCCCATTCCCCACCACCCCGCCCACCGTCCCATTCCCCGTCCCATTCCCCCCACCCCAATACCTGCCCGCCCCCTCGCCCACCACCAACCTCATATCCAGCAGCCCCCACCCAGCCAGCTTATCAAACCGCTCCCGCTCCGGCGCGCCCCTGCGGTACAGGTTAAACCCGGGCTCCATGCGATAGTGCCGCACCAGCTCCATCACCCCCACCTCCTCCCCGTCCTTCCAGTACCGCACGCGACTACTCGCGCCGAACACGCTGCCGTTGCCGCCGTCGTACCAGCCCGGTAGAACCTCCACCTCGGCCATGAGCGCGTATCCGCTGCATGCCCCTGCCCATGCCATTTCCTGGAAGGGCGCGCGGAAGGCGAGTGCTGCGATGAGGAGGTATGATGCGGCGACGGCGAGGAGGAGGGCGGCGACGAGGTAGTGTGTGCGGAGGCGGAAGCGGGGAGGTGGACGGTGAGGGTGCGCTTGAAGGAGTCGTAGCGGCGGGGGTGGGAGGTGAGCGTGTGGTGGAGGAGGAGGGCGTTGAGGAGGCCTGTGAGCGCGCTGGCGGTGATGGTGCTGATGGTGAGGATGGTGAAGGTGCGGGCGCCGTGGGAGCGGAGGTAGTAGGAGGGGCGGAGGTGGTGGGGTGGATGTAGGCGTGCGTGAGGAGGATGATGAGCGTGAAGAGGGAGAGATTGAGCGGGATGAGGGCGTAGGTGAGGACTTTGAGAACCCAGGGGTGGGATTTGAACATTGTGGGCTATAGAGAGCTTGGGAGTGTAGATAGTGGCAGCTGTATAGATAGTCGGTAGGTAGGTAGGGCGCTGATATTAACGATAGACGTGCCTGCAAAAACCACTAAACCAGCTGATAAACCACTGATAATAATTATCACCACCGCGCAGCAAACAGACAAAAACTCCCAAAAAAAAACCGAAACGATAACGACCGACAAATTCACACCCAAAGGAAGGACAGACAGAAGCACAAAAATCCCCCAAACAACAAAAAAATCCCGACTCTTTTTCCGTTTGCTTCGCGGCGCGGTGCAAGTAAGAGAAGAAGAAAGGAAGGAAGGAAGGGAAGGAGAAAAAAGGGCCCAATTCCTCGATCCGTAGAATATTCCTAGAAAAATAATAGAAAGGAGTAAAACAATTCCCACCACCCCCCGCCCAAGACCCAAGACCAAGACCCCCAATTGTGCACACACAACAACAAAACAGTGATCCAAAGCGGTCCAAAAGCAATTAAGGAGTCTGTCTGGTGTCCCAACACAGTCTCCCTCGAGCAAAGCAAAAGCAAAAGCAAGAGCAAGAGCAGAGCAAAGCAAAGCAGAGCGGAGATTAACGAGGCGTCGCGCACGTGCTCGTTCCAACCGACCCACCGTATTCTGGATCAAGGTCCGAGAGCAGTAAGTAAGTATGTAGTTTGAGCGTCAGGATTTCAAAAAGGGCAGCGCAGCTCGGGGCAGAAAACTCAGTCAAGAGTTTCTTCGTGAGGAATTGAGGGAGGAGGAATTGGGGGAGGGGGGGGGGGAGATGAGGAATGTGTGGTGGTGGTGGTGGTGAGAGGATGTGAGGTGAGAGGTTGCGCGGTGAGTGCGAGAGGTGGGGTTCCGCGTCATGGAAGAGCACTCGCGGGTAGTGCAGTGCAGCTTTGCTTTTGGTTTCCGGGGGTTGGAGGTGCATGGTTATCGTGCATGTGCATATCTCTGAGTGAAGTGCATGGAGGGGGGGGGGGTTGTTATTGCTAGCTCTGCTGCCACTTTTGATATTGGATGATCAGACATGAAGCCATTGAAAGAGCCCGAGACGAGAGTCTACATGTACATAGCTAGCAGACCGGCTGGTTATCATGACAGCATCCGTCTTATCAACGTTTCCACAAACAGCTCAATGTTTATCTGGCTGGCCCGTGTCCGTCCTCTTCACCTCGACTGCCACGATCCAACGTCTAAATGCACTTGCACATGAAGCTCAGGTTACTCAAGCTGCAGCCACTGTTACGCGACATGATGGCATTTTTGCAAGCCGTGCCTTAAATTCGCTGCGTGCTGCAAATCCACTGAATTACTGATTTCCCATTCAATTACACACACAAATTTAGGAAAGGAAACGTGTTATCGATGTATTCAGTCAGACGAATGCCCAACCGTCACACTCGCGCGCGGAGAGGCAGGCCGGCCATGATCTGCCGGCTGAATAACGCCATGCGGCTATCCGTTCCTTCCTTCCACTCCACCACTCCACCTGCTCACTTTGTTGACGACGACTCATTTCTAGTTAGTAAACTCTAGAGGAGTGGGTAGGTAGAGGAGAGGGAAACGTGGTGGTTATAAAAAGGCTCTGTCGATCGCTCACGTTAATATGGGGAGCATCTGTCTTTCTGCCGGGGGCGAGATTGTATGTAGAGTACATACTGCGAATACGGATTGCAGGTAAACTTGTATGTAGTGCAGGTAACGTAGAGTAGTGCACATACAACGGTCGCCTGTCATGCACCCCACTTTCACGCCTTCAGGACAGCTTGCAATCCCAATTCGATAGTTCTGTCTCTCCTTCCTGTTATACGTTAATTCTCGAGGTACCTACATGTACCCACACGACGCCCAATATACATACTCTACGGTGCGCAAGCAGCAGAAAAGATAAATACAAAGGGTCCCCCTTGTCTAGTCTGTCCACTACATACCAGGGCACTCTCTCTTTATCTACAGGCTAAGGACCCTCTATTCTTGGCACCGCCGATCCTTGATAACAAACCCTCCCCCCGCCCCATCCCTCCCCTTCCCCCCAACCCTCCGTCCCCGGCCGGCCCTAAAGAAACAACGATAACGTTAATCCGCGCCGACGTCTCCGAGCCGCCCCCGCAAGCCTCGAGTGATCGTCCATGTCTGTGTAGTAATCCGGGGGTGGGGGGGCAGCGGCGAGAAATATGGTGTGATCATGATGAAGTGAGTGAGGAAAGAAAAAACGGTGTGTGCTCGTGCGAGGCTGTCTGAGGGCTCAGGCTCTGGAGTCTGGGGCAGGCAATCCGGGGTTAATTGGTTTGACTGACTGTGCGCTGCGAGCGTGCGCACGGCCAGGGACTCAGGGATGGGGCGAAAGGGGTCTGGATGTGCTGTTTGGGTAAACGACTTGGTTTATGTGTGCAGATAGACTCGTAGAGTGCACACATTGAATCTTGGAACACCGCTGCAAAATATCGTCGGATACCTGCTCTACAATGCCTCTACAGTGCAATGCTCTTAGGCAATGCTCCACATGAATATCGCGTCCTCCACAAGCCAGGGATGTTTGGCGCGTTCGTTTGTAATCAACGACAACCAATCCCTGTCACAACATCCTGGGCAACAAATTTTCTCTACACAACCCGCACATCCTGAAATATGCTCAACGGCCGCCGGTCACCATGCCTCGCTAGCTCAATCGGTAGAGCGTGAGACTCTTAAGCGGAATCTCAAGGTTGCGGGTTCGACCCCCGCGTGGGGCTTCATTCAGTTGAAGCTGCTGTGCTTTTTGCCCTTTTTTTGATGTTCCGCTGGTGGTGAGTATTGTTGCCTTACAAGAGCGTGCATGTTAGCCTGCATTGGATGAAAAATCCCAGGTAACTGTCATTTTTCTTAGCGAGTGTCTCTCTCTGTTTATTGTTTTTGTGCCCTATCGTTTATGCAGCCTGGCCTGATGTACCTTGCCACCAATTCGTCCAAACTAGGACTGTTGCCTAATGTCGTCGTCGTCAAAATTTTCACGACTTATTAAATATTGTCTCAACTCAAACTGATATTGCAAAAGGATCCAAAAGTAATCCCATGCTAGAGGGAAAACCATTCTATTATCCTGTTCTTCAGCTTAACCCATCCGGACCCAGAATAAAGTTCATATTCGCGCAGACAGGCCATTCGGACGGGAAAGGGTTGTTCCGGGTGGTGATAGAGTACGTTGGGTGATCATAATTCTTTATTCGGTTTTATCTTTTTCTTTCTAAAAAAAAAAGGCTCGTTCCCCCCCCCCCCCATTGGGGTACGAGCTCTAGAGGACATCGTGGTGTCTTTTTATGGTTTCCTCTTCCGTCGTGTTGTTGTGTGGAGTGACAGTGGATGTATGAGAGCAAAAGGAGTACTCAATTGATTCTGTACAATACAGTGTTCCCTGGGATAGCAAAATACTCGTGAGTCACATAGAATAGTAAAAAAAAAGAAAGTGCGATTAGGCTGGTTACTTATAGGATCCATCCGCAGATCGGATTTATTTTATTTTTTAAACGCTTCTTTTGATACGGCGTTTACCGCCAAACATTGCGGTAGAGTAAATGACAGTGCATTTCAGCCCGACCCGTGTTTAATACCGCAGATACGGTTTTCAGCCCGTTATTGATTGTAGAAGGCGTTAGGCGTAGATGCACTCTATGAGTCATTCGTAGAAGCACTTCAATCTGGACATCTTCCCGATGTGATTGCAGCAATCGCATCATCTGCAGCCAGCGGCTCGCAGGAGTTGCTGGTATAAAGACTGTACTTTTTCCATCGGGCAACACCATGGGAGGCGGGTGAGGACATGAACTCTGTAAAGGACAGCGTCCATCAGTAGGATTTATCGAGTTGGAAGTACTAACGGAGGGGGCCGGGGATCGGCGGTGAAGGCGAGGGTTTATAGTAAATGGGCTGGGAAGTGGGGAAGTGGGGTAAAAACGATGCGGGGAAGATGAGGTACGGAGACTTCCAGTCGTGACACAGATCCTCGGGATGCTTACATGTATCTCTGGATAACGTATGTAGGTCTTCGCCGGCTGTGCACGGGGGCTGCAGATCTGACCTCGGGACATAGGTGGTCACTCGGCTGTGTTCCTAAGTTACCAAGCCGCAACAAAGGCAATCTGTCAACCACACTTCCTTTGTTTCCCACATCACCACTTCGTCGGTTCTTTGTTACTGCCATTTTCGTTCATCAAGATCGCATCGACTCTATCCCTCTATTCATCGAGCTAGCATGAGGTAGATAGAGTTAGCATGAAACAGCAAAGCAACAAGTCTGCAGGTTCATGAGACCAAGGATTCCAATGGTGGTCTCTAGACAAACGTCTGGTTAGGCTCCCTTTGGCTCCTCAATATCGAATTCTGATTCCCCACACAGTAGAAACTTCCACCTGCCATGCCGGTAAATGTAAAGTATTTGATCTAGCCTAATGTCTTTTCCCCGAAAGAGAGGCTAACTGAGATATAATCTGATAGGTTTCACGGATTATTGGTTCAAACTTCTTTCTTCAGTTATGTTGCCTAAACACTTTGGTCTTAGCGAATGCGTGGGGGGGGGGGGTACTCACCTACAATACGCGAAAACTGGTCAATATATTGCTACAGCACATTGCTGGACTGGGGATATTTATGGCATAAAATTGATAGACCACGCCTCGCCTCTCATCTTCATCTATGCATCTATATCTATATGTAGGACTATGAAATATAGGTTAAGCTTAAAAACGAATATACAAAATTGCTAATTAGAACGCCCACAGAAAAAAGAAAGATACCCAATCATAACCAAACCATAAGACGCCTACAGAACAACAGATAACACACGCTGCTCCACCTACACAGTTCCGTCACCTGGTCCTCCCCTCGCACTCATTCTCACACCCCCCGGCACCTCCAACTCATCCCTTCCATTCCCTAAACAGCCCATCAAATCTCTCACGAACCCGCCAATTCCCCATACTCCCTCAACACCCCCGCAAACCTTCCACTCCTCCCACCTTCTTGCGAAGTCTTTCAAGACAAGCGCCCGCAACGGATCCTTCGGAAAACCCTCTGTACCAGCATACACCATTCTCACCAGCTCTACTCTCTCTGGTAGCTCCAGCCTCTCTGCAAACGCGCTATACCGTGCGTTATGATATGACACTAGCAGTTTGTAAATCTGCTGCAAGGCGTGTGTTGACAGCAGTGGCATATGATACTTGTGCGCGAAGAGATATACGGCCGTGTGTACAAATATAGCCGGCGACTGTGACTGTGACTCTGGAGGAACACTGTAGGTGCTGCGTTGAAGAAACTGAAGGACGAGATCAAAAGTACCCGGATGGTCGTGTGGGAGAGTTAGTGTTATTGCGGGCTGAGAGAGAATTTGTGGAGTGAGGTGGTGACGCCAGTAGGCGCTATGTTTGATGAGCGGGTTTCGGGGGACTGTGAAGTGGACGCGGGAAGGTCCGACATAGACTTCGAGAGGAGGACTGGAAGTTGTTAGTACTGACCATAAACTGTGTCAAGTAGCCTCCTGCTCCGGACGGATGTATAGACATAAAGGGGAGGTGAGTCAGGGTTTTACCTTTCGACCCTGATGCTAGGGTTATCTGGATACGGATTATCCTCGAGTGGAAAGGCCGTATAGTTTGTGAGTACTGGAGCACCGCCGGTAAGGCTGGAGGATGAGAGGTCCACGACATGTATTCTTTCCATTTTGTTTCGTTAACTGTTCGTTCTTCTAGGGGTATTCTTGCTAGTTTTGCGAACATCCAGCTCGGTGTTCTCTACTGGTATATATGTAGGTTACAATACCCGCATCCAGATCTTACCCCCTGAAGAGTTTATCACCTTGCAACGATAACCCTGTTTCAGGGTCAAGATTCGACTTTATTACTGCACGACCCGACTTCCGAAGTATGCATAGTATTATCGCTATTCATAGGTTTCTCGCCTCCTTTATTAGGACTTCCACCTAGGAATTAGGTATTAGTACAGCAAGTGTTTAAATCGGAAACCTTGGGGGGCAGTGCCTAAGGAATTTTTTTATTTTTTATTTTTTTTTGCTAGCCCATGATAATAGTCTTGTCCCGGTTTTATGTATGTGGCGGCTGCATGTTCTGTGGTTTCAACATTTGGGGCTGTGCTTTCGAGAGGTGAGGGGTAGATTACTAACCATATGTGTAACCATCGATTATCACTCGACTCCACTCCACTGGCCGGTGGCGTAAAACTTGGCGCGATAAACTTCCTACTTTACACAAAACTTCGTTGCTGACTCTGGTACGGTACGTGTTTATCACCCATTTACTTTTTCCATCCGCCTGCAGATGAGATGGTTATCTAGGGTTCTAATTTTGACAACGATTCTAGGGTCTACCTTTCGCGTGGATTAGACCTTGCGACACGTGAGTAACCAAGTGTTGTGACGTCAATACCAGCTAGAAAAAGCTTGTCCTTCAATTTGGAGAAGGTTAAATGGAATGTAACACAGCCCCAAAGCCCTGTATCATTTCCGACCATGCTCCCCGGCTGTTTCAGTGGTGGAAACCCTAAATTCTGGCGGATAAATATTGAAACTCTATCAGAAATTTAAGTGCTCGTGTCACTAACAGACAATAGAGGAGATGGGGATATTCAATTGTGTCAGGGCCACTTCTATACACTTGATTGATAACTCTAGCTATCCGCACATCCGATGCGTCGAATCATATAACCAAACACCAGATTTCGGCTTCTTTTGGATTATAGTATTGAACTGGAGTATGTTTCCGAGAGTCAACAGTGTCCTTCTGTCTAACATTCTCAGAACTATTTCAATGCTGCAATTGAGGATTGAGTAGCCCACAAGACTTTTGGCACTGCCCCTACTCTAAATTATCTCAATTGCATATTGGTCTAAGATTGAAAATGTGGAGGCTTAGAAACGCACATTTCAATTTAAGTGCATTTTTTTCATATCGTGTCACCTACAACACATGTGGGTGAGGGGCTATTATTATTCATCATGAGACGATCCGGCTCATAGTTTTTTGTCTCGAGATCACAGGCTTAAATTAATGAAACCGGATCCCCGTGGGGGGACATCGAAATTGTTTTCCGTGTGGCGCGAGACAAGCACGAGCCTATTGAGGATTAGTATGAATTTTTCTCCATGGGTCCTTCTGCTCAAAGGCGGGAATTCGCCTTTTTGCTTAACCATATCTTGCGACAAAGTATGGACGCACGTGGGATTGGTATGCATGGTAGAGGACGGCGCGACATAAATATCAAGAGAATACATACAGTCCATATTTCATCAGACATTTGTTATTTCAGATCACTCGACATCACTCGCTTATATCCTGGCAGTCTTGGGGGGTCTCGCTTAATGTTGTCTCCCCTGCAGGATCAGCCTTACTTATTAATAAAGTCCGGATGATAGGGCTTGTCTGCGAAGTGCACCCTGTTGGTTTTCCCAAGGGAAGGTTTCTTGGCAATATCTATTGGCAATATTCATTGCCAAGGCCATAGTAATCTACGACCTGAGATGTGGAATTAAATAATATTTAAATAATATTCATCGCATGTCCATAGCCTCGCATTATGCTAATGATGCCGACCGGAATTTTAGACATGTGGGGATACATCTACAGAGTAGGAAATGACACGCCGGTTTTTACTCTCACCGAACATTATCTGGCCTCTACCGAAGTTCCGGTGAGCATCCTTAACTAGACTTCTACTATTTTATTAGCTGGCGAATTCGGATTGCCTGCAGGTTTGGGGTCTCGAAAACGCAGAGAAGGAATTCTTCTGAACTACTAAGAGCGGGACCCCAAAAAACAACAGGCCTGAAGACTTCATTCTCTGTGTTCCCTAGATCCCGAACCTGTAGGCAATCCGAATTGCCACCAAAAATAGTTGAAACCTTTTGCCCCTCACGAAGATGGAGCTTAGGGGTTGCTGTTAGCTCCTCGGCATTCCTGTACTCCCCGCACTCCGTTACCCGTATGTAAATTACGGTTTAGTCCCCCTCAACGGGGTCTGAATGTTCCCTCGACGAGTCATCCTTTGGTCTCTGCCTGCCGAGGAATCCCCTCTCGTCATCGCCGCAGAATATCAGAGCACAAATGGAATACTTGAGTTAAAAACCCGGGGGATTAGGATTCGGTAGCTTGAGGGGGGGGGGGGGGGGGGCTGCTAACCATTCCAGTAGCATCGGCTATGTTTCTAGATTTTCTAGGGAGGCCGGAGCTGGAACAATGCGCGAGCTTACGCCCGGTATAATTTGAGGCGATGATATGTTTTTTTTCCGCGGGTTGAAATGCTCACTAGACATACAGTAGGCTCTGGGCCGGAATGTACTTTGGGGCCCTAGCACGCAAGGGACAAGAGAAAGTGGTATCACAGGATTTGGCTCTCTCGTTCGTTTATATTTTCTAACACCAGTAGTAAAGCTGAGGAGACCTCTCATGTAATCAATGGCCAGGTGCTTTCATCATCCACATTTTTCTCGCTGGAAAGCAAAAGCTCCCGATTCTAACCCGTGGCAGGAGGTTTAGTAGACCAGCATACATGAACCTGTTCGGGCCAGGATTTTGTGGGGGGCGGGTTAGCCCCAGGTTTCGATACATATTCTGGATTGCTCTGGGCTTAGCCGCCTTTTGTTCCCGGATAGATTTGGGGCGTGAATGGATTTCGTATATTCGCCTCTTCTTATGCATGTGGGGCTCCACCTCATCGAAAGATTTCATCCGTTGTCACCTCATCGTAGTCTCCGGTGAACCGCTTTATTTTGTCTTTGTGTCTATTGGGCTCTAGTATCTGTGAGCATGAGCTTTGGTATTGGTGCTTCACGGATATAAATCCAATATACCCAGTTGAATGTTCTACACTCCGATCATACTATTCGATATCTTTTCTCAAGATATCCACAAAACCACCTATATCTAACAGGCTAATACTAGCATAATTTGATTGGGAAAAAACACACTAAATGTATCAAGCTGGTCCTGGTGAATGAACCAGCAAAGATATAATAGCAATCATGGATTATCACTCGAATAGTGCATAACCTCCCTTTTACATGCAGGGACTCCCGTTGGCAGGTGAAGGTGATAATGTAATATCATAAGACACGCTACAAAATAATAGGACACGATATGGCTAGGATTTCCGGGAGTAGAGCACGTTATACCACTCTTGTTTCTGTCAACGCTGACATTCTTTTCATTGACTTCTCTCAACACCTGTCGTTACAGACAGATGTTGAGACTACCGAAAAGGCAACATACATTTATGTAGTTATTGCTTGAAACACTGCATTCATGCTAGAGAGAATAGCACTTTACAAGTAGAATATATATGTTGGACTAGCTGATATATCTTCACGGTTAGAGCAACTCCTCCCTTATCTTCAATCCCGTCATCTACAATATACATTAAGCGTGACTGTCACTGACGCTCTGCTTAATTCCGTCTTTAGATGGATACAGGATCCCGATGGGCTCGGCAAATATGCAGCACTAGTTGCAATTGCTCAAAGAGCCCTGCTAGTTGAGGTTTGTGTGCTCTCCCAGATACCTTCTTGGTAGCAGTCGCTGATCATCACTTCTAGTAGTTTAGTTATCGCCGTCGACATTATCCTGCATGTTACGTCTACCCATGGATTCTCGGTCGACTTTTATATTTTATGCATCCCAAGATTGTAAATCCACTTGCCTTGGGGCCGGCCTGGAACCACGGGAGATCTAAGAAATCTGTTTATCACAGCCGCCCAATTATTCATCACAAGGTGTTTGGGGGTGTAGGAGGAAAACAATTGTTCTCTTGACGCCTATAGGAACTTGGATCCAGGCTTGCCCTTGATTAACTGGCGATGTTGGCGGGTAATTCACACCACTAGGTTTGATTATCTAGTTAGTCTCTCCTAAACTGATAGGCTCCAACATCCCGATTTACTTTATCAGCATATTTACCCTTCACGCCATTCCGAAGAACAGAATTCCCGAACGGCTCTTGCTTCACCTTCAACGGCATGCCCGATGTGCACCGTTGCAAACGAATCCTGACGGGAGGTAACAGCTAGCCCGTAGTACCAAAGGTACACCGCCGACAACGGGAATAACTTATCTGCCCCACCCCTTAAATCACTCCACCGGCCATCGCTCAACTGATAGACAAAAAAGGATTTACCCGCACAATAATTAAGGTCTAGACAAATTCTGTCTAGCTTCTAGTACAGCTGGTTGGTTGAGTACTGAATTAAATGCCAAGCCCTTCGTCCAAGCCTGGACTACTAGCGATGCCGGAAACATTATTGATCATGTGACACTCGTATTGGTGTGAAGCTTTGGATTTGTGAAGGCAACCGATCACATGATCAATAATGTTTCCGGCACCGCTAGTAATAATGTGTTTCTTACCGAAGTACTTACATGGGTACGTGGAGAGTCCATTCCAATACGAATACCTGAATTATTTACTACGACTATTTCGAACTTCTCCTTTTTCCCGTCGACACCAGTCCGAATCTTCTCTTCACTTCGGACTAAATATCTACCTCTTTAACTCCGTTTACTGGGAATATAATGAAGCCAAGAACACCCCCTGCACAATTCACCTATCATGCTCACCAAGACTGAATTTCTTGCCCCCCAATCTCCATCTGGCTAGCTAAGCCCAGTCGTCAAGTCCAAGCGAGTAAAGTACAGGCATCTGCCAATGATACGATTTCACTTTTTTTCCCCATCGTTGCATCAGACGACGAGATTTGATTCCGACGATCGCTAAGGAAGATCTACAGCTGTACCCTACTATACTTTACTGCACCTGCATAACGGGATGATATGGGCACTCTATCGTTGCAGGGGTGCGGGTGCGGATGCGGGTATGTCAATCGCAATATTGGTAATACTTTCTGGCGCATGGTGACGGCGCATTAGAGGTTCTGATTACTGTTGAGTTTATGGTGTCGGTCGTCATCGGTGGGGGGTTGGAATTTTTTTTTTTTTTTTTTTAAATCATATAAATTGATTCTAGGTACAATTACTGCATGCAGGCATAGCCTATGGCATAAAGACCTATCCCCAATGCCAGTTCCCCCAGTTATAGTAGCTATGGTACGCTACCAACCACACTCCTCTTACAAGGTTGATGACTAAGGAAACCCCCACCTAAGAAAAAGTGAAAAAAAAATTTCCGGATAACACAAAAGAAATACAAAATAAGGAAAAACTAATGATGGCATGATGCCGGTTGCCCACATAGGGGACTTTGGGTGAGTGGTGGTCATCCTTCAAGTTATTGAAAGGAGGGCTTTGAGAGCAGTGAGGTGCTGGTGTTCTTTGAGAGGTGACCTTCGAGCTCGATATCCAAAAGGAGGAGATTTTGACTTGCCTTCGCAAATGAAGCCAAAGCAAAGTCTGTAGTGAGGAGTGACCCCGCACTTCACGAACTCTTGGCGGAGTTGAGAAGGGAGTTGACAAGGACAAGAGGGATGGTGGGGGGTTGGAATGAGTACAGGTATTGTATCATGTAGGGCAAGTGTAGATAGGCTACTTATCTGGGTTATGGGTGCTCGCATATATCTGTGGCCGATTTATTGTGCGGCATGTATGATATGATGTCCATCGGCCTTAAGAGTGAGCACGTGCAAAAGAGATGGCCCGCGGTGGTTGATTCACTTGTGAACGGAACATGTGTGACTAACTCTAGATCTGTATTCAAACGTAGCTATTCACAAATATTCTATCCCCCCGTTTCCCATCCCATCCTAGCTTTCTAAGAGTATAAACCCTCAAGTAGAAAATAATATAAAAGAAATAAAAAAATATAAACAAAAATTACCGCCCTTTCCCATCCCGAAACCCACAATAAAACCCAAACGCATGCCGCATCCAGCGCACAACGTTCTAGCTTAGCCTAGGGGACATGAGACAAAAAAGTGAAGCGACAACACAATTTCACATATCGGTCATTAATACTAGCGGGCCCTAAGCCGTCTTGTTGCGGCTGTTGTCCTCAATGTAGTCGCCAGCGGCGGCCTTCTCGGTGCTTGGCGCAAAGCCGTAGCGGATGGCATACTCCTCGACGTCGTCGGGGGAGAGCAGTGGCAGGGCCTTGGCGGCGCGTACGTACGAGATGTTCTCCTCGAAGCCCTTGGCGAAGATGAAGTCGATCTCTTCGAGTGAGCGGAGACGGGTTTCGGGGTAGAAGAAGTAGCTGATTGACTTATTAGTATTGTAATATTCAAGCTTAGATTGAGGAGTGCTTACATGAACGGGATGAAAGAAGCATTGACAGCAGCAAAGAATAGATACGTCCCCCACTGGATGCGATCAATCATAATGGGCGTAATCATGACCACCACAAAGTTAAACAGCCAGTTGGTAATCGTCGACACGGCATTGGCCTTTCCTCTAGTCCTGAGAGGGTTGATCTCAGCGGGATACAACCACGGCAGCGGCAACCAGGTGACCCCAAAGGTCGCAATATACAAGAACAGACCCGCGGCGGCACCGCGGGCAGCAGTCTGTGTTCCAGGAATCAAGCAGCAGAAAGTGATAGTCATAGCGAGAGCCTGCCCGATAGTACCTGCAAGGAACATCTTCCTGCGTCCGGCGCGCTCAATGATGAACCACGAAGTTGATGCGAAGATGGCATAGACGATCATGTTTACGCCGCCCATGATGAGGGACATTGAGCGGGACTGGCCGATGGACTCCTGGAAGAGGATGGGGAAGTAGTAGATGACGGCGTTGCAGCCGCCGATCTGCTGCATGAGCTGCGAGGAGGCACCGATGAGCATGCGGCGGAAGTGCTGTGTCTTGCCGCCGGTGAAGAGGTCGCTGTAGCTGGACTTGTTGCCGACTTCGGCGGCAGCCATGGAGTCGAGGATGACGCGCTTCTCGATCTGGACGATGCTGGAGTCGAGGTCTTCGCCGGCGAGGGCGGCGATGACGCGGGTTCCCTCTTCGTCTCGGTCGCGGGAGAGGAGCCTGTGGGAAACGCATCATCGTTAGCCAGAGTCATGAGTGATTGAAATATATAGATTGTTATATATAGTAATATTGCGGTTACATACCAACGCGGCGACTCAGGCAGGAACAGCATGCCCACAATCATGATGACGGCAAACAGGATCTGGAACGCAATGGGGAAGCGCCAGACGACATCACTATTGGTGAACGACACGCCGTAGTTGAGCCAGTAACTAATAAGGGTACCGAACGCAATGGAGCCACCCTCAATGCAGATGAGCAGCCCGCGGTTCTTAGTTTTGGCGCACTCGGCCTGGTAGGTCGGGATCGAGGAGGTGTTCATTCCATTACCAATGCCAGTGACGACTCTGCCAATGATGAATTGTGCCTAGGATTTACATGTTAGCTGAATTCAAAAAACTCAAACTCCTCGCTAATTCCATATATTTGGTGGTAATAATTAGGTAATGCATACCAACGACTGATGACCTCGGAATGCTGTAATCTGGATGATGACGCCAATGATCATGATGACGGCACCCGTCATAATACTCTTGCGACGCCCGAGCTTCTCGCCGACAAAGAGCACTGAGATGGCGCCGAAGAGACAGCCGATTTCGTAGATTGCGGTCACGAGACCCTGCATGGTGGGGTCGCCCTTGGTCTCGGGGATGGCGGCGTTGAATTCGGGCGCGGTGATGATACCGCTCATGACACCTGGAAGAAGTAGCTATTGTTAGAATTTGTATTGGAAAAAAGGTGGGTTGTACTAAAGTGAGGAGCTTGAGAGGTAGGAAGGTTGATAGCTTACCTTGATCATAACCAAAGAGCAGGAAACCGGTGGTACAGATGAACGTGATAGCAAACTGGAGGGATTTCCCTCGAAGTTCGAAACCCATGATTGGCTATTATTTCTGTCGTGTTCTTTCTGAATATGTATGTTGGGTATTCGTCTTCTCCTTTCTTTAATTCCTTCTTCAATAAGAAAAAAAAGAATTAAACTCCCAACTCCAACGGTCAAAAAGTGATTGCAGATGCCACAGCAAGAAAGCTGGGAGATAGGGACTGGTTATATAGATATACCTCCGCTACCCAATCTGCATTTCCTAACCAGCTAGCATGTGCCTACCCCCCCCCCCCCCCCACCCACCACCAGTCGATACAATCGATCACCGTCCATCGTGTAAGGTAAGTAACTGGTAAGGTATGAGTACCTTCTAGGGTAGAACATCAGTTACAGCAGCCCTCCTCCTCCTCCCTCCACCAGCGAGTGAACATTTTCCCCAGGCCCGGAGACATTGCCGAGTCTGAACATGCTGCGCTCTCGCTGCAGCGGGTGACGGGGAAATGATCGTCGGCAGTATGAAGTAACATATCACCAAGTGTCCACATCAGGCCTAGTCACCCGGGGGGGTGAAGGAGAGTAGGGCAGTTAACAAACATTCCCCGGGGAAAGGCAATAAACCCACACGTCATAACCCCGACTTCTATCAACCAACCACCCCTCATCGTCCCCTATGGCCTAAACCTGGAGGGGCTTAAAGGGGAAGAATAGTAGAGCTGGGTAGAGGTGCTTTTTACCCCCTCGAGGAGAAAGGGTCAAGCTCGGAATTCATCGTGGACTGTACTCAACTTGACTAGATCAAGTACTGACTGAGTCAGTAGATGGTTTCTCTCGTCGTCGTCGTCGATGGCAACCGCCACGGCCATGCACGCCTTGCTTAGCCAGTCACTTCTTCACTTCCCTGTGCTTCCTTCCTAACATGCTTGGCCCTCCGAGTCGTTACTCTACTCCTGCTCCCGATGCTGATGCGCCTCCACGGCTACGGCGTTGCCAAGAACTTCACGAGAGGGTCCCTTTGCTTGGTTTGCTTGCTTCGATTGGCGCGCTTCGGGTATGCAGCGGCACCAGGGTTTAAACTTTTTTTTTCTCTCTCTCTTTCATGCCTTGTAGTTTCTCCGCAGCATGTGAATCTTGCCTGAATATGGCGCACAGGCAAGCATAAGTTCAAGGGGAGACTCGGGTAAAAACAAGAGATTGAGCAAGAACCCCTGCCATGGCCTGGGTAGAGGGAGTGTGCATGGGTAGATAGGGCTCGACAGCAACCAAGCAAAAGAAAGCCAGGCATGGCAGGGGGAGGTTGGGAAATCGTCATACCGTGCAACCCTCACACCCCATGAAGTAACGCTTCCTCGACCACCAGAACCAGAAAAGCTTTTAAAACAAACAGAATTCCCCGAGTAAGACCGGTTCTGCAGATCGGGCCTAAAGAGGAAGGACGTGGGTGAGCCGCAATCCAGCAGTTGTCGGTAGCTAGGCAGCATGTGGAAAAATGCTTCAACCTCTATTTCGCTCGGCTTACCTGCCGAGCGCACGTGACTGCGTCAATGATCGACATGCGGCGCGGGGGGGTCGCAAATACACGTATCGACGACTTTCATAAAGAAAAAAGTAGTTCCAACAGAAAGAAATGAAAGAAAGAAACTAGCTAACGGATTAATTCCTTTAGATGAAAAATGACATCTCGGAAGAAAGGGTCTCGGAAAAACTCTTTAGAAAGATCACCGCAAAATTTGAAAATCGAAAGGTTTTTGAACGAGTTTTTCCGAAGTGTTGGCTTGGGGTGCGAGTGATTGCTGTGATTATCACCATTACCAGTTAGGGGCGTGGGTAAAACCGCAGAGAGAAATATGAGTGGAGTATTCTAGAGTAGGTAAAGGGCACTCTACTCTACTCTAGCTTGGTAATTCAATAATCTACTCTGCGTAGAAGAACAAACTCAAAGGGAAATGCAGCTGCGGTGGGTCCTTATGAGATCATAGATCGTAGCTATCTGGTTTTTTCATTTTTTGATTCACTCTTCGCTGCAACAGTTCTGGACGGATTTCGAATATGCCCTCTCGTCATCCAAGACCCAGGTTCTCGTTTCAATAGACCTGGCCGTCGGGACTCTACATACATACATACATACATAGAGCACCTGCTTGCCTGCCTGTCTCTCCCAGATGCCATGCCATCGGCCTACCGGAATAACTCCAACTGCGCGGTACCACTTCGGTGAATACGGCGAGTTCAATTCATCTAGGCGCCCTTCCTCTTCCTTCTCCAATTTCTCGGACGACTAATTTAATCATAATGGCTTGGATGGGCGATCAGCACTGTAGGTACATGTAGCGCGGCCAGATCGTCATATCTCGATATAACTATTATGCAACTCATCTTCGCTCAGGGACCACTAACTGTCTGTCTCTCACCCGTCATTTGCATGCACAATTTCTACTTGGGGAACTCTAGCAGCAGCGAAGAACTCAACAGCATTCTGCGCTGCAGTGATGTTCCAGAGAGGATGGATGATCGTTCGATGAATTATAATAGGCCCAGGGACCCACGCATTGGGTAACTCTAACCCCTGGCTGGCCCTTTCGCTTTTTTTTTATGTCGCTTGGGATGGTTGGTATGATATGATATGATATGTACCGGTGTGTATAAAATAAAAATCGCTCGCGAGAATATTTATTTAATTTTTTCTTTTTGTTTTCGTGTCTGTCTGATATGTTCTAGACCAGGGAGGAAAGATATGTGATGTAGCAAGACATCCTTCCGAAACAAACGTTTCACAAGCCAGCCAGCTTGTGAATACTTATCTTCGTATCTATCTACCGACGATGGCATACATGTTGCTGGCGGATAAACTCATCGGTTAGTATTCTAGAGCCACATGGATTAGCGTGATATAATTACCCCGAATCATGAGAAATCATACAGTCCCTATTCCCAAATCCCCAGCTCCTAGTTATTACAAAACACCCTAGAGTATCCCTATGTATGTATCCACTCCACAACATACGGCTACCTCGGCAAACCAAACCGCAATTTTGTAAAATCGCGGGGTACTGTACGTACACCCCAGCCGTTGGCTGTGTTCACGATAATTATCGCACGAAATTCTGGGGAATATTGCAGCGCAGGGCAGGGGTTTTGGGTTTTCGGGTTCATGGAGTAAGTAATCTACTTGTTAGAAACCAGACCAGACCATTGACCAGGAGCTGGCCTGCCCTCGCGTCTCGCTCGGTCGGTCGCTCGCTTGTACTACTTTCCCCACGTTTCAATTGTCTGTGTTTTTTTTGCAAAAGCGCAGTGCAGTGCACGTACGGAGGAGGACAGTGGTACGATGCCTGCGATAACCGTAAAGTCAGAGAGCGCGATTTAACGGTGAAACTTGAAACTCAGGTAGCTAGGTAGTCCGAGGTTCGGGAGTTCAAGCAGTGCTTGTGTTTCTTGGCGTGGGTAAGGGGTCGGAATAAGGAGAGTAGGGACCCCTGCATTCCGTGACAACGGCTTGCATGGCTGAAAGCGTGACAGCCGGCCGCGGGACCAACCTCGTACTTTTGGTGAGATGAGCTGTGAGTAGCGTAACTCAGGTAGAGTAACGCATGCAGGGTTATCGTCGATGGGTCTTCTCCATACCCCATTGTCCTACCAAGATTGACCAATTCAGACAGACCTCCATACCAATCCCAAGCCTCAATGCCAATCACAACTACCAGCAACCCCCTCCGTCTCCCCCCATCCAACGCCGTCCACTGGCTCCAACACCCCCCCAACCTCCTCGCCGCCAACCCCTCCGGCGTGACTCACACCCAACACTCTCCCAGCACGTACATCATCACGCTCTCGATCCCGGTGCTATGGTTCTTCTCGTTCACAGTGACGACGGAGGCTGTGTTTGAGAACTGCGTTGACGGGGTGTTTGTAGTTACGAAGACAGGCGGGGTGCGGACGAGTAGTGAGTGGAAGGTGGTGGCGGTGGGGGAAGAGGGGGAGGAGGTGTGTGTGGTGAGTGAGGTGTTTAGAGTTTTGGAGTGTTGGTGGGGAGCGGGGTGGTTTGTGAGGTGGACGGCGGGGAGGGAGCATGTAGTGTTGATGGAGAGGGTGGAGGCGGGGTTGCGGGCGGCGGGGGAGAGTAAGAAGGTGAGGTAGGGTTGTGGGGGGTGCGTGAGTGGCGGTATTAGGGATGGATTATGAGCCTGGAACCGAATAGTAGATCACGTACTAGTTCTTGCTTCTTTAAGAAACGTTTAACAACGCAGTCATTAACAACATCCACCACCGCAATTGAATGGTCGACTGACTGCATGAATCAGCAGTTATCTACTTTATGTAGACACATGTATGTAGCTTTAGAGTGGACTTGGGAACTGCCGAAATCGATGCAATTGCAATTGACCAATTGAAGCTATCATTATATTTAGGAATTGATACGAGGCTTACTTCGTAAATACACGTCCCGGCAGTCGTAATCTAGTTGAGCAATTGAGCACTTTCTCTATATTTATCAGAGTGCCAGAGGTGTCAATTTAAGGCTATGTAGTCAGCCCCGCCTGTTTCAGGAAAATCACAACCTAAACCGAAACAGCTGCTATATAAAACTTTGCTTTAATCACAATTGTATTTCTTCACATCGTCGTCTGATTGCATAATAATAATTTATTTAATTCCCACTCCCCCAGCTCAGCTCGTATTAAACTTACACTAATACAAATCCTCCGCCTTCCAATCGCTATAACCATACCCCACCACCGGAATATCCGTCCTCACACACCCCTCCGGCACATTCACATATACGCCTACGAAATGTAGCTTATACGTATTGTTGTAGTCGGTCGTGGGACACAAATACCAGCGGTCCAAACCATTGTATCTACCCGCACGATCTGGTCAGCCAATGCCGACACGCCAAGTAACTACTCGGGGTGGAAAGTTTTATATAAGAGGAATCAATACCGTAGTAGCCTATCATCGCGCCCAACCGAAAACTTGCCCGTGTCTGCACCATAGGGCACATACGCCGAGTGCGGCGCCGTGAACCCGATTGGCTCCGACCTAGTCACCCCCGACACCTATCAGCATGCATCCCGAGAATTCAAGGAACAAAAAACAAAGGAAAGACAGCGCTACCTATTGGGAAACACATAACCATTCCGCCACCCCGTAGCACTACTAAAGTAATTCGTAAACGTCAAACCGCCCTCCCCACCGCCGGGCTTACCGCCAGGATAGTTCAGGATCAGCGGCTCCACGCGGCCCGAGTACTTGATGTTGCCGATGTAGACGGTGCCGCCGCTGGCGGAGAGCTGGCGCTCGGCGGTGGTGATGTTGCCGCTGGGCCTGACGAAGGAGACCCATGTGCTTGCGCCCTGACAGGCCGCGGAGGCCGTGGTAGCGGTAAGAAAGAGGGTGGTGAGGAGGGTAAGGAGCTGCATCTTGGATGGGCCTTAATGAGGAGAGGACTGGCTGTGGGTTGGTAGAGGGATTGGAGGGCGCCGAGAGCTGGTTTTATATTGGCGTTTGGCTGCGCAATTGCTGGAATCCTATACATAGCTATAACCATACATAGCTATCCCGTGAAGGGATATAATTGACACAAGATAACTAGAGTACTAGCTAGAGTATACCGTCCGATTCGAATACGGATTGCGGTATCGCCCTCGTCAGCTCTGTACGTACCCGACAGCACTCCCCCTCAGCATATCCAATCCATTGCAGATCTTTAGATCGGGTGGTGTAAAGCCATCTGTGTAAGAATTAGCAGTGGAACGTTCCACCGCAGCGCAGCTAGCATGCATCCAGGTCACACAGGACCCACAGATACGGAAATGCTACGGACTACATCATCGCCAGCTAGACACCAGTGTGGAAACGTTATCCCGTTTCGAATCCCTCCGTATCTTGAGGTACAGAGAATGGGCTTTTTATAGGCCCCATGTGGCACCGAATTGGTGGTTGGGATGTTCGTATCTGCACCCCTGGTCTGATCTCGTAATATAGCAAGATATTCTATAGATCTTGTGGTAATTAATTAGGATTAGTTACAATCCTATCCCAGCGCAGCTCTCACGAAGTAATTTCACGTTTTTTTCCCACTCTTGCGCTTGCTAGCTAGAGCAGATACCCACGACGTCACCACACCCCAATTCCCAACACACAGCATCCCCCTTCAGTGCAAAAAGGTCGGCTGAATACCTACCCACAACACTCACCAGCTACCACCACCCCCTTGGTTCCCCCGAAGACATACTTCCACGCACAAACCACTGGCGAGAAAGCTGTACTAGGCCTCCGGGCGCGGTGTGGGCACAGTTACAGAGCGAGAGCTGCAATGGCACGGTAGAGCTGATCGGGGGTGCTTTACCAATGTCCATTGGGACCGCCTCGAAAGTGGCGGGATAGGATTTTGTGCTGCGGGAGACAGGTGTGTAGTTAAGTAGTGGCATGCTGTGGGATAGTTGGTTGACTGGCAGTCCTTGTTTGGGCTCGTGATGGGGGGTTCGGTGGGTCTGTTTGGTCGGTGGAGATCTTTGTGAGAGTAGGGAGGGTGATTTAGGATGTATGGTTGGCACTGAGTGATTGAGTGGAGACAATATGTACGGATGAGACTAGACGTAGAGAAAAAGGCTAGCTTGAGCAAAGATGGAAGGTAGATAAATTTAGCTATATGGTTATTCCGTCGGGGATCTCCACTTGAGATCGATGTGGCTATAAGGAGTATATAGCAGTAGTCAGTTGTACGTTGCCGACCCTGAGCGGATATGTACTTTGGCGTTTGTATATATAGCTAATGTAGGAAGGAGGATCACTGGTGCAGGCTATGAGCCGTACTGTGGTTAATACATATCGTACTTATACTTTGGGTTACGTGTAGATTAGGATAAAGTGAATTTTACTACCTTTAACCATAAACGTAAGTATATATTATACAAGTAGAATAGGGCCTGCGGCCGCAAATTTATATATAGTAAGCGAATAGAAGCTTTCAGCATCGTCATCTAGTCCGGGTAGTTTTTTTTTTTTTTTTGTTTAATTCATTAATTATCTAGTCCGGGTACTTCCCAAGAGCGACTGGGTGAGAAAGTGTGTTTGCCTTTGGGTCTTTAGGACATGTAGTGGCGCGCCCAGTCCATGATCCATTCCTAGTTGAATTCTTCCTTCTCAATGAGCTAGCTCGCGAACTCTCCTCGCTCGCACGAGTTCTTAATATTAACATGTATCAAGGTTCCCTGTGGTACAAGATCCCCCACACGCGGAGTTTACTTTAAACTCTGTAGGAGTTTAGTTAAACCATGAGGTGGTTTAGCTAAACACCGCGGAGTTTACTTAAATCCCACTCGATGTTTTTGTTTTTATTTTTTCTATTTTTTTCCCGAAGTCCAAAATAAGCTCTTATACGTCGTACTCTAGCTTGCATAATAAAATAGTATATTATTGAAAGTCACCAACAGTGATGGTAGCTTGACAGTTAAATTCTGAGGCTAGTAACTACATTATAGGGGGTGTGGGGTGTTGGGGGTGTGGAGTTCAATCCACAGTTGTTTTATATCTTTGCTTGATATCTTAAAAACAAAACCTCGCTGTCAAGTTAAACACCTGGGGGTTTAAATAAAACCCCCTGGTGGTTTATTCAAACTCTTTGGTAGTTTATCTACGTACACTCCCTGAGAGTTTAAAGCAAACCCCGGCCTGGGAGTGTAAAGCAAACTCTTTGGGAGTGTACTTAAACACTCTGGTAGTTTATGTAAACCCTTCTTTCACCGGGACAGCAATGGGGTTTACACAAAATTGTACCATAGGGGTTGATATATACTAGTATAAGACTATACCCGCAATTTATTCTACCTACTAGTGTTTGCCCTTTCGATGTCAGCTCCCTTCCCAGTATTCCAGGGTCCTATTTCGGGAACAGTTCTTTGTCTGTACATATGTGCTTCTATATGTGGTATGCAGACCATACTAATATTCTAACCAATAGAAACGCTTCATGATGACAATTAAGAAGCATATACTGTTTAGATAGAGGGCACTGAATACTTATGTTCTTCTGCGCATTGCATACAGTCGTCGAGGCTATTTATAATTATACCGCTACTCTTCGAATTCCCATATTCCAATAAATTAAACAAGTTATCGAATCAAGGTCTCCTAGTTGCGCAATATGGGATGGGGGGCTTTATATACTCGTGTGGCTCTTGTCATGTGTTAACGGATCGAATTGGCTTCAACTCTCTCTACCACCAGATTTAATGCATCAAGAAAATGCATCAAAAAAATTCACCTTTTGAGAAAGTCGTTCGAAAGGCATCGTGAAAATCGTTGGGAAATACAGTAAATTAACTCGTCGGGAAATGAATCAGGAAATGAATCAGGAAATACCCGATCAGGCAATGGATCTGGGCCCAAACTAGGCTAAAAAATCATTTTTTGAAAAAATTGACTTGAGTGGGGATTGAACTCAGGTCTTGTAGGGTTCTAACCACCTAGGAACCACTAAACTTTGGTTTTGTTATAGATAACGTATTATTAAGTCTTGAAAATCTATGATTTCGGTTATTTTGACCTCGGAAAGTCATCACAAAGTCGTCAGAAAGGTATCAAAAAGGCATCCCTAAAAGGCATCACCAAAAGGCATCAAAAAGGCATCAAAAAAGGCATCAAAAAAGGCATCACTTGATGCTTTTCCACTGGAAGGGCATCGAAATGATGCCTTTTCAACAAACGCTTGCTGGAAAGGCATAAAGGTGATGCCTTTCCCAAAACATTACTATGGCAGGATGCATTTCCTGATGCATTTACTACCGTGGTAGAGTCTGTATCTAGCACTGAAGTCACACTATAGCGGCTAGTCCTTAAGGGTTAAATTTTGCGATGTTAAAGGGTTGGTTGATCATAAAGCACACTGACGATCTGTCGCTGGCTAAAGGTAAAGGGGCGTAAAAACGATAGATAAAGCAGCACGCGTGTGGGTATATGTACTCGGAGATGAAGAGTGGCAGAAAGTCCTTCGATACTTCCCCCTGAGAACTTCACTCTACCAAAAAATCACGCGGAGAACTCTTAGTAACGAATTCGAAAATATATACTTTTAGGCTTGGAAGCTAGAAATTAACAATTGTGACCGTATCTCAACCGAGTGATATTATATGATTGCTGATGACCTCAGCGCTCATAATCGGTGGCTTTTGGTTGGCTTTGAGATCGTCTTTGGACACTCGAAACTACGCCGTGTCCACAGGATATTTGTTTAATTTACCGCAAACCTCGGGAATAACGAATCGAACTGGACTGGAATATTGTGCTTCGTATTGGTCAAATGCTTGTTGAGCCTAATCCGACAAACCCAAAGTGTACTTTCGGTCGGTATTCCAGCCCAGTTCGAAACGTTATTCCTGCCAGTATGTACGTAATCTATTTTGTGAAACGTGAGATTCAGGCTGCATATACATAATAGCATTGTAGAAGCGCAACTGTAAAGATTATGCACTTACCTTAACTCATGATTGGCCCAACATTGAACTGCATATAGTGCGCAGTGAATCTTAGGCGCGCGGGGTAACAGCAGCTTCCTCATTAACATCTCTTCCGATAAACATAAACAGAAAGAGCGCCTATTTTTATAACATGTCGTTCGGTTTTAGTGTTGGCGACTTCGCTGGTACCCTACAGCTTGCCTGGACTCTCTATACAAAATGCTACAAAATTGCCAAAGGCGCGCCCAAAGACTTCAAATGCCTGAGAGATGAGATCAACACATTGCATAGCTCCATCAAGCTTCTTCAACACGACGTCCTTGATAAAGAATCCGTCTTGGTCCGTGCTGGAGCTGATCGTGTTGAAATGGTGAAAAGAGTCATGCGCCAGGTTGATGTAACACTCAAGGAGTTGGAAAAACATTCAAAGAAGTACGAGAGCTTGGGAAAAGAACATTCTAGCAGTATAAAAAAGTGGTGGACCAGTGTGCGGTGGTCTGCAGAAGCTTCGGAACTCGATGCATTACGCAATAAGGTGAGTGCGCGCATATCTTTGGCCAATTGCGTTATATACCTGTATAAGCATATCGGAATGGCCTTGGATACTTCCTTCTGAGGTATTTCTTACAGCTATCTCGTATTTCAAGGGTGACGCCTGTCATATCTATTAAGAGATTGAGCCAGGTCTTTGCAAAGACAAAGGATATATAGCCTGTTCAACATACTAATGCGCATAAATGATTTAGCTGGTCTATCATAATGGGGTCATCAGTCTACTCCTAATCTCGTGCGACAAGTAATGTTTCCCGTCCAGAAACACTAAAGAAAAACAAGAAGGGTTGACACGGATTGTTACAGCTCTTCCCTGCAGCGTATAGAGAAAATATCCTCGAAGGTTGAAAAGGGGGTTAATGATATCAAAGACATGATTCGAAGTCCCGCAGTCGGAGCACCCACTATCTCAGTTATCCAAAGAGACGGATTTTTAGCGATATCCTTAAGTCAAACTTTGATGAAAAATGCAGAAATTGGGCGGAAATGAAGGACCATCGGGGTTGATGAGTGGATTCAAGCGGGGAGTTGGTGGCTATTAAAGGTAACTATTATATTGATGTCCTCAAGCAGCGAGTGTCAATTATATTTACAGATAATCGCTGACCCCCGTATATAAATACAGTCGCAAATGGATCTCTACACTGGGTTACCATCAGAGCGCAAGATATCTTGGCAAGGCTATGCAAACCTCATCAAAGCGGCCTGGATCTTGATAGATATCATTACGATACATCCGCAACTAGACTACCTGGAGACAAGTACGGGGTACGGTATAGCACTACTAGTAGAGGTTGGTGAAATTCCTATCATTTATGCGGGAAGTATGTAAGTATGTATGTACTAATCACGTCACATGAACTAGACAACACGAAGAGAGCTTGAAAATATTAATAAGTCATGCCTCGCGAGACCAACACTTACAGAGTTAGGTACTTGTGATTTAGCAATATGGGAGACACAAGTAAAGGAGTCCACTTTAAAGCCTCACGTAGAAACCTCGAGCTCGGGCTTGAGCCGCCAGGCGTGGATGACAGAAAATGAATATGTACTCTTTCAACGGTATTTTACCTCCCCCCCTAATTCTTATTATATTTCTAAGTATGTAGATTCGTGTATTACCAGACAAATAGCTACGCAGTAGAAACTCCGTGCATTGCCCTCTTCTTAATGCATAAAGTGGTCAAGGAAGCGAAGATAGTTCTGAGAGACCAGAGCTGGCTCACATTGGCAACGTTCGTTGGTATATCTCCCAATACCCATAATTCCCAAATGTGATAAAAGAAATTCTCTAATTTCATTTTTATTGATCGAGTTTCAGTGAGAGATGTGACCCCATATCCTAATGAAAATGTTATGCAAATCGAGGATCAAAAAGTAAGATTCTCCACAACCCAAGGTATGAGCAGGTCGTTTCTCTTCTCCTTTACACAAGCGGAGTGCAGTTAATGATTCTATGACAGATGTGCAGCACCTATGCGCGATTGCGGAAGCTACCAAGGAATACTTATTTTATTGCAAGTTCAAAGAGAACAACCCGGAGATTCTGCGATCATTTACCCTACTCTTTTCCATCAAGAACAATTATAGGGGAGTGGTCTGGAGACTACTTGAAGATGAGGAACCTTACGCGGAGGTAGAAAAACCCAGAGAAAATACAAGGGTGGAATACTCTACCAGATTACTACTTGCAGCTAAACAATTGGCAAAATTGACGAATCAATCCATGTTAATGGATGACCACAGAGTCAAAAGCACTTCGAAGGACTTATCTTTATTTGTTTGGTGTATGATGGGCGAATACAACGTAGTGGCACTCCTTTTGAGCGAGGGGAAGGGTATATCGATAGGCATGGAAGATTTAATCATGTGCGGGCTATCGAAACCTCTACACAATGCCGTGCGTAACAAGAATTTAGAGTTGATAAAACTCCTTTCTTCCGAAAGAGGGTTTGATATAGACGCATGTGATCCTTCACCAGGGAGTCATGATGGTTCCACAGCACTAGGGATAGCAAGTCAAACTGGACTCATCGCGGCAGTAAACACCTTACTCGAGGCCGGGGCCGATTTCAATGCAGGACGACCCCAGGCATTAGAACATGCAGTGAATAGAGGCCATCTAGATGTCGTCAATAGGCTCATCGAGGCCGGGGCCGACGTCAATGCAGGAAGATCCCAGGCGTTAGATGATGCAGCGAAGAGGGGCCATCTAGATGTCGTTAGTAGGCTCCTCGACGCCGGGGCCAGCGCCAAATTTCATGCTTATATATTGCACGATGCAGCGGGTAGGGGCGATCTAGATTTAGTCAAGAAGCTCCTCGAGGCCGGTGCCGATGTCAATGCAGCAGAGTCCCGCGCATTAATGGAGGCAGCGTATAATGGCCACCTAGCTGTGGTGAACAGGCTCCTCGACGCTGGGGCCAGCGCCAAATTTGATACTGATATCTTCCACGAGGCAGCGGATAGGGGCGATCTAGGTTTAGTCAAAAGGCTTCTCCGGGCCGGCGCCGATGTCAATGCAAGAGAATCCCGCGCATTAAAGAAGGCAGCGTATAATGGCCAGCTTAATCTAGTCAACATACTCCTCAAGGCCGGGGCCGATGCCAATGGAGACGAGTCCGGGGCGTTAATAGGCGCGGCGGCGGAAGGCCATCTAGATGTGGTCAATAGGCTCCTCAAGGCCGGGGCCGATGTCAATGGAGACGAGTCCGGGGCGTTAATAGGCGCGGCGGAGAAAGGCCATCTAGATGTGGTCAGTAGACTCCTCGAGGCCGGGGCCAATGTCAATGGGCTCTGGGACAGAGCGTTAAGAGTCGCGGCGGCGGAAGGCCATCTAGATGTGGTCAATAGGCTCCTCAAGGCCGGGGCCGATGTCAATGGAGACGAGTCCGGGGCGTTAATAGGCGCGGCGGAGAAAGGCCATCTAGATGTGGTCAGTAGGCTCCTCGAGGCCGGGGCCAATGTCAATGGGGGCGGGTCCGTGGCGTTAATAGGCGCGGCGGCGAAAGGCCATCTAGATGTGGTCAATAGGCTTCTCGAGGCCGGGGCCAATGTCAATCAGCGCGAGGCGTTAATGCGCGCGGCGGCGGAAGGCCATCTAGATATGATCAATATTAATAAGCTCCTCAATGCCGGCGCCAATGTCTATGCAAGAGGATCCGAGGCATTAACAAATGCAGCGCGTTATGACCACATAGATGTAGTCAACAGGCTCCTCCAGGCCGGCGCCGATGACAATGAATCCCAGGTATTTCATTGGGCAGTCCGCGGGGGGCATTTTCATATAGCAGCCAAACTTCTCAAAGCGGGTGCCAATATTCAATCCCTCCCTGAGTGGAACAGGGGGAAACTCAAGTCTTGGATGCGTGGGAATGGTATTTCTATATCTTAATCCGCCTTCAGACCTGACCGCACTCCGCCCGAAACAACCATTCAAGTTCATCAATCGAGAGTGGGGCGAGACCTTCTTCCACTTGTGATCTGCTAGTATCGATGTCCGCTGTCTTTGGTTCTTGTTCGATGTTTATCTCTTTTGGTATTTGACGTATTTGGTTTGTACGGACAAGATGTAGTTGTGGGGGGGTTGGGCTTCAGGGTATGAATTGGTCGTGGTGGATGGGATATATTTATGGTGGGGCGGGGCGAAGGGTTGGCGGGGCGGTGGTGATCTTAGTGGTGGACGGGTTCTTTTGTTGGTTGGGCCGAAATTGTTTCCGCATATATCTAAGTTGATTTTGTTAACTATTGAATCATATCACTCGAATTCGTTTTTTTTTTATATATATAGAAATGGGTAATATTTGCGTTGCACCTGCCAAGTATACATGTAGTATACTTGAACCTCCACCCTAGTATTGCGGTCCAGAAGTCTGCAGGCACCTAGGAGCGACGTGACTTAGAGTATACATACCTTTTAATTTAGTTGTAGAATCAGGTATACAAGGCCGCACGGATGCAAAAACGCTGGGAAAAGATAAGGGGAGAAAGATCAAGCTTCACAAAACCACGATAGAATTGAACCCACAACCCAAACTAACTATACACTAAACAAAAAGGAGTATCAAAAAAATGGAAGAAGAAGAAGAAAAAGATGAAGATGAAGAAATTTACGCTCCAAGTGCAACCCGCACCAACAATGCCGCCACCCCACACCCTAAAGCAGCAAACAATGAATTTTTTTTCTTAAATTGCTAAAATGTAAATGCCAGTGCCGATTCAAACAGGAACAGAACTATGGAAATAATCGGAAACGACGATTGCTTATTTGTTTTAAAATCACTGTTTCAGGATACCGTTATTGATCAAGATGGCTGGGTCTGGGGCGTTCTTGTCCGACTGGAATGGGAGCGAACTTCCGACGATGAGCGCCTTCATCGCTGCTGTGTCTGTTGCAAGGGAGGAGTTTAGCCCAAGGTGGTAGGCGATGAGGCCAGTCACATCTACGGTCGCTATATTAGTTGATGTTTTGAAGATTTACAGCGGGAGAGAGAGAGGAATAGAATTGAACTTACGGGGTGTAGCCATAGAAGTACCGGAGATGGTATTGATAGGGTTGACAATGTTGGGAAGTGTAGGATCCTTAATCCAGGTGCTCGTCACATCCACTCCGGGTCCATAAGTGCTGACACAGGCGCCAAAGTTCGAAAAT
Organism: Morchella importuna; assembly: GCF_003444635.1. Taxonomy (NCBI): domain Eukaryota; kingdom Fungi; phylum Ascomycota; class Pezizomycetes; order Pezizales; family Morchellaceae; genus Morchella; species Morchella importuna. The sequence continues at coordinate 115,143 of NW_025763398.1, read as the reverse complement.
GTGGCTCTCTCATCATTGATATCCACCGCACCCACGCTCAAGATATCGGTGCCCTGACTAGCAAGTGCAGGGCTGGTGAGACAAGCGTCGACATCATCATTGCCTGCTGCAACACTGATGTGAACCCCACTCTCACTTGCCTTCTTCAGGACCTCATCAATAGCGTCACTGACGCCGGACGTGCCAAGACTCATACTAATTACCGATCCCTTGAAATCGGCGGCGGTCTTGCGCTGGTCGTGTTGTTGCATGACAAAGTCGACGCCGGCGAGAATGTTGTTTGAGTTACCAGTTTCGGCCGACAGCACGCGTACGGCGATAATGTTGGCAGCTTTGGCAAGTCCGAAGGTTGTAGATGCTGCTGTTCCCGCGCAGTGAGTGCCGTGGCCGACATCGTCGGTTTCGGTACCGTCGAAGCTGAAGCCAAAAGTGGCACGATTGTCAAAATCGACATGAGTGATGTCGACACCAGTATCCACGATGTAAATGTCAACACCAGCACCCAAGGTATTTACAGCACCGTCAAACTCGTATGATGTGAAGTCAAAGTCCCGGATGGTCTGACCCGAGGCGACCTGGACCTTATCTGCTTGTGAGACACGCTTCAACCCCCATGTTCCATCTGTTGAGTCGTGAAGCTTGACTTCCACCTGGGGTTGATATGTCTTCCAGCCTGAGGAGAGGACCTCTAGTTGGTTTACGCAGTGACTCGAAAGCGAGGCGGAAAAGCCCTTGAAGGCGCTGTTGTTGTAGATGTTGGTTACGTCTTGTACAGTGAGGTTCATAGCTGTGAGCATGTCGTCCAGGGTGCGCGGGTCTTCTTCGGAGATAATAACATCCCAGCTGCCACCGGAGCCGGGGGTTTCGTCGAGGATATTTACGGTGTCTGAGGTGCCGACACTGTCGGTAGTGGTCGTTGTGTTTGCTGGTGTTGAGTGGCCTCCATGGGGTGCGGCAAGAGACAGACCAAGCGAGAGGGCGGAAAGAAGAGAGGTGGTGAATTTCATGATGGAGAGGTTGGTAAAAGGTTAAATATAGCGTATTCACAAAAAAAGATGAAGTATATTCAGAAGAAAATAATTCCTGTATATTATTAGGGCCATTGTATCAAAATAAAGCAAAGACCTAGGGGAAACTCACTCAGGAAAAAAGTCGCCAGCACAGAATGGATGGCGGGGTAATATTCCGGATAAGATTAGAAACAGTGATCGACACAGCTTCTGAACGGGAGGTACAGTGAAGACTGCAGGTGGTTAAGAGAATGTGGTGGTGGTGGTTGGTTTGTTCTTAGAAGGAATGCAAGAGCTGCAAGCAGACAAGGTGGTTGAAGCAATAGAAAGGAAGAAGTAAACGTTAAGAAGAAACAAAAAACAATAAAAGGGGAATTAAAAACAAGAAGGGAGAACCTGTCCCAAAGAAAAAGTGCTATTGCTGCTGTTCAACGGCTATGCTTGCAAAGGTGAATGAGGTTGAAATATCAGGGAGACTTCACACAGTTTATATTGACCGTTGACTAGGAGAACCATACGTACTATGTGATCCGAATTAGTACTAGATTAACCCTTACATGATGCAGGAACCAGGTCCCCCAGCATCCCTGCTGCCATCCCATCTCCACTCCAGCCAACCAACTGCTACTACAGGGCGCATTTATTGGCCCTCTCAACTTTCAGCCAACTATAGGCGTCAATTTGTACATTCGCATCCTCGTCCGAAATAACAATCCTACACCAGTCGTATCGCATCCGAGCTGGCGTTTTACTGTTTTAGCACAGTAATCGCCAAATACAGTCGAATTTGCCAGCGCTAAGTGATTAGATAGGACCTTTGCGGTTTCGTCGAATTTTAAACTCTCAATTTAGAGCAGCGGCTTCCAAATAACGGTACTTGTGAAAATACATGCTTTAGTCCTCCGTCTAGGCGCGCTGGGCATATAGTCCACTCTAACTGTTGAGGAACAGAACTGAAGTTTGGAGGAGAAAGTGAAATAATACTTAGGTAAATAAACATACCAAACAGAGGGCCGGCATGGGTCACCGAGCCGTACGATGAGAGATGAAACGAAGCCTCCGACGTCGCCATACTGCTAACTTAGGAGGGTACTCTTGCTCTTGCCAATGCTTCTGCGTGCACGTCTCTTTCGCTCTTTTCTTCTCTTCTTCTTATCCTGTTTTCTCCTTTCCGTTTTCCGCACGGAAAAAAAAAACCTGAGCCAATGCTAAATACAAACCGGCCCACAAATTCTCCGGTTGGCTACAGTGAGTTGATTGGTTGCCAAGGAGGCAGTTAGTTCAGGTACCGAATTTACGGCGCAATTCTCATTGGCCAGCCCTAGGGCCATCCTACTCTGTTAGCCGCGCGGAGTCAAACCGCATACAAGTAAAAATATTTCTCATCTCGGATTATACATCTTGCGCCTGTCGAAACCCTCCTGAGAAAATGAGACATCTATCTACCTGTCACCCTCTGCAGACAGCGTAGGTTTACCGAGGAACCTCAGGAGTAAAAATACATAACCCACAAGCTGGTGTATGTACCTACATGTATGTATGTCAGACGGGCTGCATTTTTTCGGCCCTCATTGGTGAAACTTTTCCACTCCTCTCCCCCGTAACCCCCGTAACCGGGTTTGGTAGGTAGAGTAGTAGCATTCCCGACCCCAACTTTTGGCGCCGAAAAGTTACCATCTATCCGGCCGCGATGCGATATAGTATGGTTGGCGACGAGCGTGTATGTTATGTATGCAATACGGTTTGAAAAAATGCCCTTTGGTTTCTCTGTTTCGCTGTTTTAGTCAGGGAGCGGATGGATTTATCTCTCCCAGCCTCACGCTCGGAACCGAAGAAAGAAAGTTCAAGGCCTGCATTCTACATACGTACGTACCAACCCTCGCAGTGCGTAGCCGATGAGGGAAGGCCAAAGTGCATCGCATCGAATTCATAGTGGGGCCTGCCCATGCACACGCCATCAGTTTCAAAAGTATTCCAGTGTTTCGAGTATACGCCAAAGTCTCTCCTGGCGCTATGACCCCAGAGGTTGGGGTAGTAAGCTGTGCAGCGTGCTACTGAGTTTCCCTGGTTCGATTTTCTCGGTTGTGCACGCGGGGCAAACGGGTTGTGGCTGTGGACCCATGGCTGGGGGTCTGTGGCGCATGATGAAAACCATTAACTGTAGCTGAATTGAATGGATGTGTCGTAGTTAACATTCCTACTTCCTACTTACATGTACTCTACAGTGATTACTGTAATGTATCCTACCCTCCTGTTAATTCCGGAGATTGTTGTTCTTATGGAAAAGGTGTTTGCATGTCCAATCTCATTTGATTAAGCCCTAACAGATGCGGTTGCACAAATCGATACCTCCATGTCGGGGTACTTTAAACTTTAGTTAGCTAGGATGATCATCTATCTCGCTTGATATTGACTTCATGCAGCTCCCAACTTACTCCCAATCTGCAGTACATGCTCTTAAAGCCTGCGTAAATATGTATAAATGCACCCACCGCACTCAAACGCACAAATCCATTGCGCACGCATCCCACACAGCAACTGTCCCATCCTATAGCTAAACGTTCATGCCCAAAACATTCCCTGTCTCGGGTGCTATCTTGGAACACCAACGGGACGTTCGGAGTTTATCGCCCACAGCTAGATGCGGAGATATATAGGATGGAATGTATGGCGGGCTATATATATATATGGGCCGAGCCACGTCAGTCGGTTAATCCTAGGCAGGTGTTGTTAGAAGTACATATCTGTGGATTTGAAGGAGAAAGTATGGATGGATGGTTGTATACCTGCGCGAAGACTGGGTATCTTATGGGTGCGCGAAGACTGGGTATCTTATGGATGCGCAAGGGTATGCACGCGCAAACCACCGCTAGCTACTCATTTCAGAATGACCTGGCTGGCTAGAAGACTCATCACAGCCGAGCAAAGGGGTGAATTCTGAGATGAGAGAGGAAGAATCGGGATTTTCTTTACCAATTATACGGTACTTGGTGGTGTCAATGGAAACGAAAGAGGGAAGGAGACCATATCTTCTTTCTTTCTGGTTTAAGTCATCACACGATACACACCGGCTAGCCTCTCCCCACCTAAAGAACCTAGGAGACCAGTCGAGAGCTAAATCACTCGACATCAAGTCGCACGCGCCAGGAAACTTAATCGGAGATTTCACTGGGCCTTTCGAGCATAGACTCTTTCTTATTCCCGGCTGTACCTAAATCTACATGTATGCGCATTTATACAACCTAGAACTAGCGCAGGGTATGGCGTCTTGCAAAAATTCCTTTATTCAAAATTACACACATATAAAGATCGCCTTCTACATTTCTCTCGTGTTTCCAGCCAAGTAGCGCCCTTAAAAGTCCATCAACAGAGCATCGATCCTATTGCGAGATAATGCTATGATCTGTTTTGGTGCTCTTGAAACAAATATCGGATAGAAGTAGTAAAAGTAAACAATATAGTGCAATAAGTTTATGTACCTGAATGGCGCGCTCGGATTTCCACATATGCCAAGCTAAGTAGGCTGAGTGATATCTCATGCACCTACAAGCTCTCAACCAAGACACCACTGTAACCTGAGTCCTCATCACGTGCACACTTCTACTTTTCTTGAGAACTCTCTACATCTAGTGCTCATCTATCCATTCCCCCCCACGCGCCACCACATAACGATATATTCCCCACGATCCGCGAAGCCAGCGATACCATTCATGTCCTCCCGAGCTGCAAGTAATCGCTGTAACAACTACCTCGAAGCACCATAGTCGATCTCCGCAGAGATACATCCCAACCCACCCCCCACGCATCCCTCCCTACCACTCAGACAACATCATGGCACACCCCCACCCTCCAGCAGGCAGGCGAGTAAGTCTACCCCACACGTCCAAAACATAATCATAGATTCTCACTCGGCCTTCTCCGGCGCGCATCAATCTCTTCACATCACATCGAGGCGTATTGGAAGATATGCTAATTGATACTTTTGAGAATGGCAAGTAAACATGTATATAGCCACCGGCGAGGCAAACATCCCAGCGAGTCCGTGTCGGCAACATTAACCAGAGGATGGCGCAGACTAAGTCAAGCAGCTAGTCTCTATTCCGGCGTTGGTAGCACTCTGTGCCTTCTTCCGGGTTGGGGGTACTCGTCTGGCTCAGGTGGTTGGCTTCGGGGGTGTACTATCGGATATTAGGGGACGCCCTAGCGGTGATCTCGCGTATAAGAGATTGGCATTTCCCACCCGTACGATTAACACATGCATCCACAGCAAAGCCAGAGCAAGAGCCGAATTCCACGAAACGTTAATTGAGCACAATTATCGGCCAGCATTTGAGACAGCGGGCCGAGTATATATATATATATATATAACGAAACCACAGCACAGCTGCACATAGATCGAAATGTCTTCTCAACAAACCGCCGTTCCTCCACACCCCAGCCTCCATCAGCTTCCACACCAAATTAAACCACACCAAACCACACCAGCCATCCCGCACTACATCACGAAAACTCACTCGTCCCCCTCTACCCACTCCGGCTAGCGCCCCACTACTAATTCTTGGCACTCTTGCTCCCAATCTCCGCGCGCTCCTATGCGCGCTGCAGAGGGAGGACGTTACGACTAACGAGGCGATGACAGGATAGCGGATGGATCTAGGAGGTGCTTTTTGCCCCGCTGCTTCGATGTAGAGCCCCGGGGGGGGGGGGGGGGTAAAGGCATAAATCACCGAAACACCAACTGGAAGAAGCCGTGGAATGGGACCGCGAATTTAATGTGTTTTTCATCTGCCTCAAGGCTTCACCATTCACGATCCACGACCTATGGAGGAAAGTAGGCGTGAGGAAGGCATCAAGGAAAGAAAGAGACCAAAAAAAACGGATATATCCAGCTGTGTTATTTCCTGCCGCCGCCAGCTCTCTCTACATACCAGTAACTCACACCGTACCTAGACTCCTCATCGAACAAAACAAGCAACATACAGAATTGTGAAGTGTGTAGCTACGTAGGAAACTAAAAATACAGTACATACATGTACGTTATCCAAACCCGTCACCCGTCATTCATAGCATACAAAAGGAAAGAGAAAAAAGAGTTCGAAGGGTATATATATAAGCAGAAGGAATCCAAGAGCAAGACATGTATACGAACTAAATAGACTGAATGGTATCTGTAAACCAAGGAACCACGATAATACAAGTGAGTATATAAAAAAAAACCACACAAAAGAAATCATAACGAAACCCAACTTTTTTTCCCGCCACCCCACTCGCTATATATGTTAAGGGCGCTGCCACAAAAAGAGACCGTCTGTCCTACACCTCCACTATCTCCTCCGCCCTCTTCTCCCCCCTTTTCCCCTCCTCCTTCTCCTCGACGCCCTCAATCCTCTTCACCTTCCTCCCCTCCCACCACACCATCCCCCCCGCCACCCCCGCCACAATACACGCCAGCGCCACAAACAACCCCGTGCTCCAGCTCGGCCTCTCAATGCGGTTCATGCCCCACATAAACCCACTCAGCACCGCCTGCAGAAACGTATTCCACACATACAGCCACACCACAAAATCCATCTTCCAGCTCTTTGTCGGCGGCGCCCTCTCGCCCGTCACCGTCTCCCCCTGCCCCACCTCGGCGGGAACACGGAACCACCCATCGTGGATCTGGGCGAGCCGCACCAGCGCGGCCTTCTGTCCGGCCACGCGCCACTTGAGGAGGAAGTAGAGGTCGCGGAAGCGCCATGGGATCAGGCCGAAGCCGGTGACGCAGAAGAGCGCGTTGAGGATCTGCGAGTCGATCTCGATCCAGATGCGGCGTGGGGAGTCGATGGCGTTGCAGCTGGGTTTGCACATTGCGGGCGCGGCGTTGACGAGGAGGAGGAAGAGCATGCCGCCCCAGGCGACGATGTTGAGCATGTAGATTGTGATGCAGAAGCCCTGCGTGTGTTCGCTACACGTCAGCACACGGAAGAGAGATAGCAAGGGTCGAATGGGGACTAACTAGTGGGGTTATGAAGAACTTCCAGAACGATAGCAGTCCCTGTACCGTGACCGCCCACCAGCCCGGGTTATGCTCCTTCTCCTCCTCCCCCTTCTCCACCACACCACCACCACCACCACCACCACCACCCCCATCGCCATCCTTATCCTTATCCGCCGCCGCCGCGGCGGCCCTGCCCCTCCCCAACTCCTCCTCTTCATACTCATGCTCATGTATCGGAAAGCTCCCACTCCTGCCCACCCCGCCCACGCCGGGGCTGGCAGCACTGACACTGCTCCCCCTGCGCGCCCCCATGGCAGTGCGGCTGCCGGCGCTGTTGCGACGGAGGTCTTTGAGCGAGGGTGCGGATGCGAGGGCGTCGCCGGTGGCCGCGCAGAAGCCGTAGTGCGGGTTGGCGTCGATGAGGGATTGGAGGGATGCGGTGCGTGCTCGGCGGGGGGAGGGGGAGGGGGGAGGTTGATATAGAGCGTGGAGAGTCGAGGGGGGTCGGGGGGTCGGGGGGTCGGAGGACATTTTGGGGGGCTCGCGCGGTGGCGACGTTGGGAGCTGGTGGGTGGGTGGGTGGGCGGTGTGGTGTGGTGTGGTGTGGTGTGGTGTGATGGGTGTAGGTATGTATCGTGTGTTGTGGAATGGATCAAGGGACAGACAGCTGTGAGCGAGATAAGCTTAATTCAAAGTGCACACGAGGCTGGGAAGAGATGGAGATGCTAAAGGAAGAAGAGAAGGGATTGACAGACAGACAGACAGACAGACAGACAGAGATAGATAGCAGAGCAAGGGGGATGGCTTGTAGGTATGGTGTAGAACTCCCTCTCTCCCGCTGTCCATCCTGCTAGGTGAGACACAAGACATACAGGGAAGCTGCACATCCGTCATGCTGACTCGCCCTCACCCAAAAAACAGGGATCTGTTGCATGATATCGATGATCTGGATCTAATCGTCCACGTTTCCCGCCAGCGGAGAGAGAGGGGCGCTGGGAGTACGAATACGAATACCTCGCTATCTACTGCGACGCTCCGGGACAGCCTGCACTCTACTCTACACGCTGCCTACAAAGTACACTCTAACAGCAGACAGCAGACAGCATCCACGTCCAGCTCGGCTTCCGCACACACACACACACACACCCCGAAATGGGCCTCAGGCAGAATCAACATGCGTACTCCAGAAGAGAAATATTCTCCGATTAGCATCGATGGCCGGATCCGACCCCCGGAACCGAAGCGAACACCGGCCACCGCATGGACCAAAGCGGTACTCGCATCTTAAGCAACATCGGCGGGCAGTCCGTACTCTACTCGCCAATGTCTCCTACGTCTCACCCACCGCAGTGCTCCAACTAACGCAGCCGGCCAACAATCGTTCCAGAAGAGAGAGCCTCTGTGCACGTCGTATCACTCGGCTGCTACAAGGGCGCGGTAAAATCCTTAATTCTCCAAGACGTACCCCCGGGCAGTATCCTAATCCCTTGAGAACAAAACGGGAATAGTGGCCACTCTTGTAGCAGTTAATCACAGGCATATAAAGTGGATATGTAGGATAGACATGGACGCTTGGAGGATATGTATATAATGCCGTGTCAGATACTTTGTAGCATGAGCATACCAACATGCCCAACTCAACACCTCAACCCCACCGCAAGCCAAAACCTCAGACTACTTATGTACTTGACTCTCTCCTCCCCTCCAGCAACAAAAAGGTAACCCTCCAATACCGAGACTACCAGTGAAGAGAGAAAAAAGAAAGACACAGACCAGCCCCACGCGGGGGTCGAACCCGCAACCTTGAGATTACAATAAGAGTCTCACGCTCTACCGATTGAGCTAGCGAGGCATGGAAATCTATCACTCAAGTAGATGATACCAGCCTGTGCAAAATTTCTCCAGCGCTAGTACTAGTAGCCGCTAGTTTCTTAGCGTGGTGTGAAAATTTTGCATCATGGAATGTCACCCGTGCATCAACCCCGCCAGAAGTAGAGCAGGCTACGTGATATGGGTGGATTACAGAATCAATTGAATGACCTTCTCATAGTCGCCTCTAGTGGGGGATTGTGCTCTGGGGGGAAGAGAAGGAAAGAGAATTCTCTTTCTAAGCTAGATTGAATGCCGCCTCTATAGTAGCTGGTAGTAGTACACGTCTGCCACGATATATGTGTTTAGATCTCTCAATACAATGTTAGGACGTGGCAGATACATTCAATACAGTCGCCCTCCGATGTAACGAATGCCACTATACCGAATACAAGTCGTTGCCGGCCTTCGGCCGGAGAGGATAATCCATATTTTAGTGCAATTCTGTATGAGAATATAGCCCCAGGAAGGGTATACTCAAAATTAGCAAAAATAACCTTTTAATTTTGATTTTACCTGCATTCACGTTGGTCTATTAATACTTCATCAGCAAAAAATCTCTTGCCGATTCTAACGGCTTGGGTCTGGGTTCAGGAACGACTTTGAATACGGCAGAGTTGGGACAGGTTCGAGGATGGAATCGGAGGAGGAGGAGGATCTCCAAGCAGAAGATAATACCAAAACCTACTAATTATGGAGAGAGCAAAAATCAATACCCTGATATCGTATAAAGAAAAACAAAAATTAATATAATTATAATTATATTGCTCTCAAAAAGGAAAATCAATTCAATCAGGATTATATTGTCACAAAAAAAGCAAAAATCAATACTATTACCGCCAAAACTCGAAAAATTGGCTATCTCCGGCCAGGGATTATCACTCGAGTGATTGGTTGAATGGCATCGATCTGCATCAGAAGTTTCCCATACAAGTAATTTTGATCTCTGGAAGCTAGCCAATTTTTCGAGTTATGGCGGTATATTCTACTGAGAAAATCAAATATCAATATCATGATATCATCTCAAGAAAACAATGTGCTAGCAACTCAAAAAAAGCAATCTTAATCACCAACTTCTCAAACCTAGCCAATCAAAACCTTTAAATAACACATTGCATATCGGTATATCTATATACTTATAAGATTTGCTGTACCGAACGAAAAATGGCCCAATATGCACGTTCGTTATAGCGGAGGGCGACTGTACGCAACATCTATCTGGAACATTAGTACTACATAGTACATGTAGCTAGGAACGGTAAAAAGAAAAAAGACGAACTAGAAGAAGATTCAATTTAACCCTTAGCCAAAACATAGGCCCACAGGAGTCCCGGCATTTCATCCTTAAATCATTCTTGGCTCCACACTTGTAGACAACCCTTGGAGGTGTAGTGGTCAACACGCCGGAACGCAGCACGTAGGAGACAGACATGTGAGGAGATCTTGGGCCCGGATCCAAACAGAGGGGGCGTTATCAAAAATCTTTGTCTCTCTCCCTCTTTTTTTTATTTATAGACTACCACGTATCTACGTACTTATAATCCCGCGCACTTGGTTCTATACGGAGCTGAAGCTATTTAGCGATGCGTTGACGCACGCACGCGGTAACGTACACTCTACTGATCCTGACTAGGCCTACACTTCTTCACCCTCCTCGCGCAGCAAAACGGCACCCTATTCTTTCCTAGCGGCCCTTCCCCAACCAGATCTTGGATCTCAGCGTCACTAAAGTGAAATGAATCCACCATCTCCCACTCCCCCTCCACGCCCTCGCACTTATAGCGATCCCCGACATTCCCGCCTCTAAACGCACCCGGGGACTCGTCGTCGTCGTCGTCCTTCGCCCTTCCATTCTTGACCCACCGCTTGACCCGCGGGACCGCGCGCCCCCAGGTTAGCGTGTGGTCAAAAATGCCGAAATATGGGGGCACTTTGCCCTTGATTGAGATGTCGGAGCACGACACGCCAGCGACGAGCAAGATGCCGAGGGCAGCGTCGATGCCGTCGACGATGTAGGGGAGGAAGGGATAGAACAGTGTGAGCTCGTGTTGGAGGGCGGTTTTCTTGCCGAAGCGGCAGGGGTGGAGGTAATAGGGGCCTAAGGGCAGCGTGAGGACATCTGGGTTCATGTTGTGGTTGATGGAGAGCGATTGTAGTGATTTCAAGCCTGCCAGAGATGCTGCTATTGGTTCCTAGAGAAGGGGTTTTGTCAGCATCATGGGGATCTAAACCGCTACGGAAGCAGAGTGGAGGGAGGGAGGGCGTATATCATACCAGTTCAGTGAAATCAATACCGATATGTAGCGATTCAAGCTTCTGGCACGCCGACGTCAACGTCTGGACTTCGTCGGAGGTGCAGATATGAGCAGTTTCCAAGTCCAGCTTTCTCAACGATGCCCCATGGTGTGCCACCGCAGAAACGTCAATGGTCCCTTGCCCATCCCCAGTTTGCTCACAATCCCAGCGCCAGTACAGCTCCTCAAGTCCCGAGAAAGATGCTATAAAGGACTCCGCAGAACCCATAACCGTCAGACCCCGCAGACTTTTGACCCGGCCAGTCAATGCATTGAACAGGTGGCCCGACCCCTCTATACCGCACACGGACAGATATACTAAACCAGACACATCAATCGAGCTCACAAGTGTCTTCGCTATCGGTGATGTGAACGATGGCATGTCCAACACTAGCCGCGATAGTGGGATCCCATACGGCTCGGGAAACACAGTTTCGAGCAGTTCCGGCACCTCTGCTTCGTTGACATAAGTTAGAGAGAGATGAAGCTCCCGTAAAATCTTTGCAGAGCGGGCAATAAGGGACTGCAACGAGGCAAGCTCTTTCGCCTCGTGGGGGAGCCAGTAGACTGATAGGGACTGGGTTGGTGGCGGGCCGGGGACGAATGGGATGGTATTTTGGGCTGTGAGATGGCGCAGAATTGGACGTTTTGATAAGGCCGCAGATAACCTGGGACTAAGGTGTCCTACTTCATAGCTGTTTAAGTTAGCCAAGTTTGCCACTAGCTCAAACGAAGTCTCGAGAGCCGTATTTGTATATGATGTAATCTATACATGTGGTATGTGACAAGACACTTTACAGGCAAAACAACCCAAAATACAAAATCCAGTAGTGAGAGATGAATTAAAGGTGTATTGGGCAGAATTCAGGCTAGTGTTATCAACAATTAACAGTAGATGTGATATATGTACTTACATGACGCTCTCGATGTTCTCCATACATTCCACCGCATCTTCAAGTTTCCTCCATCTCTCCAGCTCCTCGGGAGTATATGGCCGTAGCTCATGCTTAAAAAGCTGTTTATTCCGATTTTCGAGTATAGCGAGTGAGCGAACTCGGCTCGCATTAGTCGCTAAGGACTCTATGAGAGAAGAGTTGAGGTCTTTGACTGTGACGGCGGTGTAGAGAAGACGGGCAGCATGAGCGTAGAATGATTTGCAGACGCGGCAGAGTGTGGCCAAGGATTTCAGGGTTTGGTCGTTAGGGAATTGGCCGAGTGATGTGGTTATGGCGGGGTATATGTAGCTGTTGGAAGCCTAGTTTGAGTTGAGTTAGTTTTATGGATAAGTAGGTACTAGTAGAGGAGGGGCGAATGAGTACATGCGAAATTATTTCGGCGACTATCTCGCTCGGGAGTAAGTGGAACATGTTGGACGACTTCTTTGTGTAGTGATGATCGATGAGATGGAGAGTTATGAAGCAAAGTACTTCTTATAGCATTCTTCTTAGCAGTCGCACACGGCCGGTGAATGTAGCGAACGATATCCATCGCATCGTTACGAGAAGTTCAGTTCCACGCGTGCACGTGTACTGTACTGGCTAAGAATCCCTCTAGCTAGCCCGGCGGGAAACGTTACACATGTAACTCCTAGCTCACGCCGTTACATCGAGAGCAAACACCGGTCGAAGTACTGCCTGATTACTAATAGCCATGACCCCGCGGCTATTTATGGATGCAGCCCCTGATGCCAAATACCTATGGCGGCGGGGCGGCAAAGACGCAGGAGAGAAGCCGACTTTTGCCGGTTATCACGGTCGCGAAAGTAGAAGCTCGGAAAGTATTTACGTGACAATAGCTTAGTTAATGACTGAAAGCGAGTGCTCGCTCATGATCAGGCACGAGAAAGTGGTGTTCTGGTAACTCAATTGATCAAGCAACGTTAAGTAATTTATACCTGAGATTGTCGGGACCAGATATCCGGACAACATCTTGCTTAAAGACACATACCATATGTAATTGTGTTGGCCAAAAGTCGGAAACCGAGTGCTCACTCGTGATGGTACAATCAGCATCAAGTAATCACAACACAGAGCTCAAAACAAATTTAAACAAACAAATAATAGAAGCAATCACCGTAACGACTCTCTTCATCATCTCACTTAGTTAGGGCCGAAATACACAAATTCATACAAAACACCTCTCTCTCTCGTAATCCCTTCCCCCGCGAAACCCCACCGGGCATCCTTTTACCCCAAGTTCTTTTTTGAGGCTCCATATATCGGCGATCATATAGTACGGTACGAGGTATACCTCTATCATATCGGCGGCGGTTGGGGGTTCTACGTAACGTCGACTCATACCCCATAGGCCCCCTTCTTCACCTGGAAACTCACCGGTCATGCTGTTTTCTCCCCACCCGCAATACGATAACAGAGCCATTCCCTCGCTAAAGCTTCTGCAGACCGACAGCATCTCGAGTGGTGGTGGTGGTGGTGGCGGTGGTGGGCCAGGGTTGTTGATTACCGAGAGGACAATTAATATAATATGCTCCTGCCCAACCCGGGATAGTCGATAGTCTAAATATGCATCCCTGTAGAACAGATATTTTCAGCTTTGCATGATGATCAAAAATCCCTATAGCTAAGACCTACCGAGCGCTGTGCCACCCGCCGTCACAACTTCTGCCACTGCTCCCCCGCGACGCCGAGCCGACTAATCGGCCCGTATTCGTAGTAGAACTATAGTGCGAACTAGCTACTAGGGCGTAGTTCTTCGGACTTTGTACCAGTATGTACAGCTACTCTGCAAAAGTGTTCGTGATTCCGATTTCGGAGTGAGACATTTCTCCATATGTAACCGCGGCGGACCATCAAGAACCCCCAAAGAGAAGACTTTCCCAGTGACCAATGGCGCCCAAATTAAGAATAAGATCAATGGCCTATCTTCTTTTTATATATAGTCACAAACTATATTATATATTTTTCGTTATTTTGAATCTCAACTTTAATTTAATAGCATCAGTATTACGGGTGCGCCACACTGCGCACTGACATTAAAACCATATCACGAACACTTTTGCTGAGTGGCTGTAGGTACAGCATGTGGACAGTGGGATAATGGTGTATAGTACTAGCCCAACCACACATATCGCAGCCCAAAGAACAAAAAAACAAAAAAACGAGTGCTCAATCATGCTCCAGTGACATGTCTCAGCCACCCATTTCCACAACCAGCCGGTTCTACCTAAAATAGCACCTAAACTAATCGCCATCTCTAACGCCCCTGCCGGATATCTATTTCTATTTCCATCCATGCATCCCCACCATGATTAATACCGTATTGTACCTTACACGTTGCGTCCACCCTACTTCGGACTGTGTGACAAAGAATATACATGTATCTCTCTACCCATACTATCTAAATTAGCGAGCAAGCACCGCTTCACCGGGCGCACAAAACATGACCCATGCGTCCCCGCGCGCCGCACCGCAGTAGCGAACAAATTGAGAAAACTCTCCAGCAGCCACCGGTCGGCACTCTTATTCCGCAGCATCCACTAGGACTTTTAAATCATGTGCAGTCAGCAGCCTTACCAACAGCTAGGCCGAGTTTTGAGTGTGCCCGGTTTTCGGTAAGGCGGTTAGCGAGAGACAGCCAGCGCAAATTGTAAGGAGAGTACACAGCTGGGTCGAGGAGAGAAGAATTGTGCATTTGAAGATGGATTAAAGATGAGTGAAGATACTGAAGTGGAAATGTTCCGGCTCTGCTCAAAGAGAAAAGGAAAACGGCGTCTATAGGGCGGTCGTGAAGAGCTAGAGGTTGATGTTGCAGTTTAATCGAATAGCTAGGATTGTTCCATAAACAGATGTAAAGATAAATGTAGACCCATGACAGGCGGCGCAGATATCAAAATAAGAAACTACCTACTACCTAGCGGATCGACCCTAAGTACTCTAGTTCCACACGTGTAAAGTTTAGATATCACTTTATTCTCCGCCGCAACATATCCCCGTCACCGGGAACACATACAACTAAACAAGAAAGAGAAGGTACCGACCTGGCTCTATAGCAATTATTCATCTTTTCATTATGTCTTCCTCAGTAATCACTACCACTTTTGCTGTAGACCAGGGCGGTGTTCCGGTGGGATAGCTTGATGGAGACCTTCATGAAGAATTAGTATACTGGACAAACTATGTATTTAAGGGCCGTCAATGTCCCACAACTTCAAATCAGCAAGCCGGTCTTCACTCACTACATTCACTCACTACAGTCAATAACCACTTACCAACACATTCATTCCTTTTTTTTCCCCATC
Source organism: Morchella importuna (assembly GCF_003444635.1). Classification (NCBI taxonomy): domain Eukaryota; kingdom Fungi; phylum Ascomycota; class Pezizomycetes; order Pezizales; family Morchellaceae; genus Morchella; species Morchella importuna. The sequence goes on along the minus strand of NW_025763398.1, from coordinate 99,732 downwards.
TTCTTATTCCAGTCCAATTCATATTTCAATCTTTCCGGCTTCCAGACACCCTCAAAAGTCTCTCTCTCACAACTCAAATTACAACATCAAAACCTTCCTCTTCCACCACTTCTAGCTTCTTCAGACACCCAATCAATATGTTGGCCCCATCTCCCTCCTTCAGCACCCTCATCCAGGGATTCCTCCTCCTCTCCACCCTCTTCGCAACAGCCCACGCAACAAACGTCTGGGCAACCGCCCCCAATACCGCCGTCTTCTACTGCGGCGAGGACGGCAAACGAGGAACACAGACGGGAGCAAAGGCCACGAAGTGGGCCATGGGGGCCGCAAAAAAATCAATGTACGCCACCGGGCGCCCCGAATACCAAAACATGAAGACTGTCGGCATGGTCCAGCTGGCCAACAAGCAGCCTAAAGTCGGGGCCGCCGAATCAAAGCTGTTTGCCGAGGGGGCCTCGGGCGTCGTCAGACTCTTCGAGGACAAACTGAACGCGGATGGCATGAATGGCGTGTGGAAGCAGCAAGAGGAGCCTGCTTTGTTGAGGAACGCAGCGGTCACAGCCCTGCACGTCTTGAACCCCGACGACCCGGACATGGAGTTCATCGTCTGGGAGCGCAAGAACGGTCAGATCGTCTACAAGGACCCAAAGTACAAGACTACCGGACTCCCTATCTCGAGATTGGAGGATTTCGATCTTGTTTGGCAGCCAGCTTCTCCTCCAGGCTCGCCAAGTCGAGCAGGAAGCCCAAGTCGAGCGGGAAGCCCAAGTCGAGCGGGAAGCCCAAAAGCAGCAAGCCCAAAAGCAGCAAGCCCCCCAAAGGCGGGAAGCCCTTCAAGAAGCTCATCAAAGAGCCCAACCAGGAGCACCGGGCGCAAGGTCAGGAGATCTAGACAGTTCTAAGTGTGAGGAGGGCAAGGGGAGGCTTTTGTGAACAATCTGTATGCATTGGGACGGCGCTAGTTTTTTGGTTGTTTTTGTTCCTTGTTTCTTTTGTTGAGATAGATTGCGGGTCATTGGGCTTTTGAACATATATAGAGGTTTATACATATCTGTTTTGAGTCAGTTTGGAAATATCGCAATAGAAGATCAGTCTTGAAAATCGTTTCATCTCGTTCTAGTCCGTGTTCTGCATCGAATCTAACCGAAATAATAATTAGCTAAGGGATTGGTAAGAGTATCCTTAAGGATATAAATAAGAGTAGATACTTGTGGCTGGCGTCTGACACTTTTTTATTTTTATTTTTACCTGTACCCTTGATGCGTATCAGCTTGTCTTGACATAGCCGCTCGTATCTCCATTGTCTTCCTCTGACTTAACCACGTCTAGTATGAACACTACATGTAATTATCATGTATGATCTTCTGATTTTATTTAAGCAGCCACGTATTGTAACTGGTACGTATCCTTTCAGCTTCCCCGAAGCTACAGCCATCCGGGGCGTGGTGTGCAACGTTGCTGCGTTAGCGCCGCGTCTTCCTCCCCATCCACCGAAAAGCCAAGCATCAATGAGCATAGGCCATGTCGGTTCATTTCCAGACTAATATTTGATTAGCCATTGCCTCTGTGCGGATGTCCAAGACCACGTAGATGAGGGCGTACCAACACAAACCTCTTGCTTCCGCTGATGGTTATCAGGCAACACAGAAAGGTAACTAGATCGGAACAACACATTACACCTAAATCTTATGACATACAGAGGTGTACAGACAGAATTAACTCCTAGAGCCTGCAGAGGGTAAGAGCACCTTCTTCGGCGGAAAACTAGTGCGAGTGATATTCCATGATCACAAAGTCATTAGGCCCGGTGTAAGTGAGTAGTAGATATACTCCTCGAGGTTATATCGGCATGCTCCCATAAGCACATTATGCTGGGACAATGTAGAATTCGAAGAGATGGAAAATGAAGAGGTGCTGTGTCGGTTCCTCAAGCCGTTGGTTGATATACTAGATAGACTAGGCGGCCAAGCCTGATTATGTTTATGTCTTGGCAGCGAATCCAATCTGTTCTTTTGGTTAAAACACAAGTGGAGTATCAAATCCTTACGGAGTTACAAGTACATACTTAAAATGTATGACCATGGGTCCAATGGGCGAGCGTATACTTGAATTGTTAATAAATATATAAATAAAAATAACTACCAAGAAGCAAGTATGTACGTGGAATAGATTTCAACCCTTCCAATCTCAACGCAACAGAGGATAAGATCTTTAATTAGGGGATACGGAATTTAGGCTAAAATCTTTCGTAGAGAGAGAGAGAGAAGTGACAGCCGATTTTATGTTACATGGTTTAAGCCTTTGGGGGTAAATGCAATCTGACCGAAGCGAAGAGTACTTTGAATCTCAAGTTCTTTCCAGTAGATGTAAGACCCAAGGACGCTCAAAGTGTTATTCAAAAGAAAAAGAGATGACAATAGTAACCCTCGACAGATTTGCTACTAATGACAAGGTGAAGTGATTCAGTTCCATTCTCAATGAAGCCCGTCGAACCCGCAACCTTGAGATACCATTTAAAAGCCTCACGCTCTACCGATTGAGCTAGCGAAGCATATATAAATTCACTATTGTGAATAAAAGAAGCAAGATTGAGGTTTGCTCTAGTCACTGTCCCCGGAGGCTGAAAAATTTTTCTTAGCACAACCGACACCCCAACAAATTAAGCTAACGAAACCCTCCACGCCCCAGCAACTTCAATCTACAAAGACAGACACTCTCTCATGCCTTGCTAGCTCAATCGGTAGAGCGTAAGACTCTTAAACGGTATCTCAAGGTTGCGGGTTCGACCCCCGCGTGGGGCTTCATTGAAGCTCATAACATATTTTTGCAGCTTTTTGTTTAGTGCAAAGAAAGGCGTAATGTATGAAGCCACTAGTTTTATTTTTGAGTGACCATAAAAAACCTAAGGAAACTTACTTTTGGCAGACATTCTTCCTGGTTCATCTTTGTTCATTTATGAGAATTGAAATCTCCCTCGGCGCCGGCATAGCAAAAGCACGTACTAGGATGAACATTTGCGCAAATGAGCTATAAGTTCATGCTTGGTACCTGATTGGTGAGCGGAGATCGGCACCAATCAGATTGCCAGGAGATATAGCTCCGCAAAGGCTCATTAAAGTAGAGTACTCCACATTCCTCTACCCCGTGTACAAGGGTCTGGCATTAAGTGAGTGAACTAAATGGGTGTTGACTGGTGAGGATCCGTTCACTCACTTAATCCCAGAGCCTTGTACATATGCAATGCGCCCTAGGCCTACGTACTGGGGACAGAATAAAAGGACTTCCACATGCAAGACATGACACCTGGCAGAGATGGTAAGTCAGCAGTCTCATATGATCACTCTTGGAGTACATAATACCGACGTGGTATAGGAAATCGATATGTGTATACGAGGTACAGACATGTGCTTGTAAGTTGTTGCAGGTAGTACTGGGTCTGAGGGTTCGATAAGATTGAGACTGCTGTGTCGGTAATTTGCTGGGGTATACCAGATAGAGTATTATTTTCAAGGATTCTGATTTAATTCAGCGCCTTTGTATTATATTATGTAGATTACTGCACACAGGTAGTAGGTGCTTCCGTGCTTAGACCGTCGTTGACCCTGGTGTTTGATCATGTGTCTCTGTGGAATTGTAGTCTGACTGGGTGCAAAACATCGCGACGGCTGCAGTAGGGGGGGGGACTTAACTTGGAGGCAAGTAAGTTGATCAATTGAGACAATGTTGATACGGATTGGCAAACCTAACCCTGCGGCTGCCTGTGAGATATATTTACCCCTGTCCTCTAATAATTTTACCGCGGACTACGGAGCTTATTAATTATCTTCAGTCTTAGAAGTGATACATGTCGGGGTCTTAGGTAGTACGCTGGTGGAATAGTGTCAGGCAGGGCGGGGAAGGTTTAAGAAAGGGAGAGAACCACATATGTGACAAGTTTGTGGAACTGTGGATTGAATAGGGGGAATCGTGGGCATGTGTTTTTACCTCTATGCTAAAGCAGTATTCAATCTGGAGTATACATCTGACAGCCGCACCTAAACCAAAAATGCCCGGTACTGAACCTCCATGATATTAAACCGCGCTAGTCGAATGGCGCCCTAGCCAGGCTGCCTAGCACACATCCGGCTATTAGGAAACCACAATAAAACGATTCCAAAATAGTAGAAAAAAGCATAAAACCATAAACCACAGTCAGAAAAGCAATTTTCTAGTATCTCACATGAAGTCTCCACTTATTCGCCGATGACGTATGTACAACCTTCGTCTCCAATCCAAACTTCGTGCATCACGCCTTTTCCCACGTCGATTCTACCCCCAGGGCCAAAGGTCTCCTTCTTATCCGGTGCTTGGGGATCTTCTGGGTAGCGAATTGTGAGTTGTCCGCTCACAATCAGGTGGGTGGTCAGTGCGTTGTGTTTATGTGGTGGATAGTGGTAGTTGCTGCATGCTAGCAGTTAGCCAAGGAGACTGGAAAGATGCAAAGAGAGGGAGGCGATTTACGGCGAGTCTGTCCATGTGAATACTTCTTTAAAGCCCCAAGAGCGGACTTCAGTCTCGAATGAGGATCTAGCCATTGCGTGAGGAGCGGTGTTTGTGGTGAGGTTGATGGAAACAGATGGGAAGTCGAAACCTGTAGTGGCCACGGGAGTTTAAATTGAGGCTAAAATGACTGAATACGATGTAGCTCGCTAAAAACATTTATTATCACTCTGCGAATCAAGCTAGAGTACAGTATCTATCTATCCTAGATGTGGGTAACAGGACACCACTTTTTCCCTTTAAACTCCAACAAAGCACAACTATCAATTATCCTCTTATTATTTCGATACATCGCATAACATCCCCATCTCTGCCCAGCGAGCAGCATATTCCCCAGCTCCTCCGAAAGAACCAAATCCGAAAACAACGTCACAACCTCCACTTCGGAATTTTCCTTGTCCCGATAAATAAGGATTTCCACCCACGGTCCATCAAGGGCCATTCTGATGCGGAGCTTTTCAATCTTGTCCATTCCGTACTCGGCTAAGCTCTCGTACATCAGAGTAGCGCAGTATACCTGCATGTCACGAAGGGTTTGCACCAACCCTTGATGGCGTTTTTCCTTTGGTGTCACACGTAATACTCGCACTTGTTCAATCTTATTCAAGCACGTTACATGATCGAGACTATCGTTTCCAAAGGGTGGAGTTGGTTCAAAAAGATGTTTATACCCCGGCACCGACAATTGTGGGTATGATATGAGCATTTGATCATGTACATCTGCTGCAAGCTCCTCGAAGGCTTGTTGCTGAACAGTCGCAAATTTAGCACGCACCTGGTTTCGCTTGTGTGAGTATTCGTCAACGGGTTCAAGATGGCTTGTCAAAACATGACCATCTGGAGAGCGGGTATTCCGGCGGGTAATTTCGTCGGTGAAGTCTGTGATGAGCTCATTAAATTGGGTTTTTGAGAGAAGCATCAGTTTTTTCTCGCGATTGACATTGGTGTTTTGAGTTGCTCTCGTTTCGAGAAATTCGGAAAGGATATTGAAACTGCTCGGTAGGCTGCCTCGAAGGTCAACAAATGAGTCGGGGGTGATGCCAAGGTCCAGATCTACGGTTTTAAGATGGGGTAGAGTTGAGAGGTGATGAATATAGGTTGACTGTGATATTGTCGTGAGTAAACCTTTAGTTTAGGAATGAAAATATAGGCGAGTAGTCTTACAAAAAGCTGGCTGGATGTCATAGTTCCATCGTATTTACCCACCAACGCACCACCCCCAAGCGCATCATCAACAACCACCTCTTCATCAGGAAGTTCGCCCATTCTTGCAATCTCACTCTTTGTTCTCAAGCGGCTGTAACGAATCACTTCAAGCTTCGGTAGACCTTGAAGCACACAGCTCGCACTGAACAGTTTTGGAAACTGTAGCTCAGCTGCTTCACACCGTAATCCTATATGTATAGTTTGTAAACTAGGCATCACGACAGAGTATAACATTCGGTAGTAAGAGTCCTGGTGACAGTTGCGGTCTAGAGAAAACAACGTCAAAGTCTTGAGGTTCGGGAATTCGTGCACCTCAACACTCCTTGGCGAAAAGTAGTGTGAAGAAGTAGAGAACTTCATACGTTGGACAAGCTTGAGTTTATAATCCCCCCTGCATGCTCAAATATATCTAGTGAGTTATCGAGTAAGATTTTGAGGGTAGAGCCAGGACTTACTTGGGAAATGTAACACCATTGACATGTCGAACAGCTGCCTCCGATACCGCTGCATTGGTACCGTAACCGCTGATGATGACAGTTTCGTACAGCACCGGGAGTGCAAGAGCATTCCAACGATAGTTCACACGGGTCATCGAGTTTATGTCAGATAGGTGCAATAGTTCGAGTATCTGCAGTAATATCTCCGTTGGAAGCTTGCTTATTGGGCATGACTGTTTAATCGTGCATCGTGAGTCCCCACAAGTGGTGACGGTGTTGTTCCATTGTTGTTGAGATACTATTCGGGTAGAGATTGGAGATCTCTGAAAGGGGGATTCCATCATGGTGTACTATAAGACACAGTATTGTATCTAAGGTGAAGCTTAGGAACTTGACAGGTGAGATTCAATTATTGAATATAAGCGTGAATGTGCGCTAATCCGACTAAGACGTTGGATTGAAAACTAAATTTCTAAAGGAGAAGGAGGACAGGTATCCACAGACTTATATAGGAGACCTTAGGGCTGGAAAAGATTTGTGTCTACCTCAAATAACCGCTCGGTAGGGCGGCCTCGCGGGTACTGTCTCACTGGACGCAGAGAAACCGTCGCAGCAGAGCAGCCGCACCACCGTGATTCTCCCCCCAGAATTATGCAGTCGACCAATAAGCAATCCTGCCAAGTTCTGTTATACGTCAAAGCGTTCTTATATTGCGAAGATATGCACCGAGGGCCGCCCCGGAGAGTGGTTGCGATTCAAGCATTAAGGAATTCTGGGGGCCCTTGATAATTTAAGCGAATATACATTCCCTACTGACTGTTCGGATGCTTCTATAGCCGCTGATATCTAAGCACATTATGTAGGCATGGAAACGTCTCTGACTGGACTTTTGCGCTTTCTCGCAATTAAACGAGATCGAGGAAGCGAGATATAAATCTCATGCTCAATATGCAATTACTCAGCTGCTGGCTGCCTCGGGTGAATGGCTTCTTTGAATTCTTATGCTCTCGACCGTGCACCTTAGTGCATGATTTGCGAATCTAGGCCTGACTAATAATCCATAAAACTTAAAAAAAAAAAAAGAGTTATGTACTCTATAGTATATATGGACATACATTTTATCAGGAAAGAGTAAGGGTTCAATTCAACTCAAAAATTGATGTGATGTCGGTTACATGTAGCTGCTCGCTCAAGTACATCCCGGTGTCTCGGAAACCTACACATATCACAAAGTAGAGATGATCAAGAATCGATATGGGCCGAACATGGATAACCCAAGTGGCATTCTTACTGCACTTATGTGCCGAGTGACTAGTGGTGACTTCCGAGCGCGCCGCATGCATGTCACACATCCAATCAACCAAGAACTACACCCGTTATATGAAATCAGCTAATGATAGTATACGTATCCATCCTTCTCTTCCGCTATTCATTTATTTTTTGAAAATAACCACCAAAACCTTGCGTGGCAACCAACATTCCCCACCAAAAACTCTGTAAAACTCAGGCTTCAAAATGCCAAGCCCCACCCCTGACATGACCAAGGCCCTGGACGCCCTTGGAATTGGCAACCTCGACCAAGAACTTGTAGGCATAGCCAACAATACCGCCCTCTCCGCCCTCACCATCGCCATCCTGGCCAACCCCAACACCTCGGACGAAACCAGACTCGTCATCACCCTCCTGTGCGGCATCGCCAAACAAAACGCAACCATGGCAGGCGATATCGCCTCCCTCCAACAGGACCACGAAGACCTCCAAGAGGAGGTCCGCCGCCACCAGCGCTCCCCCGACCCCCGCATCCTCAACCGCCTCGATAACATCAACTCCCAACTCCGCAGCACCCAGGCCCCCACAGCCCCCCCTGCCCCCCCCCCAGCCCCAAAAGTAACCACCACCCACCCTGCCCCCCCAACCCCAGACCCTCCTCCTACGCCGACGCCATCAGATCGGCAACAACCCCTCCCGCACAACCAACTAGGCCACAAAGACGACGCGGGAAAAGGAACGAAAAGGCTGCAGGATCTCCCCCAAGGACGCACCCCTTCCGACCTATAAACGCCGGTTTTTCGCCACAAAGACCACACCCACCCTCATCCCCGATTCCGACCGCCTAACAGCTGAACTCCCCGTCCTCTTTGGGCAGTTCCTAGCGAGACAAGGCCTCGTCGCCCCTGCCACCGCCCTCTCAGTCACCATCAATGCTAAAGGCACAGTAACCATTCTCGCGGCCCCGACAGTCTCGAACTCCACCTTCGCCCCCTTCTATGACAGCCTCACCGCTATACTCAACCAAAAAATCCCCACCCCGACAACCCATACACCTCCTTCCGCCCCGCGCCTGACACCATCGACGTCGCCGTACACGGGGTCCCCCTATACAGCATCCGCGACAAACCCACGCTACAAGCCACCTTCCCCGAAGCCGTCCGTCTAGCCACAGGCATCACCCCTCATCCTGCAGATTCCTCGTCGCCGATGATACAAGCCGCAATGCCAAAACCTCCTCCACCATCGTTATCAGTGTCTCCCGCTCCGAAGCCGGCGTCATCGGTACAACCATACGCCTCTTCTCACGTCCCCGCCGGTGCGCCATCATGTGGTCAGCCTCAGCAGGAACCCAATGCTCCCACTGCTACAAGTTCGGCCACGTCATCAAAGGATGCAAGCAAGAACTCCCAACCTGCCCCTACTGCACTCTCTCCCACACCAAAGCAGAACACCGCTGCCCCGTCCCAAGCTGCCAGGGATATAACATATCAACAATGGACTGCTGCGATGTCTCACAGTCCAAATGCTCTAACTGCGGAGGCCCTCACCCAGCCTTCGTATCCTCCTGCCCGCACAAACTCGCCCTCCAGAGACAAGACTCGGCCAATAACGGTATGAGAGACGGAGGCCGGATCTTCGCCCCAATTGGCTCCCCATCCACTCACCCCGACGAAGAAGTCACCGAGATTCCCCAGACCTCGGTGACGGAGATGGACCTCAACAACGCCTAAATGTTAGGAGACCTCAACAGTCCCCCGACACCATTTCTACGCATCATACAACATAATTGCGCTGGGAGCAATAATGTCTTCATATCCCTCTTCTCCTCCCTCGCAGTCTCGAAAGCCCACGTTATCGCGATTCAAGAACCCCCCTTATTCAAAGGAAAACCCCTCAACGCCCCCTCATTCACACTGTACTCCCCCTCCCCATCCAACGCAGAAGACAAGATATCCACCTGCACCTACGTCTCCAATCACCTCCTCGAACGCAACTCAGCAACAGCTACCCCCTCCCACAGAGGAGACCTCATCTCAGTCAACCTTTTCCTACCAACCTCCCCAAACTCCCACTCCACCTTCACGATAACCAATATTTATAACAGACAGTTATCCAACTCCTCGAGATCGATCAGCCCGATTGAAATCTTCACCCATACCCCCAACCCCCTCATCATAGTGGGGGATTTCAACATCCACTCCCCTGCAGCGGACCCCATGAGGAACTTCTCCGACGGGGAACTTCGCCTCTCAGGGCCATACATCCATTCCGCCACAACCAACAACTTCTCACTCCTAAACTACCCAGGCACCTACACCCGTCTCTCCCCGGACCCCCGGAAAAGACACGGAGTAATCGATCTCGCCTTTGCGAACGCAAGAGCCACCTCCCTATTCAACAAATGGCAACCCCTCCCCGAAGCCACCGGCTCCGACCACAGAGCCATCGCCATTGCCTTCGCCCTCCCCAACACTGACTTCACACCCATTATCGGCCCCAACTGGAAACTCACAAACTGGCCAAGCCTCCAACCCGCCCTCCAGAACTTCACAGTCCCCAGCCCCAACCCTTCGACAAGCCTCGACGATTGGTTCGAACAATCGCTGCAAAAACTTACAGATACCCTAAAGAGCCACACCCCCTCCAAAACAATCACCAAATGGTCGAAACCATGGTGGAACCCCAACATATCCCAACTCCGCACAATCTACCACTCCGTCCACCGCGACTTCAGAAGAGGCCTCAGCCCCCCCTTCGAAGTCAAAGCGGCGAAGAATGCCTACTTCAATGCAATCAAAAACGCAAAACGCACCCACTGGAACTCCTTCGTGTCCAATGCGGCCACCAGCGATGTCTGGAAACTTAAAAGAATGGCAACAAGAACAGAAGACAGAGTCCCATCCCTCCCCAACTCCCCCACCCCCGCACTACTAAACCAGAATCTCGTCAAAGCATTTTTCCCGCCCAGACCAGACACTGGCTCTCCCCCCCCCTTAACTTCGCTCACGTCCCGGACATCACCCCCGAGGAAGTAAGAACCACCCTCCTCCCCACCTCTAACCTCTCTGCCCCGGGCCCAGACACCATCCCCTATTCAGTATGGAAAGGGGTCCATAAAGCCAACCCACACATCATCCCAGCGCTCCTAAACCCACTCCTGAAAAGCGGCTATCACCCCCTCTCCCTCAAAAGGGCAAACGGAGTTATTCTGGCAAAACCGAACAAAGCCGACTATACACTTCCCACCTCCTACAGAATAATCGTCCTCCTCCAAACCTTTTCCAAAATACTCGAAAAGATCGTTACCCTTCGCCTCGCATCTATCGCCAAAGCGGTAGGCCTCATCCACCCCCACCAATGCGGATCAGTAGCCGGCCTGTCCACGGCAGACGCGGTCACCACCCTCCTCCATGAGACCAAAGCCATGCAACACGCTAAGCTAAAAGTCTCCACCCTATTCCTCGATATCAAAGGCGGCTTCGATAATGTCGTCAAACACACCCTTGCATCCACCCTCGCGGCCAAAGCCACCCCCCCATACATCATCAACTGGGTCCTGTCATTCCTCTCCGACAGGCATATCACCCTCCTCTTCAAAGGCTCCCCGAGAATCCCAACCCCCGTTCAAGTCGGAGTTCCCCAAGGCTCCCCCATATCACCCCTCCTCTTCGTCATATACATGAACATCTTCCACCTACACGACCCCTCCCCAGGACTCACCCTATCCTACGTCGATGACTTCGCAGTGACCGTGGGCTCCCCCAGCTACCAACAAAACATCCACATCCTCGAGGAACACTTCAAGGCGATCACAGCCATCACGGCCGCCCAGAACACCACCTTCTCAGTCCCCAAAACCGAACTCATGCACTGGCGTACCCCCAAAGACAAGGGGCCGATCTGCACACTCCCCATCACCCTCGATAACCAGATCTTCCACCCAGGCCATCAAGTCGGATGGGTCGGATTCTGGCTATCCCCAAACTTCAACCCAAACACCCACTTTATCCGCCGCCTAGCCTCCGCCCAAGCCAGCTTCGGGATCCTCCAGAGATTCTCCTCCCCTGGCAAAGGCCTCTCCTCATCCAACTGCAGGAAAATCGCCCTGCTTGCCATCCGCCCAATGCTCACATACGGCGCATCCGTCCTAACACCCACCAGCTCCATTAAGGCAATGAATAAATTCTGGAACTCAGTCCTCAGATGGGCCACCGGCTGCTTCAGGGCAACCAACCAACGCGTCCTCTGGGCCGAGGCACACTGCCCCCCACTCATCAACTACATCCACTACCTGAAAACAAAGTTCGCCATCCGCGTCCTTCTCGCCCACCCCCTCAACAATCCAGTGACAGGGCGCTGCCACCCCTCCTTCCCCACACTGACCCCCGACAGGGTCCCCTCCCACACAATCCTCCTCCGCGGCCGCCCCAACCCACCTAAGAAGTGGAACTCCACGGCAACAAAGGGAGTGGCCCACCTCCCCATCGAACATCTTTGCCACCTCCTCCAACATCCAGTCACAAGAGGAACAGATCACAAACTCCTCCCAAAGCTAGCAAAACAACAAATGCTAGACAATTGGGCACACGACTTCCCAACACCCCCCTACTACTCCTTCCCCCTCACCACAAGCCCTGAACCCTTCATGGACTTACATAAATTCACGGCTACTCGAATCCACCAAATGAGAGCCCAAAAAAGCTACCTCAGAGGCCACAAATCTTGGCTCAACCTCCACCTCTCCGAAAAGTGCGACAGATGCGGTGAAGCCCCTGAAACCACCGAACACGCCATCCTCCTCTGCCGAGCGAAAGCAATCCAACGCGCCCAACTCCTCCCAGGAATCAAAACCCTCGAGGAGATCTGGAGTGACCACACCAACACGCTAGCTCTAGGAGCCTTCATCACCGCCACCAAAACGAACTTCCCCAGAAAGGAACACATCTCCCCCCTCCTTTCTGGATCTGAGACATCAAGTGCCCTCAGCTCTCCCCCCTCCACCACCTAGCCACTGCAAAAGCCAACCCAAATCAGGGCACTCCACACCCACAAAAGACCCTCAAGGGGCAACAGGTTATTTGAAACCAGCAGGAAGATTTCTTATGTCGGATATGGGCCGCCAAAGCGTCAGTTTTTCCTTGCAGTCACTAAGTCAGTTTGTTAGTTTGTCTTGCGTCCTGTTTTTCTCATTGTTTTCCTTTGTTCATCTGGGGTCGTGAATTTCAGTTTTCAAGTCGGGGAGAGGTATTTTTATGCCATAGTCTAAGACTGCATGCAGAGTTTTGTACCTAGAATCAATTAAAACTACATGATATAAAAAAAAAAAAAAAAAAAAGATAGTATACGTATCTAGGTAGTCCAAGACTCCAAGGATGGCATTTTTAAATCAGGACCTCGTCTCATTACAGGGGGTTTCTGTTTCGGAGTCCCAGTGATCATGAACACCCGACCACTACATGTAACCAAGTACCCCAGATCCACGCCAGAAAGAGATAATTGTTGATCACCCGCTTAATCAAGTTCGGGTCTGGAGACTTTATTGATGGCTGCCGCGAGGATCCGGAGACTTTGATATCTGCCGCGAGCTATAGCACTACTTAGAGTACCCACAGAGCAGCATAGTTAGATCTATAGGCGAAAAAGAAAAGAAAGAGAAAAAATTTGCCTCTCAAAATTACATCCACTAGGGGCACCCATAAGCCCTTGTACTGTTCCTCCCTCTGATCGATGTGATGAAGGTATTTTCCTACATCTGGCCTACCCGAGGGTCAAACCTTGTAGGGATCCTTTATGCATAGGTACATGTATAGAGTAGAGTACCTCAGGCGTAAGCGCAAGAGGTTCCCGAGCCACTGGAGCCGGAACAGCGCCACCACAATTGCGATAACAAATTTACCAACGGGTCTAGGTAGTACCGGGTGTTGAGGGTAAGTGATCAGAATCTGATAAGTGAATGCTGCGGTGAATACGTGTATTTTTTCTTATCAGATTCTGATCACTTTTCGATATACCCTAGTACAGTGAGAATCGCACGATGGTTAGTAAGTATCTACCAAGCCTCGAATGAACAACCGAGTCAGAATATTGTGTTTCGAAATACTTCATTTTTCTTAACGAATACTTGTAATAAAACCTACGCAACGATTCACAGTGAAAATTAAACAATCAAAACAACAAAAATGAAGAGTACATCTGGGCACCAGGTTCTCTTGGGAATAAATAAACCTCCCCTCCGCCCCCCTCCTCCCATGTGGTAATGAATCTAGGGATTTCAATCGACTCATCCCGAAATCCAATTCCAGGTCAAGACAGCTTCCATCTTCCCCAGAAAGGGGAGTTTTGTGAATCGGCACTGAACCGGTACAGGAGGTGCCTGTGAAGTCTTGAATAGAATTTGTCGTCAGTATCAGTAACAAACTTGATTGGCGGTCGGACTGATTGACTTACCTTTCGAATTCCCTCTCTAGATCTCCATGCGTCAACAGTGAAAATGATGTAAGCCCCGAGCGCGAGTATGAATAACGGCAGGACGATGCTGAGGAATATCCATGTCAAGGCTGTGCCACACCATGCTTGCAGCGATGGCACTATTGTCGAGTTCAGACTACATATATACCACTGATCAGCAGCCGGCGCCTTGTGACGATCGAGGTTGTATCAAAGCTTAAGCGCTTACAATTCAATAGTCGAGACCTCTACGACCTGCGATGCTAGACTTGATACCATCGTTTCCTTTCTCTTCGCCGTATGTCTGCGTTAATGAGGCTGCTTGGAGGTTTGATGATCAAAAGAGGGGTAGTCTGTTAAGTATAGAGTAGGAGTAGGTAAGTCGCAAAAGGAAGTTGTGCGTCTTGATAAGGCCTCCCGTCGATTTTGCAATACGCACGCAATTGGACGCGGGTGTTGCCATGCGGGTTCAAGAGGTTGTGCCATTGGAGCCTCATAGTATGTAGATAGGATAGTTGTCGATAGATGAACTTTTTAATCTCAAATGAAAAGTCATAACTTTGTGAGCTTCCACATGCACAAGGTGTATATATACTAAGTGATCATGGTATACCTATAGAACTTAGATATATAGATAAACCCTATAATATCTTTGCTCGGGGATTGGTAACACATGCTATAACTGGTTGTAATTACTATGTACTAGAAGACATCGTAAAGTGGTGCTTAGAGTCGGTACCGGTGAAAGAGATTTGCCGCGGTGGGAGATAGTAGTATATTGTAGTGAAGTGGTAGAGGGAAAGGTATAATACGTATGCTATATTCGCAAGGGAAGAGAAAAACGTACATGCATAGATTACTTGCAATTAAATAAACTCAAGTGCATTCAAGTAGCACAGAGAGGGCAGAAACTCTAATTAAGCAGTAACAGGGATGTCGCGGAACGTGGTTAGTCAGGAATTCCATCCCATCCAACAACACCTTCGGTGCTTATAATATAATTCTTCTGTGAGAGTGGTGAGTGTAGTTTATCTATTTCGTACACATTAGTTTAGAACCTTTCTATCTATCACACTTTCTACACTAAATCGCTTGATTTGGTGGTCTGTAGAATATCTGGTTTCGACGAGGATATGGACGCGATTGGAGCCATTCGGTATTAGAGGATAACTGATTAAATTAAGGTTTACACAAGGTTAAAATATCCCCCTTCAAACCCTAGTGAGCCTTAATTCTGCTGAGATTAAGGACCATAGACAGGAAATGATGCCTGGCTACCTGCATTTCAGGATCGTCGCCACTAAATCGATGAGCGAGATTCCGAGTGATAATTTATGCGAATTCAGTCCAGTAGTCTCCACCACTGAAGAAAGTCACATATGTTTAGCCGCCCCCACTCAGGTGCTATGAAATAAACACTTCTGATTCCCCATGCCGTGTGTGTGCTGCTGTAGCTCGAACATCAGTACTTGAGTACAACTAGTAATATCTTAATTAAATAGAGGTACTTATTGCAGAATGGCTAATTGATATGTACACTGAAAATTGGATGGTTCTTGTCCACGCTCATACCAAGTACAGTACAAGTATGTATCTTTTATTGCTTACACCTTTGGAATATCGACCGGGACTTTGTAACACATCAACCTCGTTATCGTGGACCTACCGGCACCAGTATCCGTAGAACACTGGGCCTATCGGACACCTAAATGTCTTTCTAAAGCGCTATGGGCTTGCTACGTCATCATAAGTACGTAAGTTAAAATCCAAAGTACACGTAGTACGACGTTTGTCTACATTAGTGCTAGAAGGCATGCGGCGTGGTAAATATAACAGCCCTAATTAACGGCAAAACTAATGCCGATTTTCTCTCAGGAGTGTCATGGGTGGATAGCTCAATGGTAGAGCACTACATTTCACTGATTACTGACTTTGCACGTTCGATTCCCCACCACTCTAAGCCGTAATCCGTGCTGGGTAGGGACGGCGTGAGCGATTCAAGGTAGTCAGAGAAACCAAAGGATCTAGGTTCGAGTCCTAGTCCGCCCAAGCTTTTTACTTACATTGGCCACAGCTTGTAGATCCTATAGGATGAGAAATGCAAGCCTTACCGCTTAGATGTACATTGTTATACTGACGAAGAATCTCACAAATTGCCTACATACTAAGCTCGGAGATGAAAAGTGCCGTACATGTAACACGTAGTTCTACGGGAGAAGGGATTCGGCGAATAGGAATACATATGTATCCTCATAGAATTTTTAATAACTTGATATCGTATCACGTTCAGTATATACATATTACCTCGAGTACGACTGCTTCGTAAGCTAGTTCTATGCGCGCTTACGGTCTAGTATCCCGAACCCTGGAATTATGATTCTCCATCCTTTCCCTCGTTTCAAACAGTGGGGCTTAAAGGAAGATTGTGGTTCTTGGCATTGGCAAATAGCACCTCTGGTCATCATTCAGAAGTTCCGAGCCCTGTGGCGAGCACCTTTACACTCCCAATTCGGTACCTCCCCTCTGAGTACTAAGTGTTCGCACTACGTATACCAAGGAATTAGTAGAACGCGGGACTGACTAAAAGATTAAAAACAAATAGATCAGTTCTAATCAACAGAATCTCAGGAGCCGGTCCATTTGGTAATAACACGAGTTCTATCGATTATGGAAGGCGTCTTGCTAAGGCTTTGTCTCCCCCCCCCCCCCGGGTTGCGTCATATAATATCACTCGGTGATACATGGGGTCACGTGACGGACTTAACTGTGTCCTCTCAGTACATAATGCTATTGAGTTATGTGTGTAGCTTTCGGCGTTAAAACAATAAGTGCATGTAAGGTTGAGATAGGATGGAGGTTGAAGCGTATGTGGACAGCTATAAACCTCCGAACACTCACTCCGTGACATGACCCGATAAAGTGCTATCGGGCATCTCCATTAACTCGGAATACTTGTAAATACATATAGCAATAAAATATAAGAGAAAGTAAGAGTAAGAAATGAAAAATATAAGGACTATAATACAACTCTAACTTGACGCTTGAGTACCCGTTTCCCTCTTTCTTCCTCCTCTCCACCACAGACTTTGCTTCCCCAATCAGCCCGCAGCTCGAGTCCCAGACTAAAAAGCGGTTCTGTAGCGCTATCATTTTCGGGCATAGTAAATCGTGACTTGACATGATCTGGCGAAACAATGTCCTCACTTAGAAGAAAATCAACTATCTCCTGACTTTTGTTACTAATAGCGTACTCCAATGCTGTCCATCCATTGATCAAGTTCGACGCCCAAACATCCGCACCTGCCTTCCAAAGTATCTTTACCACTTCTAAGTGCCCTAGAAGCACCGCTACATGAAATGCCGTTGACCCGTCCTTTAGGGTTGCATTTAAATCCACCTTAGCCTCCAGTAGTGCCTTTAAAACCTCGAGGTGACCGCCGTAGACGGCTCCATGAAGGGCAGTCCATCCAGAACGGTCCTTGGGATTGACATTTGCACCCGCGGCTAACAGTACCCTGACTACAGACTCGTGTCCACCATCGCAAGCTAAATTCAGCGCAGTTTCTCCATTATTTGTTTTTATCTCGGTGTCGGCACGGAATTGAAGAAGCGTCTTCGCGATTTGATCCTTCCCTTCATACGAAGCACAATGTAGGGCTGTCCAACCGACGGTACTTTGCGAATCCACTTCCGCGCCTTTATTAATTAGTATCTCCAGGCAGCCGTAACGCGAGTTTGTAGCAGCCTCGAAGAGAGGAGTGTGCCCGTATTTGTCCTTACTTGATGTATATGCGCCTAGCTCGAGAAGTTTTGCGACAGCTCCGTCATGTCCGTTACTAGCAGCATGATGAAGTGCCGTGAGTCCAGCAGTATCTGTTAGATGCAGGGAGACGCCGTTGTTATGAAGCCTTTCTATCTCCGCTGGATTTCCAATATATGCGGCATAGTGTAACTCGGCCGCTGTGGCTTCCGATTCCCATCCCAACATTGTCTTCACTACATCCATATGCCCCCCACGTAGTGCCATATGTAGCGGGGTCGATCCATCTTTGTTTTTCGCCCGGAAATTGGCCTCGGACCTGGCAAGCAATTCTAAAACCGGAAGATGCCCACCAAAAGCGGCGAGGTGCGATGCTGACCACTGTTTCTTATTGACTTCATTCGGGTCTGCGCCTTTTTCCAGGAGAACCTGTACGGACGATTGGTTCCCTTTATGCGCAGCATAGTGCAATGCTGTACCGTCTTGATCCATTAATGCTATATCTGCACCTGCACTTAAAAGAGCACGGATAGCCTCATCTTTTCCGTAGAAAGCGGCGTGTTGTAGTGGCGTTGACATCAGGTTGTCCTTAGCATCGCACTGAGCCTTCCCTTGGAGAAGCGCCTCGATTGATTGCACCTCTCCTCTGGTAGCAGCCAAGTGCAGGGGGGTCCGTCCGACGATGTCCTCTGACTCCATATCCATTCCTGCATCTATGAGTGTCTTAATAACAAGTGGGTGTCCGTTTTTCGCCGCCAGATGTAATGGCGTCAATCCTTCCGTATCCCGTGCCTCTTTATTGACACCAACATTTAAAAGATATTGAATGACAGTATCGTGTCCATAATAAGCTGCCCAATGTAATGGTGTCCGGTGTTTCCTGTCCTGAGTCTCTTTATCCCATCCCCGAGAAACCAGGATGTCGACTATATCTCGATACCCACCCCTTGCCGCCAAATGGAGGGCTGTACATCCTTTTCTATTCCGCGATCCTTTGTCCAATGAAACTTCCATGAATAGTTTGACAATTTCAACGTTTCCTTTTTTGACTGCCCAGTGTAGTGGCGTGTATCCATCCTTATCCCTCTTCTCTCTGTCCGCACCGTGCAAAAGTATCTCAACAAGTGGGGCCAAGTGCCCTTCTCTGGCCGCCAAATGAAGAGGAGTACGCTTCTTTATGTCGACTGCTTCTATATTAGCGCCTGAGTCCAGGAGTATTTTGGTACATAGTTCGTGTTTTAACAAGATTGATAGATGAAGTGGTGTTGATTCTTCGCTGTCTCCTGCGTCCTTATCCATGCCCTTTTTGAGAAGAACCTCGATAGACCGACTTCCGATTTCAGCAGCCCAGTGAAGTAGGGTGCGCTGGTTCGAGTCTCTTCCATTGAAATTCGCACCAGAATCTAGGAGTATCTGGACAACTAACTCGTGTTCTTCTTGGGTACCTTGAATGGCTAGCTGTAGCGGCGTCAGACCTCTCGGATTTGGTGTATCCTTTTCGGCACCTGCATTGAGAAGCAATTCGATGCACTTGTTTCCTTGCGCGGCTGCCGCATGGATTGCCTTCCAGCCTTGTCTATTTGGAATCTCCAAGTTTGCACATGCGCTCACGAGGATTGCCACAATATCATAGTTTCCTCCTAGACAAGCTAGATATAATGCAATATTCCCGTCATTATCTGTGGCATCTTTATCCACAGTGGTCTCTAACAGGAGCTGTTTGACAATTTCATCATCTCCCCTAATAACTGCCCGATGCAACATTGTCCATCCTTTCTTATCCCTGAGACCGACCCCTGGGTATGGGAGTAGCGTTTTCACGCAGTCGACCATTCCTTCTGAAATTGCCCAGTGAAGGGCCGTGCATTCTTGATTATCTTGCACTTGCGTGTCTATACCCGCAGAAAGAAGAACCCCCATAGATTTCAAGTGTTCGCCTATCATCGCCATATGCAGTGCCGTACGATTGTTGATGTCCCTGGCATTCTTATTCGCGCCTGCCTCTAACAGCATCTCGATGATCTTGACGTTTCCTTTCCGACTTGCAATGTGTAGGGCTGTAAGCCCAGCATAAGTTAATGCCTCCTTATCTGCACCAGCATCGAGAAGTTCTTTGACTAAGAGAAAATAGCCTCTCTCAACAGCAACATGGAGTGCTGTGAATCCATACCCTAGGGTGCCACACCCTAAGAAGGCCTTCACCGCATCATCATGGAGACCTTTTGCCGCAAGTAATATTGGTATCATTCCATCGTGGTCCCTAATATCGTCGCCTGCATCTTGTATGCTCGAGAGTGTTTTGACCACACGTTCGTGACCTTTGACCGCAGCAAGGTGAAGAGGCGTTCTTCCGTATTCATCCTGTAGGTCTAAATACACATTTTTACACAGTAATTCAACCATATCACCAGATCCGCAGAAAGCTGCCCAGTGGAGTGGTGTCCTTCGTTTGTTATCAAGGATGCCCACTTTAGCTCCGTGATTAATCAAATTATCGGCCATTTTGACATCATTTCGGATAGCTGCGCAATGGAGCGGTGTCCACCCGTCTTGTCCTTGCGCATTTGGGTCTACGTTGTATTGCAGAAGCGACCGCCAGATATCTGGTTGCGCGCAGCGTGTCCAGATAATATAGTGCAAAGGTGTCCAGCCAGCAATATCCGTTGAATTGACGTCTGCATGGCTTAGCAAAAGCGTATCGAAACTCTTTTTATCCTTTAGCCGTGCCGCGTAGTGTAGCGGAGTCCATCCAAAAATATCTTTTGTTTGGAGGTGATGGTAATATACAGACGCAGAGTGTATCTGAAAATGGTCAAGCTCTTGCTCTCCGTGTATCACGGCCTCATGCAACTCCGTACGACAAAGAAGTTCGGAATTACGAAGATCTAGCGTGTGGACACTCTGGAATATAGCTTCTGTTTTTAGCATCCATCCATCGCATCCTTCATCCCGGCATTGAAGATCGTACATTCTTGCCAACATGTCCAGGACAGGACGAGAGGATGATTGAATTAACACATCGGCGAGCCTCGATCGAATTTCTTTCAGACGTGTGGATGATTCAACGATGTGGCTTTGGTGTTCCCTCTCCTCAGCTGTGATGCTTATAGCCCGAATAAACTCAGTCATCGCAATACTAGCTTTGATACCAATGGTGTGCTCATGTCCAAAGGACATGCAAGCATGGAACGCCCACAAATAGACCTCTGCAGCCCTTTCGAATTGCCCCGCCCACTCTTGCTTTTTCGCCTCTTCTCTCGCTAGTTGTACCACCACTGCACTAGGGTCGGGAAGTTTTCCATAGGCAGATAGTGGAGGGATAATACTTAAATATATCTCCTCTTGACTACCTAGCCCAGTTCTCTGTATACCCTGAACAATCTTTGACAGTGTGGGGTTTTTCAGTGTAAATGATTTCCAAGCATCATTTCCGGTGCTAGTGGCATCCTCAACCTGCTGAACCGTTGCCGGCCCCATCAAGCGTGCGATATTCTCTCGACTAATGGTCTCGGCCACAGCCCACATAAAACTTGAAAACATGTCTTGAGCAAATAGCAAGCCGATGGGGGCATCTGAAACCGCAGCCAGGCTAAACTGGGAATCGTCTTGGTCCCGAACGGCACTGTTCTTTTCCAAACTTGAAAGGTCACTGGTAAGGTCTTCAGGTAGCTGTTGAATTTTATATATCATTGACCCTGTCCGGCTTTGTGATGCACAACACGGGGCTGTCTTATGCCCTAAGTGTTCTGGTTAGCCGCTTGTGGTTTTTGTTGATCTGGATAAAGTTGGGGAATATTACCCCTAAACCCAACAACACGATGACTTTCGACAGTGATAGTTTCCAGAACTTCAGTGTTCATGTCATCTTCGGGTATGGTGGATGGCATCCCCACTTGAGATATTCTCGAAATATCGTTACCAATCCACCACTTCATATCTCTCCGAGCAGCCCTTGTACTATTCCCAAGAAGCCGCAAACCTTGACGCTTCGATGGCATTTCACTTCTCAGCCATGCACTCTTATCGTTATCGTCATAATTTGCTTCCTCTTTCTCGCGTACTTTATAAAGCCATAAGGACAGTGTTGCTTCAATTTCGGCGACATCAGCACTCCATTTGCCCCTAGGGGCCGGACGTTCGATCTTAAATGCAATCAATTTACCATTAGGGGCACACATAGTCCAAAAGCACTCATTCCCCAAACCATCCCCACTCATAAGAGTGTTCATGACAAGGTCAATTGCAGCCGTCACGGATGTTGCATAATCGAGACCAGAACCGGGCCACTTTGTTAGCCACCCGAGTTCTTTCCGGCTTTGGACAACCCGATTCATTCTCCCGGTTCTATGGCTTGAGATCTTTTTCTTCAAACACCTGTATTCATACGCGTCCTCCCCAGTCATGATATCCCAATTGAAGCAGCGTCTACTCCAAAAAGGCTCCTCGACTTGGTCAACTACCTTTGGTGGTTCCTGTCGCATACATATTTTACCCCAAACTTTCTTCCACCAAGGCGGGGGCGAGGGCCCAAGCTCCCTCCAAAGATCACATGTTTCGTGCGTAATTCGCGTTGCCAGCCAGTCGATCTCATGCTTTGGGGGTAATAACTGGATGTATGGACGCTTTGCAAGTCCGCGTCGTACCCATGCTCTCAATATCACCATTATAAGAGTGACTGCAAGCTGTGTAAAGGTAATAGACCAATGCAACCCCCGAAGACCAATAAATTGCCCAAAGAATCCGCATAAGGTTATGATTGCCCCTGCTGAGGTTAAAACCTCCGAACTCATAGAACTTCCGTTATTAGATGGATCGGAGGGGCCGTAGTTATTCCGACGTGATGTTGTGATGATATTGCGTTTGTCTTTTGCAAAAATTGCATAGGAATCGAACTCCTGGTCCCCTACAGTGGCATTTTTCTGTAGCCATAGGATATGAGCGTCTGCATCCTTTATCTCATAGTCCTGTTCCCTTGTGCTGCGCTCTATTACATACGAACAAACAAGCAGGCCAACCACCAGAAGTAAGGTACCAATCGATGTGAGAGGGAAAGCATAGAATGCTATATCTGACCCCTCCTTTTGATACTTGAGCCGGGGGTGGTACGTAGCAAAGCCACCATATATCAAGACAAACAATTGCAGGGTTGTTCCAATCACGGCTACAGCATGGAGCTCATGCCTTCCACTGTGATCATGGATATTGAGAGATATGTTTGGAGCACTTTTCATCAAAGGCTTCTCGACCGATGTTTGTAGATTCTCATGCTCTTTCTGTGGGTTCTGGGCTTTCTGTGGAGCCTGGGCTTTCTGTGGACCGCCGTTCTGCTGAGTCTCTAGCTTTGGCTTTGGCTGAACCTCCGGGTCATCTGCTGTAATGGATTTAGCGCTCTTTCTGACATATGGGAAGAATTGACCAACTTATCTTCTTCCACGGTGGCCACAAAGATGGGAATTCACTCTCTTCTATTGAAATTGTTACTGGAGATACTCGGAATTGGTAGGAAAAGAATGAGTTAAGATTCACCTTTTACTTTTGAAACAATCTTGTCTTTCTCGGCCTGTTCCAATGTCGTAAATGTCGATGACATCTCTCTATGCCCCTCTGATCTCTTGGCCTTATCGGCTTTCTTATCAATACGGATCAATTCCCTGATCTCTGGTGACCCCATTATCCTCACAATTTGCTGCCCATTCCACAGCTCACAAACTTCATGCGACGTTGAAGACATCAGCTCCACTTCTGCAACCGCCCGATTTTCTCTAGCCCTCCCAACAATTGCTTTGAGCCAGCTTGGCCCCCCAACTCTTATTGCGCTAACGATGGCGGTGATGATGCCCAAAGGTCCCATCGCGAATATGATGCTGTCGGCCCAACCCATTGATTCACTCATGAACTGTTTGGCGACCTGTTCTCCGAAGAGCGCAAGCAATGGACCTAGGTCGGAGATGAAATTGTTCGTAAAGTCACTACCCTCACTCCACCCAGATTTCACATGTATTCCGGACATCTCTCGTCGATTTTCCTCCTCGCTGCTGTTTGGTTTTGTCTGGTGTATGAGATATTGTCTGGAGTCTGCGCTTCTGTCGAGGCCCCTCTCTTAATACTCTAGAGAACCGGCAGAGGATTTGCGTTCTCATCTTTACCTCAATGGGAAGTTCACTACCGGCAGCTCTTTCGTGTATCACAAACCAACATATCCGGCTATTTAATTAAACAATCGAGATATAAAGCATATTGCTCCGCCTCCACAAGAGAGCGTTAGGCCAACTAGAAACAGGCGCTAATTCTGCAGTCATCTGTGCTTTTAAATTCTTTAGAGCACCTACTCGATTTGTATAGTAAGGGGATAAATTTCCTTTTTTTCTGATCCGCATTGCGGGGCGATAAAGAAAATTTGAGAGTGCTGTAGATCATAATGGGCTGAAGAGATGTATGTGTATACTGAGACACTCACTTCTGCGCAGCCATGCGCATTGGGGGGGCAATTACCCTATATAGGGCGCATGTATGTCCGCGTGTTACACATACAACATCGGTAGATCGAGAGTAGGTACAAGTACCTACATACGGCGGCTAGATGTCCGGCTAATCATTATCTGTGATCAAAACGTAATCAACGCTTTATTTGACTATGACATAAACCGGGTTAAGTACAAGTACGTTGTGAAAAATAAACTAGTACATATGTAAACTACACGTATATACTTCGCTTTACTCCCACCAACACTCTTGCAACCCCCTCAAAAAATTTGCATTCACTCTCAAAAAGCTCCTAGCAAGATCGATTTCATAGCCATGGGGTTGTTTCCTCACATATCCCAGGCATAGGGTAGACCACTGTTTACACTTGTCCTCGTCGCCCATGATGAGGATGGTATCGACTCTATGACGGACGTAGGAGGTGGCTGATTTCTCGCTCGTAGGATTGAGAGAAGGCGGGTCTCTAAGTAAATAGCGGACGTTATCATGCATGATATACTCAGACCAAGGCATGTCCTTGGGTGTTTTTACCCCTAAAGTTTCCAATGTTAGTTTATTTGATTTAACTACTCGTGGATCCAAAGAGAGAGCCTACATTCCCAGATCCTACCCTCACGATCAACAATTGCAGTATGGAGAGCATCTTCCTCAAACATTTCAGACGGCCAGCAATACGGATCAGACGCAACTCTAAGTAGGCTGTATGTTGAGCCTGGATGTTTCGTTTCGTGCTTCTCCATCTCCTCCCGCAGGTAGTCTCGCAAAAGGTTAGGATAGCGATAGTGCATATCAAGAAAGAATACTTACTAGGTCCTGGGGGTATTTGCATATCTGGATCACCTGTAGTTGGACACAACAATCTTCCGGTAATCACAAGACCACGGTAGTCGGAGTAGAGATCTAGGGGCTTATCAGGACCTTCACGACCAACAAATACAGGTACGCATGTCATTGCCCAAGAAGGCTGAATCAAGCCTTTCTTCCACACTGAATTGAGGTTAGCACAGACCAAATTTGATTTTAAGGATAAATACGTACAACGCGTAATGTTCTTTTGAATGGCGTGTTCCCACTCCCGCGGCATGTCGTAATCAGCCATACTTTCACCTCTCTTCGGACGGAGCCTGTCCCATTCATCAAGTGCACACTGAGAAGCCTTTGGTGGACGTCGCTGGTGGGGAGATTTAGCACGACCCTCTTTGTCATGTAACGCTTCAAATTCTTTCCGATATTCCTTAAGTTCCTTTTTAGAAACCTCCGAGCATTCGCCCCATAGGCGCTCGATGATGTATTGACATCTCATGAAATTTTGAGGAATGAAAGGAGTTCCGGTCATCACTGTTCGGAGTCAATAAGGCTTGCTTCAATTAAACCAGCGGTATATCTAATTACTTACGTTCTTGTTGTCTTTTCTCAAGTTTTTGACGGGTTTTCGTATTCATGTTGTTTTGCCGACGCCCGACATCTTTCAAGAACTTTCGCTGTTCCTGGTAATGTTGCTCATTCCCGGGAAAACACTGAAGTTGCTGTTCGAACATAGCATGGCTGAAGTCTTTGCAATGTCAGCATCACTCATGGGTTCTGAATAGTAAATTACCTTCAGCTTGATCATAAAGCTCATCGTTCTCCTCTTGTGCTTGATCACAAATGCCAATGAACTCCATATGATCATCTTCGCCATCATCCCAATATGAGTCAGACGTATCTTCCCAGTTTTCTTCCTGATCTTCGAGATCGTCATCAATTGTCGGCTCCCTCTCTTTTGGCATCTTCTCAACAATCTTACTCAACATCTTCTCCATCAGGATTTTTTCCAATCTTTCGACCTCCTTTTCATCTGTAGCCAACTTGTGCTGCTGAGCGAGCTCCCTCAATCCTGCATCACCCTTGAGGCTGCTCTCAATATCCCAAGTGGTGTGCGTGTCGTAAGGATGGTCCTTATCAACGTCCTCATCGACACTGTCATAAAACAGGTAATGGCTTCTTCTTAGCTTCGCCTTCTTTTCCCCTTCTGCATCCGACTTGCGTCGGTATTCCCGGATCGCCATTTTTATGTCCCTTACTCTGGCTGCCATTGTCCCTTCTTTGCCCTCTTCCTCTTTTGCAGTTCGATAATATACCTCTAAAGTAGACTCGAGGACTGAGATATGGTCTGTGAATTTGAATGCTTTATGTAGCAACTATTTTTGTCAGAAAGTCAAGATGCTAGCGTGGGAATGGAGTTGTACCTTCATGAGTGTGTATTGAAGATGCTCAGGTGGCCTCGCAGGTAGACGATCCCAAATAACGACATCAAGGCAATCTCTAAAAGATTGCCACAATCGCTCCCGCTCTAAAGTTGCCTTGAAAACTTTGTCAAAAGGATGCCTTATCGTCCACTTTCCACGATGAAGCCGACCAGCTCCTATTTTATCTCGAATAATCCACCTTTCATCTACAGGAGGGTCCACTAAGACATGGCCTGTTTTGCAGTCCTTTATATACACAATCAGCTCGGAACGATGTGTCTTGAGGATCTCGATGAATCTATAAACTCGTGGGTCATCCCGAGACATATTGGCGGCAATGTAATTTCGAGCCTCAGTTGCAGCATGCAAACGGACGGAACTGCCGCTGTGTCGAGAGGTTTGGGTAAAACCAGATGCATGTATGGAGTGGTGAGAGAGGGCATAAGGTATAAAACCAATTCGTCGAAGGTGTGCGAGTGGGGGTGACTCTCGAGTGGTATCCCATCCGTTTTTCAATCCCCGGAAATAGCCGTTTAAGGACAGAATGTTCAACTCGTAGAATTCCTGCCAGGACTTACACAGGCTGGCAGCGGTGAAGAAGGATGTTCCAGTGAGGATTGCAAACTGAAACCAGCCTCGTCGCGGCATCTTGGTTTCGGCGGGGTAGTTATAGATCCATTTCCCGCAAATCTTTACACGGTCCATCTTTCCACCCTTTTCGGGTGTTTGCACTGCGGGTTTCGACCGCCTCTTTCTCCCTTTTTTCTTTTCTTTCCCATCGTCCTTCGGCTTAGCTTGATGCACAACTAACTCATTCGATAGCTCCTCATCCGCAGTGCTCTCCAAGTCACCCATCTTTGCCCCGGCCCAATAATCTGCGCACGCATCACGTATGGAATCATCCGAAGGCTTAGAAAGCTCCAGAGCGAGATCCCTCAGATCTGTATTCCGTACGTGTACAGTATCATGCAAAAATTCGTCGATGGAAGAGCTGAGGATAGCAGCAGATAGCAGCGAAGGTGATGCAATGATTGAACGTAGAAGGAGGTATTCGTGCACGGCTCTCACCTCTGCACGAACCCTTCCCGAGCCACTCTCGCTATCTACATTGATTTCCAGCGCTGGTTGATTGGCTATGGCTAAATCTGTTACACTTTGAATGATTGCCTTCATATCTTGGTCCTGAATTGCATCTATATCGAGGGGATCATCTTCGCTATCGGGGGCTTCTTGAATCCCTTCCGCATTCTCGATTCCTTCACCGTGATCGCTCTCCACTGTAGGTGCCGGAACCTTCTCACTATTGCGATTCTTTTTCCCCCTTTTCCCCTTCTTCTTTTTCGACTGCTCTTTCTTCTTTGGCTCTTCTTCTTCTTCCGATTCCTCCTTTTTCATCTTATCCAGCTCGTTTATCCTCTTTCTATTTCTCCTTTCCAACTCTTCCTTCACACCGTCCTCGTGTGACTGCACATGCAGGCCAGAGGTAGGCGGGGCCGGGGGACCTATAGGCCCTCTCATGAGGAACGCCTCCATATGTCTCCGCCTTTGTGCTAGCAACTTATCCGCCTTTGATTCAGCCATTCGTGCGCCTAGTTCTCCAGTGGCAGCCGCGTTTATCTCCTTTGCTCTTTTTAGCGCTAGCTCCATCTCTTTCTCCTCCACCCCCTCGGCGTTGATAAGAACTCTGATAAGCGCCACATATCCTACCCTAGCATCTTCAATGATCTCCTCAATTGGATCCCAAACCTCCTCCTTCTCAATCTGAATGCGCCGCTTCGCTTCCTCTTCGTCACGTAGCTTGGATACGTTTTCTTGGTGGGCTTTGAATAACGCTGCTTCGGCCTTGACCTTTTTCTTCTCGGCTTCGGATTTAGCGTCCATCTCTACTTGGAAAGATTCGACCCAGTTGTACCATTGTGCATCTGAATACTGGACATCCAGTGTACGTTTCTCGAGTCGACCGAGTGTGGTAGTCAGAAGAGCACGCGTGGATCGGAGTCGTTCAAGGTACGCCTGGTGCCCAAAATCTACCCGTAACAAATATTTAAACTTTAACTAAACCTCGGCCATTGCAACGATACAGGGGGAAACAAACCTGACTTGTCCACATAAAAATGAGAATGATGGAAATCTCTAGCCATGACGCATCTTGTCACGAGATTGTATCTCTGCAGCATATAGGCATAAATTTCTTTCAGCTGGGGTAGAGTCTTGACCGCCGCGAAGTCTGTGTTCCCAAAGTTCTTTGGCAAACATTTTGGAGCGTTCTTCTCTAGTGCTTCAAGCTCCTGAGATCTCCGCTTGTAGCCCTCATAGAGACCTTGTACTTGACGAGCGTGGTATTGGCAGAATTGGCCATTGGCGTTGGTTGCGGGCTCGACACACGACGAGCTGTCGTGAATGTTGAGGGCAGTACAGATGCCCATTTCAAGAGCTGTAATCCCTAGCGGTCAATGGATTATAGCAAGGTGAACTGATTCGAGAGTGAAGATAAGAGATGAGGGGTGAGGGGTGAGAAAGATGAAATCAATCCTCCGACAGGGTGCTGAGCTTCAACTAGCACTCAGGCTTTACTTCCGGGCGTTTGCCTCCGGTGTTTGCTTCTGACGTCAAGATTTGTTGGTATGGGTTAGGTTTACCGCGTGCTCAGTCCTTTTGGGGGGTTATCCGCCTTAAAGATTAGCTCCGCGCTTGGCGGACGCTAGCTCAGATGTTACTACTAGTAGATAATCATTGGCTCTTTATCAAAATTATTTTCTCTTGATGGTACACAAATTGTCCTGTGCGTAGCCAGAGATATGAAATATTACCATGAGATGCATGCGCGCCTACGCCTGTACGACTAGAGTAAAGCTACATGTAGCCAGGCACCGAATGCCCCTGTTAAATTACCGAGTCATACACCATGACGACCGGAATGATCTATGGAAAAACAGGGGGAGGTGAAATTGTCTGGCGAAGTATCTGTGCAGCGCCATATATATAACTGTTTTTTCCATAGATCGTTCTTATCGCTGTACATGTAGTACATACCAAATTACATGTATGTAGGCTCTAGGAAGCAATTCAACGGGCGAACCCTCTAGAGAAGATCCGTGGGGAATACTGTACTACAAGAAAGTCCCGGAAGCAGACACTGTGCCACCATGATGGGAATGTGCATAATACAACATGTCGCGCCAGAAAAAAGGAGGATTGACATTTGATGCTTTGGCTAGAGAATCGTTTCGGTCGTGTTATCCGAGTTAGTCTCCTCAGAATGGGTTTGGGATTATGCTACTTTGGATACGTCTTAATCCAATCTCGGAATCTTGCAAGGCCAGCCAGCAGCACCTCGGTCAAAATGAATGACGAAGCGTCCTACATATTACGATCTTCGCATCGATCCTCGCCTACCAATCCTCGACGATGCTCCAAACATAAGCATAAACCTAAGCGAATGCCAAGCGTGGGGCTCTGCGCGGCTCTTTTATGTCAACACTCCTCAACACCAAGATAACTCAGTGAAGCGCGCACTTGATTTTTGACCGAGACCTTTCAGAGGGCATCTACCAGACTTTCGAATGGGACATGAAGATTGCCGAAGGGAACGTACCCCCACCGTGATGCCAGACAGCGTGCCCCAAAGTTCGGAAGATAAGTCCGCAGTGCTACTCTACTCTAGCAGACCTCTTTCGGCTATGCACCCCCAAGTGAAGGATAGAGGATACGGCCCATCGAAGCCCTCCGAATTAAAGGCCCGCGGTACCTACATGGAAAGGTGATCGATTCCGGGAGAGACACAGGAACACACATGTGAGACAGGTTCACGACCCGCCATGATTTATTTTCAGCCCCTGATGGGATTTCTCCCTTCCGAGTCCCGATCATGAATTGCTGCTCGACGTCCTCAAAGACAGAGAGGGTCGTGTATGGTCTCTCTCTCTACTCAGATTCAAGGGACAGCAGATACATAGATAGGTGATGGATAGTGCTGGGCACTGTTGCTGTGACTAGCTCCTGAGCTGCTGGTGGAAAGTGACATTCTTTTGATGGTTTTTTTACAATGAAAGTTTACACCTGAGACATCTCAGCAATTAGTAGGCACACTGTGAATCGGATTACCTGATTTGACCTTCTAATCTCGACTGTAAACGCCAACCGCTTCCTGTCCAAGGAACAGACCTGTTTGTACCTGCTGCTGGCTGCTGGCTGCTGCTACTGTACAGCCTCCCTCCCAGGGTACAAGGCCGTGACAGGGGTTGCCGTAACAACGAGCCGTCACGCGAAAAACAAACATGGATCTCGTCTGGCCATTAAATACACACACTTGCGCCGCACCCCAGATGAGTGTACGTGCATCCCTCGATCCTCTCATCCACCCGCCCACCTCCCACCACCACCACCAAACAAACCGACAAACAAAAAAAAAAAAAAAAAAACCACAACAAAACACCACCACCACCAGCCAACCAGGCACTAGGCACGTCGCGATGTCCCACACAATGAATCCCCCACGCGTCCCTTCCTCCCATATAACAATCCGGCCATAAACAGCGTGGAGGATCTGAATAGCTTCAACCCTAAGCGCTTCTCACAGCAGTCCGAGGTGCCCATGATCGCGAAGCCGAAGCCAATGGCCCCCTATGTCCACCTCGACCAGAGCACAAATGCAAAGATCGCGCGAGCAGAGCGTGCAAACGCAACGACAATCTCGAGAAGGGCGCTGCTGGGGGTTCGGGTGCTGGCCATAGCGCTGAGAGCTCTGCAGCTGCTGGGTGCGATGGGCTTGCTGTTGTGCATGATGTTTGTGAGGAAGCTGGATGATATCACAGGGTGGATTTGCCGTGTCCCGGTATGAGCTGATGATCCATTCCGTTCATCATGGCATTCTTGAGGATGAAAGAACTGATGATGTCTGTATATAGCCGGCGGTAGCTATCTTCCATATCGTCTACTACATCTACCATGTAGCTTGTAGTGACCGTGTCCGCACCCCGAAGTCCAGCGTGAGCTACTTCCTGTTCGCCTCGGTTGTGGACCTTGCCATCATCTCGTTCTACGCCTTTATCGCCATCCTCAGCTATCGCCAGCACCAGGGCGTCACCGACGGGGCGTGGGGCACAATCTTCAACAACGACGATGCCGCCTCAAAGATATTCATAACCGTCTTTCTCGTCGCCTGCATATCTGGGTAAGCGCCTCCGCCCCCTCCCTACCTACCCACTAATTGTAAAAAAAAAAAAAAACTAACCTCCCCAGTGCACTTGCCATTCTCTCCCTCCTCGTCACCCTGTACCTCATCCGCATCTTCCGCCATCTCGCCTCCCTCTCTGCCGACCAGAACCCCTTCCTCGTGGACGAGAAGGACTCGGCAGCCTACACGCCCCTCGGTAAGCGCTGGAGCGACTCCACCACCGCCACCGCCGCGCCCTCCATGCCCGAGATCTCGAAGGCTGTCCCGTTCCTCACCACCCGCAACTCCGACCTCTCCGTCCGCGACTCGGCATACTACACAAACATCCCCGTGCCCTCCAAGACCGCCCGCCACAGCCTCTACCCCGCAACAGGCCATCTGTATCCCGCCGGCGGGCCCGTATACGACACCCCGGCCGACACCAAGAAGTCTGCTACTGCCACGGTCGAGAGCAGCGGCGAGAGCATGAGGAGCGTGAAGAGGGGGAAGAAGACGTGGGGGAACCTGAAGGCGGGGACCATGCCGAAGAGGAAGGATAGCGGGTCTAGTAGCATCTATAATGGCGCCCCGGCACCGGTGGAGGAGAGGAGTACGAGTACCTCACTGCAGCCGGAGTCGAAGGGCGACAGGGACTGGAGCTTTAGCTTCAGGAAGAGAAGCGGGGCGCATGATGCGTCCCCTTAGTTGAGTTCTGAGTAAGAAAGGTGAGAGGGGAAGGCGGGGAGGAGTTATAGGTAGGTGGTGAGTTTAGACGGTGTCTTTGTGGGGGGTCACTGGTGGTCCTGTTGTGATTTTTTTTCCTTCTTGTTTTCGTTTTCCTTGTGTGATGGCCTATTCCCTTTGTTGTCTCATTCTTAACGTTGGGTTGGATCACGGGGGGGCGTGGTGGGGCTCAGGGTTGGATGGAGGTGTATATGATATCTGATGTGTTATGATGGAGTAATGTGAGGTAATGCAATGCGAATGAACGAGCGAGGAGTCTAAAAAGTAGCAATGACAATGGATTAAAAATATATATTCCTGATGTTATCGTGATGTCAGCTTTGGGCTTCAGAGCTCTGCTGCTATCATCTGTGAACCTGTGATACTCTGTCTCATACACCGGGAATGCCCGTGGTCGCGGCGGAAGATGCCAGACAGATGCCATGCTTATGCAGGTCCCGGGCCCGGCCCCAAGGTAAGGGGTGCTGTGCATGTACTGGGTCTCATCTTTGGTAGAGTGCTGTCAGGCATACATGTAGTATAGGTATTTATCGACGTGTGGAGAGAAGTGGCTTGTGCTGGAATGGATGGGGCTGTCTCAGGTTGGCAATGAGGTTGTGTAGAGGAGAGTAAAGTATAGTAGACCAGAGTACTGCGTGTTCATGATCATGGAGGTACTGTATGGTATGTAAATATAGGTAGGTACCGGGTGCGCGTCGCGTTGGGGGGTGTGGTTGTGCTCGGTGCGGGTGCGGGTTGACGGTGGGGAGATAAAGTTCAACTGCAAGTGACATTGACATTGTCAGGATAAACACCCCAAAAATGCACTTTTATCGCCCACCAAATCCGAGAGAACACATTTAGAGTCGGTTTAAGCTTATCCCCCGCCCCCGCCCCCGCCCCAGCCCCCGGCTATGTAGCTGGACCCGAGGCCCTGTACCAATTTACCCACCGAGATCGATGACACATTGTGAAATTGCATTAATCGAAACGTAGGTACCAGGTTCTTGCCCGAGGCCAGGTCTGTGGTGCAATATCAGTTAATCATGGTCTGATCAGTGTCCTTATCGATATCGCTGTCCACAGTGGCTGTCAATGATTGAGTGACGTGTTTTCGGGGCTGTCGGGGGGTGTTGACAGTTGTTTCTACCGAGGATTCGTATTGTACTTGCTTGGCAGTTGAGGTAGAACACAGTCTGGCTGTCTCGTCCCGTCCCTTTGGATTCCCGGGGACGCATCCATGTAGATAGCTGTAGCTAGCTGTGTAGGTGTGGCAGTACTGTCCGATAGCTCTCCTCTGCTCTGCCCTGCCCCCCTCCACGATCCATCCCCCCACCCACTCGCAATGTCGGGTTATGGTTATCCCCCCACTCGCAATGTCGGGTTATGGTTATCGCCAGCCAAGACGATCCTCCCGCCCGCTCTCCCTTGCTTGACGATTCACTGGTTTGATTCGTGATTTGATTTCTACTCGTCTCGTGTGCCCTTTGGAGAGCTGTGATTCGTTCGTGGAATGCATTGCTTAGTCACGCGTTGACCAACCCCCCCCCCTTGCCCTCGCACACGTGCCGAGGCTCTTTCGGTTCGTCCAGCCAACAGACACGAGGAAGAGGAAGAGTCGAGCTGAGAAGAAAGCTCTGTTCTCTTTGGCTGGTGAGAGGTGGCAGAGAATATTCACAACTACAACAACACAACCACCACCACAACTACAACCACACACGTCCACAGCAGGGACAAGAAGGATCCACACACAAAGAACAACCCCACTGTTCATCACGGCCCACTACTGCCACTGCAATGTCCGACTCAGTTGGTACGAAGCTCCCCCATCCCTTCTACTACTACTACTGCTACCCTCGTCCCCACCCGGACCCTCCCCCCTCCTCCCGCTCCTCCCGATCCACCCCCCCGGGGCACAAAGCTGTTACTAACAGCTCACGGCTCACAGACCGGGTCTTTGCACACGCGCTGCAGACGGTCAGGAAGATTCCAAAGACGGGGAGTGCGCGTCCGCCCGCTGACGACCGTCTGAGGCTATATGGTCTCTACAAGCAGAGTATGGGTTAGTTTTCTTTGGTCCTCGGGGATGATGATGCTGTTGGTGCTGGTGTTTGTGGGTGGCTGACGGGACTGTAGAGGGGGATGTCAAGGACGTCATGGACAGGCCGACAAACTATGGGCCCGAGTCACGGCCCGAGATTGAAAAATGGTGAGTTGTGCTCTCCTGTTGCTGTGGTGGCTGACCTGCAGGAGGGCACATTGAAGGCTGACGGGTGTCATGCTGCTAGGGACGCCTGGAATGCCCAGAGTGGGCTGTCAAAGACAGAGGCGAAAAGGCTGTACATCGCGACGCTGATAGAGGTTTGCGGTCCGTTCTCTTTTTCTTCCAGCCCTGGTCAGCGCAGTACATTTTTCACGTCGTGGTAAACCAGCAGCTTCTAATTCGGGTTATCTGCCCTACAGACAATGCACCGCTATGCCTCGGCCACACCGTACGTCTCTCCCCAACTACTCTGGGTAATTTTGTAACTAACACCCCCGCCAGTGAAGCACGCGATCTCGTAGCAGAGCTCGAATTCGTCTGGGACCAGATCCGGTCCAACCAGTCGTCGCTGTCGGCGACCTCCCCGCCTCATGACCGCACCCAGTACCCTCCCGAGCTCGGCGTCGTCTCGCCGAACCCCTTTGGCGAGGAGGAGGACGAAGACTCGGGCGTCGACGCGGACCACCGCAAGTGGCGGCGACGCGTCGAGCAGGCGCTCGCCAAGATGGCGACGGAGGTCACGGCGCTGCGCGAGCGCATGGAGGACGATGCGGCGTTCCGGCGGCGCGGGAGGCTGCGCGGGTGGTTCTGGTGGGCGCTGGGGGTGCTGGGGAGGCATGTGGTGGTCGAGGTGGTGTTTTGGGGGCTGCTGTGGGTGTGGATGCAGAAGCGCGGGGATCGGGAGACAGTGCAGGCGCTGACGAGGGTGGTGGGGTGGGGGAGGGAGAGGGTTGGGGAGGTGGGGAGGTGGAGGAGGTGGGTCAGGTAGGGGGGTATACGGCTTATGAGAGACGGCGGCATTAATTTGGTGTATTTTATAGCGTGCGTGGTTTTGTTTCTTTTGTGATGTTTTCGATGCATGTAGGTGATGGTGATGGTGATGATGATGAGGGACATGTCTGTTTGCGTGTTGATAGAGTAGACTCTACTAGTGAAAAAAGCATCATGTGCATGAGTGGTCTGGTGTTTGTGTGAGCGGCGGGACGGGAGCGCGTTATCCAGCTAGAGTAGTTGTACGTGCGAGTGATAGCTTATGACGGAATTACCACGAGGTAGCAAAACAGTCCTGGATATTTGCATTTGCAACCTCCAATCCCGGTGATAAAGATCTTTCTTAAGTATTGGGCTATATCAGACAGGCGGGGCTAGGGAAAAGAGGGTTCTTTTCGAGTGGAATTGGGATCATGAGGTGTCACTCGGTTTGTGATTGGTCCGTGTTGGAATTGTTCAGGTTTTGGTTCTGGGTGGGTGGACGGGGGGAAACGGTGTGTCTGGGAAGGCAGGATGGGGTGGGGGGGTTTGGGTTATGAGTGGTGCGTATGTGGCCACGGCGGCGGTAGTGTGGACGACGAGCAAGAAGAAAAGCTCGAATCGGCTTGTGATAACAGCTGCTCGTCTCGATTTGACTTGTAAATACTTGAGTGTAGGTCGAGCTACTCGAGATTATCAGTGGCCCCACATATCTGCCCTTGAAGTCATTCTAGATGTGTATCGGTCTCTTCAATGGAATAGGTGTTTCCAGGGTTAGGGTTTCCTGCTCTCACATTTCATAAAATCAACTACCAAGGGTATTGTCCGCATGGTTAGTATGGTTGAAATAACACCGTAAAAGCTCAGCTTTTCAAGTCGAGCAGTGGAAGGAGCTCGAGCTGGCTCTACTCGTGAGGGTGGCTGCTCGTGGGTGCTTGGGCTTTGGGCTTGAGTCGAGGACTCGAGTCGGCTCGTATCGTCGATCACGCTGCGTGGTGGTGAGGGGTCGCTTCTGGGCCGGGCCGTCTAGGGGCTAATAAGGATGGTAGGGATTGGGTACTCTGTCTATAAATGTTGCTTCCGTTGAAGAAGTCGATAATATTACTTGTAAGATCTAGAGGGGGTTGCGTTGGCTGGTATTATTCCATGTGCAGGGTTAGGAATTGCATGGCGGTGGTAGTATTACCGATGGGAGGGTATCCGAGATTGTTTATATGGCGGGACCAGGTGAAACTATTTGGCACCAATTAAACCCTAGAGAGTGAGATATGAAATTTCTGCCTCTATTATGATAATGAGAAGTGAGATGGGCGTAAATCTTGCTGATAAGGCTCAACCCAGTAGTTATGTACCAGCTCTACAGCTACTAAATAATGAAGACGACGTTTGGCCGAGTGACACCCCATGACTCACTCGCACACCACACCACAACACGAGCACCACACACAGCCCCAGAACCGCCCCCAGCACCACTAAAAGATCCATCCATAAATGCTAGCTTATGCCCGCCGCAGATCACGATGTAAACACAAACTCGCAGATGGGGGTGGGTACTTCGCGTCGCTGGGTGCTAGCTAGGTATAAATCAACAGTTCCCCTGCCGACATAGTTAATTTTAAAACCCGATCAATGTTCTACTTCCGCGCGCTAACTAGTTACCAGTCGGTAGTTGCTTCTCTGTTTATAATCTTTTTCGATCGACGATCGAAGGTAGGTCGAAGATGTGGTTGGAGCGGTTGGTTGTGGGTTAGGGTTTCTTTTGGTTGTAAAAACCTTTTTTTTTTTTTTTGCGCGGAGTTGGGCCAGATAGCGTGTGGTGTTGGGCACGAGCCGAGCTGGCTGGAACACCTCAAGCTCTCCTTCTCACGAGCACAAGCCAGCTCGAACTAGTATTAGAAACACTCGAGCTTAGGCTCGAGCTTTTTGGACTATCAGTAATGGAGAAATTGGAAGATAAACCCCTTGAGTTCGTCTTTAAAAGTGAAACTTATATCGAGATGACCATTTTGAGCTCTTGAATTGGAGCTCGAGCCTAAGCTCGAGCCACACTCACGAGCTCGAACATCCCAAGCCTTCGTTTGCACAATCCGAGCCAACTCGAGCTCTAACTCAAGCTCGTCTCGAACAGGCTCGTGCCCAACACTAATAGCGTGTAAGTGATAGTTTTTTCTTTTGGCGGATAGTTAATATAATAAAATGTACTTCTGGTCGATATTTGGTTTTTGGTCTAGACCTCTGGTTTGGAGTAATGGGGCGCATGAAACCTACAAGGCCTGGCCAGGCATCGTCTCGGACTGTGGACGAAGAAAGATGAGAGAGTGTAAATTTGATTATACAGGAACTCTAGATAATTTTGTAATTGTCTCTGGACCTTTTTTCGAGGGGGACCTATTCATTTCGAGTATAAGGTTGCACAATCCACAATTAAATCAATAACCTTAGCCCTCCCTAGTACTCTCCTGTCGTTTTAACTGGAAAAGACCTGCTATCACAAAGCCTCGAGACTTTGGCAAGACTGATACGTATTCGTACGTAGGTCCAAAGGATGAACCCTACAAGGCGAGGAAAGACTGCTCTCTAGTCTCGTGCCGTCTTGTATTGTACCTATCTTAGAATGATTTCTTACTTCCTAGTATTTATCTGGATGACTGCATGCCATAATGAAATAATAGGGACTCAACACTGGGCCAAAGTTATACGCATATTCGGCGAAACAGGAGGGATTATTACTTCAGCTCTGGTTTGGATGCCTTGTGCTTATTTTTTTTATGTTTTCTGATGTGCATGACATGAGATTATATGTAATTGCACGACCTTGTATTCACGTACGCTCACCTGGAGCTTTCTCTCTCGGCTGAAATAAAGCTCAAAATCTGGGTCACTGGGGCGCTAAAGCTTAAGTAGACAATCATGTGCTATCACTCGTATCTCACCATGGATTCAAAGACACCACTACAGAACAAGACAGCGGAAATCACACTAGTTCAAATCTGACTGAAAACAACATATCATTCCATTCTTTCACTAGAACGCTAACAGGCAATATTATGTATAACTTATTCGCCAGACGGCCCAGTGATAGTGGTCGACAAACTTGGCGCAGATCCAAACACGGGAACATTGTTGCTCCAGTTGACTTTCTGGGCCATGGTGTACCTGTTCCCGTCACACGCTCCCCCACTCGCAGAGGTTGCGTGGTAGACGTTCCAGATCTCGGTACCGTCAGGGCTGGTGAAGAATCTATTGCATGTTTCCGTTAGCCTTTATCATTGCACATTTGTCAGGAGAGATTAATTGATGGGAACATACCCGTTGTGTCCGGTACCGTAGTTGCCATTTGCACTGCTAAAGACAGGTCCTGTCTTGGCCCAGCTGCTTGACAGCAATGGGTCACCGCCGTTCCAGGTAAGAAGACCGAGCTGGTAGCTGGCAGTCCAGCAGTAACTAGCACTGAAGGCAAGATACGTCTTTCCACCGTCTACACCACATCCCCATCAGCCACTGCATCCTTGATCTACAACTTACGAGGACAACTTACAGTACATAGCTGCGGGTCCCTCATTAACCGCGCCGCCCACGACCTCCCAGCTGTTTGTCGGCTCACTCAACAAGTACGGTGTTCCAATGGTGTACGCGTTGCTCATGAGCGCAATGTACAGACTCTGCAGGCTGTTGGGGCTGAAACGACTCCACACAAGGTACATGCTGGTTCCGATGCGGAGGATGGTGCCGTCAATACCCCACTCGGCGGAGAGACGTGCCTTGTAAGCGTAGCCAGAGAGCGGGGTGGTGCCGCCCTCGAGGACGTGTTGTCGCTGGTTGCCACAGCACTCTGCGGTACCGGCGGTGTAGTAGATCCACCATTTCGAGTCGATCCAGTGGAGCTCTGTCATGTGTTAGTTTATAGTCATATCTCCACAATCGGTATAGAGTCGGGGGTGCACAGTACCAGGAGCCCAGAAATTGCCGGCGCGGCTGGTCGTGCTGTCGGTCCACACGGTGGTGGGCGTGGCCGTCCTGAGCCCCGCGATGGTGGTGGCGCGCGTCAGCTGGATGTTGGTCCATGTGGTGGTGGTCAGGTAGTAGTAGCCGCCGGTGTAGACAATGTGCGGGTCACTGCCGTTGGGGTTTTTGAGGGGATTTGTGAAGCTGGCTGCACTCGCGAGAGAGGCGAGGCCCACGAAGGCGGCGGCGAGAAGGGGAGGAGCTGCATGGCGGCGGCGGCGGTGGTGGTGAAGAAACTGGATCATGGAGCGGAGGACGGGGCTTATATCGTGTGGGAAGGGGCGAATTGGACCGAGATCTTCGGAGTGTCGGAGCGGATTCTTTGTGTGGGGATCAGGGCTGCGGTGTATAGAGGTCCTCCGAGCTGTGGATGTGGAGATATCAAAGTAAGCTTAACCGGTACCTGGGCTCTGATCCTTGACCCTTGGTAACGACTCACGTTGACAGCCCTCTACTCAACCCCCAGAAGGGTCTGTCTGCCTGGTGCTATTCTGCCGGTGGCTTCCATTGGGCGTATACCCCGGCCGGCATGCGGGTGTACGGCATGTATCGATTAAGCTCGCCTGGATAAATTTTATAAATGGCTTCCCCAGGATTCGGAGGATTCAGCGCTGGGGGTAGTTTTATTTGCTTTTTGGTAATAATTTGGGACGGTTTGGGATAGCGTGGCCTCTGTGACTGGATAAATGGAAAAATACAATACCACCCCTGTATAATTGGAGAACCGGAATGTTCCTTGGGGATTGTTAATTTGTATGCGCTCGCGGCTGTTGCTAGTATATGAATGGTTATTATTGCTATTATTTGGTCTAGGATAGGAGTACATGTAGTACTACTACTGAGAGTTGGATTGCTGTTAATTGCTACTGTTCTACTTCTTTGGTTGCGAGGTAGATAGGAGTCGAAATGGGATTATATATGTAGGCACCAGTGAACACCTTTCTTCATTTTCCCGGAATCAAGATATCGCCCCCAGGTCCAACTTCGAACAAGCACTACCAATTACCATTACTACCGCTGCTACTGATACGAGAGGTCTCACATACAAAGAGCGTAACAACGAATTCCCCACACGCACACCGTCCCCTATCCCTGTATACAAACTCCCTTAATGTCACTACCGGCTAATATAACCCCCCCGCAATCTCTCCGTCCTCATCCCATCCCCACACATCTCGTACCTGCACCAAAGCCAATTCTGCCTAAACTCGGTCGCGGGGCGATCTCGGACGAAATGGAGCTTTCCGCACGGCATCGTGACGTCGCACGTTCCGCATGGCTTGGTCACTGTGGATCACTTGTGGATTAGGGTTAGGGTAGTTGTGGTGGTAATGATCGTTGGGTGGGTTGTAGGTTGAAGGGTGGGTGTGTGGAGAATGGGTGGTAGATTGGTTGTGGTGGGGGTTTGTTTAGATCTGGATCTGATAATGGATAGGAGAAAAAGGTTATAAAGTGTTGAAATATAGAGTGAGGTTGGTTAGTAGATGGTTCGGATTGAATATTAACGGATAGCGGAATGGGTTAAGCTTATAGAAACGTGTGAAGTATAAATCTAAAAAGATCGCTGGGTTTTCTTTTGGGCGCCGAGATATGTTGGAAGTGTGTGTTTTATGCAATTCCATTCATTCTGGGATTAAATCACGGATATACTCATGTGCAAAGTGAGTTTTTGATTGATAGAACGTAATTCGAAGAAACGGATCGCAGGATAGC
This sequence comes from Morchella importuna, assembly GCF_003444635.1. Taxonomy (NCBI): domain Eukaryota; kingdom Fungi; phylum Ascomycota; class Pezizomycetes; order Pezizales; family Morchellaceae; genus Morchella; species Morchella importuna. Next base: position 58,751 of record NW_025763398.1, on the reverse strand, counting down.
TGCATGATATAATTTAAAGCCGAAGGCATTAAAAATGAGCAGGGAAAAGCAAGATATATGTAGAAAGTACAGACAGGTGTCCAAAGAAAGCACTCTTAATTCACTCAACTCGTCCTAAGCCATAAATCACTCATGTCGGATTGACAGTGTAAGTGACTGTAGTACACGCCAGCGAGGAGTAATCACCGCGTAGAACTTCAATGCGAATGACTGACCGATCAATGGGTTATATCTCGAGATTTCGACCATTATGGCATCGGGGTGTCCCAAAGCCGAGTATTCGGAAGCGGTGCGCTGGAACTTGAATGTCATCGGATCCAAGCCATAAAGATAGGTGGCCTCCCCCACTGCACCCGCATCGCCTACAATACATCACCAGGTCACGGCAGGATCCGAAGGCGATGGTGAATACCATGAACAGAAGGGCGAACCTTACCGGCGCTGATGTGGATTGAGTTGGAAGACAACTCTACCAGCACCGAGGATGGCAGCTGTCCAACAAGGGTTCCGGAAGTGGGGTTTACCGTTCCATTGGGCAGAGGCTTGTCCATTCCGTTGTAGATGGTGAAGAAGACATCGTATGGGGTGGTCATGGTGCTCATTATGATTGATATAGCTGTGTAACTTTTCAGTGGAGCGAGAGTTCTTGGGTGGGTCCAGTGGTCGAGCGAGGATGAGACGTCTAGTAAGCTAGATATTATATACTTATACCTATATATTTATATCCCGAGGTTCATATGACCTTGATTCCTCAATCATTGCAGTGGGTACCATTCAACGCGTTCCATTCGGGCGCTAGTCGGAGACCAACACACAGCTGGACGTACCGTTCAAAGACTGCCTCTGGTTGGCCTATACCCCTGTTGTCTTGTGACGAATATTCTCAGATTTTGCGATATGTATGTACCTGTGCAAAGGGACCCGAGTTCGTAGCACGTATAGAGTAGTTGAACTCCAAAAGGAAAGAAGATACTCTCCGAAGGTTATCAACACCGAAAGCTTCCATATATACATGCACTTATAGATTAAAGAGCAGCTAACTGCATCCCGCCCACTACACACAAGGAGTGTCCGTACCGGTCCCGGGGAGAAAGGCTTGTTCGGGTGCGTGTGCCGGGTATATATGCAGCCTTCAGCTTCCGAATCACATGCGGCGGGAATAAGAAAGTTCAATGAATAAAGTTCTGCAATAGTAGCCGGAGCTATATACATACATACATGTACCTAGAGTAGATTCTGGCCCCGTTGCTCCTCAGCCGAGATGCTCCGTATGCGTTCATGTGGGTCGGGGGGGGGGGGGGGGGGGTCGTTCCAATTCGAGGAATTAAGCGATCGAATTGAATTCGGTGAACGGCTCGGGCCGTGTCGTCGGTCGTTTCGATTACAGTCGCAACTCGATATGCCGGATTGCCAAGATTCGGAGGATTTCGTGAGATCCGGCATATCGAGTTGCGACTGTAGGTATCTCCTGGATGTACGAGCCATCTGGAGAATCTCTCTCATGCATTAGCGCGAATTGGTAGTCATGTGACCCTAGGTTTGGCTGTGAAAATTTCTTTTGCATTTAGAAGTTCTTGATATACTTCGAGGTGCCGGCGCCAGAGGTTTGGCAGCTTGCTGCTTTATCTAGCTGGTCAATCGTTTCCCCGATAGAGCATACCAATGCGTGAGAGAGATTCTCCGAACGCCTGATATATACAGCTTGTGGTAGAAATACGGGAGGAGTCCTATTGGTTTAACCAGCCATACAAACACTGTTTTCAGACCCCTTTTTCTACAATAATTCCATCTCTCGCTGTACATCCATGGGTATCTTATATATCACAGTTGCAGGCGATATATTGGCATGGTCACGATATTGGGAATTGGCAAATGTAAAAGGTTCAGGGTGCAGATCTTGCACCCATTTAGTACATACAAACGAGTGCTCCCTGGTGACTGACAGGGGCGTATGTAGAACTACTGTTGGCTCTATTGAATTTACAACCGGACTAAGGTAGCAACCCACACAAAAGCAAAGGATCCGGCTTCAGTTGGGTGAGCATATTCCAGCTGAGAGCTGGCGCGGTACGCAAGACTCATATCTAGATAGTATCTCATACGGCATCAGCACCTCTTGTTGATAATCCTTATATAACGCGTACGTGCGCATGATATCCCCGAGACTGTCAAGGAAATACTAGCTATCGGCTTGGGGGAAGCAAATTTAGTTAAGGTTATTAGCTTTGATTAGGGATACTCATGTAAACATGCATGTATGTTAATCTACCTGTAAATAAAGAGGAAACACCATGCCCGGCCACTACTAAGCCCATGGTTCGAAAAACACTTGGTGGAACGTTACGGCACTTGGGAGACACCACGTGTATGTTGGGTTTATCATGACTCCTAGACGCTATAACCCATGGCCGCCGGGTGTTGTGCATCTTGAAATAGGACGCTCGGCACGTTTCATAGTTCTGGAAGATTCTCATCATTTCATTATAGTATTTGTCATCGGCGTATGACTCACTTTCCTATTAGTCATTCTATTACTCACACGTCCATGACTCATTGTATTTCTTTTGTACTACCTTTCATCAGTATAAATACGGGGCATTCCCCCTTAGCTAGAACAATAACACGATCAATTACTTTACTTCTCCCACATACTTTTCTCTAGTGCAATCCCCAATTGAAATAACAAAATGAGGAGTCTAGGGGGTTCGCCATTTGTGGGATGTGAGGATAAAGGCGAGACGTTTTGGATTCATCGTGGAGTGAAGCCCTACCTATTGGAAGATGGTTATATTGAGTTAATTTAAATATGAAGAGATGGTTGTATATACCCGTCTTTTGATCTTTTACTTCAAACTGTGATTTCATAGGTCTGCTTGTGTAAATGCTCCTCTGTACAATTGTTAAGAAGGTAAGGCAAAGATATCAGAATCTTCCCTATATCCATTATTATGTTCTGACGGCCAGTTTATCGTTTCTAGATGTGGAATATTAAAGTTAAAGTGAAGTTTATGCGACTTGGTTATTGATCGAATATTATGCAACGGCAGCCTTCATATGTATATACCAGACACCCCCGGAATAGTCTACATTCAAACTTTCTAGTACAAAGATTAAATACTAAATAGTAATAGTCATATATACCTCCTCAGATCGGAAGCCTTAAATAAGTATAGGCGATCGAAGATCAACGAGTGATATTTTGTGATGTATCGCTGATCGAAGGCCCAACAATATTCCACGGAGATAACAACCTACAAGTTGCGTATATGCGTATATCGTGAAGCGAGCGCTACATCAAGAGTTACTGCTAGGCGAATTGAATTAATGGCCTATGCAGGCCTCCATTTAGGTGCCAGGTAGTACTGGTCAATGTGGAGATAATTCAATTGATTGATTGATAATTCATTTGTATATATATATATGCAGCTCGGAGGCTATGACACTCACTGGTCTCCATTCCATCGTATCAACAGGCAAGTGTAATGAATTTAAAATAAGACATATATAGAAGAAAAGATACATGTAATCCAGATGTAAGATTAGGAAATGAAAGCATGATGTTAAGCTGTGAATATCATGAACGATCGTGAACGTAGCTATAGTGCTTGAAAAGTTTAAAACTAAAAAGGAAAGAGAAAGACTGTAGCAAGAACACAAAGAACTAAAAAGGGAAATAACCAGAATATTCGAGGTGCGCAAACAGATCTATCCGGCCACTGGTGCAACGTGTAGCGGTTGCAAAACATCGAGCCATGTAAACGGCAAAACGCAACGCCCTACAGACTGGGCCAGATCCTCTCAAAGACAACAGTGTCATATGCGTTGGCCGGGAGAAGCCTGAGGCTGATGAAACATTCGATAGTCAAATATGCTCTACAGATAATCGTGTAGAGAAAGATGATCACATTAGAACACGTAGAGTCGTTCCGAGTCTATATCTGTAAAGTAAGGGTGCTTTTGTCCCACCCACCATATAGCGGTGGTTAAAAGTGGAGTGACAACAAGAGAAACACAGGATATCCACCATAGGCGCTGCTCGATGGGTGTCGGGAAGCTGCTGTATCATGCAATGCTATGTGCAGCACCGTATATGGAGTAAGTTATGAAATGTGCAGGGCGAGTGGCTCTATGCCTACGTAAAATTTCTAACCTGAGAAAGGACTCCCACATGTCACCTTCTGCCAATCCTTTCAAACGCTCACAGATTTCGGCTAGAGTGGACCGGCTAAACAGGCCGCCAGGCGGTGGCAAAGTATTAGCTCCGTCGGCGTCTTTGCCAGATATAGGCTCTGTAAGCGCTTCCTCAAGGTCGCGCCGGTCCCTCATATTAATATTCGGGATCGTTTCGATAACTGCTAGAATGCCCTTCTCCTCCGTGGTGCTAGGTGAACCTATAATCGGGATGGGTTCGATAACTCCTTGAGGCTTGAACCACTAGTCGAAGTATATCAAGGCCGTACACAATACCTGGACGACAACGTGAAACTCGAGCAAGGTGACTGTCAGTCCCTTCATCTTGCGGAAGAAGCACTGGAACACGATTGAAAAGGCCTGAATGAGAGCAAGTGCATTTCCAATTCCATCCGCTTTACCGCGATCCGCTATGAGTTTTCTGTTGACCACTTTGGGCACCGAACCCCTTGGCGCATGTCGCACTATCTTCATGAATTTATTTGCGCGCCAGGCTATTTCAAACGTCGGGTAGTTTCCATGGATGGATTCCATGCCGGGTAAGGAATTCTCCACGGGATCTAGATCTATTCTAGAGAAGCCTCCCATGATCACAAAAAAGGCACCTTCTATACCTAACAAGTCTCCGGCATCACCTCGATCGATTCCACGGTAGCTACAGAACTCTTTATGAAGAGTCCTTGCCCCCTTCCACTGCTCGTAAGCGGAAATAGCGACTGATTCCGGAGCTAAAAAGGCATATAGCATCCATTGGACCTTTGATAGAAGTCGTGAGAATGGTGTGCCGTTTTCAATAACATCATCGTGAATCACCGTCCAGATGTAGATAATGAGAGTAAAGAGACAAGTGAAAATAATTCCCAATGTCCCTCGTTCTTGGGGCTCGGGTCTCCAGGGAACTTATGACTCTGTTTCATTTGCAGCGGTTGTACTGGCCTGGGCCAATGGAATTAAAAGCAGGACTAGTCCCAATATCGCTATTCTGAACATGCCAGATAGGAGGCTGGTGAAGAGGTTAGGCGTCATTTCCGAAAGACTATAGACTTCCATGTCAGTAACGAGAATGAACAAGGGGTATAAACGGTTACTTACACCAATGATTGAATCAACCTAGATATCTTCGGGGGCTACCTGCGGAGCCGTTGGTTGTTATAAAATGAGAAAAGGTAGCTCGACCAGTGTAGGTGGGGCGCGCGGTGATTGTGGTAGAACTTAAGAGCTTGCTGTGAGCGGTGTAGTGATAAGGGAACGTCAGCAGAGAAGCGCGGGGGGATAAAAGGTTTACAATGCTTTTGGTGTAAACGGGATAAGTTATCACCCGTGGGGAGGATAAACAGGGATCAGGACTTCCTCTTTGGGACGCAAAAGATAAGTTACAGCCATATCAGGATATTGTATGCCATATTGGGGTGATTTGGGCCCCATAGTGGTCTAGCTTAATGCTGTTTATATTCGAAATTATATATCCTGTCTAGAAGGATAAAGTCAGATCATGATTTTGAATTTCATCGTGAGGTTTCTCCTCCCCACCGAATTATCCCTAAATCCATCAACCAGCATCCAATTCCATCAACAGCATGTTCAAATCATCTCCTTCATTGATGGGCCTGTAACAGTTAGGAAATACATTTGTTCAAAGAATAACATGCACATGAGTCTGGCGAAAGTGGGTATGGGCGAGCTATACTACGCCCATACCCGCTTCATATGATATTGGTGAATCGGTTATGATGGCTATGGTGGTGGTAAAGCGTACTACAGGTCAAGGTATACTTAGGGTGGTAGGTGTTCGAGACTTAGAGCCTACCTGCCGTCTGTCACGCAGGTGCGCCTACTAGCGCTGCTGTCACGAAGGTGGGCCTACTACATCTAGCACTCTGTCACACAGGTGTGCCGTCCCAATTTCCCACTAGCAGATATCTTTTCTGAGTGATTAGGGCGAGTGTGAGCTTTTCACGGATAAAACCTCCTTCACCAGGGGGTACCACAGTATGGGAAAATGGTATCCCATTTTCTTTGATAAGTTATCTTTTTCGAATTGTACCATAGGGCTGTGGGGATGTATTAAAAGGGAAGAAAGGAATATGTGACTATTCGATACGGAGTATTATTGACCAAAGCGTATAAAGCCTTAATCTCGTGAGCCATGGCTCGCTTAAGATGCTATGGGATAGCGAATGAGTTTCCCTGACATATATGCATATTTCACTGAGTGCGTCATTAAACTGCAACAAGTCTGGTGGTTCGCATGGGTTCTGTTCTGTACAACTTAAATACAACTATGATCATGACGGTAGCAGTAGACATGCGAGTACATTAGTGGGCGACACTGGTAAGTGGCGTTGAGTAATGATATGGCCGTGTGAGCTTTAAGGTGGATGTTTCACTCTATTGACACGTAAAGATTAGATGTTGGCTATTCATGGCGGGGTGCTGCTGCATGCGGCGGCCACAGTTGTTATTGATGGTGTGCTCCATGAGCTGATCGTCGAGCCGGACCATAAATTATAAAACCAAGCTGGCTTAGCTCATGGGCCGTTAATTGGGCTCAGTGATCGATCGTGCTACAGGGAAAGACTGATCAGAGCACGGCTCGAGCATGGAGGAAACGACAGAAAGGAGGTTAATATTACCCCCCTAGAGATCTGGAGGTCTAGCTAGTTATTCATCTTTACCTACTTCACCCTTCATATCATATGATTTATATGATTAGTATTTAACATATCACTTCCGGCTCGAGACTAACCTCGGAAATTAGAGTAAAGGACTGAATTCGATCTGAGATAGGGCTTGCTTTCAAGGAGCCAAAAGCTCTCCATTAAAGTTCGAGTTCGGTCAGCTCATAGATCACACTAGGCTGCCCACGCAGTACGCATTTGCCCCGCCTTCCCGGGTATGGTGGGATTCGGTGGGATGTAATTATTGATCCTAAACCTTGAGATGCCAAGGCATAGCAACATGATAGTCTCTGGTCCACAGAATGTAAAAGAACTAATGAAGAAAAAGCGCAAAAATATGGCAGTAGGACACAAGAATTAGAATCAAGGAAGCCTGAGGGATAGAGTCCTTAGGCGAAAAAGCACAACACAAATTATGGAAATAATCAGTTTTTGCTCGAACTTCAGCATTATCTCAATCGTCGTCGATAATATCAACGCGGACTCTCTTGCAAGGATTACACATAAATCGCGTACAATAGTAGCACGTCCAGATCCAGGGAACTCTCTGCCCGCAAAGATCACAAATTTCACCTCGCCCTCGCAGTTCGTGGGGCATCATGAATGCATGGTTGCAGGTGGTGACCCTCCCAGTAGGATCTTGATATAAGGACGGCTCCGGCTCCTTTTGAGTCAGTGCCGTGGGCTTAATAGGGAGTTTGAAGAGTTTTCGGAAGAAGATAAGCGTGGTGCGTCCAACGCCTTTTGTAGACTTTAATGAGTGGTATCTGCAGGCGCTGGGATCGTCGTGGGCACAGTGTAGGCTCTCATGGGGGAGCGCTACTTCATTCTATCCCCTCGTGGTTTTGTCAACTGGACCGTTTCTATATGTACATATATACACGCGTACGGGGCTTGGGGATGGAGTGGACTCACAGTCGATTCATATGGAGTGCGCATTCCACAAAAGTGGGCTAGGATCGGGTAATTGGATTATCGGTCGCGGCTTTCTTATAAATTGGAACAGTTGGAAGCTGATATTTTCACGTTCCGTAGATCGAATGATTGAAGGACTACTGTAGAAAGGGGAACATGGAGCTCCTGGATCGATGGGATTGGATAAAGTGCGGCTCGGCGCCTCCCGCAGTTAGGGTTAGGTGAAATATTAGCACATAGGGATCGACATATAATGCATGCCAACATAAACGGGGAAGAGACTGGTCCAATCTCTCCTTTGCTCGCTGCTACAACTGCATATACATATGGCTTTATATTTTCCAAAGTCGTCAAGAATGGAAAGCTGGTCCTTTCAATTACCGAGTATGATCAACTTCGAAGAGATCCTAGCTCCGCATGTTTACTCCCATCATATTATAATAGGGGTATACTAGCATCTGACCTAGAAATGTGTTGATCCGCCACATTTAGCTTCCTAATATAATCGTCCAAGACCCGGACCAGCACGATATCTTTGAAAATTCATCTCCGGGAATCAATTATCTGTACTAACTATCCCTTAAGGTATCTTTCCTCACACCTCCTCAGTGGAACATACATGTAGAGTATATCTCAAGGTCCTACCCTTCCAGCGCTAATCGTGGGCTATCACGTCAAAATCTGGGCACGGTCGCGTGCGACGGGGCACCAGCAACATAGATATCGAGAGTCACCCCCAGCAGGCGGATAACTGCGTCGAGCCCAGTAAGACATAGATTTGCATCGCTGATACATCTACATCTTCGCATGCCATCCTCTGTGTTTGTGAGGATCCTCCTTACCGAGAAATGTGATCTGTACCGGAGCGGGCCGTCGGAATATTTGTTGATGGAATCCGTCAGAGTGGTTCAGGGGAGAGCGCCGTTCATATAAATATCATGGATACACGTTGCGGTTGTATACATACATGTAGGTAATGTGGGGGCTGTTCCGGGTAGGGGGGAGTGGGGATTGTTTTGACATGCGCAGAGAACGTCGTCGGTTAATTAGTTCGCATGGCACATTAAAGGAAGTTGCAATTAGAGCGAACAGATCTTGATCTTTTGGCATGTTCGGGGGTGTCCTTTCGTGAGGACTGAAGTACTGTTACTGTCCTGGAAAGGGCATGGAGCCATATTTGCATAAACGGCACATGCACACGCTGCAGAACGCACCAAACAAACTCTACCGTGATATCAACTATAGATGTAGTCACATACATGTACAGCTGCAGTCTTACATACAAGCTGGACGAAGCACCAATTAAAGCATCATCCACTCGCACCAAGACCACAAAAATCCCATAGACAAAGAAACCACTATCCATCCCACCTCCCTGCCGACAAGACATCACGCAAACAACTACAGCCGCCTACTGAATCTACCCGCAATCGCCACCCTCAACCGACTGACCTCCCCGCTCAGGCTCCTCATCGCTGCCGCCACCAGTGACCCCTGCAGCCCTGCCGCAATCATTGAGCACCCAACCGCCGTGAACACACCCGTCATAGTCAAACTCTGCATGAGCGCGAATGCCGACCCCGAAACGACAACGCCACCCATCCCCGCCTGCCACCCTGCCGCGAGCGAGCCTATGCGGGCGTCGTTAGCATCTCATTTATCACCAGCCGGAAATGACGTGGAGAAAAGAGGCCCGGGGGGGGGGGGTTTACCTAGCACCGGCCCCACAGGCCCAAAGCCTATTGCGAGCGGGACGACAATCACTACGATCCCGCCAATGATGAAGGCCCAGATCAAGGGGAACTCACGCGGGTTGTTATGCGCATAGTTCTTGAGGTCGTCCCAAGCATCGCGGGGGTGATCGTAGTAGTACTGGGCGTTCTCTTTTGTGGTGCGGGCGGCGGACCTTATGAGCTAGGTAACTTTACGGATGACAGATGCTAGCGGGGGTGCGGTAAGTATATAGGAATTTAACTAAGTTGGGGGGGGAGGCGCATACGCATTGGTGAATATGTTGCAGCAGGAAGTGGTATGTCTTGAAATAGGGGTGAATGGGATATTGGGATTGATATAGAGCAGAGGTTAGTTTGCGCAAACCATTAGTGTTCAGGGGTCCAATGCCTTTGACTGTGTTTGTCACGCATGTCTCATGCGCCTCCCCGTTGCTTCCGCTTCTAGACGTTTCTCTAGCGTCAAGCGATGGGAGACGCTTTGTTGTATGCAGTATCGAGATTGCAATGGATGGCAGGCGATCTTGTGAGTAGTCTGAGACGGGAGAATATGTTGGGTTGTGTGAATTCCGAGAACCAGTAAGGATTCTTTTACATGCCAAACGCAGAAAAAGAAGGAAAGCCGGAGACGGCCGGAAAACCGATATGTTACATGAAAGTACATCAGCCCGTGTAAAGCAGTGTAAGCTACTAACTACGTTATATACTGTCCCCACGCCTGCCACCGCCTCGGGATATTGTCCAGCTTTCTTCCCCAAATCATTTTAAGGTTATTAATGTCCACAAAACTATCCTTCCTCAGGTAAACATTCGGAGACGAAGAAAGCGAACTCGACCTTTTCAAACAAGGAAGCAGCAGGAACCAACTAATCTCATCGATTGAACCAAAATTGTAAGTACAAAGGACATTACACCCATGGAAACACCGAATGAGCTCCAATACATAACCCGTGGGTATGCGACAGCCCGTACAAAGTCCCCACAGCTACAATCTTCTTGATGAATGATCCCTTAGCTCGGAAAAGCCACTGGAGCTACAGCTGCGCTGAGCTGGACAGTGTTGGAGGACCAACCATGATGAAAGATTGATTGATTACTTCAATAATTGTATTGAAGCTTTCCCGAGAAATATCACTGTGTAATGATTTAGCCAATCCAGGAGGTGTCTTATATTCCATTGCCGCCGCATCGATGTAATACGTATGATGTTCGTGTTTGTTATTTTGTTTCATTTTAATCATGGGGCATCACTCGGGCCCGGTTAGGTTCTTCCCCAAGTAATATCTCCACGCAAGGGTTTGAAGGCGTCAATAAGGTGCTCTATTCCATACGGGCGGGCATTGGTCATGCTTATATCTCGCTATTTCTGCCCGCAATGTGCAGATTTTGTTTTTTTAATCCTAACTCTCAATCTCGATCATTTATTTGCAATCTTGGTTTATCACTCGATCATGGTTCACCCGGGTAAATATCCGCTCTTGTCCAACCCACGAAACTGATCATTCTGCGCTCATCATGGGCGCCCCATGAAAGTCTTACGGCCTCTCTTGCATTAGAGTTGCCTATCGTCCAGAATAAAGACGCACCCAGCGCAGTCTATGGCATTTCACAAGTAATTTCAAGACTGATATACAGCGAGCAGGTTAGTAGGACACCTTTCATAGCAAAAGGTGGAGATCACATAACTTCGTGTAGGAGAGAGATTTCGTGGATGTCCCGTACGCCCAGGCCTACATAGTACTTCGCCGCCTTAGCCCTTTGTCCCTCGGTATACCTTACCAAATTAGCGAGTTCCCGAACATTCCACTATCCGGCCTCCGCTACACCATAGACTCTCGCTCTTACCTCGGGCAGTGTGTACCTTGGCATTGCCACTCTGGTTCTATAAGGTGGGCGTTAGGATATGCTCCTGCGAACCACTAGGTAGGGTTAGGGTTATATACCCGCCCAGATAAATTCAGGCCTCCAGTTTATCCATACATGCTTCAGGCCAACCAAGTATCCGCCACAAAATCCATGAATATAAGTTGACAGGACCTCGCTTCAAGTTAGACCCCAGCATCTCTACCATCCCTGATAATGACTTCATCGATGGATGGTCAAGACTTGGATACACTTTGCGGCCACGGCCACAGCCACGGCCACAAGCACTCGGCGAGAAAGATGTACTACCCTATTTCAATCCTATTTCTCTTTCACAAAGTGTGAAACCAACTGACAAGATATTGATCATTCCAGGCCCGGCGCGCCGGCGAAGAATAGTGCACTGGAGGATTGCCCCGGCGGGCGCTGCATGAGTTCCCTCGATTTTCATAGGGCACAGTGCAAAAAGACCCCTGAGTTATACGACGGTATGGTGGTTTTTGATCTACGACTAGTGTCTCCGCTGAGATCACCCAATAGACTGTAAGGGCAGATTACTCACTGGATCTGGCTGACCTTTCTTTCTCTAGCTACACAGGTTCGTGTCTCTACGATACTACTCGAGGACGGCCACTACCTCGAGGCACTCAACTTTTGTCTCTGCGCACTTGACCGCTCCAGTGCTGGCTGCCAGTCCCACGCCAACTTCGATCCCACCCTCGCATTCAAAGGTTTGTACTCACTCCCCGCGCTCTTACCTGCACTTCAACCCCCACCACTAACATAGTCTCTGCCATATCACCTGCACTCTTTAGAGCTCAAGCGCTACGCCCAATCTGACTTTGATCCCACTTACCCACCACCCATGAATATCCGGCCCCACCCGCAGTGTCAGCTACTGTTCAACCTCGCCTTCGCGTCCTTCAACCTGTACGGCGCCTGCGTCTTCTCGACAAGCATTCTGCGGCTGGCACACCACGCAAACCAGCACCACTACCCACTCCTGCTCGCCGGGGTTGCTCACTCCACCAAGGCGTATGATGTTAAGGGTCTCTGCTTCCGTGTGCAACCGCTAGGCTTGCACGACAACTTCACCGGTATTCGGGTGGACGAGGCGGCGGCGTACCATATGCACCACGTTGGGTTATGGGGTGGGGAGAAGATGAAAGGGTGGTTAGCGGACTGTGAAGAGGAGGTGAAGAGAAAGGCGTGTGATACCATCGACTGTGGGAAGGTGGAGGAGAAGGCGGGAATGTGGTTGATGTGTGCAAGGTGTAAGGAGTGGTGGTATTGCAGCCCGGGGTGCCAGAGGAGAGATTGGGAGGCAGGCAGCCATAAGAAGATATGCAAGGATAGTAGGTTGAGGGTTAAAAGATGGGAGGGTCCGGAGGTCTTTCTGCATTGAGCACTTGGGGTGGCAGCGAGGTGGATTAAGGGTGTATGGTGAGGGTGAGGAGCTGGAGGCGAGGGTTGTGATGCTATTTCCCGGTGTTTTCTTTTGTTGTTGGGCTTTGTCTGCGGCTTCCATTTTGAGTTCAACGCGCATTTTGGGTGCCTAAAATCCACTTAATGGTCAAGGGACCGTTCTCTATATATAGAAATTGGCAAGCGCCGCTCCACTCTTATTGTATTATCTTTTTTTTCTCGTCTTCTATTCTGCTCCCAACTGCGCATCAAACACATAATTACATCAGCCCCTTCAGGGGACAGTTAGAATCAAGTAGAATGCAGTAAGCCAATAGTATATATGAAGGAATGTAATACTAAAATGTATATAGAGTAGCAGCTGGAAGCAAATATAGCTTGGAGAAAAACAAGCGGATAAACCTGATATTTCTCCAAACTCCTATTTCATATTTTCCTAATACTTCTCTTAGGACATTCCAAGTATGCTGAGAAGAGCGCATTACACAATTGAACCAATAGTGTTGGAGGCTCTGCATCATTGATCTAAACGTTCTGCCCTATATAGCAGTCGCTTTCCACATATGGACGCCGGGATACGGCTAGCCCCCAAAAGTGGTCATCACTGTACAGCTGTAGGTAATAAGTGATGGAACGCCCTGAGAAACAGCGATACCTATTTTGGGTAAAGCGCCACCAACATATGTTGGTTGCAGGTATAACTGTATCTCAGGGCGTTCCATCACCTATTACCTATCACTACTATAGCAGAGCCTGTTCATGAATGGGTAATTAGGTCTCCGGCGTTGCCAAGTACGATGGGGCTGCTATAGCAAAAAAAAATATTTAGCAGAGCGGCTAGGTTTCCGGCGTTACTCTGCACCAAGGGGATGCTCCAGAAAAAGCACGGCGTAGTACCGACAGGTCTACGGCGTCACCAGCACCACACTATTGCTCGCAGCACAGTGGTAATATAGTAGGAGCAACTCGCACAACCACCGCCGAATCAAGTACGGCGTTGCTCCGTATCACGCCTCCACAAACCTTCATCTCTGCAAGTACAGCCAAAGCAAACGGCATGCAACACCCACTACTATACCACAACGTAGATGCCCGTTTTGGCCCGCCCAAGGCCGCACGAGCCCGCCCGCAATGCCCCGACACCCGAAACTACGGTACAGCACCCAGATGCGTCTGATCTGTCATCCCGAGTCACAATCAGTGAGTAACCCGTGATATTCTCCCTTTTATATCTACGACCGCGGATTCCGCACAGTTAATCATAAGTTATCACTCGCGTCAAGACCAAACCCTGCAAGCGGGTCACATGGAACCACCCGCGCCAAGATGTTCGACAGACGGCCAATTAGGCAGCCAATATACCCCTGAAACCACCGCCAATTAAAGCATAACGGTGTTGCGACAGTATTTACTGGCAGGGAGGCAAGCACCATGAGTTGCTCCATCACCACGGCCCGAACAACGCCTGCACAACGCCGCAGCTAACATTTGCGCGGCACCACGCTCAGCACCACGCCATAGCTAACATTCTCGCAGGACCACGGGCAGCGAATGGCCAACACCATCCCCACCATCACGCCTCCATTCAACAACTAGTATAACCACATTTCAAGTACAGAGTTGGGGCAGCAACATGTAGCTGTCGCTACTCAATCTACATTCCTTATAAGCAATCATTGAACGTATACAGCACCACTTGATGCTTTAATATATCTCGCTGATCTTCAAAAAAAACCCCAATTCTCCTGCATATACGGACGAAACAGATATCGGGACCGAGATGATCCTAAACCGCCCTGCCTATTCCGCAGGATGCTGAAATTTAATTTATATACCGGATATATATCTGAGGAGTTTCAGATCAAAAATAACCCAAAGCTGTCCCAGTGATCAACGTTGACCACTAGGACCCCACTGGTCAAAGCTGTCCCGGTTAACAATTTTTGTCCGAACAAAGCCGTATTGAAGAATAGTTAGAAGAAGGAAACATCCTTGTAAAGAAGTTCGATTCGAAAAAATGGGGGTGGTCCAATGTCCTTTGTGGGCGGAGCGTAGTCTTTATCTCGGGGGAGACAGAAGACATAACGTGGAAAGGTTAGAAAAGAACACAACAGCGACACTAGAATAGGACTCTCATATATCCTCCTAGAATGTAACAGTGCTGATTATCGACCTTATCGCTTATCTGTGAGCTATTGAATCATAGCAATAACAGGGAGGAACAATGAGAAACAAATAAAAGAAACAAATTACCAATTTCGAAGTTTCTTCCACGGCTTGGCTCTGGCGTGCCTAGCATTTCCACGTATTCCCAAGCGTAGTTTTGGTCCCGTAAACAATACTGAGCCGTAACGATATCTCAATTAACGATATGATCATGATTGCAGAGTGATTTCCTTGTTAAGCTTAGTGGGGGCAGTTGGACCGTGATATTACTCTAGCAAGGTGGTAGTAGAGGGGAAGCTATGGCTCGAGGTGAACCTCCAGGTGCAGGTGGACGCAATTTGAAACAGTGGTGGTGTAGTCTTGAGATGGAGGTATTTGCCAGTGGAGGGCGAGTATTATTCCATGACTTACTCGATCATCTTTGATCGTGTTGGAAGCGAGTGCAAGGTAGATCTATACAGGTGGAGGTGGAAGGTGAGAGGTGTAAGGTACAAACGCGAGCGCAGGCTTAGGGTGTGTGTGAAACGCCAGATAAAGTCAAATGTGTATGAGGGGTGTGCTAGGGTAGTGATGAGCATGAGCCGAGCTAGCTTGAGCTTTTAACCAGAGCCTCAGGCTTGAACAGGTCGAGCTCTCTAACTCACGAGCCCGAACCGGCTCGAGCCCATATCCAAAAAACCTCGATCCGGGCTCGAGCCTGGGAACGTCTTACTAATTGTAAAAGAGTATTATCGCTGGGTGACCTATATACAAAATATATACTCCACTACCCATCCTAATACATATTTTGTATACCGACTTTTTGGGAGGGCTAATATTAGGTATAATCATAAGAGCTCAAGCCTAACTCTAAGGCTCGAAAAATTCGAGATTCTACCTCCAGAACCCTAGCCTCCTCGATTGAGGTCTAGGTCAGGCTCGTCTCGAGCCAGCTCGTGCCCACCACTACGCTGGGGGTACACTGTTACGGGTGCGGAATAGGTTTGGGAATTAAGTCAGAGAATTGGAGGGTGTCATCGAGAGCATGGTACCATTTAAAGCCTCCTGGGATTTTGAACGATGTCTCTCTGGTCTTCACGGATCGGTTGGTGGAGTCGTTGGGTTACGCGGAGTTGGATTAGTCAGGAGACTTCTATCATATTCTTTGGATTTCCGTTCGGTTGCGTGGTGTGAGTCATTGGGATTAGTCATCGCAGGATTTTCTTGGGTATAATAAGAGGGCTCTCCCTCGCTTCGTTTCTGTTTGCCTTTCTCTTCTTCTTTCCTTACGCAACGTCTTCTGTATTCCCTCGCAACACCAAGACTTTCGAACAACAATAACCTTTGGCCTGCACTCTCGATAAAACTTTTACTCGAACACGATCCTGTATGTCAATAGACCGCGTAATCTATTGGTATCTTATCGCACATCTGTTCGTACGCGAAGTTATTCACGCTCTAGTCCCTGAGTTGTGATCTCCTCACCCCTCAACCCTCGCTTAAGCCTCGCGACCGTAGCGAAAAACAACAACCTGGCCTCACCAAGCCCACCCAACCCACCAAACATCGCGGGCAGAAAGAGGACTCTATCAGAAATCTTTCCTAACCCAATCCGATCCGGAACATCAGTGATGTCCCAGCAAGCCTCGTTGAGCTCCTGGTTCGCAGGGGCCCCCCCTCCAGGAACCCCGGCACCCCCCCGCTTCCCCGACACCCAATCGACCCAACAGACACAATCCACCACAGTAGAACAGACCCAACTCGGAAACGAACCTTTCTCCATCTTCGCCGAACATACTCAATACAACGAACCATACGCCCCAAAATACGACTACATCCACCCAGCATTGTTCCCGAAGAAACCCACGCCAGAATGGACTTGAACTACATGTCTTGGGTGGTTAGAAACCCCATCACCATAGCACTCGAACCCCTCAACCAAACGACCGAACAAATCAACAGGCACCTAAAAGCCACCATTGAAGTCCTATCCACCCAAAACGATTCCCTCAAACACACCGTCGACGTCCTGGCCAAACAAATGTTTGAAATGACAAAAAACCAGGACAAAACATCGGAAAAACTCCACCGCCTCCAACAACAGCTCATCAACCTCTCTGTCAACAAGCCCAGCAACCAAGCAATCACTGAAGGAAGAACCTCCGCAATTGCCGCCGTCGCTGCTGCCACCATCACCGCCCCCGCCCCCACCACAAAACCCAACCACCCCAACCATGCCCAGCAGCCAAAAGGGAAAGCTAAGGAAACACTGGCTCCACCGGCACCAAAATCCTACGCATCCGCTGCGGCAGGAAACACAAACCCCGAATTCACGACTGTCACGAACAAGAGGAAAACCAAACCTAAAGCAGACCCCCTGTTCAAACCGGAAATCACCAAACTCAACCGGGAAATCGTGATCGAAACTAACAAGGAACTTCTAGTGACCCTATCGGACATCAGAGCCAAAATCAATGCAAAAATCCAGGACCCCGATTGCCAACTAATCGCCGCCCGGAAAACAACCAAGAACAACATAATCCTGGAATCAAAGTTCGCAACCCCAGCAACAAAGGTCCTTGAATACAAAAAGGAAATCGAAACTGCCTTGAACGAACTAAAGGTACCCTTCGTCGACATACGAATTAACTCCAGATGGTCAAAATTCATCCTCCATGGCATCCCCACCTCCATAGGCGAAGCCTTCGACGCAGGACAATGTCTAGCATCGGAAATTAGAAACAACTACGGCAACACTTTTGAACTGGCACAAATCCCGAGATGGCTATCAAAACCAGAAGCCCGAATCGGAAAGTCACACTCTTCCATGATCATCGCCCTCCCTGGACAATTCACCAAAGGAAACCTCGGCCTCCAATACCTTACCCTCTTCGACAGGAACTGCAAAATCGACAGTTACCTCCCAGCAAACCCAGAGACCCAGTGTGCCAAATGTCTTGAATACGGCCATAGACAGGAACGCTGCTCCAACAGCGGAAGATTCGGACACTGCGCCGAGGAACACCAAACCAAAGACCACCCATGTACAGAATGCGCCGGGGGCCTCAGATGCTCACACACACCTATCCGATGCTATCACTGCAAGGCCCCCCACAAAGCAACAGACGCCAACTGCCCAGAACGAACCAAAGTCCGAATCACAAAAAGACTCGGACCAGACACAAACCCAAGCCCGCTACCAATTCCCGTAGTTATCCCGGCACAAGACCCGCCACAAGAAGATGCAGCCATGGATAACACCCAATGAGTCACACCAAAAGAACCACGGCTATCGCACAGCAACTGAACTGTGCGAAAAACGAGCTCACAACAAAGTCAGTAGTGGAGGAAGCAGAACAGGACCACAACATACTTTTTCTTTTGTTACAGGAACCATGGAACAATAAGGACGGCCACCCACCGGAATCCCCTCTTTTTACCTTTTCACAGCCAGCAACAAGGGCACTAAAGCCGCCACATACATCAGAAAACACGCCAACTTAAAACCAAAACACCACTACACGCACAACAACTTCATTGTCTCCGTCACAGTGGAAATCCAAAACCAAAAAACACAAATCCTCAACTATACTCACCAGGGCGGAGCGGACCCTTCGCAGAAATATCCCGACAAATAACCACCATCCAAAACTGCCTCGTCATGGGAGACTTCAACAGCCACCAGCAATTATGGTATGGGCATAGATCCCATGACTACACCAATACAATCAGAGCAGATAAACCCGGATCCAAGAAACTAAAAAGATGGATTGATCGACAAAAGCTATCCTTACTCAATGAACCAGGCGAATTCACACACTTCCCCAGAAATAATAACAGATCGACTATCATCGATCTGACACTAGTCAAAGGAACAATCCTGGACCATGACGTCCGCTGGAATATCGACCGACATGGAGCAGGATCCGACCACGGGAAAACCATCCTACAACTTCGAATAGAGAAGCCCCCTCACATCCCCAGGAGACTATGGCACCGAACGAATTGGGAAAAATTGGAAGAAAATATCTCAGGCCTCCACTTTCCCCCAGAAGCATGGGAAAGCCAGAACCACACAAAGCAATCAGTTGACTTCATACTCGAACATATAGACAACTTGATAGACCAAATAACCCCATGGAGCCAAGGACACCCTAAATCTAAGAAATGGTGGACCCCAGAGCTGAAGGAAATTAAATCAACCCTCCAAATACTAGAAAGGAAAGCCAGAAACACCCAAAAGGACGAAGACAGGGAATCCTTCAGGAAGACCAGCAGGAAATGGACGGCAGCAATCCGGAAAGCCAAGGCAGAACAAAGGGAAAAAGAACTCATGGAGGCCAAGGGAAGCGCCATTTGGAAACAAATCAACACGGGGAAAAGAAGGGACTCTACAATCCCAACTATACAAGGTGAAGAAACGTTTGCGGGGAAGTGCCAAGCTCTAAGAGCCCAACTCTTCCCCACAAATTGGACGTCCCCCGACAACCCCCCACTCCAAATCAGACCCCCCTCTTTTGACCTTAGTGACGATTTCCAGGAAGTAACAACAGAAGAAATTACATCCGCAATCAGATCATGCCCGACACACTCGGCCACCGGCCCCGATAACATCCCATACCCGTTTATACAGGCAACAATCAAGGCAAACACCCAACTCTTCCAAGACATGTTCTCGGCCATGCTCCGACATGGAGTCCAGCCGGATCGATGGAAAGGGGCAAAATGCATTCCGATCCCAAAACCAGGAAAATCCGATTATTCGTCAGCCAAAGCCTACCGACCCATCTCCCTACTACAATGCTTCAGCAAAGTACTGGAAAAGATAGTTGCAACAAGACTATGCACCGCCGGATCCATCCTGGAGACCCTTAGCAAAGACCAGTTTGGAGGAAGACCAACAATCTCAGCGATTGATGTCCTACTACGGACTCTTACGCCCATACAACAAAACCTCCTAATCAAACGAACCACAGGAACTACCCCAGACAGACCAGCCCTTCTTACAAATGATATACAGGGAGCCTTCAACTGCGTCAACCACCTCCTACTCGCAGAAATCATGACCCAACAAAAGTTTCCAACATACCTAACCAACTGGTGCAAGGAATTCAACACCAACCGAACACTCCAATTCCAATTTAACCACGAACTGGAACCACCACAACCATATGCCTCAGGACTACCCCAAGGTTCCCCCCTCTCCCCAGTATTATTTATGATATACGCCGGGGTGATAACAGACCCCACCAACTCCCCCAAAGAAACCAACACCACCTATATCGACGATGATGCACTCGTACAACTCGCAAAGTCCCCCCTCTACATCACCAAAAGACTCAACGAAAGAATGGCGGAAAGGGTCAAGAAAGCAGCATCCCTCAATATCAAATACGAACCTCAGAAATCCGACCTGGTTTTCTTCAAACCCACATCGTCGAACACTCCAACCCCCAGAAACTTGGTAACAATCGCAAAAGAAGAAATCCAACCTAAAGATAGACTCAAATACGTTGGAGTCTGGCTGGACTCAAACCTCTCCTTCCGACCCCACATCGAAGAAACCATCGCCAAAGGCCTTAAAGCCCTAAGCAGAATCAGGAATATCGCACACCTCCCCGGGACAACAGTAAAATCAATCCACCACCTCATCGTCCAAGGCTTCCTTCCTACTATCCTATGGGGATCAGAGGCATGGTGGACGGGAGCCGACCACATCCTCCGATCACTATCCCCACTCTATAACGAAGCTGCCAGGATAGTAACAGGCCTACCCCGCTGGACAAAAACCGAAAGACTGCTGAAAGAGGCAGCACTCCCCCCACTCGAACACCTCCTCAACCACAAATCACGAAAGTACGGGACGCGAATCCTTTGCCACCCTGCCGGTCACCCTCTCAACGAAGGACTTATACAGCTCCTCCCCAGCAGAATTAAAAACATAAAAGGCACAGGCCTACACCGGATCGCATCACTCATGCTACCCTTCCAAGAACCAGGCAACCGCAGAGAGCGATGGATCCAAAACGACACCCTTACCGAACGCATGCTGGAAGAATGGAACTCCATCCCATGCACCAATTACCACGAGCCAGGAACCCTTAAAATCCACCCCAAACGAGCAAAACTCCCCCGATCCAAAGCGAAACTCATAAATCGCATACGATGCCAAGTCACCAGAATAGACAGACACGCAGCATACACGGAACCAGAACCCTGCCAATGTGGCTCGGAACAATCTTCCAAACATACCATGATCGACTGCCCACGATGGGCTCAAATACGAAGGCCACTTATAGACAAAAACTCAGGACCGCACACCTGGGAAAACTGGCTATTCACCAACCTCAACGTAGACCTGATTCTACAATTCGCATCAAAAACCAACCTACTCGACTGGTACGAAATGGACGAGGAGGACCCGGAGGAATGATGATAGGTTTCTTTGTTTTCTCTTTCCGTTTCTGTACCTTCCTTTGATCTTCGTTACTTTCCTTCTTCTTTTCTTTCTGTTCTGTTCGGTCTCCTTTGTTTTTCCTATGTTTATGGCGGTGGATCCGGCGTGCGATAAGTCTTGTACTTCAAAGCAATATAAAAAACTATCTATCTATCTTCTGTACTCCTCGCAACACCAAAACTTTCGAACAACAATAACTTTTAGCCTGCATTTCCGATAAAACTTTTACTCGAACACGATCCTGTATGTCAATAGACCGCGTTATCTATTGGTATCTTATCGCACATCTGTTCGTACGCGAAGTTATTCACGCTCTAGCCCCTGAGTTGTAATCCCCTCACCCCTCAACCCTCGCTTAAAAATTCGTGACCGTAGCGAAAAGCAACAACCTGGCCTCACCAACCCCACCAAACCCACCAAACTTCGCGGGAAGAAAGAGAACTTTATCAGAAGTCTTTCCCAACCCAACCCGAACCGGAACGTCAGTGATGTCCCAACAAGCCTCCCTGAGCTCCTGGTTTGCAGGAGCCCCCCCCCCAGGAACTCCAGCCCCCCCACGCTTCCCTGACACCCAATCCACTGAACCCACCCAACAAACACAATCCACCACAATCGAACAAACCCAACCCAGCGGCGAACCATTCTCTATCTTCGCAGAATACACCCAATACAACGAACCATACGCACCAAAATATGATTACATCCACCCTAGCATCGTCCCCCAAGAAACCCATGCCAGAATGGACCTCAATTATATCTCATGGGTTATTAGAAATGCCCTCACCGTGGCGCTGGAACCCCTCAACCAAACAACCGAGCAGATCAACAAGGACCTAAAAGCCACCATTGAAGTCCTATCCACCCAAAACGAAACCCTTAAGCACACCGTCGACGTCCTGGCCAAACAAATGTTTGAAATGACAAAGAACCAAGAAAAGACCTCCGAAAAACTCCACCGCCTCCAACAGCAGCTCACCAACCTCTCCGTTAACAGACCCAGCAACCAAGCAATCAACGAAGGAAGCGCTTCCGCAACTGCCGCCGTCGCTGCTGCTACCATCCCCGCCCCCCCCCCAGCACCCATCAATAAAGTGAACCATGCCCAACAACCAAAAGGAAAAGGAAAAGAAACAGCAATCCCACCAGGACCAAAATCCTACGCATCTATCGCAGCAGGAAACGCCAATCCCGAATACACCATGGTCACGAACAGGAGAAAGCCTAAGCCTAAAGCGGATCCACTATTCAAACCAGAAATCACCAAAATCAACAGAGAAATAGTCATCGAAACGAACAAGGAATCACCAGTCACCCCCTCCGACATCAGAACAAGAATCAACGCAAAAATCGAAAATCCAGACTGCCAGCTGATCGCCGCCAGGAAAACCTCAAAGAACAACATTGTGCTAGAGACAAAATTCGCTACCCCTGCCTCGAAAGTCTTCGAATACAAACAGGAAATAGAAACAGCCCTAAAAGAACTCAAGGTCCCCTTTGTGGACATCAGGGTCAACTCCAAATGGTCCAAATTCATCGTACATGGAATCCCAACAACAATCGGAGATGGCTATCAAGCAGGACAGGTCATGGCCTCAGAAGTCAGAAGCAACTATGGAACCACATTCGAAATGGCCCCAATCCCCAGATGGCTCAGTAGACCCGAAGCCAGAACATGGAAAACACACTCATCAGTGATTATCGCGCTCCCAGGACAATACACAAAGGATAACCTCGGACTGAGATACCTCACCCTATTCGACCGGCAATGCAAAATCGATAACTACCTCCCAGCCAACCCAGAAACCCAATGCTCCAAATGCTTAGAGTACGGCCACCGACACGAAAGATGCTCCCACCAAACCGGGAGATGCGGACACTGTGCAGAGGAACACCAAACAAGAGAACACCCATGCTCAGAATGCTCAGGAGGCACTAGATGTATCCATACACCCATCCGGTGCTATCACTGCAAGGCCCCCCACAAAGCAACAGACACCAACTGCCCGGAACGCACCAAAGTCCGCATCACAAACAAACTTGGACCAGACACAAACCCAAGCCCACTACCAATACCCATCGTCATCCCGGCCCAAGACCCCCCCCAAGAAGATTCAGCCATGGATAACACCCAATGAGTCACACCAAAAAGACAACAGCTATCGCACAGCAACTGAACTGCGCGAAAAACGAGCTCACAACAAAGTCAGTAGTGGAGGAAGCAGAACAGGACCACAACATACTTTTTCTTTTGTTACAAGAACCATGGAACAATAAAGACGGCCACCCACCGGAATCCCCTCTCTTCTATCTATTCACAGCCAGCAACAAAGGCACTAAAGCCGCTACATACATCAGAAAACACGCCAACCTAAAACCAAAACACCATTACACCCATAACAACTTCATCGTCTCCGTCACGGTGGAAATCCAAAACCAAAAAACACATATCCTCAACATATACTCACCAGGGCGGAGCGGACCCTTCGCAGGAATCTCCCGACAAATAACCACCACCAAAAACTGCCTCGTCATGGGAGACTTCAACAGCCACCACCAACTATGGTATGGACATAGATACCATTACTACACCAACACAATCAGAGCAGACAGATCTGGATCCAAGAAACTAAAAAGATGGATTGATCGACAAAAGCTATGCCTACTCAACGAACCAGGCGAATTCACACACTTCCCCAGAAACTATAACAGACCGACCATCATCGATCTAACATTAGTCAAAGGACCAATCCTGGACCATGACGTCCGATGGAATATCGACCGACATGGGGCAGGATCCAACCACGGGAAAACCATCCTACAACTACGAATAGAGAAGCCCCCTCACATCCCCAGGAGACTATGGCACCGAACGAACTGGGAAAAATTGGAAGAAAATATCTCAGGCCTCCACTTCCCCCCCGAGGCATGGGAAAGCCAGAACCACACAAAGCAATCGGTCGACTTCATACTCGAACATATAGACAACCTGATAGACCAAATAACCCCATGGAGCCAAGGACACCTTAAATCTAAGAAATGGTGGACCCCAGAGCTGAAGGAAATCAAATCAACCCTCCACAGACTAGAAATGAAAGCCAGAAACACCCAAAAGGACGAAGA
The DNA here is from genome assembly GCF_003444635.1 of Morchella importuna. Taxonomy (NCBI): domain Eukaryota; kingdom Fungi; phylum Ascomycota; class Pezizomycetes; order Pezizales; family Morchellaceae; genus Morchella; species Morchella importuna. Next base: position 34,227 of record NW_025763398.1, on the reverse strand, counting down.
CAGGGAATCTTTCAGAAAGACCAGCAGGATATGGACGGCAGCAATCCGAAAAGCCAAGGCAGAACAAAGGGAAAAAGAACTCATGGAAGCCAAGGGAAGCGCCATTTGGAAACTAATCAACACGGGGAAAAGAAGGGACACCACAATCCCAACTATACAAGGTGAAGAAACGTTTGCGGGTAAGTGCCAAGCTCTAAGAGCCCAACTCTTCCCCACAAATTGGACGTCCCCCGACAACCCCCCACTCCAAATCAGACCTCCCTCTTTTGACCTTAGTGACGATTTCCAGGAAGTAACAACAGAAGAAATTACATCCGCAATCAGATCTTGCCCGACACACTCGGCCACCGGACCTGATAACATCCCATATCCATTTATACAGGCAACAATCAAGGCAAACACCCAACTCTTCCAAGATATGTTCTCAGCCATGCTCCGACATGGAGTCCAGCCGGACCGATGGAAAGCGGCAAAATGCATACCAATCCCGAAACCAGGAAAATCCGACTACTCGTCAGCCAAAGCCTACCGACCCATCTCCCTACTACAATGCTTCAGCAAAGTACTAGAAAAGATAGTTGCAACAAGACTATGCACCGCCGGATCCATCCTGGAGACCCTTAGCAAAGACCAGTTTGGAGGAAGACCAACAATCTCAGCGATTGATGTCCTACTACGGACTCTTACGCCCATACAACAAAAACTCCTAATCAAACGAACCACAGGAACTACCCCAGACAGACCAGCCCTTCTTACAAATGATATACAGGGAGCCTTCAACTGCGTCAACCACCTCCTACTCGCAGAAATCATGACCCAACAAAAGTTTCCAACATACCTAACCAACTGGTGCAAGGAATTCAACACCAACCGAACACTCCAATTCCAATTTAACCACGAACTGGAACCACCACAACCATATGCCTCAGGACTACCCCAAGGCTCCCCCCTTTCCCCAGTATTATTTATGATATATGCCGGGGTGATAACAGACCCCACCAACTCCCCCAAAGAAACCAACACCACCTATATCGACGATGATGCACTCGTACAACTCGCAAAGTCCCCCCTCTACATCACCAAAAGACTCAACGAAAGAATGGCGGAAAGGGTCAAGAAAGCAGCATCCCTCAATATCAAATACGAACCTCAGAAATCCGACCTGGTTTTCTTCAAACCCACATCGTCGAACACTCCAACCCCCAGAAACTTGGTAACAATCGCAAAAGAAGAAATCCAACCTAAAGATAGACTCAAATACGTTGGAGTCTGGCTGGACTCAAACCTCTCCTTCCGACCCCACATCGAAGAAACCATCGCCAAAGGCCTTAAAGCCCTAAGCAGAATCAGGAATATCGCACACCTCCCCGGGACAACAGTAAAATCAATCCACCACCTCATCGTCCAAGGCTTCCTTCCTACTATCCTATGGGGATCAGAGGCATGGTGGACGGGAGCCGACCACATCCTCCGATCACTATCCCCACTCTATAACGAAGCTGCCAGGATAGTAACAGGCCTACCCCGCTGGACAAAAACCGAAAGACTGCTGAAAGAGGCAGCACTCCCCCCACTCGAACACCTCCTCAACCACAAATCACGAAAGTACGGGACGCGAATCCTTTGCCACCCTGCCGGTCACCCTCTCAACGAAGGACTTATACAGCTCCTCCCCAGCAGAATTAAAAACATAAAAGGCACAGGCCTACACCGGATCGCATCACTCATGCTACCCTTCCAAGAACCAGGCAACCGCAGAGAGCGATGGATCCAAAACGACACCCTTACCGAACGCATGCTGGAAGAATGGAACTCCATCCCATGCACCAATTACCACGAGCCAGGAACCCTTAAAATCCACCCCAAACGAGCAAAACTCCCCCGATCCAAAGCGAAACTCATAAATCGCATACGATGCCAAGTCACCAGAATAGACAGACACGCAGCATACACGGAACCAGAACCCTGCCAATGTGGCTCGGAACAATCTTCCAAACATACCATGATCGACTGCCCACGATGGGCTCAAATACGAAGGCCACTTATAGACAAAAACTCAGGACCGCACACCTGGGAAAACTGGCTATTCACCAACCTCAACGTAGACCTGATTCTACAATTCGCATCAAAAACCAACCTACTCGACTGGTACGAAATGGACGAGGAGGACCCAGAGGAATGATGAAAGGTTTCTTTGTTTTCTCTCTTTTCTTGTCTGTACCTTCCTATGATTCTCGTTGCTTTCCGTCTTCTTTTCTTTTTGTCTCCTTTGTTTTTTCCTATGTTTATGGCGGTGGATCCGGCGTGCGATAAGTCCTGTACTTCAAAGCAATACAAAACTATCTATCTATCTTCTGTACTATAAACACTTGTTCATACCTGTCATACTATACCAGGTTGAACCACTTCAAAATATACGCTGTTACTTCTCTTCTTCACGAAGACCTTCGCACCTCGCTCGACCTCACTTGACTAACGCAACAGCTACTATCGTCGCACATCGTACCCTGCGGAACATCTGTCATCACCGCCCCTTGAGACCAGTACTATATTTCACAAAACTTTACCTTTCTTGTATCCCCTATCTTTCTGGCCTTCCCGCACTCGAAGAAACCGATCTATTCACAATACCGGTTGACTTGGACATCACCAACTTCTCAGATGACACCTCAGAGATTACAATAGAAAACTACTTTGGCTTTATTGCAGAACCTTCCACCTCCGATAACAAGGCATGAATCCTCGACCTTGTTGCAACCAACTAAATGACCGGAACGCTAGTTACCGACCCCACTTCCCACACTGGAACAGTTACTGTTAGGGTCGGTTGCAAACTACAGATAACCAGAATTGGCAATGTCAACATCAACAGATCACATTGCCTGATCACTCTGCAGAATGTATTCTTGATCTCCGATCTCAGGAACACCAACCTGATGTCTTGGTCTTGTATCTACAAAAAGGGGTTCACAACAACAGGGATGAAAGACGGCTTCACCATCTACAAGCCAACTTCAACATATATAAGCTAAACAGTAAGGAAATCATCGGAATCACTAACGCAAACAGGAGTGGTCTCTACATTTTTGAACACAAGGAACCCTGAGCACGCCTCTCCACCGCTACCAGCTTCTATGACTGACACCAATGGCTCAGACATTTCTCCACTTCCTAACAGTTACCTCTTCGCACCATGGTCACCGGCCTCAAGTCTCTCCTTACATTTGGTGATATGGAAACATGTAATAAATGTGAACTCGCTAAATTAACCAAGTCTCACCTTGCTCCTCTGACCGAACCTCAATACAAACAATGTCTGCAACTGATAAACTCAGATCTGAGCGTCAAGTTCTCAACTCCTTCTCTGAGCAGTTTCAGTTACTCCATCATCTTCATCGATGATTACTCACTTACGGTCACCACTACTTCCTTAAAAAAAAGTCAGATGCAGCAACTGTCATACAACGGTACATTCAGTACATGGAAAATCAATTGGAAAAAACAGTTAAACGGTTTTGAAGTGACAACGGTGTCGAGTACATCTCTAACGACCTTCAAATATTTTTTGCCTCTAAAGGCATAAGGTATGAATTCACTGAATCTTACTCTCAAGAGTGAAATGGAACAACAGAAGGCCTTCACACCACAATGGCAAAATGGCACGATCCAACTTGCTTGAACACAACCTCCCAAGGAACTTATATGGGCAAGTGATTAACACCAAAGTACACGTAAAAAATCTTCTCCTACACAAGTCACTCCCGAATACGACACCATACGAAGCACTCACAGGAAAGAAAACCCTTCATTGGGCACCTCCGATCCTTCGGTGAAACTATATTCATACACATACGTGTTGAACTTGAAGGAAGACCATTTGGAACAAAGCTGGACGCCAGTGCCATCACCGGACAATTTTGCGGATATGAAGAGGCTGAAAAAACGTGTCATGTCTATATACCATCACAAAGGAAAGTAGTTCTCTCTCGTAATTTTAAATTTAAAGTTACATTAATAGGGAAGAAATCGAAGTTAAAACAAGAACCGATATATCCCTCAAACTAAAACAAATAGAGATCAAACAAGAACCATTCTCCCGTCCATCAATACCTAAATAATACAGAATGTACGATGATAACTCAAGTGATAATGACATGATCAACCAATAGATAATGCGTGAAACCATGGAACATTTCTCCGACAATGATTTGGAAAATCAGGTAAGTATAGTGGGGTCGACTATGCGAGGTGCACGACTAAACGTACCCCAAAAAATGATTATGAAACAGATACTGATCAACCAAGAGGTAACCCAGCATGGGAACAGAAAGCGCCGATCAGATACAGACACGACATTCTGCAAGACACAACCCTAACAGAACCAACAAACTATCACTAAGTGGTCAACAGCACTGGCTTTGAAAAATGGCAAAAAGCTATAAGAGTTGGACTTGACTCACTCGGAAGAAACACCATATGCAATCTGGTCAACACACCAGATCACCACAAATTAGTCGACTGCAAATTGGTATATAAAATCAAACTTGGGCCCGATCTCAACCGCATCTGGTACAATGCCCGACTAGTCATAAAAGGTTTCTCACAGGTACCTAGTAAAGATTTCGATCAAACCCATGCCCCTGTCACCCGATAGAAATCCATCAGTCTACTCCTCGTATCCTGACTCCAAATTGGCGGCCAGTACGATCAGATGGACATTACAACTGCATTTCTATACAATGAACTCAAGGAAAAAATCTACACGGAATCTCCTCCAGCCTGTCCCACTCCTAGCAGGGTATGCAAACAAATCAAATGCATGTACAGCCTCAAACAATCATCAAGGGAATGGTATACCTACTTCTCCAAAGTATTAATCAAAATATGATTCAGAAAGGCAGACTTTGACCCTTGTATCTTCATACATAAAACAGGAGAAGTTGTCATTGCTATTTATATGGACAACATTCTCAGCTTCTATTGGTCTATTGAATGCAAGAACCGAGTCAGGCTCCCCCTCCACTCTGAATTCAAAATGACGGAAACTGGAATAGCCAACTGGGCGCCCGGAATCCACCTGATCCAAACTAAAACTGGCATCATACTATCACACAAAGCTTATCTCAAGCATCTACTTATCAAATACAGTTTCGATGAATCCTGACCTGTGGCAACACCTATCGACAATAATGTCCATCTCCAAAAAGGAAAGGATGTTGAGAAAATCGATGATACAACAGTCAATCAGTCGATAATCGGTTCTCTCATTTACGCAGTGATCAGTACCAGACCTGACCTCGCCTATACCATCACCATATGCTCTCAATTTCCTTGATGTCCAACAAAGGCTCATCTAGCTGCAGTCCACCACGTCTTCTGTTATCTCATGTGTACCCTCAATTGGTAACCGTTTTACACTAAAACACCACCAACTGCACTCATCGGCTATAGTGATGCAAGCTATGCCTCCAACTTCAATGATAGCCGCTCATTCCCTGGCTATTCCTTTATACTAGTAGAAACTCTCATCTCCTAGCTCTCTTATACACAACCATCTGTCGCTACTTCAACAACTGAATTGAAATACATGGCCCTCTGGGACACCAGTCGACAACTGGTATAATTAAGGAATGCAATCTATGAGCTAGAATAAAAACTGAATCTCTCTTTCATTCTTCCCAACAACAACAATGGCTCTCTCTCCTTGGTTAAGAATCCCGTCTTTCATAAAAGCTTTAAACACATTTGTAACGGGGGTCTATGGGCGTAGGGACTATGGTGCCAAGGAATACAACCGAGGCGAAGACGTAGCAATAGGTAATCGAGACTATGGACTATGGAGTGTCTCTACCTAGTATGACTAACTAGGTGAACCCTATTACGAGGTGTAGAACAAAGTAATATTCGTGGAGTAAATACAAAGGTGCCGTGAAGAGAAGAGGAAAGGAAGGGAAACATCAAAAGGCACGAGACAACGGCCCCTTATATATCCAACCCCTAGTCCGTTAATGACTAATACCCAGCGTAATGGAAACCGAAAGAACATAAGAGAAACTCCATTACAAATCATAGTTCAACCGCGCAATACCTCCTCTTCACAATCCAATCTATCGCCTTAGCCGAAATACAATATTGCCGTTACAGACTACGCCCCCCTCTAAGACCTACCTCCTGGTAGGCTTAGGTTTCCGTGGGTAACGTTCATGGAACCATCGAACAATATCAGGTGAATGCTCAAGGTCCGATAGCGGTTGCCAAGAGGCATCATCATATCCAGTATATCGTACCAGGTACTCAAAGCCACCCCTTCGTTTCCTAGAGTCCACAATATCCTCGACTTCCCATTCTTCTTCTCCTTCGATCTCAACCGGAGGTGGTGGTGACTGTTGTTGTCCAGGTAATGGGTTACCCGCTTCAGGTGACAACAATGAAACGTGGAACACTGGATGGATCTTCATGGAGCGGGGAAGTTCTAGCTCATAAGCATAGGGGTTGACGATTCGTTTGATCCTATAAGGACCAATCCGTTTCCAATCAAACTTCTTGGAGGGTCGCTTTGTTAGAACGTGGCGGGTCGACAAGAAAACTTTATCTCCTATCTGATAACGAGGGGCAGGAGAACGATTTATGTTAGCCGACTCCTCTTGTATTCTTTGCGCCCGAAACATTTCGCTCTTCAAAAACTCCACCATGTCCTTCATTTCTTTGGCAATACTGTTGGCCTGATCTCCCGCTGTCGTTTTACTATGTTCCAAGGGACCAAAAGTCATCCTGGGATTTCTTCCCGAGTTGGCATAGAAAGGGGAGACTTTTGTTGTTTCCGAAATATGTTTATTTGTTGCAAACTCGGCCATTGCCAGCAGCCGGGCCCAATCATCTTGCTGATAGGAGACATAACTTCGGAGATATTGTTCCATTATGGCATTGATCCTTTCAGTTTGTCCATCAGTCTGGGGATGAAATGCGGTAGAGAATCGTGTCGATATTTCCAGGCGTTTACAAAGTGACTTCCAAAACTCCGCAACAAATTGTGTTCCTCTATCGGATACAACCATATCCGGCAGTCCATGTAGCTTCCAAATGTTATCGATATATAGCTTTGCTACTTCCTTCGAGTCCAACTCTTTAGTTGTTGGTATTAGGTGTCGCATTTTGGTTAGTCTATCAACAATAACTAAGATCGCATTATAACCATCACTCGCAGGGAGGTCGGTAACAAAATCCATCGAGACATCTGTCCATGGTCCATCGGGTATTGGCATTGGACGAAGTACTCCATAGGGCGCATTGCGTGGTGCCTTGCTACGGGCACACACATTACAATTCTTGACATATCGATCGACATACTTTCGCATTTGTGGCCAATAATACTCCCGACTTAAGAGTTCCAATGTCTTTGCTCTACCTGGATGGCCTGCTGATGGTTTATTGTGATGTTCTTTTAGGAGTCTCAGCCGGAGGTCACTGTCATTTGGTACGTAGAGTGCACCTCGATAAAGTAGCCGATCATTGTTGTCTTCCATACATTCGGCAAGTGAAATTTTATTTGAATGTCGAACGTCGCTCCGGAGCATAACAAGAATCTCATTTGGGAAACTATCAACTTGGTAAGCTTTTGAAAACAACTCCTCCACAGTAGACATTCCTTCAGCGGATTCATTTGATAAAGAACCCGCGAACAAACTTAGCTTTGTATCCAAATTTTTCGCTTCAGAACCACTTGACTCTGATGCGTCAACCTTTCATCCCCCTCTTTAGGTAGGTCACCTGACCTTCTAGTTAATGCATCGGGTTTTCTCCTTGTTTTCCTGGTCGAAATTGTATAATGAAATCAAAACGTGAAAGAAATTCAGCCCAACGGGCTTTTCGACGATTTAATAATTTTGTTGTCATGAAATATTCTAGGTTTCGATGATCGCTGAAAACTTCATTGGGGAATTGTGCTCCTTCTAGATGATGTCGCCATTCTTCAAAACATCGAACAATCGCTAGAAGTTCTTTGTCATAGATTTCATAGTTACATTCCGCAGGGGAATGTTTCTTGGAAAAGAAAGCGACTGGATGTAAAACTCCTTCATCATCACGTTGTGAAAGGATTCCTGCTGAAACATAATCAGATGCGTCGGTTTCCACCACAATCTTTCGATCCGGGTCGAAATGAACTAGTATAGGTGCTGTTGTGAACATCTTTTTTAAGGTTTGAAATGCTTCCTCCCTTTCATCCGTCCATTCGAATTTAACATTTTTCTTTGTCAGGGCTGTAAGTGGGGCAACAATCTTTGAATATCCTAAGATGAACCGTCGATAAAAGTTTGCAAATCCCAAAAATACCTGAACATCATGGAGATTCGTCGGTGTGGACCATTCCAAAACATCAATAACTTTCTTCGGATCCATTCGATTACCATTCGGAGTAAGAGTCAGGCCCAGGTATTTTGTTTCTTGAACCATGAGTTCGCATTTTTCGGGTTTGAGATGAACATGATTTTCATCAAGTACTTTTAGAACTTTTCGAATATGATCCTTATGTTCTATAAGAGACTCGGAATAGATAAGGATGTCGTCCAAATAAGCTGTCACGAATTGATCCAGATAGGGACGTAGGATATCATTGATCCAATGTTGGAACATAGCAGGAGCATTCGCTAATCCAAAGGGCATCACCGTATATTCAAAATGTCCGTATCGAGTCCGGAATGCTGTTTTCCATTCATTTCCTTCCGCTATTCTGATTTGATTATACCCCCAATGTAAATCTAATTTGGTATAATATTTTGCTCTTGACAATTTGGCCAAAGTTTCCTTCAATAACGGTAATGGATAACGATTCTTGATCGTAATTGCATTAAGGCCCCGATAGTTGACACATAAACGAAGAGTTCCATCGGCTTTCTTGACGAATAATATAGGCGCTCCCGCTGGTGATTCACTATGGCGGATAATTCCCTTGGGCAGATTTTCCTGAAGATAATCCCAGAGTGCTTTTAACTCAATTTGGGATAGAGCATATATTGGTCCTCATGGTGGTTGTTTGCCTTCCTCTAATACTATTTTCATATCATGGAACGGTCGATGTGGTGGAAGTATTGAAGCATCATATTCTTCAAACATATGAATATAGCGATGGAACTCTCTTGGTATTAATTGTTCAATATCGATAGTCGGTTTTTCAGCTGCTGAAACGGTAACGGTATGAGTTTCCGGTAAGGGAGTCGATATGCCATGTACTGTAATTGCGGTTCCACTGAGCGAACAATATTGGCAGCAGCTTCGAGAGTCGAAAATTAGCAAATTTTTCTTTGGTCGAATTGTAACACCATGACGTCGCATCCAAAGTATCCCCATCACAATCGGATAATGTCCTAACTTGGTCACAAAACATGACGCAGTCTCTCGATGGCCATGAATGTCTAGCGAAACATCAAAAATATGGGTAATCTTTCCTGACTTGATAGGTCTGCCGTCTATAACGTCTACCTGGCGGGATATTTTGAGTGAGGTCATGGTGAGATTGTTGTGGCGTGCAAAAGATTCATCGATGAAAGCATATCCTGATTCTCCGGTATCAATAAGGGCGTAGGTGGGTACGAAAGTATTTTTATTCTGTGAAATTGAAAAAGTTACTTCAAATTGGTTCCCATCCATTTCCTCCTCTGATACCGAAAACACAGAAATATGCATCCTAGAAAAATCCTTAAATGCTCCCTGGGCTAAGCCACTTAGTGCAGGGACAAATCTTTTGCCGACTCGTTATCACTTCCATCATTTTCCTCTATCCTCAATGCTGCTCCTCTCATCACCGGTCTCCTTGGTTGATTTCCAGTTGCCCTTGCTTGGGGGCAATCCCTAACCATATGTCCGACTCCTCTGCAATAGAAACATCGGCCCTCAGCTAAGCGGGCATTTCTCTCAGTAGGGGTGGGGCGACGACGTCCCCGGACAAATCCATCAGTACATCACCTCCCGGGCGGAACGAGGGATGGTTCTCAGGAGTAGGTGCATTGACGGCTGGGGCGGCAGCACGAGGAGTAGGGGAAGGATTCGCTCGTGGGGGCCGAGGGGTCGGAGCGGCAGTAGCATCCCAAGGCTTTTTACTTCCTCGCTTAGCCTCTGCCGCTCGTCGTCGATTATCTAACTGTTGCAAAAGTGTCGCGCAGGCATCTACTGTCGCAGGAGTTTCATGGTGTATCATCGATTCATCGAGTTCCGCGTTAATACCTTCCATCAAAGCCTCAATCCGAGAGACTTCATCCATTCCTGATTTGGCAGCGTACCGTTGAAATTCGGCAAAATAGTCAGCAAAGGTTCGATTTCGCTGGCGGATGTTCCTAAGATTCCTCCTAGCCGTACGCATCCGATCAGGATCCCCAAAAGCAGTATCTAAGATTTCATAAAACCGCAACATGGAAGGCAAAGCGATGCCTTCTTCTCCGACATATTGTAAGAACTGATTAGCGGCAACACCCTCCAATCGACTAAATGCGTAGGATAACTTGGACTGTAATGTGGGGAAGCGGTCGGCATTTCCCAATAGTTTAATCCTCATCTGTTGTTTGAATAGGTGTAATCTGGGAGCTTCTCCGACCGCTGGGTAGTAGCCACAACGGGTGGTATTGGAGGCGCGGGTGGATCATCATCACCACCAATCGGTTCTTCATCAGGGGCAACTACTTCAACAGCAACCCGCTGGGCTCGAGCAGCAGCAAGGTCTCGTTCGAACACCTCCCTTGCATTTCCAGCCTCTCTCTCCACCTCTTGTAAGTCCGTTGCATACTGAGCGAGACCATGTTGGGCCCTTTGAAGAAGTGCGTAAGCTTCTATCCGGACAGTATATCGACCTGTGGATGTTCTTGGAAGAAGGTTTGAAGGGTGTCGATTAGTTGTTGGTAATCGATAGGAACGTGTTCCGACATTATAGGCTATAGTGTTGTATTGGTTGGCGATAAGGAACGGAACCTAGTGTGACGGGGGTCTATGGGCGTAGGGACTATGGTGCCAAGGAATACAACTGAGGCGAAGACGTAGCAATAGGTAATCGAGACTATGGACTATGGAGTGTCTCTACCTAGTATGACTAACTAGGTGAACCCTATGACGGGACGTAGAACAAAGTAATATTCGTGGAGTAAATACAAAGGTTCCGTGAAGAGAAGAGGAAAGGAAGGGAAACATCAAAAGGCACGAGACAACGCCCCCTTATATATCCAACTCCTAGTCGGTTAATGACTAATACGCCGCGTAATGGAAACCGAAAGAACATAAGAGAAACTCCATTACAAATCATAGTTCAACCGCGCAATACCTCCTCTTCACAATCCAATCTATCGCCTTAGCCGAAATACAGTATTGCCGTTACAACATTGAGGTACATTTACACTTTGTTCGGGAACGGTTTGAGGATGAATTATTTGAAGTGGAATATATTTCTACGAATGAGAACGTGGTGGATCTACTTACAAAGGGATTGGATAAAGGCAAGCATGCTTTATTTCCTTCTACTATTCTCTGTAGCTCACGAGGGGACGTCTTAAAATATGACGCTCGGCGCATTTCATAGTATTAGAAAACTTTCATTATTTCATTATTGTATTTGTCATCGGTGTATGACCCACTTTCTTATTAGTCATTCCATTACTCATATGTTTATGACTCATTGCATTTCCTTTTGTACTACCTCTCTTTAGTATAAATATGGGGCATTCCCCCTTAGCTAGAACAATCAACACAATCAATTACTTTACTTCTCCTACATACTTTCTCTAATGTCGACATCCAGAACGAAAGGTAGATGATGCCACGGGCCTGGCCAGCCATGACAGCGACAAACACACCCATCTTGCTCACTTCTATCGCAGCGCATGCAATGCGATCCTACGGGCACATGCGCTGGTCACGCCAGCGGTGGTAATCGGCCCAGGGCAATGCGACCAGACTGCGGTCTGAATGGTGTTGATTAGGTGGTTGAGTGATAAGGAAAACAGCACACGCGCTCGAGATGGAATCATGGACACTAGGGCCGGCGCGGCCGAGGCTAATCGATTGACGTTGTGGTGGTTTCGGCGGCGCGGCGACGGCGGTACACTTGGGGTGTTGGTGCCGGCTGTGTTCCTGCCTGTGGATGAGGCAGCGTTGACCGTTATAAACGTGCTGCTACGGTGGGATGAGCAGGCGACGATGGGGGGTGAGGTGGGGGGGATCTGATCTGCAGACTGTGAGACACTGTCCTGTGAGTGATGCCTGTCAACTGCGCCTTGCCCATCCCACTCGCGCTCGCTTACAATATAGCTTTGGTCCCACTAAACTCCAAAATGCCGCACTTATCCCCAAATGGAGCCGCTAACAACCCCCCCCCATCATCTGCTTAACCAGCCACAGTTTCCCTGACACACCGGACGAACACACATCAACCCCAGTGGGATATCGCCACACTAACCACTAATAACTACCGCCGCTGTCTTGCTGGAGGGTGTGGCTACCCACAATTCATGCACTACACTATGACTGGTGTGTAGTTTCGCACTTGCCCCCCGCCGGTACCACCCCCGTTCTTGATCCGAGGTAATTCAGACGGTCCCTTGTTCTCGTCCACTTCCTGGAACGGATGTTCGTGTCAGTGCGGCATACCTTCTTACAGATTCATGTGAGGTTGCGGGTTTTCACCACTCCTTCGACACAGACTTCTTTCCTTGGAGTCGGTTTGTCCTCCCATGGGAGGAGCCCCCGGGTGCTTAGGCCAGTGTTTTGTTGGTATCCAGGTCAGGACACACGGCTATACCCAGAGCCATCTAAGTAGTGTCTGTTCGATATCCCCTTTTTCCCGATTTTCATCATCATAGATAGCATAATGAAGATGTGAGCTAGAGGCAAAAGTTTCCATCGAGCTTTCCTGTTACCAATCATTCTCGCCCGTAAGAACAATAACACGCAAAAACAGATCCTGACACCGGTCAAGACCATCAAACCGATTGATCCCCCCAGGACCACGTGGATCGCGGACGAGTCACCACACGTGACCACACGTGACCACGCATGACCAGGCAAACCGCCGTCGAGTGACCACCCATGATGACCGAGTGACATACCATGAGCGGGTGACGGCTTGTGACGGCCCCCGGAAGAGCGGGGTCCACTAGCAACCTCGGCGCAGAACGTCAAGGATACCAGAATGTTGTTAGACACAGGGCCTAACAGCTTGCGAGGAGTACAGAATAGGCCTGGTGGATGATATCGGTCTGATTGCAAATCTGAAAGCGGAGCGCCGGGCGGCGTGTTCTGTAATATTTTCCTTGTCACGTAGAGTTTTCCCCTTCCCCGCCTATTTTCAAGAATGAAGTTCTGCCTTTTCCGGTGCCCCGGAATCAAGTACCGTTCCGTGAATAGTCTTACCTGCCGTGCCACGGCGGTCCGATATCCTAAGCTAAGCTTAAGCTAAAGACTAAGCTAAGCCCCGCCGTTTCCTTCGGAGTGACAAGCCCGCCTCCGCCAAGTCTTGTATCCGAAGTAACCCTAGCGCCTGGCCCGGACATGCGCCGAGTATCCCGAGTCGTACGCTCGGACACGCCCCGTGAGACGTATCTACCGAAAACCACCAGAGATTCGAGAGAAGCTTCCGAGGGTCTGAGCAAATACTTACCTGACATCACAGCTTCGGACCACCGCAGGGCCATCCGCGGCGGCATTCGTGGTGGCACACGTGCCCAGTGGGGAGTCACAGACCCAGGAGAGCTCCCGACAGCAGGGGCTGCAATTCAAAGTTTGGCGGCAGTCGATATAACAAAACCAGACTCCCGACCAGTGTAGTAGCATTCCTTCTATATATTGTATTGAGCAACACGAAGGGTATTCATTTACAGCTAGAGAGAAGATAAATGGCGGGACAAGAGTGCAATAGGGGCAAATGAGATGTGTTTCACACATACGCTATTTTCTATTCAGTAGTTACTGGGTAACCGTAGATACTAATGGACGGTGGGTAATTGTGCATTTGATTAGCTAGGCTTCCGCTGTAGGTAGGAGGTGTATTTTGGATTGGGCGCCCCATCCGGAACTCCTGATCGGTATAGCGCTCTTAGGGCTCGGTTAGGGCAAAGACTTCAATTTGGGTTTTGTTTTGGCCTGGGGGCTGATTAAATTTTGATTGTGACTTTCTAGACTTTTATTCCAACCATTTCCCAAATTATTGGTGATAGATATCAACCAGATAACCATAATTCTCTCTGTTGACATTGTAAATAAATTTACAGTGACGTTTACTAACAGACAAAAATTGAGGGGAATAGTGGTTCATTCCCAGTTGGTTTCTTTGTCAAACCCACAAAAGATTCATTTCCACACGCTGCTCCCTTTATCGGTGCTGTTTTGATCTTATTTCCCACTGTATTTTCCTAATGTCTTTTATGATGGCTTTTCGTGACTGCGTTTTAATTATGTCTTTACTTTTTTGGGGGGGGTAAGCCTTAGATATGTAGCCTAGAAAGGTTTAATATAAATCAATAGTCTAAGTAGTAAGACCTAGAAGAAGTATGTGCGATGATCTACATTCAATTTGCCTAACGGTCCAGCTTTTTGCTTTTTATCTTGTATATAAGTGTACCTGGAAAAACATGATTTAATGTCTATCAAAAAGTGTCAAATGCAATTGAGGATTCATTTAATGTTTCATTTCCCATAGAAAAAGATTGATATACAGCCACTCAGCCAAAGTGTTCGTGATATAGTTTAATGTCAGTGCGCAGTGTGGCGCACCTGTAATACTGATGCTATTAAAGTAGAGATTCAAAGCGGTGGAAAATATATAATATAGTTCGTGACTATATATAAAAAGAAGATAGGCCATTGATCTTATTCTTCATTAATTTGGCCGCCGTTGGTCACTGGGGAGCTCTTCTCTTGCGGGGTTTTTGATGGTCTGCCACGGTTACATATGGAGAAATATCTTACTCCGAAATCGGAATCACGAACACTTTTGCAGAGTGGCTGTACTATGAGCTTCAATTAGCAAACACTTCAGGGTGATTCACTTATTGATTCGATTACATTGGTGATAGAAGGTGAAATGGAACTAATAAAAATGAAATAAACAACAAGTATTCTTTGTTACCTGAGGGTGCGCCGTTCTTATCATCGTACTACTTGGTGAAAGGCGTAGAGTGAACCGTCTCCCCGACCGAGAGCCAACATTCATTCTCCTCCTCCCACATTCGCAGAAGCTGCGAGGAACTATACTTCGCTTTCTGCATAATCTAGGGGCGGATGATCCTGAATCAATGCAATTCCCCAAGTTCAAGTACAATGCACTGTATTTACCCACGCTGCATGCGAATAGATTAAAGGAATAATGAGTTAAACCAAACGAGGTACATGCATAGATCTTTCTGAACGCATACATGCATAAGATCATGTGAACCAAGCGCTAACCTGCCCCCATCAGAAGACCTACGAGTCATAGCCTACATGGAACAAGTAGCACAGACTGAACAGAGAGAGCCCTTTTCATCGACCAACTACTCCTATACCCACCCCTCAAGTAGCCGAACACAACTCATATGCCCTTCCTTTCTTGCTAGATCTACTGCCCGAGACAAGCCCATAGTCCGCGCATTTATATTTGCACCATGCTCTAATAAAAACTTTACCGTTTCGAAGCTCCCACTTTTGGCGGCCAAGTGCAACGGCGTGCGGCGAGAGATGGTCCTTTCTGTGATATCGGCTCCCTTCTTTAGAAGTTCCTCGACTATGACAACAGAGCCTGCAGCACACGCAAGATGAAGTGCAGTATGTCCATCAACATTATTCGCATCGATCTTATCTCTATCGGTATGCTGGATAAGGAGTGTAGCCGCCCCTTCGTTTGCCTTTCTCGCTGCATCATGCAATGGGGTATCCTCCACGGAATCCTTCGCGTTGATGTCGGCACCCCAAGACAGAAGAAAGGCAACCAAGTCTTCTCCCCCATTTCGATTCTTAGCTGCCAAGTGTAATAGTGTAGCCCCATCCCTGTCTACCGATTCAAAATTTGCCCCGATATCTAATAGATATTCCACCGCCCATTTGCTGGCCCAGCGGGCAGCGGTTTGTATAGGGTAGTGTCCAATGTCACCTCTCACGTGAAGATATTCATTCCCCGTCATTAGTCTCAGTAGCAACATCTCATTTGGCCCTTTACACGCCATGTGTATGGCGGTATCTCTAAAGTCTTTTGTTGGGGGCATAATCTGTGCACCATTCTCCAGCAGAAGATCCATAACGTCCTCATTTGCGGCACGGACTGCGTAGATCAATGGGGTCCGCCCGTGAATGTTCTCCGCGTCGATATCCGCGTTATAGCGAAGAAGTAAACTTGCTAGCGTCGCTTTCCCTTTCTTCCCCGCAGCGAAATGAAGCGGAGTGGCGGAGATATGGTCGTGCGCCTTGGGATCTGCCCCCTCCTCCAACAGCGTCTGTAGTATTTTTTCGTCGCTATTATACACAGCAAGGTGAAGTGGAGTATATTTCCGCTCAATTTCATGATGGTTAAGACCGACAGTATCGCCGCATTTTAAAAGCGTTTGAACAGTTTCCAGGCAGCCAGATTTACAAGCAAAGTGCAATAGCGGGACATGAATGGAAAAAGACGAGATCCACGCTGTAATGGATGTTTTCGCACCATATCGTAGAAGGAGTTCGACAATATCTTGACGACGGCTTCTAATAGCATACACGAGTGCCGTATCCCCATCCTGATCTTGAGCTTCTATGTCTGGGCCCTGTTCAAGAAGCAATCGCACCTTTAAAATCTCGCCAGTATCAACTGCTATGTGAAGGAGCGTCATCGTTCTTGCTCTGTAAGTCAATGGTGCATTAATTTCGATACCAGTGTTCTGGAGAACTCTCCCCAAGTCACGAGATATCCCCTTAGTTACGGCACTATATGCGGTCATATATTGGCCACCTGAAGTCGAATCAGGTTAGAACAATCCCTAGTTTAGGCGAGCCAGGGTCTGTAGTTCATCATTCGACACATACGTACCATTATCTCCAGTGTATTCTTCAAGATGACGAAGAATACTGGTATATGATGGCTGCATTTTATGCTGAAATTTGACGAGAGTGGAATGATCCCCTTCTATACCCAGCTCCTCCTCGCCATCTAGACCAAGAGCTGCAGAGTGCTTCGCTACGGGATTGGAATAAGGGCCTTTTCTCTTCCATGTTCCGTCTTCGCTCTAAAGGGTATATAATGTCAGTATTGGTTTGATATGGTGTATCCTCGCTTGCTAGCATGGTGAAACCGGTGTACCTGAGATAGCTCCCTAGTCTGTTCTGTCTCCTTATAACTCACAACCTTCGCACCATACCGATAGATGCAACTTTTAAAATCTTCCAGGTTGGCTTCAGGCTTAGGCTCCAAAGATTCGACTAGTAGATTCCGTGTTGAATCATACCCAATCATGGCTAATATATCATGCACTTTCATCCCCCGATGTGCTGTTGCATAAAATATCGTAGCCTTCGTATTTTTCAAGAGATCACCAAACCTATCGCTATCCTTCTTGGCTGTCACCATCGCCTATCCACATATGTCAGCCCCTTGCCACCTACACCGTTCCCTCCAGTTGGGTTGACCCACCCGCGTAATTATGAGCCCCCCGAAACTATGGCCAATAAGCACAATTGGCCTTGTATTCTCCTATACCAAGTTAGCTTTCTCTTCGCAATAGTTTCGTCTTATATCCTGGTTGTCTGAACCCTTTGGCGAAATCTCTCTCATGCATGAGAATCATCAGATGCCGGATTTCCGTGCAGAAAATGTCCGGGTAAGCAGTTTACCGCATTATCGGTCTTCAAAACACTTGGAAATGCAAATAATCTCCCCACGTTCCCGCTTCAACTTGAAGGTCTAGAATTCTTCTTTAGGCCACACTTGTCTATGAGAGTTCGCCAAAGTATTTGAACAACCAGAGTATAGAGCTATTTCATCATAACTAACCTCGAGTGTCCCCCGAGCTTTCCTCAGTTCTTCCAGAAATCCATCCGTATAATCTTGTAATGTATGGGTTGCGCAAGCGCTCGTGAGTCTTGAGTCATAGCCATATATCATTGTCCTACAGGTAGGTAAGTCCTCACTCGGAAAGTGTCTTAACCACATCCTTTTCTGTCCACGATTATCCTCCTTCCCTGCCCAGGAACCATACGCGTGCCCATTAAGGCCACATACCACGACGATGCTATCAATATACCAAGACGACCGTCAGCTTCTAATCCCCCGTTTGTGATCCAGGAACATACTCCGCCTTGATTGGACCTGAGGTGCAATACAACTGCGTCAGGGTATAGAAATGTTGATCGATGACGATGTCCCAACTGCAACCGT
Organism: Morchella importuna; assembly: GCF_003444635.1. NCBI lineage: Eukaryota > Fungi > Ascomycota > Pezizomycetes > Pezizales > Morchellaceae > Morchella > Morchella importuna. The sequence continues at coordinate 15,875 of NW_025763398.1, read as the reverse complement.
TGGTAAGACTAATGAAGTAGTATTTATTCTTTCCCTCCCGTAGCTCCCTCACCAAACTGGCCGGCGCATGTGGTGTGAACTCGAGTAAAGCGGTCTGTGTCCAGCTATCATAGCACGAAGGATTAAGTTATAGGTGGTATTCGTCCGGAGAACTATCATCTTCCTCCGAGAACTCTTGAATGATGATGGCCATCAGTTCATCCCTTTCCATGGTGCTAGGAATATTAGTTACTCGGAAAACGAGATTTCTGCGTGTTTCCTGTGATCCCATGCTCGCTTCCTATGGGGGCTGGTCTGGGGGAGGCCCTTATGCCGACTGATATGTTTCGCTAGGTGGAATCTTTACCGGGTTTCAGGGGGTCCCTTGATGAAATAAAAACATGGAAAGATAAGATGCAGTCAGGGTGAATGACAGGAACTTGCCAAAGTGTGGCAGGCGGGGACCTATTTGTAGGCACATCATTTTACTGCAGCCTTTGCCGTTAACCTATTAGCAAAAGTCTGGGGATACTTGTCTTTCCATAGCGTTTCCGAACACGACTGCTATTGCATGGGGTGCAAAAATGTGGACTTGGCCCGTTTTTGTACGGAATGCAATAACACCCCGGTCCGGAAATGCTGTAAAATTACGAGTAGACCCAAATGCGCGGCCCAGTTTCAAATGCGACTGCCTAGCGGGTTTTAAAGATAACTGGCGTATTACTCGCCGAATATGCAAGCCTAGGTTTGCAATTATTGGATTGAACTCGAAAAATACACCAATCCAGCTGCATATTCGCCTGTGGCAGGTAGAGTAAGGGCTGACTCTCCCACCGTCTGTCAAGGCTGACCCTTTTTCATGGGGGCCAAAGGCTACGGAAAATGGTCAGAGATTGATTTAGATTCTATAATCGATAAGGATATCTTGGGATTTGTTAGCAGAGCCATACATTTTGGCCCCCACGAAAAAGGTCAGGCAGTCTCGACGAACGATGGGATGCTTTGAGTCGTGGTGAAGTGTTCCTGGTGAAAGCGAAAGTCTTGGGGTTGATACCGTATCATTGCGCGAGACAACAATGCCAGGCTCAGAGCGCGGCGATGGTGGTGGGCTTTCACATCGGTTCTATGAAATTCTATCTCCACCGCATCAGCTGGTCTGCAGATCTTGTTTCCACGGGCGAGCTAGGCCCGGGCTGTGCCAACTGCAACTGACCCGTAGCAACTAGACATACCAATCAACCAGAGCACAGGATCTTTTCCACTAACAAACGACCGGGCCGCAGCAGAACCACCTCCGGGTCGTGCACGTGGCATGATTAAATAGCCCCTACTCCCCACCACTTGGCGCGCCGACCGCCACAGTCTTCGTGCCATTCCTAGCGCTTTCTGTGACCTGACAGTCCTATTGGCCCTTCAAAGAATTTTTGTAGTGAGTACGGACCAAGAAGCCCACTCATTTAGTTCTGACTTCTGCAATAATTCTACTAGACCCTGTACTCGGTGCTAGAGCTAGTGCGCGTGCGCGGGTGGGTGCGGCAGGCTCGGCAGGTGGGCGGGGGGCGGTGGCGGTGGCGGGTAATAGTGGTTGGGATGCAGAGGACTAGGTGAGAGGAAGGATGTTGGTGCATAGTAATGGGCGGATGGGCAGACGGACAGACGGGACGCTGAGAGGTGGGCAGGCGATATAGCGAATAGAGCAAGACAAGATGCGGGATATAGATAAGTGACATCAAATTCTGCGTGGAATGATAGAGCGCCCTATCCAGAAGTTATCTACTATAACGGAAGACTGGTGAGTCGGGTACGCTCTTTCCCCAGTCATAACAATTGCTCTGTGAAATACTCACAGTAGCCCTCCGAGAGAACATAGTAACTACATAGCTTGGTACCAACACCCGTTCAACATTCAGTAATAAGCCGGAAGCAAGAGGTATCAAGTCAGAAAAAACATTCATCAGCACGCTCCTTGCACTCCCTAGGCGGGAGTGCTCTGGCAGGGCGCAACAGCTCAGGCCGTAGTGCCACCAGCGTCATCAGGTGTCGGGGTTTCCGCCTGGAGATACTAAATCCCAATCACTGCTTAAACCGGCGTCCAAATCGGTGTGAAATTAGCACCCAATCCATTAACGAATCAGGGTTAGGGTTGCAGGTTAGGGCTGTTTGTGGGGGTTCTGTTTTTGTTTTATTCATTAATGCATGCAGCGGTATGTGAGGATATGTACTTATCATATCTCCCTACTTCCTACCTACCGCTACGCACTAAGCTAGGTACCCTTACCTGCATCTTCCGCATCTATCCTGAAACCGTCTAGGCTCCTAACGGAAATATCGATGCCTAACATGCACGGAGTCCAGGCCCCAATTCAGCGTACCCAATGGGGCAACCAAACCAGCACCATACCCAGCCGCCTCGACCACTAATAGGCAGGTGAGCGGGCAAGGTAGCAGCACTCAGGCGCGCGGGTGGCTGACCGGAGTCAATTTATGCGCATACTTGACTTGAGCAATGTAGCGTCCTCATCTCAGAGCAAGCTCAGGGAGCCAGGAGGAGCCAGCGATAAGCGGCGACCGCGAGACTCCACGGGGGAGGGGTTGTTGTCGCCACGCTCCGCCAGCAGTTAGTTGTTGTCCCCGCGAGTTAGGGTTAGGGCTAGGTTAGGGTTAGGGTTCTAGTAGGAGAATGTCGGACAGGATTTTGAGGTTGCCTGGGAACCGTCGTCCCACAATTCCCAATTCCGTGTTTACGGATTAAATAGGCCGCCCCAAGTCCATCGCCATCGTCAAATATGTAGGTACCCGGGGGTGGTGGTCTTGATGGCAGGGGCGTAGGTGGTGGTTGGGGGCTGTTGGGTAGGGTAACTCCCTGTGAGTCTTGGCAGCCTGTCCTGCAGCACTTCCGGCGTCGTCACTCACCGGTCGGGGTACCACGATCGATGCCTGCATGGTACCGAACGCACCGTCTCAACCTCACGATCATGACGGCGCTCGAAATTTAACGATGCCGAGTTTTCCCATCCTCCGCTTCGATGGAATACATGAATTTCGGATTCTGACCTCCGGGTTACCGCATTGGGCGAATCCCACTCCTTGACTCCGGTGCGTTTTATTGAACCGACTCGGATTCTGATATTCAGCTTACCACCCGGGTGTGATTTGTAACAGTAATTCGGATTTCAATCTCGGATCATGATATTCGCAATACTTGAAACATAATATGGGAGTGACGATCCATGACCGACATTCCATATTCTGTATTGTTGCACTCTGGTTTTAAATATCTCCTGGTTAGGGTTGCTCAAAATTTCAAGAAAATTAATTACTTCTGGTAACTTACTGGATTATTTTTTCGGAGCCATAAACTGAATTCTTTTGAAACATTTTAGTTTTGTCTGAAAGCCGCTAACCCCGAAACCTAACGAAAATTTTCAAAATACTTAGAAACTAAATTATGATATATAATATTAACAACTTACAATCCTAACAACGCCAATAAAATTTTTTACAAAGACGATGATGTATGTCAATAGACTGCAGGATATACTAAAATCTTATCGCATATTTATTTGTACAGAACGTTATTGACACAATTGTCCCTGAATTGTGAACTCTTATCCCTTCCAAATTACTTGTTTAATAAAGGAAAACAATCTTTGTAACCATAGCAAAATACTAATAAACTGTCATACACAACCCCCTTACGCCTATCTACCCCATCGAGCCCTGCAGGCAGGAAAAGAAGACTTTTACAAGTCTCTCCTGTCTCCAACTGGCGCGGTATATCCATCATGTCGCAATAAGGCGTCCTGAACATATGCTTTTTGAGAATCATAACAACAGGAATTTTTGCCCCCCCACAGTTCGCCGAAACCTAACAAACTCAATCAACTTAATCTACTATCATCGAACAAACCGAACTGAACAATGAACCATTCTTAATCTTCGCAGAATCCACCTCATACAATGAATCATACATACCCCGATATTACCACATATACTCAAGGTTTGTCCTACAGGAATCAAACGGCGGAGTAGACCTGATTTTTATGTTTTGATTAGATTAGTGCAGGTAGTCATTGCATTACTATTATTTCAAAGTGGAATCAAAGTACTAAATTGCTATAAAAGAACGCGGTACCTTTTCAGAAAGTGCAGTAAAACAAGTGATAATGATGATTCGGTTGAGTGCGGAAATAATTGTAACATCGGAGGATCCCTGTAACATGAATACAGCGGTGTAGATTTTCTCGTCAAGAATTGATTTCTAATTGAAGATATTGCGAGTGCTTGTAGAGCACTTCGGATATTCCTAACAGTTATCAGAATGGCTTCCTACAAGTACCCCTCCAGTGCAGCACCTCATGTACTAAAGCGCCTATGACTCTCAACACGATTTGAGGAAGATGGAGAGATTGATGACCGTGAGATATCTTCCTTACTATTAACCCCACTGCCAACCTGCACTCAGACTAGTCAATTGACAACTGTTACCTAAATAGCCTGGAAAGGTTTTCTTGGTTCTTCCGAAATCTTCACTGGGAGGAGCAGTCCTCGGGGGGTAGAATTTCATTTCCCCGAGTAGCATACTGACACTTTTGAAGCACAAAAGGAGCCTAAGGCAATTTAAGTACCCGAGGCGGAAGAATAATTGATATTGCTACTCAGACTATTATAATGCTCCGAAGAACGACTACGAGAGCTTTCAGGAGTATGAGGATGATGTAACGGGGGCAGACTATCTATGTATCGCTAGAATCCAATAGAATAGATGCGACCGTGGAAGATAGAAATCAGGTGCAGATTTATTCAAAGATACTATCGTTAGAACTCAATAATCCTTAAGGGCTCTGCTACCGATAATAGGAGATGATTCTGATAATTTTCGATGAGGATTCCGGACAGTTGTGCGGGAATGATCCTGAGTACTTATACTCCAAAGGACTCTGTTCTCTGCTCCTACTTCCTTACTAAGTTCCAGTGCTGCCTTCCAGCGGAAGGGAAGCAATTCCATCGCTACCGCGCTTCTCTCTAAGCGTCAGCGAGTGCTTCCGGTTCCGAAGGCAATCACCCTTAGTCAAAGCCTTTGTAACACCTGCAGCCTTTGTTGCCACACAACTGGGGCCTGCATGAATGAGCTGCCGCTCAGGTGTAAGCTTAATCATTGCTGTAGAGCTTTCGCTTATTGTAGACTTCCCAGGCGTAATCTCTTACATTACCGGCGGACTTCACATGCTCAGAGGATGTAGAGGATCGCCGAGCGCTCAAAGCTTCACTCTGGCTGGCCTTCTAATCATTGGCGAGGCACAGACTCATCAGTCATTGCTCCCATGAGTAGATCCTCTTCCTAGCGCTCAGAATGTAGTTACTCTGACGGCTGGTAGCTAACCACACTGCCGGTACTTGCATGTCACTGTGCAACTGGCTTCTAACAATAACTCTCAGCATGTAACCGGGCCCTGTGTGTACTCATACACCAGACAGTTGAAAAGGCTCCATTACAGATGAACTGTATGATGAACCTCAAGCCCTCGCCTTAATGTTAGATGCAGAGGTCTCAGACTGTTGGAAAGGGACCTCATACAATTCAAGAACTGCCAGAGCACTGGACAACGCTCAAAGGAAACCAATTGCTGTTGTAGCGGAGGTAATTACTTCTTGCGACGTATCGGTGGATGTGGTACAGGTTCGACTCCATCTCGCCCCTCAATGCTTTTCAAAATTTTAGTATTGGTGGTCAACAGTTTAGAGAGGAACTTGTCGGGGCGCGAAAGAAATACGTAAACAAAGGAGAGCAGCACCCACTCTAGCACCCAGTCAGAATGCATGCTAGAGAGCACTGCCAGCATCCCAGAGAGCACCCCCGACATCCCAGATAGCACCCCCAACAGCCTCACAGTATAGCCCCTCTGCACTTATTTTTCAACATTAATATACTTCTTCTATTCGCTAGATCGATTTTTCCTTCATGTAATCTCGAAACGGAATGTCATCTCCCACGTACCGGAAATATTGTTCTTTACCCCGTAGCAAAGTAATTGGCAAGCACTCTGTTAACAGTCGTTCCGGGAATTATCTATATATCGTATTTTAAATCTTTCGATGGGTAAGAATGCTAGGGGTTAGGGATCCCGAATTCCCATAGCCCATAACTCCTACCCTTATTTGCCTGATATCGACAGCAATCTAGTACGGCAACCGCACGTAGTTAACAGGGAGTTACTTGAAGCCTAATAATTTTCAGTCAAAGAATGTGGCTTTTGTGAGTAAGTATGGCCAGATACCCTCATTGATATGGCGAGTGACTTGGGAGCAATGCCGGAAGCTATTAGGATTATACGGGATTGCCCAACTGATATCTAAACACTACTAGAAACGTTCAACAGTATGAGCAAAGTTTAGAAGATGAGAAATAAATAGAACCAGGAGGCGACCTTGTAGGTAATCAAAGACAACCTTTGAGAAAAGGAATTATACTTCTAGATGCCGGTATTGCGAGTGGTATTCTAAATGATTACCCTAATAGATACGAAATAAAAAGGGGGTAACCATTGAGGTGTTACCGGAGGAGGATTTCAACGGGGACAATGAAGCGTTGGTTGCGGATTGTGCCAAATTCCAAATGCTCAGAGAACAGGCACGAGTGCTTCAGGAGGGCGGGTTTGTTCCGACAGTACCCAGTAAAGAGTGATTAATGCCCAACCTCGCGGTATTGACACCGAAGGGGAGGGGGAGGAGTAAGGGGAGTAGCTGGGATTACTTGTAGCGAGGGATTATGAAAGGAGAGAGAGCAGGATTTGTAGAACAATCGCGAGTGCTAAAGCAGATAGTGGAGGATTTGTTCTTCTCCGTATACATTATTGGAGTTAGTTGGGATATTTAAATAGCATATCATTTGAGTATTAGGTAGGGTATCACGATATCGAATAGACCAATGCTATCGGTGCAGTCGTGGGTGCTATGTAGGCAGTAGAGATCGTCTTCTGCATGATGTTTTGGTAATCTCATTGGGGGATTTTGAATCCTATAGCCTGGTACCGTAGAGAAGTGTAATCCAGGAGAGAATGGGGTACCGACATATAGGAACCGGTACATCATACGTGACTCAGATTTCAAAGCACCTGATCTGGCAAATTCAGGAGGCGTCAGGGCAATAAATCTATCCCAGGGCCAACCGAAGAAGTTGAGAGTAATACAGGAGTAGTAAGGATAAACAAGCAGGCAACTAGCATACCCTCTGCATATTAGTCTAAAGAGCGCAAATCAATCCAATTATATAAGCATGATTACAACTGAAACCATATATGATTGACAGGAACAGGATATTATAGTTTAACGTATTAGATTGCATCAGCAAGCTACCGTGTGTCCCCGGAGACTTCTCCTTGTCTCTAGAGACAGCTGCTGAGGTGGATTGTCTCCTCAAATCTCCCGTGGATCCTCGTTTTTCGCTTACTCCCTTGAACCTCAGGGGTTGCCCTGTTTTCTCTGGATGCTCTACAGGGATATTATCCAAAACCTCCACCGAATACCGAACACCTGTACCGGAGTCAGTTGGCGGTTCAGATAGAACGTTGTCAGAATACAAACTAATGATTAAACACACCGGGGAGCGTCTCAATTGTTATATACTGCTTGAGGAGCCTTGGCCACAACTAGACTGTCTTATAGTTAATATTCGAAGATTTTGGCCAGAAGCAAACAATCCTTTTAATACAACTTGAAATCTGACTGAAAGTTCTAGAACAGACGTGAGTAGGTTTAAAGCCTTCTATAAGGTCTTGGAAGCCCTTGCTTGTGCGACTAGGTTTAAATTTTATTTTTATAAGTGAGATTAAACCTTATTTATGTTACAAACACTATATGGTGAAGGGTATTTTGTATGGGATGAATGTGCTTCTTACAGGTGATAAATGGGTCAACAAATTCAATTATTAACTCGAAAAGAACCGTTTCATAAGTGACCCTGACAACTATACGGTAAAGATTTTTTGTTTTCGGTTAGCATTTTAGAATCCTCCAATGGACTTCAGACAGGCAGTTGGCAATTACAGGTTCCGGAAATCCTGTACGTGATATTTCTGAAGTATTACAAAGAGGAAAAGATGCGTGGTACAAAGAATCCTCATTTCGTCGATGGTATATATCCGGAATTCATATAAATGGTCTGCCCTGGGGTCTGGTTTGTCCTCTGATTTTGTACAACTGGATATTACGTAGAAGGTTTGCACTTCAACATGAGTCAGAATATACATAACAGCTGTAACGCGTCTCTGGCCCTTTGAAAGGCTCCTGCTGACTTTCGAATGTCAAGCAACTCATTATAGGATGAGGGTTACATGGAAGAATAGAAGTGTACCGAACGAAGTGGACATTCTAGGAGTGATAGGAGAAACGATTGAATAGAACCTGGAATAGAAGGAAGATGACGAGGAATTGGCAGCAGATATCACTGTATGGATGGCGGTAATGGTCTATCGCAAGGCTCAAGGAGACCGAGCTACGGTCGAGCATAGGAGGTGGACAATATTAGCGTGATATTATGATTGGGTGTCATGGCAAGGGAGATAGGTGCAGCGGCAGGTATTACACGAAATGCTTCCGAAGCCTAACGAAGGAAATACTGTCTCATGGTTGAGAGTTATTGTTGTCCAATATGTGTATAGCAACAGGTATCAATATAAAGCTAACAAGGGTTAAAAACCGTAACTAGGCTTAACTAGGGTTAGCCAGGGTTAAAATCCGTAACTCTGGTAGGAGAATGTCGGACAGGATTTTGAGGTTGCCCGGGAACCGTCGCCCCACAATTCCCGATTCCGTGCCTACGGATTAAACAGGCCGCCCAGAGTCCATCGCCATCGTGAAATATGTAGGTACCGGGGGTGGTGGTCGTGATGGCAGGGGGTAGGTGGTGGTTGGGGGCTGTTGGGTAGGGTAACTCCCTGTGAGTCTTGGCGGGCTGTTCTGGGAGCACTTCCGGCGCCGTCACTTACCGGTTGGGTACCATGATCGATGCCAGCATGGTACCGAAAGCACCGGCTCAAGCCCACGATCATGACAGCGCCCCAATTGAACTCAATTTCAACCTCCAACAAATACACATTTCTGTATTACCATTCCAGAGGGATGCTCGTAACCCTAACTACCCACAGCCCAGCTTCAATCTCCACCAAATACACATTTCTGAATTTCAATTCCAGATTACTACTGATAACCTAACCACCCAAATACTAGTGTCAACCCCTATCAAATACAGATTTCTGTATTACCATTCGAGAGGTACGCTCATAACCCTAACTACCGAAATACCAGTTTCAACCTCCATTTTCCTAATTCAGATTTCCCTAACCACCCAAACCCAGCTACAATCTCACAAATACACATTTCTGAATTTCAATTCCAGATTACATCATAACCCTAACCACCCAAATACAAATGTCAACCCCCATAAATACAGATTTGTGTATTGTTGCAGTCTCTGGCAGGGCAATCTCGGACCGGATTTCGAGGTTGGCCAAGAACCGTCGCCCCTACAATTTCCCGATTCCGTGGCTATGGGTCGAACAGGACGCCCCGAGTCCACCCCATCGTCAGGTATGTGGTACAGGGGGTCGTGGTCGTGATGGCAGGGGTGGAGGTGGTGGGTTGGGAGCTGTTGGTAGGGTAACTCCCTGTGAGTCTTGGCGACCTGTCCTGGTTCACTCCCGGCACCGCCATTCACCCGGCGGGTACCACGATCGATGCCCATGGTACCGAATGCACCGTCTCGAACCCACGATCATGAGGCGCTCGAAAATTTAACGATGCCGCGTTTCCCCATCTCCGCTTCGATGGAATACATGAATTCGGATTCTGCCTCCGGGTTACCGCATCGGCGAATGACACTCCTTGACCTTTATTGCACCGACTCGGATTCTGATCTCAGCTTACCGCCCGTGTGTTTTCTAACAGTAATTCGGATTTCAATCTCGGACCTGATATTCGCAAACTTGAAACCCATATGTGAGTGACGATCCATGACGCATTCCATATTGTGTTTGTTGCAGTCTGGTAGGCAATCTCGGACCGGATTTCGAGGTTGGCCAAGAACCGTCGCCCTACAATTCCCGATTCCGTGGCTATGGGTCGAACAGGACGCCCGAGTCCACCCATCGTCAATATGTGGGTACGGGGGTCGTGGCGTGATGGCAGGGGGTGGGTGGTGGTTGGGGGCTGTTGGTAGGGTAACTCCTGTGAGTCTTGGTGGCCTGTCCTGCAGCCTCCGGCCGTTCACTCCCGTCGGTACCACGATCGATGCCTGCATGGTACCGACACCGTCCAACCCACGATCATGACGGCGCTCGAAATTTAACGATGCCGGTTTTCCATCCTCCGCTTCGATGGATACATGAATTTCGGATTCTGACCTCGGGTTACCGAATCGGGCGAATCCCACTCCTGGACTCCGGTGTGTTTTATTGCACCGACTCGGATTCCGATCTTCAGCTTACCGCCCGGGTGTGTTTTCTAACAGTAATTCGGATTTCAATCTCGGACCATGATAGTCGCAATACTTGAAACCCAATATGTGAGTGACGATCCATGACCGACATTACATATTGTGTATTGTTGCAGTCTGGTAGGGCAATCCCGGACCGGATTTCGAGGTTGGCCAAGAACCGTCGCCCTACAATTCCCGATTCCGTGGCTATGGGTCGAACAGGACGCCCCGAGTCCACCCCATCGTCAGGTATGTGCCTACAGGGGGTCGTGGTCGTGATGCCAGGGGTGGAGGTGGTGGTTGGGGGCTGTTGGGTAGGGTAACTCCCTGTGAGTCTTGGCGACCTGTCCTGGTTCACTCCCGGCACCGCCATTCACCCGGCGGGTACCACGATCGATGCCTCCATGGTACCGAACGCGCCGTCTCGAACCCACGATCATGACGGCGCTCGAAATTTAACGATTCCGAGTTTCCCCATCCTCCGCTTCGATGGAATACATGAATTGCTGATTCCGACCTACAGGTTACCGCATCGGGCGAATCCCACTCCTTGACTCCAGTGTGTTTTATTACACCGACTCGCATTCTGATCTTCAGCTTACCGCCCGGGTGTGTTTTCTAACAGTAATTCGGATTTCAATCTTGGACCATGATATTCGCAATACTTGAAACCCAATATGTGAGTGACGATCCATGACCGACATTCCACATTGTGTATTGTTGCAGTCTGGTAGGGCAATCTCGGACCGGATTTCGAGGTTGCCCGGGAACCGTCGCCCCACAATTCCCGATTCCTTGCCTACCGATTAAATAGGCCGCCCCGAGTCCATCACCATCGTCAAATATGTAGGTACCGGGGGTGGTGGTCGTGATGGCAGGGGCGTAGGTGGTGGTTGGGGGCTGTTGGGTAGGGTAACTCCCTGTGAGTCTTGGCGGGCTGTTCTGGAGCACTTCCGGCGCCGTCACTTACCGGTTGGGTACCATGAGCGATGCCAGCATGGTACCGAAAGCACCGGCTCAAGCCCACGATAATGACAGCGCCCGAAATTGAACTCAATTTCAACCTCCAACAAATACACATTTCTGTATTACCATTCGAGATGCTCGTAACCCTAACTACCCACAGCCCAGCTCGAATCTCCACCAAATACACATTTCTGAATTTCTATTCCAGATTACTACTCATAACCCTAACTACCCAAATACAAATGTCAACCCCCATCAAATACAGATTCCTGTATTACCATTCGAGAGGAATGCTGGTAACCCTAACTACCCACAATCCAGCTTCAATCTCCGACAGATACACATTTCTGAATTACAATTCCAGATGGCCACTCGTAACCCTAACTAGCTACATACCAGTGTCAACCTCCACCAAATACAGATTTCTGTATTATACTTCGAGAGGAATGCTGGTAACCCTAACTAATCACAATCCAGTTTCAACCTCCACCAAATACACATTTCTGAATTAAAATTCAAGATGGCCACTCATAACCCTAACTACCCACAATCCAGCTTCAACCTCCAACAAATACACATTTCTGAATTACAATTCCAGATGGCCACTCGTAACCCTAACTAGCTACATACCAGTGTCAACCTCCACCAAATACAGATTTCTGTATTACACTTTGAGAGGGACGGTTGTAACCCTAAGTACCCACAACACAGATTCAATCTCCACCAAATACACATTTGTGTATTGTTGCAGTCTGGTAGGGCAATCTCGGACCGGATTTCGAGGTTGGCCAAGAACCGTCGCCCTACAATTCCCGATTCCGTGGCTATGGGTCGAACAGGACGCCCTGAGTCCATCGCCATCGTCAAATATGTAGGTACCGGGGGTCGTGGACGTGATGGCAGGGGCGTGGGTGGTGGTTGGGGGCTGTTGGGTAGGGTAACTCCCTGTGAGTCTTGGTGGCCTGTCCTGCAGCACTTCCGGCGCCGTCACTCACCGGTCGGGTACCACGATCGATGCCTGCATGGTACCGAACGCACCGTCCCAAGCCCACGATCATGACGGCGCTCGAAATTTAACGATGCCGAGTTTTCCCATCCTCCGCTTCGATGGAATACATGAATTTCGGATTCTGACCTCCGGGTTACCGAATCGGGCGAATCCCACTCCTGGACTCCGGTGTGTTTTATTGCACCGACTCGGATTCCGATCTTCAGCTTACCGCCCGGGTGTGTTTTCTAACAGTAATTCGGATTTCAATCTCGGACCATGATAGTCGCAATACTTGAAACCCAATATGTGAGTGACGATCCATGACCGACATTACATATTGTGTATTGTTGCAGTCTGGTAGGGCAATCCCGGACCGGATTTCGAGGTTGGCCAAGAACCGTCGCCCTACAATTCCCGATTCCGTGGCTATGGGTCGAACAGGACGCCCCGAGTCCACCCCCATCGTCAGGTATGTGCCTACAGGGGGTCGTGGTCGTGATGCCAGGGGTGGAGGTGGTGGTTGGGGGCTGTTGGGTAGGGTAACTCCCTGTGAGTCTTGGCGACCTGTCCTGGTTCACTCCCGGCACCGCCATTCACCCGGCGGGTACCACGATCGATGCCTCCATGGTACCGAACGCGCCGTCTCGAACCCACGATCATGACGGCGCTCGAAATTTAACGATTCCGAGTTTCCCCATCCTCCGCTTCGATGGAATACATGAATTGCTGATTCCGACCTACAGGTTACCGCATCGGGCGAATCCCACTCCTTGACTCCAGTGTGTTTTATTACACCGACTCGCATTCTGATCTTCAGCTTACCGCCCGGGTGTGTTTTCTAACAGTAATTCGGATTTCAATCTTGGACCATGATATTCGCAATACTTGAAACCCAATATGTGAGTGACGATCCATGACCGACATTCCACATTGTGTATTGTTGCAGTCTGGTAGGGCAATCTCGGACCGGATTTCGAGGTTGCCCGGGAACCGTCGCCCCACAATTCCCGATTCCTTGCCTACCGATTAAATAGGCCGCCCCGAGTCCATCACCATCGTCAAATATGTAGGTACCGGGGGTGGTGGTCGTGATGGCAGGGGCGTAGGTGGTGGTTGGGGGCTGTTGGGTAGGGTAACTCCCTGTGAGTCTTGGCGGGCTGTTCTGGAGCACTTCCGGCGCCGTCACTTACCGGTTGGGTACCATGAGCGATGCCAGCATGGTACCGAAAGCACCGGCTCAAGCCCACGATAATGACAGCGCCCGAAATTGAACTCAATTTCAACCTCCAACAAATACACATTTCTGTATTACCATTCGAGATGCTCGTAACCCTAACTACCCACAGCCCAGCTCGAATCTCCACCAAATACACATTTCTGAATTTCTATTCCAGATTACTACTCATAACCCTAACTACCCAAATACAAATGTCAACCCCCATCAAATACAGATTCCTGTATTACCATTCGAGAGGAATGCTGGTAACCCTAACTACCCACAATCCAGCTTCAATCTCCGACAGATACACATTTCTGAATTACAATTCCAGATGGCCACTCGTAACCCTAACTAGCTACATACCAGTGTCAACCTCCACCAAATACAGATTTCTGTATTATACTTCGAGAGGAATGCTGGTAACCCTAACTAATCACAATCCAGTTTCAACCTCCACCAAATACACATTTCTGAATTAAAATTCAAGATGGCCACTCATAACCCTAACTACCCACAATCCAGCTTCAACCTCCAACAAATACACATTTCTGAATTACAATTCCAGATGGCCACTCGTAACCCTAACTAGCTACATACCAGTGTCAACCTCCACCAAATACAGATTTCTGTATTACACTTTGAGAGGGACGGTTGTAACCCTAAGTACCCACAACACAGATTCAATCTCCACCAAATACACATTTGTGTATTGTTGCAGTCTGGTAGGGCAATCTCGGACCGGATTTCGAGGTTGGCCAAGAACCGTCGCCCTACAATTCCCGATTCCGTGGCTATGGGTCGAACAGGACGCCCCGAGTCCACCCCATCGTCAGGTATGTGGGTACAGGGGGTCGTGGACGTGATGGCAGGGGCGTGGGTGGTGGTTGGGGGCTGTTGGGTAGGGTAACTCCCTGTGAGTCTTGGTGGCCTGTCCTGCAGCACTTCCGGCACCGTCACTCACCGGTCGGGTACCACGATCGATGCCTGCATGGTACCGAACGCACCGTCCAACCCACGATCATGACGGCGCTCGAAATTTAACGATGCCGAGTTTCCCATCCTCCGCTTCGATGGAATACATGAATTTCGGATTCTGACCTGCGGGTTACCGCATGGGCGAATCCCACTCCTTGACTCCGGTGGTTTTATTGCACCGACTCGGATTCTGATCTCAGCTTACTGCCCGGTGTGTTTTCTAACAGTAATTCGGATTTCAATCTCGGACCATGATATTCGCAATACTTGAAACCCAATATGTGAGTGACGATCCATGACCGACATTCCATATTGTGTATTGTTGCAGTCTGGTAGGGCAATCTCGGACCGGATTTCGAGGTTGGCCAAGAACCGTCGCCCTACAATTCCCGATTCCGTGGCTATGGGTCGAACAGGACGCCCGAGTCCATCGCCATCGTCAATATGTAGGTACCGGGGGTCGTGGACGTGATGCAGGGGGTGGGTGGTGGTTGGGGGCTGTTGGGTAGGGTAACTCCCTGTGAGTCTTGGTGGCCTGTCCTGCAGCACTTCCGGCGCCGTCACTCACCGGTCGGGTACCACGATCGATGCCTGCATGGTACCGAACGCACCGTCCCAAGCCCACGATCATGACGGCGCTCGAAATTTAACGATGCCGAGTTTTCCCCATCCTCCGCTTCGATGGAATACATGAATTTCGGATTCTGACCTCCGGGTTACCGAATCGGGCGAATCCCACTCCTGACTCCGGTGTGTTTTATTGCACCGACTCGGATTCCGATCTTCAGCTTACCGCCCGGGTGTGTTTTCTAACAGTAATTCGGATTTCAATCTCGGACCATGATATTCGCAATACTTGAAACCCAATATGTGAGTGACGATCCATGACCGACATTACATATTGTGTATTGTTGCAGTCTGGTAGGGCAATCCGGACCGGATTTCGAGGTTGGCCAAGAACCGTCGCCCTACAATTCCCGATTCCGTGGCTATGGGTCGAACAGGACGCCCCGAGTCCATCCCATCGTCAGGTATGTGCTACAGGGGGTCGTGGTCGTGATGCAGGGGTAGGTGGTGGTTGGGGGCTGTTGGGTAGGGTAACTCCCTGTGAGTCTTGGCGACCTGTCCTGGTTCACTCCCGGCACCGCATTCACCCGGCGGGTACCACGATCGATGCCTCATGGTACCGAACGCGCCGTCTCGAACCCACGATCATGACGGCGCTCGAAATTTAACGATTCCGAGTTTCCCCATCCTCCGCTTCGATGGAA